>NC_083347.1:62104699-63402201 GCF_019175385.1 Lycium barbarum | reverse complement strand
TCTCGCATATGAGGCACCAAATTTCAACGTTCTGTCACAAGAATGCGACACAACCTGCCGACTCGCAGGTTCAACATGCGACTCGCATGTAGTGTCGCATATGGGCCAATTCGATTCTTTTTTTTTTTTCCAAAAATCAGAAACTTAGACTAAGTATTTCTGATTTTTTTTTGTTTTTTTTTTGTTGGATCCACAAACACCTTTTCACAAACTTTATTTGACAACTTTTGGATCAAATGGCCCTTTGGAGAGTCTTCTTCTTCATGAAGATTTGAAGGTCTTCAAGAACACAAGAACAATTCAAAATTCAACTACCCTCAAATCAACTCCAAATTGCTCAAATTTCGGATTTAAGTTCTCTTTAATGTAGAGAACAAAGCCCAATAGGGGTTCAACCTTCAAGTTCACCTTCTTCAACAAGACCCACTTTCAAGTTCTTGAAGTTTTGAAGCTCAACAATGGTGGAACACAAACCCTAACTCCAAATTGATTCGAAATTGAAGATTTAGACTCTAGAAACACTAAGAAACTCTAATCTAACACTAGATTCAACAAAATCAACAAGAAAATTCAATTTTTTTCCCTACCAAAGGATTAGGGACACAAGACCATCAACTAAGGATCAAGAAATTTTTGTTTTGAGAAATGAAATCAAAGAGAATTAAAGTTGAAAAAAAACCTGAAATGCGCAACATGCTACGCCTGTGCATCACATGCGACTCGCATGTGCCACATGCGATGGTGAGATGCGTCTCGCATATGAGGCAGCCAAATTTCAACGTTCTGTCACAAGATGCGACACAACCTGCGACTCGCAGGTTCAACATGCGACTCGCATGTAGTGTCGCATATGGGCCAATTCGATTCTTTTTTTTTTTTTTGCAAAAATCAGAAACTTAGACTAAGTATTTCTGATTTTTTTTTTGTTTTTGTTTTTGTTGGACCACAAACACCTTTTCACAACTTTATTTGACAACTTTTGGATCAAATGGCCCTTTGGAGAGTCTTCTTCTTCATGAAGATTTGAAGGTCTTCAAGAACACAAGAACAATTCAAAATTCAACTACCCTCAAATCAACTCCAAATTGGCTCAAATTTCGGATTTAAGTTCTCTTTAATGTAGAGAACAAAGCCCAATAGGGTTCAACCTTCAAGTTCACCTTCTTCAACAAGACCCACTTTCAAGTTCTTGAAGTTTTGAAGCTCAACAATGGTGGAACACAAACCCTAACTCCAAATTGATTCGAAATTGAAGATTTAGACTCTAGAAACACTAAGAAACTCTAATCTAACACTAGATTCAACAAAATCAACAAGAAAATTCAATTTTTTTCCCTACCAAAGGATTAGGGACACAAGACCATCAACTAAGGATCAAGAAATTTTTGTTTTGAGAAATGAAATCAAAGAGAATTAAAGTTGAAAAAAACCTGAAATGCGCAACATGCTACGCCTGTGCATCACATGCGACTCGCATGTGCCACATGCGATGGTGAGATGCGTCTCGCATATGAGGCAGCCAAATTTCAACGTTCTGTCACAAGATGCGACACAACCTGCGACTCGCAGGTTCAACATGCGACTCGCATGTAGTGTCGCATATGGGCCAATTCGATTCTTTTTTTTTTTTGCAAAAATCAGAAACTTAGACTAAGTATTTCTGATTTTTTTTTGTTTTTGTTTTTGTTGGACCACAAACACCTTTTCACAACTTTATTTGACAACTTTTGGATCAAATGGCCCTTTGGAGAGTCTTCTTCTTCATGAAGATTTGAAGGTCTTCAAGAACACAAGAACAATTCAAAATTCGACTACCCTCAAATCAACTCCAAATTGGCTCAAATTTCGGATTTAAGTTCTCTTTAATGTAGAGAACAAAGCCCAATAGGGTTCAACCTTCAAGTTCACCTTCTTCAACAAGACCCACTTTCAAGTTCTTGAAGTTTTGAAGCTCAACAATGGTGGAACACAAACCCTAACTCCAAATTGCTTCGAAATTGAAGATTTAGACTCTAGAAACACTAAGAAACTCTAATCTAACACTAGATTCAACAAAATCAACAAGAAAATTCAATTTTTTCCCTACCAAAGGATTAGGGACACAAGACCATCAACTAAGGATCAACAAATTTTTGTTTTGAGAAATGAAATCAAAGAGAATTAAAGTTGAAAAAAACCTGAAATGCGCAACATGCTACGCCTATGCATCACATGCGATGGTGAGATGCGTCTCGCATATGAGGCAGCCAAATTTCAACGTTCTGTCACAAGATGCGACACAACCTGCGACTCGCAGGTTCAACATGCGACTCGCATGTACTGTCGCATATGGGCCAATTCGATTCTTTTTTTTTTTCTTGCAAAAATCAGAAACTTAGACTAAGTATTTCTGATTTTTTTTTTGTTTTTGTTTTTGTTGGACCACAAACACCTTTTCACAACTTTATTTGACAACTTTTGGATCAAATGGCCCTTTGGAGAGTCTTCTTCTTCATGAAGATTTGAAGGTCTTCAAGAACACAAGAACAATTCAAAATTCAACTACCCTCAAATCAACTCCAAATTGGCTCAAATTTCGGATTTAAGTTCTCTTTAATGTAGAGAACAAAGCCCAATAGGGTTCAACCTTCAAGTTCACCTTCTTCAACAAGACCCACTTTCAAGTTCTTGAAGTTTTGAAGCTCAACAATGGTGGAACACAAACCCTAACTCCAAATTGATTCGAAATTGAAGATTTAGACTCTAGAAACACTAAGAAACTCTAATCTAACACTAGATTCAACAAAATCAACAAGAAAATTCAATTTTTTTCCCTACCAAAGGATTAGGGACACAAGACCATCAACTAAGGATCAAGAAATTTTTGTTTTGAGAAATGAAATCAAAGAGAATTAAAGTTGAAAAAAACCTGAAATGCGCAACATGCTACGCCTGTGCATCACATGCGACTCGCATGTGCCACATGCGATGGTGAGATGCGTCTCGCATATGAGGCAGCCAAATTTCAACGTTCTGTCACAAGATGCGACACAACCTGCGACTCGCAGGTTCAACATGCGACTCGCATGTAGTGTCGCATATGGGCCAATTCGATTCTTTTTTTTTTTTTGCAAAAATCAGAAACTTAGACTAAGTATTTCTGATTTTTTTTTGTTTTTGTTTTTGTTGGACCACAAACACCTTTTCACAACTTTATTTGACAACTTTTGGATCAAATGGCCCTTTGGAGAGTCTTCTTCTTCATGAAGATTTGAAGGTCTTCAAGAACACAAGAACAATTCAAAATTCAACTACCCTCAAATCAACTCCAAATTGGCTCAAATTTCGGATTTAAGTTCTCTTTAATGTAGAGAACAAAGCCCAATAGGGTTCAACCTTCAAGTTCACCTTCTTCAACAAGACCCACTTTCAAGTTCTTGAAGTTTTGAAGCTCAACAATGGTGGAACACAAACCCTAACTCCAAATTGATTCGAAATTGAAGATTTAGACTCTAGAAACACTAAGAAACTCTAATCTAACACTAGATTCATCAAAATCAACAAGAAAATTCAATTTTTTCCCTACCAAAGGATTAGGGACACAAGACCATCAACTAAGGATCAAGAAATTTTGTTTTGAGAAATGAAATCAAAGAGAATTAAAGTTGAAAAAAACCTGAAATGCGCAACATGCTACGCCTGTGCATCACATGCGATGGTGAGATGCGTCTCGCATATAGAGGCAGCCAAATTTCAACGTTCTGTCACAAGATGCGACACAACCTGCGACTCGCAGGTTCAACATGCGACTCGCATGTAGTGTCGCATATGGGCCAATTCGATTCTTTTTTTTTTTTTTTTTGGAAAAATCAGAAACATAGACTAAGTATTTCTGATTTTTTTTTTGGTTTTTGTTTTTGTTTGACCACAAACACCTTTTCACAAATTTATTTGACAACTTTTGGATCAAATGGCCCTTTGGAGAGTATTCTTCTTCATGAAGATTTGAAGGTCTTCAAGAACACAAGAACAATTCAAAATTCAACTACCCTCAAATCAACTCCAAATTATCTCAAATTTCGGATTTAAGTTCTCTTTAATGTAGAGAACAAAGCCCAATAGGGTTCAACCTTCAAGTTCACCTTCTTCAACAAGACCCACTTTCAAGTTCTTGAAGTTTTGAAGCTCAACGATGGTGGAACACAAACCCTAACTCCAAATTGATTCGAAATTGAAGATTTAGACTCTAGAAACACTAAGAAACTCTAATCTAACACTAGATTCAACAAAATCAACAAGAAAATTCAATTTTTTTCCCTACCAAAGGATTAGGGACACAAGACCATCAACTAAGGATCAAGAAATTTTTGTTTTGAGAAATGAAATCAAAGAGAATTAAAGTTGAAAAAAACCTGAAATGCGCAACATGCTACGCCTGTGCATCACATGCGACTCGCATGTGCCACATGCGATGGTGAGATGCGTCTCGCATATGAGGCAGCCAAATTTCAACGTTCTGTCACAAGATGCGACACAACCTGCGACTCGCAGGTTCAACATGCGACTCGCATGTAGTGTCGCATATGGGCCAATTCGATTCTTTTTTTTTTTTTTGCAAAAATCAGAAACTTAGACTAAGTATTTCTGATTTTTTTTTGTTTTTGTTTTTGTTGGACCACAAACACCTTTTCACAACTTTATTTGACAACTTTTGGATCAAATGGCCCTTTGGAGAGTCTTCTTCTTCATGAAGATTTGAAGGTCTTCAAGAACACAAGAACAATTCAAAATTCAACTACCCTCAAATCAACTCCAAATTGGCTCAAATTTCGGATTTAAGTTCTCTTTAATGTAGAGAACAAAGCCCAATAGGGTTCAACCTTCAAGTTCACCTTCTTCAACAAGACCCACTTTCAAGTTCTTGAAGTTTTGAAGCTCAACAATGGTGGAACACAAACCCTAACTCCAAATTGATTCGAAATTGAAGATTTAGACTCTAGAAACACTAAGAAACTCTAATCTAACACTAGATTCAACAAAATCAACAAGAAAATTCAATTTTTTTCCCTACCAAAGGATTAGGGACACAAGACCATCAACTAAGGATCAAGAAATTTTTGTTTTGAGAAATGAAATCAAAGAGAATTAAAGTTGAAAAAAACCTGAAATGCGCAACATGCTACGCCTGTGCATCACATGCGACTCGCATGTGCCACATGCGATGGTGAGATGCGTCTCGCATATGAGGCAGCCAAATTTCAACGTTCTGTCACAAGATGCGACACAACCTGCGACTCGCAGGTTCAACATGCGACTCGCATGTAGTGTCGCATATGGGCCAATTCGATTCTTTTTTTTTTTTTTTGCAAAAATCAGAAACTTAGACTAAGTATTTCTGATTTTTTTTTTGTTTTTGTTTTTGTTGGACCACAAACACCTTTTCACAACTTTATTTGACAACTTTTGGATCAAATGGCCCTTTGGAGAGTCTTCTTCTTCATGAAGATTTGAAGGTCTTCAAGAACACAAGAACAATTCAAAATTCAACTACCCTCAAATCAACTCCAAATTGGCTCAAATTTCGGATTTAAGTTCTCTTTAATGTAGAGAACAAAGCCCAATAGGGTTCAACCTTCAAGTTCACCTTCTTCAACAAGACCCACTTTCAAGTTCTTGAAGTTTTGAAGCTCAACAATGGTGGAACACAAACCCTAACTCCAAATTGATTCGAAATTGAAGATTTAGACTCTAGAAACACTAAGAAACTCTAATCTAACACTAGATTCAACAAAATCAACAAGAAAATTCAATTTTTTTCCCTACCAAAGGATTAGGGACACAAGACCATCAACTAAGGATCAAGAAATTTTTGTTTTGAGAAATGAAATCAAAGAGAATTAAAGTTGAAAAAAACCTGAAATGCGCAACATGCTACGCCTGTGCATCACATGCGACTCGCATGTGCCACATGCGATGGTGAGATGCGTCTCGCATATGAGGCAGCCAAATTTCAACGTTCTGTCACAAGATGCGACACAACCTGCGACTCGCAGGTTCAACATGCGACTCGCATGTAGTGTCGCATATGGGCCAATTCGATTCTTTTTTTTTTTTTTGCAAAAATCAGAAACTTAGACTAAGTATTTCTGATTTTTTTTTGTTTTTGTTTTTGTTGGACCACAAACACCTTTTCACAACTTTATTTGACAACTTTTGGATCAAATGGCCCTTTGGAGAGTCTTCTTCTTCATGAAGATTTGAAGGTCTTCAAGAACACAAGAACAATTCAAAATTCAACTACCCTCAAATCAACTCCAAATTGGCTCAAATTTCGGATTTAAGTTCTCTTTAATGTAGAGAACAAAGCCCAATAGGGTTCAACCTTCAAGTTCACCTTCTTCAACAAGACCCACTTTCAAGTTCTTGAAGTTTTGAAGCTCAACAATGGTGGAACACAAACCCTAACTCCAAATTGATTCGAAATTGAAGATTTAGACTCTAGAAACACTAAGAAACTCTAATCTAACACTAGATTCAACAAAATCAACAAGAAAATTCAATTTTTTTCCCTACCAAAGGATTAGGGACACAAGACCATCAACTAAGGATCAAGAAATTTTTGTTTTGAGAAATGAAATCAAAGAGAATTAAAGTTGAAAAAAACCTGAAATGCGCAACATGCTACGCCTGTGCATCACATGCGACTCGCATGTGCCACATGCGATGGTGAGATGCGTCTCGCATATGAGGCAGCCAAATTTCAACGTTCTGTCACAAGATGCGACACAACCTGCGACTCGCAGGTTCAACATGCGACTCGCATGTAGTGTCGCATATGGGCCAATTCGATTCTTTTTTTTTTTTTTTTGCAAAAATCAGAAACTTAGACTAAGTATTTCTGATTTTTTTTTGTTTTTGTTTTTGTTGGACCACAAACACCTTTTCACAACTTTATTTGACAACTTTTGGATCAAATGGCCCTTTGGAGAGTCTTCTTCTTCATGAAGATTTGAAGGTCTTCAAGAACACAAGAACAATTCAAAATTCAACTACCCTCAAATCAACTCCAAATTGGCTCAAATTTCGGATTTAAGTTCTCTTTAATGTAGAGAACAAAGCCCAATAGGGTTCAACCTTCAAGTTCACCTTCTTCAACAAGACCCACTTTCAAGTTCTTGAAGTTTTGAAGCTCAACAATGGTGGAACACAAACCCTAACTCCAAATTGATTCGAAATTGAAGATTTAGACTCTAGAAACACTAAGAAACTCTAATCTAACACTAGATTCAACAAAATCAACAAGAAAATTCAATTTTTTTCCCTACCAAAGGATTAGGGACACAAGACCATCAACTAAGGATCAAGAAATTTTTGTTTTGAGAAATGAAATCAAAGAGAATTAAAGTTGAAAAAAACCTGAAATGCGCAACATGCTACGCCTGTGCATCACATGCGACTCGCATGTGCCACATGCGATGGTGAGATGCGTCTCGCATATGAGGCAGCCAAATTTCAACGTTCTGTCACAAGATGCGACACAACCTGCGACTCGCAGGTTCAACATGCGACTCGCATGTAGTGTCGCATATGGGCCAATTCGATTCTTTTTTTTTTTTTTTTGCAAAAATCAGAAACTTAGACTAAGTATTTCTGATTTTTTTTTGTTTTTGTTTTTGTTGGACCACAAACACCTTTTCACAACTTTATTTGACAACTTTTGGATCAAATGGCCCTTTGGAGAGTCTTCTTCTTCATGAAGATTTGAAGGTCTTCAAGAACACAAGAACAATTCAAAATTCAACTACCCTCAAATCAACTCCAAATTGGCTCAAATTTCGGATTTAAGTTCTCTTTAATGTAGAGAACAAAGCCCAATAGGGTTCAACCTTCAAGTTCACCTTCTTCAACAAGACCCACTTTCAAGTTCTTGAAGTTTTGAAGCTCAACAATGGTGGAACACAAACCCTAACTCCAAATTGATTCGAAATTGAAGATTTAGACTCTAGAAACACTAAGAAACTCTAATCTAACACTAGATTCAACAAAATCAACAAGAAAATTCAATTTTTTTCCCTACCAAAGGATTAGGGACACAAGACCATCAACTAAGGATCAAGAAATTTTTGTTTTGAGAAATGAAATCAAAGAGAATTAAAGTTGAAAAAAACCTGAAATGCGCAACATGCTACGCCTGTGCATCACATGCGACTCGCATGTGCCACATGCGATGGTGAGATGCGTCTCGCATATGAGGCAGCCAAATTTCAACGTTCTGTCACAAGATGCGACACAACCTGCGACTCGCAGGTTCAACATGCGACTCGCATGTAGTGTCGCATATGGGCCAATTCGATTCTTTTTTTTTTTTTTTTGCAAAAATCAGAAACTTAGACTAAGTATTTCTGATTTTTTTTTTGTTTTTGTTTTTGTTGGACCACAAACACCTTTTCACAACTTTATTTGACAACTTTTGGATCAAATGGCCCTTTGGAGAGTCTTCTTCTTCATGAAGATTTGAAGGTCTTCAAGAACACAAGAACAATTCAAAATTCAACTACCCTCAAATCAACTCCAAATTGGCTCAAATTTCGGATTTAAGTTCTCTTTAATGTAGAGAACAAAGCCCAATAGGGTTCAACCTTCAAGTTCACCTTCTTCAACAAGACCCACTTTCAAGTTCTTGAAGTTTTGAAGCTCAACAATGGTGGAACACAAACCCTAACTCCAAATTGATTCGAAATTGAAGATTTAGACTCTAGAAACACTAAGAAACTCTAATCTAACACTAGATTCAACAAAATCAACAAGAAAATTCAATTTTTTTCCCTACCAAAGGATTAGGGACACAAGACCATCAACTAAGGATCAAGAAATTTTTGTTTTGAGAAATGAAATCAAAGAGAATTAAAGTTGAAAAAAACCTGAAATGCGCAACATGCTACGCCTGTGCATCACATGCGACTCGCATGTGCCACATGCGATGGTGAGATGCGTCTCGCATATGAGGCAGCCAAATTTCAACGTTCTGTCACAAGATGCGACACAACCTGCGACTCGCAGGTTCAACATGCGACTCGCATGTAGTGTCGCATATGGGCCAATTCGATTCTTTTTTTTTTTTTTTGCAAAAATCAGAAACTTAGACTAAGTATTTCTGATTTTTTTTTTGTTTTTGTTTTTGTTGGACCACAAACACCTTTTCACAACTTTATTTGACAACTTTTGGATCAAATGGCCCTTTGGAGAGTCTTCTTCTTCATGAAGATTTGAAGGTCTTCAAGAACACAAGAACAATTCAAAATTCAACTACCCTCAAATCAACTCCAAATTGGCTCAAATTTCGGATTTAAGTTCTCTTTAATGTAGAGAACAAAGCCCAATAGGGTTCAACCTTCAAGTTCACCTTCTTCAACAAGACCCACTTTCAAGTTCTTGAAGTTTTGAAGCTCAACAATGGTGGAACACAAACCCTAACTCCAAATTGATTCGAAATTGAAGATTTAGACTCTAGAAACACTAAGAAACTCTAATCTAACACTAGATTCAACAAAATCAACAAGAAAATTCAATTTTTTTCCCTACCAAAGGATTAGGGACACAAGACCATCAACTAAGGATCAAGAAATTTTTGTTTTGAGAAATGAAATCAAAGAGAATTAAAGTTGAAAAAAACCTGAAATGCGCAACATGCTACGCCTGTGCATCACATGCGACTCGCATGTGCCACATGCGATGGTGAGATGCGTCTCGCATATGAGGCAGCCAAATTTCAACGTTCTGTCACAAGATGCGACACAACCTGCGACTCGCAGGTTCAACATGCGACTCGCATGTAGTGTCGCATATGGGCCAATTCGATTCTTTTTTTTTTTTTTTGCAAAAATCAGAAACTTAGACTAAGTATTTCTGATTTTTTTTTTGTTTTTGTTTTTGTTGGACCACAAACACCTTTTCACAACTTTATTTGACAACTTTTGGATCAAATGGCCCTTTGGAGAGTCTTCTTCTTCATGAAGATTTGAAGGTCTTCAAGAACACAAGAACAATTCAAAATTCAACTACCCTCAAATCAACTCCAAATTGGCTCAAATTTCGGATTTAAGTTCTCTTTAATGTAGAGAACAAAGCCCAATAGGGTTCAACCTTCAAGTTCACCTTCTTCAACAAGACCCACTTTCAAGTTCTTGAAGTTTTGAAGCTCAACAATGGTGGAACACAAACCCTAACTCCAAATTGATTCGAAATTGAAGATTTAGACTCTAGAAACACTAAGAAACTCTAATCTAACACTAGATTCAACAAAATCAACAAGAAAATTCAATTTTTTTCCCTACCAAAGGATTAGGGACACAAGACCATCAACTAAGGATCAAGAAATTTTTGTTTTGAGAAATGAAATCAAAGAGAATTAAAGTTGAAAAAAACCTGAAATGCGCAACATGCTACGCCTGTGCATCACATGCGACTCGCATGTGCCACATGCGATGGTGAGATGCGTCTCGCATATGAGGCAGCCAAATTTCAACGTTCTGTCACAAGATGCGACACAACCTGCGACTCGCAGGTTCAACATGCGACTCGCATGTAGTGTCGCATATGGGCCAATTCGATTCTTTTTTTTTTTTTTTGCAAAAATCAGAAACTTAGACTAAGTATTTCTGATTTTTTTTTTGTTTTTGTTTTTGTTGGACCACAAACACCTTTTCACAACTTTATTTGACAACTTTTGGATCAAATGGCCCTTTGGAGAGTCTTCTTCTTCATGAAGATTTGAAGGTCTTCAAGAACACAAGAACAATTCAAAATTCAACTACCCTCAAATCAACTCCAAATTGGCTCAAATTTCGGATTTAAGTTCTCTTTAATGTAGAGAACAAAGCCCAATAGGGTTCAACCTTCAAGTTCACCTTCTTCAACAAGACCCACTTTCAAGTTCTTGAAGTTTTGAAGCTCAACAATGGTGGAACACAAACCCTAACTCCAAATTGATTCGAAATTGAAGATTTAGACTCTAGAAACACTAAGAAACTCTAATCTAACACTAGATTCAACAAAATCAACAAGAAAATTCAATTTTTTTCCCTACCAAAGGATTAGGGACACAAGACCATCAACTAAGGATCAAGAAATTTTTGTTTTGAGAAATGAAATCAAAGAGAATTAAAGTTGAAAAAAACCTGAAATGCGCAACATGCTACGCCTGTGCATCACATGCGACTCGCATGTGCCACATGCGATGGTGAGATGCGTCTCGCATATGAGGCAGCCAAATTTCAACGTTCTGTCACAAGATGCGACACAACCTGCGACTCGCAGGTTCAACATGCGACTCGCATGTAGTGTCGCATATGGGCCAATTCGATTCTTTTTTTTTTTTTTTTTTGCAAAAATCAGAAACTTAGACTAAGTATTTCTGATTTTTTTTTTGTTTTTGTTTTTGTTGGACCACAAACACCTTTTCACAACTTTATTTGACAACTTTTGGATCAAATGGCCCTTTGGAGAGTCTTCTTCTTCATGAAGATTTGAAGGTCTTCAAGAACACAAGAACAATTCAAAATTCAACTACCCTCAAATCAACTCCAAATTGGCTCAAATTTCGGATTTAAGTTCTCTTTAATGTAGAGAACAAAGCCCAATAGGGTTCAACCTTCAAGTTCACCTTCTTCAACAAGACCCACTTTCAAGTTCTTGAAGTTTTGAAGCTCAACAATGGTGGAACACAAACCCTAACTCCAAATTGATTCGAAATTGAAGATTTAGACTCTAGAAACACTAAGAAACTCTAATCTAACACTAGATTCAACAAAATCAACAAGAAAATTCAATTTTTTTCCCTACCAAAGGATTAGGGACACAAGACCATCAACTAAGGATCAAGAAATTTTTGTTTTGAGAAATGAAATCAAAGAGAATTAAAGTTGAAAAAAACCTGAAATGCGCAACATGCTACGCCTGTGCATCACATGCGACTCGCATGTGCCACATGCGATGGTGAGATGCGTCTCGCATATGAGGCAGCCAAATTTCAACGTTCTGTCACAAGATGCGACACAACCTGCGACTCGCAGGTTCAACATGCGACTCGCATGTAGTGTCGCATATGGGCCAATTCGATTCTTTTTTTTTTTTTTTGCAAAAATCAGAAACTTAGACTAAGTATTTCTGATTTTTTTTTGTTTTTGTTTTTGTTGGACCACAAACACCTTTTCACAACTTTATTTGACAACTTTTGGATCAAATGGCCCTTTGGAGAGTCTTCTTCTTCATGAAGATTTGAAGGTCTTCAAGAACACAAGAACAATTCAAAATTCAACTACCCTCAAATCAACTCCAAATTGGCTCAAATTTCGGATTTAAGTTCTCTTTAATGTAGAGAACAAAGCCCAATAGGGTTCAACCTTCAAGTTCACCTTCTTCAACAAGACCCACTTTCAAGTTCTTGAAGTTTTGAAGCTCAACAATGGTGGAACACAAACCCTAACTCCAAATTGATTCGAAATTGAAGATTTAGACTCTAGAAACACTAAGAAACTCTAATCTAACACTAGATTCAACAAAATCAACAAGAAAATTCAATTTTTTTCCCTACCAAAGGATTAGGGACACAAGACCATCAACTAAGGATCAAGAAATTTTTGTTTTGAGAAATGAAATCAAAGAGAATTAAAGTTGAAAAAAACCTGAAATGCGCAACATGCTACGCCTGTGCATCACATGCGACTCGCATGTGCCACATGCGATGGTGAGATGCGTCTCGCATATGAGGCAGCCAAATTTCAACGTTCTGTCACAAGATGCGACACAACCTGCGACTCGCAGGTTCAACATGCGACTCGCATGTAGTGTCGCATATGGGCCAATTCGATTCTTTTTTTTTTTTTTTTTTTTGCAAAAATCAGAAACTTAGACTAAGTATTTCTGATTTTTTTTTTGTTTTTGTTTTTGTTGGACCACAAACACCTTTTCACAACTTTATTTGACAACTTTTGGATCAAATGGCCCTTTGGAGAGTCTTCTTCTTCATGAAGATTTGAAGGTCTTCAAGAACACAAGAACAATTCAAAATTCAACTACCCTCAAATCAACTCCAAATTGGCTCAAATTTCGGATTTAAGTTCTCTTTAATGTAGAGAACAAAGCCCAATAGGGTTCAACCTTCAAGTTCACCTTCTTCAACAAGACCCACTTTCAAGTTCTTGAAGTTTTGAAGCTCAACAATGGTGGAACACAAACCCTAACTCCAAATTGATTCGAAATTGAAGATTTAGACTCTAGAAACACTAAGAAACTCTAATCTAACACTAGATTCAACAAAATCAACAAGAAAATTCAATTTTTTTCCCTACCAAAGGATTAGGGACACAAGACCATCAACTAAGGATCAAGAAATTTTTGTTTTGAGAAATGAAATCAAAGAGAATTAAAGTTGAAAAAAACCTGAAATGCGCAACATGCTACGCCTGTGCATCACATGCGACTCGCATGTGCCACATGCGATGGTGAGATGCGTCTCGCATATGAGGCAGCCAAATTTCAACGTTCTGTCACAAGATGCGACACAACCTGCGACTCGCAGGTTCAACATGCGACTCGCATGTAGTGTCGCATATGGGCCAATTCGATTCTTTTTTTTTTTTTTTTGCAAAAATCAGAAACTTAGACTAAGTATTTCTGATTTTTTTTTGTTTTTGTTTTTGTTGGACCACAAACACCTTTTCACAACTTTATTTGACAACTTTTGGATCAAATGGCCCTTTGGAGAGTCTTCTTCTTCATGAAGATTTGAAGGTCTTCAAGAACACAAGAACAATTCAAAATTCAACTACCCTCAAATCAACTCCAAATTGGCTCAAATTTCGGATTTAAGTTCTCTTTAATGTAGAGAACAAAGCCCAATAGGGTTCAACCTTCAAGTTCACCTTCTTCAACAAGACCCACTTTCAAGTTCTTGAAGTTTTGAAGCTCAACAATGGTGGAACACAAACCCTAACTCCAAATTGATTCGAAATTGAAGATTTAGACTCTAGAAACACTAAGAAACTCTAATCTAACACTAGATTCAACAAAATCAACAAGAAAATTCAATTTTTTTCCCTACCAAAGGATTAGGGACACAAGACCATCAACTAAGGATCAAGAAATTTTTGTTTTGAGAAATGAAATCAAAGAGAATTAAAGTTGAAAAAAACCTGAAATGCGCAACATGCTACGCCTGTGCATCACATGCGACTCGCATGTGCCACATGCGATGGTGAGATGCGTCTCGCATATGAGGCAGCCAAATTTCAACGTTCTGTCACAAGATGCGACACAACCTGCGACTCGCAGGTTCAACATGCGACTCGCATGTAGTGTCGCATATGGGCCAATTCGATTCTTTTTTTTTTTTTTTTTTTTGCAAAAATCAGAAACTTAGACTAAGTATTTCTGATTTTTTTTTTGTTTTTGTTTTTGTTGGACCACAAACACCTTTTCACAACTTTATTTGACAACTTTTGGATCAAATGGCCCTTTGGAGAGTCTTCTTCTTCATGAAGATTTGAAGGTCTTCAAGAACACAAGAACAATTCAAAATTCAACTACCCTCAAATCAACTCCAAATTGGCTCAAATTTCGGATTTAAGTTCTCTTTAATGTAGAGAACAAAGCCCAATAGGGTTCAACCTTCAAGTTCACCTTCTTCAACAAGACCCACTTTCAAGTTCTTGAAGTTTTGAAGCTCAACAATGGTGGAACACAAACCCTAACTCCAAATTGATTCGAAATTGAAGATTTAGACTCTAAAAACACTAAGAAACTCTAATCTAACACTAGATTCAACAAAATCAACAAGAAAATTCAATTTTTTTTTCCCTACCAAAGGATTAGGGACACAAGACCATCAACTAAGGATCAAGAAATTTTTGTTTTGAGAAATGAAATCAAAGAGAATTAAAGTTGAAAAAAACCTGAAATGCGCAACATGCTACGCCTGTGCATCACATGCGATGGTGAGATGCGTCTCGCATATGAGGCAGCCAAATTTCAACGTTCTGTCACAAGATGCGACACAACCTGCGACTCGCAGGTTCAACATGCGACTCGCATGTAGTGTCGCATATGGGCCAATTCGATTCTTTTTTTTTTTTTTTTGCAAAAATCAGAAACATTAGACTACGTATTTCTGATTTTTTTTTTGTTTTTGTTTTTGTTGGACCACAAACACCTTTTCACAACTTTATTTGACAACTTTTGGATCAAATGACCCTTTGGAGAGTCTTCTTCTTCATGAAGATTTGAAGGTCTTCAAGAACACAAGAACAATTCAAAATTCAACTACCCTCAAATCAACTCCAAATTGGCTCAAATTTCGGATTTAAGTTCTCTTTAATGTAGAGAACAAAGTCCAATAGGGTTCAACCTTCAAGTTCACCTTTTTCAACAAGACCCACTTTCAAGTTCTTGAAGTTTTGAAGCTCAACAATGGTGGAACACAAACCCTAATTCCAAATTGATTCGAAATTGAAGATTTAGACTCTAGAAACACTAAGAAACTCTAATCTAACACTAGATTCAACAAAATCAACAAGAAAATTCAATTTTTTTCCCTACCAAAGGATTAGGGACACAAGACCATCAACTAAGGATCAAGAAATTTTTGTTTTGAGAAATGAAATCAAAGAGAATTAAAGTTGAAAAAAAAACCTGAAATGCGCATATGTGGCAGCTTGTAATTGATCAAATAAGTCATCAATCCTCGAAAGAGGATACTTGTTCTTAATTGTTACCTTATTCAATTGCCGATAATCAATGTACATTCTCAAGGAGCCATCTTTCTTTCGGACAAATAATACGGGGGCTCCCACGGGGACGAACTAGGCCTAATAAAGCCTTTATCAAGCAAGTCTTTCAACTGCTCCTTCAACTCTTTCAATTCTGCGGGTGCCATTCTATAGGGAGAAATCGATATGGGCTTAGTGTCTGGAAACACATCAATAGCAAAATCAATCTCCCGCTCGGGAGGAAGGCCTGGAAGTTCTTCCGGTAACACATCTGGAAATTCATTTACTATGGGAACTGACTGAAGAGTCGGTGATTCAGCTTCTACATCTCGAACCCGAACTAGATGGTAAATGCAACCTTTCGTGATCATTTTCCTTGCCTTTAGATAGGAAATAAACCTATCTTTTGGTGACTCCGTATTTCCTTTCCACTCTAACACTGGTTCTCCCGGGAACTGGAAACGAACCACTTTTGTTCTACAATCAACATTGGTGTAGCAAGAAGCCAGCCAATCCATGCCCATAATAACATCAAAACCCACCATTTCTAACTCATGCAAGTCAATCATGGTACGACGATCACAAATCACAATTACACAATTTCTATATACTCGGCTAGCTATTACCGATTCACCCACGGGTGTAGACACCTCAAAGGGCTTGATCGACTCCGGTTCGACTCTAAATAGACCCGCAACATAAGGAGTAACATATGAAAATGTGGAGCCCGGATCAATCAAAGCATATACATCATGAGAGAATACCGATAATATACGTGTGACCACGTCAGGAGAAGACTCAATATCTTGGTGTCCAACCAAAGCATAAACACGGTGCTGAGGACTGCTAGAACTGGGGACTCTCCCTCTGCCTCTACCATGGCCAACTGGCGCATGTGACCCTGGCCCCATAGGGCGCATAGATGATGAAGATCCGACTACCGACCCTGAAGGCTGGGTCCTACCTCTACCATGAACTGAGGGGCAATCACGCATAATATGGCCTGGCCGACCACATGAATAGCAAGCGTCTGAACCCAATCGGCATCGACCCCAATGCGACTTCCCACACTAGGAACATCGTGGTACGGGTGGCCTTACCGGACCCGAATCGTCTCTGAGCTGAGACCCCGAGAAACTCTGACTCGGCCCTGAACGAGTAGATCTATCGAATCTCTGGCCTGAAAACCATGGAGGTGCACTAGTAATAGAATAGCCCGAGTGCCTAGAAATCTGTTGTCTGTGCCCACCTCTGAACTCACTCATCGGACCTGAAAATTTTGCCCTCTTGCTATGACCCCTATCCTGCTCGCGTTCACTTCTCTGCTATTGCAGACTTTCTTCCAAATTCTGAGCATGGGCCTGGATGCGAGCAATATCCATACCGTCCTGAAGGGACGCAGTCAAACACCTATCCATCAAATGTAGCCCTAGGCCCTTCACAAAATGGTGCACTCGATCACCCATATCTGCTACCATAGCGGACGCATACCTAGCCAAAGAATTGAAGCGGAGACTATAGTCTAGAGCACTCATGCTACCTTGCCTCAAATTCAAGAATTTATCGGCTCTAGCTCGCCGAACTTCCGGAGGCATATAGTGTCAGAGGAAAGCATCAACAAACTCTTGCCATACCGGGGGAGGTGCGTTGGCCCCACATGAAGCCATCCAAACCGTGTACCATTGGATCGAGACATCCCTCAGCCTATATGACGTTAGCTCCACCGATTAGGTGTCCGAAGCATGTATCAATCGAAGCGTCCTCAACATACCATCAATGAAGTCTTGGGGGTCCTCCTCCGGCATTGACCCAAAGAATTCCGGAGGGTTCAAAGTAATGAAGTCACGGGCCCTTGCACTAACAGCCCGGTCACCTTGCCCTGCACTTTTCCACTGAGCCTGAGCAGCAACCAATTGTGTAAGCAAATGTATGGCCTCTTTTACATCTCGGCCTGAAGCATCCAATGGAGGAGCCGGAGGTGCTGGAGCTGGGGCTGAGGCTCCCTCACGCTCCTCTAATATAGGTACTGAATGGGAGGACTGAGATTGAGCCGCACTCTGGGACTCACTTTCCTGTACTACCGGTGGCGGTGCTCTTTCAGCCCGCTTTTCTGCCACCGTCTTGCCCTTTTGGGCTGCTGTAGCCTTTCTCTTTACAGGAATTTCTGAAATACACAACACACGATTAACGAACAAGAATTTCTTATATCATAGCTCTATCGCACGATTCTTATGAAGAAAGAAGGTCATTTATCCCTAAAATGTCCGCAGCTTCTTGTTTATAAGTGTGGCGCGCAACACACCCATAACCAAGACTCTACTAGACACGGCTCGTAGACACCCCCTAGGATTGAACTACTCTGATACCACTTTTTTCACGACCCAACTAGGGGCCGCGACGAGCACCCGGTGCTAGCCCACCCGGGCACCCCTTGACTTATACATACACTTACATCTAGCTGAGCCACATCATTAAACATGTAATTCTATTCATCCATCAAGCTAGTCCCATTGGACAACAACATCTTTATATCATCATTGGCGACTATGCCATGTCAATATACATAAGCCTGCACGGCTGACAAAATGATATACAAAATATAGGCCGACAAGGACAAACATACCCAACCATATACACATGCCTACGAGCCTCTAAGAAGAGTATAACATATAACATAAGCGGGACAGGACCCCACTATTCCCATAATTATGTACAAAAAAGAATAGGTACCCAAAAGCTATGGCTCCGAATGAAAGGGAGCTCTGCTATGTAGTCTCTGAGAAAGCAGCTATGGATCAAGTTTGTCTTCCTGTGCACCTGCGAGCATGATGCAGCGTCCACAAACAAAAGGACGTCAGTATGAAGAATGTACTGAGTATGTAAAGCATGATCAACATCAGTATAGAAGCAATATAAGCAACATATGATATAGCATAGGATGGGAGATAGGAACATCACCGTCATAAGCACTTACTTGCCTTACATAGGAACCTTTCACTTCTAATGAGTATTCGTGTACATACATCCATATCCGTATCTATATACGTATCTTCATTCGCATTCGTGTCATGTACATATCCTTATTCGTGATCGTACCGTATTCATATTTATTCTCATATCTATATCATACACATCATTATATCATATACATAGCATTTACATAGCATACCCGACTATACAGGATCGGTGTTTCATACATACTTGGCCAACCAAGGCTCAAGGTTGCACATACCTGGCCCTACCAAGGCCTCAGGGTTACATCTACCTGGCCCTACCAAGGCGTCAGGGTTATCCGTACCATCTGCAGAGGTGTGCGCGCATTAAATAATCATATACATAGCTACTTACATATCATACCCGGCCTCATAAGCTCGAGGTTCTATAATAGTCATACATCGATACAGATGCATAATAGCTCATAAGCATCTTTACCGTTATCATCTCTATCATCATCGTCATCGTTATCGTTATCGTTGTTACCATTATTATCGTCATCTATATCATTAATACTATTATCGGCATTAATCACATCTACCTTTATAGACTTACTTGTCATACGAGGAATTTAGTACAATCGTAGCGTATCAAGCATCCTGAGCTTACTAGCTCGGAAGATCAAATCATCAGAAGGAATCATAGTCTTATAGAAGATTTAGACGTTTGGCAAAAGAACCATGCCTTATGAAAGAAGGGTTAGCCTTACATACCTTTCCGTTCGACTATTTATTGCTTGTACGTTCCCCTCCAACGATCGCGTTTCTACCTTCATTAAAGTCATACTATCATTAGAATCAATAGCTAGCATATATGACTAAAACTAGAGAAAATCGGACAATATCTCCTTTACTATACGACATCCCCCCCCCCCCCCCCATAACGTATATCAACTCTCAAACGTCATTAATGTATTCACAATATCGCAACAATAGCCTTTAATCGTCTACATTGTCCATATTCTCAATTCACATAATTTCGTTCGCTCATATACAAGGTCTATTCCATGCTCTCAATGTCAATCATAACATGATTATAATCATAATTTATCAAGAATCATACATCAATCTAAGCATCTTCTCAACGGTGACGCTACTTCCTCATTCATGACCCATTTCCTATTTCCTCATATAATCCAAGTGTTTCAGCTTTCAAGTACCTTAAACAACAAGGAAATGTAATAAAACTTACCTTAGTTGGTGTAGGAATGAACCTTGGGTGCAAACACTTCACTTGAAAAAAACCCTAGTTTCACCTTCACTTGGATTTCTTGCTTTAGATGAACTTTAATGGGTTCCTTACGCTTGATTCACTTAACTTGATGTAGTTGATCATTAATATCTCTTGAATTCTTGTGGAATAAATGCAGAGAGATGTTTTTAGAGAGAAGGGGTGAAATTTGGAAATGAACTAATGAACTTGGTCCCCTTATTTAATGACTTAAAATCTGATTTGGGATGAACAACAATAGTGGTCGTAAACTCAGTTTATGGTCCGTATTCTAGTTTACGGGCTGTATTTCGTGGACGTATTTAAGCATAACAGAACCAGGAAGTCAGGCTGAGACCTGGTGATTTACGAACACAGTTTACGGGCCGTATTTCAGTTTACGGTATGTATTTCAAGTCGTCTTTAACCATTCAAGCATTTGGCATAAAGTTGAAGTTTTGGAAGTTGAAATACGACATGGCAGTTTACAGGCCGTATACCACTTTACGGTCCGTATTTCATTTTACGATCAACTGGCCAAAGTGCAAATCTGCAACTTTCCACATTTTCAGAGTCTATAGTTAGTCATTATGGAGCATGACCTATCTCTTATTGCAATTGCCTTTGGAATCTTGATTAAGGCCATCAAATGTTATTTCTTACTCATAGAAATATTAGATACTCGTACTCCTCGCTAGTCCATTCACATGTGCAACGACGGAGGATTTTCTGAGGTGTAACAAGTTGATCCTCTAAGGATAGAAGTGACGAAAACAATGATGGCAACGATGTTGATGATACTTATGGACTTCTTTGTATACGTATCTAAGTATGTATGACTATTATGCAACACCGAGCTTATATGGCCGGGTATGATATGATACCTATTGCGCGTACACCACTTCAGTTGGGTATGGATGACACTGAGCCTTAGTAGGGCCAGGTATGTATAATCACCGAGCCTTGTCATGGTCGGGTATGTAAAAAATCGAACCTTCATATTTGGGTATGATATGGATACGAGTGTGAATATGAATATGAATACGAATATGAATATATGTGTATGCATGTATATGAGTAAGCATTAGAAATGGAAGGTCCCTATGAAAGGCAAGTAAATAGATATGATGAAGGCCACTAGAGCTACAAATTACTTTATTACCTCATGATTCTCTCCATCTCATGTTATTTCTTGTGCTGTCTATTATGCTTGTACTATAATGTTGATTATGCTTTGCATACTCAGTACATTATTTACACTGACGTCCTTTTATTTGTGGACGCTGCGTCATGCCCGCATGTGGATAGGGAGACAGGCTTGATCCATAGATTTCTTTTCAGGGACTACATAGAAGAGCTCCATTTCATCCGGAGCTACAACCTTTGGGTATTATTCTTTTGTGTACATACATATGGGCATGGCTTTGTCACACCCCGATCTTACTAGGGTGTGATGGGCACCCGACCCTTACTTAGAGCCGAGCGAACCCTCTGACTCTTAATACACACATAATCTCATTGGACCTTTAAATCAAATAAGAATGGAATACATAATAAAGCTTCCAGAAACTTTTCCTTCATCGTGCTCAAATCAATTATAATCTGTGTCACTACTCGACTCGGGGACGCGACGAGCACCCGGTGCTAGCCCACCCGGGCACCCTCTTAGCTTACTCTTATGCTTACATCTAGGTGAGCCACATAATTATACATGCATTTTCATTCATTCGTCAACTAGTCCCATTTGGACAACAACACATTTATATCATCATAGGCATCTATGCCACATCAATGTACATGGGCCAACGTGGCCGACAAAATGATATACAAAACATAGGTCGACAAGGCCAAACACATCTACGCACACACAGACATGTCTACGAGCCTCTAAGAGTATAACATATCACATTAGCGGGACAGGACCCCGCTACGCCCATAATTATATACACAAAAGAATGAGTACCCAAAAGATATGGCTCCGAAGGAAATAGAGCTCTCTATGTAATCTCCGAATAGGCAGCTATGGATCAAGTCTGTCTCCCTGTGCACCTGTGGGCATGACGCAGCGTCCACAAACAAAAGGACGTCAGTACGAAGAATGTACTGAGTATGTAAAGCATGAGCAACATCAATAAATAAGCATCATGAACAACATATGCAATAGCATAGGATGGGGGAGACAATAATATCATCGTCATATCGCTTACCTGCCTTTCGTAGAACTTTCCATTTTTCATACGTATTTGTACATCTACGTCATCATCCGTATTCCATAATAGTACTCGTACCATACTTGTGCTCATATTCGTATACATGTCCTTATTCGTATTCTTATACATAGTCTTATCACATTCATATTCATATTATATACATAGTCATTTCATATACATGGCATTTACATAGCATACCCGACCTCATAGGATCGGTGTTTCATACATACTTGGCCAACCAAGGCTCAAGGTTACTCATACCTGGCCCTACCAAGGCTTCAGGGTTGTTCGTACCATCTGCAGAGGTGCGCGCGCGTTTCGTAATCGTATACATACTTTATACATATTCATATACATATATCCTACCCGGCGTTATAAGCTCGGGGTGTCATTATAGCCCTTCATAGGCACATGTAAGTAGAATAGCCCGTAGGCACCTTTAGCATCATTATTATTATCATCGTCATCACTATCATCATCATTTTCGCTACGTCTATATCTTATGCTTACTCGTCATATGGGGTGCATAGTAAAATCGTAGCACATAGCGAGGATCGTGAGCTTATGAGCTCGGAGTGTCAATCGTTTGAATACAACATACTCATATAGAGGATTTAAGAGTTTGGCCAAGGAACCATGCCTTATGAAATAAGGGTTAGCCTTACATACCTTTCGTCGGACTATTCTACACTTGCACGCTTCCTTCCAATGCTAGCGTCTATACCTTCATTAATATCATAACGATGACCATTAGTCATTCACATTATCCACATTATCTAGATTCCTTAATTTGCCTCTAATTCACCCATATTCATGGTCATAACATCCAACTTCGTCCATTCGTCTAAAGTGTCTAGTTCATGATCTTAGTACCATTTATAATGCATTCATATCACAACACGACAACATTCATGATTCAATTCAAATTATTCCTCAAAATGTCACTATTCATCATTCATGACCTACTTGACCATATTTTCTACAATCCATGTATTTCAACTCTTCAATACCTTAAACATCATGTAAAAATCATGAATCTTACCTTAGAAGTTGTAGGAACAAGCTTTGATTAATAATACTCCACTTTGAGCAAAACCCTAGTTTTTCTCCATTTGGATTTCTTGACCTAGATGATCTTTGATGATGTTCTTACTCTTGATTCACCTTGTTTTATGTTGTTGATTCTTAAATGTCCTTGAAAACTTGTATAATAAATGTAGAGAGAGGTTTTAGAGAGAAGTGGTGTAATGTTGTAATGAAATAAAATAAGTGTTGGTTCCCTTATTTAATGAATTGCAAAAATTTGTGCTGGGTGAATAGTGATCGTCCATGGAGGTTTACGGTCCGTATTCCACTTTACGGACCGTCCCTCGTGGTCGTCTTTAACCATTTCCAGAACCAGAAACTTTGGCTGCATGCATGGTAATTTACGACCATGGTTTACGGGCCGTAAATCACTTTACGGTCCGTCCTCCTGGTCGTATTTTACCATTTCTCAACTGGGCAGAAAGTCGAAGTCTTGCATGGTAATTTACGACTGCCAGTTTACGGACCGTATACCAATTTACGGTCCGTATTTTGCACTTTACGACCACTGGGCAGATTTCAAGCCTGCAACTTTTCATATCTCTTAGACTTCTCATTTTAATCACCCACGTCCATGCACATGCATTGCTCACCTTATATCTCATCTTAACTTAGCCAACTTTCTCATCTCACATCGGATACCTTCGAAATCTTGCCTAAGGTCATCGAACATCGTTTCTTGCTCATGGGCCTCATGCACTTATACTTATCACTAGTTCGTTCACTTACGTACCAACGGAAAATTTTTCCGAGGTGTAACAAGCTGTAATCAAAATGGATCTGTAACATAATACTATAAGACATATCGGCTGATGGAGCTTCTTACAAGACTGACATTCTATACCCACGACTCTGTCTGCAAAGTCTCTAACTTCGAACAAGACATCATAGCATAATACTCTGACCCGGCAACTCTCCAGGGGCAATTGGAGCTTGCCAATTTGTCTGGAACATTTTCTATAATGGCTTCTACTCATCTGGGTGTACCTGCGCGACATGAAATGCAGCCCTCGAAGAAAAGGGGTCAGTACGGAATATGTACTGAGCATGTAAGGCATGGAATACAGAAAACAGAACCATAATCGAAACAAGCAGTACAAAAGGTAAGTACATTAGCTAGAATACCAGAGTGCTTATCTTGCGAACGCAAATCATGTATACCGATGTCATATGTCAAAAAAGTAAAGAAAATAAGTAGATCATCCAGAGTGCCACAATGCTTACTTTCCAAACTCAGACCATGCATGCTTAGTGCTGCGGAACGTGCAGCCCGATCCATATATATATACTATATTGTTGCGGAACGTGCAGCCTGATCCATTTATACATTATATTATTGCGGAACGTGCAGCCCGATCCATATACATATATTATATTGATGTGGAACGTGCACCCCATCCATATACATATATTATATTGCTGCAGAACGTGCAGCCCGATCCATTTATCCATATATCCCGCGTCCGGGCATCCCGCGTCCGAGACGATGTCATATTATACCAACTGATCAGGTGGCTATGCGTCTACAGCGCCTCACATTTCCCATTGCCCCATATACATATACATATACATATATCATATAAGCAGCATGTAGGAGAGCCCAAAGAATGTTATGTCTCTATCGGAGTGACGTAAGGTCGGTACTCTCCGAATACATTATGGAAGACTCGATGGACAAGTATACTTACCGACACCTAAAGGCTCAGAAACAAGCTTCGGGTCAATCCGACTTGGTATAAGAAAGTTATGGGCGTTTGAAGTACAGAACCTTCTACGAACGTTTCAGAAGCCATTTGTGGAAAATCAAAGCAACAATCATGTTAGGACCTTTTGAATAGCGTTATGGATCAAATCAAATAGAGCTTTTGGAACTATACGTATGTATCAAAGTGTATCAAAGACTCAATGGAATAATCAAACGACCTATCATTTGTAAACCAACACATTAGTCATATCAATTTATCTCTCGAGTACCATTCGGAAACATATCAACCGAACTTCGAACGTCATAGATACACATCAAAACCATATGAAACAGGTTATGGAAGTCAAGGATATTAGCCTTCCTAGTGGCTCTAAGAATAGGAATTTCTTTGAAATTATATATATACGTCATTTGTTCGTTTCATAAAGATCATGCCGAAAGAAAGAAAGGGTAAGCCTTACATACTTGCTCCACGTTCTATTAGCTATGCTTATTCGTCCAAGCTTGCTAGTCTACATTCAAGAAGATTCACATAATCATTAGCTTCGTCGTCATACACTTGCTTTAGTTCTTCAAATGAATTCATCCATAACCTGCCAAAATTTCGGCAGCATTTCCCCTGTAAATACACCATCCCCGAGAATCTAACTCGGCCAATTTATCTACAACAATCCGAGAATTCAACTGGGCCAAATTATCAACAGCAATACCAACAATCATACTAACAACTTCAACAATCAATCCAAAAATATATTCTAACATAGTTCAAGAACTTTCAAACAATTCACATAATGTTCAAACAACCCAACCAACATAACAATTTACCCGAAACCTTCCAAATTCAACAAGAACAATAACAACACATTTCTTGTCTTCCAACTTCATGAATTACACAAATAATTCACGCACTAACGACATTGACTTCCATAAATACAAGAAGAGTGTATTCAAATCACATTAACTTCTAAAACAACTCTCCAACCATTACCACTTCCCTAGAATAATTACAACAACAACCACAATACTAGATAAAATTAGTTCATCATCCCTACACAACATAACACACACACACGGCCAAACTCCACACCACACGGCCACCACTCCAACATACTAAATTCATGGTTTTCATTCATTTCTACATACTACAACATACCCAAACCATTCATAACATATAAAAAGAGGATTAGACCTTACCTTTTCCACTCGTCTTCTTAACTTGGTTAGGGTCGCTCCTTGCAAAATGAATGGTTTTCTTGCTCCAACAACTATCCCACGTTAAAGAGGACCTTCCAATTGGTGGGATTGCTAGAAGAAAATTATTTTTCTTGGTCAATATTGTGGACACCATTTTCGTCCAAGCCATGGCCGAATGGTTCCTCCTCTCTTTTTCTCCAATCTTCTTGAATTTTCTAAGGTTGAAAAGATGAGTTTTTGATCTTGCTTAGTAACCTATTGTATATATATATATGTCCCCTACAATATAAGGTGAACACATGTCCTCTTTTATGGCCTGAAGTAATTGGCCAACCATGGGTGGGTCTCACACCAACCCCACGGCCACATGGCCATTGGGTCATTTCATGAAATAATTTTTTCCACTTCTAGCCCCAAGTTTTCCTTAATATTTCCACACCAACAAAATTCATAAGCAAGTTGTACTTCAAAATAGTTTTGGCAAATATTCTTACCCTTAACTTATCACGATTATCTTGAAATATCCGAATGTACAAAATACGGGCTATAACATCCTCCTCCCCTTAAGAACATTCGTCCTCGAATGTTCAACTAATCTTGTTGGGTCTTATAACACTTAGGGGGAAATCTTTCCTTCCTTCAGAATTTTGCAAACTACCAATCGCTGTTCCTTTTTATTATAATTGCTATCCCTTTTGGTGCAAAATTTCCTCTTGTCGTCATCCCTAGTGTCCTTCAGGTTCGTTATCCTCTCAGTCGCCCTTTTGTGAATTTAGCTTAAAGACCTTTCTTGCTTTTTTTTTTCATCACCCTTTAAGACATGTCGCTGCGTATTAGGTACGGCACAAGTTTGCACGTTATGGGGGATTTAAATCATGGTCCAAACATATCATAGTTCACGTCGGCATGAAGCATTCTCTTAAGGTGTCTTCTACACCTTCTCCTTATGTCTGCCTTATGGTATACTTATTATCAATTCGTTTCTATGCCTTTCATGTATTCTCTTGATATGCCGATATGTTTTGAACTCCGGCCCCGAGCTAATAAATTTCCTTTCTTGGCGCTTGAAAATGTTATGATTCCTTTTTAGGCCTAATATAATAGGGCCTCCCCCCTTTAAGGGGGCTCCTTATACGCCAACAGTCCTTTTGTGGAGTCTTCGTTTATACCTCATTCCTCATCTTTCTTTCCAACCCTGTGCATAACATATCGAAACATCTTATCCTAAGTTTTTCTTTTACTTTCTGTCTATATCATCATTTTGTCCACATTTCCATACTCTTTCACCCACTATTAATCCTCTCACCCATTTAATTCACATACTCGTAAGTCTTCTTAACTATGCATTAGTGTTACAGTTGTGCATCCATGTTTTTCGAGTGTCCCGCTATTGTTTCTCTTAGCACAAAATCCTTACAGTTTATACTCTCTCTATCCTTGCTCATTGAGCCTTTAACTATACTTTTGACACTATGACCGAGCGGTCTTCCATGCACATTCTTTATTTTTCATTCCATTTCCTGTAAGATCAAATCTTTCAGACCTCACATGAACCCTCATTCCCTATCATTAATTTCCTAATCAACAATGTCGTCCCATCATCCTTATTATTCTCTCAATACGTAATCGAGTTCCTATTATTTTACTCCCAAACGTTCTCTTCTTCCTTCGACTATCTTTCGACAAACCAGTTAGTACACTCTTCCTACTTTCGTCCTTACCCTTCCTTGGGTTTTTTCCTCCTCGAACACTCTTCTCCTTTTGCCGTTTGTGGCATCGGCTCTGAAGTTCGTGAAGTTTTACTTTAAACTCGCAAGTCCGTTCTATTCTTGGGTCATTCCTTCGGCAGAAAGCCCCCCTTCATGCCCGAGGCAACCACATTAATTTTACCATACATTTATCCCTTTTATATACTTCTCACCTTATCATCATCGCAAGGCCTAAGCATTCTTTCTCTTACTTCACACCCCTCATCATAGTCACTATTCTTTTAGCCTTACTTATTGAAATTGGTTCTCGAACCTCACACATTCTTCTTTTGTTCCATATGACCGCACTTTATCCTTTTCACATGCCTATCTTTGAATTTTTATCCAAGTAGTCTCATGCTTTTGCCGATAATTTCTCTCGGGGGTTTCACTCACCGAAGTTTCTTACCTCTCACCTTCTTCTGACATTTTGGTCTCTTTGCCTTCCATTTACTCACTTTCTTTCTTTTCCAAATATCGTTGTATTAGAATTTTCCAATCTTAACCTGTAGTGACAATAAATCAGCTTACCTTGTAACATTTGTACCATCTATTTTTGCTGTCACTTGAACTTCGGTACCCTTGCTCGATTGAGGCCTTCCATACCGTAGCACCGGTCGCTGGGACACACATCACATGCCCACCGATACATTCACATGTGGGATATCAGACGCATTCATATATACATATATATATATATATATATATATGTAGCCCACGAAATACTTCCAAACGCTATTCAAGCCTATCCAAATCCCAGGGCTGTGACGCACTTTCTGTCCCTTCTCCAGTCTAGCCTGTTTCGTACTATGTGGCCTCTTATGGTCTCCAACCATCCCATATACTCTAATTTCCGTTAGGCTATTCTAATTTTTCATTTGCCTCTTATGCCTAGATTTATAGAATTTCTTGCGCACTTCCCAGGGGGTCACCCATCCTAAGATTTCTCCCACCTTAGCACGCTTAACCTCGAAACTTTGATGAAATCCAGTACCTTAATGCTGATATAATCGCGTCCACTTCGCCGCATGACCTTCATTACATAATCTGGAGCATGTCGAAGTCTTACAGATTCCGAGACATTCTCGTAACACGTCTTTCCCTTTACAATTACTATTTTACCCTTTTCGATCCTTAATATTCACCTTTCACTTATGTGTATAACTACCTTTCGTCATAGATTCCCAGATTCCTGATGGTAACAAGTATACCTTCGTCGCCGTTACTTGTAAGTACTCGGGTATCAGTCTATTCGGATTCCCACTCACCATTCTTGTATAACAATCTATAGCAAAACTGATTGTCGACTTTCTCTAAATCCTCCAACAGACATTGTTCCTACTAAACCTCAAATATTATCCATTTTAATCCTCTGGACTGCTGATCGTCTTTCTCACAATTATCTTTCACGCCATGCCCAAATCCGTAGCTCCTCTAAAACATCACATCCCACTTATCGTCTGTTTACGATATTTCCTTGCCACGCTTGTTCCTGTTAGGCATACCCAACAATTTTGGCAGAATCTCCTTCACCATTCTTACTATTCAAAATCTGTACGTAGCAAATATCGACAATACCTCACAGAACATACGGCTATATGACACATTTCACCCATCCAGTACTTCCAGTTTTCAGATGACAGAACAAATTTATCAAGACTTCTATAACTTTCCATATCATCCTTTACCTTCTCCGTCGTATGTAAGACTTATATAAAGAATCTCATTTCCTATGAATTGGCTCTATCACACGATCTAAGACAGAAAGAAGGTCAACAGTCCCTAGATGCCCTGCAGCTTCCTGTTAATAAATGTGGCCGGCTTCACACCATAAACAGGACTCTACTGGACACGACTTTGCAGACAATCCCTAGGACAACCTGCTCTGATACCACTTTGTCACACCCCGATCTTACTAGGGTGTGATGGGCACCCGACCCTTACTTAGAGCCGAGCGAACCCTCTGACTCTTAATACACACATAATCTCATTGGACCTTTAAATCAAATAAGAATGGAATACATAATAAAGCTTCCAGAAACTTTTCCTTCATCGTGCTCAAATCAAATATAATTTGTAATCATAATGGATCTGTAACATAATACTATAAGACACATCGGCTAATGGAGCCACTTACAAGACTGACATTCTATACCCACGACTTTGTCTGCAAAGTCTCTAACTTCGAACAAGACATCATAGCATAATACTCTGACCCGGCAACTCTCCAGGGGCAATTGGTGTCACGACCCAACCCCGTGGGCCGCGACCAGTGCCCGAGCTGGGCACCTATACGTACCCGATACCCAAACTAACATATTAACAGAATAATAATATAACAAAAATATTAGTGGACGCCACAGAATTTAGCAGAAAAGCAGACTTGGCACACATAGGCCGATAACGCCATCATAAAGCAAAGTATCCCAAACATATGTACAGAACCCACACAGATGTATCCACAGACCTCTACAGAACATACCATAATCATAAGACGGGACAGGGCCCCGTTATACCCTGAACAAAGTACATATCCAGATATCAGTGACAGACTGTACCAAAAGATGGGCTCTGAAGAAGAGAGCGCCCCAAAATAGCAGAAACGGGATCCTAAACGTGTGGATCAGCGAACCTGTCGTCTGTACCTGCGCGGCATAAAAACGCAGCCCCCGAAGAAAGGGGGTCAGTACGAAATATGTACTGAATATGTAAAGCGGAATCACAGAAATCAAATCATAATGGTTACAGAAAATGAGTACAAAATCCGGAGTGTCAAATGCATATTTCCAAAACAGACAGAATGTGTACAGAAACATATGTCATATCATATCCGGCCCCTGCCACGGGACTCGGCAGACAGAACGTGGTCACCCTCCCGACACTGGTGCCACAATACAGAGGAATCAGAAAAAGGGGCGTGGCCCCGTATCATAAAATGTCATATCAGAATGGCCATAACAGATCAGATCAGAATAGGCGGACATGGCACATCATACTCCACAGACCCATGTACGCGTATACCTGCACCCTCACATCGGGGTGCGGCGAACAATGCAGAGAATTACGCTTGACAACATATCCTGGCCCGGGCTCAGTGTGGGAAACATTGGGACATCCACGAGTGGAGTAGTGAGAGACTAATGCAATTTAAAAATATCATAAATGGTTTCAAAGACTCGATGAGGCATATGAAAGATAAACAAATCCAATGAAGTCGGACGGGATCATAATAGATGCATTTCGGATATCATAATAAATTACAGAAATATAACCTTCCTGAAGTCATTCCGAGTGTCAAAATAATTTATAATATTTAATAGAATATTTAAAACAATATTTTTTAAGCGATTAGTAGGGTAATCAAAACATTTCTTTCAAAAATCGCTTAAAAAGGAAGCTTTAGCACATTAAGGGCAAAACCGGAAATAGTGGGCCCGCCTCGGGACAAATAAGGCGGCGGACTCAAATTATGCCCTCTAAGCTTATGGTATCACCTAAAAAGGTTCTACAAACATTCTATGACTTTCCAAGTAATTTGGAACAAAATTGCATAATTCCAAGAAATAGCGTATAAAAATGGTTCAATTCTACTGAAGGAAAAACTGAAATTTTCTTTTGCGGATTCCGAGGGCCAAGAGGTCCTTCGAGGCCCGGATCCGACCCTAACACACTAAGGGCATGCCAAGGGAAGAATTGGGGTTGCTTTACATACCTTTCACGCTCCTTAAGCCTTTCCAAACTCACTTCCCGTTTAGTCGAAAAACTGCAATTGGTCAAGTTTACCAATTGTAAGCTATGAATACCAAAGTTTCAATTTAATGCATATTTGGCTACCGAAATTTCGGCAGCACTTCCCCTATATATATGGCACCCCGAGAATTCAACCCGGCTAGAAATCATCAACAACAACCCAAACGACAACATTAACATCAACAAAGAACATTAAGAACACAAATATCCTTCAACTAGACATTTTTCTCACAAGTTGACATAACCTTCATTTCAACCCAAACTTTCAACTAATATCAATAATTCCACATTCATCAACAATCAAGATCATCACCATATAGTTCTAGACACATTTCATATCGTTTGCCTTAAGATATACACTCGATATACATGATATACAACCTTCCGCCAAAATCATAACTTATGCAAAACATCAAATCTTTGGTATACAACTTCATAACATGTTTCCAACTTCAAAATTCATCAATGATCATCACAACTAACAACCAAACAACTTCATTTCCTTAATGTCGGAAAATCATACTAAAACGACATAAGTTTCTACATTCCAATTCAATACAAACTTATATCATTCTAACTTCATTTACATTACAAACATCACAACAACACTCTAACACATTAAACAAACTTAATCCATTCCATTCCATACCACTCCATACCACACGGCCAAATGCTATTTTCATCAATTCATCCAATTTTATTCAACTTTCATTCTCAATATGAATTCCACCATACTTACAACTAGAATACAACATAATTTCAATTCTTCATTAGCATATAATGCATGCATATACACGGCCATACATATATACTACATACCCACTTTGCAAACTTCCATTTTTCCATACAATCAACACATTTCTATATACTACAACACAATCAAAACTTCATAACACAATAAAAAGGTAGAAATTCTTACCTTTTCTTCAAGTCTTCTTCACTTGGAGGTATGATTACTTTGGTGATTCTAATGCTCCCCACTCCAATCCAACTACACCAAGTTACAAAGGAACCTTGACTTAGTAGGGAATCAACAAGAAATAAATTTTTGGAGCAATATTTTTGGTGGCTATTTTTGCCCCTCAAACCCGAAACCCTCTCCTTTTTCTTTCTTATTTTTGCTTTGTTTGTTCTTGCCTTCTAGTGTCTTGAATCTTCTTATGTATATAATATGAAGACTTGGTCACATGACCAAGTAAAATGGGCTTGGATCAAGGCCTTGGTGGCCGGCCAAGCTCCCCATTTTGGGCCTCAATTCTATTACAATTTTTGAGCCCAATAACTTATGAATCATATTTTGTAATTCCCGAAACTAATTTCCAAAATTCCAAAATTGCCCTTAGCCTTGTCCCACACTTTCATGACTCTATTCTTTCGTGCATAACTCCTATGATCAACAAAATATCAAATTTGACCTTATATCTCAAAAATCCAATATGTGACAAGTTTTTTTTCCAAACGTGTGAAAACACGGGTTATAACATCCTCCCCCCCCCCCCTTTAGAACATTCGTCCTCGAATGTAAAATTAATCTTATAGGGTTGGAAAATACTTTGGGGGTGTTTCTGATTATAAACAACACATAGGACATACGATTGGTATTGAAATGAATTTAAGCAGGGATTTAAGGTTACCTGTGGACATAGGGAACAATTGAGGATATTTCTTCTTCATTTCCTCTTCGGCCTCCCACGTCATTTCCCCCCTATTATCGTTCCGCCACAGTACCTTAACAGAGGCTACATCTTTATTCCGGAGCCTCCTTACCTGACGATCCAAAATAGATACGGGCTGCTCCTCGTACGATAGTTGCTCCGTCACCTGAATATCATCAGCAGGAAATATTCTGGAAGGGTCACCAATGCATTTGCGGAGCATAGAGACATGAAATACCGGATGTACCGCTTCCAAATCAGATGGCAAATCTAACTCATAGGCGACATTTCCAACTTTTCGAACAATCTGATAAGGCCCAATATAACGTGGACTGAGCTTACCCTTTATGCCGAACCGCATCACGCCTTTCATAGGCGATACCTTTAAAAATTCCCAATCGCCTACCTGAAACTCCAACGGTCGACGTCGTTTATCCGCGTATGACTTCTGTCGACTCTGGGCTGCCAACAGTCGCTCTCGAATAAGTTTCACCTTGTCCACGGCCTGCTGGACCATATCTGGGCCAATCAACTCTGTCTCGCCAATATCAAACCAGCCGATCGGCGATCTGCATTTCCTGCCATATAGAGCCTCGTACGGAGCCATCTGGATGCTGGAATGGTAACTGTTATTATATGCAAACTCAATCAATGGCAAGTGATCATCCCAGCTGCCTCTGAAATCAATAACGCAGGCCCGCAACATATCCTCCAGCGTCTGTATAGTGCGCTCGGCCTGTCCGTCGCTCTGAGGATGAAAGGCTGTGCTCAGACTCACCTGAGTCCCTAGGCCCTCCTGAAACGACCTCCAGAAACGCGCCGTAAACTGGGCGCCTCTGTCAGAAATAATAGATAGAGGAACTCCGTGAAGCTTCACAATCTCCTTAATAAAGAGCCTGGCATAATCCTCGGCGGAATAAGTAGTCCTGACGGGAAGAAAATGGGCTGATTTCATCAGCCTATCAACAACGACCCAGATGGAATCATACTTCCGTGGAGTGCGAGGCAAACCTGTAATGAAGTCCATATTAATAACCTCCCACTTCCAAGTCGGGATTTCCATCTCCTGCAACAGTCCACCCGGCTTCTGATGCTCAATCTAGACCTGCTGACAATTAGGGCACTGGGCGACGAACTCTGCAATATCCCGCTTCATGCCGTCCCACCAGTATAAGCATCGGAGATCATGATACATCTTTGTAGACCCAGGATGGACCGAGTAGCGAGCATAATGTGCCTCGCTCATAACCTGCTGCCGAAAGCCTGCAATATCAGGTACACACAGCCTGCCTCTGTATAACAAAGTGCCGTCCGGTGAAAACTCGAACGGAGTCCTCTCCTTATCATAAGTTGTGTCCCTGTACCGAGCTAAGACAGGATCTTCGTATTGACGCCTTTTAATATCGTCCCTGATGGATGACTCAGAAACCCCTCGAACAGAAATCTGGGTATCTCCAGAATCGGCCAAACGAACCCCGAGACTAGCCAACTGCTGAATATCACGGGCTATCTCTCTCCTGTCTGGCTATAAATCGGCCAAACTGCCCATAGACTTCCGACTGAGCGCATCTGCAACAACATTAGCCTTACCCGGATGATACCGAATATCCACGTCATAATCTTTTAGAAGCTCCAGCCACCTCCGCTGCCGCAAATTAAGCTCTCTCTGTCTGAAAATATACTGGAGACTCTTATGATCAGTATAGATATCCACATGAACGCCATATAAATAGTGTCTCCATATCTTCAGAGCATGAATTACCGCTGCGAGCTCCAGATCGTGGGTAGGATAATTCTTCTCATGCCTTTTGAGCTGCCGGGAAGCATACGCCATAACTCTGCCGTGCTGCATCAATACACAGCCCAACCCCATGCCAGAAACGTCACAGTAAATAACATACCCGTCCGGTCCCTCTGGAAGAGTCAGAAATGGGGCTGAAGTCAGCTTCTCCTTCAGCAACTGGAAGCTCCGTTCACAAGCGTCAGACCACTGGAACTTAGCTCCCTTCTGAGTCAGCCTTGTCAAAGGCGCTGAAATCGAAGCAAACTTCTCCACAAACCTCCTGTAATAACCTGCTAACCCCAGGAAACTGCGTACCTCTGTGGGCGTCGTAGGTCTGGGCCAATTCTTCACTGCCTCAATCTTCTGTGTGTCCACCCGGACACCATCAGCTGCAATAATATGCCCCAAGAAAGCCACTGAAGACAGCCAGAATTCACACTTAGAAAATTTTGCATATAACTTCTGATGCCGGAGTACCCCTAATACCGATCTCAAATGATCTGCGTGCTCCGCCTCAGACCGAGAATAAACCAGGATATCATCAATGAATACAATTACGAACATATCCAAGAATGGCCTGAATACCCGGTTCATCAAATCCATGAATACTGCGGGGGCATTAGTAAGCCCAAAAGACATAACCCTGAACTCATAATGCCCATATCGGGTCCGGAAAGCTGTCTTAGGGATATCGGCCTCTCGTACTCATACCTGGTGGTAACCGGATCGAAGTTCTATCTTCGAAAAACACTTAGCGCCCTGCAGCTGATCAAACAAATCATCAATCCTGGGGAGGGGGTATTTATTCTTTATAGTTACCTTATTCAGCTGCCGATAATCAATACACATACGCAGCGACCCGTCCTTCTTATACACAAATAATACCGGGGCTCCCCAAGGCGAAGTACTGGGTCTTATGAAGCCCTTATCCAACAAATCTTTCAGCTGCTCCTTCAACTCCTTTAATTCTGCAGGCGCCATTCTATACGGAGGAATAGAGATAGGCTGAGTGTCTGGGAGTAAGTCAATAGAGAAGTCTATCTCCCGCTCTGGAGGAAGACCTGGAAGCTCGTCGGGGAAAACATCTGGAAACTCATTAATCACGGGGACTGACCGAAGTGTCGACGTCTCTGCTCCCAAGTCTTGCACCCGTACCAGATGATAAATATAACCCTTTCTGATCATTTTCTTCGCCTTAAGGTACGAAATAAACTTACCTTTCGGCGATGCTGTATTACCAGCCCATTCTATAACTGGCTCCCCGGGAAACTGGAAGCGAACCACCTTATTCTGGCAGTCAACATTAGCGTAACAGGAAGCTAGCCAATCCATACCCATAATAACATCAAACTCAGTCATATCTAACTCTACCATATCTGCCTTAGTGTCACGGTCACAAACAATTACGGAACAATCTTTATAAACCTGTTTCGCTACAATAAAGTCCCCTATCGGTGTGGCTACCTCAAATGGCTCTATAGGTTCAGACATAATACCAATTTTACCAGCAACAAGGGGCGAAATATATGATAAAGTCGAACCTGGATCAATTAGTGCATACACAGACCGAGAGAAGACCAATAAAGTACCTGTAACGACATTAGGAGATGCCTCCTGATCCTGGCGGCTGGCCAAAGCATAAATGCGGTTTGAAGGACCGCTAATACCAGAAGCTCCACCACGGCCTCTGCCGCGACCCGCCGGTGCTGGAAAACCCTGCCCCGTAGGGCGCATAGCCACTGACGAAGTTGAAGACCCAGCGGCTGATCCGGTAGGCTGCGCTGCACCACCCGAACTACCCTTATACGGGCAATCTCTCACAGAATGGCCCTGACGACCACAAGAAAAGCATGCACTGGTGGCTCGGTAGCACTCCCCCGGATGATATCTGCCACAAAGAGAACACTGAACCCTGGGTGGCCTCATCTGACCAGAACCCCTATCTGTCCGCGAACCTGAAGCCCTGGAGCTCTGGCCTGCTCCTGAATACCCTGGGATATCGAACCTGCGACCTGTAGGCTGGGGAGGTGCGCTCTGCGCCGGCTGAGATGAAAATCTGCTAGGCTGCTGCGGCTGTTGGGGCTGTCTGCCCCGAAAGTCTCCAGATGATCTGGCCCTCTTGGGCTGTCTCCGATCCTGGCTCCTGTCAGGCTGGTGTCCTCCTCTGCCCCGATCCTCCATGCCCTGGGCATGGGCCTGAATACGGGCAATGTCCATACCGGGCTGAGCAGCCAATACTAAACAGCTATCAACAAAATACCGATCCAGCCCCATAATATATCTGTGCATCCGGTCCGCCATAGTAGTCACCACAGCAGGTGCATATCGGGCCAAGGAATCAAACTCCAAACTATAGTCCCGGACACTGCGGCCCTTCTGCCTCAATAATAAGAATCTATCAGATCTGGCTCGTCGCAACTCTGGGGGCAGAAAATGTCCAAGAAATGCCTGAGAAAAATCGCCCCAAACTGCAGGGGGAGCGCCGTCCCCCCTGGATATCCCCCATGACTCGTACCAGTTTGCCGCCACATCATATAACCGGTACGAAGCTAACGCGACTGACTCTGTCTCGGAAGCATTAATCAAATCTAGAGTGCGTCGTATCTTCCTGATAAACTCCTCAGGATCCTCCTCGGGCTTTGTCCCGAAGAATTATGGAGGACTACAAGTCAAAAACTCACGGGCTCTCGAACTATCACGCCTGACTGCCTGGTCACCTCCCAGTCCATGCCCCTGAACCTGCCCTGCCACAAGTCTCGTCAGCAACTGGACTGCCTCCCTCATAGACTGATCCTCAGTGCCTGGCCGTGGAGCTGGAGGCTTAGGTACTGGAACTGCGGGAGCTGGCGGTGGAGCCGCCCCCCGATCTGCAGCTACGGCTGCCCCTATCTCCTCCACGAGTGGCGGTGTAGAAGAACCCTCTGTCTGGGGAAAGTCTCCGGAGCAATATGTGCCTGGGCCCTGGTAATCCTCTGGACCCGGCTAGTCTCTCCCAAGGCTGCTGACTTGGCCTTTTGGGCCGCTGTTGCCTTTTTTGGAGGCATATCTGCAAATATAGCCACTCGTTAGGGAGGGGTCATCCTGATAACACAGCTCTATCGCACGATCTAAGACAGAAAGAAGGGTAGTATCCTAAATGCCCTGTAGCCTCCTGTCTATAGGTGTGGTGCACAACACACCGATAAACAAGACTCTACTAGACACGGTCTGTGGACAATCCGAGGACGAACCGCTCTGATACTACTTTTGTCACGACCCAACCCCGTGGGCCGCGACCAGTGCCCGAGCTGGGCACCTATACGTACCCGATACCCAAACTAACATATTAACAGAATAATAATATAATAAAAATATTAGTGGACGCCACAGAATTTAGCAGAAAAGCAGACTTGGCACACATAGGCCGATAAGGCCATCATAAAGCAAAGTATCCCAAACATATGTACAGAACCCACACAGATGTATCCACAGACCTCTACAGAACATACCATAATCATAAGACGGGACAGGGCCCCGTCATACCCTGAACAAAGTACATATCCAGATATCAGTGACAGACTGTACCAAAAGATGGGCTCTGAAGAAGAGAGCGCCCCAAAATAGCAGAAACGGGATCCTAAACGTGTGGATCAGCGAACCTGTCGTCTGTACCTGCGCGGCATAAAAATGCAGCCCCCGAAGAAAGGGGGTCAGTACGAAATATGTACTGAATATGTAAAGCGGAATCACAGAAATCAAATCATAATGGTTACAGAAAATGAGTACAAAATCCGGAGTGTCAAATGCATATTTCCAAAACAGACAGAATGTGTACAGAAACATATGTCATATCATATCCGGCCCCTGCCACGGGACTTGGCAGACAGAACGTGGTCACCCTCCCGACACTGGTGCCACAATACAGAGGAATCAGAAAAAGGGGCGTGGCCCCGTATCATAAAATGTCATATCAGAATGGCCATAACAGATCAGATCAGAATAGGCGGACATGGCACATCATACTCCACAGACCCATGTACGCGTATACCTGCCCCCTCACATCGGGGCGCGGCGAACAATGCAGAGAATTACGCTTGACAACATATCCTGGCCCGGGCTCAGTGTGGGAAACATTGGGACATCCACGAGTGGAGTAGTGAGAGACTAATGCAATTTAAAAATATCATAAATGTTTTCAAAGACTCGATGAGGCATATCAAAGATAAACAAATCCAATGAAGTCGAACGGGATCATAATAGATGCATTTCGGATATCATAATAACTTATAGAAATATAACCTTCCTGAAGTCATTCCGAGTGTCAAAATAATTTATAATATTTAATAGAATATTTAAAACAATATTTGTTAAGCGATTAGTAGGGTAATCAAAACATTTCTTTCAAAAATCGCTTAAAAAAGGAAGCTTTAGCACATTAAGGGCAAAACCGGAAATAGTGGGCCCGCCTCGGGACAAATAAGGCGGCGGGCTCAAATTATGCCCTCTAAGCTTATGGTATCACCTAAAAAGTTTCTACAAACATTCTATGACTTTCCAAGTAATTTGGAACAAAATTGCATAATTCCAAGAAATAGCGTATAAAAATGGTTCAATTCTACTGAAGGAAAAACTGAAATTTTCTTTTGCGGATTCCGAGGGCCAAGAGGTCCTTCGAGGCCTGGATCCGACCCTAACACACTAAGGGCATGCCAAGGGAAGAATTGGGGTTGCTTTACATACCTTTCACGCTCCTTAAGCCTTTCCAAACTCACTTCCCGTTTAGTCGAAAAACTGCAATTGGTCAAGTTTACCAATTGTAAGCTATGAATACCAAAGTTTCAATTTAATGCATATTTGGCTACCGAAATTTCGGCAGCACTTCCCCTATATATATGGCACCCCGAGAATTCAACCCGGCTAGAAATCATCAACAACAACCCAAACGACAACATTAACATCAACAAAGAACATTAAGAACACAAATATCCTTCAACTAGACATTTTTCTCACAAGTTGACATAACCTTCATTTCAACCCAAACTTTCAACTAATATCAATAATTCCACATTCATCAACAATCAAGATCATCACCATATAGTTCTAGACACATTTCATATCGTTTGCCTTAAGATATACACTCGATATACATGATATACAACCTTCCGCCAAAATCATAACTTATGCAAAACATCAAATCTTTGGTATACAACTTCATAACATGTTTCCAACTTCAAAATTCGTCAATGATCATCACAACTAACAACCAAACAACTTCATTTCCTTAATGTCGGAAAATCATACTAAAACGACATAAGTTTCTACATTCCAATTCAATACAAACTTATATCATTCTAACTTCATTTACATTACAAACATCACAACAACACTCTAACACATTAAACAAACTTAATCCATTCCATTCCATACCACTCCATACCACACGGCCAAATGCTATTTTCATCAATTCATCCAATTTTATTCAACTTTCATTCTCAATATGAATTCCACCATACTTACAACTAGAATACAACATAATTTCAATTCTTCATTAGCATATAATGCATGCATATACACGGCCATACATATATACTACATACCCACTTTGCAAACTTCCATTTTTCCATACAATCAACACATTTCTATATACTACAACACAATCAAAACTTCATAACACAATAAAAAGGTAGAAATTCTTACCTTTTCTTCAAGTCTTCTTCACTTGGAGGTATGATTACTTTGGTGATTCTAATGCTCCCCACTCCAATCCAACTACACCAAGTTACAAAGGAACCTTGACTTAGTAGGGAATCAACAAGAAATAAATTTTTGGAGCAATATTTTTGGTGGCTATTTTTGCCCCTCAAACCCGAAACCCTCTCCTTTTTCTTTCTTATTTTTGCTTTGTTTGTTCTTGCCTTCTAATGTCTTGAATCTTCTTATGTATATAATATGAAGACTTGGTCACATGACCAAGTAAAATGGGCTTGGATCAAGGCCTTGGTGGCCGGCCAAGCTCCCCATTTTGGGCCTCAATTCTATTACAATTTTTGAGCCCAATAACTTATGAATCATATTTTGTAATTCCCGAAACTAATTTCCAAAATTCCAAAATTGCCCTTAGCCTTGTCCCACACTTTCATGACTCTATTCTTTCATGCATAACTCCTATGATCAACAAAATATCAAATTTGACCTTATATCTCAAAAATCCAATATGTGACAAGTTTTTTTTCCAAACGTGTGAAAACACGGGTTATAACAATTGGAGCTTGCCAATTTCTCTGAACATCTTCTATAATGGCTTCTACTCATCTGGGTGTACTTGCACGGCATGAAACGCAGCCCCCGAAGAAAAGAGGTCAGTACGGAATATGTACTGAGCATGTAAGGCATGGAATACAGAAAACAGAACCATAATCGAAACAAGCAGTACAAAAGGTAAGTACATTAGCCAGAATACCAGAGTGCTTATCTTGCGAACGCAAATCATGTATACCGATGTCATATGTCAGAAAAGTACAGAAAATAAGTAGATCATCCAGAGTGCCACAATGCTTACTTTCCAAACTCAGACCATGCATGATTAGTGCTGCGGAACGTGTAGCCCGATCCATATATATATATACTATATTGCTGTGGAACGTGCAGCCCGATCCATTTATACATTATATTGCTGCGGAACGTGTAGCCCGATCCATATACATATATTATATTGCTGCAGAACGTGCAGCCCGATCCATATACATATATTATATTGCTGCGGAACGTGCAGCCCGATCCATTTATCCATATATCCCGCGTCCGGGCATCCCGCGTCCGAGACGATGTCATATTATACCAACTGATCATGTGGCTATGCGTCTACAGCGCCTCACATTTCCCCTTGCCCCATATACATATACATATAGATATATCATATAAGCAGCATGTAGGAGAGCCCAAAGAATGTTATGTCTCTATCGGAGTGACGTAAGGTCGGTAATCTCCGAATACATTATGGAAGACTCGATGGACAAGTATACTTACCGACACCTGAAGGCTCAGAAGCAAGCTTCGGGTCAATCCGACTTAGTATAAGAAAATTATGGGCATTTGAAGTACAGAACCTTCTACGAACGTTTCATATGCCATTTTTGGAAAATCAAAGCAACAATCATGTTAGGACCTTTTGAATAGTGTTATGGATCAAATCAAATAGAGCTTTTGGAACCATACGTACGTATCAAAGTGTATCAAAGACTCAATGGAATAATCAAACGACCTATCATTTGTAAACCAAGACATTAGTCATATCAATTTATCTCTCGAGTACCATTCGGAAACATATCAACCGAACTTCGAACGTCATAGATACACATCAAAACCATATGAAACAGGTTATGGAAGTCAAGGATATTAGCCATCCTAGTGGCTCTAAGAATAGGAATTTCTTTGAGGATTAGACCTTACCGCACTAACGACATTGTCTTCCATAAATACAAGAAGAGTGTATTCAAATCACATTAACTTCTAAAACAACTCTCCAACCATTACCACTTCCCTAGAATCATTACAACAACAACCAAAATACTAGATAAAATTAGTTCATCATCCTTACACAACATAACACACACACACGGCCAAACTCCACACCACATGGCCACCACTCCAACATACTAAATTCATGGTTTTCATTCATTTCTACATACTACAACATACCCAAACCATTCATAACATATAAAAAGACGATTAGACCTTACCTTTTCCACTTGTCTTCTTAACTTGGTTAGGGTCGCTCCTTGAAAAATGAATGGTTTTCTTGCTCCAACAACTATCCCACGTTAAAGAGGACCTTCCAATTGGTGGGATTGCTAGAAGAAAATTATTTTTCTTGGTCAATATTGTGGAAACCATTTTCGGCCAAGCCATGGCCGAATGGTTCCTCCTCTTTTTTTCTCCAATCTTCTTGAATTTTCTAAGGTTGAAAAGATGAGGTTTTGATCTTGCTTAGTCACCTCTTGTATATATATATATATATATATGTCCCCTACAATATAAGGTGAACACATGTCCTCTTATATGGCTTGAAGTAATTGGCCAACCATGGGTGGGTCCCACACTAACCCCACGGCCACATGGCCATTTGGCCATTTCATGAAATAATTTTTTCCACTTCTAGCCCTAAGTTTTCCTTAATATTTCCACACCAACAAAATTCATAAGCAACTTGTACTTCAAAATAATTTTGGAAAATAGTCTTACCCTTAACTTATCACGATTATCTTGAAATATCCGAATGTACAAAATACGGGCTATAACAGCGGGGTCCTGTCCCGCCTATATGATGTTACATACTCTTCTTAGAGGCTCGTAGACAGTTGTGTATGGTTCGATGTCTTGTAGCTTTGTCGGCTCATATGTTTTATATCATTTTGATAGCCGCGTCATCTTATGTATATGGATATGGGCACTATTATTGATGATGATATAAATGCATTGTTGCCCAACGAGATTAGCACTATTGATGTTTGTAAATTATGAGTAAGCCATGTGGCTCACCTAGATGTGAATATGAGAGTACGTCAAGAGGTGCCTGGGTGGGTTAGCACCGGGTGCCCGTTATTGCCCTCTCTTTGGGCCGTGAAAAAAGTGGTATCAGAGTAGTTCTATCCTAGGGTGTGTCTACAAGCCGTATCCAGTAGAGTCTTGGTTATGGGTGTGTTGCGCGCCACACTTATAAACAGGAGGTTGCGGGCATCTTACGAATGAATGGCCTTCTTTCTTCATAAGATCGTGCGATAGAGCCCTGATATAAGGATTTTTCTTTCCTTAACCGTGTGTTATGTATTTCAGAAATACCTGTAAAGAGAAAGGCTACAGCCGCCCAAAAGGGAAAGACAGTGGCAAAAAGGGGGGTTGAAAGAGTACCGCCAACGGATGTAGAGGAGGGTGAGTCCCAGAATGCGACTCAATCTCAGTCCTTCCACTCAAAGCCTATTTCTGAGAAGCATGAGGGAGCCTCAACCCCAGCTCCAACACCTCCAACTCCTCCACCGGATGCTTCAGGCCAAGATGTAAAAAATGTCATTCATTTACGTACTCAGTTTGTTGCTGCCCAGACTCAGCGGCAGGTACAGGTCAAGGTGATAGGGCTGTTAGTGCAAGGGCTCGTGATTTTATTTGCTTGAACCCTCCGAATTTTTTTGGGTCAAAGCCAGAAAAGACCCTCAGAATTTTATTGATGGGATGGTAAGGACACTTCGGTTAATGCATGCTTCAGACGTGGAATCGGTAAAGTTAGCATCCTATAGACTCCGGGATGTCGCGGTTCATTACTATATGGTTTGGATAGCTTCACGGGGAGTCAATGCACCTCCTACGGTATGGCAAGAATTTGTGAATGCCTTCCTCCGACATTACTTACCTCCTGAGGTTTGGCGGGCTAGAGCCGATAAATTCTTGAATCTTAGGCAAGGAAGTATGAGTGCCTTAGAGTATAGTCTCCGCTTCAATTCTTTAGCTAGGTATGCTCCGGCCATAGTAGCGGATATGGGTGATCGAGTACATCGATTTGTGAGAGTCCTAGGGCCACATTTGATAGACAGGTGCTTGACTGCGTCCCTTCAGGACAACATGGATATTTCACGCATTCAAGCCCATGCCCAAAATTTAAAAGAAAGCTAACAACAGCAAGGAAGAGAGCGTGAGCATGATAGAAGGTTTAGTAAGAGGGCTAGATCTTCGGGTCCGACGAGTGAGTTTAGAGGCGAGAAAATACAGTAGTTTTCTAGGCATTCAGGCCCTTCTATGACCAGTGCGCCTCCACGGTTTACAGGCCAGAGATTTGGTAGATCTACTTATTCTGAGTCGAGTCAGAGTTTCAAGGCTTCAGGTTCTCAGTTCAGAGGTAATTTGGGTCAGGCAAGACCACCCGTGCCATGGTGTTCCCAGTGCGAAAAGTTACATTGGGGCCAGTGTCGACTAGGTTCAGAGGTTTGCTATGCATGCGGTCGGCCAGGCCATATCATGCGTGATTGTCCCTTGGTTGCGGGCAGGGGTGAAGCCTTATTCTGCAGATCAAAGAGCGACGTAATTCCCCATTCATCCGAAATAGTATTTTAGTAAAGAAGAGAGGCATTCTGGGCCATTTCGCAATCGAGAAATCTCTACTGGCGCAGGTGCTATCCGAGAACAAGCTCTGGATCAAATTACTCCACTAGGATGAAATCTCCAACTTCAACATTAAGAAATATTTGAACTCTCCAGCCTTCAGGATCGACCGCTGGGTCTTCATCATCTATACACCCTATAGGGCCAGGTTCACATGCACCAGTTAGCCATGGTAGAGGTAGAGGGAGGGCTCCCAGTTCTAGTGGTCCTCAGCACCATATTTATGCATTGGCGGGACGACCGGATCTTGAGTCTTCCCCTAATGTCGTCACAGGTATACTATCCGTATTTTATCATGATGTATATGCTTTGATAGATCCGGGCTTCACATTTTCATATGTTACTCCATATATTGCGGGTCGTTTTAGGGTCAAACCAGAGTCCATTAAACCTTTTGAGATATCTACACCCGTTAGTGAACCGGTAATGGCTAGTCGAGTATATAGAAATTGTGTAGTTGTGATATGTGACCATCGTACTATGGTTGATTTACATGAGTTAAAAATAGTGGACTTTGACATTATCATGGGCATGGATTGGTTGGCTTCTTGCTATGCCAATGTTGATTGTAGAATGAAAATGGTTTGCTTCTAGTTTCCGGGAGAACCAGTTTAGAATGGAAAGGAAATACTGCGTCCCCGAAAGGTAGGTTTATTTCCTATCACAAAGAAAGGAAAATGATCGCAAAAGGTTGTATTTACCATCTAGTTCGGGTTTAAGATATAGAAGCTGAATCGTCAACTCTTCAGTCTGTCCCCGTGGTGAATGAGTTTTCGGATGTATTCCCGGAAGAGATTCCAGGCCTCCCTCCAGAATGGGAGATTGATTTCGCTATAGATGTGCTACCAGATACAAAGCCCATATCAATTCCTCCTTACAGAATGGCTCCCGCGGAGTTGAAAGAGTTGAAGGACCAATTGAAGGACTTGCCTGAGAAAGGCTTTATTAGGCCTAGTTCTTCCCTGTGGGGAGCACCCATGCTGTTTATCCGAAAGAAAGATGGCTCCTTGCGAATGTGCATTGACTATCGGCAACTGAATAAAGTGACGATCAAGAATAGATATCCCCTTCCAAGGATTGATGACTTATTTGATAAATTACAAGGCGCCAAATGGTTTTCAAAGGTAGATTTGAGATCTGGGTATCATCAAGTACGAGTTAGGGAAAAGGACATTCCTAAAACAACCATCAGAATAAGATACAACCACTTTGAATTTCGGGTAATGTCGTTTGGGCTAACTAATGCACCGACAGTATTTATGGATTTAATGAACAATGTGTTCAGGCCCTTCCTAGACTTATTTGTGATTGTATTCATTGACGATATCTTGGTGTATTCTAGGTCCGAGGCAGAACATATGGACCATTTGCGTACTGTTCTTAGAGTTCTCCAAACCCGAGTGTTATTTGCCAAATTTTCTAAGTGTGAGGTTTGGTTGAACTCAGTGACCTTTTTAGGGTATATTATTTCAGCCGATGGTATTTGGGTAGATACCCAAAAGATTGAGGCTGTGAAAACGTGGCCAAGGCCCACAACCCCTACGGAAGTTTGTAGTTTTCTGAGCATAGCAGGTTATTACAAGAGATTTGTAGAAGGCTTTTCTTCCATTTTTGCACCGCTCGCAAAGTTAACGTATAAATTAGCTAAATTCCAATGGATAGATGCTTGTGAACGCAGTTTCCAAGAGCTAAAGGATAGCTTAAATTCTGCCCCAGTCCTGACACTTCCAGAGGGATCGGAAGGTTATGTTGTCTGTTGTGATGCTTCAGGAATTGGGCTAGGTTGTGTTTTGATACAACATGGTAAGGTGATTGCGTATGCTTCAAGGCAGTTGCGGAAACATAAGAAGAATTACCTGACCCATGATCTTGAATTGGCTGTAGTGATTCATGCATTGAAGATGTGGAGACATTATTTGTATGGCATCCACGTTGATATTTATATAGATCATAAGAGCCTTCAGTATATCTTCAAGCAGAAAGAACTGAATTTGCGGCAACGACGATGGTTGGAGTTATTGAAAGACTATGATGTTGACATCCTGTATCATCCCGGAAAAGCGAATGTTGTGGCCGATGCTCTTTGCCGTAGATCCATGGGAAGTTTATGTGATGTGCAGCCAAAGAAAAAAGAGATAGCTCGTGAGCTCCAGCAATTAGCTAGCCTAGGAGTTCGAGTAGTGGACTCAGGTTGTCACGTCCCGAACCTGGGCCTGGACGTAACACGGCACCCGGTGCCTGACTGCATGTGACCGAGCGAACCAACTGGCTGGCTGAATCAACATGTGATATCAAAAACATAACTGAATATGGAAACAACTAAACACATGCTGATATACTAAAGGTCTGACTGAAATCATAATGCGGAAATACTTAGACAAATCTGAAATATCTGAACGTAGCCAACATGGCTTAAACCAAAACAACTGAACAACCGCCAACAAGGCTAACATAATAAATATCTGACTGTCTGAACTGTGTCTATGAAGCCTCTAAGAGTACTAAATAATAGAGCTGTCTATAAACTGAAATAACTGGATAGCTGACAATGCCCCGAAGGAATTTGGGGCTCACCAGTAGCTGATACGTGCACTCCTAAATAGTTGAGTCGTCAACCTGTATATCGTTACCTACATCGCGAGATGCAGGCCCCAAAGCAATAAAAAGGGACATCAGTACATTTGAATTGTACTGGTATGTAAAGCAACTGAAGCAATAAAATACTGGGACTGAAACTAAAACTGAAACAGAAACTGAAACTGAACTAAACAGGAAAGCAAGAAGCTGAAGTACTCCCTGTTGTGGATGAAGAATCACCTGTAAAACTGTAAATATAACTGTGGCCTGGGGCCCAAATAATGTGCACAAAAACTGTGGCCTCTGGCCCAAGCAATACGTATGCATAAACTGTGGCCTAGGGCCCAAAAATACAGATACAGGTGTTCAACATTAACAATGTACAAAACTGAGACTGGCTATAGCTGATAGCATGATAACTGTTTCTGATTCTAGGACTCTTGCAGTTAACTGGTTATACACTGACTGAGACTCATGTGATAATAATGCATAAGTCTATAAGGATTACGTGCTGGGTTCATGATGTTCAAAGTGACAACCATGAACGAATTCTGTAACTGCAACCCTAGAAGATAACAGTTCTATATCATTTCATGAAACTAGAGCTAACTATATTCTGAGTCAAATTTCTAACAAGTATGAAGAATGACGCGTAGGGAGAATCATGAACATTCCCTAACGTAGATAGTTAGACTCACATACCTCAATTCCAGCCTTTGAGCGTAATACAATGTTCGTCAACCCTCTCAACTTTGATCTATATCAATACAAGTCAAAGGGATTCTATATTAGCAATAATATTCATGCTTTGGTCATCTAAGCATTTTATCAAACACTTGGTGGGCATGAAGCTCCACAACCTTCATTAATGGTGTTTTCTTCACCCAATCCCATTCTATTACTTCTAGATGATTCTACAATCTCAATTAGATGTAATTAACATCATTCTTCATCACTCATATGATTACAAGAAATCCCAAGTCAACAATCCAACAACTCTTGCATAGTTCATAAAATTCCCTTCATCAAACCCAATTATTATTCTCCCAAGAATACATCAACACTTTAATCATCATGAGAAAGTCATGAAACTTACCTTAGATAGTGGTTGAACAAGTCTTGAGTGGAGTTACTCCTTTAGCACCAAAACCCTACTTCACTTCCCTTGGGTTTTCTTGAATTAGATGAACTTTGGCTAGGTTTCATACATTTGGGTTCATGGATTTGGTGTTATTGATCATGGATTTCCCTTGAATTTTCTTGTGGATGAATGTTAGAGAGTATTTTAGAGGTTTTGTTGACCAAGAATGATGAAAATATGATTTTGGACGAGTTGGGTCTTATTTAAAGTAGTCCAGAAAAGTCTGGACAAAATCTCTCTGGCACAACTTGCGACGGGACTGCGGCGTCGCATGTAGTGTTTGCGAGTCGAATCCTGAGTCGCATCTTGTGACAGAGGGTGATATTCTGTCGAACGGTCTGTCGTAAAATGGCCATAACTCTTTGTTTATAGCTCTGTTCAAGACCCATAATATACCGTTGGAAAGATATTTCAAAGGGCTACAACTTTCATCAAGGACGTTTTCCCAAATTCTCAATTAATAAAGGGGTTATGGTCGTTGGAAGTAAGACCTTCTATAAACTCACTTGCAAACATGCCCCGTAGAGTGGTTTTCAACTTTGCTTTGCCTAAAGACATTTCTTATGACTTAATTGGTTTTCATAACACTTCCTATAACCCTCATATTGGTTCCATTATATTATCATCTTATGAGTCAAACTTACGTCCGAAGTTGCGAGGTGTTACACAGGTAGTATGGGAGCTATCCTACAAAATTCAGCGGTCTCATTGATAGAAGTGGAAGTGACGGAGTGACAATATGAGGATCCCATGCTAATCCATTACAGAAATGCACCCCCTCAAAAGGAGAAGTCAACATTTTATATTTCTAGAGATGGAGTTCTCCGGTGCTGAGGCAGGTTATGTGTTCCGATGTTGCAGGATTATGCCATCAAATATTGAGAGAAGCCCATTGTTCCTGTTATTTCATTCACCTCGGAGCAACGAAAATGTATCATGATCTTAAATCTATATATTGGTGGAATGGGATGAAGAAAGATATAACGGAATTCGTAGCTCAATGTCCTAACTGTCAACAAGTGAAAATTGAACACCAAAAGCCCGGTGGATTGTTACAAGCCATAGAGATTCCAACTTGGAAATGGGAAGTAATTAACATGAACTTCATTACCGGCTTACCCCGTTCTCGACGTAAGTATGATTCTATATGGGTGATTGTGGATAGACTCACGAAGTCAGCTCATTTCTTACCGGTCAGAACTACATATGTAGTGGGAGATTATGCAAAGCTTTATGTTAGAGAGATAGTGCGACTTCACGGTGTTCCAGTATCTATTATCTCCAATAGAGGGACTCAGTTTATAGCTAAATTTTGGAAATCCTTCTAAGAAGGTTTGGGGACTCAGGTGAGCCTTAGCACGGAACCTAACATTCGAGGACGTATGTTCCTAAGGGGGGAAGAATGTTTCACCTCGGAAATTCCGAATGTGTTGCCTTGTGGATAGGCTAATGTGAGCTTAAGGTGATTATGAAATCCTTATGAGATTAAGGGAAGTATTAGATAGCTTAAGGTGCGTACTATAAGATTTCGGAGTCATACGAATATGTGAAGTTTAGTTGTTGAAGGGAGTGAAATATAAGTCGTGTTCGGAAGGTCTCTGCTATAATTGAGCTAATACTTATTTATAAATATCTTTAGGGTCTGCTACAGGGCCTATTGTATGGTTAATGAAGTTCCATACAAGTTCCAAGAAGGTTCCATGAGGATTGGAAGTCAAACGAGTGAACGAGAATGAAAATCTAAATTTTCCAGTTGTACGGACTGTATAAATTATACAGCCCGTATAATGGTCCGTAGGTTTTGTCCAGAGAGGGGTGATCCCTGGTGGGATTATACAGTCCAATTATACGGACCGTATAAATTATACGGCCCGTATAATATGTCGTATAATCGGGTCAGGTCAGATTTTTATTTTATAAGGATGGACGACCCTTGCTCATTTTTCATTTCCCACATTTCTTCCAAATTCTCTAAAGCTCCAAAACCCCTCTCCAAACATATTTCACTCAAACCCAAGGGATTACAAATATAAAATAGTAAGAACCAAAGTGTTCAATTGTTAGAAGGCTTCCTAGGTTTAGTAGATTTCAAGAAATACTTGGGCATTGTAGCTAGGGTTTTTGCACAAGTTGATAGCTGCTGCAAAGCTTGTTCCTATGGGATAAAAAGGTTAGTTTCCATTCTTATTTCATGTTATTGAAAATGCTTGATTGTAGCAAAACTTGGGTAGAAGAAGGAAGTAGAAAAGGAAGTCTAAATGTAGCTTTTACGATGTTTTTGAGTAGTAAGCTAACTTGAGTCATGATTCTTAGTATGATATGGATATAATCTTGTTATGGAAGGTAATAATGGTGATGAGAAAGCATTGTATGAAAATGTGCAAAAGTTGGTATGAAGTTGCTAGTGTGAGTTTAATATGAGGGCGAACATTGAAGGCTTAATGTAATGTGATTACTTGATTGTGGTATTGTGGATGTTTGGGAGTTGTATTGTAGTATAGTGGAAGTCGATGGAATAGGGGAGATGCTGCCCAATTTTCGTTAAATCATGAATTATTCTAGTTTAGGTTTAAGAGTATCACTAAGGCTTAAATATGGTATGAATCCTTCTAATATACATTGTTCACGATTCGCCGATGAACGTTAATTAGTTATAAGGAAAAAGAGATATGTAAAGATAACCCTTCATTCATTAAGGCATGGTTCTTTTGCTATATATATATATATATATATCCTTTCATGAGATCTATAATGTCATCCAAATGGCACTATCTCTAAGATTACCAAAGCTCATGATTCTCGATACGTTCACGATACTATTACCTCCTTTATGTGGTAGTTGATCCTCTAAGAATAGAAGTGACGAAAACAATGATAGCAACGATGTTGATAATACTTATGGACTTCTATGTATACGTATCTAAGTATGTATGACTATTATGCAACACCGAGCTTATATGGCCGGGTATCATACGATAGCTATCGCGCGCACACCACTGCAGTTGGGTACGAATGAAATTGAGCCTTGCTAGGGCTAGGTATGTATAATCACCGAGCCTTGTCATGGTCGGGTATGTAAATCACCGAACCTTCATTGTCGGGTATGATATGGATACGAGTGTGAATATGAATATGAATACAAATACGAATATATGTGTATGCATGTACATAAGTAAGCATTAGAAATGGAAGGTCCCTATGAAAGGCAAGTAAGTAGATATGATGAAGGCCACTAGAGGTACAAATTACACTATTACCTCCTGATTCTCCTATCTCAAGTTATTTCTTGTGCTGTCTATTATGCTTCTACTATAATCTTTATTATGTTTTGTATACTCAGTACATTATTCGTACTGACGTCCTTTTATTTGTGGACGCTGTGTCATGCCCGCATGTGGATAGGGAGACAGGCTTGATCCATAGATTTCTTTTCATGGACTACATAGAGGAGCTCCATTTCATCCGGAGCTACAGCCTTTGGGTATTATTGTTTTGTGTACATACATATGGACATGGCGGGGTCCTGTCCCACCTATATGATGTTACATACTCTTCTTAGAGGCTCGTAGACAGTTGTGTATGGTTAGATGTCTTGTAGCCTTGTCGGCTCATATTTTGTATATCATTTTGATAGCCGCATCGGCTTGTGTGTATGGATATGCGCCCTACTATTGATGATGATATAAATGCGCCCAACGAGATTAGCACTATTGATGTATGCAAATTATGAGTACGCCATGTGGTTCACCTAGATGTGAATATGAGAGTACGTCAAGCGGTGCCCGGGTGGGTTAGCACCGGGTGCCCGTTATGGCCCTCTGTTTGGGCCGTGACAGGATCATAAGCGTAGCTGGGAAAGCTGTCGGATCAAGCTCGATCGGGTTCGTAAGAGAAAAAGGAAGATGTGTCAAGCATTTCCCATACTCCCAGTCCTAGAACCGAAAGAAAGGAAGAACTTCATTCCCTGACAATAGTTTGTGCTTCACCACCTCAAAACACCTATATACCCACCCATACAATACGGTGCCCGTATATTACGCGGAACCGACATTCCCAACGCTACCCCCAAATTATCAAGCCCCACAGAATACCTTCCAAACCTCACCACCTTACTAAGCCCCCACACTCGTTTACTGACCTCCACAAACTAATTGACCTGCTAATTACCAAAACCAACCACAACCAAATGCCTACAATGCGTCACGTCAAAACTTCGAGAAAAGGCCTGCCTATGTGTTCACACCATTAATGGATACACAAACAGATCTGTTCAAAAGGTTGGGCATCGCCAGAATGATCCAAACACTCCCTCCAAAGATCGTTGATCCAAATAATCGGTTCTACCGACATGACCAAGCATGTACCTACCATTCCAACAGTGTAGGACACAGTATTGAGGATTGTATTAATCTAAAGTACAAGATACAAGATATGATTGATAGAAAGAAGATCGTGCTCCAAACGACTCTGACTAATGTGAACACCAATCCTCTTCCTAATCATGGCAACAACATGATTCATATGATTGAATGAGAAGAGGACTGGGTCGCAGGCAGACCCGTAATCCGAGATTTTATGGAAGAACTCAAGTGTACAGTGGTGTCACTTTCTCTAAAAGAACGTTCATAATTTAAGGTATTAATCCCTGCGTCGGTTGTTGCGCACGTAGCTCAAGTAATGACAGCACCCCCCCAAAAAGGGTTTGTGGTACAAGTAGCTGCTGCTCATGGTATGACAAGGTCGGGAAGATCTTACACTCTTGAAGATCTAGCCCAAGGGGCACCTCCAAAAGAGGGAAATCAATGAAGAGCAATCACTAAAGGTGAAGCCGAAGACTTCTAGCGTCGAATGCAGCCAAAAGAATAGTGCATTGTGGAGCACTTGAAGAAAACACCGGCCTAAATCTCGGTATTAGCACTCTTGTTAAGTTCTTCCCAACACCGCTTGGCCTTGATGAAGGTGTTGAAGGAAGCCCATATCCCGGCTGGGACTAGCAACAAAAATCTTGTAGAAATGGTCGCCCATGTTATGGAGGAGCATCAGATTGCTTTCACGAAAAGGGAATTACCCAAAGAAGGCACAAATCATAACAAAGCGATGCATATCACTGTCATGCGTCACAATAAAATAGTCATGCGGGCTCTATTCGATAATGGGGCTGGACTAAATGTTTGTCCTGAATCTACTTTGTTACAGTTAGGATACGACCTCGGAAAGGTTCGCCAGAGCCGCACCAATATACGAGCATTTGACGGATGCCAATGCAATGCCACCGGAGAAGTTGACCTTAACATCCAAATAGGTCCGGCAGAGTTCATTACTGAGTTCTAAGTTATGGAGATACCTGCCAATTACAATTTACTTTTGGGAAGACCATGGATCCACATGGCGGGAGCAGTGCCATCTTCGCTCCATCAGTCTCTAAAATTTGTCTGGGAAGGCCATGAAGTGGTGATCCACGGAGAAGGAAGCATACATAATTACCCGGATAATTTCGTGCCTGCTATAGAGGCAACACCCAAAGGAACAAATTTCCATGTGACAGAGCTAGTGGGAGCTATCCATAAGATAGACTCCCCAGAGGTCCCCATGCTTGTAGTTTATAAATGATCACTTCAACCATGCTCCAGAACGGGTTCGAACCCGAAAAAGGTTTGGGAAAGAATTCGCACGGCACCACTGAGTCGATTCCCATTCCTCAAGGCAATTTTCATTTTGGACTCAGTTATGCCCCAACTAAAGATGAAATACCTACGAAGAAGAGAAAGGATGTTGTGGAACTCTGTAGACCTATTCCAGACCTATACGAGTCATTTCCAAATCGAATGCCTATGCCCGGTGATGTTGACATTGAAGAAGGGATAGGGATGTTATTCCAAGAAGAAGATTGCTCAGTAATCCTAGAGGAATATACAGAAGTGCCCACTATCCGAGATACAAATCTGGGCGAGCAGCTGTCTAATTGGACCTCTACCCCGCTTTTGGCTCTTCGGTAGAGAAAGATGAATTTATTTTCGAAAATAAGGAGAATCGGTCGAGGCCCGATTACTCACCTTTTATCACTTTACATAACTCGTAATGTTTCCAAAAATGGAAATGGCTTGATCAATATCCAAGCCAAGAACACTGTTTTTACTTTTGGTAATCTAAATCAATGAAAGCCTCGATTTTATCAAAATGATTTTATTTACTTACTTTGCATGCATGTTTTTTACTAACCACACTTTTCCTTGAATTTTCAGTAATAAAAATGATAAAGCAACCCTAAATGTCAAGACATGTTGCGAAACGAATAAGTCGGGAAGTATAGAGGAAGAAGAGTACGAGCAGTACGATGAAGCAACAATGCTACCCAAGGGTCTTGTAGAAAAGGTATAATAGTTAAAGAATGAACAAAAACCAAACATGGATGAAACGGAAGCTGTCAATCTAGGTGACGAAGAGAATATTAAGGAAACTAAGATAAGTGCGCACCTAGGAGTGCCCCAAAAAGAAGAATTGGTCGACCTACTGCAAGAGTATGTGGATATCGTCGCATGGTCATACGCTGATATGCCAAGATTAAGCACCAGCGTAGTATCCTACCGGTTTCCTATCAACACGGGTTTTGCTCCTGTGAAACAGAAAACCCGACAATTCAAATCGAACCTCAGTATCCGCATCAAGAATGAGATAGAAAAACAAATCAAGTCAGGGGTGGTAGAAGTAACCTCATACCCCACATGGTTGGCCAAAAAACTGTCGATGCCCAAAAAGAACGGAAAGATAAGAATCTGTACGGATTATTAGGATCTCAACAAAGCCAGTCCAAAGGACAATTTCCCACTGCCAATCATCCACATACTCATAGATAACAGTGCCAAGCACGAGCTATAGTTGTTTGTGTATTGTTTCGCCGGCTGTCACCAAATTTTAACGGATAGAGAAGATGTGGAGAAAACAACTTTCATCACTCCATGGGGAGTATACCATTACAGGGTAATGCCCTTCGGTCTCAAGAATGTCGGTACGACCTATATGAGAGCCATGACTACCATCTTCCACGATATGATTCATAGAGAAATTTAGGTATACGTGGATTATGTCATCATCAAGGCAAGAGAAAATTCGGAGCATACCACTCACCTAAGGAAATTGTTACACCTCGGAAATTTTTCGTTACCGTACAATGAATAGACTAATGAAGGGCACGAAGTATACGATGTCTTGGTAAGTAAGAAATAACATTTGATGATTCTAAATGAGATTTCAAAGACATTCGAGGTAGGAGACGGGAGTTGTTAAGGAAAACAAGGTATATGTTGTGTGTCGGGCAAGATTTACGAGTATCGAATTAATGAGAGCTTAATGATGTTTTGGAGAAGAGCTATAACATCCCTTAGATTGTTAATGAGGTATTAACCAAGTGTTAAGAAGGTTCCATAAGGATTGGAGATCAAACTAGCCGACGAGAATGAATTCCGGAAAGTTGGGCAACATACGGTCCAACATACTGGCCGTATAAAACATACTGGCCGTATGTTCTGCCCAGAATGGGACCTTCACTGGACCAAACATACGGCCAGCCATACGGCCAGCATAAAAGATACGGACCGTATGTTGGTTCGTATGTCCGAGCCGGGTCAAATTTTTAAGTTGATATAAGGGACCCCAACCTCATTTATTTCATTTCATTTTCACTCCACACCTCAAGAACCCTCTAGAAAGCTCTCCACTCTTCATCCACAAGAACCCAAGAGAGATTGGTGATCAACTTCATCAAACCAACAAAATTAAGTGTATGAAACTCATTGAAGTTCATCCAAGCCAAGAAATTCCAATGGAAGTGAACTAGCGTTTTGGTGTAAGGGGAGTATATCCACTCAAGGATTATTCCTACACTATCTAAGGTAAGTTTTATGACCTTTTCATGCAGCTTCAGGTAATGAGAGGTTGAAAGACTTGGATTATGGAAGGAGATAGAAAATGGGTCACAAAGATAGGAATAATGAGATTTTGAGTAGTAGTTTAGAGTGAATCATGAATATTGATATGTTGTGATTGTAAGTATGCTATAAGTGACATTTGGAACATGAGATAAGTATTATATGTGAGAAAACGCAATAGTGAACTATGACAATGATTATGGAGTAATTGAAGTGAAATTGAGAAATGTGGATAATGTAGATAAATGATGATTGTTGCTTATAATATTGTGAATGTTGTTATGGATGTTTGGGAGTTAATATGTAAGATGAGGAAAGTTTTATAAACAAAAGAAATGCTGCCCAATTTTCTCTAGCATTAGCAAACACGTCCATATAATCGATTAGCTAATGTTGATGTGAATTCTCTTGAAGGTAGAAACGCGAGCATCGAAGGAGAACGATCAAACGATAGAATAGCTAAACGAAAGAGGTATGTAAGGCTAATCTCTTCCTTCTATGGCATGAATCCTATGGCATGAATCCTCCTATTTTCCCATGATCTTCCTAAATAAAAGAAACCATGAGTCCATGACTGTAATAAGCTATATATGTATAAGCTAAAGAAAAGAGATACAATACGAGCATGATAATAATGATGATGAGTTTAAGTACAAAGAACCTTAAAGTGAGGTACGATGTCCATGAGGTTAATGACCCTAAGTATAGTTCTATTGATGTTTTTCCTTGTGTGCACTCACCTTAAAATGTTAGTTCCTCCAAGGTGAGATATGACGATTATAATCATGTCACCCCGACATAGCCATGGTTACCTTCAAGCTTTAATGTATGATTAATGATGAATGTATGATGATGCTAAGTTATGATATGCCTATGAGATGTGTGATAATGATAAGCTTATGTTGACTATATGACGATACCATTCCACCGTGTCTAGTTGGCCGGGCATGTCACCGCGAAGGTGGGCTGCATACGATTCCACCGAGCCTAAATGGCTGGGCATGTCACCGCTAAGGCAGGCTGCTATGTTTACACCGAGCCTAGAGGGTCGGGCATGACACCACTAGTGGGCGGCATATGATGGTTACCCGGACGCGGGTTAACGATGATGATATATATGATACGATGATGTATACGCTATGATGATACATGTACTGTGATTATATATGATATATGTCTGAAATGTATCTACCCTTAAAGGTTACGCAGGTTATATCTTCATCTTATGTTTTATGATTTCTCTTTTATGTTCATTTCATTCATGCCTTACATACTCAGTACAATGTTCGTACTGATGTCCTTTTTCTTTTGACGCTATGTTCATGCCCACAGGTAGACAGGGAGGTGATCCAGACTAGCAGGAGCTATCAGCTGACTTGAGAGCACTCCATTGTTCCGGAGGTGCCATTAACTTATTCTTTTGAGTACATACATGTATTTTGGGCACGACGGGGCCCTGTCCCGTCCCTATGTCTATCACTCTAGTAGAGGCTCGTAGATACGTATGTGTGGGTAGTATGGTCTCACGGTTTCTCCTCGTATGTATATGTATTATTTTGATAGCCGGAGGGCTTATGTATATAAGGTAATTATGTTTCAAGTGAAAAATGATTTTCCTATGATTTGAGTATAAGATTAATGAATGAACGCTTGATGTGTACGATGGGTAATGGTATGAGCGGTGCTCGGTGGTTAGCCCTGGGTACCCGTCATGGCCCCTAATCGGGTCGTGACAAAAGTGGTATCAAAGCAGTTCAGTCCTAGGAAGTATCTGTAGTGTCTCGTAAAGTCTTGTTTATGGTGTGTTGCGCGCCACACTAATAAACAGGAGGCTACAGGGGATTTAGGAAAAATGGCCATTCTTCTTCTTATAATATCGTGCGATAGAGCCGTATATAAGATTTTCTCCTCCCTAATAGTGTGCTAGGATTTCAGAAATGCCGCCAAAGGGAAAAGCTACAGCCGCCCAGAAGGGCAAGATTATGATGAAAAGGCAGGTAGAAAGAGAGCTACCAATGAATGTAGAAGAAGGTGAATCACATAATGAGGCTCCATCTAATGCTTCTTCCACTCCGCCTAATTTAGAAGAACAAGAGGGAGCTTTAGCTCCAGCTTCTATGCCTCCAGTTCCTCCACCGGCTACTTCGGGTCAACAAGTGACCCAGGCTATTCATCTATTGACGCAATTAGTTTCCACCCAGGCGCAGCGGCAGGGTTCGGCTTCAAGTGACAGGGTCGTTAGTACTAGAGCTCATGATTTTATGAGTTTGAATCCACCGGAGTTTTTCAGGTCAAAGTCGGATGAAGACCCGCAAAGTTTTATCGATGAAATGTTGAGAACATTAAAGATTATTCATGCCTCCGAAACTGAGTCTGTGGAGTTGGCATCTTATAGACTCCGGGATGTGGCGGTCTTATGGTACAATAATTGGATATCATCAAGAAAAGAGAATGCGCCTCCTCCCGTTTGGCAAGAATTTGTAGATGCCTTTATCCGCCACTATTTGCCACCCGAGGTCCGCCAAGCTAGAGCGGATAGATTCTTAAATTTTGAAACAAGAAAATATGAGTGCCTGGGAGTATAGCCTTTAGTTTAATTCATTGGCTAGATATGCCCCGACTATGCTGGCCGAGATGGGAGATAAGGTACACAGGTTTGTGAGTGGCTTAGGGCCACATTTATTTAAGGATTGTTTGACAGCTTCGTTGCAAGATGGGATGGATATTTCCCACATTCAAGCCCATGCCCAGAATTTAGAAGGACAACAACATCCGCAAAGGGACAATAGTGATATTGATAGAGGGCAAAATAAGAGGCCCAGATCTATGGGTGCCGCTAGCGACTACAAAGGGGGATCGAGGCAGTCATATTTTAAACACTCAGGCTAGTCGGCGACTAGTGCACCTCCTCGGGTTACGGGTAGGAGATTTGATCGCTCCTTTCGTTCAGGAAAGGGTTAGAGTTCGAGGGCATCAGGTTCCCAGTTTGGGGGAGATTTTAGCTAGAGGAGACCACCAGTACCACGATGTAGTCAGTGCGGTAAATTACATTCGGGGCCATGTATCCAGGGCACAGATGCTTGCTATGTTTGTGGATAAACTAGGCACTTGATGCGTGATTGTCCCTTGAGGAATGGTAGAGGTGGGGTTCAGCCCACAGAATCAGCAGCTGGTTCCTCTTCAGTGCACCTGGTAGGGCAGACTTCCCAGATTCCAGCAGGTTGAGGAACAGGCAAAGGGGGAACATCTACTTCAGGTGCCACTCACCCCCGTATGTATGCTTTAGCTGGACGACAGGATCTTGAGTCCTCCCCGGATGTGGTTACAGGTATATTATCCGTATTTTCCCATGATGTGTATGCATTGATAGATCTGGGTTCTACCCTATCTTATATTACTCCGTATGTTGCTGGTCATATTGGGGTGAAACCCGAGCTAATTAAACCTTTTGAGGTATCTACTCCGGTTGGTGATCCCGTGATAGCTAGACAAGTGTATAAAAATTATGTAATCGTGATATCCAACCGCCAGACTAAAGCTGATTTAGTTGAGCTGGAAATGTTAGATTTCGATATGATTATGGGTATGGATTTGTTGGCCTCATGTTATGCTAATGTTGATTGCCGAATGAAAGTAGTTCGATTTCAATTTCTGGGAGAGCCCGTGCTTGAATGGAAGGGTAATACAGCATCTCCAAGAGGTAGGTTTATTTCCTACCGTAAGGCAAGAAAGATGATACCTAAGGGCTATATTTATCACTTAGTCCGAGTTCAAGATACTGAAGAAAATTCGCCAACTTTCCAATCCGTTCCGGTAGTGAATGAATTTTCGGATGTATTTCCAGATGAACTTCCAAGCATTCCTCCGGAGAGAGAGAGATTGATTTCGCTATTGATGTGTTGCCGGATACCAAGCATATTTCTATTCCTCCTTACCAAATGGCTCCGGCAGAATTGAAAGAGCTAAAGGCACAGTTGAAAGATTTGTTTGAGAAGGGGTTTATTAGATCCAGTTCATCACTGTGGGGAGCACCTATCCTATTTGTAAGAAAGAAAGATGGCTCCCTACGAATGTGCATAGATTATAGGCAGTTGAATAAGGTGACGATAAAGAACAAATATCCTCTTCCGAGAATTGATGATTTATTTGATCAACTACAGGGTGCCAAGTGGTTTTCCAAAATAGACTTGAGGTCAGGTTATCATCAAGTAAGATTTAAAGAAGAAGATATTCCCAAAACAGCTTTCAGAACGAGATATGGCCATTATGAATTTTGGGTGATGTCATTTGGGTTAACTAATGCTCCGACAGTGTTCATGAATTTGATGAATAATATATTCAGGCCCCTCTTGGATCTATTCGTAATAGTATTCATTGATGATATTCTGGTATACTCTCGCACAGAATCAGAACATGCGGACCATTTACATATTGTCCTTGGAATTCTTCGAACTCGAGAATTGTATGCAAAATTTTCAAAGTGCGCATTTTGGCTGAATTCTGTGACATTTTTGGGCCATGTTATTTCAAATGATTGCATTCGAGTTGATACTCAGAAAATTGAAGCTGTGAAGACTTGGCCAAGGCTTACGACGCCCACAGAAGTCCGTAGTTTTCCGGGATTGGCAGGTTACTATAGAAGGTTCGTAGAAGGATTTTCCTCTATTTCAGCCCCATTGACGAAGCTAACCCGAAAATTAGCTAAGTTTCAGTGGAATGATGCTTGTGAACGCAGCTTCTAAGAGTTGAAGGACAGATTAACCTCAGCCCTAGTCTTGACACTCCCAGAAGGGCCAGATGGTTATGTTGTATATTGTGATGCTTCCGGTGTTGGGTTAGGATGTCTGTTAATGCAGCACAGAAAAGTCATCGCTTCTGCTTCGAGGCAGCTGCGGAAACATGAAAAGAACTACCCAACTCATGATCTCGAATTGGCTGCAGTTATTCATGCATCAAAGATGTGGAGACATTACTTGTATAGTATGTTTGTCGATATTTATATGGACCACAAGCGTCTCCAATACATTTTCAAATAGAAGAAGTTGAATCTGCGGCAGAGGCGGTGGTTAGAATTATTGAAAGATTATGATGTGAGTATTTTATACCACCCTGGAAAGGCAAATGTAGTAGCTGATGCGCTTAGCCGCCGATCGATGGGCAGCCTATGTGAAGTTCCTCCGGAGAAGAAAGAATTAATTTATGAGCTCCACCAACTAGCTAATTTTGGAGTACGTCTAATTGATTCAGGTAGTGCAGGAATTGGTATTCATAATCCCACAGTTTCGTCCTTGAATATGGAGGTAAAAGAGCGTCAATATGAAGATCCTCAGTTGAGCCATTATAGAGACACATTTCATGAAAAAGAGAAATCTCCATTTAAAACTTCTATGGATGGAATTCTTAGATACCGAGGCAGGCTATGTGTTCCGAATGTTGTAGAATTACGTCGTCGAATTCTAGAAGAAGCTCATTATTCTCGATATTCTATTCATCCAGGAGCGACAAAGATGTATCATGACCTCAAGTTAATTTATTGGTGGAATGGAATGAAGAAAGACATAGCAGAATTTGTAGCTCAATGTCCAAATTGCCAGCAACTGAAAATCGAACATCAAAAGCCAGGAGGATTATTGCAAGCAATGGAAATCCCTACTTGGAAATGGGAAGTGATCAATATGGATTTCATTGTGGGATTACCCCGTTCCCGAGGCAAGTACCATTCCATATGGGTGATCATGGACAGACTCACGAAAGCAGCTCATTTTCTCCCAGTCAGGACCATATATTCAGCCGAAGATTATGCAAGGTTGTATATCAAGGAGATTGTGTGACTCCATGGTATCCCGATATCCATTATCACAGATAGAGGGGAACAATTTATAGCTAAGTTCTGGAAATCTTTTCAAGAAGGCTTAGGTACTCAAGTAAAGCTCAGCACGGCATTCCATCCGCAAACTGATGGGCAAGCCGAACGTACTATTCAGACCTTGGAGGATATGCCAAGGGCATGTGTTCTAGATTTTGGTGGTAGTTAGGATGACCACGTACCTCTAATTGAGTTTGCATACAATAATAGCTACCATTCCAGTATCCAAATGGCTCCGTATGAAGCTTTATATGGATGGAAGTGTAGATCCCTAATTGGATGGTTTGAAATAGGAGAAGTACAGCTAATAGGCCCTGAGTTGATTCAACAAGTAGTAGAAAAATCCAAGGTGATCCGAGATCGATTATTGACAGCCCAAAGTCACCAAAAATCTTATACGGACAACCACTGGCGAGACTTAGAATTTCAAGTTGATGATTGGGTATTCTTAAAGGTGTCACCAATGAAAGGAGTAATAAGATTTGGTAAGAAAGGAAAGTTAAGTCATCGATACATTGGACCCTATAATATTATCCGCAAGGTAGGTCAAGTAGCTTATGAATTGGACTTGCCTGTAGAACTTGAATTAGTCCATCCATTTTTCCATGTCTCAATGCTCCGCAAGTGTGTTGGAGATCTAACAAGGATTGTTCCAGTAGATGATGTTCAAGTGACAGAAAATCTAGTCTATGAAGAAGTGTCTATTGCCATATTAGACAGGCAGGTACGGAGACTTCGAAATAAGGAAGTATCCTCAGTTAAAGTTTTATGGTGAAATAACAACCGAGAAGAAATGACTTGGGAAACAGAAGAGAGTATGAAATCCAAATACCCGCACTTATTTCAGCCCCCAGAAGAGAGCCAAGATGCAAAACCGAGATTATGAGGTATGAATGTTTTCATTTTATGCATATGGGTCGTGTGTGGCCAACTTATATTGCTATTGTGTAGTGGCCCTGTGAGGCAATGTTATTGTGGGCGGTTGTGATAGGATGGTAATGCCATATTACAAGGGGAACTCTGGCGAAATTTTTGTAGAATTCCTGAGTGCTTAACATTCGCGGACGAATGTTCCAAAAGGGGGGAAGAATGTTACACCTCGAAAATTTCCCGTTAACGTACAGTGAATAGACTAACAAAGGGCACGAAGTATACGATGTCTTGGTAAGTAAGAAATAACATTTGATGATTCTAAATGATATTTCAAAGACATTCGAGGTAGGAGACATTCGAGTTAATTCTAAATGATTCTATATGTTGTGTGTCGGGCAAGATTTACGAGTATCGAATTAACCAGAGATTAATGATGTTTTGGAGAAGAGCTATAACATCCCTTAAATGATTAATTAGGTGTTAAACAAGTGTTAAGAAGGTTCCATAAGGATTGGAGATCAAATGAGCCTACGAGAATGAATTCTGGAAAGTTGGGCAACATTCCAACATACTGGCCGTATAAAACATACTGGCCGTATGTCTAGCCGTATGTTCTGCCCAGAATGGGACCTTCACTGGACCAAACATACGGCCAGACATACGGCCAGTATAAAAGATACGGACCGTATGTTGGTCCGTATGTCCGAGTCGGGTCAAATTTTTAAGTTGATATAAGGGACCCAAACCTCATTTATTTCATTTCATTTTTCACTCCACACCTCAAGAACCCTCTAGAAAGCTCTCCACTCTTCATCCACAAGAACCCAAGAGATATTGGTGATCAACTTCATCAAACCAACAAAATTAAGTGTATGAAACTCATTGAAGTTCATCCAAGCCAAGAAATTCCAATGGAAGTGAACTAGCGTTTTGGTGTAAGGGGAGTATATCCACTCAAGGCTTATTCCTACACCATCTAAGGTAAGTTTTATGACCTTTTCATGTATCTTAAGGTAATGAGAGGTTGAAAGACTTAGATTATGGAAGTAGATAGAAAATGGGTCACAAAGATAAGAATAATGAGATTTTGAGTAGTAGTTTGGAGTGAATCATGAATATTGATATGTTGTGATTGTAAGTATGCTATAAATGACATTTAGAACATGGGATAAGTATTATATGTGAGAAAACGCAATAGTGAACTATCACCATGATTATGGAGAAATTGAAGTGAAATTGAGAAATGTGGATAATGTCGATGAATGATGATTGTTGCTTATAATATTGTGAATGTTGTTATGGATGTTTGGGAGTTGATATGTAAGATGAGGAAATTTGTATAAACAAAAGAAATGCTGCCCAATTTTCTCTAGCATTAGTAAGCACGTCCATATAATCGATTAGCTAATGTTGATGCGAATTCTCTTGAAGGTAGAAACGCGAGCATCGAAGGAGAACGATCAAACGATAGAATAGCTAAACGAAAGAGGTATGTAAGGCTAATCCCTTCCTTCTATGGCATGACTCCTATGGAATGAATCCTCCTATTTTCCCATGATCTTCCTAAATAAAGAAAACCATGAGTCCATGACTGTAATGAGCTATATATGTATAAGCTAAAGAAAATAGATACGATACGAGCATGATAATGATGATGATGAGTTTAAGTACAAAGAACCTTAAAGTGAGGTACGATGTCCATGAGGTTAATCACCCTAAGTATAGTTCCATTGATGCTTTTCCTTGTGTGCACTCACCTTAAAATGTTAGTCCCTCACAGGTGAGATATGACGATTATGATCACTCCATAACGTAGTCGGTGGTTCACGACCTCATGTCACCCCGACATAGCCATGGTTACCTTCAAGCTTTAATGTTTGATTAATGATGAATGTCTGATGATGCTAAGTTATGATAAGGTTATGATATGCCTATGAGATGTGTGATAATGATAAGTTTATGTTGACTATATGACGATACTATTCCACCGTGCCTAGTTGGCCGGGCATGTCACCGCGAAGACGGGCTGTATACGATTCCACCCAGCCTAAATGGTCGGGCATGTTACCGCTAAGGCAGGCTGCTATGTTTACACCGAGCCTAGAGGGCCGGGCATGACACCACTAGTGGGCGGCATATGATGGTTACCCAGACGGGCTAACGATGATGATATATATATGATACGAGGATGTATGCGTTATGATGATACATGTACTACGATTATATATGATATATGTATGAAATGTATCCACCCTTAAAAGTTATGCAGGTTATATCATCATCTTATGTTTTATGATTTCTCTATTATATTCATATCATTCATGCCTTACATACTCAGTACAATGTTCATACTGACGTCCGTTTTCTTTGGACGCTGTGATCATGCCCACAGGTAGACAGGGAGGTGATCCAGACTCGCAGGAGCTATTAGCTGACTTGAGAGCACTCTAGCTATTAGCGTTATAGGAACATCATGCAACAATTTCTTTAATCGCTATACTCTAGCTCATTATAATCACCATCATATTCATATGTAATTCAATATATTAAAGGACTCACAGGCTTCGTTTTGTAGAAGGATTATATAAGACTTGAAAGATTCATGCCTTTTGAAAGAAAAGATAAGCCTCATATACCTTTGTCGTTTAACTATGCTATTGTTTGCTTGATTTCCTTTGATGTCACGTCTCTACCTTCAAGAGAGAATTCGAACCATCATTAGTCAATCGACGAGAAGAACGCGCTACTATTTCCAGGGAAAATTGGGCAGCATTTCCTTTGTTTCTACTACTTTTCCCATGCTTCATTTCAACTACCAAACATTCACAACAACACTAACAATATCGTATCAACAATCGTCATTTATCTACATTTACCACATTCCACCCTTATCCTCCAATTTCTCCACATTTATGGGTTTTAGCTCATCATCACATTTTCTCATACATCACACCTATTTCATGGTCTACACGTCATTTATAACATATTTAAACTCCCAACTCATAAACATTCATAATTCAATCCAACTATCCTTCGACTATGGCACTATTCATATTTTATGACCCATTTACTACACTCTTCTATAATCCATGTGTTTCAACGAGTAAATACTTCAATCATCATGAGAAAGTCATAAAACTTACCTTAGATGTGGTAGGAACGAGCCTTGGGTAGCAATACTCTTCTATACCAAAAACCCTACTTCACTTCCTTTGCAATTTCTTGGTGTAGATGAACTTTGATGAGTTTCTCACTCTTGATTTCATGGACTTGATGTTGTTGATCTTGATTTTCCTTTGATTCTCTTGTGGATGAATATTAGAGAGTATTCTAGATGCTTCTTGAAGTGTGGAGTGAAAATGAAATGAATGGAATGAAAAAGGGTCCCTTATACTTAACTTAAAATCTGATTTTTATGAATAGTAGTCAAAGTGCACAGTGCTCGTAAACCCAGTTTACGGGCCGTATTCTGGTTTACGGTCCGTCTTTCACGATCGTATTTTAGCATAACAGAACCAGAAAGGTTTGCTGGAGTCATGGTGGTTTACGGTCACAGTTTACGGCGTATTTCGATTTACGGTCCATATTCTTTGTCGTATTTAACCATTTAGACATTTGGCAGAAAGTTGAAGTTTTGGAATGTTGAAAGACAATAGCAGTTTACGGTCCGTAAACCACTTTACGAGCCGTATTCTATTTTACGACCAACTGGGCCGAAGTGAAAATCTGCAACTTTCGCATTTTCAAAACTCATAAGTAGTCATCCCCTTCTTAGTAAAGCATCGTACACTCATACTCTTCGTTGGTCTATTCATTGTACGTTCACGGAGAAATTTTCGAGGTGTAACATTCTTCCCCCCTTTTGGAACATTCGTCCTCGAATGTTAAGTCAGCGAGGATTCTAGAAAATTTTTGCCAGAGTCGCCTTTATAATATGGCACTACCATATTGTCACAACAACCCATAATATCACATCACTGCCTCACGGGGCCATAACACAATAAAATTTTGAGATATGATGGGAGTAGGGGTGTTCAGATACTTTAATTATTACACTTCATTTAATGCATGCATACCTTATGTTGTTGGCGTTTCACTTTGAATTTCTCCCGGGTGTTGGAATAAATACGGGTATTCGAATTTCATCTTTTCTTCCGCTTCCCAAGTCATTTCTTCCCTGTTGTTATTTCGCCACAACATCTTGACTGAAGCTACTTCTTTATTTCGAAGTCTTCGCACTTGCCTGTCTAGAATGGCCATAGGCACTTCTTCGTAGGTGAGCTTTTCTGTCACTTGAACGTCGTCAATTGGAACAATCTTCGTAGGATCTCCAACACACTTGCTGAGAATCGAAACATGGAAGAATGGATAAACCGATTCAAGTTCCGAAGGCAAGTCGAATTCATAAGCTACACGACCCACCTTACGGAAAATTTTATAGGGTCCAACGTACCTTGGACTTAACTTCCCTTTCTTGTCAAATCTCATCACCCCTTTCATTGGCGATACTTTCAGAAATGCCCAATCATTAACCTGGAATTCCAAGTCTCGTCGGCGGTTGTCCGCATAAGAATTTTGGAGACTTTGGGCTGTTAACAATCGGTCTCGGATCACCTTGACTTTTTCGACTGCTTGTTGAATCAATTCGGGGCCTATTAATTGTGTTTCTCCTATTTCAAACCACCCAATCGGAGACCTGCACTTCCTTCCATACAAAGCTTCATACGGAGCCATTTGAATACCGGAATGATAGCTATTGTTGTATGAAAATTCAATAAGGGGTAGATGCTCATCCCAACTACCATCAAAATCCAAAACACACACTCGTAGCATATCCTCCAAGGTCTGAATAGTACGTCAGCTTGTCCATCGGTCTGCGGATGGAACGCCGTGCTAAGCTTGACTTGAGTACCAAGACCTTCTTGAAAGGACTTCCAGAACTTGGTTGCAAACTATGCCCCTCTGTCTGTAATAACAGATAATGGAATTCCATGAAGTCGCACAATTTCTTTCAAATACAACCTAGCATAATCTTCCGCTGAATACGTGGTTCTGACTTGAAGAAAATGAGCTGCTTTTGTGAGTCTGTCCACGATCACCCATAGAGAATCATATTTCCCTTGTGAACGGGGTAATCCCACAATAAAATCCATATTAATCACTTCCCATTTCCATATAGGAATTTCCATCGCCTGTAATAAGCCCCCTGGCTTCTGATGTTCGGCTTTTACTTATTGGCAATTTGGACATTGTGCTACAAATTCTGCTGTGTCCCTCTTCATGCTATCCCACCAATATATCAATTTGATATCATGATACATTTTGGTCGCACCTGGATGAATGGAATACCGAGAATAATGTGCTTCGTCTAGAATTCGCCGGCGCAATTTTGCCACATTCGGCACACATAGTCTGCCTCGGTACCTAAGAATTCCATCAATAGAAACTTCAAATGGAGACTTCTCCTTTTCATGAGATAGGTCTCTGTAACGGCACAATTAGGAATCTTCATATTGTCGCTCCTTCACTTCTACATTCAAAGATGAAACTGCAGGATCGTTAATGCTGACCCTCGCACTACCTGAATCGACTACCCGTACTCCAAGATTAGCTAATTGATGGAGCTCACGAATCATTTCTTTCCTTTCTGAAGGAACTTCACATAGACTACCCATGGATCGATGGCTAAGCGCGTCGGCTACTATATTTGCTTTTCCGGGGTGGTACAAAATGTTTACATCATAATCTTTCAACAATTCTAACCACCGTCTCTGCCGCAGGTTCATCTCCTTCTGCTTGAAAATATGTTGGATACTCTTGTGATCTGTATAGATATCGACGTGCACACCATACAAATAATGTCTCCATATCTTCAATGCATGAATCACTACCATGTTTCCGCAGTTGTCTCGAAGCATATGCAATAACTCTCCCATGTTGCATCAATGCGCATCCTAATCCTACTCCAGAAGCATCACAATACACAACATAGACATCCGGCCTTCTAGAAGTGTTAAAACTGGAGCTGAGCTTAATTGGTCTTTCAACTCTTGGAAACCACGCTCACAAGCATCGTCCCACTGAAATTTTGCTGACTTCTGGGTTAGCTTCGTCAATGGGGCTGAAATAGACGAGAAACCCTCTACGAACCTTCTGTAATAACCTGCCAACCCCAGAAAACTACGAACTTCTGTAGGTGCCGTAGGCCTTGGCCAAGTCTTCACAGCCTCAATTTTCTGAGTATCGACTCGAATACCATCATTTGAAATGACATGGCCCAGAAATTTTACAGAATTCAGCCAGAACTCACACTTTGAAAATTTCGCATATAATTCCCGGGCTCGAAGAATGCCAAGAACAATTCGCAAATGATCTGCATGTTCTGATTCAGTGCGAGAATATACCAGAATATCATCAATAAATACTATTACAAATAAATCCAAGAGTGGCCTGAACACATTATTCATCAAGTTCATAAACACGGCCGGGGCATTGGTCAACCCAAATGACATTACTCGAAACTCATAATGGCCATATATTGTCCTGAAAGCAGTCTTGGGAATATCTGCTTCTCTAACTCTTACTTGATGATAACCCGACCTCAAGTCGATTTTAGAAAACCACTTGGCACCCTGCAGCTGATCAAACAATTCATCAATCCTCGGAAGAGAATATTTGTTCTTTATCGTCACCTTGTTCAATTGTCTGTAATCGATGCAGATTCGTAGGGAACCATCATTCTTTCTCACGAACAAGACTGGTGCTTCCCACGACGATGAACTGGATCTAATCCTTGTCAAGCAAGTCTTTCAGTTGTGCCTTTAGCTCTTTCAATTCTGCCGGAGCCATTCGATAAGGAGGAATAGAAATGGGCTCGGTGTCCGGCAACACATCAATGGCGAAATCAATTTTTCTTTCTGGGGAAGACCTGGGAGTTCATCTGGAAATACATCCGGAAATTCATTCACCACCGGAACATATTGAAATGTTGGCGACTTTGCTTCTATGTCATGCACCCGAGCTAGATGATAAATATAGCCTTTCGCTATCATCTTCCTCGCCTTAAGGTAGGAAATAAACTGACCTTTTGAGGATGCCATGTTACCCTTCCAATCAAGTACGAGCTCTCCCGGGAATTGAAATCGAACCACTTTTGTGCGGCAATCAACATTTGCATAACACGAGGCCAACCAGTCCATACCCATGATTACATCGAAATCTATCATTTTCAGCTCAATCAAATCAGCTTCGGTCTGACGATTACATATCACAATGACACAATTTTTGTACACTTGCCTTGCTATCACAGGATCACCAACCAGAGTGAGTACCTCAAAAGGTTTAATTGAATCGGGTTTCACCCCAATACAACCAGCAACATATGGAGTAATATAAGAGAATGTAGAACCGGGATCTATCAATGCATACACATCACAGGAGAATATAGACAATATACCTGTAACCACATCCGGGGAGGACTCAAGATCCTGTCGTCCGGCTAAAGCATATACGCGGGGCTGGATGGCACTTGAAGTAGATGCTGTCCCTCTGCCTCTACCTCAGCCCGCTGACATCTTGGGAGCCTGCCCTATCGGGTGCGCTTACGAGGAACCAGCTGCTGAGCCTGTGGGCTGAACCCCACCTCTACCATATCGTGAGGGACAATATCGCATCATATTCCCAGTCTGCCCACAAACATAACAGTCAGACCCTGCCCTGAGTGTAATTTGCGGCACCGACTACATCGTGGAACTGGAGGTCTCCCTTGACTATAATCACCCTCAAACTGGGAACCTGAAGCCCTCGAGCTCTGACCCTGTCCCGAACGAAAAGAGAGGTCAAATCTTCTATTTGAAAATCTGGGAGGTGCGCTAGTCGCCGTCTGGCCTGACTGCCTAGAAAACATCGGCCTCGATCCCCCTCTGTACTCGCTGCTCGCTCCCATAGATCTAGCCCTCTTGCTTTGCCTCCTGTCCATATCATGATCACTCCTCGATGATTAATGTCGCCTCTCTAAGTTCTGGGCATGGGCCTGTATACGGGAAATGTCCATCCCATCTTGCAATGAAGCCGTCAAACAATCTTTGAATAAATGTGGTCCCAAACCACTCACAAATCTGTGAACACGATCTCCCATGTCAGCCACCATATCCGGGGCGTACCTGGCCAAAAAATTAAATTTCATACTATACTCTCGGGCACTCATACTTCCTTGCTTCAGATTTAGAAATCTATCCGCCCTAGCTCGGCGAATCTCGGGTGGTAAATAGTGACGAATAAAAGCATCCACAAATTCCTTCCATACGGGTGGAGGCGCATTCTCTCCTCTTGATAATACCCAATTATTATACCATAAGACTGCCACATCCCGGAGTCTATAAGAGGCCAACTCCACGGATTCAGTCTCGGAGGCATGAATAATCTTTAAAGTCCTCAACATCTCATCGATAAAGCCTTGCGGATCCTCATCCGGCTTCGACCCAAAGAACTCCAGAGGGTTTAAAGTCATGAAGTCACGGGCTCTAGTACTGGCTGATCGATCACTCGGGCCCGCATTTTGCCGATGTGCCTGGGCGGCAACCAACTATGTCAATAACTGAATGGCCTCGATCATTTGTTGTCCCGAAGCAACCGGCGGAGGAATTGGAGCTGGAGCTCCTCCTTGCTCTTCCACATTAGGCGGGGTAGAGGAAGTGCTAGATGGAGTCTCATTTTGTGACTCTCCTTCTCCAATATTCACCGGAGGCACTCTTTCTACCTGCCTCTTTGTCGTAGTCTTACCCTTCTGGGTGGCTATAGCTTTTCCCTTGGGCGGCATTCTGAAATCACAACACACTATTAGGGAGGATAAAATCTGACACATGGCTCTATCGCACGATCTCTTAAGAAGAAAGATGGTCATTTTTTCCTAAATGCCCTGTAGCCTCTTGTTTATTGATGTGGCGCACAACACGCCATAAACAAGACTCTACTAGACACGGCTCGTAGACACTTCCTAGGACGAATTGCTCTGATACCACTTCTGTCACGACCCAGCTAGGGGCCGCGACGGGTACCCTGGGCTAACCACCGAACACCGCTCGTACTATTACTTCTTAGACTCATTCAACAATCATTTATCGATTTCATGGTCATTTTACAAAAGAACTGCTTTTCATTACAAAACATAATGTTTTTATACAATGACATATATCAATATATTTACACAATGTCCACGTAGTGAAACCACATAACCCATACTGAGTATCTACGAGCCTCTATTGATTACACATACAACTGTACACAAATGATTCATAATAAGCACCTCCGGAACAAGAGAGTGCTTTCAGTCAGCTAACAGCTTCTAAGAGTCTGCAAGATCTCCTTCCTGTCTACCTGTGGGCATGAACACAGCGTCCAAAGAAAACGGACGTCAGTACGAACATTGTACTGAGTATGTAAGGCAGGAATAAAATGAACAGTGTCATAGAAGCATCATGAATCATAAGAAAAGATTTAACCTGCTTGAGTGTTATAAGCAACATACTTTTTACATATATCCTATTTTACATCATCATAGTATATGTTTCATCATATCCCATATATCATCACATTCATCATCACATGCATCATCATATACTTCATCACGTATATCGTCTCATCGTACTCCGCGTCATTACCCGCGTCCAGGTAATCCTCATATGCCGCCCACTAGTGGTGATCATGCCCGGCCCTCTAGACTCGGTCTAAACATAGCAGCCCACATTAGCGGTGACATGCCTGACCATATAGGCGCGGTGGAATCATACGCAGCCCGCATTCGCAGTGACATGCCCGGCAATATAGGCGCGGTGGAATCTTATCATCACAAAATCAATCATAACACATCACTATTACACATCTCATAACATAGCATTATCTTATCATTTCTTGGTATCTTATACATATCATCATCATATTACAAACTAGCATTGTTGATCATCTTGTAGACATATCATATATTAGCATTAAGAGCATACGTTAAGCTTTAAGGGCAACCACACTATGTCGGGGTGACTTAAGGTCGTGAACCCCTGGTTATATTATGAACGTTTATGAGTACCGTGCCTCACCTTGAAGGAAATAGAGCATAAGGAGAGTGTTAACAACGTTAACATCATTAGCGTTATAGGAACATCATGCCACAATTTCTTGAATCGCTATACTCTAGCTCATTATCATCACCATCATATTCATATGTAATTCAATATATTGAAGGACTCACAGGCTTCGTTTTGTAGAAAGATTATATAAGACTTGAAAGATTCATGCCTTTTGAAAGAAAAGATAAGCCTCATATACCTTTGTCGTTTAACTATGCTATCGTTTGCTTGATTTCCTTTGATGTCACGTCTGTACCTTCAAGAGAGAATTCGCACCATCGTTAGTCAATCGACGAGAAGAACGCGCTACTATTTCTAGGGAAATTTGGGCAGCATTTCCTTTGTTTCTACTACTTTTCCCATGTTTCATTTCAACTACCGAACATTCACAACAACACTCACAATATCGTATCAACAATCGTCATTTATCTACATTTACCACATTCCACCATTTTCCTCCAATTTCTTCACATTTATGGGTTTTAGCTCATCATCACATTTTCTCATACATCACACCTATTTCATGGTCTACACGTCATTTATAACATATTTATACTCCCAACTCATCACCATTCATAATTCAATTCAACTATCATTAACCTATGGCACTATTCACATTTTATGACCCATTTACTACACTCTTCTATAATCCAAGTGTTTCAACGAATAAATACTTCAATCATCATGAGAAAGTCATAAAACTTACCTTAGATGTGGTAGGAACGGGCCTTGAGTAGCAATACTCTTCTATACCAAAAACCCTACTTCACTTCCTTTGCAATTTCTTGGTGTTGATGAACTTTGATGAGTTTCACACTCTTGATTTCATGGACTTGATGTTGTTGATCTTGATTTTCCTTTGATTCTCTTGTGGATGAATATTATAGAGTATTCTAGATGCTTCTTGAAGTGTGGAGTGAAAATGAAATTAATGGAATGAAAAAGGGTCCCTTATACTTAACTTTAAATCTGATTTTTATGAACAGTAGTTGAAGTGCACAGTGGCCGTAAACCCAATTTACGGGCCGTATTCTGGTTTACGGTCCGTCTTTCACAACCGTATTTAAGCATAACAGAACCAGAAAGGTTTGCTGGAGTCATGGTGGTTTACGGTCACAATTTACGGGCCGTATTTCGATTTACGGTCTGTATTCTGAGTCGTATTTAACCATTTAGACATTTGGTAGAAAGTTAAAGTTTTGGAATGTTGAAAGACAATAGCAGTTTACGGTCCGTAAACCACTTTACGGGCCGTATTCTATTTTACGACCAACTAGGCCGAAGTGCAAATCTGCAACTTTCACATTTTCAAAACTCATAAGTAGTCATCCCCTTCTTAGTAAAACATCGTACACTCATACTCTTCGTTGGTCTATTCGTTGTACGTTCACGAAGAAATTTTCGAGGTGTAACAATGGCCCCTAGTCGGGTCGTGATAGAAATTCTTTGACAGGCTCTGAAAGTTCAACCTAAAACTAAACCAGGCTAAATGTGCATTCGAAGTACCGGCCTGAAAATTACTGGCATTCATAGTCTGTCGAAAGGGCATAGAGCTAGATCCAACCAAGATCAAAGCAATCCAAGGACTACCTCCTCCCAAAACCAAGAAGGAAGTCATAAGTTTCCTGGGAAAGTTAAATTACATTGGACGATTATAGCTCAGTCTACCATCATTATGGAGCCCATTCTTAAGCTTTTAAAGAAGGATGCTCCCACAAAATGGACAGAAGAATGTCAAGAGGCATTTGATACTATCAAGAGATATTTGTCCAACCCGCCAGTCTTGGTACCTCCCAAACCCGGGAGTGCACTGTTGCGGAAAATGCCTTCGGGTGTGTGTTAGGACAACACAATGAAGCAAGGAAAAAGGAGCATGCCATTTACTACCTGATCGAGAAGTTCACTGCCTGCGAGGTGAGATATACACTGGTAGATAAAACCTGTTGCGCTTAGACATGGGTGGCCCAGAAGTTGAGGCATTACTTGTCTTCATACACCACTCACTTCATATCCCAGATAGATCCTTTAAGGTATATCTTTCGCCAACCCATGCCCATCGTGAAATTATCCAAATGGAAAATGTTGTTAAGTGAATTTGATATCGTGTACATAGCACAAAAGGTCGTTAAAGGACAAGCTTTGGCCGACCTGCTAGCTGAAAGTCCAGTGGATGAGGATCTTGAACCCCTTCGCACTCACTTCCCAGACGAAGGGGTACTAGCCATAGAAGGGGAAATGTTGGGGCCATACACAGGTTGGAGATTGTTCTTCGATGGAGCAGTTAACTACAACGGGTCCGGAATCAGAGCTATTTTGATATCAGAAAATGCGTAACACTACCCAATGGCCGCAAAGCTCAAATTGTGTTGTACCAATAATATGGCTAAATATGAAGCATGTATTCTAGGCTTCAGGATGGCATTGGACATGGACATCGATCAATTACTGGTCATCGGAGATTCCCTATTAATTCATCAAGTACAAGGCGAATGGGCCACCAAAAATGATAAGATCTTGCCATATGTGAACTTAGCACAAAGATTGTGCAAGAAATTCAGGAAGATTGAGTTCCGGGACACTCTGAAAGCTCAGAACGAGTTTGTTGATGCACTGACCACAATAGTATCAATGATCCAGCACCCCGAAAGCACTCACATTGACCCGCTTAAGATAAGTCTGAAAGAAGAACATGCCAACTGTTCCCACGTGGAAGTAGAGCCAGATGGCAAACCAAGGTACAATGACATCAAGATGTATTTGGAGTAATAGGAATATCCCGAAGGCATCACAAGTAGACAGAAGAAGATCATCAGAAGTATGGCCAATGGTTTCTTCTTGAACAAAGATGTGCTATACAAACGAACGCCAGATTTGGGATTACTCCGATGCGTAGACGCCGGTGAAGCCACCAAACTTCTGGAAGAAATACATGCTGAGACCTGTGGACCCCATATGAATGGATTCGTACTAGCCAAGAAAATCTTCTGAGCCGGATACTACTACATGACGATGGAAAGTTATTGCTGCAAATATGTCCAAAGATGCCATCGGTGTCAAATCCACGGCGATTTAATCAAGGTTCCGCCGAGTTAGATTAATGCCATGAGCTCACTATGGCCCTTTGTTGCTTGGGGTATGGATGTCATTGGACCCATCGAACCCGCCACACAAATGGGCATCGATTCATTTTAGTCGCCATTAATTACTTCACCAAATGGGTGGAAGCAACGTCACACAAGTCAGTTACAAAGAAAGTGGTGACCGACTTTGTGCGAAATAATATCATATGCCGATTCGGTATACCTGAGTCCATCATAACTGACAATGGAGAAAATCTGAATAGCCACTTAATGAAAGACATCGATGAGCAATTCAAGGTTACTCATCGGAACTCAACAACTTATCGGCCACAGATGAATGGAGCCGTAGAAGCAGCCAACAAGAATATCAAAAGGATATTGAGGAAAATGATAGACAACTACAAAGGTTGGCACGAGCGGTTGCCTTATGCTTTATTGGGATATCGTACCACAGCCATAACTTCAATAGGAGCAACTCCATATCTACTGGTGCATGGTACTGAAGCGGTCATACCCATCGAGTTGGAGATACCTTCGCTGAGAATTATCCAAGAAGCAGAATTGGACAATGCGGGATGGGTCTGAGCTTGAATGAGCAGCTCACTTTAATTGATGAAAAAAGGATGGTTGTTGTATGCTGGTCAACTATACTCACAAAGGATGGCAAGAGACTTCGACACGAGTCAGGACTCGACTTTCCTAAGTTGGGCAAATGGTGCTCAAAAGAATTTTCCCACACAAGGATGAGTTCAAAGGGAAATTCGCTCCCGTCTGGAAAGGTCCTTATGTGGTCCGCAAAGTACTCTCCGGTGGAGCAGTAGTACTAGCAAAAGTGGACGGACGAGAGTGGCCCAAGCTGATTAACTCAGACGCAATCAAGCGCTACTATGCATAAAGACAAGTTTCTCAGTTTGTAATAGCACCTTTTAATTGTAATCTTTATGTTATTTGCTTGTATTAGCTATTTCCTTTGCCTGTAATCGTTTTGTAATAGATAGGAAAAGAAAAACAACTGTTGTAATATGAACTATGCAATTACCTGATTTCTCCACAGTGGGATACGTAGGCAATCCATTTGGGATCCGGTCGCGTTACTAGTAAAAACCAAAAACTCATTTACTTTCATTCCGAACTACGTTCGACCTGATTCCTGCTACGACAGGATACGTAGCCGCTCTTTAAGCTCGATCACACTAATAAAAACCCAAGAAACCCCGAGGAAGCCTAAGAGATAAGACTTCAAGAGGAAAGAAAAGATCTCCACACCCTTAACTGCAAAAGTTTTTAGAGGGTCTTAAAAATTCATGCCGCCAGCCCGCTAGAAGAATCAGCCAACCTAGAGTCTCAAACTGGGGCAGAAATTTTGAGATTCTTTTCAACACTAAACCAGAGCAGAAATTTTGAGAAACCTCAAAATTTCCTACATCTTAGAAGATTCGGCATGAGAGTTCGCTAGATATATTTAAACTGGGGCAGAATTTTTGAGAAGATCTAAAACATTACACACAAAGAAATGAAAAAGCCTCAACCAACAAGCAATAGGGAAAGACTGCTTCTCATTCAGATTCACATGTTATGACAACTAATTTGTCAGCTTTTAAAACAATGCATTTATTTTCTCATAAGTAGATGACTCCGTACTAATTTTTTTTTCATAAAATGATTTTTCTGCATAGCGAAAAATAAATTCATCTCTCAAATACCGAGTCCAAGGGGGTTTTGAGTCTAGGAAAACCAAAGATGCGGTAGCGCCAGTAACATGAAAAAACTTTAATAGGGAACTAACCTCTTTTCTGATGCAGGTTCCCAGGTTGTCAGGAGGGCGACCCATTTTTCTAACTGTCACGACCCATTTTACCCTAGGTCATACGGGCACCTACCATTCCCACCTCAGTAGGCGAATCCTTAACTCAACGTTCATAATCAGTGAATAAAATAAAACAAAATAGCGAAAGAATTAAATGACGTAAGTCTCATAATATAATATAATATAATATAGATAAGTGCGGAAGTAAATGAATCCACCCCAGTAGCTGGTCTGCTCATACAAGAGCATCTAAATCTGAATAACTCTGGTCTGAATAATAATACATAAAATGTCTCAAATCATGTCTTGAAAGAAAAGTAAGACATAAGCAACAGAAAATTCTTCGAGGTCAGCGGACGCCATGCTCACCCTAGAAAACTCAAGTAGAAGCTGAGGAGTCCATCATCCCAGAGTCAGAGAAGTAGATCCGGCCTGATACTCTGCATTCATAAAAGAATGCAGCAAGTGTATGTCAGTACAAACAACAGTACTGGTAGGCATCATAGGCCGACTAAGCATAGTTAACGCAATTCAGAAAATAATGCAGATAAACAAGACCAATCACGCATGGAACAATATAATCGTAACCGAGTATCCATCAACACCTATGTAAGTATCTAACCCTAATATAATAGGATAAATCTAATCCTGGAACAATCAACACAATAGAATCAACAACACAATCTATCATTGTCACACCCCGAGCTTATTAGGGTGTGATGGGCACCCGACCCCATATTCGGAGTCGAGCGAACTCGCTGACTCTTATTACATATATAATCTCTTTAGACTCTTAAATCAAATAAGAAATGAAAAACATCGTAAAACTTTCTGAACCTTTCTTTTCATCGTACTCAATTCGAATAAAATCCATCATCTCATGAAACTCGTAACATGAAACATAATAACACATCGGCTGATGGAGCCGCTTACAAAACTGACATTCTATACCCACAACTCTGTCTGCAAAGTCTCTAACTTCGAACAAGACATCATAGCATAGTACCCTGACCCGGAAACACTCCAGGGCAAATGGAGCTTGCCAACTCTGCTGGAACATCTTCTATAATAGCTTCTACTCATCCGGGTGTACCTGCGCGGCATGAAACGCAGCCCTGGAAGAAATAGGGGTCAGTACAAGCAATGTACTGACTATATAAGGCATGAATAGTAACATAGTAAGGGATGTAAATATGAATAATAACAGAATGGAAATATAGAGCATATCATGGGGTAAAAGAGTAACTTGTACATCTGGGTGCCTTTTAGGCGGGTGCCATGCATACTTATCTTTCCTTTGAAAACCTTTCTTTTTCATATATATGGAAAATAGAACATATCATATTGTCGAGGCTTCGGCTCCGATCCATTTAGCCACATATATACCGCGTCCGGGACGATATTAACCGATGTGGGATTTGCCTGAACCAATGTGAGATTTGACTAAACCAATGTGGGATTTGCCTAAGTCAAGCCTTATACTCACCCCCCATTCTGGGACTCAGCGTTCTTGCTGAGGTTTGCCCCACCATTGGGTTTGCCCCACCACCGGCTCCGATACCAACTGATCAGGTGGTTACGCGTATATAACGCTCTGGCCCTTTTCCCATATTCCCCATATACGTATACATATACATATATCATATAAGCAGCATGCAGGAGAGCCCAAAGAAAGTCATGTATCTATCGGAGTGACGTAAGGTCGGTAACCTCCGATTATATTATGAAATAACCATCATGGCTTTGTCTCACCTTGAAGATACAACTATTATAAGATGAGACTAGCAACGAATAACAGCGTTAAGTGAACATAGAATAAGATCATAACCACGTTTCCAGTCAATTCGAGTTAGTATAAGAAAGTTATGGACATTGTCCCTTGCAAAAACCATTAAACATAAAATCATTTTCATCATAGTCATCGTAGACATTCTCATCCTTGACATCATCATTGTCACTGAAAAACATATCCATCATTGTTATCATAAGAGCTCACACAATTACAACCTTTGGTTTGGAGAGTACGAATATTTTGGAAAAACATTTATAGGTTAATAGGAAAGAAATCATGCCTTGGAATCTTAGATTTTTAACCTTTGATAACGAGAAAAATATGGAAACATTTATAAAGTCATAACCTAGGGATCATGCCTTTGAAAGAGAGGGACGAGCCTTTACATACCTGCTCCACGTCCTATTAGCTACGCTTAATTGTCCAAGCTCGCTATCGCTAGTCTACATTCAAGAAGATTACCACAATCATTAGACTCGTCATCATATACACTTGTCTTAGTCTTTCAAATAAATTCACTTATGATCTGCCGAAATTTCGGCAGCATCTCCCCTGTAAATACACCATCCCCGAGAATCTAACTCGGCCCAAATCATCAATCAACAATCCGAGAATTCAACTCGGCCAAACTATCAACAACAATACCAACAATCGTGCCAACAACATCAACAATCAATTCAAGACACATTCTAACATTAACAACCTTTGTCATACAATTTAACGACATTTCATTTATATTCAATTCAATTCACATAACATTCAAAACGACTCAATCAACATACTACTTCACCCGAAACCTTCCAATTCCAACAAGGACAATAACAACCTATTTCCTTCTTTCAAATTCAATCACAACAACCCAACTTACAATCTTCCAAGCCATGTCTCACTTCCAAATTCATGAATTATGTTTACAACCTACACATTCTTTTCTTCCAAATTCATAACTCCACCAACATCCTACATTAACAACTTCATTCATACAAATATAAGAATTCATGCTAGTGTCACGTTAACTTCCACAACGACACCACAACGATTACAACTTCATTTCAAGCCATTAAATCCTCATTTTACATCATAGAATCCACAACGACAACAATCAAAATACTAAATAAAATCAATTCATTTGTTCTACACCACACAACAATATTCGGCCACAACATCAACAAACACATGTACCATGAATTCCATCCATTTCTTCATACAACAACATACATAATCATCTCTAACACATGTAAAAGAAGATTGAACCTTACCTTTCTCCACTTGTCTTCTTACTTAGCTAGGGTTTGTAAATCACTCCAATAAATGCTTGGCTTGCTCCAACAACTCCTTCATGTTAATGAGGACCTTCCATTTGGTGGAAATACTAGAAGAAAATTATTTTTCTTGATCAATTTCCATGGGGTCATTTCTTGGAGCTATGGCCGAACACCACTATATTCTCTCTTGAAATTTATTGAATGGTGAATGATAAGTTAGTCTTGTTTTGTCATCACTTTCTATATATATATATATATATATATATATATATATATATATATATATATATATATATATATATATATTTAGCCCCTCCAAATGCAAAGTGAACACATGTCCCCTTCTCCAATTTTCTTGAAGTTTCTTAAAAATAGTCAAAGAAGACTAATTGTCTTCTTAAGCAAGCTTTGGTCGATATATCTTTATAATTTATACTTAGCCCCCACTTAATAAAATATGGCATGTGCCACACGGCCAACATGGCCCCTCCAAGAACTTTCTCGAATATTTTGTGAAATTCCCATTTTGCCCCTGGCCTTCCGCAATTTTACCATGAGCCATTTTGTGAATTTCCCTTTTTACCCTTAACCTTTCTCAATATTTCCATACTAATAATGTTCATAAATAATATTCATAACCAACTTGTACATTAAAATAATTTTGAAAGATGGTCATTCCCTTAACTTACCACGACTACCTTGAAATATCCGAACGTACAAAATACGGGATATAACAATCATAATACAGTCATTACGACATCTCACTCAAGTCATAATGTAATGCAATAATGGTATAAATGTGATTCCATGTCATGCTATGCAAATGAGATGTACACATGTACTCTGGACGGAAATATCGATGTCTCGACAGCACAACCCAGTGTGAATCGCGAAGTCTGAGTGCCACCCATCCCGGATCTTTGCCAAACAGACAGACGGAACCCTGGCTAATTGCTCATAGGGAGTGTCTCACCGGCACCACTCTGGGGGACCTGCGGAGCCCATGCACTACAATCGATTCCGGGATAACATCGGAATCGGCCATGCACAACGATGCCCCAGTATAACCATCGGACATCGGCCTCCTCACAATTACCTAAAAGAGTTGTCAAATATCAGTTTCATAAAGCAACGATTACGGAATTGAACCTCGGACATCGGCCTCCTCACAATCACTCAAGTAAAAGAGTTTATCAAGTATCAGTTTCATATAAACAACGATTCCGGAATAGATCTTCAGACATCAGCCTTTTTCACAATCACTCAAGTAAAAGAGTTTATAAAATATCAGTTTCGCTCAATAAACGATACCGGATCATCACCGGATATCGGCCATGCATGATAATATGAGAGAATGCGTGTAATGCATATGTCAATAATCAACAAGTAAGTTCAATATCACAAGTACCTCAACGGGGAACACCAACAATATATCACATCACAATACCAACAGTGGGTATGCCAACATATATCAATAGCTCAAGTACCAACAGTGGGTACGCCAATATATATATTAATAACTCAAGTACCAACAGTAGGTACGCCAATAATTTATCAAAGTACAAATACCAACAACGGGTATGCCAATCCTATCCAAATTGGGACAACAAGCAACATTCGTTATCTACCAACTATACATGGCATCAAGCCAACACAATTAAACAATCAAACACATATAACGGGGTGGCTAGTCCCAACACACATTAGGGCCCAACCTAAGGCAATGTCTATCCCAACTTCACACCCGAAGGTTCACATGCGATCTCCGACATCATAATCTAAATATGTGATTCACTATACTAAGTCTCACCAAAGGTAAACCATAACCTACCTGGACTACCGAACTGCAACACCAACAAGTCACTCTATCGCCTTGCCCTTTCTCTGAAGTTCAGAACCAAAGTAGTCTAAGCACAGTCGAATTCTAAATTAGAAATCATGAATAATGATACTAATATTGCTATGATATCAATTAGGTCCATTTTAACCTTAGAAATTGGGGAAACGGGCCCACAAGGGCGAAACGGGAAATTCACGGGTAACATACAAAATTGAATGCTAGGTAATCATAACCTCATCATTAATTGTTGATTTAGCTAAAGAATTATCCCCAAATCTGATTTCTAGTAAAAACCCCAAAATTGGGTATGAACCTTGATTCTCCAAATCCGAAATTCAACGTTAAAACTGGAAGATATGGGCTTACTAAGCTTAGATTCATCACATTTTACCATTAACATCATCAATTTATCAAGTATACTCTTAGAGAAAAATCTCCCAAAACCCTCCTTCAAATTCCATTTCTAAGGGATTGAAAAGGGAAAGGGAGAGTCTAAGATGATTGTGATTAAAAAGAAGTAAAGGATTAGACAAGATTTTACCTCCAAGATTTTCTTCAATTTGTCTCCAAGAACAGCTTTCCCAAGCCCCAATATCGAGATATGAAATAATGAGGGTCTAAGACTCATTTAAGACTTATTAACTGAACAGTCACTGCCCATCACCGTTGTAGCGGTAACTGGGCCGCCCCTGCGGCCACCAACGATCAAGCCAAAATGGCTGGGACCTCTTCAGTGGCAGGGCTACCGCCCCAGCGGTGCTGTTGCTGTTGTGTTGGTGCCGCCAAAGCGAACACTAGACACAAGAATCTTAGTCTAAGTTTTTCGTTTCGATCTGAATTTTTGACTAACTCCCAAGGCCATCTATCACATACCAGATACCTAGTCCCATATAAAAATGTGCTACGAATACGCCTGTGGCCTCAGAATTTCCAACGGAGGTCTCGTTGATCGAGTCAACCACCGATGCCTTAATTCCCATTTCCCATCCAATGTCCCGAAGTGCATCCGAATGCATTGGGAACCAAACTAAATGCACACACGAGTTCTAAACAATTATTCGGACCTGTCGGAATTGACAGAATTCTGAAAAGGTTCGTTTGCTAAAAAGTCAACCTCGGGTCAAAAGTGAGTCAATCAATGCTCGAAAGTGGCGAAAGTGCCAAAAGAGCTATAACGACAAAATGGGTTGTTCTACTAACTTTGTTTCATGTGCAGAAAATAATTTGCCAAAGAAGGTTGGGGCAGCCATTGAAACCGGGTTTTCTGAAAATAGCAAGCCACGAGGGCTATAAAGGATTTGAAGGCCACAAGGGCAAACATCTAGCCACGAGGGCTATAAAGATTTGAATGCCACAAGGTCAAACATCTGGCCACAAGGGCTGATGAAGGACATAAATGCCATAAGGATAAATATCAGACTAAGAGGGTCACCGCAAAGAAATACGGCATATTTGATCACAAGGGTCACAGCCGGCATAAAGCATGAAAGAAAGACGATTTAGCCGAAGGGGCCATATCTGTCATTGAATTCATATCTTCTTATTTGTCATAAGGCCCATTGCATATATTTTCTTGTTTCCATGGGGGCCATTCATATTTTTTTTATTCGCCATGAGGGTCATCATATCTTCTTATTTGCCATGAGGGCCATTGCATATTTTTTCTTGCTTTCATGAGGGCGATTACATATTTTTTCTTGTTGTCATGAGGGCCATTCCTATTTTCTTATTTGCCATGAGGGCCATCATACTTTCTTATTTGCCATGAGGGCCATTGCATATTTTTTCTTGTTGTCGTGAGAGCCATTCATATTTTCTTATTTTCCATGAGGGCCATCATATCTTCTTATTTGCCATGGGCGCCATTGCTTATTTTTTCTTGTTGCCGTGAGGGTCATTCATATTTTCTTATTTTCCATGAGGGCCATTGCATATTTTTCTTGTTTCCATGAGGGCCATCAATATTTTCTTATTTTCCATTAGGGCCATTGCATATTTTTTCTTGTTGCCGTGAGGGCCATTCATATTTTCTTATTTGCAATGAGGGTCATGGAATATTTCTTCTCCTATTGCCGTGAGGGCCATTCATATTTTTTTATTTTTCATGAGGGCCATTTGCATTTTCCTCTTCTGTCGCCATGAGGGCTATCATAATTTCTTATTTACCGTAAGAACCATATTCATACAAACATGTCGTAAAGGCCATATTCATACAAACATGCCGTGAGGGTTATATTCATCCAAACATGCCGTGAGTGACATATTTATACAAATATGCCGAGAGGGCCATTCATGCATAAAAATTATCTGATATAATCAAAGGATCAAAGTGATGTAAAATCGGTCAGATGACTGCAGTATTCGCTCCAAGGGTCAAGGCGATGTAAAACCTATCGGACGACTGTAGTATTCGCTATGACGGTTCAGATGATGTAAATACGATCAAGTGGCCGCAGTATTCGTCACCAAAATCAAACCAACATTACTCAGCAGGTGGAAGCAGATTTACAGCCGCCAGATGGAGCAGGCTGATCAAATCAAATCCAGATATATGCGGAGCAAACGTGGAAATTTTTCTTATGCAGCCGGTCGAGATAGGGTGCCCATGAGAGTCAAGCCCTACAGCTAGGACATGGAAGATCACTCCAATCCATGCTCATCCACACAAAAGTGTTTACTTGCTTATTTGCTTTATTCGCTTTTCTTTAATTATTCTGTGACCAGTCGGGTACACACCAGCACACACAAAGGCATTCCCGTATAAGTGATATCTTTTTCCTCCTAATGATTCAAACTATAGGTGGCTTGATTCCCAAGGACAGGGACAAGTAGTCGGACTCAATACCAGAGAATCAGTCACACTCCAACCAGTCACTCCAGACTTCCCAGTCTGATAGTCGGGAAATTCAAAATTTGCCTAAATTTGCATTTAGAAGTCCAAATCAAGTCGAACTACAAATGGCCTGAATTCTCATGTAACCTGAGATATGTAGGACACCCAGAAGCCAGGGTCCGACAATACATTTGAAAATCGCATAAAAATGAGAGGTAATATGGAGCTGGGTCAGTAAAAAATCAGGGTTAGTCAAATTTCGTTGTTCAGGGATGGTCCAGCCATCGCTGAACATCGAAAGGGAAGTTGTTGACACCTAATTTTTGACCTCCCATAATTTATTTAGTTACCCAGAGTCATTGGATATCAAACGGAGTAAAATGTGCATTTTCTACAACTCAGATTTTATAAAATTATATAGATAATGTTTTGCCATTTCATTTGGCAAAATAACTTTGATAATATTTTAAATCATTTAGAAATCAATTTACATTTCTTATAATTAATATGGAGAATTTGTCAAATATCAATCAAAAAGATAATTTAAAACAATTATTTATTTAATTGTTAAAGTTATCCGAAAATCAATTAGTAAGCATTTTACTCCATTTAATTCAAGAAATCTGATTAATTAAATGAATTAATCATTTATACCCCTCAATTCTTAATTTTGCATAGTCAATTTGCATTTGTGCAATTTTTGAGTTACTCGTAATTAATCAAGTGTTTAATTGAGGTTATATTTATAAATTATTTTTTACATAGTTAATTGCAGCTACAATTGAAATAACCAATTGTTAGTCAAATATGGCCATAATTGAAATAGCCAATTTCATGGTTTAAAATCAATTAAGGTGATAATTTCAATTTAAGCCTTTTAATTTCCACTAGTTTTACTAATTGGTCAATTAGTTGTGTTTGGCCATAATTGAAGGGTTAAATTAATTAACTTTCTTAATTATAGAAATTCATTAAAACAATTTTAAGCCCTTTCTATATATATACACGTGTATACACAGATATACATGTATATCGTGTATATAGGTGTATATGCAAAAAGACCTCTTTTCTTCTCTTTAATTGTGGCCAGGCCCAGTCCAGTAAGGACCAGACCTGGCCCAAAACGGAAGTTAAAGGTTCCCATTATCATTTTCTCTGAAAACCAAACGACCCCTTATGTGCGAGAGAAGGGTTTCTCCCAAGGAGAAACCCTTGCCGCCCCGCCCGCTCTCCTCTTTCTAGCGTCATTGTTTCCTGAAATGGCAACATTTCAGGCGTACTTCACCTTTTTCAGCCTTAACATGGTCGATTGGTGTAAGGATTTAATGCTAACCCCCTCTCTCCACCAAGTTTTCAACCAAACAAGGTATTTGCTTTATTTTTTCATTATTTTTTCTTCTGTAAATTAACGGTCAGAGGACTTAATTTTCTTAATAGTTTTTATTGTTACTCGAATTTGAATTCTCGATTATCATTGGTTCATGAGGAAGCAAAAGAATTGATTATTTTTTTTAGTCAAATCCAACTACTTATCTGCTTGTTCACTGAATCTCAACAGGTAAATGGGTTTTGAGGGCAAGCAGTTCTGAAAAATTTCATAGTCCCACATCGAAATCAGCATTAGGGTTTTGAGATTTTTGGGGTTCTATAAATAAAACCCCCAAATCACATTGTTGAAAAAAAATAAAGGGGCAACTGAAAACATCACTTGCACACTTAAAAAATCCAAAATACCTGGGGTTTCTAGCAAAATTGCTTCAGACCTTTAATTTTTTCGGATTAGGTTAAGTTTTAAAAAATTTAATTGTGTTTTTTTTTGTTGATTGTGGCTAAGTGTTGGGATTAAGGAGGCAACAAGCTCCTCCAAGTTCAATCTCGATTTGACAGTTGTGCACAAGAAAGGTAATTCCACCTTCTCTATATTTTCGCATTTTTCTGGTTATGTATAGTTGATTATATTATACTTTAGCATAGTTTGTTTAGCATGTTTATGTGCTTAGTTTAGTCTTTTGTTAATTACATGTTTAATTTTAGTTTTGGCTATGCTTATCTGTGGATTATTTCCTAGCTTTATTTTGACTAGTAGTCATTAAGTATAATGTTGTTAATTAATTTGTTTGTTTTAGTTTAATTAAGCAAATTGTTAATGCAGCCATAGTGTTGATAGTAGATGCATGATGAAGTATTAGTCCTGTTAAACCATGTCTCTTTATTTGTTAGTAAATCATGTTTGAAGAGTGTTAAATCCTGTCATATATCATGTGCTAGCTTAAGTATACTCTTAATCAAGGTCTAAAATGCACAGATATTAGTTAATATAGACATTGTTCACCTTGAATGGATTTTGTTCTTAGTTAATACTCTCATCTGCGAATACAAGGATGCTAATAGGCTCTGTATACATGTTTTGTACTGCTATGTGATTAGTTGTGTGTTCAATATAGATTGAAAAGCTTGCTAATCATGTTTGTATACCTAACTTCCTTATGATTTGCATGCCTGAGTTTAGATCACTTAGATCCTGTTAGCAGTATGTAACATGAAGTTTAAAAGGGTCCAAATGTGTTGTCAAGATCCATCTTGTTATAGATAACCTAGCTAATTTATTTAGGTCTTCATATGCTAGCTCCCTGTGAAGTTAAGGGTCTAAATCTATGTTATTGCTCTATGTGCTTAGTTCTGATCCTAATCAGTTGGGTATGTGGTCTTGTTGTGTCCAAATGCTATAACTAAGCCCTTCTATGTCTGAACATGAGCCTGCTTAAGCCTTTAAACGTTCTTCTAATTCTGAAGTCACCCTGTCCTATGTTTGAAATAACTAGCTTGGTATTTTAAATTTGATGTTAAGGTTAAGAGACTTGTGTGTATATGCCGTGTCCTTAGCACCTATTCCTAGTATTACATGATCACAAATATGCATGGCCTTGCTTAAAAGATGGTGTTGATGTTAACCTGTTGAGTCTGCCTATCTGTATATTCAACTACTCATGAAAGCATGATCTTCTACTTATCTATGTTACACCTCAAACTGTTATAGTTTTTTTTTTGTTGAACTTAGGACTTTCATATCATGAATACTGGGCCTGTATATTACTTATTTTTGCTTTGATCTTGTTTGTTGATGCCTACATAAAACCCTCTAAGTATTAAGTGCCTTACCATGGTTGTCCTTTCCTGTTTCTTCGTTTGTGTGATTGATATTCTGCGGTGTACAAAAGGGATATACTCAGATATACAGAGTGTATTCAACTCTACATACACCCAGTGTATATGAGTTGGTGTACTTAATGTATATGACATGTATCACTTTAGTTGGTATAAGCTGCTGTTAAGTTTTCTTTTTTGGGCCTGCTTCATTTTTCACAGTTGTTGGGCCTCTGCGATGTGTTAAATCTAATATGTATTAGGCAAAATATGTTTATTTCCGCTTTAAAAACATGTTTGGGCCTTGAATTCTTTTGCATTACTTGGCAGAGGCCAATTTATTTTGTCTGCTTGTTTATGGGCCTGATTGGCTTGCATCTATTTATGTTGTTTAATTATGAAATTATGTGCTATTTTAGCTTAAGTATTTAGATTAGTTACTAATCGTTATCCTTTTTGTGTTTCATGTAATTCCCATTCGGGCCATTTGGGCCAGAGGCCCAACTACATTGTTTCATCGAGTCCGTGTGATAAAAGTAAGGGAAGCTAATATATTGAAGGCCCAGCTATGGGTGAAAATAGCCAACTAGTCGGCTTTGGTAGGCCCACCAGCCTAACTCCTTTTTATTTTTGACTTATTATGTGTAAAATGTATTTGTAAATTTTTTTAAAATTATTGGAACCCCTTGTGTATGTTAGAACTTAAGAAAACACTAGTGTTCCAGAAAATTGCCAAACAATTTTAAACTCAAACAATAACTGCTTTGCATGAAAAACTTAGCTCGATTTTTAGTTTTAAAACCGGTTTAGACTGTGGCTAAGTATAAAAACGAAAAATATAGAATTTTTGGTTAAATCTAAAATTGGATCAATGCAAAAGGGATTTCTCAAATGATAAGTAACAAGTTTTGGGCTTTAAACCTGTGATAAAAATTGTTTGATAGGTTTGCCTTAAAACTGAGATGAAGTTGGGAAATGAATCGACCTCAAAAACTAGAATTTTTGTATATCAAAGAAACAATTTTCTGGACTGGAATTCATTTGTTAAGTAGATGAAAAACTTGAACATTTTATAAGCTAAAAAGCTGGAACCTGGACTTATGAAATTTCTGAGGAAAATGGGACTCTTTTAGGCCTGGAAGCCTAGAATTTATTGGACCGGAAAAAACAAAGGAAATCTGTTGAACCAGTTTGAGGAAGATGGAATTTGGACTGGAATATGAGTTGACTTGTTGAGCTTCAAATGGATAAAAATGGGCTTAAATAAACTTTCTTTCTTTATATATGACAAGGAGATATACTCCATATTTTCTTATATTATATATAACAAAACCCATAAGCACTAAACCCATTTTATTAGGACTAGAATAATAGTGACACTACTCGGGAAAAATCCCAGGTGTGTTCTAGTCCGGCAATAAAGTGAGTTGAACACTAATGCGGATTTTTAAACCCAAAACTCTCTTTTCTAAGGGGGCTTTTTGCCAAAACATTTATTGAGTTTATGATAAAAATGAATGACATTTTTGCGGAAAGTTAAACATTTTAGCAAATAAATACATTAATCACACATTGAAGCTCGTAGGTCAACTGTATTCTACGCATCTTTAATACCTGGGTGCGCAAAACCTTCCCTAGGGGATCACCAAAACCCTTACCTCGATCTTTGGTCCAAAAAGGATTTTTCTCTTGTTTGATAAACCCTTTTTAACCTGGTTTTCCTAATTTCCCTTAATAAATTAGGTGGCGACTCTAAAATACTAAAATCCAATTAGAGTACCAACAACCTCGTAGTAGCTTTTATGCGTCTGCGTAAAAGTGAACCGTAACATACTTCACCTTGAAGTATCCTCCAAAGCTTACTACAAGAAGGAGAAACAAGCTTGAATAACACTTCGAAAACTTTTGGTGCTTGATTCTCACTTTAATCCCTTAACATATCTTGGAGGTTGATTACATATGTTGGAGTCGGTTTCTAGGATTGTTAGGGGGCTGGGGAATTGATGAAAAAGAGATAAAATAAGGAGAGTACGAATTATATACTAAAATGGGGCTGCCACCGACTTAAATTTACGGTCCCATTATACAGGCCGTAAATAATATACGGTCCGTGTAACTAGACCATACCAAAATTTGCTCATCCCCACTGTTATCAAAATATGGTGGGGGTCAAACCTGATATACGGTCCGTATTTTATATATTGTCCATAAAATCCAACCGTAAATCCTAACTTTTGTCGAAATGCATTATCGTCGATTTGTTTAAACCTCTAATCCTTCCAATACATAATAAGCATGAACGTAAAACCTCATATACTCAAGATGATCATGTCTAATATTATAAAACTTCAACAAAAATTTCGCTCTTTAAATCTATAACAACCTAGTCACGAAGAAACTCAACGTACAAAAGTACGAGGTGTAACATAACGGACTTGAGCACTAGAAGTCACACTTAATCCCATGATTTAAGAATATTAAGACTTACTGTACCGTATAGTGTTGTGAACTGTTATCTGAAAATGCTTTGTAACTATACTTGATTGCCTTATCTGTTGTACTTGTTGATTTCTACATCTTATATGTGTGATCTAATCGTTGTCAGACTATATACCTACGGGGGTACGTTGTGCACTCATACTACTTTCACTGCACTTTTAGTTGAGTTCAGAGTTAATCAGGATTCCTGTTCGAGACCACATGACTGATCCTGAGGCGATTTATCAGAGACGATAGGGTGAGCTACTAGTTGGACCTGCAACCCTGGATTCCTTCTTATGCTTCCATCTATTTTCCTATATTTCGAACAGTATATTATTCAGTATCTTAACACTTGTATTTAAGAAAAGATCAGATTATACATTTCCTTTTAGAAGTTCTTGTACACGTTAAGACCAGGTTTTGGGTTGTATCTTCAAGTATTGTCGCAGTTATTACTTATATTTATATAGAAAGACTAATTTTGTAGCTTTATGTTTATTTTCTGCATTGTTATTAAAGTTTTTAAACGGTTGTGGGAAAGGTTCGCCTACCTGGGGGAACAGTGTTGGTGCCTTCATGATCCGTGATTTGGGTCGTCACATTGTTGTTCTTTCAAGTTGAGGCAGCATAAGAAAAGAATTGTTCTTGTCGGATTAAGGTAAGATTCAACTTCTCATACATGTAGTTTGAGTTCATACAAGTTGTAGCTAGATTGTTTGGTTGAGAACTTGGGAAATAAATGTTGTAAATTGTATATGTTGGCATTAGATTGATGGTGTGTCGCGTAATTTCGGCACATTTGATGCCTTTTGACGATAAGTTTTACTTGTTTTTAAGCAAATTTGTGTTGTTTTGATGTGTTTTGCTGTGTTTTAGGTAAGTGGGATCTAAAAGCCATAAACAAGCAAAAATGTCAAAGTGCAGCTGAGAAATTAGGGAAATGTGTCGCATATGTTATATGCGGACGCATCGGTAAACGCACACGTGAAACATAAACATTGAGAATGTGGCAGCTGAAATGCGGAAGAGAAATGTGATGCATCTGTGGAAATGTGTAGCAGATGTGTCATGATTACCCTCATTCCACACTGCGATCTGCGTTGGAAAAAGAAAGAATTGTGTCTCATACCACGAAATGTGGTCGCATGTGGGATACAGACGGGTCGACGGGGTATTTTTGTCCACATTTTGTGCACGAATTTTGGAGGCTTTAAATACACTTTTTGGCGTTTATATTTCATAATCGATTGTCAGACTTTATTCCTTGACTTCATAGCATTGAACACTTTATTGTTTTGAAGATTTTGAGAAAAGATTGCAACTTTCATCTTCTTTAATCAATAGTAAGCATTATGACTTCTTTAATATTTTGTACTTCATTCTTCACTATGAGTAGCTAAATTTAATACTAAGGTGAACCCAATGATGGGTGTTATGTGATTGGGTAATTGGGATTGATATTTGTATAATGGATTGTTAGGATTTACTTCTTCTTAATTCTTTAATGTTAGTTGATAGTTGCAAACATTAGCTTAAGCCATAAACCTTGCTTTATTTGGGAAAATAAGTTAGGGTTTGGTAAGAACAATTAACAAGAACTGGGGTGTTAACCCTCGTTTAATAAATTCACTTAGGAATAAGAGGAATTCACTTGGCACATATTAACCATTCTTGATATCAAATCTTTTATATTTGGGAAAATCATAAAGAGAAAAATACTTCCTAATTAGTGGGAAATATTAGGGAGTCAATTAGAGGTTAAGTGCATTCGTACAACAATCCATTTGTCACACCCCGACCTTACTAGGGTGTGATGGGCACCCGACCCTTACTTAGGGCCGAGCGAACCCTCAGACTACTGCTGCACATAAAGTCACATCAAACGTTTTAAGTTAAATAAAATAAAATACATAGTAATTTTTTTTTTTAAAAATATTCTTTCTCAAGGTTTCAAAGCCGAACCAGTCTATAATCACACATAATTCAGAACATAACACAGACCGACATATCGGCTGACGAAGCCGCATACAGACTAACAACCAATACCCACGACACTGTCTGCAAAGTCTCTAACATAAGTCCAGAAGTCATAACATACAAACTCTGACTCGGCAGCACTCCAGGAGCAAATGGAGCTTGCCAACTCCGCTGGATCATCTTCTGTAATAACTTCAGCTCGTTTGGGAGTACCTGCGAGGCATGAAACGCAGCCCCCGAAGAACAGGGGGTCAGTACGAAAAATGTACCGAGTATGTAAAGCGAAAATGTAACAAATATAACCATAATCCGAACCAGAAGTACAGAAATATAGTGGACAGAATCGAACCCGAATCCGAAATAGAAATACAGAGTCTAGCTGGCAGAATCATCGTACGGATCAGGGGCACAGAATGTGACTGACATAATCATAATAAGAGCCAGAGGTACAGAAATTTAACAGACGGAATCATGGTCCGGATCAGACATACAGAAGTGACGCAGACAAAATCATTTTCCGAATCCGATTTCCAGAAGTGTAACAGACAGAATCGTAACCCAATCCGACAGACAGAAGTGTAACGGACAGAATCATAATCCAATCGGACAGACAGAAGTGTAACGGACAGAATCATAATCCAATCGGACAGACAGAAGTGTAACGGACAGAATCATAATCCAATCGGACAGACAGAAGTGTAACGGACAGAATCATAATCCAATCGGACAGACAGAAGTGTAACGGACAGAATCATAAACCAATCGGACAGACGGAATCATGCATGCAGAGTCATACAGAGTCATATGCTTATACAGATGCAGATAGCATATACATACATACATATATCAGATCCCGGCCCTCTCATGAGGGACGCGGTAACAGAACCCGACCCTCTTAGTACGGGACGCGGTGGACAGACAGATCAGATCATATGCCATCCTGGTCGCCATCCCCATACATCACATAATCAGATTACATACAGATGTAAACAGATCCCGGCTTGCACACCGAGGGACGCGGTGATCAATGCAGTGGAATGTGCACGATAACAGAACCTGGCCCGGGCGCAGTGAAGGAAGCATTGAGGCGTCCACGAACAGATTAATGAGAAACCACATACACACAGATCATCATACAGACTCAATGGAACTGAAGTAGGCCAAACGGCGGGTCAAATCAAAGTATTCGGACAATATTCATAACATACGCATATATGTCGCTTCGGACGGCACGACAGATTTTACCAGAATAAGATCTCCAGAAACGTTCCAGATGTCAAAATCATTTTATAAGACTTATAAAAATAGTCATAACACTTGTCATATAATGAACAGAATAATAGCCCAGATGTTGCCTGTGAAGATCGGACAGAAACAAGGCAATTAAAGTCATACAAAAAGTATCGTAGCTTTGTGGGCCCACCTCGGACCAACTTGAGGTGGCGTACATAAATTACAGGTAATAGACCTTATGAGGTCGTCCTTGATCATTTTTAGGCATTCCGACTCCATTTAGGAAGTTGCATACATATAGTTTACTTTATAAGCAAATTATAAGAAAACTAGTTCAATTGCATTGAATGAATAGTGCCCAAAATCAAACTCGATTTTTCTACGAACAGAATAATCCCCGAGGCTCAAATTCAAGCCTAGTACACCTAGGACATGCCAAGAGAAGGAAAAGGACAGCTTTACATACCTTGGTTGGGCCTTACGCTCGCTCAAATTCGATTCCCGTTTCGTCCAAAATCTGCAAATGGTCACTTTTACCAATTGTCATATTCAAGCCTTAAGAATCCGATCTTAAGCACATACTTGCCTACCGAAATTTCGGCAGCATTTCCTTTATAAATTCAACATTCCCGAAAGTCTAATTTAGCCAAAACAATCAACAACCCAACAACAACATCAACAACAACAACAATCACAATATAACACAATATAATGAAACTAGCCTTCTTTCCGACATAACGCAATATCTTTCATTCCGTCCTCACACTTCCAAACCAATCTCAATATTTTCATATTCACCATTAATCCTGATCATAACAACGCAATTTGGAAGCATTTCATATCCTTTCTACAAAATATTCACAAGGTATACCAAATATACAAACTTTCTACTAAAGTCATAATTCATCCAAGGTCTACAATCTTTACCAAACATTTCCATAACATGTTTCTATCTTCCAACTTCATCAACAATCATTATCATTTACACCTTAACGACTTCCATTTCCATATTTACATAAATTATAATAAAGTTGCATACCTTCCTACAACAACTTAACAACAAATTTTCCATAACAACAAGAACCATTATTCTTCCATTCACTTCACAACAACACAATTATCATACTAAAGGAATTTAATTCATCTTCCACTATCAACACAATACCACACGGCCACACACCTATATTTTCAATTTCAACCAAATTCATTCCACTTTCATTTCCAATATAAATTTCACCATAACCATAACTAGGATACAACATAAAATTCAACTCATATTACTTATACATCAAGGCATCCACGGCTACACATACATACATATAAATACCATGCAATCTTCCATATTCTTATGAATTTTAACTCTTTATACCTCCTACAACATAAACCAAACCTTCATAACACATAAAAAGGGATTAAATCTTACCCTTTCTCTTCAACTCCTTCACTTTCCCAAAGTGCGAAAACGATGAAACGGATGAACCATCTTCCGAAATAATTATACCACGTTGTAGAGGGTACTTGAATTGGTAGGAATACTACAAGAAAACAATTTTTGGAACAAGATTTAAGTTACCCAAATTTCCATGGTCTTGGCCGAAATGGCCTTGCTTTTGTTCTTGCATCCTTGGCTTGTATTTCCTTTCTTGAAATGTCTTGAAGCTTCTATGACTTAATCACCCTTTTATGTAATTAACACATGGAAAATTTCCATGGGCTTGGGCCTACTATGGCCGGCCAAGCTCCCTCCATTTGGGCCATTTTCTATATTTTTTTTAGCCCAATTAATGTAGTCCGTATTTTGAAATTCCCGAAACTAATTTCCAAAATTCCAATTTTGTCCTTGGCCTTCTTCCGTATTTCCACACCAATATTTTTCATGAACAACACACACATGTGTGAATTTAATTCAACATATGGCTTTATTCCTTACAAATCAAGATCATTTCGAATTTTCCCGAACATGCGAAAGTGCGGGATATAACACCATTAGAATTATATCAAGGTCAAAACCCATAGCATTATACTTCATCTAAGGGGGACACAACGTTGGATTATTTAATCTAATTAATTACAATCAATGCAAAATAGTTAGTAAACAAACAATCTTTTACAAACTCACCGGAATACGAAACTAGACCGTAAGTAAGTACTCAACTACCTTAGTAACTTTTTCACACCATATTCCCTGTGGGATTCAACCCCAACCTAGCTGGGTTACTATATTTCACAATGTCTGCTTTACGCCATTCATTAGGTGTAATTTAAGCGTATCAAATTTTGGCGCCGTTGCCGGGGAATACGGTTTGAAATTACTAAGTTGTGTGTGCTTTACTTCAAGTCTTTTTCTATTCCATCACACCTTTTTTGCTATTTTTCTGTAAACTAGGTGATCATGATAGAGGAGGAGGATGTGGAGCAGCTGGTGGTAAGGGTGTGCAAGTAGCGCCCCAGCACCGGAAGTTGAAGAGGAGAATGTATCTGTGGATTATTTGGAAGAGGTGGAATATGCATCTGTTATTGTTCCACCTAGGGTTAATGCTGCAAGTTTCCAGATCGATGCTACTATCTACCAACTGTTCAAACTGTGGGGATATTTTCAAAACTCCACCGATGATGACCCTCATCAACACTTGAAGAATTTCATTGGTATGTGTTTGAATCATATCAAGAATGTTGTTAGTCCTGATGCAATTCAGTTAAGAGTTTTCAAATACTCTTTAGTCGGCGAAGCAAGAGATTAGTTTAAGGAGTTTCCCCATAACACTATTCATATGTGGGGTGAGCTGGTCAGTGTTTTTTTCAAGAAGTGGTTTCCTCCAAGAAAGAAAGCTGAGATCCGTGATAAAATCTATGAGTTCAAAAAGCTTCCGGGGGGAGAAATTATATGAGGCCTGGGAGAGATTCAAGAAGTATTTCAGCGGTCTCGAAATCATGGTTTTCTAGAGCATATATTGATTGAGAAGTTCTATAAAGGGTTGGATATGCTGACACAAGCAGTGGCGAATAATGTAGTTGGTGGGTATTTCATGGATAAGATATATGCCTAAATCATGCAATTGGTTGATAAATTGACTACTCATAATCAAGCATGGCATTCGGGTGGTGCTGATGGCGTAGTGTATGGGGCTCCAATGATCCATAATATTGTGAAAGAAAATCAAGAGACTCAGTAAAATCAAACCCAACTTGCAATAAATATTTCTTTGTTGACAAAGAGGCTTGATGACAGAGAAACGAAGAAAGTGAATGCAGTTGAAGATGTGCAGACAATGCCAAAGGGGATGTACCAAGTTCCTGAGGGACCTCCTATGAAGTATGAAGATGCTAATTACTTGAATAACTCTCAAGGGGTTACCAAAGGCAAAACTACCAAGGAGGTTATCAGAATCAAAATCAAAATCAATGGAGACCTCAAAAGGGGAAAGGTAATTACAATAACAATTATGGCAGTTCGAACCAAGGGAAGTACAACAACAACAGTAATTTTGAAAATAGGAGTTTCAATCCCTTTATTCCACTAAAGAGGTTCTAAGCCGGAGAGCATGCTTGAGAGGATGCTAGCCAATAAAGAGAAGTCCGGCAAAACTTTAAAAGGGCTGATCGAAACTATGGGTTCTCACACTACCTCCATCCAAAATCCTGAGTCACATATGAGAGATATTTCGAGAGAGCAAAACCATCCACGAAAAAGAAGCCTCTCGAGTGACCCCATTCCAAATCCCAAAAGCAGTGGAGGTAATCATATCGAGAAGTGTGCTGCCATTAGCACCTAAAGTGGGAAACAACTTCAAGATGGGGATACAAAAGCAGCTAAAAAATGCCCTACATAAGAAGTAGAAATTGAGGTGCCATCTGAGGTGCCACGTGAAATTAAAGAAGTGCAAGAGGAAACTCCCAATGTTGGTAATGTTGATCCTGTGCCAGATGTTCCAAAGGCTCAAGATGTGAGTAATGACAAAGGGAAAGGCAAGGTTACTGGGGCACTCAGTCCCTTGAATCAATTGATAAAATCTTCACCTCCCTTTCCTCAGAGGTTAGTGAAGAAGACTGAGGATGATAAGTGTCAGCGTTTCTATGATCAACTGAAGCAGCTACCAATGAAAATTTTGCTTCTAGATGCCTTCCAAGAAATGCCAGGTTTCGCAAAGTATTTAAAGGATCTGTTGATGAAGAAGAGGACGGTCAAGCATGACGCAGTGAGTGTGAATCACCGTGCTAGTTCTGTCATATCCACAAACAGGGGTCGAAAAAAGGAGGATCCAGGGGCTTTTACTATTCCATGCTTTGTTGGCCATCATGATTTTGCTCGTGCTCTATGTGATAATAGGGCTAGCATTAACCTAATGTCGTTTGTGATATATAAATAATCAGGGTTGGGAATGCCTAAACCTACTAGCATGCTACTATAGATAGCTGATAGATCCATCAAGGGGTTAGTTAGGGTTGTTGATGACGTGCTTGTTCGGGCTAGCGAATTCCTTCAACCAGCATATTTTGTGATTCTTGCTTGTGCTGTTGATCAAGATATTTCTATTATTCTGGGGAGACCTTTCCTTGCCACTAGAAGGGCTCTCATGGATTCAGATAGGGATGAGATCAAATTCCGTGTTAACGATGAAGATGTCACCTTTAGGCTAGCAAGGGAATGAAACTACCGAGTGCTTATAAAAGTATTTCGATTATTGATACTATAGATGTAGTAGACAAGGTTGTTGAATTCAAGATGGAAGAAGAGCGCCTTAGGGAGACATTAGCGGCTAGACTAGTCAATTTTGATGCAAATGATATGGAGGGGTATGTTCAGACTGTAAATTCGCTTGAATGATTGGAATATTACTCTTATCAGCCAAAGAAATTGTCTCTTGATCTTGAGAATCGAAAAACTCCTCCAGCAAAACCATCTATTATTGAGCCTCCAAAGCATAGGCTCAAGCAGCTCCCAGCACATCTGAGGTATGAGTTTCTTGGTCCAGATAATACATTACCAGTTATTGTTTCTGCTTCGCTAATTAATGAGCAGACGAAGAGGTTACTTAAAATTCTGATAGTGTATTAATGAGCTAGAGGGTTGACCATTGTAGACACTTGGGGAATTCTTTCTGGCATTTGTGAGCATAAAATTCAACTTGAGGAAGATAGCACACCGAGTGTTGAACATCCGAGGAGATTGAATCCACCCATGCAAGAGGTGGTCAAGAAGTAGATTATTAAGTGGCTGGACGCTGGAGTGGTTTACCCAATTGCAAATAGCAAATGGGTTAGACCAGTCCAATGTGTTTCCAAAAAAGGATGGCATCACAGTGCTGCCCAATGTGAAGAACGAGCTGATTCCGACAAGAATAGTTACAGGGTGGAGAGTGTGTATGGATTATCCAAAGCTTAACTCTGCAACATGCAAGGACCACTTCCTTATGCCTTTTATTAGTCAGAGGCTTGATAGGCTAGTGGGGCGGTCTTATTGTTGCTTCTTGGATGTGTACTTGGCTATAATTAGATCAATATTTTATCGGAAGATCAGGAGAAGACCATATTTACGTGTCCTTATGGGACTTTTACATTCAGTCAAATACCATTCAATCTTTGCAATGCTCCAACCACTTTCCAGCATTGCATGATGTCTATCTTTTTGGACATGGCGGAGGATTTCATAGAGGTCTTCATGGATGACTTTTCTGTTGTTAGTGATTCATTCGATGACTGTCTTGACCATCCAGGTTGAGTATTGAAGAGGTGCGAGGATGCTAATCTGGTTCTTAACTGGGAGAAGTGTTACTTTATAGTTAAGGAAGGAATTGTTCTTGGCCACAAAATCTCTAAAAGTGGAATCGAGGTAGATCAGGCAAAAATTGATGTGATTTCAAAGCTTACTCCACCCATCTCAGTTAAAGGAGTTTGAAGTTTCTTGGGGCACGCTGGGTTCTATCCACGCTTTATTAAAGATTTTTTTAAGATAGAAAATCCCATGCGCAAGCTTCTTAAAAAATAGGCTAAGCTCCAGTTTGATGAGAAATGCCGCAGGGTATTTGAGGAGTTGAAGGAGCAACTTACTTCTGCTCCTGTTATTATTTCACCAAATTGGCCACTGCCGTTTAAGTCGATGTGTGATGCTAGTTGATTCGCAATTGGAATGGTGCTTGGTCAGTATCACAACAAGATCATACACCCGATCTATTATGTGATCAAGTCATTGAGTGGTACCCAGATGAATTACACAATGACCAAACAAGAACTACTTGCCATTGTGTGTGATTTTGAGAAGTTCAGGGCCTATTTGTTGGGGTCCCAAGTGGTGGTGTACACTGACCATGCAACATTGCGATACTTAATGGCAAGGAAAGATGCTAAGCCGCGGTTGATTCGTTGGGTTCTCTTGCTGCAAGTACTTGACTTTGAGGTGAAAGATCAAAAGGGGTAAGAGAACTAGGTTACAGATCAATTATAGAGGCTTGACGAAGCTGGCAGACCAACAGGGGAACTTGAGATCAATAATGTGTTCCCAGATGAGAGACTTCTAGCAGTGTTATGTGAGGTGGCACCTTGGTATGCTAAAATTACGAATTACTTGGTGACTGGGCTGATTCCTGACGAGATAAAAGCATACTAGAAAAATAAGTTCTTGAGAGATTGCAGGCAATATCATTGGGATGAACCATACTTATTTTGAATATGCGCCGACAACATAATTCGGTGTTGTGTTCCCGAATCTTAGGTGATGTATATTTTGAAGGCCTGCCATGACTCTCCTGTTGGGGCTCATCATAGTGGAAATCGTACAGCGGCGAAAGTGCTCGAGTGTGGATATTACTAGCCGACACTCTAGCATGATGCAAATTGGATGGAAAATTCTTGTACCAATGCCAAGGCCAAGGAACAATTGCTAAGAGGCACGAGATGCCTATGAATTTTGTGATGGAGGTAGAGCTCTTTGATCTTTAGGGCATTTATTTCATGGGGCCCTTTGTGAGTTCATGTGGCATGAAATACATCTTGGTGGCCGTCGACTAAGTCTCAAAGTAGCTAGAAGCAGTGGTTTTACCCAATAATGAAGGGAAGAGTGTCATCAACTTTCTTAAGAAGAACATTTTCACCCGTTTTGGCACCTTACGAGCTATCATTAGTGACGGTGGTACGTATCTGTAACAAGGTGTTTGCGGTACTATTAAAAAAATATGGTGTCAAGCATAGGGTGGCCACTCTATATCATTATCGAACTAGTGGCCAGGTGGAAGGCGTACCATTTTCCAGTCGAACTTGAACACAAAGATATGTAGGCATTGAAGAAGTTGAATATGGATTGGGAGGAGGCAACCAAGCTGAGGTTGTTTCAACTGAATGAGATGGATGAATTCTTGTACCAAGCATATGAGAGTGCAACCTTGTACAAAAAAAGGATGAAGCACTATCATGATACAAAATCATCAAGTGGTACTTCCAGAAAAGTGACAATGTCCTTCTGTAAAACTCAGGGCTGAAGCTCTTCCTTGGCAAATTAAAATTCAGATGGTCCAGGCCTTTCCAAGTGGTAAGTGTATCACCCAATGGTTTAATGGAATTGATGTTTAGAGATGGAACTCGGAAATTTAGGTGAATGGCCAGAGGGTGAAGCATTACCATTGGTGCATTGATAGAAACATAATCATTGATAGGAATAGGTTGAAGCATGTCTACACTCCAGACCCAGAGTAAAACGGTAACATCGTTGTACCGCGACGTTAAATCAAGCACTTCTTGGGAGGCAACCCAAGTTTAATTTTATGTTGTGTGATTTTTCAATTTTTTTTTTTAATTTTTTGGATTGTTACAAGGTTTTTTTGTTGTAGGAATGTGAAAAGTGCAGGTAAATTGGAAGCCAAAGGTCGAAAAAGGGAAAATCAGTTACCCAAAAAAATTGCCCCCAGGTATATGCATCTGCATCCCATTTCAGAGATGCAAACGCAGATGATCTCGCATTTCCAAAACAATGTACCTGGTAAGGTCAATATTGAGGCAAAAATGCAGGATGTTATGTGTTGTATTCTCCCAACTGTAGTTGAGAATGCAGCGCATTTCGTTAATTCAGTCAGGTCGAGACCCGATCCGCGAACCAACTCCCTCTATATTTTAAATAAAAACAGAGCACCTAAGTAGTTTTTCCCTCTCCTTAATCCTAAAAAATTCTAACTCAAGTGACAACCTACTACCACTCCTAAACTCGCGATCTAACCTACATAATAACTCATCTCTCCCTCCACTCTAGTCTCCGCCGTCCAACAGGTAATACAAGCAAACCCTTGGTTTTATCTTGCTATCTCATATCTCTTCCTGTTGTTGCTAAGAATTAGGGATATGCAGATATTGATATCGATTTTGTGCTCTGTGTGAACAATAAAATAAATAAATTTTTGAGTGGAATTGTGTACTCAGGGGTGTAAGGTTTGTGTTTTGTGCATGAATTAATGGGTCAATTTTGGGGAAATTCTCGGGTTGGGCATAATCACTAGGTGCCGTTCATGTTGTGTTTCATTATGAGGGCATTCCGATGTTGAACTTCATTAACGAAGATTTGAAATCGTTATGCCCGCTAAGTGTTCGAAAAATTGCCTAACATGAAATCCTAATGATAGGTGAAGTTTGAGTAGCCTTATTATGTAAGATTGTGATAATGCGAGTCTAGAAAATAGGAATCGTTGTTAGTGATAGGCTGAAAAGATTGAATGTGATATGAAATTGCAAAATAATCTGGGAAATGCATCGCATTTGGCACATGCGTTCGCACTTCCCAACGCATAGGACAATTAGAAACTTGAGTTTTGGGAAGGGGATATGCGACCATATCTGCGTCGCATTTGCCCTTATGCGTCTTAAGGATGCGACGCAGAGCATGATATGCGGCGTATTTCATTAAATGTGTCTCGTATTTATTGAAATACTACACATATCATGTGTTGCCTGTACAATTTTGTATTTTTTTGTTCTATGTACTTTATTTCTTTTATTTTCCGTCTTAGTTTGTTTTTGCCTTTCATAAACATAAAACAATAAATATAAGATATGTTCTTGTTATTGACGACTTGGTGAATGCAGCATGACTTCCAGGAGAACATCACATCCAAGGGCTGCTAGAAAAAATGATAACAGAAAAGATGACATATCCTCCTCAATAAGAAATCAGCAGGCAGCTGACTCTGGTTTCTGTTCTGACCCAGACACAGAAGCAATACTGAGGATATCTCAAGAAGAAGAAGCACGACAAGCTGAACTTCACCAAAAAAAAGGGGAGGATGCCCTTCGTTTCAGCAGGTCTCCTGCTATGAAGGAAGTGTTCTTAGAAAGCAAATAGAGAAAGAATTTCAACGATGAAAAGAAGTTCAGTTTGAACGGGTTGAAGGAGAATCTTCCCAAGGCGTTAGAGTTGATCAACAAGGATGACTGGGATGTATTCACCGATCCACTGGGGAAGTATAACCCGACTTGGTCCTCAAATTTTATACGGCTTATGCTGCAGCAATGACAAAACTCAAGTGGTCGGGACCTAACAAGCTACGATCCTACCTCGACAATGTTCAAGTGAGAGGTGTTCAGGTTGAATGTCATGCCAAAGCTATCAACAAGTTTTACTTCGCACGTGACTTGGCTATAGCTAAATAATTTAATAGAAGAATGGAAAACAGAGATAGTGAGTTGCAATGGGTTGCATCAGTGATCTCAGCCTAGGAAACACCAGCATGGCTAAACCCGAACAGCAAAATCAAGAGGAACAGCCTCACCATGGAGGCGAAGCATTGGCTGAACTTCGTCACGTGCCGCTTGATGCCAACAAAGAACGACCAGGACATCCCCATTGAGAAGGCTATACTGCTAGCATGCAATATGTTTCGTTATCATATAAATGTCAGAGAAATAATTGCTGCTGAGATGGGGCATCGATCTGACCAGGAGAGTATCATTACCTTTCCCATGCTTGGTTACAGGGTTGTGCGTAATGGCCAAGATACCCAAGCTTCCGATAATATATGTCGTGTTCACTGCAGATGGGGAAACTGACATCCTCAAGAGTAAAGATGAGCAAAACCCGAGCACTATGAAAAGAAAAAGAGATTCATCGCCTGCTAGTGGGCCCGACACGGAGATTGAGCACTTGATAGGGGGTGAGAGGGAGCCTATTTTACTGCTTCTACTTAGACCTCATGAAAGACTCTATCCACCTCTGCTGCGCCTACCCCCATTTTGAGGCCTAATCAAACTCTGTCGCGGGACCGGTTACTACAAATGGCCAATGTTACTACTCTTAACAACCAGAAGCTGAATAATTTGGTGGTGTCGGTCCCCAAGTAGATAGACATAACTCTTATGCCCATCCGCTTGTTTATAACAAAGCTGGAAGCAAGGGTTGACTGCCTTAACACAAAAGATAGGAACATCGATATTGCAGACATTAGAATTGAGTTGGCCAAAGTCAAAACAGATGTTTAGTTGCTCTAACCTAATTTGAATATGTTTGATATCCCAGTGCCACCACCAAAAATTGGGTAGAGTATATGACTCAGCTTGTCGAGGAGCATGTGGAGTCCTCGAATTCTAAAACAGATGAAAAAATCGAGCACGCAGATTAGGCTGAAAAAGGCAAGAAGATTGTTGATGAGGTGGTTGAAGTAGCAGGGATAGCGGAGATGCCTGAGGAGGCACAGATACAGATTATGACAGCCTTGTCCATAGAGGAGTATGCTGATAGGCTGAAAGGAGCTGGATCAAGCTCTCAGGGAGCTACTGAGCAGTCATCACAGGATGGCAGATTGGACATCCCCGAGCCTTTCATTACTCCTGCAGCACACTAAGAGGTAGCAGTTCCCTTCCCAATCATCACCTGCAGCTCCAGCCACCACTGTATCAGTTACTGACCCCAGTCCTGTGGCCTCCAAGGTGCAGACCGATAAGCGCACCTAGTGCACCGCAGGTAGTCCTCACCCTCGCTTATGATTGATTTGATGCATTGGGGACAATGCATGTTGTATTTGTTGGGGGTGGGGATAGTTGGTTTTTGTGTAAATATGTGTTTAGGGCCCCCTCGGCTTTTCTTTGTCGGTGTTTTTTTTTTTCTGAAGGATTTTATTTCTTTTGAATCTAGGATGTTTAGGTAGAATAAAGTACGTATGACTTATATGGTAGTGGTTTTTGAACTTATGGCATGTTTGGCATAATTGGTTGAAATCCCTGAATTAAGTGAACCCTGCAATTTTTAATGCATGCTCAGATATTGCTTTTGATTGACATGTATGATTCTTTTTCTGACATTATAAGTATTGGGGTATTGTGTGTGATGAATGTTTGCATGAGAGGTTACACTGGACTTAACAAAAGAAATCCTTATTTCATTCTGTGTGTGAGTTGTTAGTTATTGTTCATGTACTGCATTTGTAATCTAGAACTTGCCCCGTTAGTCATGCTCGATTTCTGAGGATTGTTTCGTTGCTGCAATGATCTTAGGCTTTCCTTGGTTAAGTTTTTTACAGCCTTAAGCCTTTAAGCCTACCCGTTCATATAAATAATCCCTAGTTCCCATTTCGAGCCTTTTGACCTTTTTCTTGACTAACCGCGAACTAACACCTACCTTTGTTTGAATTTTCCCCGTTTCTCACCCCTTCCCTCTTTGACACTCTGAAAAGATGAAATTGAGGCTAAAAGCCTAAGTTGGGGGTGACACGCCTGATGTGGGTAGTGAGGCAAATAGCCTAAGCTTGGGGTGATAATGGGTTTGTACAGTACAGAAAATCGGTGTGGAATGTAACTGCCTGCATTTGATAAGTAAAAAAAAAAGAATAAAATTATAAATAAATAAGTGTTGTGTTTTTGTGTAAGAAACAACTACAGTAAATGTAAACCATATCGAGGTTAAAATATTGAATGAAGAGAAAGTGAGAAAATGAAAAAAGAATAAAAGGAATAAAGGTTAAGACGTGTAGTGTTCAAGGAGGGTGAGTCAAAATTACCTAAATATGTATCCTACCAGCCTCTGATCCTACATTACAAGCCTAGAAAAAGTCCTAGTGTGATTGTAATCGATTCATCCGAAGTTGACAGCATTGAAAATAGGGCAAACATTTGGCATCGGAAGTACATGAATTTCTTTGTGAGTGTGAGTGTTTTATCTTCGTCTTTGTCCCTATTTTCCTTGTGCATATGTGTTTGGGATGTTCTTTGGTCTTTGTGATGTCATAAGGGTTAAATGTGTAAAAGGGAGTGACCACTCGAAGCGACATTTGTACGTGCATTGATATTTCTGATAATGTGATGCCATAGATTGAAGCGTCATTGTGAGACACAACGAATCTAAGTTATGTGTTGTATTCATGAGTATAAAAGTGAGGTGTTAGCTGGGGAAACATGCATGCTAGCAGTTCAAAGAAAAAACCATTGTAGATATTAGTACTTTGTGATATCTAAGCTTTAGTCGAGTCATATGTGTTGTGTTACTTGCTTGAGGACAAACAAAGACTTTAAGTTGGGGGTGTTGATGTGCCGCGAAATTTCAGCATATTCGATGCCTTTTGACGATAAGTTTTACCTATTTTTAAGAAAGTTTGTGTTGTTTTGATGTGTTTTGTTATGTTTCAAGTAAGTAGGACCAAAAAGACAAAATAAGCAAAAATGTCAAAGTGCAGCTGAGAAATTAAGGAAATGCGTCGCATATGGCATATGTGGATGCATCGGTAAACGCAGACGCAAAACAGAAACATTGAGAATGTGGCAGCTGAAATGCGGAAGAGAAATGCGACGCATCTGTGGAAATGAGTAGCAGATGTGTCACGATTACCCTCATTCCACAGTGTGATCTGCGTTGGAAAAAGAAAGAATTGCGTCTCATACCACCAAATGCGGTGGCATATGCTATGCAGACGTGACGACGGGGTATTTTTGTCCACATTTTGTGCACGAATTTTGGAGGCTTTAAATACATTTTTTAGGGTTTATATTTCATAATCGATTGTCAGACTTTATTCCTTGACTTCATAGCATTGAATACTTTATTGTTTTGAAGATTTTGAGAAAAGATTGCAAATTTTCATCTTCTTTAATCAATAGTAAGCATTATGACTTCTTTAATATTTTGTACTTCGTTCTTCACTAGGAGTAGCTAAATTTAATACTAAGGTTGTGAACCCAATGATGGGTGTTATGTGATTGGGTAATCGGGATTGATATATGCATAATGGATTGTTAGGGTTTACTTCTTCTTTATTCTTCAATATTAGTTGATGGTTGCAAACATTAGCTTACGCCATAAACATTGCTTTATTTGGGAACATCAGTTAGGGTTTTGTAACGACCCGGTTGGTCGTTTTGAGAACCGGTGCTCTAGTTTGCTTGTCGTCTATTTCAGAAGCTCCGTTATAATTATTTTGACTTTCTAGCCAAATTTGAAGTCAAACAAATATCATTTGGTTCACTTCGAGAGAAGGTTTCACTTTGGAAATTTCGGCATTCAATTATTTGGATAAATTGTTTCTTTGGGAAAACGTGCCCTGATTATCAATCTGAAGATTCCGTTAGATTTGAAATATTATTTATGATTTGTGGAAATTAACCGGGCTAATTTTAGAGTTCGTCTGGTTCGTTTTTAAAATTAAGTCGGTTAATGTTTAATATGCCTATTTATGGTGAAAAGATGGTCACGGGAAGAAATTAGACCCGGATCAGGGTTTTGTTGTTTCTGTTAGCTTTTTTGTGATGTTTATGACTTGTGGGGATGGGTGACTCCATTCTCGAGGTGATCAGATGAAAATCGAAGAAGAAAATCTAAGTTTTGGAATTTTGAAGGCTTAAGTTTGAGAAGTTTGACCAAAAGTTGACTTTTGGGTAAACGTGCCAGTAATCAAATTCCAACAGTTCCATTAGGTCCAGAATGTAATTTATGACTTAGCCGAGTCATTGGTTCGATTCGCGAGAGGTTCAGGTGTGATTTGGGCGGTTGGTTGAGAAACTAGCTTGTAGTTTGATTTGGAGTTGACCACGATATCGGGTTAAGACGGTCCCGTTTGGATGTTTTGAGAGTTCGAGAAGGTGGGTATGATGATTTTGGACTTGTCCACAAATTTTGGTTAGATTCCGATGAGTTTTGGATGTGTTTGGGTTGTATGGTGTTTGTTTTTTGTTTTGACGTCGTTTTGAGTAAAAAGGGTACCATAATGAGAAAACTATCTTTGATTTGTGTTTCGATTGAACCATTAGATCCGTATTGTAATTTCAAAACTGTAGCAATAAGAATCGTCGCGTTTCGCCATCGTATGAGGGAGATATGGGCATTTTACTAAACTTTTGCTGTGCTGATTTTCTGGTAGTATTTTTGCTGAAAATTACAAAATTGCCAGTGAGATCGTCCTTTAAATTTCTGCCTTCTTCCAAAAATTGAAACCACCATATTTGACTCATTTTAAGGCCAAATGAGGTCATTCAAAAGCCTAACTTGAGTGAATTTTCACAAGGAATCTACTGGAGTTATCAAAAGTGAACTTTGGGATCGTTCTATCACTAGACATTCTGGGCGTTTTCGTTCCTATTATTTGCTTGGGGTTTCTCATAATCTTAGAAGCTCGATTTTGGGAGACTTGAAGAGACTCTTTCAAGAATTATCGTTTGGGTAAGATTCCAAACACCTTTTTATGATTATTCCATCATTTAGTATGATTTTTCATCCTAAGATTCTTGAATTAAGGGAGGTAAATTGGGGATTTGAAACCCTAGGCTTGAATTTGGTTTTTCTTCAAATTAACATGAATTAGTGGATGGATTTCACTCATTTTTGGTATATAGGCTCCACAAGTAATGGATAAACTGATTTTGAACTAACTTTCCTATTTTGCTCTTCGCGGCTCGAATTCCTATTTTTGGAGACTTTTTGGATTCGGATTTAAAGTATGTCATTGGATTCGTAAGACTTCCAAGATTAATATTTTGACCTTATTGAACCCAATTTTCTTATGAAATGACCATTTTCCCCTTGAGGTTGGGAATGGGTTTTTGAACTAACTTTTTGATCCGAAATTCTTCTAAGACTATTATGGGTATCCTTCGAATTCCATTATTTTCCCCATTCCATGAGTTAGGATTTGGGACTTGACTAGGAATATGGTTATTTGGGTATTTTCTTCTTGATTCTAATTTCATATCCGGATATGATTGGACTTTCATTATCACGAGGCACAAAGAAAGGGCAAGACCAAGGTTTGACTGTTGGAGATTTGTTGTTCGGCTTTCCATGTAGGTTACGGCTTACCTTATGATGAGACTTAGATTAGCGAAGCATATCTTTAGATGATATTGTTGGAGAATGCATGTAAACCTTCGGGTATGAAGTTGGGTTTCATATTGCCTTAGGTTGGGACTTGTTGAATGATTTAGGGGCTAGCCACCCCGTTGCGTTGTTGGCTTATCTTGTTCTATTTACTTATTGGCTCGTTGCCACGTTGAGACATTGGATATTGGTGATTAGTGATATATCATGATTATAATATTGCGGCGCTTGACTTTGATTTGATATTGAGATGAGAATTGTGATTCCATTGTGGCTTATTGTGTAGCCTTATTATTGATATTGCTTGTATGCCATATGTGGTACTGTTTGGGATTGAATTGGTTGTTTGATATTACATTGCATCGTATTCATACTCATTTCCATGATACATTGATATTGCATTGTTATGGTACTGAGGATGAAAAGTGAGAAAGAAATACAGATACGTTGAAACACAGTGTATATCGAGTCATCTTTGGGCTGTGTGCTGATTGACTGATATGAAGCGTATTGGTGGGAATGGAGTCATCTCTGGGCTATGTACTGAGTGACTGTACATGGACTTCGCGGGTCCCCTATGGGTTGTGCTGCCGAGATGTGATGTTCTATCGGTTGGAGTACATGTGTATGGTGCATATGCATTGCATTCATCATACATTATTGCATTGGATTATACCTCTTAGTTTTCTGTGATATGATTGTGATATACTGGTTCGGATTGGTCATACTGAGACTTAGCACAGTTGGGTTTAGATGCTATAACATAGGTGATATGATTGTCATATACTAGTTCGGATTGGTTATACTAAGACTTGGCACAGTTGGGTTTATATGCTATAACGTGGGTGATATGATCGTGATATACTGTTTCGGATTGGTTATACTGAGACTTGGCATAGTTGGGTTTATGTCACGACCCATCCCCGTAAGCCGTGACTAGTGCCCGGACTGGGCACTCCTACGCGCTCATTTACCAGATACAGCATACAGACGACCCGTATATAAATGAATATCAAACGGGGCTCCACACTGGTGCCTACAACCATATATACTGCATAGAAGCCGGCAAGGCTATCATACTATACATAACGTACCGAAGCATACATACACGCGGCCGATAGGGCCGCCACGGCGGATGGGCCGCCCAAACACATTTTACACAACGCGTCCAAACAAAACTGTACATTACCCACGTCTATGTCTACAGACCTCTAATACGAAACAACAGAATCAGATGGCGGGACAGGGCCCCGCCGTACCCTGAATAAACATAAACATATACATCGGAAGAGTATGTACCCAAAACGTCGGCTCCGGAACAAAGGGAGCACTCCGAACCGCAAAAGGGAAATCCTACGCCAGTAGGTCACCAAAACGTGAATCTGTACCTACGGGCATGAAACGCAGCCCCCGAAGAAAGGGAGTCAGTACGAAAGATGTACTGAATATGCAAAGCATGAAGTACAGAAAACGAAGACATAACCGAAGTAAAATGTACAGAAGGTGAGCACAATAGCCAGAATACCAAAGTGTTGCATCTGACGTACAAATCATACATAAAAGGTTCCGGAAGACAAATACGGCAATCAAAATGCCAAAATACTTTGCTTTCCTTTGAAAAACATTTCCGTCTCATACACACAGAAAATCAAACACACAATTACCGCGGCCAAAAATCCAGCGGTCACTATCACACATACCGCGACCAAGTGTCCAGCGGTTAGCATCCCAAACCCGACATACCGCGGTCAGGGGTCCAGCGGTCAATGTCGCAGATACCGCGGTCAGGGGTCCAGCGGTCAACATCACAAATACGGCATACCGCGGTCAGGATTCCAGCAGTCAATGTGGCACACACCGCGGTCAGGGGTCCAGCGGTCAACATCACAAATGCGGCATACCGCGGTCAGGAGTCCAGCGGTCAATGTCGCACACACCGCGGTCAGGGGTCCAGCGGTCAACATCACAAATGCGGCATACCGCGGTCAGGAGTCCAGCGGTCAATGTCGCTGTTATATCCTGTATTTTATACATTCGGATATTCCAAGGTAGTCGTGACGAAGTTGAGGGAATGACCATTTCCCAAATGTACTTCAATGTACAAGTGGATTATAAATATTATTTACAACATTAGTATCATGGAAATAACGTGGATGGTTAGGGACGAAACGGTAATTTCACAAGGTGTTCATGAAGGTTCTTGAAAGGCCATAGTGGTTGTGTACCCTATGTGGACTAAGACTTACATAAGAAGACACTTAGTCTTCTTTATTCATTTTTGAGAAAACTCAAGAAAATGGGAGAACATTTTTGAAAAGAAAGAAAGGAGGGCTAAGTGTGAATTACAAAAATTATATGGGCCAAAGCTTGCATGGAAAGACATTAGTCTTCCTTATTTAGACTTAAGGAAATTCAAGAAAAAGGAGGAATTTTCTAGAAAAGAATGGAAGGGGTCATGTAGTCATATTTTTGTGTTGAGGGACTTATTCATAAATATGGAAAAAAATGGGTGGAAGACTTGTATAAAGTTATTCCAATATTCATTATTTCTCTTGAAATTTCAAGAGAGTGAAGAACAAAAAGAAGATGAGAAAAACAAGAAGGCATTTCGGTCAAGAGGAAAACAATTCCAAGAAAATTTCAAAAAACATTCTTCAAAATCGTTTCCTACCAATTAGAGGGTCCTTAACAAGGTGGAGTTGTTGTTGGAGCAAGAAAAGCTTATATTCTTTCAAGCTACAAAATATAACCAAGTGAAGAGTTGAAGCAAGAAGGTAAGAATTCATCCTTTTCTTATGTGTTATGGATGTTGTGCATGTTGTAGTGTGTAAAATGAGTGAAATCTATGGAGAATAAGAATGTAAGGGTGTGGCCGTGTGTACCTAGGTAGATGTAGGAAATTATGTTTAATTATTGTGTCTAGCATTGGGTTGTTATTGTTGTGAATGTTATGTCTATAAGAGAAGTTGAATGATTTTGGAGAGGTTGTAGTTATGAATGCATGATGGTGGCCGTGTGGTATATTGTATGTATAACCGTGTGTATGTGTTGAATGGTGGAAGAAGATGAGCTAATTTTATTTAGTGTTTTGATTGTTGTTGTATCGTGGATACTATGTTGTTAATGAATGCATAATAATCTTGTGAAGTTGTAGAAGTTGGAGACTTGTGATTGAGGTATTTAAATTGAATATTACGATCTTGTATGTATGGAGGATAATGTTGTTAGTATGGTATTGTTGGCATATGAATTATAATGTTCTTATTGGAGTTGGAAAGTTTTTGGAAGAAGAAGTAAATTGATTGAATATGGAAATTGTTAGTATTGTTGTTGGCATTGTTGTTGAATTATGTTAATAGTTTGGCCGGGTTTGAATTCCCGGATTGTGTTTGACGAGAATTTGACTAAATTGAATGTCGAGGATGGTATATTTACAGAGGAGGTGCTGCCGAAATTTCGGTAGCCAAGTATTACCTTAAGATTTCAACTCTAAGTATCCTAATGAGAGTTTTGGGTAAAAATGACCAATTTGCAGATTTCGACGAGATTGCAACGTGAATTTGGAATAGCTAAAGGAGCGAAAAAAGGTATGTAAGGCTTCACCCTTCTTTCTATGGCATGTCTTGGATGTAATAAGTCGGTTACGAGCCTCGGGGACAACCCTATTCCCCGTAATCCGCACCTAAAGTTTTCCACTTTTTGTTCAATAGAATTGAACTAGAAAATGTGCAAATGGTAGAAAGACCTCCTAAACCTCTAGAAGTTGCATAAATGGGACCCGATTACCCTAGAACCCTCACATGTAATGCGAAGACATGTAACATATGTAAATCGTACACGCTACCTCATCCGGCCCGAGGTGGGCCCGTTACTCTCGGATTTTCCTTACAGTCTTGCTTGACTTACTTGAAGTGAATCCAAAGGGAACCTTTGATCCCGATTTCGTTACCAACTGATAAGTACTATGACTCCTCTAACGAGGGCACTTCCATGACGATAATGATAACAATGATGTTAGATAAGAGGATATGCCTATGATACGTACTACCGGAACGACTCTATGACTAAGATGACTAAGCTAAGTATCTTATGTAAACATGAAAAAGATAAACTAATTTTTGAATCTTATTTATATTTCCTAGCTATGACTTTATTTTCTAAAGATTTCAAAGTCTATGAACTGTCATCTATGATGCCCACGATTTCATTCTACGTTTACTTTAATATTATTCTCCGTTGATAGTCTCACCTTAAAATACTCGTTCCTTCAAGGTGAGACAAAGCGATCACGAGTATTCTATAATGTAATCGGAGGTTACCGACTTTATGTCACTCCGATAGACGTAACTTTCCTTGGACTCCCGTGCATGCTGGTTATATGATACAGGGATATGTGTATGGACATGTATAGGTATATAGGACAAGTATTTGTATATAAGACATGTATATGTATAATAGAGAAGTAAATGTACACGTATATGTATATGGGGAAAGGGGAAGGGCCACTGTTATATCACCACCTGATTCAGCTGGATTCCATCCTGGACGCGGGATGCCCGGACGCGGGATGTGGGAGAGCCGTACGCGGCGTCTGTATATATATATATGATGTATGATATACATGATATGATGTGTTCGGACACCGTTGGGGAGGGGGGTTGGGAGAGCCGATGTATTCGGCGTCTGTAAATGTGAGTAAAAGATACCGTTTACTGAATTGTACTGTTTTCTGTATACGAGAATAAGGGACACCGTGTTCTGAAAAAGGGGCTATGCTATGACATGATACGCTATGCCAAGATATACTATAATATGAGATGCTACGGCATGACATAATACGACACGCTATGATAGGGCAGGATATAATATGATAAAACATGACACGATATAAATCCTATTTTCTGTGTCTACGAGAAAGAAATGTCTCAAAGAGAAAAGGACAAGCCTACATGATAGCCGGCCTGAAACCGAGGCCTTCCCACGTACAGGTTACTTTTATGCCTTACATACTCGGTACACTATTCGTACTGACGTCCCTTCTTGTGGACGCTGCGTTTCATGCCGCGCAGGTCAGTAGACAGGTGGACTTGATCCTTAGGAGCTCTACCAGCGGTACTCTACAGCGCTCCAGTTGTCCCGGAGTCTCACTTCAGTGGTACTATTTTGTGTATGTATTCTCGGGCACGACAGTACTCGGCCCTTTCTATGTGTAAATGTACTATGTCTAGAGGCTCGTAGACAGATAGGTACAGTCAGTCAGGTACAGGTGTATGTATGGTGTCTCGGCATGATTGTTGTATAAAGTAATAACGAAGTTTACTAGTTCATGTTCAGAATGACGCTGCTAATATTAATGTTCAAAAAAAAAAAATGGCTCTGTTTACTCGGCTTGCTAAGAGGTAAAGGTAATATGATAGACAAGGGGTGCTCGGTACAAGTATCGGGTACTCGTCACGGCCCCTAGTCGGGTCGTGACAGAAGTGGTATCAGGGCAGTTCGGTCCTAGGGGTTTGTTTACGAGCTGTGTCCAGTAGAGTCTTGTTTATGGGTGTGTAGCGCGCCACGCTTATAAACAGGAGACTACAGGGCATTTAGGAAATATGACCTTCTTTGTGTACTAAGATCGTGCGATAGAGCTATGCTATCAGGCTTCCACATTCCTTTCCTAATCCTATGCTATGGTTTCAGTAATGCCGCCGAAGAGAAAGGCTACGACGGCTGAGAAAGCCAAGAGGGTGGTGGGCAGCAGAGTCGAGCGGGAGCTAGAAGAAGGAGAATCTCATAATGAAGCTCCCCCTCAGACTTTTCCTGCTCCCCCTGCACCAGCAGAGCAGGAAAGAGTTCCAGCTCCAGCCCCCGCACCTCCAGTCCCACCGCCAGTAGCTCCGGGTCAGCAGATGGCAGAGGCCATCCAGTTATTGACCCAGTTAGTTGCCGCACAGGCTCAGCGGCAAGATGTAGACTTGGGAGACAGGGCGGTAAGTGTAAGAGCCCGTGACTTTATTACCCTGAAGCCGCCAGAGTTTTATGGGTCAAAACCAGAGGAAGACCCGCAGAGCTTTATAGATGAGATGCTGAGGACTCTGAGGATTATACGTGCTTCAGATACGGAGTCCGTAGAGTTGGCTTCATACAGGCTGCGGGATGTGGCAGTTCTGTGGTACAGTAGCTGGATATCATCGAGGGGAGCAAATGCACCCCCTCCGGTTTGGCAAGAGTTCACTGAGGCGTTCCTGCGACATTTCCTACCGCCAGAGGTTCGACGGGCTCGAGCCGATATGTTCTTGAACCTGAGACAGGGAAATATGAGCGTTCGAGAAAACAGCCTCCGTTTTAACTCATTAGCCAGGTATGCCCCAGCCATGATAGCTGATAGGGGAGATCATGTGCACCGATTTGTGAGTGGGCTAGGGCCACATTTGGTTAAGGAATGTTTGACGACTTCACTCCAGGACGGGATGACTATTAACCGCATCCAGGCCCACGCCCAAAACATGGAAGAACAGTACCAGTCACGGAGAGAGGAGCGTTATTCAGATAGGGGTCCCAGAAAAAGGGGCAGATCTTCTGGGCTAGAAGCGAGTATAAAGGGGGGCAGGCACAAGAGCAGTCTAGGTATTCAGGCCAATCAGTGGCTAGTGCACCACCTCGATTTGCGGATAGAAGATTTGACCGCTCCGCCTATTCGGGACCAGATCAGGGTACTAGAGCTTCAGGATCCCAGTACAGAGCTGATTTTAGCAGGACGGGGCTGCCCCCACCACGATGTGCTCGGTGTGGCAAGCCCCACTCTGGGCAGTGCTACCTAGACACCGGTGGTTGTTTTGCCTGTGGTCGAACTGACCATTTTGTACGTGACTGCCCACTAAAGGATGAAGGAGGCCGAACTCGGCCAGCCGGATCAGCAATCGGTTCATCGTCGACCGTGCGCCCTCGTGGACAGACTTCCCAGGCTCTAGCGGGCCGCAGCCGAGGTAGAGGAGGGGCACCTAGTTCAGCCGGTCCTCCGCACCGCCTATATGCACTGACAGGACGACAGGACCCTGAACCTTCCGCAGACGCGGCCACAGGTACTTTTTCAGTATTTTCTATGATAACCGTGTGTTAATCAATTCAGATTTTATTTTACTCTATACTATCCTCTGTATTACTGTACATATTAAGAGTTTGGAAATTTGGACGAAAAGTGGATATACGCATAGGTAAAAAGGCTGATACTGGAGATTGCAGAGGTTAGAACTGTAAATAAAAGAAAAGACGTGTTACGCGGACGTTTCGAAACCTGCTAAGACCCCAACGCGTCCTATTATGCGACATAAGTAGTACAGGGAGACGGAGGTAGAAGTACTAACACCGAGACACTGAAATGCATTAAAGTTTCAAGGTTAAGCGTGCTCAGGTGGGAGTAATTCCATGATGGGTGACCCCCTGGGAAATATACTGAAAATTTCATAAATGCGGAAACAAGAGACGAGTGTAAAATTAGGCAGCCCAGAGTAAATTGGGGTGTGGAAAGCGGTTAGAAACCCCACACGAGTCATATAGGCCGACACTGACTAAACTAACAGAAAAAGGGAAGCCATGACAACAGAAAGCTTTGGGAATAAAGGAGAAAAGTACAGGTGTCACAGGGTGGGACCAATATTGAGTCCACACTAGCTAAGGTAAGGAATCCCTAATATGGCGGCATACGGGAACGTGTCCAGTGAGGGGATAGACGCGGCGGATGCCACGAAAAAGGGATTATAACCGTGAAGGTCGCAAGAGGCAACCTAAGCTCCCAAGATGAATATGCTAAGTGACATGAGGCATCTACAGAGGAGACCTCCTCGAAATAATATACTACGCTATGAGGCCAGTTCAACATTCGAGGACGAATGTTCTAAAGGGGGGGAGGATGTTATATCCTGTATTTTATACGTTCGGATATTCCAAGGTAGTCATGACGAAGTTGAGGGAATGACCATTTCCCAAATGTACTTCAATGTACAAGTGGATTATAAATATTATTTACAACATTAGTATCATGGAAATAACGTGGATGGTTAGGGACGAAACGGTAATTTCACAAGGTGTTCATGAAGGTTCTTGAAAGGCCATAGTGGTTGTGTACCCTATGTGGACTAAGACTTACATAAGAAGACACTTAGTCTTCTTTATTCATTTTTGAGAAAACTCAAGAAAATGGGAGAAAATTTTAGAAAAGAAAGAAAGGAGGGCTAAGTGTGAATTACAAAAATTATATGGGCCAAAGCTTGCATGGAAAGACATTAGTCTTCCTTATTTAGACTTAAGGAAATTCAAGAAAAAGGAGGAATTTTCTAGAAAAGAATGGAAGGGGTCATGTAGTCATATTTTTGTGTTGAGGGACTTATTCATAAATATGGAAAAAAATGGGTGGAAGACTTGTATAAAGTTATTCCAATATTCATTATTTCTCTTGAAATTTCAAGAGAGTGAAGAACAAAAAGAAGATGAGAAAAACAAGAAGGCATTTCGGTCAAGAGGAAAACAATTCCAAGAAAATTTCAAAAAACATTCTTCAAAATCGTTTCCTACCAATTAGAGGGTCCTTAACAAGGTGGAGTTGTTGTTGGAGCAAGAAAAGCTTATATTCTTTCAAGCTACAAAATATAACCAAGTGAAGAGTTGAAGCAAGAAGGTAAGAATTCATCCTTTTCTTATGTGTTATGGATGTTGTGCATGTTGTAGTGTGTAAAATGAGTGAAATCTATGGAGAATAAGAATGTAAGGGTGTGGCCGTGTGTACCTAGGTAGATGTAGGAAATTATGTTTAATTATTGTGTCTAGCATTGGGTTGTTATTGTTGTGAATGTTATGTCTATAAGAGAAGTTGAATGATTTTGGAGAGGTTGTAGTTATGAATGCATGATGGTGGCCGTGTGGTATATTGTATGTATAACCGTGTGTATGTGTTGAATGGTGGAAGAAGATGAGCTAATTTTATTTAGTGTTTTGATTGTTGTTGTATCGTGGATACTATGTTGTTAATGAATGCATAATAATCTTGTGAAGTTGTAGAAGTTGGAGACTTGTGATTGAGGTATTTAAATTGAATATTACGATCTTGTATGTATGGAGGATAATGTTGTTAGTATGGTATTGTTGGCATATGAATTATAATGTTCTTATTGGAGTTGGAAAGTTTTTGGAAGAAGAAGTAAATTGATTGAATATGGAAATTGTTAGTATTGTTGTTGGCATTGTTGTTGAATTATGTTAATAGTTTGGCCGGGTTTGAATTCCCGGATTGTGTTTGACGAGAATTTGACTAAATTGAATGTCGAGGATGGTATATTTACAGAGGAGGTGCTGCCGAAATTTCGGTAGCCAAGTATTACCTTAAGATTTCAACTCTAAGTATCCTAATGAGAGTTTTGGGTAAAAATGACCAATTTGCAGATTTCGACGAGATTGCAACGTGAATTTGGAATAGCTAAAGGAGCGGAAAAAGGTATGTAAGGCTTCACCCTTCTTTCTATGGCATGTCTTGGATGTAATAAGTCGGTTACGAGCCTCGGGGACAACCCTATTCCCCGGAATCCGCACCTAAAGTTTTCCACTTTTTGTTCAATAGAATTGAACTAGAAAATGTGCAAATGGTAGAAAGACCTCCTAAACCTCTAGAAGTTGCATAAATGGGACCCGATTACCCTAGAACCCTCACATGTAATGCGAAGACATGTAACATATGTAAATCGTACACGCTACCTCATCCGGCCCGAGGTGGGCCCGTTACTCTCGGATTTTCCTTACAGTCTTGCTTGACTTACTTGAAGTGAATCCAAAGGGAACCTTTGATCCCGATTTCGTTACCAACTGATAAGTACTATGACTCCTCTAACGAGGGCACTTCCATGACGATAATGATAACAATGATGTTAGATAAGAGGATATGCCTATGATACGTACTACCGGAACGACTCTATGACTAAGATGACTAAGCTAAGTATCTTATGTAAACATGAAAAAGATAAACTAATTTTTGAATCTTATTTATATTTCCTAGCTATGACTTTATTTTCTAAAGATTTCAAAGTCTATGAACTGTCATCTATGATGCCCACGATTTCATTCTACGTTTACTTTAATATTATTCTCCGTTGATAGTCTCACCTTAAAATACTCGTTCCATCAAGGTGAGACAAAGCGATCACGAGTATTCTATAATGTAATCGGAGGTTACCGACTTTATGTCACTCCGATAGACGTAACTTTCCTTGGACTCCCGTGTATGTTGGTTATATGATACAGGGATATGTGTATGGACATGTATAGGTATATAGGACAAGTATTTGTATATAAGACATGTATATGTATAATAGAGAAGTAAATGTACACGTATATGTATATGGGGAAAGGGGAAGGGCCACTGTTATATCACCACCTGATTCAGCTGGATTCCATCCTGGACGCGGGATGCCCGGACGCGGGATATGGGAGAGCCGTACGCGGCGTCTGTATATATATATATGATGTATGATATACATGATATGATGTGTTGGGACACCGTTGGGGAGGGGGGTTGGGAGAGCCGATGTATTCGGCGTCTGTAAATGTGAGTAAAAGATACCGTTTACTGAATTGTACTGTTTTCTGTATACGAGAATAAAGGACACCGTGTTCTGAAAAAGGGGTTATGCTATGACATGATACGCTACGCCAAGATATACTATAATATGAGATGCTACGGCATGACATAATACGACACGCTATGATAGGGCAGGATATAATATGATAAAACATGACACGATATAAATCCTATTTTCTGTGTCTACGAGAAAGAAATGTCTCAAAGAGAAAAGGACAAGCCTACATAATAGCCGGCCTGAAACCGAGGCCTTCCCACGTACAGGTTACTTTCCTGCCTCGTTATAGTTCCTATGACTCCATGATATTATTAATCGTACTCTATGTTACTGTTGATATTATCTTTTATGCCTTACATACTCGGTACACTATTCGTACTGACGTCCCTTCTTGTGGACGCTACGTTTCATGCCGCGCAGGTCAGTAGACAGGTGGACTTGATCCTTAGGAGCTCTACCAGCGGTACTCTACAGCGCTCCAGTTGTCCCGGAGTCTCACTTCAGTGGTACTATTTTGTGTATGTATTCTCGGGCACGACAGTACTCGGCCCTTTCTATGTGTAAATGTACTATGTCTAGAGGCTCGTAGACAGATAGGTACAGTCAGTCAGGTACAGGTGTATGTATGGTGTCTCGGCATGATTGTTGTATAAAGTAATAACGAAGTTTACTAGTTCATGTTCAGAATGACGCTGCTAATATTAATGTTAAAAAAAAAAATGGCTCTGTTTACTCGGCTTGCTAAGAGGTAAAGGTAATATGATAGACAAGGGGTGCTCGGTACAAGTATCGGGTACTCGTCACGGCCCCTAGTCGGGTCGTGACAGTCGCACACACCGCGGTCAGGGGTCCAGCGGTCAATATCACATAGTGCGCACAATAATATAATTGCCAACTTTATTACTTTCCAAACATAAATCACACATGCCAGAATCATGCATCACACAAGAATCGTATATCAGGAAAAATACAGAAGGTAAGTAGCTTATTCAGAATATCAGAATACTTACTTTTATATCATACAAGAATAGCTCAAGTGCGACAAACGAAGGAGGTTTCGGAACTTGTGGGCCCACCTTGGGTCAAGTCGAGGTGGCAGATATAAATTACAAGCATTGGACTCTATGGAGTCATCCATGAAGGTTTCAAAGCGAGCCGATCACGTCTGTACGGGTTATGGATGTTTGAACAGTTTTCCAACAAAACTTAAGGACTATAATTCAATTGTGCTGAATGAATAGTACCAAAATTCAGACTCGCTTTTCTATGAGCAGAATAACCTACGAGGCTCAAATCCGAATCTAGTACACCTAGGACATGCCAAGAGAAGAAAAGGGGTAGCTTTACATACCTTAGTTGGGCCTTACGCTCGCCCAGATTCAATTCCCGTTTCGCCCAAAATCTACAAATGGTCATATTTACCAATTGTCAATAGTAAGACTTTTAGCATTTGAATCTTTAGTTCATTACTTGTCTACAAAAATTTGGGCAGCACCTCCCCTATACATATAGCATCCCCGAGAATATAACTCGGCTCAAAATATCAGCAACCAAACCAACAACAATATCAACAACACCAACAATCATTATAAAACACAATATAGCATAACTTGTCTTCTTTCCAACATAATGCAATAGCTTTCCTTCCAACTTCGCATTTTCGAATCAATACCAACATTCTCATATTCATTACCAACCAAGATCATCACAATACAATTCGGAAGCATTTCATATCGTTTCTACAAAATATCCACAAAATATACAAAATATACAAACTGCCACCAAAACCATAATTCAACTAAACTTCCAATCTTCAACATAAACATCCACAACATATTCTTATCTTCCAATTTCATTTACAACAACAACAATTTGCATCTTACAACTTTCATTTCCATATTTACATAAACTACAATAAAGTTGCGTATTTCCTACAACAACTTAACAATGGATTTTCATGCCAACTTGAACTATTCTCCTTCATTTACTCCACAAGAACACAAGAACACAATTAATACACTAAATAAAATAAATCCATCTTCTCTCCAACACCCACCACATCCGGCCACATACAAACACACCCATAACACATCAATTTCACACTTTTTATTTATTTCCACATGCTACAACATATATATATAATTCTTCCAATATAAAAGGGTGAAATTCTTACCTTTTCTAATTTTTCCCACTTGTCACAAGAAGCACTTTCTTGCCTCAAAATTTATATCATGTTGGAGAGGATCTTGAGCTTAGTAGAAATACAAGAAGATTTGGATTTTTGAATCAAAGATTGATGAACTAAAAAAATTTCTTCTATTTTTTCTCTTGGTCGTAACCCTTGGCCTTCTTTTGCTCTCAACTCTTTTTTTTGTCTCTTGAATGTTCTTGAACCAATGAATAAAATGGCCCCTTTCTCTTATTTAATTACACACTTTGGCCCCTCCATGGGCCTTGGCCCAACCGGCCACTTCCTCACTTTGGGACTCATTTTTCCCTTATTATTTTTTAGCCCAATTAATTAAAGACCATAATTTGTAATTCCCTAAACCAATCTCTGAAATTCCAATTTTTGCCCTTGACCTTCCCGATGTCTTCACGGCAATATTTTTCATGGACAGCATGGACATATTAACTAAAATTAAAATATTGCCTCATGACATACAAGTCGCAATTATTTCAAAATTTCCGAGTATGCGAAAACACGGGATATAACAGTTTAGATGCTATAACATAGGTGATGACTTGTGACGTGGATATTGAATCGTGTTGACTTGTACCTTGTTGTTTTACGTGTTTATCTTGCTTTGTTGTCTTTATATACGTTAGATAGTCCTAGTCAGCCTATGATACTTCCCAGTACTTGTTGTTTGTACTGACCTACACTTGCTGCATTCTTTTATGAAAGCAGAGTACCAGGTTGGATTTACTTCTACCCCTCGTGGCTGATTATCGAGGTTACTGCCGAATCTATTCAGGGCGAGCATGAGGACGTTCGCTGCCCGAAGACTCTTCCTACTACTTATGTATCACTTTTTATTTTGAGGCATGATTTGAGACTACTTATGTATTATTATCACTATTCAGACTTGTAGTATTTGGTTTAGATGCTTTTGTATGACCAGACCAGATACTGGGGTTGGATTTTCATTATTTATGCACTTTCTTTATATTATTATCGTGAGACTTACATTATTCTATTTTCTTCTAGTTTACTTATGTTTTATGATTGTTGGGATAAGGGTTCGCCTACCGAGGTGGGAAAGGTAAGTGCCCGCACGACTTGGTGAAATTGGGTCATGACAGGTTTGGTAAGAAAAATTAGCAAGAACTCGGGGCGTTAACTCTCGGTTAATAAATTCACTTAGGAATAAGAGGAATTTACTTGGCACATATTAACCGTTCTTCATATCAACTCTTTTAATTTTGGGAAAATCATAAAGAGAAATACTTCCTAACTATTGGGAAATATTAGGGAGTCAATTGGAGGTTAAGTGCATTCGTACAACAATCCATTAAATTATATCAAGATCAATACCCATAGCATTACACTTCATCTAAGGGGGACAGAACGTTGGATTATTTAATCCAATTAATTACAATCAAAGCAAAATAGTTAGTAAACAAACAATCTTTTACCAACTCACGGGAATACGAAACTAGACCGCAAGTAAGTAGTTAACTACCTTAGTAACCTTTTCATACCCAATTCCCTGTGGGATTCGACCCCAACCAATTTGGGTTACTATATTTGACAACGTCTGTTTTACTCAATTCAGAAGGTCTGTATAACCTAACCTATTTCAGAAAGGGATTTTCCTATGGTGGTGTTATACGGTGCACTTACACGGACCCTATAAATAGTCCGCATGAGTCCATCGGGCAGAATTTTTCTGTTTTGTATAAATAGATTGTCTTTGCCCATTTATTTCATTTTTCATCTTCCACAAGTCTTGAGAGCTCAAAACCCTTCTCCAAGTATATTACACCCTAATCCAAGAGAAAACAAATATCAAAAGGCAAGAATCAAAGTGTTCATGTGTTAGAAGTCTTGCTAGGGTTAGTAGACTACAAGGAATTCTTGAGTATTGAAGCTAGGGTTTTCACTTAAGTTGATAGCTGCTCCAAAGATCATTCCCATAAGATAAAAGGTTAGTTTTCATGCTTATTTCATGTTATCACGAACGCTTGGTTGTTGAAGAACTTGGGTAAAAGAAGAAAGTGGAAAATGAGAGCCCAATGTAACTTTTATGATATTTTTGAGTAGGAAGCTAACTTGAGTCATGATTCTTAGTATGATATGGGTATAATATTGTTATGGAAGGTAGTAATAGTGAAAGAGAAGAATTGTATGAAAATGTGCTAAAATGGGTGTGAGGTTGTTAGTATAAGTTGAACATAAGGGTGAATTTTGAAGGCTTAATGGAATGTGATTACTTGATTATGATATTGTGGGTGTATTATGGATGTTTGGGAGTTGTTTTATCATATGGTGGAAGTTGACGAAATAGTGGAAATGCTGCCCAATTTTCATTAGATCATGAATTATTCTAGTTTGAATTTAAGAGTATCATTAAGGCTTAACCATGGAATGGATCCTTCTAAATGTAGATTGTTCAAGCTACGACGGTGAACGTTAAGTAGTCGCAAAGACAAAGAGGTATGTAAGGCTAACCCTTCTTTCATTAAGGCATGGTTCCTTTGCTATATATATCCTTTCATGAGTCCCATAATGTCTTCCAAATGACTCTATCTCTAAGATTACCAAAGCTCATGATTCTCGATACTCTCACGATACTAGTACCACCTTTATATGATAGTTGATCCTCTAAGGATAGATGTAATGAAAACGATGATAGTAATGATGTTGATGATACTTATAGACTTTTATGTATACAGGTCTAAGTATGTATGACTATTATGTAACACCGAGCTTGTATGGCCGGGTATGATACCTATTACGCGCACACCACTACAGTTGGGTACGGATAACACTGAGCCTTGGTAGGGCCAGGTATGTATAATCACCGAGTCTTGTCATGACCGGGTATGTGAAACACCGAACCTTCATGGTCGGGTATAATACGAATACGAATATATATATATATATATATATATATATATATATATATATATATATATATATATATATATATGTATGTATGTATGTATATGTTCAAAAAAAAAAAGGAAAGCATGCATGTCATACGCCCTCTGTGGCATTCAGATATGCAGGTTGACTCTCTTTTATCTCATGTTAGCTTCATGTCTTTATTATGGTGCTTTTCATACCTTACATACTCAGCACTTTGTCTGTGCTGACGCCCCTTTCCTGGGGCGCTGTGTTTCATGCCCGCAGCTTCAGGTAGACAGATAGACGATCCGCCACTGTAGGCTGCTACTTAGCTGATATTGGAGCACTCCTCTTGTGCCGGAGTTACTATAGAGTTTTGGTACGATATTCTTTTGTGTACATACGGGTATGGCGGGGCCCTGTACCTACCTCTTTATCTCAGGCACTCCAGTATAGGCTTGGAGACAATCATGGTTTAGCTAGGTTTTGTATGGCCCCTTCGGCTTATATTTTCACTGTATCATAATTCTCAATGTCCTTGTCGGCTTATTCAGTTTTTTATCAGTATAGTTGCATAGTATGTCTTCTTGGGCTCATCCTTTCTCAGTATATTTCTAATATGTTTAGCAGACTTTCATCTGGTGACCCCCGAGGTCAGCTTTTGTTCATGATTATGATAGGAAAGTATGTTTAGCGGTGCTCGGCAGGTAGGGCTCGGATGCCCGTCATGGCCTCCAGTTTAGGTCGTGACAAAGTATCAAGAAGGAGTTGTGCACTCTATGTGGTAAGATGGGACATAGTAAGACCGAATATCCAGTGCACCTGAGCTATGAAGTGAAAAATTTGAAAATTACAAATAGAAATACCAAGCAAATCTAGAAGGAAGAAGTTGGTGTTGGAGACAGGTTCTCTTGGGACTTGCCTTATTGGACAAAGAAAGAGCTGATACATCCATTGGTAAATGGAAAGGGACCCACACTTTCCTTGGTACCTAAAATTGACCGTTGATTATTTGTTATACCCCGTATCTTCGAAGAAGCACTTATCAAATTTGAAACGTAAGAACATTGAGTTATGGTTAGGTATAACAACTTTGGAATGTAGTGAGAAAGCATTATTAAGTATATTTAATAAGTGAAAGATGTATATAAGGTATACCGGAAGGTTTTACAAGGAAATGAGTGGAAGAAATAGAGTAGTACGACTTTCGAGAAAGGATGGGTGAAGTTTGTGTGAAAATTTTGGTCCAACTTGGGGGACGAATATATCTTAGCATATGAAATGTTTTCAAGTGAAACAAAATCCTAAAATGAAGTTCGTCAAGTCTAGTCTCCAATGCAACAAACCGCTCGTCGATAGGACATTAGAGTAGAGCATTATGGACGTTATAAGTTCGGCTGACAAAGCAGAAACGCGTGCCACAGTACTGCTACAGTACCCCCGGCCCGAATTTGACCCCTATATAAAGGGTAAAAACCCCCTTTTTCACCAGATTCTGCCCAGAAATTTCTAGAAATCAGTAGAGAGAGTGAGGGTATCATAAAGTGGGGAATTTTCAAGTGGCGGAATATTAGTTTAGGTCCTGATAGCGCGTGGTTGTGATTGTAGTCTTGTTTTGCGGTGGATTTTAGCGCGGATATTGAGAGAATCTCTTTCTATTTATGTTAATACCGGTTTATTCTCGGAGACAAAGTCGTTAAATAAGTGTATAGTAAGTTGGTTAGTTATGGAAGTTGGAAAATAGCGTGTGGGCTGTTTTATGGCACATGTTGGTGTTGAAAGTGATGTTGTTAATGGTGGTATTGATTTTGTTGTTGTTGGTTGCTGAATTACGATTTTGGGCTAGGCATATAAACAGAGAAGATGCTACTAAAATTTTGGCAGATTCTAGAAAGATTTATTTGGAGGTTTAATATAAGTATATGACAATGGACCTAATTATTGTATCAATTCCCTTGATTGTAGATTTGCGAGTCCGAGAAGTAGAAGTTGAGCGAATAGATAAGCTTCAAGGTATGTTAAGGCTCGTCCCTTTCTTTCAAAGGCATGATTCCTATGGCATGATTTCATAAATGTTTCTGTAACCTTCTTGTTTTCAAAAGCTAAAAGTCCATGGTTCTTAAAGCTTCTCATGATGTCTAGGATAAGAATGATTTTATGATGGTGACAACGATAATGATGATTGTGTGTTTTAAGAACTCAAGTTTATGATTTCAAAGCGAATATGAGAATGTGGAGCTACTTCTAGATTTTCTCAATTTTATTCATTGATGATGACTCTACTTCTAAAGGCTCCAAGTTGTTTGTAAAGTTATCCCTTCCTTCTTTTTGGTATGAATTACATAAAGTGAGCAAACGACGAACATACATGACTCCAATGATTTCTAGTTCTCAGTGGTACTTGACATGACAGTTGTCTTTGATTCTCAAGTATTGGTTCATTCTAATTATTCTATCGAGTCTCAAATGATGATTCAGTTTGTACATGATTGCTCTTAATATTCTATTCGTGCATATTGTTATGGCCTCACATCACCGAGTCCCTCACTAGAGGGCCGACTACGTATTCGTGCATATTGTTAATGTATCACTTCACCGAGTCCCGGGCCGGGTACTTATTCATGCATAGTTTCATTGTATTTTTCACCAAGTCCCTCACTAGAGGGCCAGGTATGTATATTGTATATTTCACCGAGTCCCATATTGGGCCGGGTATGGTATATGACTATTTCATCGAGTCCCTCACTAGAGGGCCGGGTACGTATTATATTTCATCGAGTCCCACAATGGGCCGGGTACGGTATATGACTTCATTCACCGAGTCCCATAATGGGCCGCGTACGGTATATCATATATATGCATGACTCATCTCATAAGGTACAAATGTTTTTGTTTTCCTTGATTATCATACTTGTCTCCTGTCATCTTCTACTGAGACATGATCTTCATTATTGTACTTCATGCTTTACATACTCAGTACATTTTCCGTACTGACCCCCTTTGTTCATGGGCTGCGTTTCATGCCCGCAGGTACAAACACTCAGTTTGGTGATCCTCCGGCTTAGGACTTCTGCCCAGCTGCTTGGAGAGCTCCATTGTTCCGGATCTTGAGATATCTTGGTACCGAACCTTTTGACATAGATTGTCACGACCCAGCCCCGTGGGCCACGACTGGTGCCCTACTTGGACACCCAAACCGACATACAAACCAAATCATCATATTATAGCTTGACTCAGATTTCATATTCGTCATTTTAAACAGAGTTAAAAACAAATATTATCTTGCGCGATTGCGCGTACAAAACATCACATCAGAACCAAAAGAAGCGGCGGAATATGCATCGCCGAATATATGCACATATACAAATATACAGGCCATTCTGGCCGTATCCAAATCTGATAGGTTGGCGGAATATACATCGCCAGATACATATACGTATACAGACAAATGGGCCGTTTTGGCCATAATAGCAAACGGAACTGCGCTAAGACGTAGATCATACACAAACAAACACACACATGACCCATGACCCACATATATGACTACAGGCCTCTACGAATCATAACGAAATCATATGACGGGACAGGGCCCCGCCGTACCCCAAACAGTCAAATATCCGGAGACATATACACCATAAAAGATATGTACCAACATATGGGCTCTGAATGAAAAGGAGCACTCTGTGATAGCAGAATGTGTGGAGGCACTGGCAGATCTCGAACCACTGTACCTGCGGGCATGAAACGCAGCCCCCCGAAGAAAGGGGGTCAGTACGAAAGATGTACTGAGTATGTAAAGCATAAAGTACAGAAATCCTAACCATAACTGAAGTGAAGGGTACAGAGAGAAAATACCGGATCAATATATCAAAACCTGTACTGAAGACATATGTACATAATGCAAACAGAAATCATGCATAAGGCTCAAGAACGTGGTCACCACTCGGACGCTGGTGCCACAACACAGCAAAACTCCAGAAGGTTTCAAATCTCCGTACAACCCCATACATAACACATCATCACAACATATCATAAGCCATATCATAGCATAACTCCATAAACGGAACCCGGCCCTATGACGAGGTCTCGGGAACAGTAACACAGCATACTACCGAATATATCATAGTGTGCACGATCACAAAACCGGCCCGGGAACCGGCGAACGATGTCATAATAGCAGGCACGAGCGGAGTAGTGCGGAAATCATATGCATATACATAATTAAATTCCCAGACTCGACAAATAAGTACGTATACATATATTTTGAGATCAGAAAGTCCAAAGTAAGTATCGAGTCCGTCGGAAGTTGTATACAAAAGATATAAGCCTTTAAATTTACAAACTTTCGAAAATATACTTCATAAGCCTTTTTCTGAAAATTTGGAATCACTCACATTGGGGAGCTTTCAAATAACTTATGGAGCACATCAAACGAAGCCACTAAAATACCATTCTTTGATAGCCAGAATCATAAACAAAAGTTCCTTCCTAACATTATACCAAAGTAAGTCGGATAGGACAAACGAAGGAAATCTCTAAGCTAGTGGGCCCACCTCGGGTCAAGTCGAGGTGGCGGACATGAATCATGAACATTAGACTCTATGGAGTCATCCACGAAAGTTTCAAAGCGATCAGATTACATTTGTGAAAGTTACGGATGCTTGATCATTTTTTCCAACAAAACGTACCATTTATAGTTCAATGGCATTGAATGAATAGTACCAAAAATCAAACTCGGATTTCTATGAACAGAATTGTCCCCGAGGCTCAAATCTCAACCTAGTAAATCTAGGACATGCCAAAAGAAGGAAAGGAATAGCTTTACATACCTTACTTGAGTCTTACGCTCGTCCAAACGCAACTCCCGTTTCGTCCAAAATCTACAATTGGTTATGGTTGCCAAATATGAGTTTCAAGCTTTTAGAATTTCAAGTCTTAAATCCATATTTGTCTACCGAAATTTCGGCAGCATTTCCCTTATAAATTCTACATCCCCGAGAATCATCTTGGCCCAAAATATCAACAACAACAACACAACAATACCAACAACCACAACCAAACACATTCTAACACAACTAGTCTTCTTTTCTACATAATGCAACCCTTCCATTCCAACTCCACAATTCCAAACTAATATCAACATTTTCCATATTCATTAACTAGTTCAAGATTATTCAAACATATTTCAATAGCATTCTAAACAATAATCATGGATTCAAGTATTCCCGCCAATTCCATATTCCATCCGAAACTTCTACAAATGCAACGAAACTACCAAATCGCATTGTTTTCCTCCAAATTCATTAATGACAACAATAATTCTCATTTTTGAATCTTACTTCCACAATTACATAAAATCTTTATTAAAAATCACATAATTTCCCATAACAACCCACAACCATTTTCAATACCAACTCGATTCATTAAACCCTTATTTACATCACAAACACCACAACAACACCACTAACAAACTAAATGGAATTTAATTCCTCACTTTCCATCATCCCCATGGCACACGACCATGCACCTACTCACACACATGCACGGCTATGCACACACACACATCACAACTCCACAATTTTCATCCAATTCCAATTCTTACAACATATATACTTATTCCATAACACAAAGAATAGCAATCTTACCTTTTTCTTCAAACTTCCACTTGCCAACACAAGCACTTTCTTGCCTTAAAGCTTATACCATGTTGAAGAGCATCCTTGAGTTAGTAATATTGCTAGAAAATTATGATTTTTGGATCACAATTGAAGGACTTGGAAAGTTTTTCTCTTTTTCTTGAAGGGGCCGAAACCCCTCTCTTGCCCTTGCTCTCTTTCTTTTGTTTCATCTTCTTGAATGTTCTATGGATGAACATGTGTAATTGCCCCCTTATATCAATTGATCACATGGACCATTTAATTGTGGGCTTGGGCCAAAGACTTGGCCGTCCACCCTCAACTCTTGGGCCTCAAAATTTTCTCATTTTTCTTGAGCCCAATTAATTAGAAATCTTATTTTGTAATTCCCGAACAAATTTCCAAAATTCCAAATTTTGCCCTTGGCCTTCCTCCGTATTTCCGCAACAATATTTCTCATAAATATCACACACATATGTTAGATAAAATAAACATAGCCTTATTTCTTTCAAGTCAAACTCATTTCTAATTTTCCGAATGCACAAAACACGGGATATAACATAGATTCTGCTATATTCCTAGATGTCTGTAGACATATGTGGGCTGTGTATATATGGTTTGGTTAGCTATATCGACGTAGTTCATCTTGGATGTCCCCGTGTATAGTGGCAGCCTTGTCGGCTTGCATATTTGTTATGTTTTGATGAGCTTTGATTTCTCAGGAGACAGGTTCTTTTTGATGAATGACATGATGAGTTCACATCATGCTTTTACAGAGTGCCATATTGTTTTCAGTTTCAGTCTGACTATATCTAATAGGTTCGCATACAAGTGTCCAACTCGGGCACTAGTCATGGCCCATCGGTTTGGGTCGTGACATTATTTCTGTAGGTAAGAGGAGCATAACAGTTGGTTGTCGCTCAGGCTCAGCGGCAAGGTGCGGGCCAAGGTGATAGAGCAGTTAATGCACGAGCCCACGATTTTATTAGCCTGAATCCTCTAAAATTTTACGGGTCAAAGCCGGATGAAGACCCGCAGGGCTTTATAGATGAGATGTTAAGGACCCTATGAATAATACATGCTTCTGATAGTAAGTCAGTTGAACTGGCTTCTTATAGACTGCAGGATGTGGCCGTCCACTAGTACAACACTTAATTGTCTTCGCGAAGGGCAAATGCACCTCCCCTAATATGGCAGGAGTTTGCGGATGCCTTCCTCCGACATTATCTTCCACCGGAGGTTCGATGGGCTCGAGCTGACAAGTTCTTGAATCTGAGGAAAGGGAATATGAGCGCTCGGGAATACGGTCTCGGCTTTAATTCTTTAGCTAGGTATGCCCCAGCCATGGTAGCTGACATAAGGCACCATGTACACCGATTCGTGAATGGTTTGTGGTCCACATTTGGTTAAGGAGTTCTTGACAGCCTCGTTTCAAAATGGAATGGATATTACTTGTATTCAGGCCCATGCTCAGAATTTGGAAGAACAGCAGCAGCCGCAAAGGGGCGAGCATGATCTTGATAGGAGGTATAGTAAGAGGGCCAAATCTTTTAGTGCCACCAGCGAGTTCAGAGGGAGTCAAAGGCAGCAATATTCCAGTCAAATAGGCCAATCAGCCACCAATGCCCCCCTCGGTTTGTGTGCAAGAGATTTGACCGCCCTATTTATTCGAGACTGGGTCAGAGCTCTAGGATTTTGGGCTCCCAGTATAGAGGTGAATCCGGTAAGATAAGGCCGCTCCTATCACGATGCAACCAGTGTTGTAGGTTGTATTCAGGACAGTGCCGCTGTCACGACCCAGCTAGGGGCCGCGACGGGTACCCGAGGCTGACCACGAGCACCGCTCTTTTCCTCACTCGTCATAACCATGGCATGTCTCGTATATACACTCGTTGTACTCGTATCGTCGTAGCATATACGTCAATATGTCACATAAATCATCATCGTAATACAGTATCTGCTCATGCATATCAAACACAGTCATGATGCAGCACAATCACGTACTCGACCATGTAGGCTCGACACCATGCGTACTCGGCTATATAGGCTCGATAGGGTGTGTACTCGGCCCTCCCGGGCTCGATCATATGCGTACTCTCGGCCATGTAGGCTCGATCACATGCGTACACGGCCATATAGGCTCGATGATAGGCGTACTCGGCCATGTAGGCTCGATTATCTGATCAGTGGGATGCAATGCAAACATACATACATACACACATACAGGCATGCATAAAAATACATAAATAAAACTCAACATCATCATGACAACTACGCATATACGTCTCATCGTACTGTACCCGTTTGTACTCCTCTAGTCACTGCCCGTACCCGGCCACGTAGTGGCTCGCTAGTATCACTGACATATCTTCTATACCCGGCCATGACAAGGCTCGGTATATCTCTTATCATCACATTCATATACTTCTTATCATCACATTCACCCTAAACACATATCATGACTTTCCCTAAATCACATATTTAACTTAAGGACAATCTGTTAGGAATAACATCAGTTCCATGGCGTGGATCTCATTACATATATCGCGTTCTTATCATTATTACCCCTTCCATATCTCTATCTATCATATCACTCGTAGACTCGTCGTTACTAATCGTCTCGTAAGCATATCATGGCACTACCACGATTACTCATCATGATTCATCATATCGCGTGCATAGGACTTAGGAACAATTGTACTTTATCGGGGTGACGTAAGGTCGTGAACCCCCGAGTCCATTATGGAACAATTATGAACGTTATGCCTCACCTTCAAGGAAGTAGCATATAAGGTGAGCGTAGTCAACAACAACATCAAGGAATCATGATTAGGGCCGTTAACTTCATAGACGTCATATCTTGCCTTACAATCTCTAGGCTTATACTTACCACCATAATTATCACATTCACGATGTACTTCTCCTCCTCGTTCCCTAAGAAGCTCATTATACTCATAGATTCATATTTCTCTATACGTGGGAAGATCATGGATAGATAGAAAAAATGCGTATCAATAGATTCATGCCTTGGAAAGAAAGGTTGAGGCTCACATACCTGTTCAACCTCTTATCAACTACACTTGTTCGTCCAAGCTCGTAAATCTACATTTGAGAGGATTCACACTAATGTTAGTCCTCTTATCACACACTTATCCCAAGTGTCAAATTATACTACTCTATATTCTGCCGAAAATCGGGCAGCATCTCCCCTGTTTATATGCCTAGCCCGAATTCTCAATTCAGCAACCAACAACAACAAGGCAATACCAACATTATTCATAATATTTCCAACTCCAAAATATTCCATAAAACAACCCACACGCTGTTTTCCAACTTTCATAACTAACCAACTCAGTATACAATTATTTAATCGCGTTTTCCTCGTAAATAAACCGGTATTAACACAAATAGAAAGAGATTCATACCTGTCTCCCTTTAATATTGCTATATTTTCACCTTTTCATGCTAATTTTAGGCCACCACACGCCCGCTATACGATTCTGCAGTGAAAACTATACGCTATCCGGACTGGAATTGGGAAATTATACCTGGTTTGGGATAAAAATTTAGTGGTGGAAAGTTGGGGGAATAGTCTGGAAAATTTGGGATGTTTTTTGAGTGTTTTGGCTGAAAAGTGGGGGTTAAACCCCTTTTTATAAGGTTCTGGGTTCTGCCCAGAACCGACATAAAAAGCATCTGCGCGTTCGCGCAGAGTTAAATTTTCTGACTGCGCCTTCGTTCAGTAAAATGGTCATAACGCTTGATCCCGATATCGTGTGAGGGCCCACGACCTATGGTTGGAAATCTAATTCAATTATATACAACTTTAATTCTTGGTGTTTTTCCAAATTCCAAACTTATAATACCGTGTTTCCCCCTCCAAGTCAGACCACCCGAAAATGCTTCCTTAAATCGTCCTTTTGGAGGGCTTACCCTCATTTTTGGCTTATGGGTCCTTCTTAGGACTTTCTCAACTTTCCATGTACTACTCATATGTCTCTTCATATGTCTTTTATAACGCTCCGACGTGTGGGCCCCACTTGGCGAGCAGTAATGAGAACTTCTTAGTAAGCGCCATATGAACCAATTCACCTCATATGGTCTCCAAATGTCACGTATAGGTTGTTATTACCTGCTTATAGTATATCCTTCATCCCGAACCTGGTCCTCAAACTTTTGTTCAGCGCGTTCGCTCTGTTTTGGGACCTTGGCCTTCTGCGCGTTCGCGCCACTCCCTGGCGCGTTCGCGCAGACCAATTTCTTGGTCTGCCAGTCCAGCTTGTTTCGTCCATATCTCCTTACCCCCATGTCCGATTGAGTAGCTGTTTGTTCCGTTGGAAACTAGACTTCCCGAACTTTACTTTAGACTTCTGCTTTACTTCAAAACTCTTAATATACTAAAACATATTATTCCTTTCATTTAGACTAAAATTTCCGTATCAAACCTTGCCTAACTTTCCTTCCAAGCCTCAGAAGCTTAACCTTGTTAATCCTCGCTTATCTTTACTCTTCCTTTGGACCATACCAAGCCATCTACAGTTTTGATAACGCGAAATTTTGCCTGGGGTGTAACAGCCACCTGGGTTCGGATGCTTGTTATGCTTGCGGTAAGACTGGGCATATGATGCATGATTGTCCATCGATGGCTGGTAGAGGTAGGAACCAGTCCACAAGATCACTAGCGCGTTCTTCATCATACGTGCGCCTTGTAAGGCAAGGGTTTCAGGCACCAGTAGGTCGCGGTAGAGGCACGGGAGGAGCATCCAATATAAACGGCCTTCAGAATTGTATATATGCACTGGCGGGATGGCAAGATCTTGAGTCTTCCTCTGATGTTTTCACAGGTATACTGTCAGTGTCTTCTCATGATGTGTATGCATTAATTGATCTGGGTTCTACTTTATCATAGATTACACCTTAGGTTGCTAATCATATTAGAGTGAAATCTGAGCCAATCAAACCTTTTGAGGTATCCACTCCTGTAGGGGAACCAGTGGTAGCTAGGCGGGTATATAAGAATTGTGTGGTTGTAGTTTGCAACCGCCATACTATAGGTAATTTACACGAGTTGAAAATGTTAGACTTTGACATTATTATGGGTATGGATTGTTTAGCCTCCTGTTACGCCAATGTTGATTATAGAACAAAGGTGGTTCGATTTCAGTTTTTGAGAGAGCCAGTCCTAGAATGGAAAGGTGATACAGCGTCCCTGAGAGGTAGGTTTATTTCGTATCTCGAAGCGAGGAAGATGATTGCTAAGGGATATATTTATCATTTAGTCCGGGTACATGACACCGAAGTAAAACTGCCAACCCTCAAATCTGTCCCACTAGTGAATGAATTTTCAGATGTGTTTCTGGATGAGCTTTCAGGTCTCCCTCCAGAACGGGAGATTGAGTTTACCATCGATGTGTATCCAGACACTAAGCCTATATCTATTCCTCCCTATCGAATAGACCCTGTCGAATTAAAGGAGTTAAAGGTGCAATTGAAAGACCTGCTTGAAAAAGGCTTTATTAGGCCTAGTTCATCGCCATGGGGAGTGCCAGTGCTATTCGTGAGGAATAAAGATGGTTCCTTAAGGATGTGTATTGATTACAAGAAATTAAACAAGGTGACCATAACGGATAAATACCCACTTCCAAGGATTGATGATTTGTTCGATCAGTCACAGGATGCCAAGTGGTTTTCAAAAATAGATCTAAGATCGGGATACTACCAAGTGAGGGTTAAAGAAGAGGACATCCCAAAGACAGCCTTCAGAACTAGGTATGGTCATTATGAGTATCGGGTGATGTCATTTGGATTGACTAATGCTCCAGCGGTATTCATGAATTTGATGAATAATGTATTCAGGACCTTTTCTAGATTTTTTCGTGATTGTGTTCATTGATGATATTTTGGTATATTCCTGATCAGAAGCGGAGCATGCAGAACATCTACGTATTGTTCTTGGAATTCTTCGGGCTCGGGAGTTATATGCCAAATTTTCAAAATGTGAATTTCGGATAAATTTTTTAGCTTTTCCGGGGCATATTATATCAGCCGACGGTATTAGAGTAGATACCCAGAAGATTGAAGCTGTGAAGAATTGGTCGAGGCCTACAACGCCTACGGAGGATTGTAGTTTCCTGGGGTTAGTCGGTTACTATAGGAGATTTGTAGAAGGATTTTCTTCCATTTCAGTGCCACTGACGAAGCTGACTCAAAAATCGGAAAAATTCCAACGGACCGAAGCTTGTGAGCGTAGCTTTCAGGAGTTGATGGATAGGTTGACCTCGGCCCCAGTTCTGAAACTTTTAGAAGGATCGGAGGGCTATGTTATCTATTGTGATGCTTCAGGTGTTGGGCTAGGTTGTGTGTTCATGCAAAATGGCAAGGTTATTGCCTATGCTTCATGGCAATTGCAGAAATACGAGAATTGACTGCGGTTATCCATGCACTAAAGATGTGGAGACACTATATTTATGGCTTTCATGTGGACATTTATACGGATCACAAGAGTCTCCAATATATTTTCAAACAAAAGGAATTGAACTTGCGGCAAAGGCGGTGGTTGGAGCTATTAAAAGATTATGATATGAGTATCTTGTATCATCCGGGAAAGGCAAATGTAGTAGCTGATGCTCTTAGTCACAAGTCTTTTGGTAGTTTAAGTGATGTTCAACCGGACAAGAAGGAGTTAATTCGCGAGCTTCGACAGCTAGCCAGCCTGGGAGTTCGCATAATGGACTCAAGTAGTGTAGGAGTTACTATCCAGAACCAAACGGTGTCATCTTTAGTAGAGGAGGTGAAGAAGCACCAATACGAGGACCCCGTGTTAGTTCACTATAGAGATGTACTTCCTTAAAAGAATAAGTCACCATTTGAGGTTCCTGCAAATGGAGTTCTCACACATCAAGGCAGATTATGTGTTTCGGATGTTGCAGGATTACGTCGATAGATTTTGGAAGAAGCCCATTATTCTCGTTATTCTGTCCATCAGGGAGCGACAAAGATGTACCATGATCTTAAATCTATATATTGGTGGGATGGAATGAAGAAAGAAATATCGGAGTTTGTAGCCCAATGTTCTAATTGCCAGTAGGTCAAGATGGAACATCAGAAGCCCGAAGGATTGCTTCAAGCTATAGAGATTCCAACTTGGACATAAGAGGCGATTTTATGCAAAGCTGTATATCAAAGAGATAGTGTGACTTCATGGTGTTCCGGTATCCATTATTACTGATAGAGAAGCACAATTTACAGCTAATTTTTGGAGATCCTTCCAAGAAGGTTTAGGAACACAAGTGAAGCTTAGTACATCATTTCATCCACAGACTGAAGCCGAGCGCACTATCCAGACCCTTGAGTATCTGCTGAGGGCATGTGTGCTACATTTAAGAGGAAATTGGGATGATCATTTACCACTTATTGAATTTGTGTACAACAATAGCAATCACTCCAGTATTCAGGTGGCCCTATATGAAGCTCTATATTGAATGAAGTGTAGATCGCCTATTAGATGGTTCGAAGTAGGAGAGATAAGATTTGTAGGCCGACATCTGTTCCAGCAAGCAGTAGAAAAGGTCAAGCTCATTCGAGATCGGCTACTAACAGCTCAAAGTCGTCAAAAATCCTATGCGGACAATCGTCGATGAAAGTTGGAGTTCAAAGTTAACGATTGGGTATTCTTGAAAGTGTCGCCGATGAAAGCTGTGATGAGATTTGGTAAGAAGGAGAAGCTTAGGCCCCAGTATATTAGGCCTTACAAATTTGTGCGCAAGGTAGGCGAAGTAGCCTACGAGTTGGATCTACCTTCAGAGTTAGAGTCAATCCACCCATTGTTTCATGTGTCAATGCTTCGTAAGTGCGCCGGAGATCCTTCTCGAATTGTTCCTGTGGATAATGTGCAAGTCACCGAGAAGTTGTCCTATGACGAAGTACCCATTGCTATTTCAGATAGGCACGTTCGAAGACTTAAAACCAAGGACATAGCTTCAGTTAAACTCCTGTGGAGAAACAATAACAGAGAGGAAATGACTTGGGAAGCTGAGGTGGATATGAAGTCCAAGTACCTGTACCTGTTTCCACATCCAGAAGAACTTTAGACAGAGACACCAGCATCCTCAGGTATGTAATGCGGCTTTGAAGGATTTCTTGGTCGTGCGTGGCCAGTATAGATATTAATGCTATGGCCCTGTGAGGCATTGTAATTTATGTTTTGGGTTGCTGTGATAGGATGATAGTGGTGCGTTTACGAGGGAAACCCTGGCAAAAGTTTTGTAGAAATCCCTAAGAGCCTAAAGGGGGAGGATTGTTACACCTCGTAAGTTTTGTACATTGAGATTCGCTAGGTGTTAGTCACTCAATTGTGGACATTGTAGTTACCTCCAAAGATGTATGAGCTTATATGTGCTTAACTTATGATTATGAGGGGCAATTTTGGCCCAACTTGGAGGAAAGATATCTTTTAGTATATGAGGAGTTTTGGAGCAAACCAAAAGCCTAAAATGAAGTCCAACACAATAAACCGTTCAATGATCGGACATCGGCATCAAGCGTTATGGTCATTTTATGACAGGCTGCCAGAGCAGGGCTTAACTCTGCACGAATGCTCCTGGGGGTGGCGCGAACGCGCAGAGGAGCCAGAGGACAATTCAGCGCGAACTCTCCCCAAGGTGGTGCAAACACACTGAGTAATTTTTAGGTCGGTTGGGGCAGACTGTGGAATGTTATAAAAGAGGGCTTACACTTCATTTTTCATTCCAAACACCCCAAATCCTCTCCAAAGTTCTGGAAACTTTCCTCCAACTTCCAAACATCAAATTTTAGCCCAAATCAAGTTTAATCTCCGGATTCGGGTTCGGACAACGTATAGTTGCAATTATAAAATCGTATTGCGGCGAGTTTTGGCCTGAACTCAAGGTGGAAAGTGAAAGTATTACATTTTTAGCAGAAATAAGGTATGAGTCTTCCTTTGTTGGTATTGATTTAGGTTTAATTATTGAGATAAAGTTATTAAATAGTCATATAACGAATATGTGGATTGAGAAATTGGATAAACATCGTATGGGAGGTTTTATGGAGTATTTTGGTGTTGAGGATAATGTTATTGGTGTTGTTGTTGTTGTGTTGGTTGTTGAAATTATGATCTCGAGCTAGGGATATAAACAGGGAAGATGTTGCCCGAATTTTGGCAGATTCTAAAGGAGTTTGATTTAAAGACTTGAGCTAGGCATATGACCATAAGTCTAACGGTAGTATAATTTCTCTTGAATGTAGATTTGAGTGCTCGGAAGAATAAGCGTTAAGTTAAGTAGTAGAGGATCAATCATGCATCTTAAGGCTAGTCTGTTTCTTTCCAAAGGCATGACTCCTTTCTTGTGTATGCATATATGTTTTTCATAATGTCCTTATCCCCAAAAGTTAGAGATTTATGATTCCAAGAGTTTCTTATGACGCTAAGGGATGAGTATGCTTTATGAAGATAATGTTGATGATGATGACTCTATTTCTAGAACTTCCAAAGCTATGATTTTAATGCTATTATGAGATTATCGAGTTTATTTTATGATTTTATTGAATTGCTCATTGTTGTTGATCGCACCTTATGAATTGTTCCTTGGAGGTGAGATATAGTGATGATGATTATTCCATAATATAAATCGGAGGTTACCGACCTTACGTCACTCCGATAGAGTTGTAGCTTTTAATTAGGCTCTCATGCATGCTTTATAAATATGTATGTATTTTATTAACACCGTGCCTACATGGCCAGCCAGTATAATACCACGCCGTCCAATAGGCGTCGGGCAGAAACACCACTGCAGTGGGCAACTTACGCCCCGGGCGCGGGCTAGTGATGATAACACGATACCTATATGGTCGGGCAGTTTACTTGCATATATTTATGATGTTGTTTAAAAGTTAAAGTTAGCATGCATGATATCTGCCTTAAGAGGCAATCAGATTTACAGGTTATCAATTTACCTTATGTTAAGCACCATTACTGTGTTGTATTATTACTCATGCTTTACATACTCAGTACATTATTCGTACTGACGTCCTTTCTTGTGGGCGCTGCGTTCATGCCCGCAGGTGGACGGATAGACGAACCTGCCCCTTAGGAGCTTTATCAACGGAGTTTCAGAAAGGCTCTAGTTGTCCCGGAGCTGCAGCTTATTGGTGCTTCTCTTTTGTGTACATACTTGGGCACGTCGGAGTCTTGCCCCGTTTTTATGGACTCCTATACTCTATGTATAGAGGCTCATATATATCGCATGTATCTGGATATTATGTAGCCTTGTCAGCACATATTGATGTATAGTATTTAGACAACCTTGGTGGTTTATGTTTATGGGCATGGTTGCCGAAGATTGCATAGAAATGTGCCATTATATTATGGTGCCTGTCCTTACAGAGTATGATGCATGTGAGCTAGCTTATGGCCCACCTAGAGATGATTATATGATGTATGTTTAGGGGTGCTCGGTATGGTAACCCCGGGTACCCGTCATGATCCTATAGTTCGGTCGTGACATAGGGTATTGTACAATTAAGGTCTAATATGGGCTTTCCCCCTCACACACACCAACCACGATAAAAACATGAATTAGGGTTTCAAAATATGAGAAGTTCACCTTTCTATTCATTAAAGAACTTTTGAAAAGAAGTCATGCATTACAAAATAAGATTTTAAAAAGAGACATACCTTATTTAAGCCTTACGTAACTCAACAATTTACTTTTATAATGAAGAGCGCCCATAACCCTGGCTTGAGTCACCTTGAGAAGGATTACTTTGCAAACCCTAGGTTTTTCATTCAAGAACATGCTAGGATTGATTAATAATGTTAAAGATGTTCTTACCTTTATGTTAGGAGATGTGGAGAAAAGATTTTCGTCGTTTGGGTTTATGGGAATAAGAATAAGTCATAAACTTAACTGAATCCTGCTATTTACATACACAGTTGGCAGCTAGTGAAATACGGCCGGAGTTTACGGACCGTATTTCTAAATACGGATCGTATTTTGCGACCGTATTTAACGATTAACAAAACAGTGGGCAGTCTAGAGAACGAGGGAAATACGTCAAGAAATACGGAATGTATTTCAAAATACATCCCATAAACTCTGGTCGTATTTAATGATAGCAAAACAGTGAGCACCCTAGGAAGGTAGTGAAATACGCCGAAGGAAATACGAATCGTATTTCAAATTACGGGCCGTAAACTATGGCCGTATTTAACATTTAACAAAAACAGTGAAGTATAATCCTCCAAGACACTTTCACACTGAACTCGAATTTTACGGAGTATCACACCTAGCATACGTTAGTTTACTTACAACGCAAACGATGCGAAATTTTTTGAGGTGTAACATTCTCCTCCCCCCCCCCCCCCCCCCCACCCCTTTAAAAACGTTTGTCCTCGAATGTTAAATTCTCAGAGATCTTATGAAAAATTCGACAAAGCTTCTATTGTAAATGTAATACTATCAACCAGTCACGCAGCAAAGCAAAATATACAGCACCACAACAAGCAATAACAATAATAGCCTCACCCAACTTGTGGTCATAAGGAATGAAACATTACGCATGTGAAGGCACTGATGTCTCTGTCTGGACCTCCTCTGGGGGGTAGAAACAAGTGCACATACATTCTTAACTTCTCAAGTCATCTCCTCATACTATACTGTCTCCTCTTACCTACAAGTCATTCATATCCTACTAATTCCATTTAAGACCCATCATTCGTAATTCTGTAGATATAGTCTCTTAATCGAACTATGTTCCCCACACATGCCCTTCCTGATTAATCATACTTTTGCCTTATTACAACAACATATCTTTTTCCACTGTACTATCAATATATTTACAATTTTAACCCATTATCTAATCACAGATTCCACTCTAGGTTCCTCTGTAATATTACTCCCCTTCTTTTCCCCCGTCATCATTGCAGTCCTTAAATTACCTGTTGTCCTTTCTGAAGGAGTCGTCATCAAACGGTAAAACAACAGAGGTCAGGGTTGAAAATTTGCACCCTATGACTCAGCTCTATAGCACGATCTAAGATGGGAGTGAAAGGAAATCTTCCTAAATGACTTGCACCCTCCTGTTTATAAGTGTGGTGCACTGCACACCATAAACAAGACTTTGCTAGGCACGGCTTGCAGACAACCCTAGGACAGACCTGCTCTGATACCACTTTGTCATGCCCCAACCTTCGTAAGGTGTGATTGGCACCCGGTACCTTGCTAGGGCCGAGCGAACCAAACTGTAACTTGCGTTTTCTATGTCTCAAATGGCATAATACATCCAAGGAGGCTAACTATGAATAAAATATCATACATGTGTATATGTATAATGGGCCCACGATGCCGACGTAACCACTGACAAGACATAACTAAGCTGTATACAAGAAACTGTATGCAAAGCCTCTATGAACATGATTGAAGTATACAAGTCGGGACAGGGCCCCCGACATACCCGTAACACACAAAACTACATATACGAACCCAGACTCGGCAATGATCCAGGAAGAAGGGGAGCCCACCAATCAAGACTAGTACCTGGAGGCAACCTACTGTGAAAGGTCCTCTTCTTGTCTGTCTCTACCTGCGGGCATGAACGCAGCATCCACAAGCAATAGGACATCAGTACGAATAGTGTACCAAGTATGTAAGGTGGAAATGTAACATAATAAACATATTCTGTAAGAAGAAGGACAAGAATCAACCTGGCACTTCCGACTTAACAATGAGAGTCTAGTATGCATATCTCTCTATACTTTCATTTATTTAACTACATCTATGTACAATACTGTGTCTCTAACTTACTTATCGTCCTGGTGCTAACTGCCCGACCGGCCATAGCACGGTGGTAACTGCCCAACAAGCCGTAGCATGGTGGTAAATACATATCTGCCCAACTGGCTATAGCACGGTGGTAACTGCATAACCAGCCGTAGCATGGTGGTAAATACATATCTGTCCAATCGGCCGTAGCATAGTGGTAAATACCCAACTAGCCATAGCATAGTGGTAAGTACATATCTGCCCAACCGGCCGTAGCACGGTGGTAATAACTACCCAACTGGCTGCAGCCAGTGGTAAATATGAATGCATGTGCTACAGAACGTGCAGCCCGATCCAAATATCCTTTATAGGTACCCTTTACGTACTTCTAGTACTCATTCTTTACCTATTAGCTTCTAAGCGCTGCTCATGGTCATCAATTATCCGTTAATCCCTACATGATCACATAAGACTTATAAGCATATTTCTGAGCCATTAGGACTTCTTCCCGATTAACTAAACCTCAAACAAATCCTGACATACATCATAAACCTCTCTTCCAGCATTAAATACCTCATTAGGGATCTTTTACTAGCTCACTATTAGTGGTGCTGCCCGGCCATATAGGCACGGTATTATTATCATTGTCACGACCCAACCGCGTGGGCCATGACTAGTGTCCGACCTGGACACCCGTATACATACCTATTAGATATAGTCAAACTGAAACTACGAATAATATGGAAACTTACGAAGAACCCCGAAGGTCCATAACGTCATCATATGTGTATATATCTAGATAAACTGTCTCCTGGGGAGTCATAACTGATCAAATCATAAAATGATACGCAAGCCGACAAGGCTGCCACTACACATCAATATCATATCGTATGCAAGCCGACGAGGCTGCCATCACAGACGAACATATCCATAGCACATCGTTTAGACACAGCTGACCAGAACTTATACACAACCCACACACATGTCTACAGACCTCTAAGAGTACTAACAGTGAAATATGACGGGACAAGGCCCAGTCGTACCCCTGGATAAACATATATATATATATATCATATGATCTATACCAAAACTCTAAACTCCGGAACAACGGAGCTCTCCAAGACAGCTGAGTAGAAGTCCTATCTGTACCTGCGGTCATGAAACGCAGCCCCCCCCCCCCCCCCGAAGAAAGGGGGTCAGTACGGAATATGTACTGAGTATATATAAAGCATGAAAAACAGTAAAAAGGATCATAACTGGAATAAAGAGTACAGAAACAAGTACAATGTCCAGAGTACTAAAACACGCGCCTTTGAAACATAAATCATGCATATCAATATCATATATCATATCCGGCCCACTATGGGACTCGGTGAACATGGTCGCCACCCCGTCTTTGGCGCCATAACACAGCATAACACCATAAACACATCATAACGCCATAACACAGCATAACTCCGTAACACAGCATAACTCCATAACACAGCATAACTCCGTAACACAGCATAAAGCCATAGCACAGCATAACTCCATAACACAACATAACACCATCATATATATAGTTATAATATTCCGACCCTCTAGTGAGGGACTCGATGAACAATGCAGTGGAACTGTGCACGATAACATACCCAGCCCGGGACTCGGTGAAAGACATATTGAGACACGCACGAGTGGAGTAGTAAGCAACCATATGCAAACTAAAACATTTTCAAAGACACAATGGAATAATCAAATCGAACTGTCATTTGAAAATCAGGACAATAGCCATATCAAATACCATTCGGATGTCACTGTGGATTATATAAGAATAGAACTTCTGGAATCATATATACGTATCAGGGTATGTCAAAGACTCAATGGAATAATCAAGACAATAGTCAAATCAAACACCTTTCGAATGTCACTCGGAAACATATCAAACATCCCTCGAATGCCATCATAAAGTATATCAAAGAGCCTTAGGAATCATAGTCATATGTCAATATAGTATGAAACATTTTATAGAAGTCTGGACATTTGTTATCATGGAGTTCCTAAGAATAGGAGCTTATATATCGATTGTTATCCAACGTACAGAAAACTGAAGAGGGAAGCTCAATGCCTTAAGAGTTCTAACAATAAGAAGTGAATAGGAATCATGAATCACACTCGAAACTTATGAATAGAATTACCCCAAAGCTCATATCATTCGTCACTTATATCTAAGACATTCCAGAAGAAAGAAGGGACATCTTTACATACCTGATGACGGTTATTCGTAATCTCGTTCGCTTCGTCGCCCCTTTAGCCTATTTAATATAGAAGTAACGCTATCGTTAGTAAACTATACTTTCTAGTTCGTAATTCCGCAGCTCATCGCTTATAGAACTTATTCTTTAACTCATACTTTATCGTTTAAGGTTTTTCATTTGTTAAGGACTTAACGAAAATCGGGCAGCATTTCCCCTATATATTCGCCTAACCTGAATTTCCAATTATCCTCCTGTTAACACAAAAATACCAACAATGACAAAAATAGCAATATTCATATAGAACCCTTACAATTCAACCCATAAACACCTCTAGCAATCCAATTTCCCTTTTTAATCCTTGTCAACCCACAATTTCGTATAACAACGATTTCATGCAATTTCTTACTTCCAATTTCGTCCAATCCAATTTTAATAATTCCATTACAAAACTATTAACACAATTACACCATAAAATAAGAAAATCTTACCAAATTTTTCTCGGAGGAATTTCTACGCTCAATTGCTCCAATTTTACAATTTCTTCTTCTCCAACTTAATATCCAATGTTGCTATCACCTCCTTGAAATTGTAATTTAATTGAAACTTCATCAAAATATTCAACAAAATAAATTTTCCTCCATCACCATGGCTGGCCGAGAGCAGCCATGGGAGTTTTGTAATTTTTAAACTTTGATTTTTCTTTGAAATGAAAGCAAAGTTGATTTCTTCATTAGCCACCAACTTATATATGGTTTCCCATATGTTGACACGTCCCTCCCCACTAAATGACTCACCAAAAATATTTTGTTGAGTTATTATTATTATTTTTTTAATTCGGGTGGGGCCCACACATAGTAATTAGGCTAATTAATTTTTTTCACTAATTCTTACTTAATAATCTAATCACAATTAATTAATCCCTAATATCTAATAATATTTCTAAACTAAATAAAATTTATAAACAATTTATGTTCTAATTAAAATTGAAATTTAAAAAGTTCCTATTTCATGTCCGAAAATAATCCCGTCTTTAACTTGAGTCGATTTGCTTGCGAATAATTCGACGTATAAAAATACGGGGTATAACATCTTTCCCCCCTTTGGAACATTCTTCCTCGAATGTTATACTGGTCCTGAACTCCCAGTATTTCCTTAAACGTCCTTTCACTGAGTTATACTCTTCACATGACTCTTTCGTTGGTCGATTTCCTTTAATCTATTCTAATGCATTTCAGATCTCTACGGAATCATTCCTGTAATATTTCCTTCTTCTGTTGCTTCTCAAGGTAATTATTCCTCGTCGTTGCCTTTGCTTTCCTCTTTATTTCAGAGTTGGTTATCAGCTGTATTTCGAGCTGGTCTGCTGAAGTGTTACTGTCTCACTTATCTGCATACTGTTCAGTTGTACTGTCATCGATTGATTCGGACTTGTACTCATGGTGCACGTAGTCATAACTTGACTCTTTCTCTTTCTGTACTTAGTTCTTTAAGATGATATATCATTCATTTCACTTTACCTTCTTAATCTTTAAACAAGATCTTGTAGCGCGCAGACATCCCTCACCGGTTTATTAGATTTTGCAATTCTTAGATTATTTCATACCTCCGGCACTTGTAGACCTTCACATACTTTACGGATAAAATGAAATTTCCCAGAGTGTAATATTATTCTACTCCGATAACCTTGGTTTGCTCTGATGTTACAGTCCGTATTCTGGAATCTTCGGCATCATGTGTCACTTTATGACTTTCTTTCAAAGGTTTTTAGCTATCACTTGCTTTTACTTCTTGATCTCGATCTTTAGGGTTGGCTATCAAATAGCGCTAAGGTTCTCTCATTTTATAACTTTACAGTCATCCAGTAACCAGTAACCCGCTTGTTCCGATTGTCTCGGTTAAGTCATTTCGTAATTTCCTTTACCCTAACTGTCAATGATTTAGGCATATTATCTCGTGTCATTTCTTTATTTTGTTGACTCAAACTCTTCTATCGCCCCTTTACTCAAATTTTCTCTTAGCTCTTCTATCACACATCCTATTGCAATCTTTTCAGGAGCATGTGTAGGTGCTCAAATCAGTCCAGAAAATACCTTAGTGTTGCCTCGCTAGTCTTTATGCAGACCCTATATTCTTCTCTTATCTCTTTCAATGGATGTCAGGGCTCAACTATGGCTTTTGTCCTCAGTACTAATCATATCTCTGTAGTTTTGCCTTAAACCATCTTATACCTTTCTTTGATGTATCCAAAATATCGCAATCACATTGTTAGTACTGAATCCTTATTCTTCTTATCAAGTACTCACTTGGTCTCATTCTTAGCACACAAATATTAGTAGGTTGCATAACTATTCTTGTACAACTTGTATAAAGTGTATTTAATATTAGTCAGAGTCTTCCTTTTTCCTGGTTCATTCTGCTTTATATATCTGTACTAAAACTCGTTCGTAGCCTTTCTTGTCATACTCCTTTCCTTTCTCTTCTCCTTTGCTACTTATGTGTCACAATGTCATTAGCCAATAACTCTGTTGCCAACATCTTAACCTCTAATCCAGTATAGCCTTGATATCCCTTATAATATCATTTAAGTTACTTGTTACCATTCTCTTGTCGTATTCTTCCTTTTTGTAAGCATCCACCTTCTGATGTCATATTATCCAAGATCTTTACCAATAATTCTCCGCGCTGTCTCAAATACTATCTTGACTTCTATGCGTTTATTGCTAGCTTTCAAATCTTACTAACTTGATTCAGCAAGGGATCTCATTTGAAGTTTAAGTGTCCACAATTGCAATGTCAGTTGTTTTCATCTTACACTTGCATTTCTCTCATCCGCTTCCCCCTTTTGGGTGTACCTACATCATTATCTATTTATATTCCGCTCTATGCCTCCATTTCCAACTTTCAAATTCCTATGATTCTTCTTCCAATACATTTGCTATACTGCGCCATATCCATGTCTTTTCTTTATCATCTATAACTTAGATTACCCATGTACGAAACCTTAACACAATCACGAGGTGATGAGAACTCTCGATATATAGTACAAAATCTCGTCTGATGGTTGGTACTCGAGTAATATAATTAATGTAGAAATTTATCCAAAGCCACATTCCAATCAGTAATTAGCTAGTGCTTATAATCGTTCCAAATTCACCATTCGGTAGCACTTATATTCTGATGATAAGGGTTCCAAGCTTTCCTATAACACCATTTTTATCCCAACAGATATCATCTGTTTCTTCTAATAAATTCATAATACATCAGTTATTTCGCAATCCGCAATCCTTGTCTTTTAAGGATTTCACCATTTCCGAGGTGAAGTCACATCCACGCAGTACTCCTTTATGCCTCATGCACTTTCACCCTTGTTTTATACCCAACGCTAACTTCTAACTTACTCAAAATCATATCAAATTTGTCTTAATAGTGGTCTTGTCTTATCACCTTCTCGTCTTACTGCACCTTTAAGTCCATAGCTATATATTTTCTGGTTTTATTTTATACTCGTACTCAAGTAATTTCGTCTATCTTGGGTGCTTTCTTTAGTATTCCTTTCATCTCTCAAGTCTATGTCCATCTTTTATTTTATGCATGAGGAATTTCGTGCTTCTCCTGTATCCTTCGGTAAACACTATTTCTACATAACCCCTTTCTCATTTTCAAAACATATTCTGTTCATCCCTATTTGTTCTTATCATACCGGTCCTTTCTGGCATTCATTCTGTCTCGTTGCTCATCTTCCTTTAGGTTGGTCTTTCACAATTCTGTCGCTTATATTACTCGTTTTCTTAGCTATACTCGTCATAACACATCGCTGTACTGTAATCCCACTCGCTTTCTTCCTATCTTCTTCTTTCAATTAACTTCTTCTCTTCCTGTGCTCGCTTTTACTTTCGTTACCACTTGACTTCTATTCTGAACCTTCCCTATAGGACTTGTAGGTCTTTCTTATTCGTTCTACATCTGCTTTTTCCGTTTCACACTAATCACATCGCATTCTTTAGTTACTTCCTTGCTAGGTTTTACTCATTTCTATAGCAATCCTTATGGTATTCACATCACATCATGTTCGTAATCAATCCTATAACGTAACATTTCTTAACCTTATTCGCGATTCTTACTATATTTTAATTAACCTCTGCGGAGTAGGCGTACTTAACCCGTCTCCCTTTCTGATCAATCTTATCCTTAATATCTCACAAGTTGTCTTACCAATACTTCCATGACTTGTCATAATTCTTCCTCCTCCGTACTTTTATCTCAATCATACTACTATTCCTTTTAACTGTAAACTCGTCGTAATTTATCCCTACTTATCAATTCACTCGATACCTCAATATAACCTTCTGTTAAGATTTGCCACCTTTTCTAAACCATCTCTTAGTATCACAAGCCCTTCCGAATCATCCTAGCATTTCATCAATAACACGTGGAACACATGGTCCATGACAACTCACAAGTTTGAGTTTTCTTTCCAAAAATTCTATTCCCAATTAGTTGATTAAAAACTAATAAACTCAAGGACATAATGAAATGCTACCTCGAGAACACAAGAACACTTCCACTCCAAGGTTACGTCACCATGAAGCATCCTCCGAAACTCTCAGAAGAAAAACTAGAACCCGACCAGCACCATGGAACTCCTAATGCTTGATTCACATAGTTTACCTTCGCATTCGTTCTTAGGTCATGAACGAACTATTTAGTTCGCAAACTACTTGCTGTATGCTTTGTACTCTTCCAATAAAGTGAAACTTAATTTCTAGACGCTTTTGCCCTTCAACATGAACCTTTTCTAAGGCAAAATATGGTTGGAAGATATTTTGGTCCGTCCAAATGAATTCTAAACTTTGCTGCTCATATATGCTTTCTCAAAATAAGATTTTCCAAATAAGAATGGTGCCTCTTACGGATAACATGGAGGGTATCTCTTAAAGCTTTAGTCCAACATAATAAATTTACCCTATCGGTATCAACTTTTAAGACATGTTATGAACCTATATCTCATTCTCTTCTTTTTCCTATTTCTGGGAAAATTTGGGCAGAGTTCCCTCTGTATTTCTTACTATCCCAAAACCTGCACGCAGGAAATACCAACAATCCCTCACAGGGCCAACATATATACGCATATATCATATCATATCGTATCATAGCCACACAGAGCTCCCAATTTCCAGTAAAAAGTATAAAGGTGTCGGAACTTATCTCACATATCGCACCTCGAGACGTACCTGATCTTTTAACGATCTGTCCTGTTATACCTTTCCATCTACCTTCTCTTTCATCCTTCAACTTTACATTTCAATCATATCTCAATATTCTTACCTTATCCGACATGCCCCTTTCGCACCATTGCTTACCTGTGTACTGTGTAGTTTCCAATATCACCAGTCACTTTTTTTTTGTGGATGTCGTTCTTCTGCTGAAATCAAAGGTTAGTATAAGGAGTTTCATTTCCTATGACTGGGCTCTATCGCATGATCTTAGATATGAAAGAAAGGTAACATCCTAAATGTCCTGTAGCTTCCTGTTTATAGATGTGGTGCACAACACACCGATAAACAAGACTCTACTAGACACGGTCTGTAGACACTCTGAGGACGAACTGCTCTGATACCACTTTTGTCACGACCCAACCCCGTGGGCCATGACTAGTGTCCGACCTGGACACCCGTATACGTACCTGTTAGATATAGTCAAACTGAAACTACGAAAAATATGGAAACTTACGAAGAACCCCGAAGGTCCATAACGTCATCATATGTGTATATATCCAGATAAACTGTCTCCTGGGGAGTCATAACTGATCAAATCATAAAATGATACGCAAGCCGACAAGGCTGCCACTACACATCAATATCATATCATATGCAAGCCGACGAGGCTGCCATCACAGACGAACATATCCATAGCACATCGTTTAGACACAGCTGACCAGAACTTATACACAACCCACACACATGTCTACAGACCTCTAAGAGTACTAACAGTGAAATATGACGGGACAGGGCCCCGTCGTACCCCTGGATAAACATACATATATATATATATATATATATATATATATATATATATATATTATATGATCTGTACCAAAAGTCTAAACTCTGCAACAACGGAGCTCTCCAAGACAGCTGAGTAGAAGTCCTATGCTGAAGGGTCACCAAACCGACTATCTGTACCTGCGGGCATGAAACGCAGCCCCCCCCCCCCCCCCCGAAGAAAGGGGGTCAGTACGGAATATGTACTGAGTATATATAAAGCATGAAAAACAGTAAAAAGGATCATAACTGGAATAAAGAGTACAGAAACAAGTACAATGTCCAGAGTACTAAAACACGCGCCTTTGAAACATAAATCATGCATATCAATATCATATATCATATCCGGCCCACTATGGGACTCGGTGAACATGGTCGCCACCCCGTCTTTGGCGCCATAACACAGCATAACACCATAAACACATCATAACGCCATGACACAGCATAACTCCGTAACACAACATAACTCCATAACACAGCATAACTCCGTAACACAGCATAAAGCCATAGCACAGCATAACTCAATAACACAACATAACACCATCATATATATAGTTATAATATTCCGACCCTCTAGTGAGGGACTCGGTGAACAATGCAGTGGAACTGTGCACGATAACATACCCAGCCCGGGACTCGGTGAAAGACATATTGAGACACGCACGAGTGGAGTAGTAAGCAACCATATGCAAACTAAAACATTTTCAAAGACACAATGGAATAATCAAATCGAACTGTCATTTGAAAATCAGGACAATAGCCATATCAAATACCATTCGGATGTTACTGTGGATTATATAAGAATAGAACTTCTGGAATCATATATACGTATCAGGGTATGTCAAAGACTCAATGGAATAATCAACACGAACTATCATCTGAAAATCAAGACAATAGTCAAATCAAACACCTTTCGAATGTCACTTGGAAACATATCAAACATCCCTCGAATGCCATCATAAAGTATATCAAAGAGCCTTAGGAATCATAGTCATATGTCAATATAGTATGAAACATTTTATAGAAGTCTGGACATTTGTTATCATGGAGTTCCTAAGAATAGGAGCTTATAAATCGACTGTTATCCAACGTACAGAAAACTGAAGAGGGAAGCTCAATCCCTTAAGAGTTCTAACATCAAGAAGTGAATAGGAATCTTGAATCACACTCGAAACTTATGAATAGAATTACCCCAAATATCATATCATTCGTCACTTATATCTAAGACATGCCAAAAGAAAGAAGGGACATCTTTACATACCTGATGACGGTTATTCGTAATCTCATTCGCTTCGTCGCCCCTTTAGCCTATTTAATATAGAAGTAACGCTATCGTTAGTAAACTATACTTTCTAGTTCGTAATTCCGCAGCTCATCGCTTATAGAACTTATTCTTTAACTCATACTTTCTCGTTTAGGGTTTTTCATTAGTTAAGGACTTAACGAAAATCGGCAGCATTTCCCCTATATATTCGCCTAACCCGAATTTCCAATTATCCTCCTGTTAACACAGAAATACCAACAATGACAAAAATAGCAATATTCATTTAGAACCCTTACAATTCTGCCCATAAACAACTCTAGCAATCCAATATCCCTTTTTAATCCTTTTCAACCCACAATTTCGTATAACAACGATTTCATGTAATTTCTTACTTCCAATTTCGTCCAATCCAATTTTAATAATTCCATTACAACACTATTAACACAATTACACCATAAAATATGAAAATCTTACCAAATTTTTCTCGGAGGAATTTCTACGCTCAATTGCTCCAATTTTACAATTTCTTCTTCTCCAACTTAATATCCAATGTTGCTATCACCTCCTTGAACTTGTAATTTACTTGAAACTTAATCAAAATATTCAACAAAATAAATTTTCCTCCATCACCATGGCTGGCCAAGAGCAGCCATGGGTGTTTTGTAATTTTTAAACTTCGATTTTTCTTTGAAATGAAATCAAAGTTGATTTCTTCATTAGCCACCAACATATATATGGTTTCCCATATGTTGACACGTCCCTCCCCACCAAATGACTCACCAAAAATATTTTGTTGAGTTATTATTTTTTTTAATTCGGGTGGGGCCCACACATAGTAATTAGGCTAATTAATTTTTTTCACTAATTCTTACTTAATAATCTAATCACAATTAATTAATCCCTAATCTCTAATAATATTTCTATATTAAATAAAATTTATAAACAATTTATGTTCTAATTAAAATTGAAATTTAAAAAGTTCCTATTTCATGTCCGAAAATAACCCCGTCTTTAACTTGAGTCGATTTGCTTGCGAATAATTCGACGTATAAAAATACGGGGTATAGCAATCATTATTCATAAGCCGCCCACCGTAGTGGTGTCAACCCGGCCATGTAGGCACGGTGTTATTAGAATACATACATATGTATATATCAAGCATGCATGAGAGCCCAATTAAAAATTACAACTTTATCGGAGTGACGTAAGGTCGGTAACCTCCGATTTATGTTATGGAACAATCATCATCGCTATATCTCACCTTGAAGGGACAACTATCATAAGGTGAGATCAACAACAATGAATAAAATTATGGAAATCGTGAAATAAGCTCAATAATCTCATAATAGCATCCAATCCATAAGCTTAGGAATCTCCAAAAATGGAATCATCATCATCATCAAATTCATTATTGAAAACATCTATCTTAGTATCATAAGAACTTTGAGAATCATAGAATCCTAGCTTTTTGGGACTAAGGATATTATGGAAAACATGTATGGCTTCATAAGAAAAGAGTCATGCCTTTAGAAAGAAAGGTTTTAGCCTTAACATACCTTTTTGGTCTCGTACTACTTAACGCTTATCCTTCCAAGCTTGTAAATCTACATTCAAGAGAATTCATACTACTGTTAGGCTTATCGTCATATGCTTATCTTAAGTCTTCAAATTAAACCCCTCTAGAATCTACCAAAATTCGGGCAGGATCTCCCCTGTTTATATCCCTAGCCCGAAATCACAATACCAACAACCAACACAACAACAACACTAACACCAACAACATCATCACCAATATCAAAATATTCCACCAAACATCCCACACGATGTTTGTCAACATACAATAACAATATACACTTCTTTTATTCCCAATCAAGGAGCATAATCTCATCAACACACCAACAACATTAGATACCATCCGTATACATGGAAATTAGCCCAACAACACAGCCACAACATGATCAAAATAGTCCATAAACTCAGCAACTACAACACAACACTTTATAACCTTTCCTCCATAACTATTTTCACTTTTAAGACTTGCTAAACCTTCAAATCAACTCAAAAAAAAGAGATAGGATGAAGAAAATACCATATATTTGAAGAACTTTAGACACACCGACTTTCTTCAGGACCAAAATCTCCACAACATCAAGTAGAAATAAGAACAATCACTTTTCATGAACTAGTTTGGTGTAATCTTGTTGAATTCTTGATTTAAGGGGTTATAAGTGTTTAAGAGAAGTGTATGGATTTTTCTAGAACTCCCAAGAAGTGTAAATGATGAAAAAAATGGAATAATATGGTATTTATACCCTTTAAGAGTCGGTTCCACCGACTTTCTAAGTGGGGCCCGCGGGGAGCCATTTCGCAGCTTGGATGCTCATCTTGAAATGCCCATAACTCCATACTCCGATGTCTTTTTGACGAACGGTTTGCCATCTTAAAATTTCTGTCCAAAATTCTGCCAACTTTTTCCAAATTTTTGACAAACTTATTTTCTTCGATTTGCTTGATCCCGGAACCTTTAGACACTTGCTTATCACTTGTTAAGAGTATTCCTTAACCTTATAAGGGTTCCATGACCTCTCTTAGCTGACGTTAGTTTACTTACAATGCAAACGCCGAGAAATTTTTTCGAGGTGTAACACATGATCAATACAACGGTTAGTCTCAAACAGGCCAATACACTGCGGGCTCACTTGCCCTCCTTCCCAAATCGCATGACACCCTTGTTGGGTGTAACATTCAAAAAAACCTGATGGCTCACTTTACTAGTCACCCCTCTCTAAATTTAGCTCAAGCTCCAATTGTCATATCTCTGTATTCGAATTTCCCTCACAACTGATCCCCGAATAAACTAATTGCTTTTGCTCGAATTCTCTGACTTGATAAAACCGCAACTCTTAACGCGATCAATAGGCCCTACAAACACTTTCCCAAACGAACGCAATCCTCTGAAACATCGCCATAAACCATAGCCCATTCTGAACGGGAAAGATATTCTGATTCCGCTAATCTTTCCTTTGTACTTGCTAAAGCCATTTTTCGCACCGCGATCTCTTAGAAACATATGAACACATACACCACAACCTGCAACCATGACTTACTCTCGGCAAAAAGAATCCTTGATTCATCTGAGTTCCCTACGCAATTCCATCCAAACTGATCTTACTGACAGCCAACTTGGCTAGTTCCAAGTCTTCTTAAACCTTCAAATCACAATACAGGAACCATACCACTGAATATCTAGCCTAGCAAAGTCTGTCGGAACCCCACTGATCACTATAAAGACCTCTCGCATAATAGTTCCTCCTCAAATCTGTACTAAGCTCATAGTAAACCATTATTCTATCCAAGTAATGGTTCTAAAAAAAATATCATCAATTCCACTAGAAAACCCTGACAAAGCTTGGTAAATCTATCATACCACAAATCTAAGCCGAAACGCATTGAATCCTCAAATATCTTCCTGGAAATATAAACATAGACCATTAAGCTTAACTCGAAAAATGTTGACCCTGAATGAATGCACAATTCTCGAATACCACCAATAGTCATTTCAACTGACTTCGAATTTTCGAAACCAATCACAGTCCTATCACACATCTGTGGCGGCCAATTATAATCTTTCCCTCACGCATAATGAATCATGTTGTTACCCTCGACTCCAAAAGTTGCGTCCTACCCAAGTTGTGAACTTAGTACCGAAGAACGATACCTTATGATTTCAATCTTCATGTTTCTCAACCTTTACCCGATATGCAAACCCGATACAACCCTGAACTTTTCGACGCAAAACCTGAAGGCTCATATAATAATTATCTAACCATCGAACCTATCATTGTATCACCTCGATATGCCCATAAATTTTCCAAAGGTATCTAATCTTTCAACTACCACTCTAAACCTCGCGTAATTACGCCCAAGTTCTTAATATCCAAAATGCTCACCCAAGCTATCCAGTCAATATTACTTGCAGCATAATACGCTACCATGAATATAGTCGTATGTCGAAAATATAACTCTAGTCTTCGCATAATAGGGATTTCCACAATTCCTTTCCCCTAACTCACACTAACTCATCCACTGAAGAGTGTTACAAAAATTTTCAACTGTGAACCACCCAAGTCACTTTCATAAGCCTTAACATGTTGGTTACCTGAAACTTGTTTCCCACTAATCGATGTTCATAAATCCTCACGAGACTCGTCATATCGCTTGGTCCATTTCTATACACTTCCTTCTTTAAGCTACTCAACAATCATACCGCATTTGGAATATGCAAGAAAACCACACCACAAGCCATACTGACTCAAGAAATCCCTAAGATGTACCTTTTTCTTATCAATTCTCAATCAACTATACCTTTTATTGCCTCTTCAATTCCTCAATTTCTGTCATTTCACATACACTGACATCATTTGACCATTACTCGAACCCACTCAGTAGTCTATCACATAATCATAAGTCTCGCTGACTAGCTGAATTACACCTGGAGATAATAGTAGGCCGCACACTCTATTCATTATAGTTTTCCCTTAACTCACTCAACTCTACACTGAAAAATCTCTTAATCCAGCGTATCGTATAATCCCAAGTCCGGTGTATCACATCACCAGTCTTAATAATATCCTCATGTATCTCACTGAAGCGTCCTTTCCCGAATCGCTTTGCTCAATTTTCAAAACGTTATCCCGAACGTAACTCAGTTAACCTATCATTGATCTACCATTTAAAGTATCCATGTTTACTAATCCCTTATTGAAATCCTTAACGTTACTAGTCCTCGAAGAATCACCTCTTACCTCAATTATCGAATCTGAACACCTTTAACCACTCTCACGCCAATCCTTTTTTATTCAATCATATAAGCCGAGTAATAACACCACTTGTAGGGGGATCTAGCCAATTTTAAACAATGAATACAAGGTTCCCAACCTTAGTCCACCACTGACCTCTATTAGTCTATAACATAACCGAACATACCAACTCATCCATAAACTCTCAAGCCATCTTTACACTGAACAATCGCAACCATGCTCTCACATCACTAATTCTTATTTCAATGATTTCCTTTCTGCCCTTAACCTCGAAGACACCAATCAACCTCATCGGTCACACCCCTTACTGTACGTTATGATATAATGTCCCCACAATCCAAACACGACTCAAGTACTCATATTAACTCACCTCAAGTTTTACGAACCTTAATCCCCTGAACCCGATAGCAAGATGTCTTATTGTAATCCTTCAGTTCTCGTATTTCATTTCAAATCACTTTTATCACTATCTACCAACAAACACTCAAATCCACTCGATCCTCTAAACTAATCATCCCTCTAAGTCGAACAAACTACAAATAATATCAATAATTCTCCTCAAATCTAAGTGTAACAACCAGTAACTCCCCATGTCATTAACTCATTGCATACGCCCATACTTGAAGTCATTTCTATTAGTTGATTACTAGCTCCTCAGAAGCCCACAACTCAGTCAAATTTACCAATCAATCAATGTGCCCATAACATTCTTTCCATATGAGAGTATTCCTTTAACACCAACGATCCCATAACAAGATTGACCCTTAGCACCAATCGCAACCTTATCCTAACAACCATGTCAGATATTGTTTTTTCCCTTCCCAATCTCACGAAAAGTACTCATTTGTAAGATATTCTATGAATTCTCACTTTGCAACATGCTTTCCGCAAAAGTCTTCCTTCATGTCCTTATTGTCAACTTCTTTTCTTTATTACATGCAATCATAATACGTTTTCCCAAATTCGATGGTCATTATAGAACTTACACTTGTACTCTACCGCTACTGAATTGTCGACCCGCCATTGGTACACTAGTGTCACGCACACCATCATAAAGCCTTGAAGAAGCTGATGTTTTTCCCAAACCGATCATATCATCGAGCAACCCACTATTGTTAAGCCATCAATGCACTTTGTCACTTCTGGGCAACCCAACGCTGAAACATGGAGACCATGTACCCCCTCTAAATTATGTTTCCCATTTCTCATGAACTCCCACAATAAATGAGCCTAATTGCGACTCCACACAATAATCGAGTCTAATCGCGACTCCACACAATCGAATCCTTAGGCCATAACTAGACACTAAACTTGATCATGCGTCTGAATCAGAATAACACATCTCGTACCATACCACAACACATCATAGATCGACCATTCAAATAATAATTTGAGGATGAGTTTACACCTTCCGTGGGTGATTAAGATAAGAAAGTTCAGATATCAGTTGGAATCAACTAGATACCAATTTGAATGAAGTCGCACGAGAGAATGAAAGAGTTGGAAGTTTCCAAAAATGTCTTATAGCCTCTCGCAGATAGGTACGGAGCTCATCGTACTAATCCATGAGACTCTACTAGACACGCTCTTGTATTATAGATCGGGTAACCTAGGGTTCTGATACCAACTTGTCACGACCCATTTTCACTAAGTCGTGTGGGCACCTACCTTTCCTACGTCGGTAGGCAAACCCTTATCCCAACAATTATAAAACATAAATAAAGTGGAAGAAGATAGAATAACGTAAGTCTCATGATAATAATATAAAGAAATACGGAAGTAATGAGAATCGGACCCCAATATCTAGTTTGGTCATACAAGAGCATCTACCAAATACTACAAGTCTGAATAATACATAAGATCTCAAAAGATGTCTCGAAATGGAAATAAGACATAAATAGTAAGAAGAGTCTTCGGGCAGCAAACGTCCTCATGCTCACCCTGAATAGACTCAGCATCAACCTCAATAATCAGCCACGAGGGGTAGAAGTAGATCCAGACTGGTACTCTGTATTCAGAAAAGAATGCAGGAAGTGCAGGTCAGTATAAACAACAAGTACTGGTAGGTGTAATAGGCCGACTAAGACAAGCTAACGTATATAAAGACAGCAAAGAAAGATAAACACATAAAACAACAAGATACAAGTCACCACGAATCCACAACCACGGAACAAGTCATCACCTATGTTATAGCATCTACACCCAACTGTGCTAAGTCTTAGTGTGAATAATCCGAACCAGTATATCACAATCATATCACAACAAGTAATCACCTATGTTATAGCATCTAAATCCAACTGTGTCAAGTCTCAGTGTGACCAATCCGAACCACTATATCACAATCATATCACAACAAGTCACAGAAAATCAAGAGGTACAATGCAATGCAATAATGTATGAATGATAAATGCAGTGCATATGCACCGTACACATGTACTTCGACCGATGGAACATCGCATCTCGGCAGCACAACCCATGGGGGACCCGCGAAGTCCATGTACCAGTCACTCCGCATACAACCCAGAAATGACTCCATTCCAACCTATACGCCTCACACCAATCATTTCGCACACAATTCAGAGATGACTCGATATACAATGTGTTTCAATACATCAGTATTTCTTTCTCACTTTCCATCCTCAATACCATAACAATGCATTATTGTATTATGGAAATGAGCATGAATACGATGCAATGTAATATAAACAACTGATTCAATCCCAAACAGTATGACACAAGGCACACAAGTAATATTAATAATAAGGCTACATAATAAGTCACAATGGAATCACAATTCTCATCTCAATATAACATCAAGTAAAGTACCGCAATATCATAATCATGATTTATCACTAATCACTATTATCTAATGTCTCAACGTGGCAACAAGCCAATAAATAATTAGAACAAGATAAGTCAATAGCGCAACGAGGTGGCTAGCCCCAATCATACATACAAGGCCCAACCTAAGGCAATATCCAACCCAACTTCATACCCGAAGGTTTACATGCCTTCTCCGACAATATCATCTAAATATAAATTTCGCTAGTCGAAGTATCACCATAAAGTAAACTGTAACCTACCAAGAAAGTCGAACAACAAATCTCCAATAGTCAAACCTTAGTCTTGCCCTTACTTTGAGCCTCGAGATGATGGAAGTCTAATCATATCCGACTTATGAAATTAGAATCAAGAAGAAACATCATTTAACCTTTACTTCTATTCAAGACCCAAATCAACCTATGAAATGGGATTTATGAACTAAAAAGATGAAATAAGGAATCTATAGGTCTCAGCATGAAATTAATGTTCTAGGTGATCAACTCCCATTAATTATAAGCTAGAAGAACTAACAAATCACTAAAATTTGAGGCAAAACCCCCAAATTTGGGTATAAACCCTAACTTCCAATTTCATAAATTACACACTAACAATGAAAAATTCCTGAAATATTAGACTCTAATCATTAATCCCATGTTTAATGAAGCTAACCCAATCAATAGTTCAAGGTTTAATAGCCTAGAATGAAAAACCCACAAAACCCTCGTTCAATCCACCATTTCTTAAGGAAACTAGCGTGTTTAATGGATTCCTAAGGTGATTAATGAAACATGGAATGGAAAGGAAGCTGAAACAACTTACCACAAATATTTTCTATAAAGATCAGCCTTGAATGCTCCCAAAAAGCTCTAAAGTTAGAAAGGTATTGAATGAACAACTTAGGGCTTTTAATACACATTTCATGAATCTAACTGCCCGTCACCCACGTCTGTGCCCACTCTTGCCCTTCAGCGGTCCTGATCACGCGGTCCTATGACTGCTTTTACGGTCTGCCCAAATGCATAAGCCGCTACAGTGGTAGGGTAATTGTCACGACCCAACCCCGTGGGCCACGACTGGCACCCTACTTGGGCAGAGCGGTTTGTCCTCGGAATGTTTACAGGTCGTGTCTAGTAGAGTCTTGTTTATCGGTGTGTTGTGCACCACATCTATAAATAGGAGGCTACAGGACATTTAGGGTGTTGCCTTTCTTTGATTCTTAGATCGTGCGATAGAGCCAGCTGTAGGAAATGAATTCCTTTCTTTCTAACCCTTGATTGCAGCTGGATAGCGGTATCGACGTAAGACAACGACTGCTGATATTGGAAGCTACATAGTACTCAGGTAAGCAATGGTATGAAAGACGTATGCTGGGTAAGGTATTCTGAAGTACGATTCAAAACTTAAAGTTGAACATTGAAGGGAGAAATAAAACATGAAAAGTGTAGCAGGTGCAGTTGAGTTGGGCATGTGAGGTAAGCCTCGACATCTGTATGCTTCTATCTGTAATTGTTAGCCCTGTGTGGCTATGATGCGACATGATATGATATTTATATATGCATATGTGTTGGCCCTGTGAGGCATGGTTGGTATTTCCTGTGTATAGGTTTTGGGATAGTAAGAAATACAGAGGAACCTCTGCCCAAATTTTTCTAGAAATACGAAAAGGGAAATGAGATATAAATTCTTAACCTGTCATGAAGGTCGATACCGACAGGGTAAATCTACTATGTTGGATTAAAGTTTAAGAGAAACTCTCCATGTCATTTGTAAGAAGCATTACCCTTATCTGGAAAATTATATCTCAAGAAAGCATATACGAGTAGCGAATTCGCAATTTATTTGAAGGGACCAGAAATATGTTCTAACCCCATTTTGTTTTAGCATAGCCCATGTGAAGGGCAAAGACATGTGGAAGGGCAAAAATGTCCAACAATTAAGTTCCCTCTAATTGAAAGAATACAAAACGTATGACAAGCAGTTGAGAACTGAGCGGTTCGCTCTCGACTCCAATATATGGATATATATATATATATAAACGTGGAGGTAATTATGTGAATCAAGTACTAAAAGATTTCGCGAAGTTCGTCGGACTCTAGTTTTCTTTCGCTAGTGGCCGGAAGATGCCTTGCGGTATCAACTGATTGGAGACGGAATTTGTGGGATAAAAACTTAAACTCGTGGGCTGTCTAGAAATATATATATACGAAGGTAAATATTGAGGGTTTAAAAGGGGGCGACGCGGAAATCATAAAGTCAGAAAAGTAATAGAATTCTCGTTAGGCCGGGATGGGACCCGCTACGAGAACGTTTTGGAAAGTTGTTAAGACCCCGATTGGTCTTATATTATGTGACAAGGGCGGTGCGGGCCAATCGGCGTGATTGTACCGGCCTTAACGTGCCTAAATTCATTAAAGTTGTAAGGTTAAGCGTGCCAGGGCCAGAGCAATTTTGAGATGGGTGACCCCCTGGGAAATGTACAAAAATTTTCGCAAACTTAGATATGAGAGACGAGTAGGAAATTCTGGGTGACCAAAAGGGAATTAGGATGTGTGATATGGCTAGAAACTTTATAGGGGCCACACGAGCTGAGACGGATTAGATTGCTAAAAAGGGAAGAAAAGCAGCGCAGCTCTGAAACTAGGGTAAGAATGAATAAGTGATTGAAGATGTATTGTAAAAGCAATGGTAGTGATATATATATATGTATGTGTAGGGCCCCCATTTATGACCGTGTCGATTGAGTGGCGAACCCTGATAGCCATTGTTGTAATATATGGAAAACATTAACCGAACAGAATTTATGAGACAAAGCGAAAGGTATGGCACAGATGTTACGGAATAAACTAATATTCATTTTGCTACCAGTTGAGATTGGAAGATTCTAATACGACGATGTTGGGAAAGAGAAGAGAATGATTGAGTGGAAGGTAATCCAAAATGTCAGAAAGAGTGAACCGTAAGAAACGTAATTAAGCAGAACCCCTAAAAGAGTCAACGGGTAAAGCCCGAGAATTATTTGCGAAAAACAAACTAAAATGCAGTAGTGCAGGACAAAGGAAACCTATGGTATGGAATGATGAATCATGTGCATATCAAGTAATTCGAATATCGAGAAAAATAGAACGACGGATAAGGAATAGGTATGAAAGAAGGAATAACTTGGCTAAATCATCCAATGAGGAAGGATACGATTATTAAAAGATAATTTGCTATGTTAATTACGATATCTGAGTGTCAGCTATTGGATAAGATTGTGTGCTATGTAATTATGATTCTGTTGGGGTTTCGTACGAAGATAACCAAGTTGTATATTAGAAAGAAAAGATACGAATATGGTGTAAGTATAACCCCAAAGAGGGGTAACGAAGGAGAGTGAGCAAAGTAAGTATACATGAAGACAACTGACATACAGAAGACTGAAGCGATAAAGGACTAGCCTAGGCCTTCGACATTGTCTGAAATATGTAGTTCTCCGAGAATGGTCTGATTATAGCTTATGTTCCCCGGCAGCTCAGACCGCACGAGGAGAAATTATTTTGCTCATGATCTGGAGTTAGCTACGACGATTCATGCTTTAAAGAGATGGAGGCACTACTTATATGGGGTCCGCGTTGACATTTATACGGGCCCTAAGAGTCTCTAGTATATTCTAAGCCAAAAGGAGTCGAATTCGCGGCAGAAAAGATGGTTCGAATTATTGAAAGATTATGATATTAATATTTTGTGCCACCCTAGAAGGGCTAACGTTGTGAAAAACGCACTTAGTCGTGAACCTATGGATGGCATTGACCGGCGTACGTTCGGCAACAAAGAATTGGTTTGTAAAACTTATCAGTCGGCTAGCCTTGGAGTCCGTTTGGTCGGTTCTGAAGATATCGAAATTTTCGTCTGAGAAGTTGCAGAATCATCGATTATGGAGAGGTAAAAACAGTGTCAGTTTGAGGAGTCTATTGGGTATGGTAGAGAGACGACCTTCAGCAATGAAAAAGACCCAGTTCGAGGTTTCACCTGACGGGTATGGTTATACGAAGGCAGACTATGTGTGCCCGACATCGTAGGACTGCCACGGACAATTCTGAGCGGAGCGCATAATATTCGGTATTCTGTTTATCCTGAATCTACTAAAGTGTACCATGATCTCGGATGCCTATACTGATGGAATAGTATGAGACAGGACATCGCAAGGCTCGTTGCCCAGTGCCCGAATTGTCAACAAGTCAAAATTTAGCATCAGAAACCGGGTGGACTGTTTCAGGAAATAGAATTCTGATTTGGAAATGGGAGATCATTAATATGGATCTCATTACGGGTTTGTCTCGCACCCCGCGAAAGTATGATTTCCATATAGGGTATGGTTAATAGGCTGACAAAACCAGTCCATTTCCTTTCCGTCGGAACCCCCGATTCAGCTGAGGATTATACCAGACTATATGTCTTAAAGGAATAGTGAGACTCCATGGAGATCCCATATTTATTGTCACTGACAGAGGTACTCAGTTTATGACTAAGTTTTGAAGATTTGTTTTCAGGAAGGATTAGGGGCTCAGATAAGTCCGAGCTCAGTATCCCAACCTCAGACCAACAGACAGGCCGAGTACACTGTACAAATGCTAGAAGATATGCTGCGGGCCTGCATTATTGACTTCGTAGGCAGCTGGGATGATCGTCCACCATTGATCGAGTTTGCTTATAATAACAGCTACTATTCTAGCATCCAGATAGCCCCTATGAGGCTTTGTATGGCGGAGAATTCGGGTCACTGATCGGTTAGTTTGATATTGGCAAAACAGAATTAGTCGGTCCAGATATAATCCAGCAGACCGTTGATAAAGTAAAACTTATCCGAGGGAGGCAAGTAGCAACTTAGAGTCGGCAGAAATCGTGTACTGATATACGACGTCGACCCTTGGAATTTCAGCTTAGTGATTGGGTGTTTTTTAAAGTATCAACTATGAAAGGTGTAATGTGATTCGGCGAAAGAGTAAGCTCAGTCCACAATATATCGGACTTTATTAGATTGTTCGAAGAATTGAGAATGTCACTCACGGGCTAGATCTACCATCTGATTGGGTAACGGTACATCTGGTACTTCATGTATCCATGCTCCGCAAATGTGTCGGTAATCCTCCCAGAATATTTCCAGCAAAAGATATTCAAGTGACGGAAGAGTTGTCTGATGAAGAACAATCTGTAATTAGTCTGGATCGCCAGGTACAAAGATTACGCGCTAAAGATGTACCTCCTATTAAGGTATTGTGGCAAAACACTAATAGAGAAGCAATGACCTTGGAAGTAAAGGATGGAATGAAAGGAAGTGTCCCCACTTATTTCTTATGCCCACAAGTAATCTAAATTCCTTACTTAATTATATTCAAGACGAATGTGTGTCAATTGTGCTGACTGTAAAAGAAAGCTCCCCTGAAGTACTTACAAACCCTATAAAACTAATCTAACATTCGAGGACGAATGTTCTAAAGGAGGGGGGGGGGGGGGGAGGATGTTATATCCCGTATTTTCGTGTATTCGGAAAAATTCGAAATAATTTTGATTTGTAAGGAATAAGGTCATATGTGATTTGAATTAATATATGTATGTGTTGTTCATGAAAAATATTTATGTGGAAACACGGAGGAAGGCCAAGGGCAAAATTTGAATTTTGGAAATTAGTTTCGGGAATTACAAAATGAAAATTTCAACCATTTGGGCTCAAGAAAGATTGGATGAAAATTTGAGCCCAACACCAAGGGGTGGCCGACCATCACTTGGCCCAAGCCCACCATTTTAATAAATATTTACCATGTGCTAGAAATAACTTATAAAGGATCATTATCTCTTAGAACTTTCATGAAACAAGAAAGAGAGAACAAGCAAGAAGAGCAAAAAATAAAATAGAGGGCATTCGGCCCTCTTGCTCCCACTTTCACCTCCCAAAAATCTTCCTCCAAAAATTTGTATCTTGTGATTTTCCTACTAAATTGAGTGCCCTTTACAACGTGGTGCAATTGTTTGGGAAGAAAGGGCACTAGTTTCTTCAATGTGACAACATACTTGAGTGAAGAAGATTGGAGAAAAAGGTAAGAATTCATTCCATATTATTATGTTATGAAGGCTTATTTGTGTTGTAGTATATGGAAATGAGTAGAATTCATGAAAACATGGAAGTTTGTAAAGTGGGTGTGCATGTGTGCATGTGGCCGTGTGTATACTACATTGTATGCATGTGATGTGTTGAATTTTATGTTGCATTCTAGTTGTGTGTAGGATGGAATGTATATTGAGAATGAAAGTTGAATGAATTTGATGGAAGTTGGGAAAATGGAGTGTGGCCGTGTGGTATTTGAAGTTGGAAGGAGAATGAATTAATTTGGTTTAACATGTTTGTTGTGTTGTTGTGATGCTTGCAATGTAAATAAAGATAAAATGATGTAAGTTTGCAATTAAATGGAAAGTACAAGATTATGCCGTTTTAGTATGATTTTATGACATTATGAAAATGGAGTTGTTAAGGTGCAAATTACGATGATTGTTGATGAATTTGGGATATGGAAGCATGTTATGAATAACTATGTTAAAGATTAGAAGTTTTGAATGAATTATGACTTTGGTGGAAAGTTGTATATTTTGTATATCGAATGAATATTTCGTACAAATGATATGAAGTGTTTCCAAATTATATTGTGATGATTTTGGTTAATGATGAATGTGAAATCCTTGAGACTTGTTTGGAAATTTGAAATTTGAAATGGAAGTATTGCTTTATGTAGAAAAGAAGAATATTGACGTTAGAACCATTTTGATGTGATTCGTGATAACTTTGGTATTGTGGGTTGTGTTGTTGATATTTATTGAGCCGAGCTAAGCCTCGGGGATGTTATATGTATAGGGGAGGTGCTGCCGAAATTTCGGCAGACAAACATGAAGTTAAGTGAATTCTTAAGTTTTGCAATTCCTAATTGGTAACAATGACCAATTGCAGATTTTGGACGAAACGGGAATCGAGTTTGAACGAGCGTAAGAAGTGAGAAAGGTATGTAAGGCTACCCCATTCCTTCTTTTGGCATGTCCTAGGTATACTAGGTCGATATTGGAGCCCCGGGGGCAATTCTGGTCCTTGAAATCCGAAATGGAAATCGAGTACTATTCATTCAATTGAATTGAACTATAAAACTCATATTTTGTTGGAAAGTGACCATAAGTTCAAAACGTTTGTAAACGTAATCGATTTGCTTTGAAACCTCCATGTATGATTCCATAGACCCCAAATGTCCGCGGTTTAGGTCCGCCACCTCGACTTGGCCCGAGGTGGGCCCGCTAACTCCGAGATTCTTTTGTTTGCTCTATTAGTCTCATTTTTGTATAATGTCGGCAAAGGATTTTCGTTTGTGAATTTGGCTATCGAAAAATAATACTTTGATTGCCACGATATCCTAAATTATATTTTGAGCCATAATTACCATTTTGGAAATACTTTTGTGAAATGAACCCCGTTTTGATTAGTTGTTCGAACTATTTTGACTAATGAGTCAACATATGATTTTATCAAGTTTGTAAAAGTATTTTGATATATATAAATTGCATTGTTTGCTCACGACTCCGTTCGTGCCCTTATTATGATTTCGTCCACCGGTTCCCGGGCGGGTTATGGTTCGTGCGCCCTATGATAAATTCGGCCGTATACTGTGTTACGGTTCCCGAGGCCTCGCCATAGGGCTGGGTTCCGTTTGGAGTTATGCTGTGATATGGCTGGTGATATGTGTATTCGGGGATGTACGGAGATTTGAACCTTCTGGTGTTATGCTGTGTGTGGCACCTGCGTCGGAGGGGTGACCACGTTCCTGAGCTTTGCATGATTTTTTATCTGCATTATGTACATACGGTTTTGGTGCAGATTTTGATATACTGGTCAGTATTCCCCTTTTTGTATCCTGTTTGTTTTCAGTTATGGTTTACACTTCTGCACTCTATGCTTTACCTACTCAGTACATCTTTCGTACTGACCCCCTTTCTTCGGGGGCTGCGTTTCATGCCCGCAGGTACAGACGCCGGTGATCCACCACTGTAGGCTCCACGTCCTGCTATTACAGAGTGCTCCTTTTGACTCGGAGCCCATGTGTCGGTATATATCTTTTGTGATGTCTATGCATCTGTATATTTGACTATTTGGGGTACGGCGGGGCCCTGTCCCGTCATATGTTTTCGTTTTGTATTTGTAGAGGCCTGTAGTCATATTTTTGGGTCGAGGGTCCGGTATGTGTCTGTTTGATTACGATCTATGTCTTAATGCGGTCCGTCTGTTATGGTGGCCAAAATGGCCCTTATGCCTATATTTGTACATATGATCGGCGATGTGCATTCCGCCGCTTCTATCTGTTCCGATATTATATTTTGGTGTGCACGATCGCTTAAGACCAGTTTTGATTTAAATTATGTTTAAAATAACTATTGTGAACTCTGAGCTAAGTTTGGATATGATAATTGGTTATGTAAGTCTGGTTGGGTGCCCAAGTAGGGTGCTAGTCGTGGCCCACGGGGTTGGGTCGTCACAGTAATCACTAGAGCAGTACCGTTGCCGCAGTCCTGATGCCGTCACAGCAGGCACCAGACACCAGAAACTCCCAAGTTTCACTAATTCAACCAGAAATCCCGACTATCACCTGAGACTATCTGCTCACAAAGCATTTATCTAAACATACATAAAAACACGCTACAAACACAATCATAGCCTCAGAATTCGTGACGGAGGTCTCGTTGACCGAGTCAACACCCGATACCTCAAAACTGACCTCCCAACCCAAGTCTCAAAATGCACCCGAGTGCATTGGGAACAAAACCAAATATACGCACTAATTCTAAAAGAGCGTCCGAACCTCTCAGAATCGATGGATTCCCAAAAAAGGTTCGTTTTTCAAAAGGCCAACTTTGAGTCAACTATTTTTCGCTTTAAGTCTAAATTTCCCACAAAGTCACCCAACTCATATCCAAAGACCTTGAGAAGTGTTTTAATGGTCCCCTCGGGGAAAATGTGGGCTAACCAAGCTTGAGAAAAGGTCTAGAGCATCAAAAAGGCAATAACGATCAGCCCAAACTCTAGGTGATTTCTAGTGTTACAAAGAGATTTTGGTGCCAAAACCCCAGACTGCTTGCTAGTTTTCCCTTTCTCCTTCTTGTAGCTACGGTTGGGGGATAGTTTCAGGTAAAAAGAGCCTTGGTTTGGTGGGTTCCAATCTGTTCAAGGTAATTTTATGGCTCTCCTTCCCTTATCTAAGTTTCTGCAAGTTGTAGCCCGATCATAAAGGCTAAAACATAGAAGTTTCAAAAGAATTAGAGTGTTGTTTTTGCATCATTGTTGGCTGGTTGTGAACTCATTTTTAAGTTGAATTTGTGGCTGGTTTACATAAGAAGGGGCTTATTTAGGTACTTTTGGTTGTGTTGCTCGATTTGGAAGGAAAGACAAGACGAAAACATGTTTTAATAACTTAAAAAATCGGTTTTGAGTTGCTATAACTTGTTGGACTATTATGAAATCGTTTTAACGATATGTTATGGCTGAAAATCAGTAGAAATAAATGAATACATAGTGTTTATTGTTGTTAACAAATTCTAGAAGAAAAAGGTGTTTAAAGCTAGATTTTGTTTAATCGTAAATCGAGCTTGCCACTCGTTGTACTATTGCTTGAGTTGCTGGTTGTCGATGGTATAGCGTGGCCATGTTATTGTTGTTGTTGTTATTGTTTTGGTTATTGTTTATGGAATTTTATATTGGGAGGGAGTGAAAGTTAGAGGGGAGGTGCCGCCCAATTTTCCAGAAATGAGCTACTAGCTTAGAAATACGATTTAAGCCCTTCCATAGCTTAACCATAGTTCTAATGTCTTAATGTAGGTTGAAGTGCTACGGGCATTATATATTGAGTGATGGTTAAGCATCAAAGGTATGTTAAGGCTAATCCTTCCTTGTTTTGGCATGATCCAAGTAACGAAACGCAAGCGTAATGTTATTTAATAAATGGTTCTACTCTTAATAGTTAAGGATGCCTATGTTATTCATTCTTATGAAATGTAGCTACGACCGTTCGGGCAGTTATGCATTTACCATGGAGCTACATAATGGTTGGACAATTATATATCATAAATGAAAGAATGATATGATTAAAGAATAACTCTTATTTTTCCCTCTTTAACACGTGGGGTCCAAGTGATAATCACTTATCAATACTCCTTCTCATGATGCCACCTATTTTTATATGACCCTTATTTGTTACATGCAACTCATTCCACGTGGCAGGCCACTAAAATAGTTATCCACAATTGCTTAATTAATTCATTAATCTCCCACCAAAATCCAACATTGCTCCAATTACTCACATAATTAATTTCTTGATCTCAATTCACTTAAATAGTAATCATTTCTCTTTTTTAATACATCTCATATACTCATAAACTTAATCATGTGATATAGCACTACTTTCATAGCCTCCATTGGCACACATAAAATATTATTTTCAATCATTGTCGTCACACTTTTTCGTCTTAAATAATTTTGGGACTTCATTTCTCGTATACACCGAGCTCTTGATTTTCGTCCTTGGATACGATCGAATTCTCCGGGCGCCGGTAAATTTGCTCATATTGGACAATTAAATTTTCTAGTCCAAAAATACGGGATATTATAGCTTGGACCATATTCCATTCAAATAAATTTTGAACCTCGACGAAACTTATTTTCTTCGATTAGCTTAACTTCAAATCCTTACGATACATGCGTACCCTCACTTTAACCACCTATAAGCTTGGGGAATAACCTCGTGTCCGTTACTAGTATCATTTAACTCGCACACTTTCCAACGTATGAAAATACGGGATGTAACATCCTTCCCCCCTTTAGAACATTCATCCCCGAATGTTAAACCAGTCCTGTACTCCCAATACTTCCTCAAGTGTGCTTTTATTGAATTATGCCCTTTTCGTTGGTCGATTCCCTTCAATTTATTATGACGCATTCCAGATCTCTAAGTAACCATTCCCGTAATATTTCCTCTTGCTCTTGCCTCTCGAGGTAGTAATTCCGCATCATTGTCTTTACTCTCCTCTTTATTTCGTAGTTGGTTGGCAGTTGTATTGCAAGCTCTTCTGCCGAAACCTTATTCTCTTTCTGGTGCACTTAGTCATAGCTCGACCCCTTCTTCCTCTATAAGTTACTCCCTTAAGACGTTTCGTTCACTTCGTCTTACCTCTTAATCTTTATATAAGATTTTATAACGCGCAGACTTCCCTCATCGATTTATTAGACTTTACAATCCTTAGAGTATTTCATACCTCTGGTAACTCGTAGACCCTTCGACTCTACGAATAAAACGACATTTCCCAAGGTGTAACATTATTTTACTCCAATAACCTTGCATTGCTCTGCTGTTACAGTCCATATTCGGGGATATTCAGCCTTATGTATCACTTCTCGACTTCCTTAAAAGACTTTATCTGTCACTCTACGTTTTAGCTCTTAATCTCAATCCTTAGTGTCGCTTCACTAGTCTTTATGCTTTATCTTGCATTCTCCTCTCGTATCTTATAATTGGTATCAGGATAAATCTTCGGCTCAGCTATGGCCATGTCCTATTTTCCCTCAGTACTAATTCTATCTCGGTAATTTGGCTCAAACCATCTTACGCCTTTCCTTAATGTACCCAAAATATCTCAACCGCATTGTTATTACTGGATTCTTACTCTTCTTATCAAGTACTCACTTGTTCTCATTCTTAGCATACAAATATTCGTAGGTTGCATAACTATTCTTGTACAACTTGTATAAAATATATCCAATCTTAGTCATAGTCTTTCCTTCTCCTAGTTCATTATGCTTTACATAACTCATCCGTACTAAAACTCGCTCGTAGTCTATCTTGTCATATTCCTTTCCCTTCCTTTATTCACCCCTATGATTTTCTCATATCCTACTATAGGAGATTTTCTATCCCTTCTCTTTGCTACTTATAAGTCGCAATATCATTAGCGCACAACTCTATTGCTAAATCTTAGCCTCTAATCTAGTATAGCATTGCTATCCTTTCTAATAGCTCTTAAGTTACTCGTTACCATTCCTTTGTCGTACTCTTTCTTTTTATAAGCACCCACTTTGTAATGCCATATCATTCAAGATCTTTATAGATGCTTCTCTGCACCATCTCAAATACCATCCTGACTCCTATCCATTCATTGCTGGCTTTCAGATCTTGCTAATCTTGTCTCAGCAAGGGATCTCACTTAAAGTTTAAGCATCCATATCAAATATATTGTAGTGTCAGTTGTTTCCATCTTATACTTGGACTTCTCTCACCCGCCTCCCTCCTTAAGGGTGTACTTATACCATTATCTGTTTATATTCTGCTCTATGTCCCTATTTCCAATCTCAATTCCATCTGATCTTTTTTTTTCCAATTCACTTGGTATACTGCACCATGTCCATGTCTTTTCATTATAATTTATACTTTAATTGTCCACGTACGAAACCTTAACAAAATCATGAAGCGACGAGAACCTTTCTATATATAGTACAAAATTTCATCTGACCATCTATACTCGAGTAATGCAACCCATGTAGCAACTCATCCAAGGCCACATTCCACTTACTCCAATCAGTAATTAATTAGTACTTATAGTCGTTCCAAATTCTCAATTAGGTAGCACTTATATTCCGATGATAAGTGTCCAAAGTTCTCTTATAATATTATCTTTATCCCAACCTATACATAATCAGAAAGCACACCATACAAGTAGCTTTCCCAAGTCCCTCTTAACGATCCAGTCATGAAGCTAGTCATGAAGATGTACAGGGTACATGAACTCCTGGACACCGCTCGTGGACTTCAGTCTTTGTGTTACAATGCCCGTTTATCATAGTCCATCGCAGATTGCCCCAAGGTAAAAAGTACTGTAGTCATGTTAGCTTACCTTAGACCAAGTGTTTCTACTCTTATCATTTTCTTATAGTCAATTTCAAGCCTTATCCTTGGTGTCGACTTTATAGTTTCCAACTTGATAATTCCTTTATCTTAGACTTTTCTTGCACTATTCTTATAAATCCTTTGTCATGATCGTCACCTTGATTAACCCCTGCGGTAATAATTTCTTAGCATTATAACTAATTCAACACGAATACACCATAGTCCATCAACTACAACAATACAATTACTTAGTTATAACTACACCTTTAAGTTTGTAGCTATATATTTCCCTTTTTATTTTATACTCGTACTCAATTAGTTACGTCTAGCTTCCTTTAATATTCCCTTACCATTTTCCCTGTCTATGTCCATCTTTTATTCCGTACACGAGGAACCTCATGCTACCTCTGTACCCTTCAGAAAACACTACTTCTGCATAATCCCTTTCTCATTTTCAAAACGTATTCTGTTCATCCCTGTTTGTTCTTATCATCCCAATCCTTTTTCTGGCACTCATTCTACCTTGTTGCTCATCTTGCTACAGTTTGGTCTTTCACAGTTCCGTCACTTATATTACTCGTGTCCTCGGCTATACATGTCATAACCTATTGCTACACTGTTATCTCGCTTTCTTCCAATTTCCTTCTTTCAATTAACTCCTTCTTCACTTGCGCTCGCTATCATTTCCGTTATCACATAATATTTATTCTGAACTTTCCTTATAGAAGAACATCATAAGTCTTTCTTATTCGTTCTATAGCTCGCCTTTATACTTTAATCACATAGATCACGTCATACCTTTTAGTCACTTCTCACTAGGCTTTACTCATTTTCATAACAATCCTTATTATATTCACATTACATCCTGTTCGTAATCAATCCTATAGCGTGACACTTCTTAACCTTTTACCCTTTCGGGTCAATCTTATCCTTAATACCTCACAAGTTGTCTTATCAATACATTCATATTCGTCACAATTCTTCTTCCTCTGTACTCTTATCTCAATCATACTATTACTTCTTCTACTATTACTTCTTCTAAGGGGAGCCTTGGCGTAACTGGTAAAGTTGCTGCCATGTGACCAGGAGGTCACGAGTTCGAGCCGTGGAAACAGCCTCTTGCAGAAATGCAAGGTAAGGCTGCGTACAATAGACCCTTGTGGTCCTGCCCTTCCCCGGACCCCGCGCATAGCGGGAGCTTACTGCACCGGGACTATTACTTCTTCTAACTATAAACTCGTCGTAATTTATCCCTACTTATCAGTTCACTCGATACCTCAATAAAACGTTATTGTTAAGATTTGCCACCTTTTTCTAAATCACCCCTTAGTGTCATAAGCCCTTCCAAATTATCCTACCATCTCACCAACAAAACATGAAACACATGATCTAAGACAGCCCACAAGTTTGAGTTTTCCTTCTACAAATTCCATCTCCAATTAGTTGATTAAGAACTAATAAACTCAAGGACATAAAGATATGATGAAATACTCAAGAACATAAGAACGCTCCAACTCCAAGATTACGTCACCATGAAGCATCCTCCAAAACCACCACAAGAAGAAGAACTAGTATCCGACAAGCACCACGGGACTTCTAATGCTTGATTCACACAGTTTACCTTCAGATTTGTTCTTGGATCATGAACGAACTATTTGGTTCATAAACTACTTGCTGTATGCTTTGTACTCTTCAAATAGAAGTGAAACTTAATTGCTGGACGTTTTTGCTCTTCAACATGAGATTTTTCTAAGGTAAAATATGGCTGGGAAATATTCTGGTCCGTTCAAATGAATTCCAAACTTTGTTGCTCATATTTGCTCCTTCGAAATAAAATTTCCCCAAATAAGAATGATGCCTCTTACAGATGACATGGAGGGTATCTTTTAAAGCTTTAATCCAACATGATAAATTTACTATATCGATATCGACCTCATAATTACTATTACTATCAATTCAACCGTTAACTTTATCTCTCGAAGTCAGATGTACTTGCAACTTAGTCAAATCTTATCATTACTGTTGACATGACCCTTGAAGACTTTTTACGAACTTATATCTCATCCTCTTTTTATTTCTAGGAAAATTTTGGCAGAGTTTCCTCTGTATTTCTTACTATCCCAAAACTTGCACGCAGGAAATACCAACAATGCCTCACAGGGACAACATATACATATATAATATATGATATGATAGCCGCACAGGGCTCCCCATATCAATAACAGTATGAAAATGACGAACTTACCTCGTATTTCCAACTCAAACTGTACCTGTTACACTTTCCTGTTTATTTTCCCTTTCAATCTTTAACTGCATTTCAATCATATCTGCAACATTCACACTATATCTGACATATATTCTGCTTACCGTTACTGATTCCTTCAGTTTCTTCTGTGCGCACTTTATAACTGAACTTATCAACAACATATATACATTCAATCCATTTTCTTACTATACTTACAATAACTTACCTTGATGATGGCCAGTCACCGTTCTGTATATCCAATTTCTGATAACGTAACCTCAATGAAATATTAGCCTCTGTAACTCCCAGTAGCATTATTTACTTTCTCTTGTCGACACCACTCTCCCGCTGAAATCAAAGGTTAGTAAATAAAGGATATCATTTCCTATCTCTTGGCTCTATCGCACGATCTAGAATAAGAAGAAAAGATAACATCCTAAATGTCCTGTAGCTTCCTGTTTATAGATGTGGTGAACAACACACCGATAAACAAGACTCTACTAGACACGGTCTGTAGACACTCCGAGGATGAACTGCTCTGATACCACTTTTGTCACGACCCAACCCCCTGGGCCATGACTAGTGCCCGAGCTGGACACTCGTTTTGCGTACCTGTTAGATATAGTAAAACTGAATCTATGAACAATATGGAAACTTGCAAAAGAACTCCAAAGGTTCATAACGTCATCATATATATATATATATATCCAGATAACCTGTCTCCTGAAGAGTCACCACTAATCAAAACATAATATGGTACGCAAGCCGACAAGGCCGCCATTACATGTCAATATGATACACAGGCCGACAAGGCTGCCACTACATATCAATACCATACGCAAGTCAACAAGGCTGCCACTACAGACGAACATATCCATAGCACATCATATAGACACAGTTGAACAAAACTTATACACAACCCACACATATGTCTACAGACCTCTAAGTGTATCGATAGTGAAATATGACGGGACAGGGCCCCGCCGTACCCCTGCCCAAACATATATATATATATATATATATATATATATACACACATCAAAAGATCTGTACCAAAAGTCTAGGCTCCGGAACAATGGAGCTCCCCAAGACAGCTAAGTAGAAATCCTAAGCTAGAGGATCACCAAATCGACTATCCGTATCTGCGGGCATGAAACGCAGCCCCCTGAAGAAAGGGGGTCAGTACGAGATATGTACTGAGTATATAAAGCATGAAATACAATAAAGAGGATCATGACTGAAATAGAGATCACAGGAGACAAGTATGACATTCAAAATACCAATACACTTGCCTTATGAAATGTAAATCATGCATATCAATATCATATATCATACCCGGCCCATTATGGGACTCGGTGAATAAAGGCGTCACATGCCATCCTTGGCGCCATAATCACACCATCATATCATCATATCATCACATCATCATATCATCATATCATCATATATATATATATATACCGTACCCGACCCTCTAGTGAGGGACTCGGTGAACAATGCAGTGAAACTGTGCACGAAAACATACCAGGCCCGGGACTCGGTGAAAGATATATTGAGGTATGCACGAGCAGAGTAGTGAGCAACCATATGCAAACTAAATCATATCTGAGACTCAATAGAATAATCAAAATGAACTATCATTTAAAAATAAAGACAATAGTCATATCAAATGCCCTTCGAATGTCACTATGGATTATATCAAAATAGGACGCCTGAAATCATAGACACGTATCAAGACATAATAAAATAAGTTCTGGGAATCAAGAACATTAACCATCCTAGTGTCTCTATGTCACACCCCAACCTTACTAGGGTGTGATGGGCACCCGACCCCATATTCGGAGCTGAGCGAACCCGCTGACTCTTATACTTAGGCTCTTTAAACTCTTACATCAATAAGAAGTGGAAAACATAGTAAAGCTTTCAGAATTTTTCTTTTCTTTGTACTCAATTCAAACAAAACCTGTAATCATATGAAACTTATATTATAACACGAATGACACATCGGCTGGTGGAGCCGCTTACTGAACTGACAACCAATAACCACAACTCTGTCTGCAAAGTCTCTAACTTCGAACAAGACATCATAGCATAGTACGCTGACTTGGCTACACTCCAGGGCCAAATGGAGCTCGCCAACTTCGCTGGAACATCTTCCATAATAGCTTTTGCTCATCTGGGTATACCTGCGCGGCATGAAACGCAGCCCCCAAAGAAAAGGGGTCAGTACGAGCAATGTACTGAGTTTGTAAGGCAGGAATAGTAACATAGTAAGGAATATAAATATGAATAATAACAGGATGGAAATATAGAACATATTATGAGGTAAAAGAGTAACCTGTACATATGAGTGCCCCTTAGGGCGGATGCCATGCATGCTTATCTTTCCTTTGAAAACATTTCTTTTTCATATATAGAAAATAAGAACATGTCATAGCGCCGAACAACGTCGGCTCGCCCACATAGCGCCGAAATACGTCGGCTCGCCCATAATCCCGCGTCCGGGCATCCCGCGTCCGGGCATCCCGCGTCCGGGATGAATACGCCAGCTGACCAGGTGGCAATGCGTCTTATAGCGCAACATATCTCCCCCCCCCCCCCCCCCCCCCATATACTTATACATATATCCCTTTTCCCCATATTCCCCATATACATATACATATAACAGCATGCATGAGAGCCCAAAGAAAGTCATGTGTCTATCGGATTGACGTAAGGTCAGTAACCTCCGATTACATTATGGAATAACCAGGGTCGCTCTGTCTCACCTTGAAGGAATGATAATTATAAGGCGAGACTATCAACGAAGGATATCATTAAGAGAAAACATAGAATAAGATCATAAACCTCATAAGACGTCAATTCATATACTTTGGAGTCTTTAGAAAATAGAGTCATAATCAAGGAATAGAATTGAGGATCAAGAACTAGCTCGATGTTCACATATTCATATTGCATCCATAACTTGAGACATTCAAAAATGAAACCCATCCTTATCATAATCATCATAGACATATTCTCATCTTTGACAACATCGTTTTCATTACAAAAACATGTCCGTCGTTGTAGTCATAAAAGTTTACAAAATCATCAACCTTTGTTTTGGAAAAGTATAGACATTTTGGAAAACGTTTATGGGTTATCGGAAGAGAATCATTCCTTAGAGTCATAAACATCTAACTTTTGAAAACAAGGAAAATATGGAAATACTTATGAAATCATAACATCGGGATCATGCCTTTGAAAGAAAGGGGACAAGCCTTAACATACCTGTTCCGCGCCCTATTAGCTACGCTTAATTGTCCAAGCTCGCTACCGCTATTCTACATTCAAGAAGGTTAACGCAATCATTAGATTCATCACCATATAATTGTCTTAATTCTTCAAATAAATTCACTTATGATCTGCCGAAATTTCGGCCGCACCTCCCCTGTAAATACACCATCCCCGAGAATCTAACTCGGCCAATTCAACAACAAACCCGAGAATGGAACTCGGCCACATTATCCACAACAATACACCAACAATTATTCTAACAATACTACAATATTCATAATGATCCAATGCTACCCGAATCCTCCAACTTTAACAAAAGTATTAACCACACATTTTTCTCATTCTAGATTCATAAACCATATCAACAACCATGCATTAACAACATCATTCATACAATGTAAGAATCCAAGCTAGTGTCGCATTAACTTTCTTCAACAATCCTATAACGATTACAACTTTATTTCCAAGTCATTAAACCTTCATTTTCTTATGGATTCCACAACAACAACAACTAAAATATCACATAGAATCAATTCACCATAACTTGCCAAACCAACCCCTATTCGGCCACAATAACATCATACATGTTTTCATGCATTTTTGTCCATTTCTATATATTACAACAACAACCAAAAGACTAAGTAAAATTAATTCATTCTTTCTACACAACACCATTCCATTCGGCTACAACACCAACACACATATATGCCATGAATTCCAACCATTTCTATATACTTCAACATACATAAATCATCTATAACATATGTAAAAGAGGATTGAACACATACCTTCTTTTCCACTCATCTTGTTTTCGGCTAGACTTGTAATTGCAAGAATGAATGATTTTCTTGCTCCAACAACTACACCACGTTATAGAGGACCTTCAAATTAGTGGGGATACTTGGAGAAAATATTTTTGGAATCAAAGTTGAAGGCTCTATTTTTTTCTTGCCTTGGCCGAATATGGCCCTTTCTCTCCTCTCTTATTTTGTTTTTCTACAAGCTTCTTGATTTAAAATGATGAATTAGTCATCTTTCTCCATATATACTTGCCCCCCTTTAAATATGAAATGTCCACATGCCTCCCCTTCTTTCTTTTTTCTAGAGTTTTCTTCCTCTTTTCTTGAAATTTCTTAAATTAGTCAAAGAAGACCAATTTTCTTATAATAACCAAATGTGGCCACTTGTCTTATTATATACACTTTGGTCCATATCCACATTAAATAAAATGTGGACATATACCCATATGTCACACGACCAACATGGCCTCTCTCAAGAACCTTCTTGAATTTTGTGAAATTCCCATTTTGCCCCTAGACTTCTGCAATATTACCATGAGCCATTTTGTGAATTTTCCTTTTTACCCTTAACCTTTATCAATATTTTCATACTAATAATATTCATAAATAATATTCATGACCCACTTGTACATTAAAATAGTTTTGGAGGATGGTCATTCCCTTAACTTACCACAACTACCTTGGAGTATCCGAGCGTACAAAGTACGGGCTATAACACTCTAAGAATAAGAGCTTCTTTGGAGTCATATACACGTCGTATGTTTGTTTCATAAAGATCATGCCAAAAAGAATGAAGGGATAGCTTTACATACCTGTCGTAGATCAACTGTAACCAAGCTTACGTCGTCGCTCCTTTAGCCTATTTAATATGAGAGTAACACTATTGTTAATAACTACGATTTCCCAAACTTATAAATCTACAACCAATCACTTTTGGGAATCACTTCTTAGTTTATACTTCTTGAGTAGTATTTTGATTAGTTAAGAACTTGACGGAAATCGGGCAGCATTTCCTCTATATAACTCACCTAACCCGAACTTCCAATTAATTTCCGATTACCACAACAATACCAACAACAACGATAACATCAATTTCATATCAAAGTAGAATTAAATCCATCCTTAAATCACTTCCAAAACAGCCCAATATACATTCCTATACCAATGCTTGTATACACTTCTTTATTTTTTTGTATATACATAGTATAACGGCAACAAAAATAACAAAAACACCTCCAGGTTATTCAATTAATTTCCAGTCATATAATTTCATAAGAACAACCTGCCAAAACAGTCCACCGAACTACAACACCAATTTATCCGATTTCCGGCATAATTTTCGTATTTCTTTCATCCATCAATCTAGATACGACTTGGATAAATTAAATACATCTAGGAGAGAAGATTTCTTACCTTATATGCCAAGAACTACTCTTCCTCCATCTTACTTTACTTTGAAGAAAACCCGGATTCGACAACACGAGAAACGGAACAACGCGATCGACGTACCGGGCAAAATTCGTATGTTTCTTGCGAGGAAAAATACTCGTTACTTCCCTTGAAAGCAACTCGTGTAGCTGCTAACATAGAAGGGCAATGTTTCTAATATGTTTAATAACTGTTGGTGTGCCTAATAACATAATGGTTGGATAATTATATATCATAAATGAGAGAATGATATGATTCAAGAATAGCTTTTATTTTTGCCTCTTTAACACGTGGGGTCCAAGTGATAATCACTTATCAATACTCCTTCTCATGATGCCACCTATTTTTATATGACCCTTATTTGTTACATGCAACTCATTCCACGTGGCAGGCCACTAAAATAGTTATCCACAATTGCTTAATTAATTCATTAATCTCCCACCAAAATCCAACATTGCTCCAATTACTCACATAACTAATTTCTTGATGTCAATTCACTTAAATAGTAATTATTTCTCTTTTTTAATACACCTCATATACTCATAAACATAATCATGTGATATAGCACTACTTCCATAGCCTCTATTGGCACACATAAAATATTATTTTCAATCATCGTCGTCACACTTTTTTGTCATAAATAATTTTGAGACTTCATATCTCGTATACACCGAGCTCTTGATTTTCGTCCTTGGATACGATCGAATTCTCCGGGCTCGGGTAAATTTGCTCATGTTGGACAATTAAACTTTCTAGTCCAAAAATACGAGATATTATAGCTTGGACCGTATTCCATTCAAATAAATTTTGAACCTCGACGAAATTTATTTTCTTCGATTAGTTTAACTTCAAATCCTTACGATACATGCGTACCCTCACTTTAATCACCTATAAGATTGGGGAATAACCTCGTGTCCGTTACTAATATCATTTAACTCGCACACTTTCCAATGTATGAAAATACTGATGTAACAAAAAGGCCCTTTACACTTCATTTTATTCATTTTTCTTCAACTCCACAACCCTATAGAAATCTCTCTAGAATCTCACACACTTCTCTCTCCATTATAAGAGTGTTCTTGAAGGTTCTCCACCATTGTAAAACATTCTATACCATCACAAAAGAGGATCAAACTCCAAAACCCCAAGCTAATTCATGGAGAAGGATTGTTCTTGTCTCTACTTAATGTTGTAATGAATTTGGTCTTGGAAGAAGTTGAGTGGGGTGAGGTTCTTCTTGTGTAAGGTATGTTCTCCATTCTATTTCTCATGATTAAGTTGATTTCAAGGTTTAGCAAGTCCTATAAAAGAAGAGAATCATAGTAGAGAAGTTGTAAAGTATTAATGTTAAGGTGATGACTACGGAATGAATTTGTAAGGAGATTTTGGATTAATTTGAGATTAAATTGAATATAATTCTTTGATTATGGTATTGTGAATATTGTTATGGTTGGTTGAGGAATTAGGGGAAAACATCGTGTGGGATATTTTATGGAGTATGTTGGTGTTGATGATGATGTTGTTGATATTAGTATTGCTATTGTTGTCAGGCAGCTTATATATATATAATGTTGATTTAAAAAGTTAAAGTTAGCATGCATGGTATCCGCCTTATGAGGCAATCAGATGTACATGTTATCTTTATCTCATGTTATATTCCATATTTCTTGTTATGTTGTTATTCATGCCTTACATACTCAGTACATTATTCATACTGACGTCCCTTCTTGTGGACACTGCTCTCATGCCTGCAATTAGGCAGGGAGATGGATCATATCCGTAGGTGCTCTATCAGTGGATTCTCAGGAGCAACCCGCTTACTTCGGAGGTGCAGTCTATTGGTATTGGTCTTCATGGTCACTTGTATTCTATGTAGAGGCTCGTAGATATGTGTGTACAGTTAGACATTTCATAACCCTACCGGTTCATATAGTTGTATAACATTTTAGTATCCTTATCGGTTGGTGATGATGGACATAATTGTTGAAGATTGTATAGAGATGTGTCGTTATGTTAGGATATATGTCTTTACAGGTTATGACATCCATGAGATATCTTTATGGTCCACCTAGGAATGATTATGTGATATATGTTTAGAGGTGCTCAGTGCGTTAGCTCCGGGTGCCCGTCATGGCCCTCAGGTTGGGTCGTGACAAAAGTGATATCAGAGCAGTTCGTCCTAGAGTGTGTCTACGAGCCGTGTCCAGTAGAGTCTTGTTTATGAGTGTGAAGCACGCCACACTTATAAACAAGAGGCTGTAGGGAATTTAAGAATGATTGACCTGTCTTTCTCATCTTATATCGTGCAGTAGAGCTAAATTATAGGATGTGATGTCCCTGATTCCAATCCTATGTGTTTTGATTGTGGATGAGCAGTTGATTATAGAGCTATGAGGTAATTGATGAGAATTGAAGTTGTTACTTTGAAAGGTATGTTTCCTGCATTATTGATATGTATAGAATTTGATATAAGAACTCGAGCTAGATGTTACGAGCATTTGTGATCGCCCTGTGAGGTATTGGATGTGTTTTCTGGGCTGTGTGCAGGAAGGAGGCAGTAAGAAGTATAGAGGAAACTCTGCCGAAATTTTTACAAATTGAATTGTTTGAATTGCTATGCTATAGAGACAAAATGAAGGGAAAATGTGACAATCGGATGTTTGGCAAGTCATGATAGGGAAAATGTGCCAATCGGATGTTTGGCAAGTCATGATTGAATGAACCATTATGAGACGCTTTTAAAGAGAAGATTTAGAATGATTTTAATTTAAGGGAAGAACCCTGGAGGGGAAAAATGATTAGTAATTAAAGGAATTGGAATGAGTGCATTTGAGATTTTGGAGAATTGAGATTATTGAAGATATAGGGAAAGTTGACACTAAGAATTCAAATGCAGTATTACGATTTATAGATTGGTGAGTAAAGATAACGAAAAGATACTGATATGGGAAAGGAAGTTAACGAGTAGGGGAAGGTTACTCTTGAAGTTTATACATATACATAATATCAGGACGGGTTGATGACAGGCACACAAACTCGTTTTATCAAACTTTCCCATATGATGTGGGTTACATTGGGATTTAGAAGTTACCAGTCATTCGACTTTAAAGGGATTCTGAATATTTGATAGTTGGTACTATTTTGAGAATTATTATGGCCGAGTTACTTTGGGTAATAACGATGACCTTTACCTTAAGAATGAGAAATGGTTAGATAAGTTGATTGAAATTATGAATGTCTTCTGGATTGCTTATATAACCTCTAAATGTGATTTTGCTTGGCCGACGAATGAAGTAGAGATTGTATCTGTCACGACCAAACCCCGTAGGCCGTGACTAGTGCCCGATCTGGGGTATCAAATGCTATCTCAAATGGTATCAAACGCATTCTAGTAAATTTAGTCAATTTCCAGAAAAGAAAAAAAAACATTTCGGCAGAGTTTCCTTTGTTTTACGGACTACCCAATATACCCTGCACGCAGAAAATACCAACAAAGGCCACACAGGGCCAACAGAGCAACATTTAAATATATGCGGACCGGCCGCCACGGTGAAAGGGGATCGCCCAAACACAACATAAGCACACAACTGTACAGAAAGACCCCAACCCACAAACATGTCCACAGACCTCTAAACAGACCGACAAAATCATATGACGGGACAGGGCCCCGCCGTACCCATGAACGAGAATATACATATATAGAGGTCACAGACTATACCAAAAGATGGCTCTGAATAAAAGAGCGCTCCAAAATAGCAGAATAAGATCCTAAGCGGACGGATCAGCAAACCTGTCGTCGGTACCTGCGCGGCATGAAAACGCAGCCCCCGAAGAAAGGGGGTCAGTACGAAATATGTACTGAATATGTAAAGCCTGGATTACAGAAACAAAATCATAACTGGTACAGAACGTACAGAAAAGTGAGTGGAAAATCCAAAGTATCAAATACATATTTCCAAAACATGCAGAGTGTGTACAGAAACATATGTCATATCAAATCCGGCCCCTGCCAAGGGACTCGGCAGATAGAACGTGGCCACCCTCCCGACGCTGGTGCCACAACACAGAAGAATCAGAATAGGGGCATAACCCCGTAACATAATATGTCATATCAGATGGCCATAATAAATCATATCAGAACAAGCGTACATGGCACAACATACTCCACAAACCCATGTACGCGTATACCTGCCCCCTCACATCGAGGCACGACGAACAATGCAAAGGATCACGCTTGACAACATATCCTGGCCCGGGCTCAGTGTGGGGAACCATTGGGGCATCCACGAATGGAGTAGTGAGAAACTAAATGCAGTTAAAATATCATAAATATTTTCAAAGACTCGATGAGGCATATCAATGACAAACCAATTTAATGAAATCAGACGGGATTGTAATAAGTGGGTTTCAGATGTCATAATGAATTACAGAAGCATAACCTTTCTGAAGTCGTTCCAAGTGACAAAACGATTCGTAAGACTTAAGGAAATATTTAAAATAGTTTTTGTTTAGTAGTTAAAAGAGCAGTCAGAACATTCCTTTCAAAACCGTTCGAAAACAGGCCTTAAGTACAATAAGGGTAAAATCGGGAATAGTGGGCCCACCTCGGAACAAACAAGGCGGTGGGCTCCAATTACGCGATTTCAGCTTATGGGGTCACCTACGAAGGTTCTAGGGACATTCTATAACTTTTCATAAAGTTTGGGGAAAGTTTGCATAATTTTCAAGAAAGCATACAAAAAGGGTTCAATTCTATTGAACGAAGATGTAACAATTTCAGACGCGGATTCCGATGAGCAGAATATCCTCCGAGGCGTAAATCCGATCCTAGTACCTCTAGGACATGCCAAAAGAAGACTCGGGATAGCTTTACATACCTTTTGAGCTTTTTAAGCCTATCCAAGCTCACTTCCCGTTTCGTCGAAAATCTGCAAATGGTCACATTTACCAATTATGAGTTATGGATGCCACAAATTCAACTTAATGCATACTAGCCTACCGAAATTTCGGCAGCACTTCCCCTATACAAATAGCACCCCCGAGAATTCAACTCGGCTCAAAATCATCAATAACAACCCAAACAACAATATCAACATCAATAACAAACATTAGAAACACAATATGGCACAACTAGTTCTACTTGCCGACATAATGCCATAACCTTCATTTCAACTTCAATTCCCAAACCAATTTCAATGACTTCGCATTCATTATCAAACTAGATCATCACAACATAGTTTAAAAGCGTTTCATATTGTTTCCTCAAATTATACACACGATATACATAATATACAAACTTTCCGCCAAAGTCCTAACTCGTCCGAAACTTCTAATCTTTGGCATCACATTCATAACATGTTTCCATCTTCCAAATTCATCAATGATCATCATAACTTATACCCTAACATCTTCATTTTCACAACGTCGTAAAATCGTACCAAAGCGACATAAGTTTCTACATTTCATTTCAAAGCAAACTCATATCATTTTACTTTCATTCACATTGCAAGAATCACAATAACACAACTAACACACTAAACAAACTTAATCCATTTCATTCCATACAACTCCATACCACACGGCCAAATACTCTTTTTGCCAATTCATCCAATTTTATTCAACTTTCATTCACAATATGAATTCCATCACATTCACAATTAGAATACAACATAATTTCAATTCTTCATTGGTATACAATGCATGCATACACACGGCTACACATATATACCACACACCCACTTTGCAAACTTCTATTTCTTCATACAATCAACACATTTCCACATACTACAACACAAACAAAAATTCATAACACAAGAATAAGGGGTGAATTCTTACCCTTTTACTCCCTCTTCTTCACTTGAATGAATGGTCACCTTGAAGAATTGAGTGCTTCTCTCTCCAAACCAACTATACCAAGTTGCAAAGGGTCTTTGAATTAGTGAAAATCCAACAAGAGAATAATTTTTAAGGCAAGATTTTTGGTGGTGAAATTTCCAAGCAAAACTCGAACCCTTCTTCTCCTTGCTCTCTCTCTCTTGTTTTGTTTTCTTGTCTTCTAATTTTCTTGAACTTTCTAAGGGATAAGATGATATATATAACATGGTCCCTTAAGTTAATTAATGACATGGAAAAATTAAATAAAACATGGGTTTGGGCCATTGGCTTGGCCGGCCACCCCTAGAAACTTTGGGCCTCATTTTTTTTCCATTATTCTTGGCCCAATGACTTATAGTCCACGTTTTGTAATTCCCGAAATTAATTTCCAAAATTCCAAATTTTCCCTTGGCCTTATTCGACACTTCCACATTAATATTCTTTCCTACACAACTCCTATGTCAAATAAAAATTAATTATGACCTTATTTCTTACAAGTCAAGATTGTTTTCAAATTTTTCCAACGTGTGAAAACACGGGATATAACATCCTCCCCCCCTTTAGAACATTCGTCCTCGAATGTTAAATTAATCTTATAGGGTCTGAAAATACTTTGGGGGAGTTTATGTTCATAGACAGCACATATGACACACATTCATTATTGAAATAGAATTAAGCAAGGATTCAAGATTACCTGTGAGCATAGGGAACAAATGAGGATATTTCTTCGTCATTTCCTCTTCGGCCTCCCAGGTCATTTCTTCCCTGTTGTTGTTCCGCCACAGCACCTTAACAGAGGCTACATCTTTGTTCCGGAGCTTCCTTACCTGGCGGTCCAAGATGGCTACGGGCTGCTCTTCGTAAGATAATTGCTCCGTCACCTGAATGTCATCCGCAGGAAATATTCTGGAGGGATCACCAATACACTTGCAGAGCATAGACACATGGAATACCAGATGTACCGCTTCCAAATCAGATGGCAGATCTAACTCATAGGCGACATTTCCAATTTGTCGCACAATCAGATAAGGCCCAATATAACGCGGACTAAGCTTACCCTTTCTGCCGAACCGCATTACGCCTTTCATAGGCGATACCTTTAGAAATACCCAATCACCAACCTGGAATTCCAAAGGACGACGCCGTTTATCGGCGTATGATTTCTGTCGACTTTGGGCTGCCAATAGTCGCTCCCGGATAAGTTTCACCTTATCAACTGCCTGCTGGATCATATCTGGGCCGATTAATTCTGTCTCGCCAATATCAAACCAACCAATAGGTGACCTGCATTTCCTGCCATACAAAGCCTCGTAAGGAGCCATCTGGATGCTGGAATGGTAACTGTTGTTATAAGAAAATTCAATCAATGGCAAGTGATCCTCCCAGCTACCTCTGAAATCAATAACACAGGCCCGCAACATATCTTCAAGCGTTTGGATAGTGCGCTCGGCCTGTCCGTCACTCTGAGGATGGAAAGCTGTGCTCAGGCTCAGCTGAGTCCCTAATCCCTCCTGAAAAAACCTCCAGAAGTTCGCCGTGAACTGGGCACCTCTGTCAGTGATAATAGATATAGGAACTCCATGAAGTCGCACAATTTCTTTAATATAAAGCCTGGCATAATCCTCAGCGGAATAAGTAGTTCTGACGGGGAGAAAATGGGCTGATTTTGTCAGCCTATCAACAATAACCCAGATGGAATCATACTTCCGTGGAGTGCGAGGCAAACCTGTAATGAAGTCCATATTAATGATATCCCACTTCCACGTCGGAATTTCCATTTCCTGCAACAGTCCACCCGGTTTCTGATGTTCAATTTTGACTTGCTGATAATTTGGACACTGGGCGACGAACTCTGCGATATCCCGTTTCATACCATCCCACCAGTATAGGCATCTAAGATCATGGTACATCTTTGTAGAACCAGGATGAACAGAATAGCGAGCATAATGTGCCTCGCCCATAACCTGCTGCCGTAGCCCTGCAATATCAGGTACACACAACCTGCCTCTGTATAGTAAGGTTCCGTCAGGTGTAAACTCGAACGGAGTCTTCTCCTTTTCATGGGCAGTGTCTCTGTATCGAGCTAAAACAGGATCTTCATATTGATACCGCTTGATATCTTCCTTAATAGATGATTCAGAAACCCCCCGGACAGAAATCCGTGTATCTCCAGAATCGGCCAGACGAACCCCAAGATTTGCCAACTGGTGAATATCACGTACTAGCTCCTTCCGGTCTGGCTGTAAATCTGTCAAGCTGCCCATTGATTTCCGGCTAAGCGCATCTGCAACAACATTAGCCTTGCCCGGATGATACAGAATATCCACATCATAGTCTTTCAGGAGCTCCAGCCACCTCCGCTGCCGCAAATTAAGCTCTTTCTGCTTAAAAATATACTGGAGACTCTTATGATCTGTATAGATATCAACATGGACGCCATATAAATAATGTCTCCATATCTTCAGGGCATGAATCACTGCTGCAAGCTCCAGATCGTGGGTAGGATAATTCTTTTCATGCTTTTTGAGCTGTCGGGAGGCATAAGCTATAACTCGGCCGTGTTGCATCAATACACAGCCTAACCCCACACCAGAAGCATCACAATAAATAACATACCCGTCTGGTCCCTCGGGAAGAGTCAGAACTGGAGCTGTAGTCAGCTTCTCTTTCAGCAACTGGAAGCTTCGTTCACAAGCATCAGTCCACTAGAACTTGGCTCCCCTCTGGGTTAGCCTTGTCAAAGGCGCTGAAATCGAGGCAAACTTTTCCACAAATCTCCTGTAATAGCCTGCTAACCCCAGAAAACTACGTATATCCGTGGGCGTCGTGGGTCTGGGCCAATTCTTCACGGCCTCAATCTTCTGTGTATCCACCCGGACACCATCAGCTGCAATAATATGCCCCAGGAATGCCACTGAAGCCAGCCAGAATTCACATTTAGAAAATTTTGCATATAATTTCTGATGTCGAAGTACCCCTAATACCGCTCTCAGGTGATCTGCGTGCTCTGCCTCGGACCGAGAATACACCAGAAAATCATCGATAAATACAATTACGAACATATCCAAGAATGGCCTGAATACCCGGTTCATTAAATCCATGAATACCGCAGGAGCATTAGTCAGCCCAAAAGACATAACTCTGAATTCATAATGCCCATATCTGGTCCGGAACGCTGTCTTAGGAATATCAGTCTCTCGTACCCGTACCTGATGATTGCCTGACCGAAGATCTATCTTTGAAAAATATTTGGCGCCCTGCAACTGATCAAACAAGTCATCAATTCTGGGGAGGGGGTATTTATTCTTTATAGTTACCTTATTCAGCTGCCGATAATCAATACACATACGCAGCGACCCGTCTTTCTTACGCACAAATAATACCGGGGCTCCCCAAGGCAAAGTACTGGGCCTGATGAAGCCTTTTTCTAACAGATCCTTCAACTGCTCTTTCAGTTCTTTCAATTCTGCCGGTGCCATTCTGTACGGGGGAATAGATATCGGCTGAGTATCTGGAAGCAAATCAATAGTAAAATCTATCTCCCGCTCTGGAGGAAGGCCTGGAAGCTCATCTGGGAATACATCTGGAAATTCATTAACCACGGGAACTGACTGAAGAGTCGGTGTTTCTGCTGTCAAGTCTTGTACCCGAACCAGATGATAAATATAACCCTTTCTGATCATTTTCTTCGCCTTAAGGTATGAAATAAACTTACCTTTCGGCGATGCAGTATTACCTGCCCATTCTATAACTGGCTCCCCAGGAAACTGGAAACGAACTACCTTATTTTGGCAGTCAACATTAGCATAACAGGAGGCTAGCCAGTTCATTCCCATAATAACATCAAATTCAATCATATCTAATTCCACCAGATCTGCCTTAGTGTCTCGGCCGCATATAATTACAGAACAGTCTTTATATACCTGTTTCGCTACAATAAAGTCCCCGATCGGTGTAGCTACCTCAAATGGCTCTTTAGGCTCGGACGTTATACCAATTTTACTAGCAACAAGAGGCGAAATATACGACAAAGTCGAACCTGGATCAATCAATGCATACACAGACCAAGAGAAGACAAATAATGTACCTGTAACGACATTAGGCGATGCCTCCTGGTCCTGGCGGCTAGACAAAGCATAAATGCGGTTCGAAGGACCGCTAGTACCAGAAGCTCCACCACGACCTCTGCCGCGACCCGCCGGTGCTGAGGTACCCGGCCCAGTAGGGCTCATAGCCACTGATGAAGATGATGACCCGGCGGCTGATCCGGTAGGCTGCGCTGCACCGCCCGAACTACCCTTATACAGGCAATCTCTCACAGAATGGCCCTGACGGCCACAAGAAAAATACGCACCGGTGGCCCTGTAGCACTCTCCCGGATGGTATCTGCCACAATAAGAACACTGAGGCCTAGGTGGCCTCGTCTGACCAGAACCCTTATCTGACCGCGAACCTGAAGCCCTGGAGCTCTGACCTGCACCTGAATACCTTGGGCTATCAAATCTGCGACCTGTAGGCTGTGGAGGTGCGCTCTGTGCCGGCTGGGATAGATGTCTGCTAGGCTGCTGCGGCTGCTGAGGCTGTCTGCCCCGAAAATCTCCAGAATACCCAGATGATCTAGCCCTCTTGGGCTGTCTCCGATCCTGACTCCTATCAGGCTGACGCTCCCTATGCCGGTCCTCCATGCCCTGGGCGTGCGCCTGAATCCGGGCAATATCCATATCGGGCTGAGCGGCCAATACCAAGCAACTGTCGACAAAATACCGGTCCAGCCCCATAATATACCTGTGCATCCTGTCAGCCATAGTAGATACCACAGCAGGTGCGTATCGGGCCAATGAGTCGAACTCCATACTGTACTCTCGGACGCTGCGGCCCCTCTGTCTCAGTAATAAGAATCTGTCAGCCTTGGCCCGCCGTAACTCCGGAGGCAGAAAATGGCTAAGAAAATCCTGAGAAAAATCATCCCAAACTGCTGGGGAAGCGCCGTACCCTCTAGATAACTCCCATGACTCGTACCAATTAGCCGCCACATCATACAACCGGTACGAGGCCAACGCAACTGACTCTGTCTCAGAAGCATTAATCAGCCGTAAGGTGCGCCGCATCTTCCTGATAAACTCCTCAGGATCCTCCTCGGGCTTTGTCCCGAAGAAATATGGAGGGCCACAAGTCAAGAACTCACGAGCTCTCGAACTGTCACGCCTATATGCTCGGTCACCTCCCAATCCATGCCCCTGAACCTGTCCCGCCACAAGTCTGGTCAATAGCTGGACTGCCTCTCTCATAGTCTGATCCTCAGTCCCTGGCCGTGGAGCTGGAGGCTCAGGTACTGGAATCTCGGGAGCTAGCGGTGGAGCCGCCCCTCGACCTGCAGCTGCTGCTGCATCAATCTCCTCTACGTGTGGCGGTGTGGAAGAGCCCTCTGCCGGGGGCATAATATCAAGAGCAATATGTGCATGGGCCCTGGTAACCCTCTGGGCCCGACTAGTCTCTCCCACAGCTGCTGCCTTGGCCTTTTGGGCCGCTGTCGCCTTTTTTGGAGGCATAACTGCAAATGTAACAATTCGTTAGGGAGGAATCATCCTGATAACACAGCTTTATCGCACGATCTAAGACAGAAAGAAGGGTAGTATCCTAAATGCCCTGTAGCCTCCTGTTTATAGGTGTGGTGCACAACACACCGATAAACAAGACTCTACTAGACACGGTCTGTAGACATTCCGAGGACGAACCGCTCTGATACCACTTTTGTCACGACCCAACCCCGTATGCCGTGACTAGTGCCCGATCTGGGCGCCCGAACACATCTACCAATGCTATCTCAAATGGTATCAAACGCATTCTAGCATATAGCAGAAGCCAACAAGCCTTTATTTCAAATTTAGTCAATTTCCAGAAAAGAAAAAAAAAATTCGGCAGAGTTTCCTTTGTTTTACGGACTACCCAATATACCCTGCATGCAGAAAATACCAACAAAGGCCACACAGGGCCAACAGAGCAACATTTAAATATATGCGGACCGGTCGCTGCGGCGAAAGGGGATCGCCCAAACACAACATAAGCACACAACTGTACAGAAAGACCCCAACCCACAAACATGTCCACAGACCTCTAAACAGACCGACAGAATCATATTACGGGATAGGGCCCCGCCGTACCCATGAACGAGAATATACATATATAGAGGTGACAGACTATACCAAAAGATGGCTCTGAATAAAAGAGCGCTCCAAAATAGCAGAATAAGATCCTAAGCGGACGGATCAGCAAACCTGTCGTCGGTACCTGCGCGGCATGAAAACGCAGCCCCCGAAGAAAGGGGGTCAGTACGAAATATGTACTGAATATGTAAAGCCTGGATTACAGAAACAAAATCATAACTGGTACAGAACGTACAGAAAAGTGAGTAGAAAATCCAAAGTATCAAATACATATTTCCAAAACATGCAAAGTGTGTACAGAAACATATGTCATATCAAATCCGGCCCTTGCCAAGGGACTCGGAAGACAGAACGTGGCCACCCTCCCGACGCTGGTGCCACAACACAGAAGAATCACAATAGGGGCATAACCCCGTAACATAATATGTCATATCAGATGGCCATAATAAATCATATCAGAACAAGCGTACATGGCACAGCATACTCCACAAACCCATGTACGCGCATACCTGCCCCCTCACATCGAAGCACGGCGAACAATGCAAAGGATCACGCTTGACAATATATCCTGGCCCGGGCTCAGTGTAGGGAAACATTGGGGCATCCACGAATGGAGTAGTGAGAAACTAAATGCAGTTAAAATATCATAAATATTTTCAAAGACTCGATGAGGCATATCAATGACAAACCAATTTAATGAAATCAGACGGGATTGTAATAAGTGGGTTTCAGATGTCATAATGAATTACAGAAGCATAACCTTTCTGAAGTCGTTCCAAGTGACAAAACGATTCATAAGACTTAAGGAAATATTTAAAATAGTTTTTGTTTAGTAGTTAAAAGAGCAGTCAGAACATTCCTTTCAAAACCGTTCGAAAACAGGCCTTAAGTACAATAAGGGTAAAACCGGGAATAGTGGGCCCACCTCGGAACAAACAAGGCGGTGGGCTCCAATTACGCGTTTTCAGCTTATGGGGTCACCTACGAAGGTTCTACGGACATTCTATAACTTTTCATAAAGTTTGGGGAAAGTTTGCATAATTTTCAAGAAAGCATACAAAAAGGGTTCAATTCTATTGAACGAAAATGTAACAATTTCAGACGCGGATTCCGATGAGCAGAATATCCTCCGAGGCGTAAATCCGATCCTAGTACTTCTAGGACATGCCAAAAGAAGACTCGGGATAGCTTTACATACCTTTTGAGCTTTTTAAGCCTATCCAAGCTCACTTCCCGTTTCGTCGAAAATCTGCAAATGGTTACATTTACCAATTATGAGTTATGGATGCCACAAATTCAACTTAATGCATACTTGCCTACTGAAATTTCGGCAGCACTTCCCCTATACATATAGCACCCCCGAGAATTCAACTCGGCTCAAAATCATCAACAACAACCCAAACAACAACATCAACATCAATAACAAACATTAGAAACACAATATGGCACAACTAGTTCTACTTGCCGACATAATGCCATAACCTTCATTTCAACTTCAATTCCCAAACCAATTTCAATGACTTCGCATTCATTATCAAACTAGATCATCACAACATAGTTTAGAAGCGTTTCATATCGTTTCCTCAAATTATACACACGATATACATAATATACAAACTTTCCGCCAAAGTCCTAACTCGTCCGAAACTTCTAATCTTTGGCATACACATTCATAACATGTTTCCATCTTCCAAATTCATCAATGATCATCATAACTTATACCCTAACATCTTCATTTTCACAACATCGTAAAATCGTACCAAAGCGACATAAGTTTCTACATTTCATTTCAAAGCAAACTCATATCATTTTACTTTCATTCACATTGCAAGAATCACAATAACACAACTAACACACTAAACAAACTTAATCCATTTCATTCCATACAACTCCATACCACACGGCCAAATACTCCTTTTGCCAATTCATCCAATTTTATTCCACTTTCATTCACAATATGAATTCCATCACATTCACAATTAGAATACAACATAATTTCAATTCTTCATTGGTATACAATGCATGCATACACACGGCTACACATATATACCACACACCCACTTTTCAAACTTCTATTTCTTCATACAATCAACACATTTCCACATACTACAACACAAACAAAACTTCATAACACAAGAATAAGGGGTGAATTCTTACCTTTTTACTCCCTCTTCTTCACTTGAATGAATGGTCACCTTGAAGAATTGAGTGCTTCTGTCTCCAAACCAACTATACCAAGTTGTAAAGGGACTTTGAATTAGTGAAAATCCAACAAGAGAATAATTTTTAAGGCAAGATTTTTGGTGGTGAAATTTCCAAGCAAAACCCGAACCCTTCTTCTCCTTGCTCTCTCTCTCTTGTTTTGTTTTCTTGTCTTCTAATTTTCTTGAACTTTCTAAGGGATAAGATGATATATATAACATGGTCCCTTAAGTTAATTAATCACATGGAAAAATTAAATAAAACATGGGTTTGGGCCATTGGCTTGGCCGGCCACCCCTAGAAACTTTGGGCCTCATTTGTTTTCCATTATTCTTGGCCCAATGACTTATAGTCCACGTTTTGTAATTCCCGAAATTAATTTCCAAAATTCCAAATTTGCCCTTGGCCTTATTCGACACTTCCACATTAATATTCTTTCCTACACAACTCCTATGTCAAATAAAAATTAATTATGACCTTATTTCTTACAAGTCAAGATTGTTTTCAAATTTTTCCAACGTGTGAAAACACGGGATATAACAGTATCAACTTTAGGAATATGTGGTGAATTTCTAGCTAATCCTTATAAGAAGGATTCACCACAATTTTTTCAGATGGGTGTTGTGAAGGTTATTTGACGATAGGGAAATTAGATGCCGGTTTATGTGTAAGGAGAGAAGAGAGTAGGTGTACAAGTGAAGATAAAATATCGCAAGGATCGATTTGGTTGCTACAGGAAAGTAAAGGATGCGAGGTTGATTATCTTAGACAAAGAGATAGGGTACAAGTATGAGTAAAGATTTTTAAGTAAAGTTATATCGCCAGGGTTTACAATTAGGTCGTAGGAAGGTATGCTAGGAAGACCTATAGATTTAGACATACGAAAAAAATATGAGAAACCAGAATAGCACAAGGGAAATTAGGAGCATATGAGCGTTACAACTAGAATTCTCTGGCTAGCGAGGAAAAAAAAGAGGGGAGATGTATTAAAGCCACGGATACAGGACAAAATAAAATGGCAAAGGGATATCTCGCAAGAAAAGGTGTTGAAAAGCGATAAAAAGATAAGTCACGAGTGGTTACATCGAGTATTATGTATACCCTTGTGATTGATGTTACGACATGTGAAAAATATTGATTGTGCTATATGTCAAAATTGAGGTAGCAAGCGCTATAGAAAGAATCAAGATTGGGTTTTCTCAGGAATTAAAGTCGGATAGCGGTAACGTGACCAAATATGTAAGCACGAGCATTAGGAAAAAGAAGGTTATGATATTATGAAGGGGAGAGAAACTTGGACAAGAAAAATGTATATCCATTGAGGATTAGGTAATATAAGTGAGGAAAGGGTTAGGATGAAAGTAGGAAAACAAACGATAGGATCAAATTTAAATAAATCAACGGGTGATAGAGTAATGTTGTAGACAAGGGATGAATGTGAGGAACCCGGAACCAACCTATACGTTTTCATAACTAGGACCAAGAAGGTTGTAAATAATGAACAAAGGTGCATCCTTGAGAAGAAATAAACAGATCTTATGAGAGCGACGAGGAAATTTTAAACTCCTGAGATTTAACCAGGAGAATGGATGTGAACCCATGATTGGTACACCTATTTAAGGGAAGAAAGTACCTCAAGAAGAGATTTTCAACATCAAAAGGGATTCGCACTCGTAATGAATCACTCCAAAGTTTCCTAACCTAAGAGTAAAGGATGACCAATGGAAACAAGCATTTTACAAATAAAAAAAACTATGAGGACTAAAGGAAGGAGGAGGTGTTAACGAAATGGTTAAAGGGAATTATGTGGTCACGACAACAAGGAGAATGTTAATGAGTCAGCAGGCTTGCCCAAAGGAAAACAAATTGAAATTGTAAAACAATGGTTGTGTGAAAGATGCGATTATGAAGAAAACCGTGAAAAATTCGAGATATATTATATATATATATATGTGTGTGTGTGTGTACAAGTTGTAGTATCGTAAATGAAGATGAAGACTCGGCGAAAGAAGAAAGGAAAGGGTGTACTTTGTGAAGATTTCATGATAAGAACAAGAACCGACAGAACATTATAAGGACTATGATGCATAGGTATGATGCAAACAATTGGTTAAGAAGAATTACAGGAACAAATGAGCGAAGCTAATGAAAGAACGAGTCATGGGAATGGATGGTGTAGAATATCAACATTTAATGGTATAGTATAGACATAAATCGGAATTGGGAACCCAGAGCAAGGAGAATTTCAAGGATATTAAGAAGATAGTCGTGGAGAAAGATTAGGGCTAAAGGAGCGTGGTATAGTCGGACATTCCATAAGGGGCCTAATGAATTCCGATATCCCCATTAATTCATTAGCCTAGAAGGACTACTAGTCATGAAGGGTAGAAGTGAAAAGACAACAAAAAAGGCATCTGAATTGTATCCGATATGTATAACCATTATGATTTGATACAAGAACTCAACTAGCAAAAAGGAAAATAAGTTAAAACTTGTGACGAAAAGAACTCCGATATTATAAGGAATGGAGGAGTTGAAGGATCACTAAGGTCGGCCAGATGACTATCAAAGATAGTGAACACTTAAAGGTTACGAGTATATGAGAACATCTTTTAAAGGGGGGGAAGAACAAATTCAGTTTTAAGATGAGCTACAATATTCCCAAGCTCAAAAGAGGGAAATGTACTGGCTTGAAGGAGCTAAAATTCGAGATGAACCAATATATCAAGAATGTGCTAAAGAAAAGTGAGAATGGATTAAATGCAGGTATATCAGGAGACAAATATGAGAAGGAGAATAAGTTTCGCCAATGCGATACGTCGTATTCTGGACTATAACCCGAATCACTCGCGCCGAAGAAATTTTTGGTATATTTAGATATGCAGTAAAGTACTTCAAGGGGTAGAAAAAGGAGTGAGGAAGGTCACATGTGACCAGGGATAAGTATAAGTGATAATCGGGATTACTAAAAAGAACATGTAGCACTAGAAGAGATGAAAGCTTTAAAAGAGGAATCTTTATAGGAAGTTCAATAATCGTCAAAGGAAAGGAAGATAGTGTGCCTATGGATAGCAAGACAGAAGTACTGCCCGAGATTAGGGAGTACCTCATGAGTCGTGAAGTTCCAAGCTGCTGGTTGTATCAATTGTGAGAGTGTATGATAGAACCATATAAGCAATCGCCATGATGAAATGGCTAACAGAATGGTGCAAGGACGATGATAAGTAGCCGAAAAAGAATGGAGGTTAGTTTAAGTCTCAATTAGTCACCGGTATAAGAGAGCCAAGGATTTAGGAAGAAAGCATACTCGTAATTAAAGGAAGTTATGATTAAGTAAGATTTTATCTTAGTCCTATGTTTATGAGTTTATATTGTAATAATGTAAAGATCTGAGGAGAGAAAATTGGAGGAAATTTTCAAATAAAAATATGATGATATTGTACGGAATTAAGGGGGGTCTGACTAAGGAATAAAAGGGAGATGATATGGTATGTATATATGGTCGACTAGTACAAAAAGGGACGATCTAAGATAACACCAGAGAAGCAAGCAAGGAAAGATGCCATATCTGACAAGAGAGTTTGTCTACTAGTAGAGAAATAAGGAGCAAGGCAAAAGAGTACAACAATTAAGAGTGCTCACAGATCGGCGGGGAGCCGTAGCAATCATGAGTTAAGATCATCTTAATGGCAATAGGTCCCAGGACAGTAACTAGATATCAATTGACCACTGGGTACATACATAAGAACATGAGGATATGGAACTAATGAATGAGTTCGACAAATATTTGGGAGAATATGAAAAAAGACTAATGAGCCTATATAAGAGCATGCTAGGTACTTCACCGTATTAATGGAGTATCAGAGACGTCCCATGAATTTTGGAAGGTAAGAGCCATGGGAAGTACGTAACAATGAAGTAAAGGATGAATTACGATCTCGTAAGTCGTAACCGGGAAGGACAAACTTGAAACCAAAGGACATGACCATTATCAAGTATGATTAATGATAAATATCATGTATGGTGAGTTTTGGAAGATTCTGGGACCAAGCAAATCAGAGAGAATAAGTTTGTTGAAAAATTGGCAAAAGTTGGCAGAATTCTGGACAGAATTTTTGGTCAATTTTAGAGGGGTATATCTCCGGGTATATCAGGAGTTTTAAGGAGTTTCAAGAGCCTAAATTGAATTTCGTCGAGTCTAGTTTCCAACGCAACAAACCGTTCGTCAATACGACGTTGGAACAGGGAGTTATGGGAGTTTTAAAACGGGCAATCAGAGGAACCCGAACCTGGGCGGACAATCCGGAGAGTTCACTCAAAAGCCCACTTATGTTTTAACCCAGCCCAATCTGAATTTGGCACCTATAAAAGGGCATCTACACTTCATTTTATTCATTTTTCTTCAACTCGACAACCTTTAGAAATTTCCTAACATCTCCACACCACTCTAGAATCTCCCACACTTCTCTCTCCATTATAAGAGTGTTCTTGAAGGTTCTCCACCATTCCAAAACATTCTATACCATCACAAAAGAGGATCAAACTCCAAAACCCCAAGCTAATTCATGGAGAAGTATTGTTTTTGTCTCTACTTAATGTTATGATGAATTTGGTGCTGGAAGAAGTTGAGTGGGGTGAAGTTCTTCTAGTGTAATGTATGTTCTCCATCCTATTTCTCATGATTAAGTTGATTTGAAGGTTTAGCAAGTCCTATAAAATAAGAGAATCATAGTAGAGAAGTTGAAAAGTATTAAAGTGAAGATGATGACTATGGAATGAATTTGAAAGAAGATTTTTGATTAATTTGGGATTAAATTGAATATAATCCTTTGATTATGGAATTGTAGACATTGTTATGGTTGGTTGAGAAATTGGGGAAAAACATCGTGTGGGATGTTTTATGGAGTATGTTGGTGTTGATGATGATGTTGTTGATATTAGTATTGCTATTGTTGTTATTTTGTTGGTATTGCGATTTTGGGCTAGGGTTATAAACGGGGGAGATGCTACCCAAATTTCGGCAGATTTTAAAAGGAATTAATTCGAAGACTTAAGATAAGCATATGACGATAAGCTTAACAGAGATATGGATTCTCTTGAATGTAGATTTACGAGCTTGGAAGGATAAACGTTAAGTAGTACGAGACCAAAAAGGTATGTTATGGCAAAACCCTTTCATTCTAAAGGCATGATTCTTTTCTTATGAACCCATACTTGTTTTCCATGACATCCTTGTCCCCAAAAAGCTAGAAGTTCATGATTCTCAAGGTTCTTATAATGCTAAAGATAGATGTTTTCTATGATGATAATGATAATGATGACGACCCTATATCTAGAAATTCCAACGTTTATGATTCTAATGCTATCATGAGATTGTTGAGTTTACTTCATGAATTTCTTGATTCCATTCATTGTTGTCAATCTCACCACATCATAATTGTTCCTTCAAGGTGGGATAAAGCGATGATGATTATTCCATAGTATAAATCGGAGGTTATCCACCTCCCGTCACTCCGATAGAGTTGTAGCTTTTATTTGGGCTCTCATGCATGCTTTATGTATATGTATATGTATGATTACACCGGGCCTAGTTGGCCGGGCAGACACACTACAGTGGGCGTAGTGTGTGGCTTATGGATAATGATAATAACACCGTGCCTATATGACACGGGCAAACACTACTAGTGGGCGGCGTGAGATGATTACCCAGGACGCGGGCTAATGATGATAACACCGTGCCTATATGGTCGGGAAGCATAAAACCGTACCAATATGGTTGGGCAGTTTATATATATATATATATTTATATATATATATATATATATATATATATATATATATTTATTTATTTATTTATTTATATATTTATTTATTTATATATATTCATAATGTTGATTTAAAAAGTTAAAGTTACCATGCATGTTATCCGCCTTATGAGGCAATCAGATGTACATGTTATCTTTATCTCATGTTATGTTCCATATTTCTTGTTATGCTATTATTCATGCCTTACATACTCAGTACATTATTCGTACTGACGTCCCTTCTTGTGGACGCTGCGCTCATGCCCGCAGGTAGGCAAGGAGATGGATCAGATCCGTAGGTGCTCTATCAGCGGATTCTCAGGAGCACTCCACTTACTTCAGAGCTACAGTCTATTGGTATTGGTCTTCATGGTCACTTGTATTCTATGTTGTTATAGCCTGTATTTTGTACGTTCGGATATTTCAAGGAAGTCGTGGTAAGTGAAGGGCAAGACCATTGTCCAAAATTATTTTAATGTACAAGTTGGTTATGAATATTATTTATGAATATTATTAGTATCAAAATATTGAGAAAGGCTAAGGGTGAAAAGGGAAATTCGCAAAATGGTTCATGGTAATATTGTGGAAAGGCTAGGGGCAATATGGGAATTTCACCAACAATTCAAGAAAATTCATGAATAGTCCAACTTGGCCATGTGGCCGTCCAAGTCAAGGTGGGCTTGGCCCACATGGATAAATTAAATGTATGTATATATATAGGACATGTTAGTCATATTTTTCCACAAAAATTCTAGAACCTTGGAGAGAAGGAATAGGGCCATGTGTCCATAATTCTTACTTGAGGGGCTTAAATATAAATATGGACAAGTGGTGGAAGAAAATATACATATTTGTCTTCTAAATCTAGAAGATTAGAGAAGAAACAACAAAAAAGAAAGAAAGAGAGAGGGAGCTAAAGGCATTCGGCCATGGCTCCAAAAAAGGAAGCCATGGAAGATGATCAAAATAAATTATTTCTTCTAGCAATCTAACTAATTGGAAGGTCCTCTACAACATGGAGTAGTTGTTGGAGCAAGAAAACCATTTATTGTTGCAAGTTCATAATCCAAGCCAAGTAAGAAGACAAGTGGAAAAAGGTAAGATTTAATCTTCTTTTATATATTATGGATGGTTGTGTATGTTGTAGTGTGTGGAAATGGATGAAATTCATGAAAATATGGAAGTTGTGTTGTGGCCGTTTATGTGTTGGGGTTGGCCGTGTACATGCTATGTTGTAGGAATGATGAACTAAATTTTAATTCGTATTTGATTGTTGTAGTTGTGAATTCCATAATGTGAAATAAGGATTTAATGGTTTGAAGCGAAGTTGTAATCGTTTGTATCCATGGAAGGAGCTAATGTGATATTAGTATGGTTTCTTATGATTATAAGAATGAATGATATTGCTAAAGTATAGATTGTTGATGTAGTTTATGAATTTGGAAGAAAGAATGAAATGTGTCGTTATTATTCTTATTGAATTTGGAAGGTTTCGAGTGAAGTAATATGTTGATTGGGTTGTTGGAATGTTATGTGAATTGTTTGAAGTATTCTTGAATCATGTTAGGAAGATTTCGGATTAATACTTGAATGTGGGATCATTGGTATTGGCTTGATTTCATGTGATTAAATTGAGTATAATGGAATGTCGTCGAATTGTGTAGAAAGAATTGTTAATGCTAGAATGCGTCTTGGATTGATTGTTGATGTTGTTGGCACGATTGTTGGTATTGTTGTTGATAGCTTGGCCGAGTTGCATTCTCGGGTTTGTTGTTGTTAAATTGGTTGAGTTAGATTCTCGGGGATGGTGTATTTACAGGGGAAATGCTGCCGAAATTTCGGTAGAATATGAATGAATTCATTTGAAAGGGTATATGTCGATGAATCTAATGATTATGTCAATTCTCTTGAATGTAGACTAGCAAGTTTGGACGAACAAGCGTAGCTAATAGGACGTGGAACAGGTATGTAAGGCTTACCCTTTCTTTCTTTTGGCATGTCCTAGAGCTCAGTAAGGTATGACATGACACGCACTTTGGGGTAACTCTACTCTTTGATTCCGAGCTTGGTTATGATGCTTATTCCCTTTGGTCATGAGCATGTTTCATATGGTTGAGTCTATTGTATGATTAATAAATGAATAAGCTACTTCATATGGTTTGGATATGTATCCATGATTCAGAAGCTCCGTTTGATATGTTTCCGAGTTTGTCTATGATTCTTATTCACTTTTGATATTAGTACGCTCGATATAGTTGAGCTTATTATATGATTGAATAACGAGACGAGCATAAAGAATTCTGTTTCTAAATGAGTTTTGTAAGTTTTATTGTCCCTAACTTTCGTAAAAGATCTTGGATTTGCTTTGAAATGTTCGTAAAAGTTTTGTGGTAAAAACGTCCGTAACTTTCTCATACTAACTCGGATTGACCCGAAACATGTTTATGATCCTTCAAATGTCGGTAAGTATACATATCTATCGAGTCTTGATTTATCTGCATATGGTTTCACACTACTCTGTTCGTGCAAGTCTCAGTATGTCCTTCACTGCGTCCCGGGCCAGGGTATGTTCTCGTGCGTACTTCTCTGCATTGTTCACCGCGTCCCTCTCACTTGCGGGCCGGGGCATGTTATATATGATATGATGACGGGGTGGTGGCCAGGATGGAATATGATGACTCTATTCACCACGTCCCGCAAAAGAGGGCCGGGGCACGTTACATGCATATGTGATACATGATATTGGCATACATGACTTCATTCACCGCGTCCCTCAATGGAGGGCCGGGGCACGTTATATGCAAATATGATATATAATGATGACATACATGATTCCATTCACCGCGTCCCTCAATGGAGGGCCGGGGCACGTTATATGCATATATGATACGTGGTGATGACATGCATGAATTTACTCACCGCGTCCCTCACGAGAGAGCCGGGGCATGTTCTATGATATATGATATACGCTGATGGTATACATGACTTCCATTTATGATTTATGATGACATACTTGATTTTCATTTGAAAAGGCAAGTGCTTTGATGTTTTAAAAAGGTCATACGTGATTCTGGTAAATCTCTGTTTCAGTTATAATCCTCTTTTCTGTATTCTATGTCTTACATGCTCAGTACATATTCCGTACTAACCCCCTTTCTTCGAGGGCTGCGTTTCATGCCACGCAGGTACACCTAGATGAGTAAAGGACATTGCTAGAAGATGCTTCAGCTGGATTGCCAACTCCTATTGCTCCTGGAGTGTTGCCAAGTCAGAGTATATGTGCTATGATGTTTTGTTCGAAGTTAGAGACTTTGCAGACAGTGTCGTGGGTATAGAATGTCAGTTATGTGAGCGGCTTCATCAGCCGATGTGTCATTTATGTTATGATATAAATTCCATATGATCACAGATTTTGTTTGATTTGAGAACGATAAAAGAAAGATTTTGAAAGCTTACTTTGTATTTTACTTTTATTTAATTTCAGAGTCCGAAGAGATTATGTATGTGATAAGAGTCCGTGGGTTCGCTCGACTCCGGATATGGGGTCGGGTGCCCATCACACCCTAGGGAAATTAGGGTGTGACATATGTAGAGGCTCGTAGACATTTGTTTACAGTTAGACATTTCATAACCCTACTGGTTCATATCGTTGTATAACATTTTAGAATCCTTGTCGGTTAGTGATAATGGACATAATTGTTGAAGATTATCTAGAGATGTCCTGTTATGTTGGGATGTATGTCATTACAGATTATGACATCCATGAGATATCTTTATGGTCCACCCAGGAATGATTATGAGATGTATGTTTAGAGGTGCTTGGTGTGTTAGCTCCGGGTGCCCGTCATGGCCCTCTAGTTGGTTCACGACATGGAACATTACCGAATCAGGGTTATGTATATGTTACTTTATCTTATGGGTAGGTCGGGGCCCTGTCCCGACCCGGTTTTGATGGTAGATACTTTTAGAGGCTTTGTAGACATATGTTCAGTATGTACAATATGTCAGTGGCCTGGTCGGCCCTCGTTTATGTTTTCTTTTGGATTTTTCGGTGTTGATACTCATAGTGGCCTCCTCGGCCCGTACATATAGATATGTTTTGTGTATAACGGCTCGATAATACGACGCTTGCCCACTTACAGTATATATATAAACGAGTTGTGGCCATGTTTGCCCATGATAGTTTACATAAAGAATGAGCTCGGCCAAATTGGCCTATGTATGTTCTGGTTTACGTGCAACAATCATGAGTTATAGAGTGGTTCGCTCAGGCCAGTACAGCACCGGGTGCCAGCCACGCCTCGCCAAGTTTGGAGTGTGACAGTTGACTTGCTATCATGGATGTTCAAGAGAACCAAATTGACACTATACTCGTGGTCAACACTGTTAACGAAGAAGAAAATGAGGAATAACTTCGTAGGAAGATTCGTAGGCTAGAAGTAAAGATCAAATTGGTCCACACCAAAATCAAAGAGACCGACCAAATTTAGGATTAGCCGGGAACCCACCAAAAGAGGCTACTGAATTGGAGCGTTACCGTGAGGACCTCCCAGAAAAAGTCAAGGAAATGGCACGAAGCTATGTGCCGATGTTAGTCAAATATGAATCACCTAGGCAAGAGACTGAGGATCTCGAAGAGGAATCCTAGCCTTATGAGCAAGAGCAAACCTGGCCATCTAAAGAGGCCACCACTACTCCCTCAGCTGCCAAAGTTGATAGTTACAAGATACCTCAAGGACTCACTCGTCCACCATCCCCAACTTGGTGAGAAATTGCCTTCAAAGCCCATGCGTGACTTTACCGAGTCACCCCAAAGCATGTGAGGTGTGAAGAAATCTACGAAAAAATGACCGTGCGGCCACGTGTCTAAGTCCCATAAAATTACCGCCTTGCGTTCCAATTTACGCACACAAGAGGTGCCAATTCCATAGGAACCAACCCGGCCACACTGCTGATGAATGTGTGGCTCTCAGAAGGAGGATCATAATAAGGTTGATTGATGACAACAAAAGGTTTATTGATGACAAGACAATCCACAAGTTGTTGGGACCCCAATCTTTGTTGGTCTAGAATAAGGTCATTCTGTCACGACCCGGCTAGGGGCCGCGACGGGTACCCGGCGCGGCCCCTAGCCGGGTCGTGAAAAAGTGGTATTAGAGCAGTTCAGTCCTAGGAAGTGTCTACGAGACGTGTCCAGTAGAGTCTTGTTTATGGTGTGTAGCGCGCCGCATCAATAAACAGGAGGCTACAGGGCATTTAGGAAAATGACCATCTTTCTTTTCAGAGATCGTGCGATAGAGCCGTGTGTAGGATTTTATTCTCTTCTAAAAGTGCGTTATGAATTCAGAATGCCGCCAAAGGGGAAAGCTACAGCTGCCCAGAAGGGAAAAGCTACGACTCAGAAACGAGCAGAAAGAGAGCCTCCGGCGAATGTGGAAGAGGGTGAATCCCAAAATGAGGCATTGCCTAATGTTGAAGGGCAAGGAGGAGCCTCGGCTCCGGTTCCTCCACCAGTTTCTTCGGGTCAACAAGTGACCGAGGCCATACACTTATTGACTCAGTTGGTTGCCGCCCAGGCACAACGACAAAGTGCGGGCCCGAGTGATCGTTCAGCTAGTACAAAAGCCCGTGATTTCATGACTCTAAATCCCCCAGAGTTCTTTGGGTCTAAGCAGGATGAAGACCCGCAAAACTTTATTGATGATATGATGAGAACCCTAAAGATTATTCATGCTTCCGAGACAGAATCCGTAGAGTTGGCTTCTTATAGACTCCACGATGTGGCGGTGCTATGGTATAACAACTGGATGGCATCAAGGGGAGAAAATGCACCCCCTCCGGTTTGGCAAGAATTTGCGGATGCTTTTATTCGTCATTACTTACCACCTGAGACTCGCCGAGCTAGAGCGGACAGGTTCCTGAATTTGAAACAAGGGAACATGAGTGCCCGAGAGTATAGTATGCAATTCAATTCTCTGGCCAGGTATGCTCCGAGTATAGTAGCCGATATGGGCGATCGTGTGCACAGATTCGTGAGTGGTTTGGGGCCACATTTGTTTAGAGAATGCTTGACGGCCTCTTTGCAAGATGGGATGGATATTTCCCGAATACAGGCCCATGCACAGAATCTTGAGGAATGACGACAATTACAGAGAAGTGATTATGACAGTGACAGGAGATAAGGAAAAAGGGCTAGATCGATGGGAGCAAGTAGCGAATATAGAGGGGGGTCGAGGCAGATGCATTCTAGGCACTCAGGTCAGTCAGCGACCAGTGCCCCTTCTAGGTTTCCAGATAGGAGGGTTGATCGTTCTTGTCAGCCAGGACAGGGCCAGAGTTCGAGAGCCTCAGATTCCCAGTTCAGGGGAGATTTCAGTCAGCGGAGACCTCCAGTATCGTCAGGGTTCAGATGCATGTTACGCCTGCGGGCAGGTTGGTCACCTTATGAGTGATTGTCCTTCCGCGAGAGGCAGAGCGGGGACTCAGCCCACAGGTTCAGCAGAGGGTTCTTCTTCAGCACGCCCGACAGCATAGACTTCTCAGACTACAGCAGGTAGAGGCAGAGGTAGAGGGGGAGTATCCACTTCAGGTGCTGTTCAGCCCCGCGTATATGCTTTAGCCGGGCGACAGGATCTTAAGTCCTCCCCAAATGTTGTCACAGGTACATTGACTATATTTTCCCGTGACGTGTATGCCTTGATTGATCCAGGCTCTACTTTCTCTTATATTACTCCGTATGTTGCTGGTTGCATTAGGGCGAGGCCTGAGTCAATTAAGCCCTTTGAGGTACTTACTCCGGTTGGTGAACCCGTGATAGCAAAACAACTATACAAAAATTGTGTCGTTGTTATGTGTGACCGCCAGACTAGAGCCGATTTGATTGAGTTAGAAATGGTCGATTTCGATGTAATTATGGGTATGGACTGGTTGGCGTCATGCTATGCTAATGTTGATTGCCGGACGAAAGTGGTCTGATTCCAATTTCCGGGAGAACCCGTACTTGAATGGAAAGGTAACACTGCATCCCCAAAGGGTAGGTTTATTTCCTACCTTAAGGCGAGGAAGATGATAGCAAAGGGTTACATTTCTCATCTAGTTCGAGTTCATGATATCGAGGCAGAGCCGCCAACTTTTCAAACAGTTCCGGTGGTAAACGAATTCCCAGATGAACTCCCAGGTCTTCCTCCAGAAAGGGAGATTGATTTCGCTATCGATGTATTACCTGACACCGAGCCTATTTCTATTCCTCCGTACCGAATGGCACCAGCAGAGTTGAAGGAATTAAAGGTACAGTTGAAGGATCTACTCGAGAAAGGGTTTATAAGGCCTAGTTCATCGCCATGGGGAGCACCAGTCTTGTTCGTAAAGAAGAAAGATGGATCTCTGCGAATGTGTATCGACTACAGGCAATTGAATAAGGTGACAGTAAAGAATAGATACCCTCTTCCCAGAATTGATGATTTGGTTGATCAATTGCAAGGCGCTAAATGGTTCTCCAAGATAGATTTGCGATCGGGTTATAATCAGGTGAGAATCAGGGAAGCAGATATCCCCAAGACTGCCTTCAGGACGAGATATGGCCATTATGAGTTCCGAGTAATGTCATTCGGGTTAACGAATGCCCCGACAGTGTTCATGAACTTGATGAATAATGTGTTCAGACCATTTTTGGATCTCTTCGTGATAGTATTCATCGATGACATCTTGGTATATTCTCGCACAGAATCAGAACATGCATATCATTTAAGGATTATCCTTGGCGTTCTCCGAGCCCGAGAATTATATGCAAAGTTCTCAAAGTGCGAGTTTTGGCTTAAATCTGTGGCATTTTTAGGCCATATTATTTCAGGTGATGGCATCCGAGTCGACACTCAGAAAATTGAGGCTGTGAAGACTTGGCCAAGGCCTACGACACCGACAGAAGTTCGTAGTTTCCTGGGTTTGGCAGGATACTATAAGAGATTCGTAGAGGGGTTTTCCTCCATTTCAGCTCCCTTGATGAAGTTAACTCAAAAGTCGGCAAAATTTCAATGGAACGACGCTTGTGAGCGCAGTTTCCAAGAATTGAAAGGCAGGTTGACTTCCGCCCCAGTGTTAACACTTCCCGAAGGACCAGATGGCTATGTGGTATATTGTGATGCTTCCGGCATGGGATTAGGATGTGTATTAATGCAGCATGGCAAGGTTATTGCATATGCCTCGAGACAACTGCGTAAACATGAACAGAATTACCCAACTCACGATCTTGAATTGGCTGCAGTTATTCATGCTTTGAAAATATGGAGGCATTACTTGTATGGAGTGCACGTCGATATATATACAGATCACAAGAGTCTCCAACACATCTTTAAGCAGAAGGAGTTGAATCTGCGACAGAGACGGTGGTTAGAATTGTTGAAGGACTATGATGTAAATATCCTGTACCACCCCGGAAAAGCAAATGTGGTAGCCGACGCGCTTAGCCGTCGATCGATGGGTAGTTTATGTGGAATTCCCTCAGACAAGGAAGAAATGGTCCGTGAGCTTTATCGATTAGCCAAACTTGGAGTGCGTGCAATTGATTCGAGTAAAGCAAGTATCAGCATTAATGACCCCACAGTTTCATCTTTAAATGCAGAAGTGAAGGAATGGCAATATAAAGATTCTTAACTAAGCCGTTACCGAGACCTATCTTGTGAGAAGGAAAAGTCTCCATTTGAAGTTTCCATGGATGGAGTTCTACGATATCAAGGCAGGCTATGTGTGCCGGATGTGGCAAATTTACGCCAACGGATCTTAGAGGAAGCACATCATTCCCGGTATTCTATCCATCCCGGTGCAACTAAGATGTATCATGACCTCAAACTAATATACTGGTGGGATGGCATGAAGAGGGATGTAGCAGAATTTGTAGCGCAATGCCCAAATTGCCAGCAGGTAAAAGCAGAACATCAGAAGCTAGGAGGGTTGTTACAAGCCATGGAAATCCCTATGTGGAAATGGGAAACCATCAATATGGATTTTGTTGTAGGATTACCCCTTTCACGAGGGAAGTATGATTCTATATGGGTGATCGTGGACAGGCTCACGAAATCAACTCATTTCCTCCCAGTCAGAACTACGTACTCGGCAGAAGATTATGCCCGGTTATATCTAAAGGAAATTGTGCGACTCCATCGAATTCCTTTAGCCATTATTACGGACAGAGGGGCACAGTTCACAGCCAAGTTTTGGAAGTCGTTTCAAGAGGGCCTAGGTACCCAAGTCAAATTTAGTACGGCATTTCACCCATAGACCGACGGGCAGGCCGAGCGTACTATTCAGACCCTGGAAGATATGCTACGAGCATGTGTGCTGGATTATGGTGGTAGTTGGGATGAGCATCTACCCCTCATTGAGTTTGCTTACAACAATAGCTACCATTCCGGTATTCAAATGGCTCCATATGAAGCTTTGTACGGAAGAAAATGCAGATCTCCAGTTGGCTGGTTTGAAATAGGAGAATCACAATTAATAGGTCCCGACCTGATTCAACAAGCGGTCGAAAAAGTCAAGATTATTCGGGATCGATTGCTAACAGCCCAAAGTCGCCAAAAGTCTTATGCAGACAATCCTTGACGAGACCTGGAGTTTCAAATTGGTGATTGGGTGTTTTTGAAAGTGTCGCCGATGAAGGGAGTGATGAGATTTGGCAAGAAAGGGAAACTAAGTCCCAGGTATATCGGACCCTATGAAATCGTTCGTAAAGTGGGTCAAGTAGCTTATGAATTGAAATTGCCTTCGGAGCTTGAATCAGTTCATCCAGTATTTCATGTTTCGATGCTCCGCAAGTGTATTGGGGACCCCACAAGGATTGTTCCGGTAGAAGATGTGCAAGTGACAGAAAAGCTAACATACGAAGAGGTACCTATTGCTATTCTAGACAGACAAGTGAGAAGGCTTCGGAACAAAGAGGTAGCATCAGTCAAAGTTCTATGGTGGAGCAATAATCGAGAAGAAATGACTTGGGAAGCGGAAGAAAAGATGAAGTCCAAGTACCCCCAATTGTTTCAAATCCCAGAAGAGACTAGACATGAAGCAACGACGAATTGAGGTATGTACGCTTTATTTCTATGATGTTGGTCGTGTGTGACCATAGATGTATTGATATTGTAATATAGCCATGTGGGGAAATGATATTATGGGTTGCTGTGACAAGTTAATAGTGCCAGATTACAGAGGAAACTCTGGCGAAATTTCTGTAGAATATCGAGTATTTAACATTCGAGGACGAATGTTCCAAAAGGGGGGAAGAATGTTACACCCCAGAAATTTTCCGTTAGCATGTGCAAAATAGGCTAATAAGGATAAAATATGTGTGTGGCATTTTGAAGGCAAGTAATAAGGTCCCGTAGATTGGTATCGAGGAGTTGAACAACTTTTACGAAGGTTCCATAAGGATCGGAAATGAGACCAAGTCAAGAAAATAAGCTTCAGTGAACTGGGAGTATACGGTCCATTATACGGACCGTATAAGTGTCACAGAAGAGGCTGGCTGAAGGGTGAGTTTTACGGTGTACTATACGGACCGTATAACGGTTTGACGGTCCGTAAAATGAATCGTCAAAGTGTCACAGAATGAGGTTGAAAGAAGGTCGATTTTACGGTGAATTATACGGACCGTATAACGATTATACGGCCCGTCAAATGGATCGTCAAATGGTTACAGAAAGGGGTGATCTCTGGGTCCATTTTACGGCCAGTTATACGGACCGTATAAATTTATACGGGCCGTATAACGAACCGTATAATGACATCGGGACTGAAGTTGAATTTTATAAAATATGATCCAAGTCTCATTTTCTTCATTCCCACTTTCTACTACACGATCCTCTCTCTCTCTAGAATATTCTACACTCTCCCAAACCAAGAACACAAGTAGAAATCTAAGATCAAATTCATCAATTCACCATAACCTAGTGCAAGAACACATCAAAAGGGATTATTTGAGTCAAGAAATTCCTAGAAGGAGGACCTAGGGTTTTGTTGGAGCGAAGCATTTCAACTCAAGGGTTGTTCAATCACCATCCAAGGTATGTTTCATGACCTTATTAAGTTATTTAAGTGTTAGAAACATAGGAAAAGCTTGAATTGTAGGAAGACATAGAAAAATGGGTGAATAGTGCCACCATTGAGTGATGATGGAATTGAATCATATAAGTTGAAGTGTTAAGGTTATGAATATGCTAGAAATGATGATTTTACCATGAAATAAGTATTAAAGGTGTGAAAACACGATGATAAGCTAGGTAGGAAATTATGGAAAAATTGGAGGAAAATGGTGAAATGTGATGAGTCGATATGAATGATGGTTGTTGGTGGTAATGTTGTGGGTATTATTGTGAATGTTGGGAATTGATATAGACGATGGGAAAAGTAGAATAAACAAAGGAAGTGCTGCCCAATTTTCTTTAGAAAATAGCGACGCGTTCTTATAGCCCACTAACTAACGATAATTCGAATTCCCTTATGAAGGTAACGACGTGATATTTCAGAAGAGCAAGTGAACGGTATTCTAGCTAAGCGACCAAGGTATGTGAGGCTAGTCCCTTTCTTCAAATGGCATGAATCCCATAGCGTAAAATCCCCTTCTTTCCATGAGCTAATAGATATGATATGATAATGCTAAAGCGATGATTATGTCCTTATTGTCTACACTCACCTCATGTACTAATTCCTTCGAGGTGAGGCAGAATGTAAGAAATTGCTCCATAAAGAGATCGGGGGATCACGACCTTACGTCACCCCGGTAGAGTACAAATGATCATGAGCTCACAAATGTATTATGATAAGATAAGCATGTTTTTTTTAAAGTATATGATGATAAGTATTTTATGTTTAGCATGTCATGATTGCATTTACACCGCGCCTAGTTGGCCGGGCAGACACCGCTTCGGTGGGCGGTTACACGGATACACCATGACCCTCTCGGGCATGGGCAGACACCACCAGTAGGCGGTATGAGATGGTACCCCGGACGCGGGAGGCCTGGACGCGGGCTTATATTATTGGTGATCACACCGTTCCGACATGGACGGGCAGCTTGCATGATATGTATACATGATATGATAAAGAGTATGAGTAAGACAACATGCATCATCCTTCCTATGATTATGATTCAGCTTCACATGTTCACTTTGATGTTCATTAGGTTGTTATTGTTTCTCTCTTCATTATTTATGCCTCTTATACTCAGTACAATTTTCGTACTGACGTCCTTTTCTTTGGACGCTGTGTTCATGCCCACAGGTAGACAGGGAGACGAGCTAGATCCAGAGCCATAGGGGCAGTCAACTGTTGAGAGAACTCCATTGTTCGGAGGTGCTTGTGATTTCTTTTGTGTATACGTACATATATATATATATATATATATATATATATATATATATATCCATTTTGGGGCATGACGGAGTCTTGTTCCGTCCATTGTATAGCACGTCAGTAGAGGCTCGTAGATGCGTAGTGTGGGTTAGATGGTTCCACAAGATATTACTATATGTATATACTATCTTGATAGCCGTATGGCAAATGTATGTAAAGCAAGTATGTTTCTTGTAAAGTATGATTTTCACATGTTTCGTCTATAAATTCTGAAAGAAGTATTTAATGAGTAATTGAGTATTAAGAAGAGCGGTGCTCGGTGGTTAGCCCCGGGTACCCGTCGCGGCCCCTAGCCGGGTCGTGACACATTCCAAGTGAAAGAATCATGTTGAACACTCATATTTGGCGCAACAACTTTACTATCTTCAAGGACTCGTACACGAGCATCATAAAAAATTAGCAAGCAATGAAAAGATCTGTCCAATTGATACTGCTTGGAAATCCTCGTCTAGCGGGCCAAGCCAAAGAATAATTTGCTTGTTTAATTCTGGGGCACCTGGGCATGACATCAAAGAATGTGAATCCTTCAAGATTAAGTTGGAGCATCTGGTCCTGTCACCCAAACCCGACCTTGGACGTAACAGGCATCCGATGCTATGAACAACACCGAAAGCACCTTATTTTAATCAACGAACACTTAATCCTTTCTGTTAAACAACTATCTTAATAAATGTAAGTTCATTTATAATTTGGATGAAAGCATAATCATACTTAGAGATAATTAAGCAGAAGTCTAATTAATTACTTAGTTATAAAATGGCAAAATGCCTCCATGATTCATACGAGACTCCAACACATTACACACAATCTGACAACTATCTATGGACCTTCTATGATAATAAGTAAATGTCTAATTAATCAGGTCACAGCCTGGAAAACCGAATTAATAAAATAAAAATAGGATGGTGCCCCATGAACAATCATGTGGGCCCATTGAATAGTCTCGAAAGCTGCAAGTACTCCTAAGTCGTAGGCGTATCACTAACCTGCTCTTCTACGTTACCTGACATAGCATAAAAAATATGATGCTTGAGTACGAGGTACTCAATGAGTGTCTTCGAGACAATAATTAATATATCATATAACAAAGTCGATAAGACAGTGTCAATTAAAGAAATTTGAAATTCAGAGATAGGATAAATCACGAACGTAATAACCATTAATGGAAATTATACTAGACGAAGTAAATCAACTTTAACTCATTATGTTGTTTCTCCCATTTAATTCTTTTAACTCCTGAACTCAAGAATATCAACAAGCCACTCACAGGAAACCAAAGTAAATCACATGCCAATACAGGCCCAAATCAATCGAACGAAGGGATGACCATTTGTGGTTCCCTAAACTGCATAAAAGTACCACATCGGGGTTATGTCCCACAATGGCTACTGTTCTAGGCAAAACCACACCGGGGTTAAGACCCCTCGATGCAAACTCTTCATTCTGAATGGCTAGGCTAACCCTACTAGGATCCATAGTTACTACCCTTCCTCCCGAGTAGCTAGCCGAAACACAAACAGTAGAATCATAGAATAATAGCTGAATTACAAGCCGTGGCACAGAAACCGAATCTCAAATCATATCATGGTAGACGAATTGTTCGTTATGGATTATGTCCATCATCCCGTTAATAGGGGCATACGAATATCATTAACTTATTTGGAAATAAAGTTCTAATCATTATTCAATTTCAATTCGACGAAACCCGTTCATAGGGCAAACCACATGAAATATCTAATCTTTCCAAAATCAAGTTTAAGCATCCCTTATTAGGTAATCCATGTTCAAAATAAGGCTTTAATTTCAATTCCAATCATCCTTCAATAAGAGAGAAATCATGTATGCATATATATAATATAATACACATAAAGGTTTAATACGGGCATGTCTGTCTCGCACACAAACCTTGGCAAACAACTTCTTAAACGTTTGAAAAAATAAGTTTGAAAAAGAGATATACCTCAATTCACGCTATAATTCTGACGCGGGCCCCGTGGACAAGTGCTCGCTGAAGCGGATGATGGGACCAGAATCTTATTCAAAGCCTAGTTAAAACCCTTAATTTCCTATCACTTAATTTATTGTGTCTAAGCATATTTTGAGGAAATTTGAGGAGTGCTTGGCTGATTTCTCTTCTGGGTAAGTTCCCTAACCTAGAATTCATTCCTTTATCTTTCATTAGCTTGAATCATTGCTAGAATTTCTATAGAACTTAAGAGAGAAGATGGGTTTTGATGTCTATTTCATTATTTGAGTTTTAGTCTTTATAAATGAGATTTTTTTGTGGATTTGACTAATCTAAGTATGCAATTTGATGATTTAGTAACTAATAGGCTAGAATCTTCAATTATAGTTGATGAAATTGAAGATTAAAAGTTAGGGTTTATACCCTAATTTGGGGTTTTGACTTGAATGATTTAATTGACCTATTCTTGAGCTAATCTAACAATTGAATGGTGGAATTTAACTTCTAGAACATTGGGTTACCAATTTCTAAATTAGAAATAAGAAACAACGATACCCATATTGCTAAACTTCACCCTTGAAATACCCATTTTACCCTTGTGGACCTGTTTTCCCCTTTTCCAAAGGTAATTTTGATTTGAGCGAAGTTTAGCAATATGGGTATCGTTGTTTCTTATTTCTAACTTAGAATTCGATGATTTTCGAAAAGGCATGGCAAAGATTTGATTGTTCGTGGCTCCTGCTCGGCTGTCAGGTAGGTTACAGCTTACCGTATGGTTAGATTCAGTTAGCAAAGCATATGTAGAGTTAGTGATTGTCAGAGAAAGCATGTTACACCTTCGGGTATGAAGTTGGGATAGATTACCTAGGTTGGTACTGTTGTTTGATTGTGTGCTTGTTGCTTTGTTGTGATCTATTGGCTTGTTTCCACTTGTGTAACATTAGACTTCATACTTAGTTGTCTTATCATGATTGTGAAACCACTATCCCTCAGTTATTAGGTATTATCTTGGATTTAGGAAAGAACTTGACTTATTACTGATATCGAGAGATATGTCTATGTGTGGCACGATTGTTTTAATATGTTATCATTATTCATTGATATTATGCATTGTACACATTCTCATCTTTCATGATACTCTGATATGAGCTGAGCTTGGTATTGTTGTTTGATTGTGTCTTTTTGCCTTATTGTGATCAACTGGCTTGTCGCCACATACGTGATACTAGACTTGATACTTAGTTGCCTTATCATGATTGCGAACATGTATCTCTTATTTATTGGGTGTTGTCTTGTAAAGAGGAAGGATGTGATTTATTCATGATATTCTGATATGTGTCCATGTGTGGCACCATTGGTATTGATAGATTCTTAATGTCAATGATATCATTCATGCATTTATACTTATACATTGGATCGGGTTGCGCACCGCAACATATATATACTTATTTTGGATCGGGTTGCGCGCCGCAACATATAGATATTTATTGTGGATGGGGCTGTGCACCATAACATATATATACTTATTTTGGATTGGGTTGCACCGCAACATATATATATACGTATTGTGAATCGTGTTGCGCGCCGCAATATATGTATACTTATTCTGGATAGGGTTGTGTGCCGCAACATATATATACTTATTTTGGATCGGGTTGCGTGCCGCAACATATATATATACTTATATTGCATCGGATTGCACGTTCTGCACACAAATATTATATATATATATATATACTTATTTTGGATCGGGTTGCGTACTGCAACATATTTATATACTTATATTGGATCAGATTGCACGTTCTGCACACAAATATTATATATATATATATATATATATATATATATATATATATATATATATATATATATATATATATATATATATATTATATCGAGGCATGGAGGTACATGGACTGTGGCAAGTCCCTTATGGGTCATGACTACCAAGGTGTGGAGGTATTCCTCCCGGAGCGTGTGTGTGTCATTGCATTGCATATGAATTCATTATTATCATCTCATTTTACATCTATTGATCGGATTCGTGGGTCGCACTTGTGTTTGTGATTATTCTGAGGAATTGTGGGAAACTTGGCAGACTTGTGTTTAGGTGCTTCACCGTAGGCTATGATTCGGCCTTTGATCTTCTGTACTTGTGATGCTATTCTTGGAATGTGTTGATTGGTGCTTGATTTTGAGCATGTTTATCTTTCAGTATCATCCTTTATATATGTTAGTTAACTATTGTCAGCCTATGATGCCTGCTCAATATGTATTGTTACAGATGCTACCTTGCTACACTGTTTTTCAGGGTGTATAGTGTATGACAAGTTTTATTTTTGATCCTCGAGATTGTTTCCCGAGCTAGGGTTGTTGGAGACTTAGGGTGAGTTACTGCCAGATCTGCAGCCCGAGTATCCATTATTTGTATACTTGTCATCTATTTCCAGACAGAATTCCTTTTGATGTTATGAGCCTTGTATGGCAACATTCAGATAGTTCTTGTTATATATTTAGACCTTTGTGTTTATCAGTAGGTCTTGTACTGACTTAGACCAGATGCCTTGGGTTGAAGATGTATTCCGCACTTATTCTCTTTTAATTGATATTGAGATTTATTATTAATTACATTGTTCTTCCGCATTTATAGTTTATATGTTGGGTAAGGGAAGCGTTCACCTGCGAAGGTGGGAAATGGTAGGTGGCTCGTACGACTAAGCGATTTTGGGTCGTGAAAAGGTTATGTTAGAGCCCTAGGTTACCCAGTCTATAAGTACAAGAGCATGCCTAGTAGAGCCTTGCTGATCGGTACAATGAGCTCTATACTTATTTGTGAGAGGCTATAGGACATTTAGGAAACCTCTATTTCTTCCATTCCTTTCGTGCTACATCATTTGAATTGGTATCTGAATATCTTTGTCTTGTTTTCTAATGAATGGTGAAAACTCATCCTTAAGTTGTTATGCGAATGGTTTTATTATGACGTGTAGTGGCATGGTACGGGATGTGTCATCCTGATTCAGACGGGTGACCAAGTTCAGTTTCTAGCTATGGCTTGAGAATTCAGTTATGTGGGATCGTGGTTAAGACTTGTTTATTGTGGGGGTTTTCTTGAGAAATGGGAGAGATGGTACAGAGGGTAAAATGATCTCCATGTTTTAGTGTTGGGTTGCTCAAAAGTCGTAAAAATGCATTTATGGCTTAACACGAATGATTTGTTCGAGATATGATTGGGTTGCGAAAACTTTCAATATCGTCAAGGATTATGATGGTTTCCGTGGCATGAGTGCACCAATGATAGGTCAATGATTCAATAGCGAAAGTGTATGTGAGGACGAGTGTAAGTTTGGTAAGGACCATCGGATTTGGCAAAAGGATAGTGACCGCATGTAATAAAGAAAAGAAGTTGACAATAAGGAAATGAATGATGACTTTTGTTGGAAACATGTAGCGAAGTAAGATTTCTTAGGGTAATTTGGTATGAGTATTGTTTGTGATAATGGGATAGAGGTGTAAGGAATAGGATTTGGATGGATTAATCTCCATTATTAAGAATGGAAAAATTATCATCTATAGTGTTTGTCAGGGTAAGGTTGCACTTGGTAATAGAGTCGATTTCGTGTTCGGTCGTGAAATGTTAAGTTGGACTTCGACATGACTATATGGTAGTAGTTTGTGGGTTCTTTCAGGAAAGTGGTTATCGATTCTAGATTACAAAGCAAGGTTACTTGTGACGAGCAGGGACGTAAGATATTGGGCAGCGGTGGTCCTGGTCCTACACTAAAGGCTATGTTCACCGAGTCGTCGTGTTTAGAGGAATGGTAAGGATATCGTGAAATTAAGAGGTAGTGATTTGAGAGTTATGTTGCTGTCATACATGGTAGGATAGACATAAGGGTTCAGTATTGAGTTAGTATGTTTGGTTATGCCGTGTGCCAATGGGAGCCATTGGTTGATTAGTAAGGATGACTTTAGTGTTGGACAAGTGCGAAGTTTTAGTACTCAAGGAGCTATTGAGTGTTGCATCTAATATTAGATTAGAGTTGAGAGCTTGTACAGGTTGGGTTAGTTTCGGCTATTTCCTGCTATTACTGGTGTTACGACTCAGTTGAGTTGATCGAATGAAAGGGATAATCGCGCGAATGGTTAGAGTTCATCTAATTCGAAAATTGGGACGTTCGAAGTGGTAAATCAATGATGAGGTTTGAATAATTTGAGTTGTGGAGAACATTTCGACATTTAAGTAAGGGAATTTGATCAAAGTCACCTTTGGTAGAGATATGCGGGGACATTAGTAGGACTGTGTGTGATACGCTGGATTTAGAGAGTATTCAGTTTAGAGTTGAGTGAGTTAAGGGAACTCTAATGTGTAGAGTATGTGGCCTACTACTATCTCTAGGATTGACTAGGCTATTTTGCAAGACTTATGATTATGCGGTATTCTATTCAGTGGGTTCGAGAAATGGTTAAACGGTGACGATGATTGTGATCTGATTAGAAGTTTAGGAATTGAAAAGTCAAGAAAAGGTATAGTTGATCCAGAATCGGTAAGAATAAGGTACATCTGCGGAAATTACTTGGGTCTATATAATTTGTGGTGTTGTTATCTTGCATAATTAGAATAAGGTATGATTGTTGAGTATGCTTAAAGAAAGAACTCTACAGAAATTGACTAAGTGATATGACAGAGTTTCGTGATTAATGACTAGTAAGAAGAAAATTTCAGGTAACCGACATGTTAAGGCTTATAGAAGTGGCTTGTGTGGTACACAGTTGGGTAATTTCATAACACTCTTCAGTGGACGAGTTAGTGTGGTTTAAGGGAAATGAATTGTGGAAATCACAATTATATGAGGGCTAGAGTTATATTTTTCAGATAAGACCGTATTCATGGTAGTGTATTATGTTGCAAGTAGTATTGACTAGATAGCTTGGGTGACTGATGTACCGTGAAATTATGGCACATCTAATTCTTTTTAACTCTAAGTTTTACTTGTTTTCGAGCAAGTTTGTGTTAGTTTGATGTGTTTCGTGTGTTGTGCAGGTATTTTGAAGTTAGAAAGCTTGGAAAGCGAAAAACGAAGAAAATAAGTGATCTGTTCTGATAAGCATTAAGGACGGACCGTCAACATGCTCGACGGTCCGTCGAGTTGCCTCGTCATTTAAGTTTTTGCAAAGTGACAAAGTCATCAGATCGTCGACTTGCACCGTCAACATGATTGATTGTCCGTCGAAGTGCTTCGACGATGGAATTCCTACAGAGTAAAAATATGTCATCAGATAGTCATTATGGTCGTCGAACAGGTCGACGACCATCAAAGTGAAACAACAACCCGACGAAGTGCAAGCTGAGCTGGAATAAGACTAGGATTGATTATTCCGAGTTTGACTTGTATAAATACCTGTTTAGGTTTTATTGTTCGGACATCTGGAGTTTAAGACTTGTAGTAATTACTTTTGAATTGTTATTGCTTTTGAAGACTTTCCAGACAAATTACATTCATTACTTTCAAGTTTTATTGGTAAGTTCAATACAACATTCAATTGTGCAATCTTTAATCTATTATTGTTTTCTTGTTGCCATGAGCAGCTAAACATCTTTACTAAGGTTGTGAACCCAAGGATGGGTGGATCGAGAAAGATATACGCATAATGGATTGTTATGGTTTATTTGTTCTTCGTTTTCATCATATAGTTAGTGGTTGCAAACATTAGCTAACACCATAAACTTTAGTTTATTAGGAAAATAGCTAGGGTTAGGTAAGAACAAATAACAAGAACTCAAGGCTTTAAACCTTGTTTAATAAATTCACATAAGAATAAGAGGAATTTACATGGCATAATTAACCGTCCTTCATGCATACTTTCTTATCTTCGGAAAAAGCATAGAAAGAAATAATCTTTTCTTATTGGGAAATAGTTCAGATTCACATAGAGGTTAAGTGCATCCATACAAATGATCCATTAGAAGTATATCAAGATCATACTCATGATCATACACTTTATCTGACGGGCACACAACCTTGGTTTTTTTTACTCATATATATACAACTGTAAATTTCTAGTCACTTTAAATTAGTCCATAAACAAAAACAACTACAAAACCCTTTTTCTGGAATACACCAGGACCGCAAGATTAGTATAACATTTGTTTAGTAAACTTTTCAGACCATACTTTCTATGGAATTTGACCCCAACCTCGTTGGGTTACTATATTTGACATTATCCGCTTTACACTATTAAAAGTGTAAATTTGAGCGCATCAAATTTTGGCACTGTTGCCGGGGAATACGGTTTTGAAATTACTAAATAGTGTTTACCCTTCTTAAAGTCTTTGTCATATTCCAACACACCTTGTTTGCTACCTTATAAACCAGGTGATCATGGCCAACAACGAACTTCCAGTCGAGAATGTTTTTGCTGACGAATCTGAAGCAGATGAAGACTTTGCATCTGCAATCATTCATCCGAGGGTGACTGCTACTACTATCAGGATTGATAATTCCCTCTATCATATGCTCAAACAAGAGGGATACTTTCTGAATGCAGTCGATGATGACCCTCACCAACACATAACAAACTTTCTGGATGTGTGCTCTCAGCATATCCAGCGGGATGTGACTCAAGAAGTCGTTCGGCTGAAACTCTTCAAATATTCGTTAGCCAGAGAAGCGAGAAAATGGTTCACAAAGCTACCCCAAAACTCTATTGCTACATGGGAAGAGATGGTCATGGTGTTTCGTAGGAAGTGGTATCCCCCGAGTAAAAGAGCTGAAAATCGTGATCAGATTTACGAGTTCAAACAATGTAATGGGGAACAAATTTTTGAAGCTTGGGAGAGGTACAAAGAATATTTGGATAGGAGTGCAAGCTATGGGTTTCCAGATCAGATTTTGAAGGAGAAGTTCTGCAGAGGGTTGGATCCTATGGCCCAAGCGGTAGCCAATAATGCTGCCAGCGGGTGTTTCATGAATATGTCCTATGCTGCTATTACCAATATACTTGATCGATTGACTACACACAGTCAAGCATGGCATTCAAGTAATTCTGATGGGATATCACTTAGAACACCGTTGATTCAAAATATTGTGAAAGATAGCCAGGAAACCCAGCAGACATTGGCACAATTGGCCCCTAGTCTTTCTTTACTGACATAGAGGCTTGATGAGAGAGAATCGAAGAAGGTGAACGTGTGTGAATATATCTCAGGCATGCCGCCTTGAATGTACCAATGCCAAAAAGGTCCATATCAAGAGGGTCCCCCTCAGCCAGTTGAGCATGTTCAATATGCAGATTATGTAGCGAAAGGGGATGTTTCTGGGCCAAATCAGAGATATTGGAGACCCCAACAAGGGCAAGGTGCATACAATAATAACTATGGTGGACCAAACCATGGTACATACGAAAACAACAATGGTCACTTCTAGAACAGAAGTTCCAACCCTTACATTCTACCAAAGGGTCAGTCTAATGATCAAGGTAGTTTGAGGTTGGAGTCAATGCTTGAAACAGTGTTAGCAATTCAGACAAACACTGAAAAGACATTATCTGGGCTGTCAGAGACAGTGGTTTCTCATTCAGCAGCTATTCAGAATCTTGAACAACAGATGTGTGATCTTTCTAGAGAACAACATCCTGCTAGAAAAGGTGGGCTTCCTAGTGATACTATTCCAAACCCGAAGAATAGTGGGGGCGTGGAACGTGCTTTTGGTGTTAGTACGAGGAGTGGTAAAGTACTTCAAGGTGCTGACAAGAATATGGTTGTCACGACCTGAATAGGGGCCATAACGGGTACCCGGAGCTGACTACCAAGTACCACTCATCATACCCATCCTGAACACACATAATCTCCAAGGCGATACATAAATATACATAAGCCCTCACGGCTGCAAAAATGATATACAAAAATATACACTGATGTATTTATGAGACCACTATTACCCACACATACGTATCTACGAGCCTCTACTAAAGTACTAAGACATGAGGACGGGACAGGACCCTGTCGTGCCCAAATATATACACAAAATAATGTATCAAAATGGCACATCCGGAATAGTGGAGTGCTCCTGTAAATCTGCTGAGTAGTACCTACGAATCTGGGCAACCTCCGTGTCTACCTGTGGGCATGAACACAGCGTCCAAAAAGAAAGGACGTCAGTATGAACAATGTACTGAGTATGTAATGCATGAACAATAATAACATATCGAAGAGATAAGGAAACATCAAGTGAGGAAACAACCTGTAACTGAATGTCACTTAAGACGGAATAACGCATGCTAACTTATATCATAAACAACATCATATCAAGTATGCATATATAAGCTGCCCGACCATATAGGTACGGTGTGATCATCATCAGACCTCATCCAGGCCTCCCGCGTCCGGGGTAACCATCTCATGTCGCCCACTAGTGGTGTCTGCCCATGCCATCTAGACATGGTGTATATGTCGCCCGCCTTAGCGGTGTCTGCCCGGCCATATAGGCACGGTGTAATCTCATTATCATATACTTATCATAATGTATGCATAAGGACATAAGGATAAGCTATAACTCTATCGGGGTGACGTAAGGGCGAGAACCCCCGATTTCATTATGGAGTAGTCATGATCATCATGCCTCACCTTGAAGGAACTAGCATCATAAAGTGAGTCTAGCAACAATGAATAACATTAAGGAATCATTAGCTTCATAAGAATTATCATATCATAAGCTTTGGTATCTCTAGACTTAGACTCATCATCATCATTGTCATATTCACAACACATCTCTTATCTTTATTTCATGAGAAGCTCTTAATAGTCGTAGACTCATAATTTTCGGCATATAACAGAGTCATAGAAAGATGGAGGAAGTAATGCCTTAGAAAAGAAGGGACCAGCCTTACATACCTTTTCGCCTCTCTGATTTTATTAATTAAACGCCTCCCTCCAATGCTCACGATTCTACATTCAAGAGAATTCGTACTAAAATTAGACAATCGATAACATACTTATGCTTGAGCTAAAGCGACTAATAGCTAACAAAAATTGGGCAGCATTTCCTTTGTTTCTACAACTTCCTCCATATGATATAACAACTCCCAAACATCAATAACATCATTCATAATATCATAATCATTAACTTTGTCAAGTTCGACATTATACAATTCCCACAATTCCCTACCAAAAACGATTCATGACCATAGCCATGGTATAAGTCCGTACTCGTTCACATATAATACTTCTTTAGAATCATTTGTATAATTTACAACAAGATTTCCCTCATAACATCTCAAGAATCATGATTCATGTCAAACTACTATTCAAGGATACCACTATTCTCATATTTGTAACCCATTTTCTACTTTCTTCCATAATCCAAGTATTTCAACCATTCAATATTCTTAATAACATGAAATGATCATAAAACTCACCGTTGATTGTGAATGAACGGGTTTTGGATGGAAATGCTTCACTTGGAGAAAACCCTAGCTTCAATTCCAAAGAAGCTTCCATCAAACCTAGAGAGCTTCCTTGCACTTGATTTCCTTGGATTAATGATGTTGATCTTTGATTTCCCTTGAATTTATGTTACTGAAATGTGTGGAACCTTCTAGAGGTCTTGAGAGAAGTGGAGAAGTTGGAAGAATGAAAAATTAGAAGTGGGAACATGTATTTTTATACTTGGAAAATACTCAGCTCGACATAACTTATACAAACCCTTATATGGTCCGTATAATATTATACGGTCCGTATAAGTGGTCATATTTCACTATCAGGAAAATCCCTTTTTCTGTAAGGTTATACGGACCGTATAAGTGGTCGTGTAACTCCATTTTTCTGAAGTTAATCTCGTCGTTTCGTTTGATCTTCAATCCTTATGGAACCTTCTTAGCACTTGTTTAACACTTCATTAACAATCTAAGGAGCATTATAAATTTTCCTCAAGGCATCATTAAGTCAACATTAGTTCGGTACTTTGCAAAACCCTTCCAAAACACGACTTATACCTTACATTCTTCAAAGAACTTTCTTCTTTTGCCTCAAATTTCTTTAGAATCTTAATTACAGTCGTTAAGTACTACTTCTTACTTGTAGAAACATCATATACTTCTTACCCTGCGTTAGTATATCTACCATACGACGACATGAAATTTTCTGAGGTGTAACAGTAGAGATCTAGATCCAATTATTGAGGAAGAAGAGGGACATTCTGATGTGCCTATTATTGAAGATGAGGTCCGCGGTGAAGAAAAAGTTGCTGATATTCCAGAAGTTGCTGCTGACACAAGGAAACACATGATAAAAGGGGAACTTAGCCCTTTGACTGAGATGTATAAAGCAAAGCCTCCCTTTCCTCAGAGCTTGGCAAATAAGAATGATGATGTTAAGTGTAAGAAGTTCTATGATCAGTTGAAGCAGTTAACAGTGAATTTTTCATTCATATATGCTGTCAAAGAGATGCCCGGATTTGCTAAGTTTGTGAAAGAACTACATACAAAGAAAAGGTCTATTCAACATGAGACAGTGAATTTAACTCATCGTGTGAGTTCGATTATTACTTCCACCACAGTTCAGAAGAAGGGAGATCCAGGGGCGTTTACCATTCCGTGCAATATTGGACTTCATGCATTCAGCCATGCTATATGTGATAATGGGTCAAGTATCAACTTGATGCCCCTTGCTATTTTCAAATAATCTAGATTGGGGACTCCTAGACCAACTTCTATGTGATTACAGATGGCAGAAGATCTTTCCAGAAACCAGTTGGGGTTATAGATGATGTCTTGGTGCAAATGGGTAAGTTCATGTTGCCTGCTGATTTCGTTATTCTGGATTGTGCGGTGGATAGAGATATTTCATCATCTTGGGAAGACCGTTCTTTGCTACAGGCAGAGCGCTTATGGACTCTGAAAAGAATGAAATTAAGTTCTGAGTAAATGTTGAAGAAGTAACTTTCCAAGCAAGCAAGGGGATGACGTTGCCAAGCGCTTATGAGAGTATCTCGGTTATTGATTCGTTTGATGGGATTTATGATGCTGTCGAATATAAAATGGAAGAGGATAGTCTAGGAGAAGCTCTAGCTGTGGTTCTGATGAACTTTTATGCTTATGATATAGAGGGCTACGTGCAAAACTACAAAAGTGCTTGCGGGTCTGGGTTCCTACACTTACCACCCAAGAAAGCTTGATCTAGACCTTGTAATAGAACTACTCCACCAGCTAAGCCTTCTATTGTTGAGCCACCAAAGCTTGAGCTTAAGCAGCTCCCATCACACTTGAGATATGAGTTCCTTGGTCCGAACAAGACATTTCCAGTTTCAGCATTACTGACTGAGGAACAGATTGAGCATTTAGTGGAGCTTTTGCGCGAGTACAGACGGGCTATTGGTTGGACCATAGCAGACATTAGAGGTATTCCTTCTGGTATTACTGAACATAAAATTCAGCTAGAGGAGGACATCAAGCCAAGTGTTGAACATCAGTGGAGATTGAATTAGAACATGCAAGAGGTCGTGAAAAAGGAGATCATAAAGTGGTTAGATGCTGGGGTAGTGTATCTGATTGCGGACAGCAAGTGGGTGAGTCCAGTTCCATGTGTACGAAAGAAAGGAGGTATCACTGTGGTGCCTAATGCAAAGAATGAGCTGCTTCCCACTCGTACAGTTACTGGATGGCGTGTTTGCATGGACTATACGAAGCTGAATACTGCCACTTGTAAAGACCATTTTCTCATGACGTTCATTGATCAGATGCAGGATAGGCTGGCTGGGAGGTCTTACTATTGTTTCTTAGATGGTTACTCGGGCTATAATCAGATTAACATTGCCTTAGAAGATCAAGAGAAGATGACTTTTACTTATCCCTATGGGGCATTTGCGTTCAGCCGAATGCCCTTTGGGTTGTGTAATGTACCAGCCAGTTTTTAGATGTCACACCCCAGTCCTGACAGGGCATGACGGGCACCCGACTCTCATCAGAGTCGAGCGAACCATTAGACATTCGCTCTATCAAAACCTGTCATTTCAAAAACTTTTAAAAACATGAAACTTTTCCAAATAGAGATCATAATCTTTATAATGATTATGAAAACTTTCAATCAATTAAGTACTTTAAACCAATTGAAATCATCTAAAATACATACTCTCTTTTAAAATCTACAAATGATTCGCCTGACATTATTTTGTCGACATCTCAACAAACGTACCACAGGACACTATCTGCAAAAGTCTCTAAGAAGTGAATTGAACATTATGAGTCAGGACAGGGCCCTAACATACCTATAATCACGCATATCTAGACATGACTCAGCACAGCTCCAGGATGAGGTGGAACTTGCCAATCCCAGCAGATGTCAGAGCATCCTAGTTGTATACTCAACCTGCCAAACAATCTGGGGCTGCGGGCATGAACGCAGCGTCTCCAGGCAAAAGGACGTCAGTACGGACAATGTACTGAGTATGTAAGGTGGTAACAAATCATAACCATAACTTGATTTAGGAGAGAAGAAATCACAATCAAACTCAATACCTGCATCCTTCGCTAGAAGAAACATAAATGTATACACGAGGTCTCAAAACAATCTTTAAGTAAATAATGCAATCCAACAAACATTCTTTAAGTAAATAATGCAATCTAACACACGTGCCGCTTCCGACATAGTAATGATGGCCCCTTTGGGCTGCCGCTTCCGGCATTAATAACAATGATGGCCCCTTCGGGCAGCCGCTTCCGGCTTAATAATAATGATGGCCCCTTCGGGCAGCCGCTTCCGGCTTAATAATGATGATGGCCCCTTCGGGTAGCCGCTTCCGGCTTAATAACAATGATGGCCCCTTCGGGCAGCCGCTTCCGGCTTAATATTCATGATGGCCCCTTCGGGCAGCAGCTTCCGGCATAATAACAATGATGGCCCCTTCGGGCAGCCGCTTCCGGCTTAATAATGATGATAGCCCTTTCGGGCCTTCGGGCAGCCGCTTCCGGCTTAATAATGATGATGGCCCCTTCGGGCTGGTTTTGAAAGTCTAAATAGTAAATCTTGCACCCCTTTCGGAGTGGTTTTGAAAGTTTAAATAGTAAAACCTCGCACCCCCTTCGGAGTGGTTTTGAAAGTCCAAATAGTAAAATCTCGCACCCCCTTCGGAGTGGTTTTGAAAGTCTAAATAGTAAAACCTCGCACCCCCTTCGGAGTGGTTTTGAAAGTCTAACTTTATGTTTCCTTTGGTATAAAACTAATTTCCTCGAAATCATAAGTAAAACCATATGCATATAAATCAGTTTTTAGGACTCAATAGGTAAGTACACTAATCGACACCTGAAGGATCATAAACACGTCTCGAGTTAGTCCGAGTTAGCATAAGAAAGTTATGGACGTTATTCATTATAGAAACCTCTGCGAACGTTTCAAAACAATCTGAGACCGTCTATGAAAGTTAAGGGCATCAATCCTTATAGGACCCTTTTAGAAACAGAAACTCTTTATGCTTCGCTCGTTATTCCATCATACAATAAGCTTGACCATACTAAGCATGCTCATATCAAGAAGCGAATAAGAATCATAAACAAGCTTGGAATTAAAGAATAGAGTTACCCCAAGGTGCTTGTCATATCTTACTTAGCTCTAGGACATGCCAAAGAAAGAAAGAGTAAGCCTTACATACCTGTTCAACCTCCTATTAGCTACGCTTATTCGGCCGAGCTCGTAAATCTACATTCGAGAGGATTAGAACTACATTAGTCTCCATATCACACGCTTATTCCGAGTTTCAAATTTTTACTATTCTATATTCTGCCGAAAATCGGGCAGCATCTCCCCTGTTTATATGCCTAGCCGAAATTCCAATTCAATAACCAACAACATCAACAACAATACCAATAGTAATAACATCATTTCCAAAACAACATATGCCATAAAACATCCCACACACTGTTTTCCCATTTTCTCAACCAACCAATTTGCGATACGACTAATTAATAACCTTATTTCCGTAAAGAAGCCGAAATTAATACCAACAACATTGATAACAACATCTTCAATATCCTACAAAATAAATACATATATTTTTATCCAAATTTCTCTTCAAACCTAAATCCATAATTCGGCAACACCAACAAACGAATTTATCACACTATTCTCTCCGTTCTAATCCGTTAAAAATCTGAATAAACTTGTTAACAATGAAAAGGAACCTTAATATTACCTCAAGTGTGCATCCACCACGTCCACCCTCTTCTTCTTAGTTGATTTTTAGCTCAAATTGAAGGCAACGCGACGTACGACACTTTTCTCTTCATGGGCTTCGGAATTCGGGGCTCAGATTTTGGTCAAAATTGATTTTTCTCTCTAGGATCTCCTCTCTCTTTTTCTCCAGAATATTCTGGGTGTTTTGGTATGAAAAATGAGGAGATAAGGCTGAAATTTCACTTAAAAAGGTGTGGGTAATGGGCCTGACCCGGTTGGGCTCGGGTTGGGCCTGGCCCACTGACCTTTCTTCCTTAAAACGTCCATAGCGCATTATCCCGATGTCTCATGTGAACGCACGACCTATGGTTGGAAATCTATTTCAATTATCTACAACTTTCATTCTCGGAGTTTTCCCAAATTCCAAACTTGTAATACCGTTTTGGACCCTCGAAGTCAGATCACCCGAAAACGTTTTCTTAAATCGTCCTTTTGGAGGGCTTACACTCATTTTTGGCTTATGGGTCGTTTTTAGGACTTGCTCAACTTCACATGTACTACCCATATATCTCTTCATATGTCCTTTATAAAATCCCAACAAGTGGGCCCCACCTTACCTTATGGTTACGAGGGCTATTATCAGGTAACTTGTTAACTGATTTATTCCATACGATCTCCAAATGTCACATGAATACTCTTATACGAAGATAATACAATCATCACCCCTAATTCTTGTAAAAATCTGCTCTCCCTTGAGCTCATACTAAGCCGCCGACAGTCTTGGTGACGCAAACTTTCCGGGGTGTAACATTAGAGGTGCATGATGTCGATCTTTTCCGACATGGTAAAAGAATTCTTGGAAGTATTTATGGATGATTTCTCTGTTGTGGGTGATTCATTTGATGATTGTCTTGGCTATCTGTGTCAAGTGCTGAAAAGATGTGAAGAGACAAATCACGTACTAAATTGGGAGAAATGTCACTTTATGGTGAAAGAAGGGGTCGTTCTCGGTCACAAAATCTCTAAAAAGGGAATTGAGGCTGACTAAGCGAAGATAGATGTAATGGCAAAACTTCCTCCACCCATCTCAGTCAAAGGTGTCCGCAGTTTCTTCGGACATGCTGGGTTCTACAGGCACTTCATCAAATATTTTTCCAAGATTTCTAACCTGATGTGCAAGCTTCTTGAAAAAGAGGCTAAGTTTGTGTTTGATGGCAAGTGCCGAAAGGCGTTTGATGAATTAAAGGAGCGCCTCACTACTGCTCATGTTGTTGTTACTCCTTATTTGTCCTTGCCTTTTGAGTTGATGTGTGATGCTAGTGGTTTTGCGATAGGTGTTCTATTTTGTTAGAGGCACAATAAAATTATGCACCCGATATACTATGCTAGTAGGACACTGAATGTAGTGCAGATGAACTATACGGTGACTGAGCAAGAGCTGCTTGCTATAGTATATGATTTCGAGAAGTTTCAGTCCTATTTGTTGGGATCCAAGGTTGTGGTGTACACTGACCATGCTGCGTTGAGATATCTGATGGCAAAGAAGGAAGCCAAGCCGAGACTGATTCGTCAGGTCCTTTTGTTACAAGAGTTTGATTTCAAGGTAAAAGATCGAAATGGGTTCGAAAATCAGGTTGCTGACCATCTCTCTAGGCTTGAGGAAACTGGGGTACAATCAGAAGAACATGATATTGAAGATGCGTTTCAAGATGAGCAAGTTTTGGAGGTTTCTATGCCAGTGGCACCTTGGTATGCAGATTTTGCTAACTACTTGGTGACTGGTGTCATTTCGGACGAGATCAAATCTTATCAGAAAAAGAAGTTTTTGCGAGATGTTCGTCAGTACTATTGGGATGAACCATACTTATTCAGAACTTGCACTGATAACATTATTCGGTGTTGTGTCCTAGAGAGTGAGGTAATGGTGATTTTGAAGGCTCTCCACAACTCTCGAATGTGGTTATTATTTGCCGACTCTCTTTCATGATGCTAATTTGATGGTGCGTTCTTGTGATGAGTGCCAACGGCAGGGGAATATTGGTAGGAGGCAAGTGATGCCTATGAACTTTGTAATGGAGGTTGAGGTGTTCGATGGTTGAGGGATAGATTTTATGGGACCCTTTGTAAGCTCCGGTGGCATGAAGTACATCTTGGTGGCTGTTGATTATGCCTCTAAATAGGGAGAAGCGGTGGCTTTACTTAATAATGAAGCCAAAAGTGTTATGGGGTTCTTGAAAAAGAACATATTTACTCGTTTTGGTACCCTAAGGGCGATAATCAGTGATGGTGGTTCTCACTTTTGCAATAGAGCCTTTGCGGGATTGATGGAGAAGTATGGAATCAAGCATAGGGTTGCAACCCCTTATCATCCTCAGATAAGTGGGCAAGTTAAAGTCTCTAATCGGGAGATAAAAAGAGTATTTTAGCAAAAACGGTGAATGCGAACAGAACATATTGGGCCCACAAGCTCGATGATGCTCTATGGGCTTACCGGACTGCCTTCAAGACTCCGATTGGGACATCACCTTTCAAGCTAGTTTTTGGTAAAGCATGCCACCTACCAGTTGCACTTGAACATAAGGCCATGTGGACCTTGAAGAAATTGAATATGAATTGTGAAAAAACCACCAAACTCAGGTTATTTCAACTCAATGAGATGGATAAGTTCCGCTTTCAGGCCTATAAAAGTACAGCGCTATACAAAGAGAGGATGAAGCAGTATCATGACAAGAAGATCCTGAAGCAGGAACTCTACAAGGGTGATCCTATCCTGCTGTTTAATTCTAGATTAAAATACTACAGGGCAACTTGAAATCACGGTGGTCAGATCCCTTTGAAGTGGTAAGTGTCTAACCCGATGGAGCTATTGAATTGAAGTCTGAAGATAGAACTCAAACATTTAAGCTGAACGGGAAGAGGGTGAAGCACTACCATGGAATGATTTTGGGGGACAGAATTGTTGACCGATATCAGTTGAAGCACTTGGGAACGAATGATGACTCAGCAAGTCTTGACCAAGAGTAAATTGGTAACACCGTCGTGCTGCAACGTTAAATCAAGTGCTTCTTGGGAGGCAACCCAAGTTTTAAATTTTGCAAAAGTTTGTTTCTGCAGGTTTTAGTTATTTTGTTGGTTTTATTTTTATTGTTTAATGGGTGTTGAGTGCGTAGGAGTTGAATCTCAAAAAAGCCAACAAAATTACACCAGAGACGGACTGTCGACATGCTGACGGACCGTCAATGTACAATGATGGTATGTAGAGCTGAATTTCTGAGAGTTAGCAACGGCTACTTTGCAGGTAAGTAGGTCGACGAGCATGCCGACGGACCGTCGACACGTTCGACGACGCTATTGAAGTGCTCGTCAATAGGTCAGCACCCAGTTAAGTATTGTGAGTCATAAAAGCACACTGACGAGCCGTCGACCTGTCGACGCCTAGTCCAAAAAATTCAAAAAAATAAATAAAAGTAGAACAGTCACGTTTTTAAAAAGAAATAACGGGCAGAATATTATTTGTTTCCCAAGAACTGCGTATAATACTCCCACCAAACTCTTCAATTCCCATAACTCCCACCATAACTGCCTCCATAACTCCCCATAATTGCTTCTATAAATCACACCTGTTACAATCCCTAGCCCTAAAACAAACAAACCACTGAAATCAAAACCCTCTACCCTAGAGTCTCCGTTCTTTCCTAAGTTTTCTCCAATCTTTAGCCATGTTTTCTTCAAAGTTTCTTTCTACATCAGGCATGTGCATGAATTTCAGCCTTCTCTTGGTTTTAGTGTTGTTATTTGTTCGAAAATTGCTAAAGAAGATGCCTAGGGTTCCTAAATTAATTGCAAAGTTGGATCAGGGGACCTAGGCTGTCTTTCATTGTAATAAAGTTAGTTGGTGGAGTTTTAACTGGGATGCTTGTGTGATATCTGTGATGTTAAATGCTAACGATAGAAATTATGACATAGGGTTTGTACTAGTTGAATGAAATCCATGTGTAAATTTGCAAATTTGTGAAATTGTGGTTGGGGGAAGGGAATTTGGTATGACTATTGTTGGTAGGACTCGTGGGGACGAGAATATCGTGCCCCCATTGAGTCGGTGGGCATTTTGATCAACTTGTTGGTTCATTATGCCCGCCAATGGTCAGTAAATGAGGAGTTCTGTTGAAGCATGAAATTTGAGGAGTGAAGACGGAGTAACTCCAATGGGTTGGAGGGTATTTCGATTAAAAATTTCAGTTTGATATGGCTATAACCACCAAACAAAACCCGGATCATTACCAAAAGTTGAAAAGGTCAAAAATGAGGGTGAAGTCTGAGCAACACGAAGCCCCAGAACTGAAAATGTGCAAAACAGTTGAATGTGAGTTCTCTGATTGATTGGAGTTGAAAATGCAAAATCGAAAAAAACATGATTTTTATCTGAAGACTTACAGTTGCTACTGCCAGGGCCGTAAACGTGTCGACGGCACCGTCGACAGGTCGATGGACTCTCTTTGTACAAAGATGGTACCGTCGAGCTTTTCGATAGTCAATCAACAGGTTTGACGGTCCATCAAAGCGCAACGACAGTCTGCTGACTTCAAACATCAGACAACTTTTTTTTTAAACTAACTATGTTTGATTTCACTCATACAGATTAACTAGATGTTCATTCTTGATGATTGCAGGTATGGCGCCACCCAAGATGACTACTACCCAAGGGGGTGGCTCGAGGCAAACTCAAAGAACAACGGGTCGAAGGAGGCCCAGTGGCCAACCCACACTTAGAGATGGGGATAATGAGCCTGAGGTTATGCCCGTAAGAAAGAATAGGATTGTCGTTCCCCTTTGGAATAGGCAGGTCACTGTACTGGGGCTTACACCACCCAGTTCGTCCCAGTCAGACGAGGAGGAATAATCAACATCTGGGTCCGGTGATGGATCCGACGAGAAGGGTTCAGAGGCTACATCTAAAGATGCCTCACCTACAACACAAGCACAGTCTACTGATGATGCTGCTCGGTACTCTCAGGCACCTTCTATATCCCAGACACGTCAGAGCTCACAGCCTGGTGATAAAGAGGATGATACTGATACTGATGCTGAGGTGGCTAGGGATCGGGAACTTAGAAGCAATAAGCTTGAGGATCGATTTACTGTTGAGGGTGCTAGGGAGCTGTATGAGTACGACATTGAGTTAAAAGGTGACGGCACCCATCATGGGAATCGTACCATAAATGAAGAAAGGCGGAGCAGTTTTGAGGGGCTCGAAATCTTACCCAGGGCCAGAGAGCTCATTTGCCACTATCAGCTAGAGCTTATGTAGGAGCTGCCTGGGGATTATTTCCAGATCTTGGTATGTGAGATATATGCTGTATATGGGGCCTTGATCAGGAAAGTCAAAAAGAGGCGTCAGAAACTGTGGGAGATACCGCCGCCAAGAGAGGTTGAGATTAGAGGGGTGAGTGTTGATATATCTGCCCTGGCTATCAACAGAGAATACTTCGGTGAAAACTACACTGCCCCGAGGCAGATAATTGAGTTAGAAGATAAGTTGCTCCGACGTAAGGAACAGTTCATCAAGGATTAGGTAGCTACAGTGGTAGGTCGCCCAACCAAGAGAGCCGAGTGTACGAACTTGGAAAAACAGTTAGTGAAGAGATGGTTGACTTTAAAGGGCAAGTCTTGGTGGAGCGTGGTGCAGTTGCAGCTTCTCCCCACTCAGGCCGATAATGCTCTTACGGCTGATAGGCAGGTTGTTGTAGCCGCGTTAATGTCCAGATACCCAATTGATTTCGGGGCATTGGCCAGTACTAAGATCCAGTTGAGGGCTTCCCAGCCCAACACTTCACTGATATTTCCATGCGTGATTACAGAGCTTGTTCGGAGGTCATAGGTGCATTTTATCCATGATATCGACCACCGGATTGCAGCTTCGTCGGTTTATTCGGTAGAGAAGAGTAAGAAAGAGGCTGTCGATGATAGCCAAGGGGAAGCAGATTGTTACACCTCGGAAAATTCCCTGTTGGTATGCAAGTAAACGAACTAGTGATGTGTGCGAGGAGTGCGAGTGTATAATGTTTCATGAGCAATGTGCGTAAATGGACGAGAATGATTAGAATGAAAAGTCGAGAAATCTGAAAAGTTGAAAGTTGGCAAAACTGCCCAGTGGTCTTAAAGTGCAAAATACGGACCGTAAAATGGAATGCGGTCCGTAAACTGGCAGTCGTAAATTGCCATGCAAGGTTTCAAATTTCTGCCCGGTTGAGAAGTGGTAAAATACGACCAGGAAGACGGACCGTAAAGTGATTTACGGCCCGTAAACCATGGTCGTAAATCACCATGTTGGCAGCCTGAGTTTTCTGGTTCTGTTATGGTTAAAGACGACCACGAGGGACGGTCCGTAAACTGGAATACGGACCGTAAACCTCCATGGACGACCACTGTTCACCTCAACACAAATTTTCAATTCATTAAATATGAGGACCAAGACTTGTTTTATTTCATTTCTACATTACACCACTTCTCTCTAGAATCATCTCTCTACATTTATTTCATAAGTTTTCAAGGCTTATAAGTCACCAACAACATAAACAAGTGAATCAAGTGTAAGCAAGCCATTAAATACCATTCAAGTCAAGAAATGCAAATGGAGAAAAACTAGGGTTTTGCTCAAAGTGAAGTATTATCAATCAAAGCTTGTTCCTACAACTTCTAAGGTAAGATTCATGATTTTTACATGATGTTTGAGGTATTGAAGAGTTGAAATACATGGATTGTAGAAAATATGGTCAAGTAGGTCATGAATGATGAATAGTGACATTTTGAGGAATAGTTTGAATTGAATCATGAATGTTGTTGTGTTGTGATATGAATGCATTATAAATGGTACTAAGATCATGACCTAGACACTTTAGACGAATGGACGAAGTTGGATGTTATGACCATGAATATGGGTGAATTAGTGGCAAATTAAGGAATCTAAATAATGTGGATAATGTGAATGACTAATGGCTATTGTTATTATATTAATGAAGGTAGAAACTTGAGCATCGAAGGAGTACGCGCAAGTGTAGAATAGTCCGACGAAAAGGTATGTAAGGCTAACCCTTCTTTCATAAGGCATGGTTCCTTGGCCAAACTCTTAAATCCTCTATATGAGTATGTTGTATTCAAGTGATTGACACTCCGAGCTCATAAGCTCAAGATCCTCAATACGTGCTACGATTGGACTACGCACCCCATTTCACGAGTAAGCATAAGATAGAGATGTAGCGAAAATGATGATGATAGTGATGACGATGATAATAATAATGATGCTAAAGGTGCCTACGGGCTATTTTATTTACATGTGCCTATGAAGGGCTATAATGACACCCCGAGCTTATAACGCCGGGTAGGATATATGTATATGATTATGTATAAAGTATGTATATGATTACGAAACGCGCGCACACATCTGCAGATGGTACGGATAACCGTGAAGCCTTGGTAGGGCCAGGTATGAGTAACCTTAAGCCTTGGTCGGCCAAGTATGTATGAAACACCGATCCTATGAGGTCGGGTATGCTATGTAAATAGCGTATATGAAATGACTGTGTATATAATATGAATATGAATGTGATAAGACTATGTATAAGAATATGAATAAGGACATGTATACGAATATGAGCACAAGTATGGTACGAGTACGATTATGGAATACGGATGATGACATTAGTTTGAAATCATGGGAAGTCCTACGAAAGGCAGGTAAGTATTATGACGATGATATTATTGTCTCCCCTCCTGTGCTATTTCATATGTTGTTCATTATGCTTATATATCGATGTTGATCATGCTTTACATGCTCAGTACATTCTTCGTACTGACATCCTTTTGGTTGTGGACGCTGCGTCATGCCCGCAGGTGCACAGGGAGACAGACTTGATCCATAACTGCCTATTCGGAGATTACATAGAGAGCTCCATTTCCTTCGGAGCCATATCTTTTGGGTACTCATTCTTTTGTATATATAATTATGGGCATAGCGGGGTCCTGTCCCGCTAATGTGATATGTTATACTCTTAGAGGCTCGTAGATATGTGTGTGTGTGTGGGTAGATGTGTTTGGCCTTGTCGGCCTATGTTTTGTATATCATTTTGTCGGCCCATGTACATTGATGTGACATAGATGCCTATGATGATATAAATGTGTTGTTGTCAAAATGGGACTAGTTGTCGAATGAATGGAAATGCATGTATAATTATGTGGCTCACCTAGATAAAAGCATAAGAGTAAGCTAAGAGGGTGCCCGGGTGGGCTAGCACCGGGTGCTCGTCGCGGCCCCAAGTCGGGTCGTGACACAGATGGGTTCCCAGTGGCACTTGGAGGGGTACCCCTACCTCAGGAGCTAGTTCATCCTGGGGCCTCGGGTGACTCTACACAGGAGTTACCCGCCACTACTACTCCTATTACTGAGACTGTCCAGGCTGCAGATTCAGAGATTCCAGCTATTGAGATTGGTGATTATTCTATTGAGACTCAGATTGCAATTCCTGAGTGGCAGACTTTAGCTCCACAGCCCGCAGGCCCAGCTGTACAGCCCCAGAGTACCGCCAGAGTTGATCCCTATGCTTTCTCGATGGATAACTTTAGGAAATTTGCAAAACAGGCGACTACAGCGGACCAACAGTCGAAGATCATAGTGGCGCAGCTCGATGATTATGTGGGGACGAGAGTGGACGAGGCAATAGAGCCTGTGAGGTCAACACTGTCAGCTTGGCTGGATGGATTATAGATTCGATTGACGGTATTGGAGATGGCTCGCTCGACCACTTCCACTGATACTTTGGGGAAGAGTTGGAGTAGCTTAAGGCTGATATGTTGTTGTTGAAGGCTCGTGATCCAAGCCAAGTAGCAGAACCACCGTCTGTTGCGGAGAAGATTGAGGAGGAGCTTCCAGTTGTGTAGTTAGTTGCGCCTACCGCAGCGGGTGGTCGGGGAAAGAGGAAGAGTGTGGCCCGTGATGAGGAGAAGGTGCGAGAGAGCACTCGCCCTAGGGGTCCGAGTTTAGAGGAGCAGCAGACGGTAGAGGTCATTCAGAGATCGCTCATAGAGAATGTCCAGTTTGGGACTAGGCGAGCCACCTTGAGCAGTGCTCCCATCGGTGAGACATTGCCACCATCCCTTCCTACTCTAGTGCCAATGCCTACGGGCACTATTATTGATGCTGCTGCTGACACTGCTACAGAGACTGCTCTTGGTGCGGTTGCACCACCTGATGCCTCCCAGACCGATGAGTTGCGAGATGAGTAGCGCGCCTAGTGCGCCACAGGTATTCCTACTCCCTGGTTTTACTTTTACTACATTGGGGACATTGCAGATATTTTTAGTTGGGGGTGGGAGTATTTGAGTTATTTATATTGTATATATATGTTTAGGACCCCCTCAGCTTTTCTTTGCCATGGTTCTTTTCCTGAGGGGTTTATTTCTTGTTGAACCTGGAATGTTTAGGCCGTGTTTAGATAAAATAGAGTAATGTTGACTTATATGGTAGTGGTTTGATTAACTATGGCAGTCTTGCTTTGATTTGAGAAAAAAGTACTCCTCTCCGAATTTTTAGAAAAATTGGACTTAGTTGTTTAATTGACATGCATGCTTCTTTGTGTGACATTTAGATTATTGGGTCACCTTGTGTGCGGAATTATAGCGGGGAGACTAATGTGTTGAAAATTCTGATGCCATGTGTTGTAAGGTGTTGTAGATATATTCTCTAGTTGTGTATGTAATCTAAAACTTGCTTGGTTAGTCGTGCCTACATTCTGAAGATAAGTGAAGCTGTGAAATGATCTTAGGCCTTGTTTGTGTTAGGAACCCCTGTTTAGCCTAAATATAAGCTTAACCATAGATTAATATCCCTTGTTACCATTTGAGCCTTAAAACCTATTCTTTGACTAGCCGTAATATGCCGATACCCGTTCTGAATATCAATCTCTTTGCACCCGGTCCCTCCTTGGCACTAAAATAATAAGATTGAGGCTAAAATCCTAAGTTGGGGGTGAATAGTGGATAAGAGGAACATGAGCCGTAAGCCTAAAGTGGGGTAGAAGTGAATTGCTTAGTAAAAGATATCGGTGTGGTAAGTGTAAAGAAAGAAAGAAAAAAAATAGAAAACGAAAAGAATTTTTTTTATATAGAAGTAGAATAGCAATAAAACCACACCATGGCAATAAAGCGAAAAAAAAAGGGAAGAAAACAAAAGGCGAAAAGGGTAAAAGAAAAGAATAAGATGTAGTGTTCAAGGAGGGTGAGTCATAGTTATCCAAATATCTATAATACCCGTCCCCAAGCCTACATTACAACCTTGAAAAGTCCTAGTGTGATCATAGCTGAACTGTCCAAAGTCGAGGGCACTGAAAATAAGGGCAAGAAAATTTCTTTGTGAGTGTGAGTGTTTCTCTTCTCCTTTGTCTTTTGTCCCATTCTGTGTGTACATATATGTTGGGACATTCTTTGGTCTTTGTGAGGGCATGAGAATTTATTAAGTGACTGGTTTTCCGTAAGTCTTAATTCGCGTGCGCTATGGTCTCTTTGATAACTATATGTCATAAATGAAAGGCTCATTGTTAGTTGCAGCGAGTCCTTGATTGGTTTTGTCTTTATTGGGCAGAGAGTCATTGTGATACACATGATATGCCGGAAGTTAATTGCCACAGCCACTGCAGACAGTTTTACTTTGTAATATCGAGACATTTGTAGATTGAGTCTGTTAGTTGACTTGCTTGAGGACAAGCAAAGACTTTAAATTGGGAGTGTTGATGTGCCGTGAAATTATGGCACATCTAATGCTTTTGAACTCTAAGTTTTACTCATTTTCGAGCAAGTTTGTGTTAGTTCGATGTGTTTCATGTGTTGTGCAGGTATTTTATGTTAGAATGCTCGACGGTCCGTCGAGTTGCCTCGTCATTCAAGTTTCTGCAGAGTGAAAAAGTCATCAGATCGGCGACTTGCACCGTCGACATGATTGACGGTCCGTCGAAGTGCTTCGATGATGTAATTCCAGCAGAGTAAAAATATGTCATCAGATCGTCATTATGGTCGTCGAACATGTCGACGACCGTCGAAATGCAACGACGATCCGGCAAAGTGCAAGCCGAGCTGGAACAGAACTGGGATTGATTATTCCGAGTTTGACTTGTATAAATACATGTTTAGGTTTTATTTTTCGGACATCTGGAGTTTTAGACTTGTAGTAATTACTTTTGAGTTTTTATTCCTTTTGAAGACTTTCCAAACAAATTACATTCATTACTTTCAAGTTTTATTCGTAAGTTCAATACAAAATTCAATTATGCAATGTTCAATCTTTTATTGTTTTCTTGTTGCCGTGAGTAGCTAAACAGTTTTACTAAGGTTGGGAACCCAAGGATGGGTGTGTTTTGATTGGAGATAGTTAAAGATATACGTATAATGGATTGTTAGGGTTTATTTGTTCTTCGTTTTAATCATATAGTTAGTGGTTGCAAACATTAGCTAACGCCATAAACTTTAGTTTATTTGGGAAAATAGCTAGGGTTAGGTAAGAACAAATAACAAGAACTTAAGGCTTTAAACCTTGCTTAATAAATTCACTTAGGAATAAGAGGAATTTACTTGGCATAATTAACCGTTCTTCATGCATACATTCTTATCTTCGGAAAAAGCATAGAAAGAAATTATCTTTTCTTATTGGGAAATAGTTCAGATTCACATAGAGGTTAAGTGCATCTATACAAATGATCCATTAGTATATCAAGATCGATACCCACGATCATACACTTTATCTGACGGGCACACAACCTTGGTTCTTTTTACCCATATATTTACAACTTTAAATTTCTAGTCACTTTAAATTAGTCCACAAACCAAAATAACTATAAAACACTTTTTCTGGAATACACCGGGGCCGCAAGATTAGTATAATATTTGTTTAGTAAACATTTCACACCATATTCTCTGTGGGATTCGACCCCAACCTCATTGGGTTACTATATTTGACATCGTCCGCTTTACGCTATTAAAAGTGTAAATTTGAGTGTATCTGTGAGCACATGTTAGGTATTAAGGACTTGGGAGTAGTTGCTTCGGATTTAGAGCTGTGGTTGTAAGATTTGATACTTTCAAAATTGTTATGGCATATCGAGGTGCTGCAACGGGAGATTCAAAGGGTCGAAAAGTTCAGGGTTGTATCAGATTTGCATATCAGGTAAAGGTTGAGAAACATAAAGGTTGCAATCATAAGGTATAGTTCTTCGGTACTATGTTGACAGCTTGGATAGGACTCAGCTTTTTTAGTTGAGGGTGACAGACATGATCGATTCTGCATGAGGAAAATATTATAATTGGCCGCCACAGATGTGTGGTAGGACTGTGATTTGGGTTCGGAAAGTTGGAGTCAATTCAACGACTATTGGTGGTATTCAAGATTTGTGCGTTCATTTAGTGTCAGAATTGTTCGAATTAAGATTGATGGAGTATGGTTATATTTCCAGAAAGACTTATGGATTCCCAGTAAATCACCTTCACGGGTTAGATGAGTTTCAATTTATATTTGAGGTATGACAGGTGTACCGAGCTTTATCAGGGTTCACGAATGGACTTGATGATATTTTACCGAGAGCAGCTATTCGGACAGGTATAATGGTTTACATCGGTACTTGGTAATGATTCGAGGAGGTACCATGGTTGTGAGAGGTCATTAAAGTGATTAGATGGTTTCCTACGGACTTGGCCTGGTGAGGTACTCAGTGGTATGCTTCCTATATTGTGATTTGAAGGTTTAAGAAGACTTGGGACTAGTGAAGTCAGCTTTGAGTAAGATTAGTTTGATGGAATTACTTAGAGTTGCTCCGATAAAGCAAGGATTTTTATCTGGAAAAAGTAGGTCATGGTTTCGAGCTGATGTATATGTGTTTCTAAGAAATCGCGGTGTGAAGAATGGCTTTAGAATGGTGAAAGAAAGGTTAGCAAAATCAGAATATTTTACCGGTTCAGAGTGTGCTATGATTGCGTCTAAATCTAAAGGTTTGTGTTTTTTTGAGGAATGTTTGTTGGGACTATCGATTGTATTCAGAGGTATGGTTATATCGAATCAGAGAATTCTAGCAAAAGCAGTTCTTATTTTTGGGGATCAATTGTGAGAGAAATTCGAGTATGGAATTACAGAAATTGGGTCTTTGTCTAAGTTAGAGGAAGTTTTGGCTGATAAGGTGAGTAGGCAGTGATTTCGGTGTGCAACTTGCCAAGAAAGCTTCCGTGTATAATAAGGACTCCTTGGTTACTGTCAGCTTTCATACTCTATTTCCTCATTCGAGGATGAATGATTGTTTAATTGGTATCTAATGTAACGACCCATTTGGTTGTTACATTAGATACGGTTTTGACCACAGGGATGGGTGGCACGGTTCCCGAGGTTGTCGGGCACATTTTATGATGACTTTGGTGAAATAGGGCCTTAAAGTGAGAAGCGTTTGACCAATAGTTGACTTTTGGGTAAATGGACAATTTTCAAAAATCTGTCGATTTCGAGAGGTCCGGATGGTCGATTGTGACTTGGTGGGATATTCGGTTTGGTTCCCAAGGCACTTGGGAGTAGTTCGGGTAATTTGTAGGAAGTTAGTATTTAGCCATTGGGCGTTGACCAAGCCAAATAGACCTACGTTGGGAATTTTGAGTCCGTGAGTGATTTCGTAGAGTGTTATTATGTGTGAATGCATAGATTTGTATCTGTGAGGTCTCGGGTGATTGTCAGATTTTGAGATTAAGTTAGTGAAAACTAGGAAATTTGGTATCTAGTGTCCGCCGTAGGGGCACCAAATGCGCTGTAGTGGAACCACTGTAGCGAGGCCTGGTCCGCAACGGTTAGTGTGGGATTTGTAGTTGTTATATCCCGTGTTTTCACACGTTGGAAAAAAATTGGAAATAATCTTGACTTGTAAGAAATAAGGTCCTAATTGATTTTTTTTATTTGACATAGGAGTTGTGCATGAAAGAATATTGTTGTGAAAGTGTGGGATAAGGCTAAGGGCAAATTTGGAATTTTGGAAATTAGTTTCGGGAATTACAAAACGTGGGCTATAAATCGTTGGGCTAAAAAAAACAAAAAAAAAATATATGAAATTGAGGCCCAAACCAAGGAGCATGGCCTTGGCCTAAGTCCATTTACTTGGTCATGTGCTTGACCATGTGACCAATTATTATAAGAAGACCAAGTCTTCATATTTTATACATTAGAAAGTTCAAGAAATTAGAAGACAAGAAAACAAAGAAAAACAAGAGCAAAAAAAGAAGAGGGTTTGGGTTTGGCCATGGAAAATTGACTCTCAAAAATCTTGTTCAAAAAAAATTGTATCTTGTGTTTTTCCTACTAAATTGAGTATCCTCTTCAACTTGGTGTAGTTGTTTTGGAGGAAGGAACAATTGGTTCCTCAATTTGATCACTTATTCAAGTGAAGAAGACTAGGGAAAAAGGTAAGAATTCATCTCTTTTTATTGTGTTATGAAGTTTTGTTTGTGTTGTAGTATGTGGGAATGAGTTGATTGTATGGAAAAATGGAAGATTTCAAAGTGGGTATGGAATAAAGTGTATGGCCGTGTGTATGCATGCATTGTAGGCCAATGATGAATTGAAATTATGTTGTATTCTATTTGTGAATATGATGGAATTCATATTGAGTATGAAAGTTGAATAAATTTGGTTGAAATGATAAAAAGAGCATTTGGCCGTGTGGTATATTGGAGTTGGAATGGAAATGGATTAAGTTGTTTAGTGTGTTAGTGTGTTATTGTGATTCTTGCAAGGTAAATGAAAGTAAAATGATATAAGTTTGCATTGAAATGGAATGTAGAAGTTTATGTCGCTTTAGTACGATTTTACGACATTGTGAAAATGAATTTGTTAGGTTGCAAGTCATGATGATTATTGATGAATTTGGAAGATGAAAACATGTTATGAATATGTATGCCAAAGATTAGAAGCTTTGGATAAAATATGACTTTGGCGGAAAGTTTGTATATTATGTATATCGTGTGTATAATTTAAGGAAACGATATGAAATGCTTCTAAACTATGTTGTGGTGATCTAGAGTGATAATGATTGTGAAATCATTGGGATTAGTTTGAAAGTTAAGGTTAAAGTGAAGGTTATGACATTGTATTGAAAAAATGGCTAAATAAGTTATAATGCGTTTATAGTGGTTGTTGTTGTTGTTGATGTTTGTTGTTGGGTTGTGGTTGATGATTCTGAGCCGAGTTGAATTCTCGGGGGTGCTATATGTATAGGGGAAGTGCTGCCGAAATTTCGGTAGACAAATATGAGTTAAGTTGAATTCGTAGAATCTATAACTTACAATTGGTAAACATGACCATTTGCAGATTTTTGACGGAACGGGAAGTGAATTTGTTAAGGCGTAAGGAGCTTGAAAGGTATGTAAAGCTATCCCGATTCTTCTTTTGGCATGTCCTAGAAGTACTAGGATCGGATTCACGCCTCGGAGAATCTTTTGTTCATCGGAATCCGCGTCTGAAATTGTTACATTTTCGTTCAATAGAATTGAACCCTTTTGTATGCTTTCTTGAAAATTATGCAAAGCTTCCCCAAAATTTATGAAAAGTTATAGAATGTCCTTAGAACCTCCGTAGGTGACCCCATAAGCCTAAAATGTGTAATTTGAGCCCACCGCCTTGCTTGTCCCGAGGTGGGCCCACTAGTCCCGGTTTTACCCTTATTGTACTTAAGGCCTGTTTTTGAGCGGTTTTTGAAAGGAATGTTCTGACTACTCTCTTAACTACTAAACAAAAATTGTTTTAAATAATTCATTAAGTCTTATAAATTGTTTTGGCACTCGGAATGACTTCAGAAATGTTATGCTTCTGTGATTCATTATGACATCCGAAACTCACTTATTATGATCCCGCCTGACTTCATTGAATTGGTTTGTCATTAATATGCCTCATCGAGTCTCTGAAAATATTTATGATATTTTAACTGCATTTAGTTTCTCACTACTCTATTCGTGGATGCCCCAATGTTTCCCACACTGAGCCCGGGCCAGGATATGTTGTCAAGCGTGACCCTCTGCATTGTTCGCCGTGCCTCGATGTGAGGGGGCAGGTATACGCGTACATGGGTTTGTGGAGTATGCTGTGCCATGTACGCTTGTTCTGATATGATTTTCTATGGTCATCTGATATGACATATTATGTTACGGGGTTATGCCCCTATTCTGATTCTTCTGTGAGGTGGCACCAACGTCGGACGGGTGGCCACGTTCTGTCTGCCGAGTCCCTTGGCAGGGGCCGGATTTGATATGACATATGTTTCTGTACACTCTCTGCATGTTTTGAAAATATGTATTTGATACTTTGGATTTTCTGCTCACTTTCTGTACGTTCTGTACCAGTTATGATTTTGTTTCTGTAATTCAGGCTTTACATATTTCGTACTGACCCCCTTTCTTCGGGGGCTGCGTTTTCATGTCGCGCAGGTACCGACGACAGGTTTGCTGACCCGCCCGGTTAGGGTATCGTTTCTGCTATTTGGAGCGCTCTTTTATTCAGAGCCCATCTTTTGGTACAGTCTGTCACTATTGTATATATGTACACTATTCAGGGGTATGACGGGGCCTTGTCCTCGGAATGTCAGAGCGGTTCGTCCTCGGAATGTCAACAGACCGTGTCTAGTAGAGTCTTGTTTATCGGTGTGTTGTGCACCACACCTATAAACAGGAGGCTACAGGGCATTTAGGATACTACCCTTCTTTCTGTCTTAGATCGTGCGATAGAGCTGTGTTATCAGGATGACTCCTCTCTAACGAATTGTTATAATTGCAGTTATGCCTCCAAAAAAGGGGTCAGCGGCCCAAAAGGCCAAGGCAGTGGCAGCGGGAGAGACTAGCCGGGCCCAGAGGATTACCAGGGCCCATGCACATATTGCTCCTGATATTTTGCCCCCGGCAGAGGGCTCTTCTACACCGCCACACGTAGAGGAGATTGGAGCAGCAGCAGCTGCAGGTCGAGGGGCGGCTTCACCGCCAGCTCCCGAGATTCCAGTACCTGAGCCTCCAGCTCCACGGCCAGGGACAGAGGATCAGACTATGAGAGAGGCAGTCCAGCTATTGACCAGACTTGTGGCGGGACAGGTTCAGGGGCACGGATTGGGAGGTGACCGAGCAGGTAGGCGTGACAGTTCGAGAGCTCGTGAGTTCCTGACTTGTGGCCCTCCAGAGTTCTTCGGGACAAAGCCCGAGGAGGATCCTGAGGAGTTTATCAGGAAGATGCGGCGCACCTTATATTTGATTAATGCTTCCACGACAGAGTCAGTCACGTTGGCTTCGTACCGGTTGTATGATGTAACGGCTAATTGGTACGAGTCATGGGAGTTATCCAGAGGTGACAGCGCTCCCCCAGCAGTTTGGGATGATTTTTCTCAAGCTTTTCTTAGCCATTTTCTGCCTCCGGAGTTACGGCGGGCCAGGGCTGACAGATTCTTATTGCTGAGACAGAGGGGCCGCAGTGTTCGAGAGTATAGTATGGAGTTCGACTCACTGGCCCGATATGCACCTGCTGTGGTAGCTACTATGGCGGACAGGATGCACAGGTATATTATGGGGTTGGACCGGTATTTTGTCGACAGTTGTTTGGTATTGGCCGCTCAGCCCGATATGGATATTGCCCGTATTCAGGCGCACGCCCAGGGCATGGAGGACCGGCACAGGGGTCATCAGCCCGATAGGAGTCAAGATCGGAGACAGCCTAAGAGGGCCAGATCATCCGGGTATTCTGGAGAGTTTCGGGGCAGACAGCCTCAGCAGCCGCAGCAGCCTAGCAGATATCCATCCCAGCCGGCACAGAACGCACCTCCACAGCCTACAGGTCGCAGATTTGATAGCCCAGGGTATTCAGGAGCAGGTCAGAGCTCCAGGGCTTCAGGTTCGCGGACAGATAGGGGTTCTGGTCAGACGAGGCCACCTAAGCCTCAGTGTTCTTATTGTGGCAGATACCATCCGGGAGAGTGCTACAGAGCCACCGGTGCATGCTTTTCTTGTGGCCGCCAGGGCCATTCTGTGAGAGATTGCCCGTATAAGGGTAGTTCGGGTGGTGCAGCGCAGCCTACCGGATCAGCCGTCGGGTCATCATCTTCGTCAGTGGCTATGCGCCCTACAGGGCCGGGTACATCAGCACCGGCGGGTCGCGGCAGAGGCCGTGGTGGAGCTTCTGGTACTAGTGGTCCTCCGAATCGCATTTATGCTTTGGCCAACCGCCAGGACCAGGAGGCAGCGCCTAATGTCGTTACAGGTACATTATTGGTCTTCTCTCGGTCTGTGTTTGCATTGATTGATCCAGGTTCGACTTTGTCATATATTTCGCCCCTTGTTGCTAGTAAAATTGGTATAACGTCTGAACCTATAGAGCCATTTGAGGTAGCTACACCGATTGGGGACTTTATTGTAGCGAAACAGGTATATAAAGACTGTTCCGTAACTGTATGTGGCTGAGACACTAAGGCAGATCTGGTGGAGTTAGATATGATTGAATTTGATGTTATTATGGGTATGGACTGGCTAGCCTCCTGTTATGCTAATGTTGACTGCCAAAATAAGGTAGTTCGTTTCCAGTTTCCTGGGGAGCCAGTTATAGAATGGGCCGGTAATACAGCATCGCCGAAAGGTAAGTTTATTCCATACCTTAAGGCGACGAAAATGATCAGAAAAGGTTATATTTATCATCTGGTTCGGGTACAAGACTTGACTGCAGAAACGCCGACTCTTCAGTCAGTTCCCGTGGTTAATGCATTTCCAGATGTATTCCCAGATGAGCTCCCAGGTCTTCCTCTAGAGCGGGAGATAGATTTTACCATTGATTTGCTTCCAGATACTCAGCCTATATCTATTCCCCCGTACAGAATGGCACCGGCAGAGTTGAAAGAACTGAAGGGGCAGTTGAAGGATCTATTAGAAAAGGTCTTCATCAGACCCAGTACTTCGCCTTGGGGAGCCCCGGTATTATTTGTGCGTAAGAATGACGGGTCGCTGCGTATGTGTATTGATTATCGGCAGCTGAATAAGGTAACCATAAAGAATAAATACCCCCTCCCCAGAATTGATGATTTGTTTGATCAGTTGCAGGGCGCTAAATATTTTTCGAAGATAGACCTTCGGTCAGGCTATCACCAGGTACGGGTACGAGAGGCCGATATTCCTAAGAAAGCATTCCGGACCAGATATGGGCATTATGAATTCAGTGTTATGTCTTTTGGACTGACTAATGCTCCTGCGGTATTCATGGATTTAATGAACCGGGTATTCAGGCCGTTCTTGGACATGTTCGTAATTGTATTTATCGATGATATTCTGGTTTACTCTCGGTCCGAGGAAGAACACGCGGATCATCTGAGGGCGGTACTTGGGGTACTTCGGCATCAGAAATTATATGCAAAATTTTCTAAATGTGAATTCTGGCTGGCTTCAGTGGCCTTCTTGGGACATATTATTGCAGCTGAAGGTGTCCGGGTGGACACACAGAAGATTGAGGCCGTGAAGAATTGGCCTAGACCCACGACGCCCACAGAGGTACGTAGTTTTTTGGGATTAGCAGGCTATTACAGAAGATTTGTGGAAAAGTTTGCTTCGATTTTAGCGCCTTTGACAAGGCTAACTCAGAAGGGAGCCAAGTTCCAGTGGACTGATGCTTGTGAACGAAGCTTCCAGTTGCTGAAAGAGAAACTGACTACAACTCCAGTTCTGACTCTTCCCGAGGGACCAAACGGGTATGTTATTTATTGTGATGCTTCTGGTGTGGGGTTAGGCTTTGTATTGATGCATCACGGCAGAGTTATAGCTTATGCTTCCCGACAGCTCAAAAAGCATGAAAAGAATTATCCTACACACGATCTGGAGCTTGCAGCGATGATTCATGCTCTGAAGATATGGATAAATTATCTATATGGTGTTCATGTTGATATCTATACAGATCATAAGAGTCTCCAGTATATTTTCAAGCAGAAAGAGCTAAATTTGCGGCAGCGGAGGTGGTTGGAGCTCCTCAAAAAGACTATGATGTGGATATTTTGTATCATCCGGGCAAGGCTAATGTTGTTGCAGATGCGCTCAGCCGGAAATCTATGGGCAGCTTGGCAGATTTACAGCCAGGCCAGAGGGAGCTAGTACGTGATATTCATCAGTTGGCTAATCTTGGGGTTCGTCTGGCCGATTCTGGCGGTACACGGATTTCTGTCCGAGGGGTTTCTGAATCATCTATTAAGGAAGATATCAAACGGCATCAATATGAAGATCCAGTTTTAGCTCGATACAGAGACACGACCCATGAAAAGGAGAAGACTCTGTTCGAGTTTACACCAGACGGGACCTTATTATACCGAGGCAGGTTGTGTGCCCCTGATATTGCAGGGCTACGGCAGCAGGTTATGAGCGAGGCACACTATGCTCGCTATTCTGTTCATCCTGGGTCTACGAAGATGTACCATGATCTCAGATGCTTATACTGGTGGGATGGTATGAAACGGGATATCGCAGAGTTCGTCGCCCAGTGCCCAAATTGTCAGCAGGTCAAAATTGAACATCAGAAACCGGGTGGACTGTTGCAAGAAATGGAAATTCCGACGTGGAAGTGTGAGATCATTAATATGGACTTCATTACAGGTTTGCCTCGCACTCCACGGAAGTATGATTCCATCTGGGTTATTGTTGATAGGCTGACAAAATCAGCCCATTTTCTCCCCGTCAGAACTACTTATTCCGCTGAGGATTATGCCAGGCTTTATATTAAAGAAATTGTGCGACTTCATGGAGTCCCTATATCTATTATCACTGACAGAGGTGCCCAGTTCACGGCAAACTTCTGGAGGTCTTTTCAGGAAGGATTAGGGACTCAGCTGAGCCTGAGCACAGCTTTCCATCCTCAGAGTGACGGACAGGCCGAGCGCACTATCCAGACGCTTGAAGATATGTTGCGGGCCTGTGTTATTGATTTCAGAGGTAGCTGGGATGATCACTTGCCGTTGATTGAAATTGCTTATAATAACAGTTACCATTCCAGCATCCAGATGGCTCCGTACGAGGCTTTGTATGGCAGGAAATGCAGGTCGCCTATCGGCTGGTTTGATATTAGCGAGACAGAGTTAATCGGCCCAGATATGATCCAGCAGGCCGTTGATAAGGTGAAACTTATCCGGGAGCGACTATTGGCAGCCCAGAGTCGACAGAAATCATACGCTGACAAACGGCGTCGTCCTTTGGAATTCCAAGTTGGTGATTGGGTATTTCTAAAGGTATCGCCTATGAAAGGCGTAATGCGGTTCGGCAGAAAGGGTAAGCTTAGTCCGCGTTATATTGGGCCTTATCTGATTGTGCGGAAAATTGGAAATGTCGCCTATGAGTTAGATCTGCCATCTGATTTGGAAGCGGTACATCCGTTATTCCATGTATCTATGCTCCGCAAATGCATTGGTGATCCCTCCAGAATATTTCCTGCGGATGACATTCAGGTGACGGAGCAGTTATATTTCGAGGAGCAGCCCGTAGCCATTTTGGACCGCCAGGTAAGAAACCTCCGGAACAAAGATGTAGCCTCTGTTAAGGTGCTGTGGCGGAACAATAATAGGGAGGAAATGACCTGGGAGGCCGAAGAGGAGATGAAGAAGAAATATCCTCATTTGTTCCCTATGCCCTTAGGTAATCTCAAATCCTTGCCTAATTATATTCAATAATGAATGTATGCCATATATGCTGACCATAAATAGAAACTCCCCCGAAACCTTTTCAGACCCTATAAGATTAATTTAACATTCGAGGACGAATGTTTTAAAGGGGGGGAGGATGTTATATCCCGTGTTTTCACACGTAGGAAAACAAATTGGAAATAATCTTGACTTGTAAGAAATAAGGTCCTAATTGATTTTTTTTTATTTGACATAGGAGTTGTGCATGAAAGAATATTGTTGTGAAAGTGTGGGATAAGGCTAAGGGCAAATTTGGAATTTTGGAAATTAGTTTCGGGAATTACAAAACGTGGGCTATAAATCGTTGGGCTAAAAAAACAAAAAACAATATATGAAATTGAGGCCCAAACCAAGGAGCATGGCCTTGGCCCAAGTCCATTTTCTTGGTCATGTGCTTGACCATGTGACCAATTATTATAAGAAGACCAAGTCTTCATATTTTATACATTAGAAAGTTCAAGAAATTAGAAGACAAGAAAACAAAGAAAAACAAGAGCAAAAAAAAAAGAGGGTTCGGGTTTGGCCATGGAAAATTGACTCTCAAAAATCTTGTTCAAAAAAAATTGTATCTTGTGTTTTTCCTACTAAATTGAGTATCCTCTTCAACTTGGTGTAGTTGTTTTGGAGGAAGGAGCAATTGGTTCCTCAATTTGATCACTTATTCAAGTGAAGAAGACTAGGGAAAAAGGTAAGAATTCATCTCTTTTTATTGTGTTATGAAGTTTTGTTTGTGTTGTAGTATGTGGGAATGAGTTGATTGTATGGAAAAATGGAAGATTTCAAAGTGGGTATGGAATAGAGTGTATGGCCGTGTGTATGCATGCATTGTAGGCCAATGATGAATTGAAATTATGTTGTATTCTATTTGTGAATATGATGGAATTCATATTGAGTATGAAAGTTGAATAAATTTGGTTGAAATGATAAAAAGAGCATTTGGCCGTGTGGTATATTGGAGTTGGAATGGAAATGGATTAAGTTGTTTAGTGTGTTAGTGTGTTATTGTGATTCTTGCAAGGTAAATGAAAGTAAAATGATATAAGTTTGCATTGAAATGGAATGTAGAAGTTTATGTCGCTTTAGTACGATTTTACGACATTGTGAAAATGAAGTTGTTAGGTTGCAAGTCATGATGATTATTGATGAATTTGGAAGATGAAAACATGTTATGAATATGTATGCCAAAGATTAGAAGCTTTGGATAAAATATGACTTTGGCGGAAAGTTGGTATATTATGTATATCGTGTGTATAATTTAAGGAAACGATATGAAATGCTTCTAAACTATGTTGTGGTGGTCTAGAGTGATAATGAATGTGAAATCATTGAGATTAGTTTGAAAGTTAAGGTTATGACATTGTATTGAAAAGATGGCTAAATAAGTTATATTGCGTTTATAGTGGTTGTTGTTGATATTTGTTGTTGGGTTGTTGTTGATGATTATGAGCCGAGTTGAATTCTCGGGGGTGCTATATGTATAGGGGAAGTGCTGCCGAAATTTCGGTAGACAAATATGAGTTAAGTTGAATTCGTAGAATCTATAACTTACAATTGGTAAACATGACCATTTGCAGATTTTTGACGGAACGGGAAGTGAATTTGGAAAGGCGTAAGGAGCTTGAAAGGTATGTAAAGCTATCCCGATTCTTCTTTTGGCATGTCCTAGAAGTACTAGGATCGGATTCACGCCTCGGAGAATCTTATGTTCATCGGAATTCGTGTCTGAAATTGTTACATTTTCGTTCAATAGAATTGAACCCTTTTGTATGCTTTCTTGAAAATTATGCAAAGCTTCCCCAAACTTTATGAAAAGTTATAGAATGTCCATAGAACCTTCGTAGGTGACCCCATAAGCCTAAAATGTGTAATTTGAGCCCACCGCCTTGCTTGTCCCGAGGTGGGCCCACTAGTCCCGGTTTTACCCTTATCGTACTTAAGGCCTGTTTTTGAGCGGTTTTTGAAAGGAATGTTCTGACTACTCTCTTAACTACTAAACAAAAATTGTTTTAAATAATTCATTAAGTCTTATAAATTGTTTTGGCACTCGGAATGACTTCAGAAAGGTTATGCTTCTGTGATTCATTATGACATCCGAAACTCACTTATTATGATCCCGCCTGACTTCATTGAATTGGTTTGTCATTAATATGCCTCATCGAGTCTCTGAAAATATTTATGATATTTTAACTGCATTTAGTTTCTCACTACTCTATTCGTGGATGCCCCAATGTTTCCCACACTGAGCCCGGGCCAGGATATGTTGTCAAGCGTGACCCTCTGCATTGTTCGCCGTGCCTCGATGTGAGGGGGCAGGTATACGCGTACATGGGTTTGTGGAGTATGCTGTGCCATGTACGCTTGTTCTGATATGATTTGTTATGGTCGTCTGATATGACATATTATGTTACGGGGTTATGCCCCTATTCTGATTCTTCTGTGATGTGGCACCAACGTCGGGAGGGTGGCCACGTTCTGTCTGCCGAGTCCCTTTGCAGGGGCCGGATTTGATATGACATATGTATCTGTACACTCTCTGCATGTTTTGAAAATATGTATTTGATACTTTGGATTTTCTGCTCACTTTCTGTACGTTCTGTACCGGTTATGATTTTGTTTCTGTAATTCAGGCTTTACATATTCAGTACATATTTCGTACTGACCCCCTTTCTTCGGGGGCTGCGTTTTCATGCCGCGCAGGTACCGACGACAGGTTTGCTGACCCGCCCGGTTAGGGTATCGTTTCTGCTATTTGGAGCGCTCTTTTATTCAGAGCCCATCTTTTGGTACAGTCTGTCACTATTGTATATATGTACACTATTCGGGGGTATGACGGGGCCTTGTCCCGTCTTATGTCTCTGCTATGCTTTGTAGAGGTCTGTAGATATATCTGTGTGGGTTCTGTATATGTTTTGGGTTATTATGATCTGTGATGGCCTTATCGGCTTCCACGTGCTATATCTGTTTCCCTGCATTATTTAGTATCGCTTACTAACTTTTATATTGATATTTTCTGCTAAAATACTGGTTTGGGGTCTGGGTACGTTTGGGTGTCCAGCACGGACACTAGTCACGGCCTACGGGGTTGGGTCGGGACTGTAGTGAGTCGCCACAGTGACAGGTAGTCCATTGTGGCAGTCTCATGATGACAAACTGGTAACAGCTAGCGCGGGCCTATTGTAGCGGACAAGTGACCACTGCAGTAGATGACGGTATCAGAATCATATTTAATTCCTAGTTAAACCCTTCATAACCTATCACTTCATTTATTGTTTCTAAGCATTTTTTAAAGGCAATTTGAGGAGTTCTTGGCTGGTTTCGCTTGTGGGTAAGTTCCCTAACCTAGAATTCATTCCATTATCTTTCCTCAGCTTGAATCCATGCTAGAATTTCTATAGAACATAAGAGAGAAGATGGGTTTTGATGTCTATTTCATTATTTTAATTTTAGTCTTTCTAAATGAGAATTGTTGGCAGATTTGACTAATCTAAGTATGGAATTTGATGATTTAGTAACTAATAGGCTTGAATCATCCATTATTGTTGATGAAATTAAAGATTGAAAGTTAGGGTTTATACCCGAATTGAGGGTTTTGACTTGAATGATTTAATTGACCTATTCTTTAGTTAATCTAACAATTGAATGGTTGAATTGAACTTCTAGAACATTGGTTGACCAATTTCACCCTTGAAATACCCGTTTTACCCTTGTTGTCCCGACCCAACCAGGGGATCGTGACGGGCACCCGGAGCTGACCTACCGAGTACCTCAAAATATACATTTTATAGTCATATCTAAGTGGGCCATAAAGCTAACTCATAAATATCATAACTAGAAGGGATACATGCCCAAAAAAAGAACTACATATATAAACGTACATCATCAACTATTCTATATATAGGCCGACAAGGCTATCAAAGGATGTCACAAAAAAATAGACCGAGGAGTCCATAGGACATCTAGCTCTACACATCTGTCTACTAGCCTCTACATGGAGTATATAAAATAATAATAACGAGACAGGACCCCGCCATGCATATATATACATACACAAAATAATCATACCGTGCTAAACTGCAACTCCGAAACAAGTGGACTGCTCCTGTAACAATGCTGAGATGGCAGCCTAAGAATCTGTACTGTCTCCCAGTCTACCTGCGGGCATGAACACAGCATCCACAAATAAAAGGACGTCAGTACGGACAAAGTACTAAGTATGTAAAGCATGAGAGTAACATAAGAGAAAGAAACTATAAGGTAAGTGAATGCAACCTGTATGCCTGAACTGCCTCTATAGGCCAAATAATATACATAAATATTATGCATCTGAACTGCCTCTGAGGCTAATGATATGCGTACATACTGTGCATGCTTACATGAGGTCATACATATATAACGCCTATCCAGCCTCTGTGGTATCCCATCTTATCATATCGTATCAGATCGTATCGTATCGTATTGGCCTCTGTGGGCATCATCATCGTATTATCATATGGCTAGCTGATCAGGTGGTAGTGCGTATATAACGTCGTCACCTTGCCCATACCCCACACACACATATATATAATACATAATATACGCTCATATAGCGCCTGAGGGGTCACAGGTCTGTATATGCATACGTAAATATATGTAAATACAATGCAATGCAAGACATGATAAGGGTAACAGTGACTCTAAAGATTATACTGAATGCGAAGGAAGACTTTCGGAATATACATTGTGGAGCATGAATCAAATGGGTCATCCCTAACTCTAAGAGTAGAACCATTATGGATTACCTTTACGTGCACGTTCGGTTCACAAGGATCATGCAAAAGAAAGAAAGGGATAGTCTTAGTGTCACAACCCAGCCCCGTGGGCCGTGACTGGTGCCCTATTTGGACACCCGAACTCATTCGCTTGCCAAATCGACATATCGAAGACTTATTCAAATTTAGCATACGTTATTTTGAACAGATGCTGAAAACAGATATCATCTTAAGTGGTCACCCGTACAAAAATATCATACCAAAAACCGGTAGGCTAGTGGAATACACATCGCCCGAATACACATACATATACAAACATATGGGCCGTTTTGGCCATAATAGCAAACGGGGCCGCTTAAGGCACAAATCACAAACATAATCGAAAAAACGTGACCCATGACCCATATATATGACTACAGGCCTCTACAAACTGTAACAGAAACATATGACGGGACAGGGCCCCGCCGTACCCAAATAGCCATATATACAGAACATGTATAACAGAAGATATGTACCAAAAATATGAGCTCCGGATCAAAAGGAGTACTCCAAACAGCAGAATAAGTATCCTACACTGGCGGGTCACCTGAATGAACGTCTGTACCTGCGGGCATGAAATGCAGCCCCCAAAGAAAGGGGGTCAGTACGAAATATGTACTGAGTATGTAAAGCATGAAGCACAATAATCCGAATCATAACTGAAGTGAGGAGTACAGAAAATGGATACAAAATGATGTAATCCGTATAGCCATGATGATGATCCAACTGTGCCATAATGATGTGATGCTGCGGTCGAGGTTGATATTAATGTTGTAATTTCGAGGATGAAATTCTTCCAAGAAAGGGAGGATGATGCAATCCAAATTACCATGGTGACGACTAAAGTGTTCAAGCTGAGGAGACCCAAATTGAAGTCCGAAAGGATGTGGATTGAAGCCCAAGATCTGAAAGAACAAGTCTAGCAGCCCAAATTAGTACTTCTAGAAGCTCTAGTGTGAACATGAGGGGCTGGACTAATGTGAACGAAGGAAGCTTCCCTTTTTATGTTTTCTAGGCTTATTAAAGGCTATTTTGACTTTCAATATGTGTAGTGGCTTTCTAGGTTTCTAGGAGTATGCATTTTGTAGTCTTCTATGCACCTAGAAGACTACACTTCTATTTATTTCTTTTGACTAGTATATTTTAAGAACCTTATTTAAAGGTGCTTGTAATTGATTTGAAAAAACCTATCTTTGAATATTGAATATTATTGAAACCCTTTAGTCTTGAATGACTAGTGTTAATTTGGTGGACTCCAAATTGTACAACCCCCGTTTGATCTAACAGTTTGCAAGAGATGGCTATTCTCTTGAGGATTGTTCGAATAGGATAGGTGCCTTTTGATCCTTTTGGGAGGTAACTAGGACTAGTTCTTCTAGTTCTTGTCCAATTGTTATTCAAATTGTGTCTTCTTTCTATCTTTGTTATTTTTCTTGCATCATTTGGTATCAGAGCCAGTCATAGATTTGTCCCTACAAATCTAGTCCTTGTTTTGTATCAAACTTTATTTAACCAAAAAAAAATTATTCTGTTTTGGATGAATTTCTTAGTGTTCTTAGGGTTAAACTTCTTGATAGTTGTTGTTTTGGATGAAATTCGTGTTACTTGGAGTATTTGGGTGTTCTTGATCTGTTGGTGAATCTGATTTTGTTTTGTGTTTGAAGACATGTGTTCTTGGATGTTCATATGTTCAAGAAAAAGTTCATGAACTATTATTTTAAAGTCTCCAATCATGCCATTAGTTTAGGTATCTTGGGGTGATCCATGGTGATATTTGGAAACTAGGCATCAAGATGGTCATTTTGGTATATCATTTGAAGTGTTTTGAATACTTGTGTTCTTGAGTGTTCATAAATATTTTGTGAATGTTCGTGTGTGTTCTTAATAATTTCAGATTTACTAACTTTGTTTGATCTAATTTTGGTGATAAGTTAAGCTTTCAAGGTGTTAGGGAGTGTGAAAGCTATTTGGGAAGTCAAAGGGACTAGTCAAGAGTTAATTCCCAAGGAGTTGGTGCATTGAACCCCTCCAAAACGTGGAGAAGGGGGTTGCACTCATTAGGAGGATTCAAAAATCAGTTTGTGGTGTGTGAAAGGGAGTAGAGGCAAACAAATAGTCAAACCATTAATTGACACAAGTTCCCAAGTCAATTCTTGGGAAGACTAACAGTCACCTTGAGAAAAGAGTGTCCAAGTTCCTAATCACCTCTTGGGAAAATGAGAAGTCAAGTTTGCAAGTCCCTAGTCATCTTTTGGGAAGACAAGAAGCTACATTGAAACTTGTAGTAATTAAATTCCAAGACAAGTTGGTCAAAGGATATTAATTAGCAAGACTTAAGGGGCTGCCTTGCACATTTTAAAGGGGGGTTGGGAAGCTTCTTAATCCTTTCTTTGTGACATAACTTCTAGCTAGTATCCATTGAGTAATTACCTACTCAAAGTTTACTAGTTCTTGAGCTATAACGTTTTCCGTGCTAATTCTTTCAAACTTTTCTCGTTTTAACTCGTCGTGAATTATTTGATTCAAGTGCGCCATAATTAAAAGAGTCGTCCGACTATAGAGTCCATAATCTCACTCTAATCCCGAAGAGGTAGCATCTTTTGTATAATTTTGGAGATTGAATAGGAGTTGGTCAATTTCGAGGAAGCCAGTAACAAGACGGAGTGAACCAAACCTATTGTATCATTGAGTGAACCGAGGGCCACCCAAATAAAGTAAGGGGGTGAGTAAGGTGATTTTTAACTCATAACCTTTTCTTTGAGCTTTGTTATGCAGGTATGATGGACCAAGGTGCAATGTCCTCTAAACCCGTTCAATCGGAAGTAAGAACTAGATGGCTTACACAAAGGACAGGACCACTATTTCCAAGAAAAGGAGAGAGATTGCCTAAGACAAGGTTTCAAAAATTGAAGGTGAATGTTTGTGGGTATAATGGCTTTGATCTAGAGCTTGACGATTTGTGTGACTCCACATTCATCTCTCCTTATGCGGCTGATTGGTTGAATTTGACATGGGTTAAAAAGAGATATCCATATGACTATAATGGGTATCAAGTTGAGTGGATGGTCAAGGTGGTAATATCTCATGGAGATTATGTTGAAACGGTCCAATGTGATGTGTTTCCCCTAAAAATAAGTCACTTGTGCTTTGGACAGCCCTGGTTTCGAAAACACGATGTTCCAAATGTACGAGATTGGATAAGGTATAGATGAGGAAGGATGGCCTCTCTTTCCATTCCCACTTCCGAAAGAAAATCCCATTAATGCATATATCTCTTCTATGCCTATAGGGGAGTGTAATGCTGTTATATCCCATGTTTCCACACGTTGGAAAAATTTGGAAATATTCTTGGCTTGTAAGAAATAAGGTCATAATTAATTTTTATTTGACATAGGAGTTGTGTATGAAAGAATATTAATGTGGAAGTGTCGAATAAGGCCAAGAGCAAATTTGGAATTTTGGGAATTAGTTTCGGAAATTACAAAAGGTGACTTATAAGTCATTGGGCCAAAATAATTCAATGAAAAATTAAGGCCCAATGCTAAGGGGTGGCCGGCCAACATAGTGGCCAAGCCCGTGATTTTATTAATTTTCCCATGTGTTAAATTAATAAGGGGACCATATTATATATACATCATTATACCTTAGAAGTTGCAAGAAGGCAAAGAGAAAGAAACAAAACAAAAGAAGAGCAAAAAAAGAGTGAAGGGCATTCGGCCCTAGTCCCAAATTTTCACCATCAAAAATCTTGCCTTAAAAATTTTTCTCTTGTTGAATTCCTACTAATTCAAGGTCTCTTCTCAACTTGGTGTAGTTGTTTTGGAAGAAAGAGGCCTTGGTTCATCAATTTGATCTCTTATTCAAGTAAAGAAGACTATAGAAAAAGGTAAGAATTTATCCCTTATTATTGTGTTATGGAGTCTTGTTTGTGTTGTAGTATGTAGAAATGTGTTGATTGTATGGAGAAATGGAAGTTTGCAAAGTGGGTGTGTGTTATTAGTGTATGGCCGTGTGTATGTATAAGTTGTATAGCCATAATGTGTTGAATTTGTGTTATATTCTAGTTGTGATTGTGGTAAAATGCATATTGGAAATGAAAGTGGAATGAATTGAGTTGGAGTGATAAAAAGAGCATATGGCCGTGTGGTGTGTTGGAGTTGGAATGGAAATGAATTAAGTTTGCTTAGTGTGTTAGTGTGTTATTGTGATGTTTGCAATGTAAATGAAGATAGAATGATATAAGTTTGTATTGAAATGGAACGTAGAAACTTACGTCGCTTTAGTATGATTTTTCGACATTAGGAAAATGAAGTTATTAGGTTGCTAATTATGATGATCATTGATAGATTTGGAAGTTGGAAACATGTTATGAATACGTATGCCAAAGATTAGAAGTTTTGAATGAGTTATGACTTTGGCGGGAAGTTTGTATATTATGAATATCGTGTGTATAATTTAAGGAAACGATATGAAACGCTTCTAAACTATGTTGTGATGATCTAGTTTGATAATGAATGTGAAATCATTGAAATTGGTTTGGAAATTGAAGTTGAAATGAAGGTGATGGCATTATGTTGGCAAGTAGAACTAGTTGTGCCATACTGTGTTTCTAATGTTTGTTGTTGATGTTGATGTTGTTGTTTGGGTTGTTGTTGATGATTTTGAGCCGAGTTGAATTCTCGGGGGTGCTATATGTATAGGGGAAGTGCTGCCGAAATTTCGGTAGACAAATATGAGTTGAATTGAATTCGTAGCATCTATAACTTACAATTGGTAAATGTGACCATTTGCAGATTTTCGACGAAACGGAGAGTGAGCTTGGATAGGCTTAAAAAGCTCAAAAGGTATGTAAAGCTACCCCGATCCTTCTTTTGGCATGCCTAAGTGTATTAGGATCGGATTCGGGCCTCGAAAGACTTTCTGCCCCTCGGAATCCGCAAGTGAAAATATCACTTTTTCTTTCAATAAGATTAAACTCTTTTGGTACGCTTTCTTGGAAATTATGCAAACTTTCTCTAAACTACTTGGAAAGCTATAGAACGTCCGTAGAACCTTTGTAGGCGACCCCATAAGTTTAAAATATGTGATTTGAGCCCACCGCCTTGCTTGTCCCGAGGTGGGTCCACTATTTCCGGTTTTGCCCGTATTGTACTTAAGTCCTATTTTTGAGCGGTTTTTGAAAGAAACGTTTCGACTACCATTCTAACTACCTAACAAACATTATTTTAAATATTCCATTAAGTCTTATAAATTGTTTTGACACTCCGAACGGTTTCAGAAAGGTTATACTTCTGTAATTTATTATGACATCCGAAACTCGTTTATTATGATCCCTTCCGACTTCATTAGATCGGTTCGTCTTTGATATGTCTCATCGAGTCTATGGAAACATTTATGATATTTTAATTGCATTAGTCTCTCACTACTCCACTTGTGGATGCCCCAATGTTTCCCACACTGAGCCCGAGCCAGGATATGTTGTCAAGCGTGATCCTTTGCATTGTTCGCCGTGCCTCGATGTGAGGGGGCAGGTATACGCGTACATGGGTTTGTGGAGTATGCGGTGCCATGTACGCTTGTTATGATATGATTTACTATGGCCATCTGATATGACATATTATGATACGGGGTTATGCCCCTTTTCTGATTCTTCTGTGTTGTGGCACCAGCGTCGGGAGGGTGGCCACGTTCTGTCTGCCGAGTCCCTTGGCAGGGGCCGGATTTGATATGACATATGTTTCTGTACACACTCTGCATGTTTTGAAATTATATATCTGATACTTTGTATTTTCTGTTTACTTTCTGTACGTTCTGTACCGGTTATGAGTTTGTTTCTGTAATTCAGGCTTTACATATTCAGTACATATTTCGTACTGACCCCATTTCTTCGGGGGCTGCGTTTTCATGCCGCGCAGGTACTGACGACAGGTTTGCTGATCCGCCCGCTTAGGATCTTATTCTGCTATTTTGGAGCGCTCTTTTATTCAGAGCCCATCTTTTGGTATAGTCTGTCATTACTGTATATGTATATTCTCGTTCAGGGGTACGGCGGGGCCCTGTCCCGTCATATGATTATGTCGGTCTGTTTAGAGGTCTGTGGACATGTTTGTGGGTTGGGGTCCTTCTGTACGGATGTGTGTATATGTTGTGTTTGGGCGACCTCATTCGCCGCGGCGGCCGGTCTGCATATGTTTAAATGTTGCTTCGTTGGCCCTGTGTGGTCTTCTGTTGGTATTTTCTGCGTGCAGGGTATATTGGGTAGTCCGTAAAACAAAGGAAACTCTGCCGAAATTTTTTTCTGGAAATTATCTAAATTCGAAGTAAAGCCTTGTCGGCTTCTGCTATATACTAGTATGCGTTTGATAAAATTTGAGATAGCAATTGATATACGTGTTGGGTGCCCAGATCGGGCACTAGTCACGGCCTACGGGGTTGGGTCGTGACAAAAGTGGTATCAGAGCGGTTCGTCCTCGAATGTCTACAGACCGTGTCTAGTAGAGTCTTGTTTATCGGTGTGTTGTGCACCACACCTATAAACAAGAGGCTACAGGGCATTTAGGATACTACCCTTCTTTCTATCTTAGATCGTGCGATAGAGTTGTGTTATCAGGATGATTCCTCCCTAACGAATTGTTACATTTGCAGTTATGCCTCCAAAAAAGGTGACAGCGGCCCAAAAGGCCAAGGCAGCGGCCGCGGGAGAGGCTAGCCGGGCCCAGATGGTTACCAGGGCCCATGCACATATTGCTCCTGATATTTTGCCCCCGGCAGAGGGCTCTTCCACACCGCCACACGTAGAGGAGATTGGAGCAGCAGCAGCTGCAGGTCGAGGGGCGGCTCCACCGCCAGCTCCCGAGATTCCAGTACCTGAGCCTCCAGCTCCACGGCCAGGGACTGAGGATCAGTCTATGAGAGAGGCAGTCCAGCTATTGACCAGACTTGTGGCGGGACAGGTTCAGGGGCACGGATTGGGAGGTGACCGAGCATATAGGCGTGACAGTTCGAGGGCTCGTGAGTTCTTGACTTATGGCCCTCCAGAGTTCTTCGGGACAAAGCCCGAGGAGGATCCTGAGGAGTTTATCAGGAAGATGCGGCGCACCTTACATTTGATTAAGGCTTCTGCGACAGAGTCAGTTGAGTTGGCTTCGTACCGGTTGTATGATGTAACAACTTATTGGTACGAGTCTTGGGAGTTGGCCAGAGGCGACGGCGCTCCCCCAGCAGTCTGGGATGAGTTTTCTGAGGCTTTTCTTAGCTATTTTCTGCCTCCGGAGTTACGGCGGGCCAGAGCTGACAGATTCTTATTGTTGAGACAGAGGGGCCGCAGCGTCCGAGAGTACAATATGGAGTTCGACTCATTGGCCCGATATGCACCTGCTGTGGTAGCTACTATGGCTGACAGGATGCATAGGTATATTATGGGGTTGGACCGGTAATTTGTCGACAGTTGTTTGGTATTGGCCGCTCAGCCCGATATGGATATTGCCCGTATTCAGGCGCACGCCCAGGGCATGGAGGACCGGCACAGGGGTCATCAGCCCGATAGGAGTCAGGATCGGAGACAACCCAAGAGGGCCAGATCATCCGAGTATTCTGGAGAGTTTCGGGGCAGACAGCCTCAGCAGCCGCAGCAGCCTAGCAGATATCCAACCCAGCCGGCACATAGCACACCTCCACAGCCTACAGGTCGCAGATTTGATAGCCCAGGATATTCAGGAGCAGGTCAGAGCTCCAGGGCTTCAGGTTCGCGGACAGATAGGGGTTCTGGTCAGACGAGGCCACCTAGGCCTCAGTGTTCTTATTGTGGCAGATATCATCCTGGGGAGTGCTACAGAGCCACCGGTGCATGTTTTTCTTGTGGCCGTCAGGGCCATTCTGTGAGAGATTGCCCGTATAAGGGTAGTTCGGGTGGTGCAGCGCAGCATACCGGCTCAGCCGCCGGGTCATCATCTTCATCAGTGGCTATGCGCCCTACAGGGCCGGGTACATCAGCACCGGCGGGTCGCGGCAGAGGTCATGGTGGAGCTTCTGGTACTAGCGGTCCTTCGAACCGCATTTATGCTTTGGCCAGCCGCCAGGATCAGGAGGCATCGCCTAATGTCGTTACATGTACATTATTAGTTTTCTCTCGGTCTGTGTATGCATTAATTGATCCAGGTTCGACTTTGTCATATATTTCGCCTCTTGTTGCTGGAAAAATTGGTATAACGTCTGAACCTATAGAGCCATTTGAGGTAGCCACACCGATTGGGGACTTTATTGTAGCGAAACAAGTATATAAAGACTGTTCTGTAACTGTATGTGGCCGTGACACTAAGGCAGATCTGGTGGAGTTAGATATGATCGAGTTCGATGTTATTATGGGCATGGACTGGCTAGCTTCCTGTTATGCTACTGTTGACTGCCAAAATAAGGTAGTTCGTTTCCAGTTTCCCGGGGAGCCAGTTATAGAATGGGCCGGTAATACAGCATCGCCGAAAGGTAAGTTTATTTCATACCTTAAGGCGAAGAAAATGATCAGAAAAGGTTATATTTATCATCTGGTTCGGGTACAAGACTTGACAGCAGAAACGCCGACTCTTCAGTCAGTTCCCGTGGTTATTGAATTTCCAGATGTGTTCCCAGAAGAGCTTCCAGGCCTTCCTCCAGAGCGGGAGATAGATTTTTCTATTGATTTGCTTCCAGATACTCAGCCTATATCTATTCCCCCGTACAGAATGGCACCAGCAGAATTGAAAGAACTGAAAGAGCAGTTGAAGGATTTGTTAGAAAAGGCTTCATCATACCCAGTACTTCGCCTTGGGGAGCCCCGGTATTATTTGTGCGTAAGAAATACAGGTCGCTGCGTATGTGTATTGATTATCGGCAGCTGAATAAGGTAACCATAAAGAATAAATACCCCCTCCCCAGAATTGATGATTTGTTTGATCAGTTGCAGGGCGCCAAATATTTCTCCAAGATAGACCTTCGGTCAGGCTATCATCAGGTGCCGATATTCCTAAGACAGCGTTCCGGACCAGATATGGGCATTATGAATTCAGAGTTATGTCGTTTGGGTTAACTAATGCTCCTGCGATATTCATGGATCTAATGAATCGGGTATTCAGGCCGTTCTTGGATATGTTCGTAATTGTATTTATCGATGATATTCTGGTTTATTCTCGGTCCGAGGCAGAGCACGCAGATCATCTGAGAGCGGTATTAGGGGTACTTCGGCATCAGAAATTATATGCAAAATTTTCTAAATGTGAATTCTGGCTGGCTTCAGTGGAATTCCTGGGGCATATTATTGCAGCTGATGGTGTCCGGGTGGATACACAGAAGATTGAGGCCGTGAAGAATTAGCCTAGACCCACGACGCCCACAGAGGTACGTAGTTTTCTGGGATTAGCAGGCTATTACAGAAGATTTGTGGAAAAGTTTGCTTCAATTTCAGCACCTTTGACAAGGCTAACTCAGAAGGGAGCCAAGTTCCAGTGGACTGATGCTTGTGAACTAAACTTCCAGTTGCTGAAAGAGAAGCTGACTACAGCCCCAGTTCTGACTCTTCCAGAGGGACCCGATGGATATGTTATTTATTGTGACGCTTCTGGCGTGGGATTGGGCTGTGTATTGATGCAGCACGGCAGAGTTATAGCTTATGCTTCTCGGCAGCTGAAAAAGCATGAAAGGAATTATCCCACCCACGATCTGGAGCTTGCAGCGGTGATTCATGCTCTGAAGATATGGAGACACTATTTATATGGCGTTCATGTTGATATCTATACAGATCATAAGAGTCTCCAGTATATTTTTAAGCAGAAAGAGCTAAATTTGCGGCAGCGGAGGTGGCTGGAGCTCCTGAAAGATTATGACGTGGATATTCTGTATCATCCGGGCAAGGCTAATGTTGTTACAGATGCGCTCAGCCGAAAATCTACGGGCAGCTTGGCAGATTTACAGCCAGACAGGAGAGAGATAGTACGTGACATTCATCAGTTGGCTAATCTTGGGGTTCGTCTGGCTGATTCTGGAGATACACGGATTTCTGTCCGAGGGGTTTCTGAATCATCTATTAAGGAAGATATCAAGCGGCGTCAATATGAAGATCCTGTTTTAGCTCGATACAGAGACACAGCCCATGAGAAGGAGAAGACTCCGTTCGAGTTTACACCAGACGGAACCTTACTATACAGAGGCAGGTTGTGTGTACCTGAAATTGCAGGGCTACGGCAGCAGGTTATGGGCGAGGCACACTATGCTCGCTATTCTGTTCATCCTGGTTCTACGAAGATGTACCACGATCTTAGATGCCTATACTGGTGGGATGGTATGAAACGGGATATTGCAGAGTTTGTCGCCCAGTGTCCAAATTGTCAGCAGGTCAAAATTGAACATCAAAAACCGGGTGGACTGTTGCAGGAAATGGAAATTCCGACGTGGAAGTGGGAGATCACTAATATGGACTTCATTACAGGTTTACCTCGCACTCCACGGAAGTATGATTCCATCTGGGTTATTGTTGATAGGCTGACAAAATCAGCCCATTTTCTCCCTGTCAGAACTACTTATTCCGCTGAGGATTATGCCAGGCTTTATATTAAAGAAATTGTGCGACTTCATGGAGTTCCTATATCTATTATCACTGACAGAGGTGCTCAGTTCACAGCGAACTTCTGGAGATCTTTTCAGGAAGGATTAGGGACTCAGCTGAGCCTGAGCACAGCTTTTCATCCTCAGAGTGACGGACAGGCCGATAGCACCATCCAGACGCTTGAAGATATGTTGCGGGCCTGTGTTATTGATTTCAGAGGTAGCTGGGATGATCACTTCCATTGATTGAATTTGCTTATAATAACAGTTACCATTCCAGTATCCAGATGGCTCCGTACGAGGCCTTGTATGGCAGGAAATGCAGGTCACCTATCGGCTGGTTTGATATTGGCGAGACAGAGTTAATTGGCCCAGATATGATCCAGCAGGCCGTTGATAAGGTGAAACTTATCCGAGAGCGACTGTTAGCAGCCCAGAGTCGACAGAAGTCATACGCCGATAAACGGCGTCGACCGTTGGAATTCCAGGTAGGCGATTGGGTATTCCTGAAGGTATCGCCTATAAAAGGCGTGATGCGGTTCGACAGGAAGGGTAATCTCAGTCCGCGTTATATTGGGCCTTATCAGATTATTAGAAAAATTGGAAATGTCGCCTATGAGTTAGATCTGCCATCAGATTTGGAAGCGGTACATCCGGTATTCCATGTGTCTATTGTCACACCCCGACTTTACTAGGGTGTGATGGGCACCCGACCCCATATCTGGAGCCGAGCGAACCTGCTGACTCTTATTACATAGATAAACTCTTGTATCAATTAAGAAATAAATACTTGGTAAGCCCTCCAATATTTTTTTTTTCATAAGTAATGTCTATCATCATATGGGACCCGCGACATGAAACGTAATAACATTATGACGGGTGAAGCCGTCTACCAAGCTGACACTCTATACTCATGACTCTGTCTGCAACGTCTCTAACATTGAACAAACACCATAGCTCATATACTCTGACTCGGCAGCACTCCAGAACAAGTTGAGCCCGCCAACTCCGCTGGAACATCTTCTATGATAACTGTGGCTCAGCTGGAGTACCTGCGCGGCATGAACGCAATCCCCGAAGAAGAGGGGTCAGTACGAGTAATGTACTGAGTATGTAAGGCATGAATAGTGACATAATAAAGGAATATACAGTATGAATAATAACGGAATAGACATATGGAGCTTATCTTGGAACAGATGTAACCTGTACATAGGAATGCCTTTCTGCAGATGTCATGCATGCTTAGTTTCTTTTTTTAGGGAAACGGTGTTTCTAATTTACATATACAGAAAAACAGAACATTTCAGAAAACGGTGACTTCATTTACATTCACAGACGCCGAGTACATCGGCTCTCCCACACCCCTCCCCAACAGTGTCCCAATATATATATATATATATATATATATATATATATCACAAATACAGACTCCGTATCCGGCTCTCCCATATCCCGCGTCCGGGACGAAATCCAGCTGAATCAGGTGGTGATATAACAGTGGCCCTTCCCCTTTTTCCCCATGTACATATACATATACATATTCACGTTCATATACATATGTCATACAACTGGCATGCATGAGAGCCCAAAGAAGTCATGTGTCCATCGAAGTGACGTAAGGTCGGTGACCTCCGATTACGTTATGGAATACTCATGGTCACTTTGTCTCACCTTGAAGGAACGAGTATTTTAAGGCGAGACAACCAACGGAAAATAGCCTTAAGAGAGAGCATAGAATGAAATCATGGGCATTATATCCGTCAATTCATATTCTTTGATGTCTTTTAGAAACTAGTGTCATAGCTACGGAATAAAATTAAGGTTCAAGAACTAGTATAACACCTTCATATTCACATTGGATTTTTAGCTCAAGGCCATTAGTCGTGGAATCATTCTTGTCGTACTTATCATAGGCATATTCTCTTTTCTGACTTCATCGTTATCATTATCGTCATGGAAGTATTCTCGTTGGGATAGGTACAGTACTTGTCATTTGGTAATGGAATAAGGATCGAAGGTTTCTTTTGGATTCAGCTTCAAAATAAATCAAACGGAACAATAAGGAAAATCCGGGGACCATGGGCCCACCTCGGGTCAAATGAGGCAGCGTACCAAATTTACATATGTTACATGTCATGGCGTTACTTGTGAGGGTTTTAGGGTAGTCGGGTCCTATTTATGCGAGTTCTAGAGGTTTAGGAAATTCTTCCAACATTTTGCACACTTTTTAGTTCAATTCTACTGATTGAAAAAAAGAAAACTTTAGGCGCGGATTCCGGAGAATAGAGTTGTCCCCGAGGCTCGTATTCGACCTATTATGTCTAAGACATGCCAAAGAAGAAAGGGTGAAGCCTTACATACCTTTTTCCGCTCCTTACGCTTCTCCAAATTCACGATCCAAATTCGCCAAAATCTACAATTAGGTCACATTTACCAAACCTTGGTTAAAGCATTTGAAAGTTGATTCTCAAAGAAATACTTTGTCTGCCGAAATTTCGGCAGCACTTCCCCTGTAAATACACCATCCCCAAAAATCTAATATGACAAATTTCAATCAACAACAATCCGGGAATTTGACCCCGCCAAACCAACAACAATAGTAGCAATCATTTTAGCAACACTTCAACATTCAATTCTATTCAATTCATTTCAACTCGATTCAATTCAATTCAATTCATATGACTTTCAAAGCACTTTAATAAACATACTATTTCGTCCAACACCTTCCAAATTCATAAACTACATCAACATTCCGCACATTGACAACATTAACCACAATAACACAAGAACTATATGAAAATCACATTATCTCCTCCAACAACTTACAACCGACTGTAACTTCATTTTCAATCATTAGATTCTCATTTTTCATCATAGAATCCATAACAACAACACTAAAATATCAATTAGAGTTAAGGCACCACAACTTGCCAAAGCATACCCAATTCGGCTACAACAACTACATTCATATTTTCATGAAATTTTCCATGGTTTCTATACATTACAACAACAAGCAACATACTACCTAGAATTAACTCAATATTCTCTTCAATACAACATATATACACGGCCAACACTACTCCACACGGCTACCATTCCAACATATTACATTCATGGTTTTTCATTCATTTTACATTATGGATTTCACAACACCACAATCAAACTACCAAAATAAAATCAATTCATCTTTTCTATACCATGCAACACATTTTCGGCCAAACACCATACATATTCATATTTCATGAATTTCATGGATTTCTTCATTCTACCACACTCATAATCACCCATAACATATAAAAGAAGGTTAAGTTCTTACCTTTTCCTCTCAAGCTTCCTCTTAGTCAAGGTTATGGATTTGTTCAAGTGAAGGATTTTCTTGCTCCAACAACTCTTCCGTGTTGTAAAGGACCTTCCACTTAGTAGGAAGGCTAGAAGAATATAAATTTTTTTTCTTGGTCACCTTCCATGGCCAACCATGGCCGAATCTCTCTCCCTCTCTTCTTCTTTCTTTTTCTTTCTTTCTTCCTTTCTAGTTCCTTCAATTAAAAGATGACTCTTATATTTATATATATACATGTCTTCCACCAATTTTCCATATTTATAATTTGGCCCCTCAAAATAAGAATATAGCCACATGATCCCTCTCTAGAAATTTCTTCCATTTTCTTGATTTTTACTTTTCTTTGCTTGACTTTTCTCACTTGGTCAAAGAAGACCAAGTGTCTTCCCTTTTACACTTTAGTCCATCCATATTTATACTTTTCCCCCTTCACTTATAAAATGGTCACATGCTCCTTTTTTTTTTATTTCCTAGGGAATTCTTCCATTTTCTTGAATACTTGTGAAATTACCATTTTACCATTTTGTGAGTTTCTCTTTTTACCCTTAACCTTTCTCAATATTTCCATACAATAATATTCATAAATAATATCCATAACCAACTTGTACATTAAAATAATTTTTGAAAATGGTCTCGCCCTTAACTTTCCACGACGACTTTGAAATTTCCAAACACACAAGATACGGGCTATAACATCTATGCTCCGCAAATGCATTGGTGATCCCTCCAGAATATTTCCTGTGGATGATATTCAGGTGACGGAGCAGTTATCTTATGAGGAGCAGCCCGTAGCTATCTTGGACCGCCATAAACTGGGCACCTCTGTCGGTTATAATAGATACAGAGATTCCGTGAAATCTTGCTATCTCTTTAATATGTCATCTGGCATAATTCTCAGCCCAATAAGTAGTCCTGACCAGGAGAAAACGGACTGATTTGGTCAATCTATCAACAATAACTCAAATAGAATCATACCTGCGTGCAGTGCGTGGTAAACCCATAATGAAGTCTATATTAATCATTTCTCATTTCCAAGCTGGAATTTCATTTCCTGTAGAAATCCGTCGGGCTTTTGATGCTCGATCTTGACTCACTGACAATTTGTGCATTGGCCAGCGAACTATGCAGTGCCCCTTTTCATACTGTCCCATCATTATAAACATTTAAGATCATGGTACATTTTCGTGGATTCAGAATGAACAGAATGTCGAACATTATGTGCTTCGCCCATAATTGGCCATTGCGGCCCTGCAACGTCAGGCACACATAATCCGCCTCTGTATAGTAATATCCATCAGGTGAAACCTCGAACTGGGTCTTTTATTGTCAAGGGTTGTATCTCTGTACTGTACCAGAATAGGATCCTCGAACCGGCGCTGTTTTACCTCTACCATAATTGATGACTCAGCAATTTCTCGAACAGAAATTCCAGTATCTCCAGAATCTACCAAACGGACTCCGAAGCTGACTAGCTGATAAATTGTCACGAACCAATTCTTTCTTATCAGACTGTATATCAGTCAAACTGCCCACGGACTTGCGGCTAAGTACGTCAACTACCACACTAGCTTTTCCAGGATGATACAACATATTAACATCATAATCCTTCAATAATTCGAACCATCTTCTCTGCCGCAAATTCAGCTCCTTTTTCTTAAAATATACTGGAGGCACTTATGGTCCGTATAAATATCAACGTGGACCCCATGCAAGTGATGCCGCCACATCTCTAAAACATGAATCACCGCAGCTAATTCCAGGTCATAAGCGAAATAATTTCTCTCGTGCGGTCTGAGCTGTCGGGGAACATAGACTATAATTTGACCATGCTGTACTAATGCAAAACCTGTCCCAATACCGGAAGCATCATAATAAATAACTTGTCCGTCTTCCCCCTTTTAGGAAGAACTAGGACTGGAGCTGTAATTAATTTTTCCTTCAACAACAGGAAACTGCATTCAAAAGTACCGGTTCACTGAAATTCCACTGCCTTCTGAGTTAGCTTCGATAATAGTGTCGTAGCAGACATAAAGTTCTCCACAGACCTCCTGTGATATCCGGCCAATACCAAAAATTATGTACCTCAGTTGATGTCGAAGACCTAGGCTAATTCTTTATCGCTTTGATCTTGTGTGTGTCAATTATTCCATTTGTACTTACTTTACTTCACTTTCATCCGCTTTCCCCCCTTTGGGGTTATACTTATACCGTATCCGTGTCTTTTCTTTCTAATCTATAACTTGGTTTTCTTCGTACAAGACCTTAACCAAATCACGAGGCGATGAGAACTCTCGGTTATATAGTACAAAATCTTATCTGATAGCTGGCACTAGAATAATTTAATTAATATAGCAATTTATCCTTTAATAATCATATCCTTCCTTCATACCCGTCCCTTATCCGTTGTTCTATTTTTCTCAATAGTCAAATTACTCAATATTCGCATGATTCATCATTCCATGCCATAGGTTTTTCTTTTGCCCTGCATTAATACATTCCGGTTCGTTTTTCGCAAGTAATTTCGTGCCTTGCCCGTCGACTCTTTTAGGAGCTCTGCTTAATTACGTTCCTTACGGTTCACCCCCCTTTGGTCTCCTTACCTTCCACTCAATTATTCTCTTTTCTTTCCAAAATATCGCCGTATTAGCATCTTCTAATCTCAACCCATAGCAAAATCAATATCTGTTTATCTCATAACATCTGTGTCATACCTTTCACTTTGTCTCATAAATTCTATTCTGTTAATGTCTTCCATATATTATAGCACTGTCTATTAAGTTTCTCCAATCGATCGGCAAAATCATAAATGGGGTCCTATACATACATATATATATCACTGTCATTTCTTTCACAAGACAACTGCAATCATTGGTTCAACTCACTCTAATTCTAGAGCTGCATTGCTCTTTCTTCTTTTTCACCAATCTAATCCGTCTCAGCCCACGCGACCTTTATAAAGTTTCTGATCATTCCACGTACCCTAATTTCCTTTTAGGTTACTCCAACTTTCCTATTCGCCTCTTGTATCCATATTTGCGAAATGTTTTGTACATTTCCCAGGGGGTCACCCATCCCAGAATTGCTCTGGCCCTGGCACGCTTAACCTTACAACTTTAATGCATTTAGACGCGTTAAGGCCGGTATAATGGCATAAATTTCCCCGCACAACCTTTATCACATAATTTAAGGCAAATCGGGGTCTTACGTATTTTCAAAACGTTCTCGTAGCGGGTTCCACCCCGATCTAGAGAGAATTCCTTTACTTTTTGGACTATATAGTCACCGTGTCGCCCCCTGTAAATCCTCAATATTCACCTTCATGCATATATATATATATATATAATTCTAGACAGTCCACAAATTTAGGTTTTCATTCCACAAATTCCATCTCCGATTAGTCGATAAAAATTCATAAAATGTTACTATAAGGCATTCTCCAACTACCAGCAAAATAAAACTGAAGTCCGACGAACTTCGCTGAATCTTAATTCACATAATTACCACCATATTTATATTTTTCTTTTTGAGTAGTGAGCGAACCATTTAATTCTCAACTACCTGTCAAACACTTCGTATCCTTCCAATAAAATAAAACTTAATCGTTGGACATTTTTGCCCTTCAGCATGGGCTTTTCTAAAGCACGATGTGGTTGGGACGTATTCTGGTCCGTTCAAATGAATTGCAAATTTGCTGCTCATATATGCTTTCTCGAATTAAAATTTCCCAAATAAGGGTAATGCTTCTTACAAATGACATGGAGAGTATCTCTTAAACTTTAATCCAACATAGTAGATTTACCCTATCGGTACCGACCTTCAAGACAGGTTAAGAATTTATATCTCATTTCTCTTTTCGTATTTCTAGAAAAATTTGGGCAGAGGTTCCTCTGTATTTCTTACTATCCCAAAACCTGTACACAGGAAATACCAACCATGCCTCGCAGGGCCAACACATATACGTATATACATATCATATCATATCGCCTCATAGCCACACGGGGCTAACAATTTCAAATAAAAGTATAAATATGCTGAGGCTTACCTCACATGCCCAACTCAACTGCACCTGCTACACTGTTCATGTTTATTTCTCTTTTCAATGTTCGACTTTATGTTTTAATCGTGCTTCAGAATACCTTACCCAACATACGTCTTTCATACCATTGCTTACCTGAGTACTGTGTAGCTTCCAATGTCAGCAGTCGCTGTCTTACGTCGATACCGCTCTCCAGCTGCAATCAAGGGTTAGAAAAAAAAAAAAGGAATTCATTTCCTACAGCTGGCTCTATCGCACGATCTAAGATCCAAAGAAAGAGATCACCCTAAATGCCCTGTAGCCTCCTGTTTATAGATGTGGTGCACAACACACCGATAAACAAGACTCTACGAGACACGGCCTGTAGACATTCCGAGGACAAACCGCTCTGATACCACTTTTGTCACGACCCAGCCCCGTGGGCCGCGACTGGCGCCCTACTTGGGCACCCGGACAGACAAACATACCAAACCGTCATATTATAGATTATCTCAGATCTCATATTAATCATTAAAACAAATTTAAAATCAAATATTATCTTAAGAGGTCACGCTTGTAAAGATATCATATCCAAAGCCAAAAGGAGCGGCGGAATACACATCGCCGATCATATATACTAATGCAAACATATGGGCCAGTTTGGCCACCATAACAAATAGGACCGCATTAAGACATAAATCATAACCAAAATGAGTACACATAGGACCCACGACCCACATATATGACTACAGGCCTCTACAAATCCAAAACGAAGACATATGACGGGACAGGGCCCCGCCGTACCCAAATAGTCAGATATACAGAAGTATATACATAGCAAAAGATGTATGTACCAAAAGTGGACTCCGGATCAAAAGGGAGTACTCCGAAATAGCAGAAAGTGGAGCCTACACTGGTGGATCACTGGTATCTGTACCTGCGGGCATGAAACGCAGCCCCCGAAGAAAGGGGGTCAGTACGAAAGATGTACTCAGTATGTAAAGCATAGAGTACAGAAATATAAGCCACAACTGAAAACAAACAGGATACAAAAGGGGAATACTGAACAGTATATCAAAATTTGTACTGAAAATGTATGTACCTAATGCAGATAAAATCATGCAAAAGCTCAGGAACGTGGTCACCACTCCGACGCTGGTGCCACACACAACATAACACCAGAAGGTTCAAATCTCCGTACATCCCCGAACACACATATCATCATAACATATCACCAGCCATATCACAGCATAACTCCAAACGGAACCCGGCCCTATGGCGAGGTCTCGGGAACCGTAACACAGCATACGGCCGAATTTATCATAGCGCGCACGAACCATAGCCGGCCCGGGAACCGGTGAACGAAGTCGTAATAAGGGCACGAGCGGAGTCGTGAGCAAACAATGCAATTTATATATCAAAACACCTTTTGAAACTTGATAATATCATATGCTAACTCATTAGTCAAGTAGTTCGAACAATTAGTCAATACGGGGTTCGTTTCACAAAAGTATTTCCAAAGTAGTATTTATGATTCAAAATATAATTTAGAATATCGTGGCAGTCAAAACATTACTTTATGATAGTCAAAATTCATAAACAAAGGTGCTTTGCCGACATTGTACAAAATGAGACTAATAGAGCAAACAAGGGACCCTCGATGCTAGCGGGCCCACCTCGGATCAAGTCGAGGTGGCGGACATGAATCACGGACATTTGGGGTCTACGGAATCATACATGGAAGTTTCGAAATGATTCGATTACATTTACAAAAGTTCCGGACATTTGATCACTTTTTACAAAATATGAGTTTTATAATTCAATTCAATTGAGTGAATAGTACTCAATTTCCAATTCGGATTTCTAGGAACAGAATTGCCCTCGGGGCTCCAATATCGACCTAGTATACCTAAGACATGCCAAAAGAAGGAATGGGTAGCCTTACATACCTTATATACGTCTTACGCTCGTCCAAAACTCCAAATATCGTTTCGCTCAGAATCTACAAATGGTCAAAGTTACCAATTAGGAATTGCGAGACTTTAAGAATTCATTTAACTTTATATTTGTCTACCGAAATTTCGGCAGCACTTCCCCTATACATATAACATCCCCGAGGCTTAGCTCGGCTCAATATCAACAACAACAACCCCACAATACCAAATGAATCAAGAATCACAACAAAATAGGTTCTAGCATCAATATTCTTCCTTTCTACATAAAGCGACAACTTCCATTCAAACTCCACAATATCAAACTAATATCCACATTATCATATTCATTTACTCATTCAAGGTTATTAAAACGTATTCCAATAATATTCCATGCAATATACATGAATTCAAGTAATCCGCCACTTTCCATATTCTATCCGAAACGTCAACGACTACGACGAACCTACTAACTCGCATTGTTTCCTCCAAAATTTATTAACAACAACCATAATCCACATTTAAAGTCTTACTTTCACAATTATGTAAGAATATACAAAAATCATATAATTTTCCCATATCAACATACAACCAACTTCAATGCCAACTCACTTCGTTAAACCTTTATTTACGTCATAAATGCCACAACGACACAACTAGCAAGCTAAATAAATTTAACTCACCTCCCCATACCATTATGGCTCACGGTCATACATGCTTCACACACACACACACGCCATGCACACACACATCACAATTCCATGATTTTTCATGCAATTTTAACCATTTTAACACATATGATTCTTCCATAACAAAAGAGATAAAATTCTTACCTTTTTCTTCAAGAATTTCCACTTTGTAAAAAAAGTACTCTTTTGCTTCCAAATTTGTATCACATTGAAGAGGGTTTCCAACTTAATAGGAAAACTAGAAGATTATGATTTTTTGGACCAAGAATTGATGAGCTAAATTTTTTTCTTTCTCTTCCTCTCTCTAGCCGAAACCCTCTTCTTTGGCTCTCTCTCTCTCTTGTTTGTTGTCTTGAAATGTTCTAGTGAATCTCATACAATTTTGACCCTTTTATTTAAAATGCCACATGGAAGAATTCCCATGGGCTTGGGCTTGGCCACCCCATAGCTCTTGGGCCTCAATTCCATTAAATATTTTTTGAGCCCAATTCATTGTGGATTTTATTTGTAATTCCCGAAACTAATTCCCGAAATTCCAATTTCGCCCTTGGCCTTCTTCCGTATTTCCGCATCAATATTTTTCATGAATAACACACATATATGAAATAAAATCAAATATAGCCCTCATTTCCTACAAGCAAGATTATTCCAAATTTTTCCGAATGCGCAAACACGGGATATAACAGCAACCATTCCAACATATTACATTCATGGTTTTTCATTCATTTTACATTATGGATTTCACAACACCACAATCAAACTACCAAAATAAAATCAATTCATCTTTTCTATACCATGCAACACATTTTCGGCCAAACACCATACATATTCATATTTCATGAATTTCATGGATTTCTTCATTCTACCACACTCATAATCACCCATAACATATAAAAGAAGGTTAAGTTCTTACCTTTTCCTCTCAAGCTTCCTCTTAGTCAAGGTTATGGATTTGTTCAAGTGAAGGATTTTCTTGCTCCAACAACTCTTCCATGTTGTAAAGGACCTTCCATTTAGTAGGAAGGCTAGAAGAATATAATTTTTTTTTGCTTGGTCACCTTCCATGGCCAACCATGGCCGAATCTCTCTCCCTCTCTTCTTCTTTCTTTTTCTTTCTTTCTTCCTTTCTAGTTCCTTCCATTAAAAGATGACTCTTATATTTATATATATACATGTCTTCCACCAATTTTCCATATTTATAATTTGGCCCCTCAAAATAAGAATATAGCCACATGATCCCTCTCTAGAAATTTCTTCCATTTTCTTGATTTTTACTTTTCTTTGCTTGACTTTTCTCACTTGGTCAAAGAAGACCAAGTGTCTTCCCTTTTACACTTTAGTCCATCCATATTTATACTTTGCCCCCTTCACTTATAAAATGGTCACATGCTCCTTTTTTTTTTATTTCCTAGGGAATTCTTCCATTTTCTTGAATACTTGTGAAATTACCATTTTACCATTTTGTGAGTTTCTCTTTTTACCCTTAACCTTTCTCAATATTTCCATACAATAATATTCATAAATAATATCCATAACCAACTTGTATATTAAAATAATTTTTGAAAATGGTGTCGCCCTTAACTTTCCACGACGACTTTGGAATTTCCAAACACACAAGATACGGGCTATAACATCCTCCCCCCCTTTAGAACATTCATCCTCGAATGTTCAACTGACCTTGTGGGGTCTTGTAGCACTTCGGAAGGGGGTTCCTTTATAATTGCCCTTTTCTCCATGTCCATTCTATTTCTGTTATCCTATTTTCCTTGCTATCAAACTTCTGGATCATTACATGAGTCCTCATTCCATGTCATGGGTTTCTTTTATAGCTGCTCTCTCCATCATGCTCGTTCCTTATCCTTTATCTTATTTTTCTTATAATCGAACTCCTTGACCTTTCATGAGTCATTGCTCCATGTCATAGGTTTTGCTAACTTACTGTGTCACCTCATTATCCTTGTTCCTTCCGGGTCCTTTCTTTTCTATTATTGTCTCGTCACCGCACCTTAACGGTAGTCATGTCTTAGTACGCAATCCTTACTTGACGATCCAATATAGCCGTAGGCTATTTCTTTATCCGCAGGTCTATCTCTTACTACACTCATTGTTATTTCGCTTCTACTCTTCTCCCAAGTTTCTTGCGACATGCCGACATATTTTAAACTTTGATTCCAAGCCAATAGATTTCCTTTTTTTTTTTTTTGACACTTGATAGTGTTGCAATTCCTTTTTAGGTCTAATATGGTCTCCCCCCCTTTAGGGGACCCCTTATATGCTGAGCGCCTTCGAGTATCTTCCTTCTCTTGCTATGTCTTCATATGGGTTCTAAACTTAGAAACTATTCCTTTGGCCCTACTTATTGGAATCGATCCTTAAACTCCTCATTTTTCCCTTTTGATCTATATTGCCACACTCTATCCCTTCTCACACCTATCTTTTTAAATTCTTGGCCCAAGTAGTCTCGTGTCTCGTCGATAGTTTCTCTCGGGTTTTCCCTCACTACCTTTTCTTACTTTTCTTTCACTGCGATTTCTTATCGTTGACCCTTCCGTACCCTTTTCCTTTCCAACTATTACTGTATTAGATTCTCCAATCTTAATCTGTCCCAGAAGCACTAACAGCTTACCTTATAGCACCAGTACCATTTACTTTCGCTATCACTCGGGCTTCGATTCCTTTTTCTAATTAATGCCTTCCTTGTCATAGTGTCGGTTACTGGAACTCTGAGATTCACCTATACAATCATTTTGGAATATTCAACATCTTCACATATATATGTATATAATTACTATCAATTATCCCACAAAGTACGCCCAAATGTTGTTCAAGCCTATCTTAATTCCCGGGCTGCCATGCACTTTCTGTCTCTTCACCAATCTAATTTGTCGCGTCCTACGTACCTCCTTGTGGTCTCCAACCATCCCATACACTCTAGTTTTTCCTTAGACTACCCTAACTTTTCGTTTGTCTCTTATGTCTCAATTTATAAAATTTCTTACCAACTTCCCAGGGGGATCACCCATCATGGAATTGCTCCCACCTGAGCACGCTTAACCCAAAAACTTCGCTGGAATTCGGTGTCTTAATGCTGATATTTTCGCGTCAGCTTCCTCACATGACCTCTATTACGTGTTATGGGGCAAGTCGAAGTCTTACAGGCTCCGAAACATTTTCGTAACACGTCCTTTCTTTTATAATTACCGTTTTACCCTTTTGGCTCCCGATGTTCATCTTCCGCCTGTGTGTATGGCTACCTCCTGTCCTGGACTTCCAGATTCCCGATGGTAGCGATCTCACCTTCATTGCCACGCCCAAATCCATAACCTTTCTGAAATAACGCATCTCACTTATTACCTGTTTACAGTATCTTCTGCCCCCGTCTCTTCCTATTAGGTTTATCTATTCTGACAGACCTCCTTTTCCATTCTTACTTTTCCAAATCCGTACGTAGCAAGTACCGACAGTACTTCACAGAACACGCGGCTATATGACATATTCAGCCATCAGAACTTCCAGTTCCAAGTAACAGAACAATTATCCAGGCTTACCTTTGTAACTTGCCATCTCGTCACTTGTCTTCTTTCGTCGCCACTAGGCGTCTGCGAACATCGATGGTTAGTAGAAGGAATATTATTTTCTATGACTTGGCTCTATCGCACGATCTAAGACAGAAAGAAGGTCAACATTTCCTAAATGCCCCGCAGCCTCCTGTTTATAAATGTGGCCGGCTTCACACCCATAAACAGGACTCTACCGGACACGACTTTGCAGACAACCCCTTAGTCCGACCTGCTCTGATACCACTTTGTCACACCCCGACTTTACTAGGGTGTGATGGGCACCCGACCCCATATCTGGAGCCGAGCGAACCCGCTGACTCTTATTACATAGATAAACTCTTGTATCAATTAAGAAATAAATACATGGTAAGCTCTCCAATATATTTTTTTTTCATAAGTAATGTCTATCATCATATGGGACCCGCGACATGAAACGTAATAACATTGTGACGGGTGAAGCCGTCTACCAAGCTGACACTCTATACTCATGACTCTGTCTGCAAAGTCTCTAACATTGAACAAACACCATAGCTCATATACTCTGACTCGGCAGCACTCCAGAACAAGTGGAGCCCGCCAACTCCGCTGGAACATCTTCTATGATAACTGTGGCTCAGCTGGTGTACCTGCGCGGCATGAACGCAACCCCCGAAGAAGAGGGGTCAGTACGAGTAATGTACTGAGTATGTAAGGCATGAATAGTGACATAATAAAGGAATATACTGTATGAATAATAACGGAATAGACATATGGAGCTTATCTTGGAACAGATGTAACCTGTACATAGGAATGCCTTTCTGTAGATGTCATGCTTGCTTAGTTTCTTTTTTTAGGGAAACGGTGTTTCTTATTTACATATACAGAAAAATAGAACATTTCAGAAAACGGTGTCCTTCATTTACATTCACAGACGCCGAGTACATCGACTCTCCCACCCCCCTCCCCAACAGTGTCCCAATATATATATATATATATATATATATATCACAAATACAGACGCCGTATCCGGCTCTCCCATATCCCGCGTCCGGGACGAAATCCAGCTGAATCAGGTGGTGATATAACAGTGGCCCTTCCCCTTTTTCCCCATGTACATATACATATACATATTCACGTTCATATACATATGTCAATCAACTGGCATGCATGAGAGCCCAAAGAAGTCATGTGTCCATCGAAGTGACGTAAGGTCGGTGACCTCCGATTACGTTATGGAATACTCATGGTCACTTTGTCTCACCTTGAAGGAACGAGTATTTTAAGGCGAGACTACCAACGGAAAATAGCCTTAAGAGAGAGCATAGAATGAAATCATGGGCATTATATCCGTCAATTCATATTCTTTGAAGTCTTTTAGAAACTAGTGTCATAGCTACAGAATAAAATTAAGGTTCAAGAACTAGTATAACACCTTCATATTCACATTGGATTTTTAGCTCAAGGCCCTTAGTCGTGGAATCATTCTTGTCGTACTTATCATAGGCATATTCTCTTTTCTGACATCATCGTTATCATTATCGTCATGGAAGTATTCTCGTTGGGATAGGTACAGTACTTGTCATTTGGTAATGGAATAAGGATCGAAGGTTTCTTTTGGATTCAGCTTCAAAATAAATCAAACGGAACAATAAGGAAAATCCGGGGACCATGGGCCCACCTCGGGTCAAATGAGGCGGCGTACCAAATTTACATATGTTACATGTCATGGCGTTACTTGTGAGGGTTTTAGGGTAGTCGGGTCCTATTTATGCGAGTTCTAGAGGTTTAGGAAATTCTTCCAACATTTTGCACACTTTTTAGTTCAATTCTACTGATTGAAAAAAAGAAAACTTTAGGCGCGGATTTCGGAGAATAGAGTTGTCCCCGAGGCTCGTATTCGACCTATTATGTCTAAGACATGCCAAAGAAGAAAGGGTGAAGCCTTACATACCTTTTTCCGCTCCTTACGCTTCTCCAAATTCACGTTCCAAATTCGCCAAAATCTACAATTAGGTCACATTTACCAAACCTTGGTTAAAGCATTTGAAAGTTGATTCTCAAAGAAACACTTTGTCTGCCGAAATTTCGGCAGCACTTCCCCTGTAAATACACCATCCCCAAAAATCTAATATGACTAATTTCAATCAACAACAATCCGGGAATTTGACCCCGCCAAACCAACAACAATACTAGCAATCATTTTAGCAACACTTCAACATTCAATTCTATTCAATTCAATTCAACTCGATTCAATTCAATTCAATTCATATGACTTTCAAAGCACTTTAATAAACATACTATTTCGTCCAACACCTTCCAAATTCATAAACTACATCAACATTCCGCACATTGACAACATTAACCACAATAACACAAGAACTATATGAAAATCACATTATCTCCTCCAACAACTTACAACCGACTCCAACTTCATTTTCAATCATTAAATTCTCATTTTTCATCATAGAATCCATAACAACGACACTAAAATATCAATTAGAGTTAAGGCACCACAACTTGCCAAAGCATACCCAATTCGGCTACAACAACTACATTCATATTTTCATGAAATTTTCCATGGTTTCTATACATTACAACAACAAGCAACATACTACCTAGAATTAACTCAATATCCTCTTCAATACAACATATATACACGGCCAACACTACTCCACACGGCTACCATTCCAACATATTACATTCATGGTTTTTCATTCATTTTACATTATGGATTTCACAACACCACAATCAAACTACCAAAATAAAATCAATTCATCTTTTCTATACCATGCAACACATTTTCGGCCAAACACCATACATATTCATATTTCAAGAATTTCATGGATTTCTTCATTCTACCACACTCATAATCACCCATAACATATAAAAGAAGGTTAAGTTCTTACCTTTTCCTCTCAAGCTTCCTCTTAGTCAAGGTTATGGATTTGTTCAAGTAAAGGATTTTCTTGCTCCAACAACTCTTCCGTGTTGTAAAGGACCTTCCACTTAGTAGGAAGGCTAGAAGAATATAATTTTTTTTTCTTGGTCACCTTCCATGGCCAACCATGACCGAATCTCTCTCCCTCTCTTCTTCTTTCTTTTTCTTTCTTTCTTCCTTTCTAGTTCCTTCAATTAAAAGATGACTCTTATATTTATATATATACATGTCTTCCACCAATTTTCCATATTTATAATTTGGCCCCTCAAAATAAGAATATAGCCACATGATCCCTCTCTAGAAATTTCTTCCATTTTCTTGATTTTTACTTTTCTTTGCTTGACTTTTCTCACTTGGTCAAAGAAGACCAAGTGTCTTCCCTTTTACACTTTAGTCCATCCATATTTATACTTTTCCCCCTTCACTTATAAAATGGTCACATGCTCCTTTTTTTTTTATTTCCTAGGGAATTCTTCCATTTTCTTGAATACTTGTGAAATTACCATTTTACCATTTTGTGAGTTTCTCTTTTTACCCTTAACCTTTCTCAATATTTCCATACAATAATATTCATAAATAATATCCATAACCAACTTGTACATTATAATAATTTTTGAAAATGGTCTCGCCCTTAACTTTCCACGACGACTTTGGAATTTCTAAACACACAAGATACGGGCTATAACATCTATGCTCCACAAATGCATTGGTGATCCCTCCAGAATATTTCCTGCGGATGATATTCAGGTGACGGAGCAGTTATCTTATTAGGAGCAGCCCGTAGCTATCTTGGACCGCTAGGTAAGAAAGCTCCGGAACAAAGATGTAGCCTCTGTCAAGGTGCTGTGGCGGAATGATAATATGGAGGAAATGACCTGGGAGGCCGAAGAAGAGATCAAGAAGAAATACCCTCATCTGTTCCCTATTCCCACAGGTAATGTAAAAATCCTTGCTTAATTATATTCAGTTATGAATGTGTACCTTATGTGCTGTCTATAACAGAAACTCCACCCTAAAGTATTCTCAGACCCTATAAGATTAATTTAACATTCGAGGACGAATGTTCTAAAGGGGGGGGGGGGGGAGGATGTTATATCCCATGTTTCCACACGTTGGAAAAATTTGGAAATATTTTTGGCTTGTAAGAAATAAGGTCATAATTAATTTTTATTTGACATAGGAGTTGTGTATGAAAGAATATTAATGTGGAAGTGTCGAATAAGGCCAAGGGCAAATTTGAAATTTTGGGAATTAGTTTCGGAAATTACAAAAGGTGACTTATAAGTCATTGGGCCAAAATAATTCAATGAAAAATAAAGGCCCAATGCTAAGGGGTGGGCGACCAACATAGTGGCCAAGCCCATGATTTTATTAATTTTCCCATGTGTTAAATTAATAAGGGGACCATATTATATATACATCATTATCCCTTATAAGTTGCAAGAAGGCAAAGAGAAAGAAACAAAACAAAAGAAGAGCAAAAAAAGAGTGAAGGGCATTCGGCCCTAGTCCCAAATTTTCACCATCAAAAATCTTGCCTTAAAATTTTTTCTCTTGTTGAATTCCTACTAATTCAAGGTCCCTTCTCAACTTGGTGTAGTTGTTTTGGAAGAAAGAGGCCTTGGTTCATCAATTTGATCTCTTATTCAAGTAAAGAAGACTATAGAAAAAGGTAAGAATTTATCCCTTATTATTGTGTTATGGAGTCTTGTTTGTGTTGTAGTATGTAGAAATGTGTTGATTGTATGGAGAAATGGAAGTTTGCAAAGTGGGTGTGTGTTATTAGTGTATGGTCGTGTGTATGTATAAGTTGTATAGCCATAATGTGTTGAATTTGTGTTATATTCTAGTTGTGATTGTGGTGAAATGCATATTGGAAATGAAAGTGGAATGAATTGAGTTGGAGTGATAAAAAGAGCACATGGTCGTGTGGTGTGTTGGAGTTGGAATGGAAATGAATTAAGTTTCCTTAGTGTGTTAGTGTGTTATTGTGATGTTTGCAATGTAAATGAAGATAGAATGATATAAGTTTGTATTGAAATGGAACGTAGAAACTTACGTCGCTTTAGTATGATTTTTCGACATTAGGAAAATGAAGTTATTAGGTTGCTAATTATGATGATCATTGATAGATTTGGAAGTTGGAAACATGTTATGAATACGTATGCCAAAGATTAGAAGTTTTGAATGAGTTATGACTTTGGCGGGAAGTTTGTATATTATGAATATCGTGTGTATAATTTAAGGAAACGATATGAAACGCTTCTAAACTATGTTGTGATGATCTAGTTTGATAATGAATGTGAAATCATTGAAATTGGTTTGGAAATTGAAGTTGAAATGAAGGTGATGGCTTTATGTTGGCAAGTAGAACTAGTTGTGCCATATTGTGTTTCTAATGTTTGTTGTTGATGTTGATGTTGTTGTTTGGGTTGTTGTTGATGATTTTGAGCCGAGTTGAATTCTCGGGGGTGCTATATGTATAGGGGAAGTGCTGCCGAAATTTCGGTAGACAAATATGAGTTGAATTGAATTCGTAGCATCTATAACTTACAATTGGTAAATGTGACCATTTGCAGATTTTCGACGAAACGGAGAGTGAGCTTGGATAGGCTTAAAAAGCTCAAAAGGTATGTAAAGCTACCCCGATCCTTCTTTTGGCATGCCTAAGTGTATTAGGATCGGATTCGGGCCTCGAAAGACTTTCTGCCCCTCGGAATCCGCAAGTGAAAATATCACTTTTTCTTTCAATAAGATTAAACTCTTTTGGTACGCTTTCGTGGAAATTATGCAAACTTTCTCTAAACTACTTGGAAAGCTATAGAACGTCCGTAGAACCTTTGTAGGCGACCCCATAAGTTTAAAATATGTGATTTGAGCCCACCGCCTTGCTTGTCCCGAGGTGGGCCCACTATTTCCGGTTTTGCCCGTACTGTACTTAAGTCCTATTTTTGAGCGGTTTTTGAAAGAAACGTTTCGACTACCATTCTAACTACCTAACATACATTATTTTAAATATTCCATTAAATCTGATAAATTGTTTTGACACTCGGAACGGTTTCAGAAAGGTTATACTTCTGTAATTTATTATGACATCCGAAACTCGTTTATTATGATCCCTTCCGACTTCATTAGATCGGTTCGTCTTTGATATGTCTCATCGAGTCTATGGAAACATTTATGATATTTTAATTGCATTAGTCTCTCACTACTCCACTCGTGGATGCCCCAATGTTTCCCACACTGAGCCCGGGCCAGGATATGTTGTCAAGCGTGATCCTTTGCATTGTTCGCCGTGCCTCGATGTGAGGGGGTAGGTATATGCGTACATGGGTTTGTGGAGTATGCTGTGCCATGTACGCTTGTTCTGATATGATTTACTATGGCCATCTGATATGACATATTATGATACGGGGTTATGCCCCTTTTCTGATTCTTCTGTGTTGTGGCACCAGCGTCGGGAGGGTGGCCACGTTCTGTCTGCCGAGTCCCTTGGCAGGGGCCGGATTTGATATGACATATGTTTCTGTACACACTCTACATGTTTTGAAATTATATATTTGATACTTTGTATTTTCTGTTTACTTTCTGTACGTTCTGTACCAGTTATGAGTTTGTTTCTGTAATTCAGGCTTTACATATTCAGTACATATTTTGTACTGACCCCCTTTCTTCGGGGGCTGCATTTTCATGCCGCACAGGTACCGACGACAGGTTTGCTGATCCGCCCGTTTAGGATCTTATTCTGCTATTTTGGAGCGCTCTTTTATTCAGAGCCCATCTTTTGGTATAGTCTGTCATTACTGTATATGTATATTCTCGTTCAGGGGTACGGCGGGGCCCTGTCCCGTCATATGATTCTGTCGGTCTGTTTAGAGGTCTGTGGACATGTTTGTGGGTTGGGGTCCTTCTGTACGGATGTGTGTATATGTTGTGTTTGGGCGACCCCATTCGCCGCGGCGGCCGGTCCACATATGTTTAAATGTTGCTTCGTTGGCCCTGTGTGGTCTTCTGTTGTTATTTTCTGCCTGCAGGGTATATTGGGTAGTCCGTAAAACAAAGGAAACTCTGCCGAAATTTTTTTCTGGAAATTATCTAAATTCGAAGTAAAGCCTTGTCGGCTTCTGCTATATACTAGTATGCGTTTGATAAAATTTGAGATAGCAATTGATATACGTGTTGGGTGCCTAGATCGGGCACTAGTCACGGCCTACGGGGTTGGGTCGTGACAAATGCCATGCAAAATGGGAAGTCCGGGTTGATTGGAATGAGTAGGCTGCCACAAAAGAAACAAGAGAATGGAATTGAAAAGAACATGAGAGAAAAGAAAAATAATGAGGGAGATGAAGTTCTTCACTCTAACACTCACAATCTTTCTTTTTCCTCTAGTTGCTTGAATTCTTTTGTAGGTACCGGTGAAAACAAGCTGGAAAGTGAGCCTCCGACAATGGAAACTCATGAAGAGGATGCAATGACTTCGGAAGAGCTGATTTGCCGAAAAGAGGAACTTGAAGGTAAAGAGAACCATTCTTGTGAGCTTGAAGGTAAGTTGACTAAATTCACTACTTTAGATGCTAATGTTGAGCATGCTGATTGTGTGAGTATGAGTAAGGAATTATCTTGTGTGGGCTTAAAATCTTCTTTGTCTTGTGATGATAAGTTGAATGAATCTTGTGGAGAAACACTAGTTGTTCTTGGTTGTGATCCTAAAACTGAAACTACTTGTGCGTTTAATGTGATGAAAACTAGTGTTGACACTTATGATGAGAGTCTTAATGCAAAAGACACAACTTCTGTGGGTGAAAGGAGTGAAAACAAGTTGATTGGTTTTAGCGTCTTGTCTTTAGAAAGCAATCTTGGACCTTGTGTGTGTGAGAGCAATATTCCATTATTAGTTGATGATTATTCTGGATATGATGGAATTGTTGGCCATAAATGTGATTGTTTGGAATTAGGCACACCACCCATGTTTGATAAGGAAGAAAGCAATTCATCTTTAAGTCTTTATGATGTTGAATCTGCGCATGATAATGAAATTGACTTGAATGATGAGTTTGAACATGTGAACTTGGATGAGACCTTTCTTGTGAAACTATTTTTACTTGGAGATGCTTGTTTGTTTAATGATGAGTTTGAGTTTCTTAATACTCTTTCTTGTGATGGAATTAACTCCTTGTTGGATAGTTCACTTGATAGAGGACATTGTCTTGGAAAGGAAAGTGTGGAAAGTTGCTTAAGTAATAAATCTTCTTTGTGTGGTCCAAATCGTGATCTTGTGCTTAATAGTAGTCATGATTGTGAAAGTGAACTTACTGATGGTGAAGTGACCTTAAGTAGCACTTTTCTTTACTATTTGTTTGCATATGATGAGGGTCATGATTGTTTTAGGAGCTTTTGTGATGTGGAGGACTTAAAGTGTGACTTTGAGTGTGCTAGACGTGTAGGAAGTGATCTTGAAGAGGATTGGGAAAGTAGTGCAGAATTCTTTAATAATAAAGAAGAATGTGAGGATGAGTTCTCACTAGGAGCAGAATTTGAGTTGAAATCTCTAGGTGTGATTCTTGAAGCGGAAAAGGAAAGTAGAATGGTGGATGCTAGTTCTAGTGTCTATTACTTTACTTATTGTGATCCTTACATGGATAACTCACTTGAGATAGGCTATACCAAATTCCTTAGCTTGAAATGTGGAAGTTATTCATTTGAGCCTTGGGATTGTAGTTATGATCTTAGAGGTAAAATTCTTCCTTTTGATAAGTTTTATTCCTTATTTGATTTTTGTGTGAGTTCTTGTCAAAGGAAAAGACGAGAGAAGTATGAGAAATCTGGTCATTACACATGGTTTGATCCCTTTGATGTTTCTAAGATCAATGATGGCATATATTCTTACCTCATGATTCATGCTTCTCTAAAGTACTCTTGTAGTAATTGGATACATCATTGTCACTCTTGTTTGTTGTTACTATTCGAGTTACTAGTTGATATGCTTGAGACATATGCTAACCTTGATGTGTTGACCATTTTTGTTTTTGACCCTGGAATTGATCATAAGGTTTATAACTTGTTGGAATTGATGACTTTGGGGTGGGCTGGTACATTACTTCGGTATTGGGAGTTGAGTTATTCGACTTGTTTTGTACTTAGCCTTGGAGCGAATTTAGTGTATTTTAAGGTGAATCAGGTGGAAAGCCATTGGAAAGATCCTCCCTGGACATCATTGTGGTATGCAACCACGACTTGCAAACTCCATGAAGATGGTAGGTTTTCTTGGCTCATGCTTCTTCGTGGGAATGATGTAATCCGTATAGCCATGATGATGATCCAACTGTGCCATAATGATGTGGTTGAGGTTGATGCTGCGGTCGAGGTTGATATTAATGTTGTAATTTCGAGGACGAAATTCTTCCAAGAAAGGGAGGATGATGCAATCCAAATTACCATGGTGACGACTAAAGTGTTCAAGCCGAGGAGACCCAAATTGAAGTCCGAAAGGATGTGGATTGAAGCCCAAGATCTGAAAGAACAAGTCTAGCAGCCCAAATTAGGACTTCTAGAAGCTCTAGTGTGAACATGAGGGGCTGGACTAATGTGAACGAAGGAAGCTTCCCTTTTTATGTTTTCTAGGCTTATTAAAGGCTATTTTGACTTTCAATATGTGTAGTTGCTTTCTAGGCTTCTAGGAGTATGCATTTTGTAGTCTTCTATGCACCTAGAAGACTACACTTCTATTTATTTCTTTTGACTAGTATATTTTAAGAACCTTATTTAAAGGTGCTTGTAATTGATTTGGAAAAACCTATCTTTGAATATTGAATATTATTGAAATGCTTTAGTCTTGAATCACTAGTGTTAATTTGGTGGACTCCAAATTGTACAACCCCCGTTTGATCTAACAGTTTGCAAGAGATGGCTATTCTCTTGAGGATTGTTCGAATAGGATAGGTGCCTTTTGATCCTTTTGGGAGGTAACTAGGACTAGTTCTTCTAGTTATTGTCCAATTGTTATTCAAATTGTGTCTTCTTTCTATCTTTGTTATTTTTCTTGCATCACAAAATTAGTATATCAAACCTGTGCTGAAAATATAAATAATGCAAATACAAATCATGCATAGGGCTCAGGAACGTGGTCGCCACTCCGACGCTGGCGCCACAACACATCATACTCCAGAAGGTTTCAAATCTCCGTACAATCCCCGAACATATCGTATCATCATAACATATCACAACATCAGAACATATCATATGCCATATCACATCATAACGCCGTATATATGCGGTACCCGGCCCTATGGCGAGGTCTCGGGAACCGTAACACATCATACTGCCGAATATAACATAGTGCGCATGATCACAAAACTGGCCCGGGATCCGGCGAACGATATCATAGTAGTATGCACGAGCGGAGTAGTCAGGAAACCATATGCATATAAGTACATAAATAAATTTCAAAACTGGATGGACAAACATATTTACCGACATCTGAAGGCTCAAAAATAAGATTCGGGTCAATCGGAATTAGTATAAGAAAGTTACGAGCTTTTGAAGTACAGAACCTTCTAAAAATATTTCATAAGCCATACTTGGAAATTCAAGTATCATTCATATTAGAAAACTTTCGAACATCATTATGGATCGAATATTCATATTAGGAAACTTTCGAATAACATTATGGATCAAATCAAATGGAGACTTTTGGACCATATTTACGTACCAAAATATTCATCAAAGATTTAGTCCTCTCGATTTTTCTTTCGAACAACATTCGGAAACATAACCATTTGAGTCTTCGAATATCACAAATATGTATCAAGCCATATGAAATAGCTTATGGAAGTCAAAGATGTTAGCCATCCTAGTGGCTCTAAGAGTAGGATTTTCTTTATAAGCATACATATACATTTTTGTTCATTTCAAAAGGATCATGCCAAAAGAAGGAAAGGTAGGCTTTACATACCTCGATCGCTCGCTAACCAAATCCCGACTCAAGTCTCGGGCTCTCCAATATCTACAATAACGTTATCAATTACCAAACATTAGCTACAAGTACTTAAAAATCCAATTCTAACTACTACTTGTCTACAAACATTTCGGCAGCACCTCCCCTGTAAATTCAACATCCCCGAGAATTCAACTCGGCCAAATTCATCAACAACCATACCAACAATACCAACAACCATACCAATAACATCAAGAATCAATTTAAAGCGCATTCTAATATTAGTAACCTTCAATCTCGACGTAGCTTATCACATTCAATTCAACTACGTATTTTCAAGCCAATATCAACGCTCACATATCCATTACTAATCCAAGATCATTCAAACACAATTTAAGAACACTTTAAACAATTTGTACAATATTCAAACAATCCCACTAACACCATATTCTACCCGAAACTTCTACAAACGCAACGGAACTACGACGACGCATTTTCTTCTTTCAAATTCATCAACAACAACAACAATTCGCACTTTAGCAACTCCACTTCTATAATTACATAAAACCATATTAAAATCACATAATTTCCTACAACAACTTACAACCAAATTTTCATGCCAACTTGAACCATTAGTCTTCCATTTACATCACAAGGGCCACATCAACACAATTAACATACTAAATAAATTTAATTCATCTTCCTTCACTACACCACACCACACCACACGGCCACACACGCTCACACACACCCACACGGCTACACCCACAACACACAATTTTCATACTTTTCATTCATTTTCACATACTACAATATATATATAAGTCTTCCATAATATAAAAAGGATAGAATTCTTACCTTTTCTTCAATTTTCCACTTGCCACAAAAGGTATTTTCTTGCCTCAAAAATTATACCACGTTGAAGAGGGTCTTGAACTTAGTAGGAATACTAGAAAATTATAATTTTTGGACCAAGGATTGATGGCTTAATTTTTTTTTTCTCCCTCTCTTGTTGGCCGAATTCCCTTCTTCTTTTTTTTGCTCTCAAGTTTTGTTTTGTTTTCTTGAAACTTCTTGAATAATGAAGAGTTTGTGGCCCCTTTCTCTTATTTATTTGTCTTGGATTTAATTTCATGGGCTTGGGCCATTTTGTTTTCTTCATGGTCGGCCACACCTACTCATTGGGCCTCTATTTTTTTTGACTTTTTCCCTAGCCCAATTACTTTGTTAATATTTTATGATTCATGAAACAAATTTTCAACATTCCAATTTTTCCCTTAGCCTTCCTCGATATTTCCGCATCAATATTTTTCATGAACAACATATATATTAAATTAGATCAAAATGTTGCCTTATCTCTTATTAGTCACAATTAATTCGATTTATCCAAATATACGAAATTACGGGATATAACACTTAGCATACCTCGTCGTTTCCTTACTACTCCACGCCTATCCTCCGGATTTTACAAATCTACATTCAACATGATTCATGCTAGGTGGAATGCTTACAACATCAAACTAGACTATTAGGTGAGCTAACGAAATTTGGGCAGCATTTCCCTTATATCACTTAGTTCGACTAAATTCCAAAACAGCTCCCAAACATCATTAACAACATCAACAATCAAAACTAAACTCAAATCCATCCAAAACATCCTTACAAATTCAATCCATAGCCAATAACTTCAACATAACATCCTATAACCTTTCTACAATGATTCTCTTCATCTTTAATGCTTGCTAAACCCTCAAATAAACTCAACATGAGAAAAACGATAAATAACATACCTTATATTTGAAGAACTTCAAGTTACACAACTTGTTTCAAGACCCAACTCTCCACAACTCCATGTAGAGCCAAGAACAATCACATTCTAGGAATTAGTTAAGGATTTTATAGCTTGATCTCTTCTTGATTTTATTTGGGATGTTTATGGATGTTTGAGATAGCTTATGTCACGACCCAGCCCCGTGGGCCATGACTAGCGCCCGAGCTCGACACTCGTGCACGTACCAGTTAGATATAGTCAGACTGACACTATAGACAATATGGGAATTGACAAAGACCCAAAGGTTCTCAACGTCACATATCATGATAATCTGTCTCTGCGAAGTCACAACCAATCACAACGTAATAAAATACGCGAGCCGACAAGGCTGCTACTATATATCATTATAATACGCAAGCCGACAAGGCTGCCACTATATATCATTATAATACGCAAGCTGACAAGGCTGCCACTACATGTGAATATACTACGCAAGCCGACAAGGCTGCCACAACAAACAGAAACATCCACAACAACTCTATGGACACAGCTGATCATAATCTATATATAACCCACACACATGTCTACAGACCTCTAAGAGTATCAGCAGTGAAACATGACGGGACAGGGCCCCGTCGTACCCTTGGACAAAGATATATATATATATCAGAAGATCCGTACCAAAAGTCTAGGCTCCGGGACAATGGATCTCTCCAAGACAACTGACTGGAAATCCTAAGCTGGAGGATCACCGAATCGAGTATATGTACTTGCGGGCATGAAACGCACCCCCTCGAAGAAAGGGGGTTAGTACGAGATATGTACTGAGTATGTAAAGCATGAAATACGATAAAGAGGATCATGCCGTATATAGAGATTACAGGAAACAAGTATGACTTTCAAAATATCAATACACTTGCCTTATGAAATGAAAATCATGCATATCATATCATATATCATATCCGGCCCATTATGGGACTCGGTGAATAAAGTCATCACATACCATCCTTGGCGCCATAATCACATCATCATATCACCACATCATCACATCATCACATCATCACATTATTTATATATATACCGTATCCCGACCCTCTAGTGAGGGACTCGGTGAACAATGCAGTGAAACTGTGCACGAAAACGTATCCTGGCCCGGGACTAAGTGAAAGATATATTGAGGCATGCACGAGTAGAGTAGTGAGCAACCATATGCAAACTAAATCATATTTGAGACTCAATAGGGTAATCAAAATGAACCATCATTTGAAAATCAAGACAATAATCATATCAAGTATCCTTCGAATGTCACTATGGATGATATAAAAATTGGATGTCTGGAACCATAGACATGTATCAAGACAAAATAAAATAAGTTCTGTTAGTCAAGAACATTAGCCATCCTAGTGGCTCTAAGAATAGGAACTTCTTTGAAATCATATACACGTCTTCTGTTTGTTTCATAAAGATCATAAAGAAGAAAGGATAACTTTACATACCTGTTATAGGTTAACCGTAACCAAGTTCGCTTCATCGCCCCTTTAGCCTATTTAATATGAAAGTAACGCTATCGTTAGTAAACTATACTTTCTAGCTTATAAATCTACAACCAATCACTTATAGGGATCATTCTTTAGTTCATACTTTCTTGATTAGGATTTTGGTTAGCTAAGAACTTAACGGAAATCGGGCAGCATTTCCCCTATATAACTCGCCTAACTCGAACTTCCAATTAATCTCCTGTTATCACAGCAATACGAACAACGACAGTAATAGAAATATTCATATCAAATTCTTACAATCCAGCCCATAAACAACTCAAACAACCCAATAACCTTTCTTAATCCTTTTCCAATCCAAATCATTAACATTTAAAATTATACACCAAATAGACCAACATACGCTTTGTATACGATACGTTATACACTTCTTTCTTCCAAATTTAGAAGCCATATCGACGACAACACGACAACAACACGAACAACAACATATGAACACAAACCACACTTTTAATCTTTCAACTCAACAATTCCATATAACAACCACAACTCCTAATATCACGAATTCAGGAAATTTCTTACTTTCAATTTCATCTAATACAATTTTAATCTTTCCATTACAACACAATTAATCCAATTATACAATAAAATGAGAAAATCTTACCTTAATTTAATCGGAGTAAATCCTACACCCACTTGCACCAATTGCACTATTTCTCCTTCCTCAATTCAATACCCAATGTTGCTATCACCTCCTTGTACTTGCAAATCACGTTGGAACTTAATCAAGGCAAGAAAACATTTTTTTTAAACAACCATGGCTGGCCGAGAGCTTGGCAGCCATGGCAATGCTTCTTTTTCTTTTTTCTTAAGCTCTCAACTTGTAGAATGAACATGAATTGCCTAAGTGATCATTATCCTAAGTTTATATATGGTGTCCCTCCATTGGACACGTACCCCCCCCCCCTATGACTCATCAATTGTTTTTTATTTATTATTATTTTTTAATTAAAAACGGGTGGGGCCCACTCAAGGCATAATTAACTTAATTAATCTTAATTAATCACTAATCCCTACTTAATAATCTAATCATAGTTAATTAGTCCCTAATCTCCAATAATATTTCTATACTAATTGAAATTTATAAACAACTCGTGCACTAATTAAAATTGAGAATTAATAGTCCCTATTTCATATCTCAAAATAATCCCGTCCTTAGCTTATGTCAATTAGCTTACAAATAATTCGACGTACAAAAATACGGGGTATAACATCCTTCTCGCCTTTGGAACATTCGTCCTTGAATGTTAAACTACTCCTGCGTTCCCAATACTTCCTTTAATGTCCCTTTTATTGAATTATACCCTTCACATGTCTGTTTCGTTTGTCGATTCCCTTCAATTTGTTATAATGTATTCCAGATCTCTAAGTAACCATTTCCATAATATTTCCTCTTTCTGTTGCTTCTCGAGGTAATACTTCCACGACATTGTCTTTAGTTGCATTGCCAGTTCTTCTGCTGAAATGTTACTCTCTCTCTTGTCCGCATACTGCTCAGTTGTACTAGCATTGATTGATTCTGACTTGTATTCATGGTGCTCTCAGTCATAACTCGAATTTCTTTCTTCTATAGTTACTCCCTTAAGATGTATCGTGCATTTCATCTTACCCCTTAATCTTTAAATAAGATTTACAATGCACAGACATTCCTCGTCGATTTATTAGTCTTTACAATCCTTGGAGTATTTCATGCCTCTGGTAACCTGTAAACCCTTCGCAGACTCTACGAATAAAACAAAATTTCTCAAGGTATAATATTATTTTACTTCAATAACCTTATATTGTTCTGTTGTTACAGCCCATATCCTGGAATCTTCAGCATCATGTATCACTTCTCGACTTTCTTTTTAACTGTCACTCTACTTTTTAGCTCTTAATCTCAATCCTTAGAGTTAGTTATCAAGTAGCGCGGGAGTTTCCTCATATAATAGCTTTACAAGTTGCCCTGTGCTCTAACTTTTATCAACTGGTATAAATCCGAAAGAGTTCTTGATTTGACATATAAATTCGCTGTCATCCAGTAACCAGCAACCCGCTTGTTCTGATCGTCTAGGTTAAGTCATTTCACAATTTCCCTTAATCCAACTTGTAATACTTTAGGCATATTATCTCGTGTCGTTTCTTTATTTTTAATTCCATTTTATCTATTTCCTCTTTACTCAAATTTGTTCTTAGTTCTACTATCACACATCATATTGCAATCCTTACAAGAGTATGTGTAGGTGCTCAAATTCGCCCAAGAAATACCTTAGCATCGTTTCACTAGTCTTTATGCTTTACCTTGCCTTCTCCTCTCTTATCTTACAATCGGTATCGGAATAAATCTTCGGCTCAACCATGGCCATGTCCTATTTGCCCTCAGTATTTATCCTACCTCGGTACTTTGGCTCAAACCATCTTACAACTTTCCTTAATATATCCAAAATATCGCAACCGCATTGTCATTACTAAAACCTTACTCTTCTTATCAAGTACGCACTTGGTATTATTCTTAGCTTACAAATATTCATAGGTTACATACTATTCTTGTACCATTTGTATAAAAATAGATCCAATCTTAGTCACAGTCTTTCCTTCTCCTGGTTCATTCTACTTTACATAACTCATCCGTACTAAAACTCGCTCGTAGCCTATCTTGTCATACTCTTTTCCCTTGATTTCCCCCTTTTGATTTTTCTCATATCCCATTATAGGAGATTTTATGTCCCCTCTCATTTGCTACTTATAAGTTACAGTATCATTAGCATACAACCCCATTGCCAACGTCTTAACCTCTAATCTGGTATAGAGTTGCTATCCTTTATAATATCTCTTAAATTACTCATTACCATTCTCTTGCCGTACTCTTTCTTTTTATAAGCACCCACTTTGTAGTGCCATATCATGCAAGATCTTTAGAGATACTTCTCCGCACCATCTCAAATACCATTCTAACTTCTATCCATTCATTGCTGGCTTCAGATCTTACTAACTTGTCCCAGCGAGGGGTCTCACTTAAAGTTTATGCATTCATATCAAATGTGTTGCAGTATCAGTTGTTTCCATCTCATACTCGCATTGCTCTCACCCGCTTCTCCCCTTCAGGGTGTACTTATACCATTATCTGTTTATAATCTACTCTATGTCCCTATTTCCAATCTCAATTTCACCCGATCCTTTTTCCAATTGACTTGGTATCCGGTATAGAGTATGGTACACCATACTCACATCTTTCTTTATAATCTATAGCTTTGATTATCCATGTACGAAACCTAAATCAAAATCAGAAAGTGACGGGAACCTTTCGATATACAGTACCTGTAGCCATTCCAAATTCCCAATTATGTAGCACTTATATTCTGATGATAAGTATCCAAAGCTCTCTTATAACAGTATCTTTATCCCAGCGGATATAACCTGTCTCCTTTACTAAATTTACAACACCTCAGTTGTTTTTTTTTTAATCCACAATCCTTGTCCTTTAAGGACTTCACTATTTCCGAGGTGAAGTCATACATACGCAGTACTCCTTTATGCCTTATGCTCTTTCATCCTTGTTGTGTACCCAATACTGACTTCTAGCTTACTCAAAATCATATCAAATTCATCTTAATAATAATCTTTTCTTATCATCTTGTTGTCGTATCACACCTTTATGTTCGTAGCTATGTATTCCTCTTTTATCTTCCATTCGTACTCAATTAATTTTGTCTATCTAGGGCGCTTCCTTTAGTATTCCCTTACCATTTCTCTAGTCTATGTCCATCTTTCATTCTGGGCACGAGGAATCTCATGCTATCTCTGTATTCCTTCGGAAAACACTACTTCTGCATAATCCCTTTCTCATTCTCAAAACATATTCTGCTCATCCCAATTTGTTCTTACCATCCCAGTCATTTTCTGACACTCATTCTGCTTCGTTGCTTATCTTTATAGTTTGGTCTTTCACAGTTTCGTCACTTATATTACTCGTGCTCTCAGCTATACATGTCATAACCTATTACTGCGCTATTATCTTGCTCGCTGGCTTTTTATTTCCTTCTTTTAATTACCTCCTTCTTTTCTTGTGCTCGCTTTCATTTCCGTTACCGCATACTCTTTATTCTGAACTTTCCCTATAGAACTTTATAAGTCTTTCTCATTCGTTCTATACCCTTTCCATTTCATATTTTCCTTTATACCTTAGTCACATAGATCACGTCATATCTTTTAGTCACTTCCTCACTGGGCTTTACTCATTCTCATAACAATCCTCCAAACCACCACAAGAAGAGGAACTAGAATCCGACAATGCTTGATTTACATAGTTTACCTCCAGATTTGTTCCTTGGTCGTGAGCGAACTATTTAGTTCATAAACTATTTACTGTATGCTTTGTACTCTTCGAATAAAAGTGAAACTTAACTGCTACACGTTTTTGGCTCTTCAACACGAGCTTTTTCTGAGGTAAAATGTGGCTAGAAAGTATTCTGGTCCGTTCAAATGAATTCCAAACTTTGCTGCTCATATTTGCTTCTTCGAAATCAAATTTCCCAAATAAGAATGATGCCTCTTACGGTTGACATGGAGGGTATCTCTTAAAGCTTTAATCCAACATGATAAATTTACCATATCAATGTCGACCTCATAATTACTATTATTATCAATTCAACCGTTAACTTTATTTCTCGAAGTCAAACGTACTTGCAACTTAGTCAAATCTTATCGTTACTGTTGACACGACCTTTCAAGAATATTACGAACTTATACCTCATTTTCTTTTTATTTCTAAGAAAATTTTGGCAGAGTTTCCTCTGTAATTCTTACTATCTCAAAACCTGCACGCAGGAAATACCAACAATGCCTCATAGGGCCAACATACACATATATATTATATCGTATCGTAGCCGCACAGGGCTCCCCATATCAATCACAGGATGAAAATGACGAACTTACCTAGTATGTCCAACTCAAACTGTACCTGTCACACTTTCCTGTTTATTTTCCCTTTCAATCTTTAACTGCAGGTTCCAATCATACCTGCAACATTCACACTATGTCTAACATATATTCTGCTTACCGTTACTGATTCCTTTAGCTTCTTCTGTGCACACCTTATAACTGAGCTTATCTACAATATATATACATTCAACCCATTTTCTTACTATACTTACAATAACTTACCATGATGATGGCCAGTTTGCCATTCTGTATATACAAATTCTCATTATGTAACCGTGATATCCAACTTTCACCTGTATGTACAACTATTTACCATCCTAGATTTCAAAATTCCCACGGTGATAGGAATACCTTGGTCACTGTTACTCATAAATACTTGGTTGTCGGCCCCTTTGATTTCCGCTCGCTGCTATTAGGTAACAATCTATAACAAATGCACATACATAGGAAATTTCAATGAGGTCTCATATACCTGTAGTCGATCGGTTTCTAGTCTGATCTGGTGACCTATAAGGCGAAGTGTGCTCCTCGTCATCATCTGCACGCCATCGACTCATCTGGCCTTAATCATCTTCCTCATCGGAGTCCGGGGAATCTAGATAACCAGGCAACTCTTGGTTTACCGACGACCAGGATAGGGGGCTGGAGTAATCTGTAACACTTACCGGGGTAGCCGGTCTAACGTGGTGTTCTGCCATAGGAGCAATTGGTACAGCCTCGGGGACCGCTGTTATATCCTGTATTTTTATACGTCGAATTATTCGCAAGCTAATCGACTTATGTTAAGGACGAGATTATTTTTGGATATGAAATAGGACTCTTAATTCTCAATTTTAATTAGTACACAAATTGTTTATAAATTTTATTTAGTGTAGAAATATTATTGGAGATTAGGGACTAATTAATTGTGATTAGATTATTAAGTAAGGATTAATGATTAATTAAAATTAATTAATTTAATTACTATGTGTGGGCCCCACCCGAAATAATTAAAAAAAAATATAAAATTACAATTCAAGAAATCATTTGGTGAGTCATTAGGGGGGGGGGGGGGCACGTGTCAATATAAGGGAAACCATATATAGGTGGTTCAATAATGAAGAAACAAACATTTCATTTCATTTCTTAAAAATTAAAGCTTAGAAAAAAAAAAAAAAAACTCCCATGGCTGCCAAGCTCTCGGCCAGCCATGGTGATTGAAAAAAAATTGTTTGCTGCATATTGTGATCAAGTTCCAAGTGAATTACAAGTTCAAGGAGGTGATAGCAACATTGGATATTGAATTGAGGAGGAAGAAATTGTGAAATTGGAGCAATTAAGTGTAGAAATTCCTCCGAGAAAATTTAGGTAAGATTTTCTTATTTTGTGGTATAATTGTATTAATGGTGTTGTAATGGAAGGATTAAAATTGGATTGGATGAAATTGGAAGTTAGAAATTGTATGAAATTGTTGTTATATGAAATTGTGGGTTGAAAAGGATTAAGAAGGATTGTTGGATTGTTAGAATTGGTATGGGCTAAATTGTAAGGGTTTTATATGCGTATCTCTATTACTGTCATTGTTGGTATTTCTGTGATAACAGGAGGTAAATTGGAAGTTCGGGTTAGGTGAATATATAGGGGAAATGCTGCCCGATTTCCGTTAAGTCCTTAACTAATGAAAACACTAGTCAGGAAAGTATAAGTTAAAGAATGAGTCCTATAGGTGATTGGTTACAGATCTATGAGCTAGGAAGTATAGTTTACTAACGATAGAGTTACTTTTATATTAAATAGGCTAAAGGGGCGACGAAGCGAACGTGATTACGATTAATCTTTAACAGGTATGTAAAGTTAACCCTTATTTCTTTTTGGCATGATCTTTATGAAACAAATAGACGATGTGTATATGATTCCAAAGAAGTTCCTATTCTTAGATCCACTAGGATGGCTACTGTTCTTTATTTCCAGAAGCTATTTTATTATATCTTGATAGGTGTATATGATTCCAGGAGTTCTATTTTGATATAATCCACTGTGACATTCGAAAGGTATTTGATATGACTATTGTCTTGATTTTCAAATGATAGTTCGTTTTGATTATTCCATTGAGTCTTTGATAATGATTTAATTTTCATATGGTTGCTCACTACTCTACTCGTGCATGCCTCAATATGTCTTTCACTAAGTCCCGGGCCAGGATACGTTTTCGTGCACAGTTTGACTGCATTGTTCACCGAGCCCCTCACTAGAGGGTCGGGATACGATATATATATATATATATATATATATATATATATATATATATATATATATATATATGATGGTGTTATGATGTGATGGCGTGATGATGTGATGATGTGATAGTGTTATGATGTGTTTATGGCGTTATGATGTGTTTATGGTGTTATGATGTGTTTATGGAGTTATGATGTGTTTATGGCGCCAAGGATGGTATGTGGCGACCTTATTCACCGAGTCCCATAATGAGCCGGGTATGACATATGATATTGACATGCATGATTTATGTTTCAAAAGGGAAAGTGTTTTGGTATTCTGGATATTATACTTGTCTCCTATACTCCCTATTTAAGTTATGATCCTTTTTACTGTATTTCATGTTTTATATACTCAGTACATATTCCGTACTAACTCCCTTTCTTTGGGGGGCTGCGTTTCATGCCCGTAGGTACAGACGCTCGATTCGGTGATCCCCAGCTTAGGATTTCCATTCAGCTGTCTTGGAGACCTCCGTTGTTCCGGAGCTTAGATTTTTGGTACAGAACTTCTGATGTATATATATATGTTTGTCCAGGGGTACGACGGGGCCCTGTCCTGTCATATTTCACTGTTGATACTCTTAGAGGTTTGTAGATATCTATGTTGGTTGTATATAGATTATGATCAGTTGTGTCTATATAGTTTTTGTGGATGTTTTTGTTGGTTGTAGCAGCCTTGCCGGCTTGCATATGTTATCGATACGTAGTGGCAGCCTTGCCGGCTTGCGTATTATATTGACATGTAGTGGCAGCCTTGTCGGTATGCGTATTATAATGATATATAGTGGCAGCCTCGTCGGCTTGCATATTTATTACGTTATGATTGATTGGGAACCTTTGGGTCTATGCCGATTCCCATGTTGTCTATAGTGTCAGTCTGATTATGTCTAACAGGTACATATGGGTGTCCAGCTCGGGCACTAGTCATGGCCCACGGGGTTGGGTCGTGACAGAAGTGGTATCAGAGCAGTTCATCCTCGGAGTGTCTACAGACCGTGTCTAGTAGAGTCTTGTTTATCGGTATGTTGTGCACCACATCTATAAACAGGAAGCTACAGGACATTTAGGATATTATCTTTCCTTCTGTCTTAGATCGTGCGATAGAGCCAGAGCCTAGGAAAGATTGTTTCTGACCCCTTTTCCTGTAGGTAGGTGCAGAATTGCGAAAGATGAAGAGGCCAGCTTCAGATAGTGGGGGTGCTAAGAAGGCTCCTAGGGTAAATTCAGGACCTCAGGCTCCAGGACCGAGTAGGAGGAGCCTCAGTTATTCTATCGAGACTGACCCATCGGAGGACCCAGCAACAATTCTTCCAGAGTTTTTGATATCTAGGGAGGCGGTCCCCGAGGCCGTACCAGTTGCTTCTACGGCAGGACACCACGTTAGATCGGCTACCCCGGTAAGCGTTACAGATTACTCCAGCCCCCTATCCTAGTCGTCGGTAAACCAAGAGTTGCCTGGTTATCTACATTCCCCGGACTCCAATGAGGAAGATGATGAAGGCCAGACGAGTAGATGGCGGGCAGATGATGACAAGGAGGACACTTCGCCTTATAGATCACCAGATCGGACTAGAGACCGATCGACTACAGGTATATGAGACCTTATTGAATAGTGAGAAATACAGAGGGAATTCTGCCAAAATTTTCCTAGAAATAAAAAGAGAATGAGATATAAGTTCGTAATATTCTTGAAAGGTTGTGTCAATAGTGATGATAAGATTTGACTAAGTTGCGAGTACGACCGACTTCGAGAAATAAGTTAACCGTTGAATTGATGGTAATAGTGATTATGAGATCGGTATCAATATGGTAAAAAGGGAAATGCTAGGGTAATTTGGAAGGGCTTGAGATACTAAAAGATGATTTAGAAAAGCCTGGAAAATCTTAATAGGGTGTTATATTATGGTATCAACTGAATTGACAAGCAAGGGTAAATTACGACGAGTTTATAGTTAGAAGAAGTAATAGTATGGTTGAGACAAGAGTACAAAGAAAGAAGAATTGTCACGAATATGAATGTATTGATAAGACAGCTTCCGAGGTATTAAGGATAAGATTAACCAGAAAGGATAAAAGGTTAAGAAGTGTTACACTATAGGATTGATTACGACCATAATATAATGTGAATATAATAAGGATTGTTATGAAAATGAGTAAAGTCTGGTGAGGAAGTGACTAAAAGAGATGACGTGATCTATGCGACTAAAGTATAAAAGCAAATGTGAAATGGAAAGACAGGGTATAGAACAAATAAGAAAGACTTACAAAGTCCTATAGGGAAAGTTCAGAATGGAGATTATGTGATAACGAAAACGAAAGCGAGCACAAGAAAAGGAGGAGTTAATTGAAAGAAGGAAATAAGAAGGAAGCGAGCGAGATAACAGCGCAGCCGAGAACACGAGTAATATAAGTGACGGAGTTGTGAAAGACCAAACTATAGAAAGATGAGCAACAAAGCAGAATGAGTGCCAGAAAATGACTGGTATGATAAGAACAAATAGGGATCAACAGAATACGTTTTGAATGAAAAAGGGGTTATGTAGAAGTAGTGTTTTCCGAAGAATATAGAGGTAGCATAAGATTCCTCGTGTACAGAATAAAAGATGGACATAGACTGGAGAAATGGTAAGGGAATTCTAAAGGAAACACCTAAGATAGACGTGATTAGTTGAGTACGAGTATAGAACAAAAGGGAAATATATAGCTATGAACTTAAAGGTGTAGTACGACGACAAGGTGATACGATAAGATTGTCATTAAGATGAACTCGATATGATTTTGAGTAAGTTAGAAGTCAGTGTTAGGTACACAATAAGCGTAAAAGAGCATAAGGCATAAAGGGGTGCTGCATATATATGACTTTACCTTGGAAACAGTGAAATCCATAAAGGACAAGGACTGTAGGCCGGAGGAACAAATAATGCAAGGTAAATTTGTTACATGAATCAGACGATACAGGTTGGGAAAAATAATTTTACAAGAGAGCCTTGGATACTTATCATCAGAATATAAGTGCTACCCAATTGAGAACTTGGAATGACTACAAGTACTAGTTAATTATGGATTGGAGTAAGTGGAATGTGGCATTGGGTGAATTGCTACATTGATTACATTACTCGAGTATAAATTATCAAATAAGATTTTGTACTATATATCGAAAGGTTCTCGTCGCTTTCTGACTTTGATTAAGGTTTCGTACGTGGATAATCAAGTTATAAGTTATAGCGAAAGATGTGAGTATGGTACAGTATACCAAGGGAATTAGAAAAAGGATCGAGTGAATTTGAGATTAGGAATAGGGACATAGTGTCACGACCCAGCTAGGGGCCGTGACGAGTACCCGATACTTGTACCGAGCACCCCTTATCTATCATTTTACCTTTTCCTCTTGGCAAGCCTTATGAACAGTGCCATATTTATTTATTTTTTTCGTTACTGAACATTAACATTAGCAGCGTCATTATGAACATAGACTAGTAAACTTCGTTGTCACTTTATACAACAACATTAAAATGCCAAAACACCATATATCTAACTGTACTTGACTGACTGGGCATATCTGTCTACGAGCCTCTAGACATAGTACACTTATACATAGAAAGGGCCGGGTACTACCGTGCCCGAATATACACACACAAAATAGTACCGCGGAAGTGAGGCTCCGGAACAACTGGAGCGCTGTGAAGTGCGGCTGGTAGAGCTCCTAAGGATCAAGTCCACCTGTATGCTGACCTGCACGGCATGAAACGCAGCGTCCACAAGAAGGGACGTCAGTACGAATAGTGTACCGAGTATGTAAGGCATGGAAGATAATACAAATAGAAACATAGAGCATGATTAACAATATCATAAGGTCGTAAGACATATGATGAGGCTAGAAAGTAACCTGTGCGTAGGAACGCCCCTGTCAGGCCGGATACCGTGCATGCTTGTCTTTTCCTTTTTAAAACGTTTCTTATTCATAGGTATAGAAAATAGGATTTATATCACGTCATGTTTTATCATATTATACCCTGTCATATCATAGCGTGTCGTATCATATCATGTCGTAGCATATCATATCATAGCATAGCATGTCATAGCATATCATGTCATAGCATTTCATATCATAGCATAGCTTGTCATAGCATATCTTATCATAGCATGTCTGGTCATGACATGGTAGGTCATATCATAGCATAGCGCCGAACGATGCCGGCTCACCCACATAGCGCCGATATACACCGGCTCACCCACATAGCGCCGATATACACCGGCTCACCCATATATCCCGCGTCCGGGCACCCCGCGTCCGGGATGATAAGCCAGCTGATCAGGTGGGAGTGAAACATATTTCCCTTCCCATTCCCCCATGTATCCCTTCCCCCCAGCCCAGGTTCATATACATAGCTTGCATATATGTACTTTGTATGCATATACACATCTTATATACGTACACATATTTTATATACTTATACATATCTTATATACATATACATGTTTTATATACATATATATATTATATAAATATACATGTTTTATATATATATATATATATATATATATATATATATATATATCATATAAGCACGCAAGGGAGTCAAAAGAAAATCATGTACCTACCGGAGTGACGTAAGGTCGGTGACCTCCGATTACATTATGGAATACTTGTGATCGCTTTTGTCTCACCTCGAAGGGACGAATATTTTAAGGTGAGATGGTCAACGGAGAATAGTATTAAAGTAAACGTAGAATGAAATCGTGGGCGTCATAGATGACAGTTCATAGGCTTGGGAGTCTTTAGAAAGTAAAGTCATAGCTAGGGGATATAATTAAGATTCAAGAATTAGTTTATCATTTTCCTATTCACATAGAATACTTAGCTTAGAAATCTTAGTCATGGAATCGTTCCGGTAGTACTTATCATAGGCATATACTCTTGTCTAACATCATTGTTGTCATTATCATCATGGAAGTATCCTCGTTAGAGTAGTCATAATACCTATCATTTGGTGGCGAAATCGGGATCAAAGGTCCCCTTTAGATTCACTTCAAGTAAGTCAGATAAGACTATAAGGAAATCCGAGAATAACGGGCCCACCTCGGGCCGGATGAGGCAGCGTATACTATTTGCATACGTTACATGTCATAGCATTACTTGTGAGGGTTCTAGGGTAATCGGGTCCCATTTATGCAAGTTCTAGGGGTATAGACGATCTTTCCATCATTTTGCACACTTTCTAGTTCAATTCTATTGAACAAAAAGGAGAAAACTTTAGGTGCGGGTTCCGGGGAATAGGGTTGTCCCCGAGGCTCGTACCCGACTTATTACACCTAAGACATGCCATAGAAAGAAGGGTGAAGCCTTACATACCTCTTTCCGCTCCTTTTGCTATTCCAAATTCACGTTGCAATCTCGTCAAAATCTACGAATTGGTCATGTTTACCAAAACTCTTATTAGGATACATAGAGTTAGAATCTTAAGGAAACAATTGGCTACCGAAATTTCGGCAGCACTTCCTCTGTAAATATACCATCCTCAACATTCAACACAATCAAATTCTCATCAATCACAATCCGGGAATTCAAACCCGGCCAAACTATCAATATAAATTCAACAACCACACTAGCGATTCACATATTCGATTCAAGATACATGATATCGATTCACTACTTTCTTCAAAACCTTCGGACTCCAATGAACACAATAACAATCTTATAACATTTTCCACGACACCATTCTAATATCATTACATTTCATACATGCAAGAACATAACATTCAATTCACATAACCTTCCAAAACAAGCTTCCAATTACTAATATTTCACTAAGCTCATTAGGCTTTCGTCTGTAGTATAAACTCCACAACACAACAACCAACATACTAAACAAACTTACTCACTATCTATTTCCCATACCACACACATATACGGCTACATACATACTACACACTACACGGCCAACTTCACCAACATCATTCAACTTCTAACTTTAACATAGTATTCACAACAATAATAACCAAACACTAGATAAAATAATTGAAACATGATTCCTACACATACACACACATTCTACACCTCACGGCCACATCCATATTATTTTTCTTCATGAATTTCATCCACTTTTGTACACTACAACATGCATAAATATTCATAACATGTAAAAGAACACAAGTTCTCACCTTGCTTCTTCTCCACTCCTTCACTTAGCTAGAACTTGAAACTTGCATGAATATGGATTTCTCTTGTGCCAATGATCACTCCACCTTGTTAAGGACCCTCTACTTGGTAGGAAATGATTTTTGAAAGAATTTTATCACTTTTCCTTAACAATTTTTGTTATGGCCGAATGGCCCTAGATGTTTTTCTCCTCTCTCTCTTGTTCTTGCTTGTCTTGAAGTTTCTAGAGAATGGTAGCACAAGATGACTTAGTCATCTATTTAATTCCCATGAATTAATTTAACATGGGCCTAGCCCATTCCCTATGGCCGGTTGGGCCTTTGGTTTTCTTGCAAATTTTCAAGCCCAATTATATTGGCTAATTCTTGTAGTTCATGAAAACAATTTTTCCGAATTCCAAATTTAACCTTCGTATTCTTCCATATTCCCATGAGTCATATTGCAACTTCCCTTTATGCCCTTAACCTTTCTCATTATTTCCACTTCAAAATTTTCATAACAACTTATATGCCAAGCAAAGTAAAAATATGTCCTTGGTTACTGTCTTCCCGCGATTGTCTTGAATTATCCGATTGTACAGAAATGCGGGATATAACATCCTCCCCCCCTTTAAAACATTCGTCCTCGAATGTTAAACTGGCCCCATGAAATCTTATAATGCTCCGGGGAAGGGCCCTTCATAGATATCTCACACGTCGCTTAGCATCTTCATTTTAGGAACTTGCCTTTATGTCGTAGGCCAATGGAGTTAGCTCCGAACACTGGCCCTGCGTTAGTAAGTCCCTCTTATTAGTCCTTGAATCGTCATGTCCCATTTTAGGTCTAACATGCTCTCCCCCCCTTTATTAAGGGGTCTACGCACGCCTCTGCCCTTTAGATGATCGTCGCCTCTTGCGATCCTTGCAGTTGTAATTCCTTCTCCGTATAGTGTGCCGCATCCATCCCCTCACTAGACGTTTTCCCGCACATCACCGTACCAGGGTTTTCTAGCCTTAACTAACACGGGTTCAGCATCGGTCTTGCCTTGTGACATCCATACCTTTTTCCTTCGTCGCGTCCGTTGAGTTTCATTCAACTAACATGTTCCGTGCATCGCGACACTGGTTGTTAGGGTTCTATGGTCACAGATAAGATGTCATGTACTCATATACATTTCCACCACTATGTTACTTCCAGAAGCTAATCGAACTTCCTTTAGTCCTGAAGCTCTGTCATGCTTCCTCTCATTCCACTAGTCCAGTCCATCTCGGCCTGCATGACTTCCATGGGGTTTCTAACCACTCTACGCACTCCAATTTACTTTGGGCCGCCTAATTTTACCCTCGTCTCTTGTCCCCGCATTTATGAAATTTTCAACATATTTCCCAGGGGGTCACCCATCCTGAGATTGCTCCCACCCTAACACGCTTAACCTTGAAACTCTGGTGCATTTTAATATGTGAACGCTGGTGTAATTCTACCGACTGCCCCATACGGCCTTTATCACATTATTTAATGTAAGTCGGGGTTCCAACAGCTCCCAAAACGTCCTCACGGTGGGTCCCGCTCCTATCTTCACTTTCTTAACCATACAACTACCATATTGCCTCTGCTTAAATCTTCGCTATTTACTCCTATCCATACATAGAACTATCTTTTACCGGGGTTTCTAAATTCACACTGGTGGCGGGGACATCTCAGTCGCCATTATTTATAATCGCTAAATCTTTGACCCCTTTTGGAATTTCTACCTGCCGTTATTAATTAGTATTCCTGTAGAGGTTACGTATACATAGAAAGTTTTAAAGAAAATCTCATATACCTGTAGCCGATCAATCTCGAGCCTGACCCGGGGAGCTACCATGTGAAGTATGTCCTTCATTCTCGTCTGTCTGCTCGTCGCTCGCTCGACCCTCGTCATTTCTCGCGTCCGAATCCGAAGAGAATAGCGGTGATTCCTGGTTCTCTGATGGCCGGAACAAGGGACAGAAGAAATCCGTACCACTCTCCGAGGTGGCCGGACTGGCACGGTCCTCCATCACGGGGGTAACTGGCGTGCCCCCGGAAGTCTCCTCATCCGTCGTCCCAGAAGAGTGCTCTGACGGGTCTGTGCCATGACTATCCTCCTCCGTGAAGGTAAGAAGCTCTGGGGGGGTCATCGTCGAATCCTCTGAGGGATTTGTATCATAGCCGCTGTCTGTGGAGTCCCCTGCCCTAGGGGTCATAATCTCTGGAGAAATCGTCGCTGGGTCCTCCGATGGATCCGTATCATAGCTGTCCTCCGCGGGGTCCTCCGCTATGGGAGTCAGAAAATCTGGAGGAGTTGTGGCTGGGTCCTCTGACGGGTCTGACTCAATCGAATAGCCGAGGCTCCCCCTACTCGGCTCTGGAGATACTCTAGGGGCCTTACTGGTGCCCCCATCATCTGAAGCTGATCTCTTCATCGACAGTACTGAAACCATAGCATAGGATTAGGAAAGAAATGCGGAAACCTGGTAGCATAGCTCTATCGCACGATCTTAGAATGCAAGGAAGGTCATATTTCCTAAATGTCCTGTAGCCTCCAGTTTATAAGTGTGGCGCGCTACACACTCATAAACAAGACTCTACTGGACACGGCTCGTAGACAAACCCCTAGGACCGAACTGCTCTGATACCACTTCTGTCACGACCCAGCTAGGGGCCGTGACGAGTACCCGATACTTGTACCGAGCACCCCTTATCTATCATTTTACCTGTTCCTCTTGGCAAGCCGTATGAACAGTGCCATATTTATTTATTTTTTTCGTTACTGAACATTAACATTAGCAGCGTCATTATGAACACAGACTAGTAAACTTCGTTATCACTTTATACAACAACATTAAAATGCCAAAACACCATATATCTAACTGTACTTGACTGACTGGGCATATCTGTCTACAAGCCTCTAGACATAGTAAACTTATACATAGAAAGGGCCGGGTACTGCCGTGCCCGAATATACACACACAAAATAGTACCGCGGAAGTGAGGCTCCGGAACAACTGGAGCGCTGTCAAGTGCGGCTGGTAGAGCTCCTAAGGATCAAGTCCACCTGTATGCTGACCTGCGCGGCATGAAACACAGTGTCCACAAGAAGGGACGTCAGTACGAATAGTGTACCGAGTATGTAAGGCATGGAAGATAATACAAATAGAAACATAGAGCATGATTAACAATATCATAAGGTCGTAGGACATATGATGAGGCTAGAAAGTAACTTGTGCGTAGGAACGCCCCTGTCAGGCCGGATACCGTGCATGCTTGTCTTTTCCTTTTTAAAACGTTTCTTATTCATTGGTATAGAAAATAGGATTTATATCACGTCATGTTTTATCATATTATACCCTGTCATATCATAGCGTGTCGTATCATATCATGTCGTAGCATATCATATCATAGCATAGCTTGTCATAGCATATCATGTCATAGCATTTCATATCATAGCATAGCTTGTCATAGCATATCTTATCATAGCATGTCTGGTCATGACATGGTAGGTCATATCATAGCATAGCGCCGAACGATGCCGGCTCACCCACATAGCGCCGATATACACCGGCTCACCCATATATCCCGCGTCCGGGCACCCCGCGTCCGGGCACCCCGCGTCCGGGATGATAAGCCAGCTGATCAGGTGGCAGTGAAACATATTTCCCTTCCCATTGCCCCATGTATCCCTTCCCCCCAGCCCAGGTTCATATACATAGCTTGCATATATGTACTTTGTATGCATATACACATCTTATATACGTACACATATTTTATATACTTATACATATCTTATATACATATACATGTTTTATATACATATATATATTATATAAATATACATGTTTTATATATATATATATATATATATATATATATATATATATATATATATATATATATATATATATATATATATTATATAAGCACGCAAGGGAGTCAAAAGAAAATCATGTACCTACCGGAGTGACATAAGGTCGGTGACCTCCGATTACATTATGGAATACTTGTGATCGCTTTTGTCTCACCTCAAAGGGACGAATATTTTAAGGTGAGATGGTCAACGGAGAATAGTATTAAAGTAAACGTAGAATGAAATCGTGGGCGTCATAGATGACAGTTCATAGGCTTGGGAGTCTTTAGAAAGTAAAGTCATAGCTAGGGGATATAATTAAGATTCAAGAATTAGTTTATCATTTTCCTATTCACATAGAATACTTAGCTTAGAAATCTTAGTCATTGAATCGTTCCGGTAGTACTTATCATAGGCATATACTCTTGTCTAACATCATTGTTGTCATTATCATCATGGAAGTATCCTCGTTAGAGTAGTCATAATACCTATCATTTGGTGGCGAAATCGGGATCAAAGGTCCCCTTTAGATTCACTTCAAGTAAGTCAGACAAGACTATAAGGAAAATCCGAGAATAACGGGCCCACCTCGGGCCGAATGAGGTAGCGTATACTATTTGCATACGTTACATGGCATAGCATTACTTGTGAGGGTTCTAGGGTAATCGGGTCCCATTTATGCAAGTTCTAGGGGTTTAGACGATCTTTCCATCATTTTGCACACTTTCTAGTTCAATTCTATTGAACAAAAAGGAGAAAACTTTAGGTGCGGGTTCCGGGGAATAGGGTTGTCCCCGAGGCTCGTACCCGACTTATTACACCTAAGACATGCCATAGAAAGAAGGGTGAAGCCTTACATACCTCTTTCCGCTCCTTTTGCTATTCCAAATTCACGTTGCAATCTCGTCAAAATCTGCGAATTGGTCATGTGTACCAAAACTCTTATTAGGATACTTAGAGTTAGAATCTTAAGGAAACACTTGGCTACCGAAATTTCGGCAGCACTTCCTCTGTAAATATACCATCCTCAACATTCAACACAATCAAATTCTCATCAATCACAATCCGGGAATTCAAACCCGGCCAAACTATCAATATAAATTCAACAACCACACTAGCGATTCACATATTCGATTCAAGATGCATGATATCGATTCACTACTTTCTTCAAAACCTTCGGACGCCAATGAACACAATAACAATCTTATAACATTTTCCATGACACCATTCTAATATCATTACATTTCATACATGCAAGAACATAACATTCAATTCACATAACCTTCCAAAACAAGCTTCCAATTACTAATATTTCACTAAGCTCATTAGGCTTTCGTTTGTAGTATAAACTCCACAACACAACAACCAACATACTAAACAAACTTACTCACTATCAATTTCCCATACCACACACAGATACGGCTACATACACACTACACACTACACGGACAACTTCACCAACATCATTCAACTTCTAACTTTAACATAGTATTCACAACAATAATAACCAAACACTAGATAAAATAATTGAAACATGATTCCTATACATACACACACATTCTACACCTCACGGCCACATCCATATTATTGTTCTTCATGAATTTCATCCACTTTTGTACACTACAACATGCATAAATATTCATAACATGTAAAAGAACACAAGTTCTCACCTTGCTTCTTCTCCACTCCTTCACTTAGCTAGAACTTGAAACTTGCATGAATATGGATTTCTCTTGTGCCAATGATCACTCCACCTTGTTAAGGACCCTCTACTTGGTAGGAAATGATTTTTGAAAGAATTTTATCACTTTTCCTTGGCAATTTTTGTTATGGCCGAATGGCCCTAGATGTTTTTCTCCTCTCTCTCTTGTTCTTGCTTGTCTTGAAGTTTCTAGAGAATGGTAGCAAAAGATGACTTAGTCATCTATTTAATTCCCATGAATTAATTTAACATGGGCCTAGCCCATGCCCTATGGCCGGTTGGGCCTTTGGTTTTCTTGCAAATTTTCAAGCCCAATTATATTGGCTAATTCTTGTAGTTCATGAAAACAATTTTTCCGAATTCCAAATTTACCCTTCGTATTCTTCCATATTCTCACGAGTCATATTGAAACTTCCCTTTATGCCCTTAACCTTTCTTATTATTTCCACTTCAAAATTTTCATAACAACTTATATGTCAAGCAAAGTAAAAATATGTCCTTGGTTACTGCCTTCCCGCGATTGTCTTGAATTATCCGATTGTACAGAAATGCGGGATATAACACATAGAGCGGAATATAAACGGATAATAGTATAAGTACACCCTTAAAGGGGGAAGCGGACAAAAAGAAATGTAAGTATAAGATGGAAACAATTGACACTACAATATATTTGATATGGATACTTAAATTTTAGGTGAGATCTCTTGCCGAAGCAAGTTAATAAGATCTGAAAGCCAACAATCAATGGATCAAATTCAGGATAGTATTTGAGACAGTGTTGAGAATTATTGATAAAGATTAGGGATAATACGACATTAGAAAGTGGATGCTTATGACAAGGAAAAATACGACAAGGAAATGATAACGGGTAACTTAAGAGATATTATAAAGGATAGCAATGCAATACTGGATTAGAGGTTAAGACGTTGTCAATGGGGTTACTTGCTAATAATACTGTAACTTATAAATAGCAAAGGAGAATGGATAGGAAATCTCCTATAGTAGGATATGAGAAAATCAAATGGTGAATAAAGGAAGGGAAGGGAGTATGACAAGATAGACCGCAACTTAGTTTTAGTACAAATAAGATATGCAAAACAGGATGAACCACGAGAAGAAAGGACTATGACTAAGATTGGATATACTTTATACAAGTTGTACAAGAATAGTTATCCAATCTACGAATATTTGTATGTTAAGAATGAGACCAAGCGTGTACTTGATAAGATGGGTAAAAATTCAGTAACAACAATGTGGGTGTGACAAGGAAAGGTGAAACATGGCTGAACCAAATTACAGGGACAAAATTAGTACTGAGGACTATGGTGGGTTATACCTCAAGGGGATAGTGAGACTTCACGAGGTCCCCACAGCTATTATCTCCGACAGAGGACTTCAATTTACAGCTAACTTCTGGAGATCATTCCAGGAAGGATTAGGGACCCAGGTAAGTCTTAGCACAGCATCCCACCCTCAGAATGACGGACAGGCCGAGCGTACTATTCAAACACTACAAGATATGTTACGGGCCTGCATTATTGATTTCAGAGGTAGCTAGGACGATCATTTTCCACTTATCGAGTTTGTTTATAACAATAGCTACCATTCGAGTATCCAGATGGCACTGTATGAGGCCTTGTATGGGAGGAAGTACAGGTCACCTATTGGTTGGTTTGATATTGGTGAGACTAAATTAATAGGCCCAGACATTGTTCAACAGGCTGTTGATAAAGTTAAGCTTATTCAGGAGAGGTTACTGGCAGCCCAGAGTTAACAGAAGTCATATGCAGATAATCGACGTCGACACTTAGAATTTCAGGTTGATGATTGGGTGTTCTTGAAGGTGTCACCCATGTAGGGTGTCAGGAGATTCGGCAAGAAAGGGAAGCTAAGCCCAAAGTACATTGGGCCTTATCAAATTATCCGTAGGGTAGGACGGGTTGCCTACGAGTTGGGCCTACTGTCTGATTTGGAAGCAGTACATCCAGAGTATTTCCCGTGGATGATGTCCAGGTGACGGAGGAGTTGTCCTATGAGGGGCAACCTATAGCCATACTTGATCGGCGGGTCAGGAGATTGCGTACCAAGGATATGGCTTCCGTCAATGTATTATGGCGAAACAACAATAGAGAAGAGATGACCTGGGAAGCCGAAGAGGAGATAAAGAATAAGTATCCTTACTTGTTCCCTACGCCAACATGTAACTTAAACTCCTCACTTGATTATATTGATTAATAGATGCAACTATATGTTATAGCGATAAGGGTGATTTCCCCGAATTTTTTATAAGACATTACATGACCAATTTAACATTCGAGGACGAATGTTCTAAAGGGCGGAAGGATGTTATATCCCGTATTTTTATACGTCGAATTATTCGTATGCTAATCGACTTAAGTTAAGGACAGGATTATTTTTGGATATGAAATAGGACTCTTAATTCTCAATTTTAATTAGTACACAAATTGTTTATACATTTTATTTAGTGTAGAAATATTATTGGAGATTAGGGACTAATTAATTGTGATTAGATTATTAAGTAAGGATTAATGATTAAATAAAATTAATTAATTTAAGTACTATTTGTGGGCCCCACCTGAAATAATTAAAAAAATTATATAAAATAACAATTCAAGAAATCATTTGGTGAGTCATTAGGGGGGGGGGGGGGCATGTGTATATAAGGGAAACCATATATAGGTGGTTGAATAATGAACAAACAAACATTGCATTTCATTTCTTAAAAATTAAAGCTTAGAAGAAAAAAAAAAAAAAGCTCCCATGGCTGCCAAGCTCTCGGCCAGCCATGGTGATTGAAAAACAAATTGTTTGCTACATATTGTGATCAAGTTCCAAGTGAATTACAAGTTCAAGGAGGTGATAGCAACATTGGATATTGAATTGAGGAGGAAGAAATTGTGAAATTGGAGGAATTAAGTGTAGAAATTCCTCCGAGAAAATTTAGGTAAGATTTTCTTATTTTGTAGTATAATTGTATTAATGGTGTTGTAATGGAAGCATTAAAATTGGATTGGATGAAATTGGAAGTTAGAAATTGTATGAAATTGTTGTTATATGAAATTGTGGGTTGAAAAGGATTAAGAAGGGTTGTTGGATTGTTAGAATTGGTATGGGCTGAATTGTAAGGGTTTTATATGTGTATCTCTATTACTGTCATTGTTGGTATTTCTGTGATAACAGGAGGTAAATTGGAAGTTCGGGTTAGGCGAATATATAGGGGAAATGCTGCCCGATTTCTGTTAAGTCCTTAACTAATGAAAACCCTAATCAGGAAAGTATAAGTTAAAGAATGAGTCCTATAAGTGATTGGTTACAGATCTATGAGCTAGGAAGTATAGTTTACTAACGATAGAGTTACTTTTATATTAAATAGGCTAAAGGGGCGACGAAGCGAACGTGATTACGATTAATCTTTAACAGGTATGTAAAGTTAACCCTTCTTTCTTTTTGGCATGATCTTTATGAAACGAATAGACGATGTGTATATGATTCCAAAGAAGTTCCTATTCTTAGAGCCACTAGGATGGCTACTGTTCTTTATTTCCAGAAGCTATTTTATTATATCTTGATAGGTGTATATGATTCCAGGAGTTCTATTTTAATATAATCCACTGTGACATTCGAAAGGTATTTGATATGACTATTGTCTTGATTTTCAAATGATAGTTCGTTTTGATTATTCCATTGAGTCTTTGATAATGTTTTAATTTGCATATAGTTGCTCACTACTCTACTCGTGCATGCCTCAATATGTCTTTCACTGAGTCCCGGGCCAGGATACGTTTTCGTGCACAGTTTGACTGCATTGTTCACTGAGCCCCTCACTAGAGGGCCGGGATATGATATATATATATATATGATGGTGTTATGATGTGATGGCGTGATGATGTGATGGTGTTATCATGTGTTTATGGCGTTATGATGTGTTTATGGAGTTATGATGTGTTTATGGCGCCAGGGATGGTATGTGGCGACCTTATTCACCGAGTCCCATAATGGGCCGGGTATGACATATGATATTGACATGCATGATTTATGTTTCAAAAGGGCAAGTGTTTTGGTATTCTGGATATTATACTTGTCTCATGTACTCCCTATTTCAGTTATGATCCTTTTTACTGTATTTCATGCATTATATACTCAGTACATATTCCGTACTGACCCCCTTTCTTTGGGGGGGCTGCGTTTCATGCCCGCAGGTACAGACGCTCGATTCGGTGATCCCCCAGCTTAGGATTTCCATTCAGCTGTCTTGGAGAGCTCCGTTGTTCCGGAGCTTAGATTTTTGGTACAGACCTTCTAATGTATATATATATATATATATGTTTGTCCAGGGGTACGACGGGGCCCTGTCCCGTCATATTTCACTGTTGATACTCTTAGAGGTCTGTAGACATCTATGTGGGTTGTATATAGATTATGATCAGTTGTGTCTATATAGTTGTTGTGGATGTTTTTGTTTGTTGTAGCAGCCTTGCCGGCTTGCATATGTTATCGATACGTAGTGGTAGCCTTGCCGGCTTGCGTAGTATATTGACATGTAGTGGCAGCCTTGTCGGCTTGCGTATTATAATGATATATAGTGGCAGCCTTGTCGGCTTGCGTATTTATTACGTTATGGTTGATTGGGAACCTTTGGGTCGATGTTGATTCCCATGTTGTCTATAGTGTCAGTCTGATTATGTCTAACAGGTACATATGGGTGTCAAGCTCGGGCACGAGTCATGGCCCACGGGGTTGGGTCGTGACAACCGCCTCCCTAGATATCAAAAACTCTGGAGGAATTGTCGCTGGGTCCTCTGATGGGTCAGTCTCGATAGAATAGCTTAGGCTCCTCCTTCTCGGTCCTGGAGCCTGGGGTCCTGAATTTACCCTAGGGGCCTTCTTAGCACCCCCACTATCTGAAGCTGGCCTCTTCATCTCTCGCAAATCTGCACCTACCTACAGGAAACGAGGTCAGAAACAATCTTTCCTAGGCTCTGGATCTATCGCACGATCTAAGACAGAAGGAAGGATAATATCCTTAATGTTCTGTAGCTACCTGTTTATAGATGTGGTGCACAAACCACTGATAAACAAGACTCTACTAGACACGGTCTGTAGACACTCCGAGGATGAACTGCTCTGATACCACTTTTGTCACGACCCAGCCCCGTGGCCCATGAATAGTGCCCGAGCTGGACACTCGTGTACGTACCTGTTAGATATAGTCAGACTGACACTATAGACAATATGGGAATTGACAAAGACCCAAAGGTTCTCAACGTCACATATCATGATAATCTGTCTCTGCGGAGTCACAACCAATCACAACGTAATAAAATACGCGAACCGACAAGGATGCCACTATATATCATTATAATACGCAAGCCGAGAAGGCTGCCACTATATATCATTATAATACGCAAGTCGACAAGGCTACCACTACATGTGAATATACTACGCAAGCCGACAAGGCTGCCATAACAAACAGAAACATCCACAACAACTATATGGACACAGTTGATCATAATCTATATATAACCCACACACATGTCTACAGACCTCTAAGAGTATTAGCAGTGAAATATGACGGGACAGGGCCCCGTCGTACCCCTGGACAAACATATATATATATATATCAGAAGATCTGTACTAAAAGTCTAGGCTCCGGGACAATGGAGCTCTCCAAGACAGCTGACTGGAAATCCTAAGCTGGAGGATCACTAAATCGAGTATCTGTACCTACGGGCATGAAACGCAGCCTCCCGAAGAAAGAGGGTCAGTACGAGATATGTACTGAGTATGTAAAACATGAAATACGATAAAGAGGATCATGCCTTAAATAGAGATTACAGGAAACAAGTATGACGTTCAAAATATCAATACACTTGCCTTATCAAATGAAAATCATGCATATCATATCATATATCATATCCGGCCCATTATGGGACTCGGTGAATAAAGTCATCACATACCATCCTTGGCGCCATAATCACATCATCATATCACCACTTCATCACATCATCACATCATATATATACCGTATCCCGACCCTCTAGTGAGGGACTCGGTGAACAATGCAGTGAAACTGTGCACGAAAATGTATCCTGGCCCGGGACTCAGTGAAAGATGTATTGAGGCATGCACGAGCAGAGTAGTGAGCAACCATATGCAAACTAAATCATATTTGAGACTTAATAGGGTAATCAAAATGAACCATCATTTGAAAATCAAGACAATAATCATATCAAGTATCCTTCGAATGTCACTATGGATGATATCAAACTAGGACGTCTGGAACCATAGACATGTATCAAGACATAATAAAATAAGTTCTGGGAATCAAGAACATTAGCCATCCTAGTGGCTCTAAGAATAGGAACTTCTTTGGAATCATATACACGTCGTCTGTTTGTTTCATAAAGATCATGCCATAAAGAATAAAGGATAACTTTACGTACATGTTATAGGTTAACCGTAACCAAGTTCGCTTCGTCGCCCCTTTAGCCTATTTAATATGAAAGCAACGCTATCGTTAGTAAGCTATACTTTCTATCTTATAAATCTATAACCAATCACTTATAGGGATCATTCATTAGTTCATACTTTCTTGATTAAGATTTTGGTTAGCTAAGAACTTAACGGAAATCGGGAAGCATTTCCCCTATATAACTCGCCTAACCCGAACTTCCAATTAATCTACTGTTATCATAGCAATACCAACAACGACAGTAATAGAAATATTCATATCAAATTCTTACAATCCAGCCATAAACAACTCAAACAACCCAATAACCTTTCTTAAACCTTTTCCAATCCAAATAATTAACATTTAAGATTATACACCAAACAGACCAACATACGCTTTGTATACGATACGTTATACACTTCTTTCTTCCAAATTTAGAAGCCATATCAATGACAATAACACGAACAACAACGTATGAACATAAACCACACTTTTAATCTTTCAACTCAACAATTCCATATAACAACCACAACTCCTAATATTACGAATTCATGCAATTTCTTACTTACAATTTCATCTAATGCAATTTTAATCTTTCCATTACAACACCATTAATCCAATTATACCATAAAATGAGAAAATCTTACCTTAATTTAATCGGAGCAAATCCTACACCCACTGGCACCAATTGCACTATTTCTCCTTCCTCAATTAATTACCCAATGTTGCTATCACCTCCTTGTACTTGCAAATCACCTTAGAACTTAATCAAGGCAAGAAAACATTTTTTTTAACAACCATCGCTGACCGAGAGCTTGGCAGCCATGGCAATGCTTCTTTTTCGTTTTTCTTAAGCTTTCAACTTGTAGAATGAACATGAATTGCCTAAGTGATCATTATCCTAAGTTTATATATGGTGTCCCTCCCTTGGACACGTACCCCCCTATGACTCATCAATTTGTTTTGATTTTTTTTATTTAAAAACGTGTGGGGCCCACTCAAGGCATAATTAACTTAATTAATCTTAATTAATCACTAATCCCTATTTAATAATCTAATCATAGTTAATTAGTCCCTAATCTCCAGTAATATTTCTATACTAATTGAAATTTATAAACAACTCGTGCACTAATTAAAATTGAGAATTAAAAGTCCTTATTTCATATCCCAAAATAATCCAGTCCTTGGCTTATGTCGATTATCTTACGAATAATTCGACGTACAAAAATACGGGGTATAACAGATTAGAAGGTCACAAGGGATTTATTTTGATGAATAATTGAGACCCAAGTAATGGGAAAACCTCTTTATAGGCTAGAAGAAAAAGACAATCGACTCTCAGTTTTTCTGGAAATTTCGAACAAAGTACGGCCAAAACGTGCGGGCCGTACTTTCAGCCCCTACTTGGGAGGGTCAAAATCCAAATTTCTGGAAAATTTGGGTAAATTACGTCCAAAAAGTACGGGTCGTACTTCAAAGTACGTCCCGTTCTTTCAGCCTGTACTTTATCTTGTACTTCTCAGAATTGCGATCTGTCAATTGCATTGGAAAGAAGACTCGCTGAACATGAATTTACATAGGTTATGCATTCCATAAATCCTCATATTCTGGGATATATGCTTCTCTCAAGTTGGACCAAAATATTCTGTCAAAAATTATGCCAAGTTTTCCTAAAGATTCGACAAACTTAATTCCTTCGATTCGCTTAATCTTTAAAATTTTAGACACTTGCTTAGCACTTGTTAGAAGTCTTACTTAACCTTATAAGGGTTCCATAACCTATTCGGGCTTACGTTAGTTTACTTACAACACAAACGACATGAAAATTTTCGAGGTGTAACATCCTTCCCCCCTTAAGAACATTCGTCCTCGAATGTTAGACTCTTGGGGGTCTTACAAAAATTTTGGTAGAGTCTCTCCCCTGTAACAATACAGCTACCATCCTGTCACAACAACCCAAAATATGCAACGCCTCACAGGGCCACAACAAATAATAACAAATAATGGCCTCACATGACCCAATATCATAAAAATAAAACATTACGCATCCAAAGTCGGTCCATCTTTCTGGGGGTGAAATGATGTGCTAAGACTTTCCTGAGTCCCCAAACCCTTCTGGAAAGTCCTCTAGAAATTAGCGATAAACTGTGCACCCCTGTCGGAGATGATGGATACCGAAACACCATAAAGTCAGACTATCTCCTTAATATGAAGCTTCACCTAATCCTCGGCTGAGTAAGTAGTCCCGACTGGTAGAAAATAGGCTGATTTAGTGAGTCTATCAACAATCACCCATATGGAATCAAACTTACGCTGGGAATGAGGCAAGCCTGCAATGAAATCCATATTAATTGCCTCCATTTCCACATTAGAATTTCAATAGCTGCTAATAACCCACCAGGTTTTTTATGTTCAATCTTCACCTGTTGGCAATAAGGACATTGGCCACAAACTCTGCTACGTCTTTCTTCATTCCATCCCACAATTAAACTTCTTTGATATCATGATACATCTTTCTTGTCCCCGGATGAACAGAATAATGGGAGTAATGAACCTCTCCCATAATCTGAAGACATAGCCCTGCAACATCAGGAACATATAGTCTTCCTCGACACCTGAGAGCTCCATCTTCAACAGTCTCAAATGGTGACATTTTCTTTCTGAAGAGCTGTGTCTCTATAATGAACTAACATAGGATCCTCGTACTGGTGCTCCGTAATTTTGGCTACTAAAGATGAAACCGCTGAGTCCTGAATAGTAACCCTGTATCTCCCGAGTCCAACAATCGAACTCTTAGGCTGGTTGACTGATGGAGTTCACGAACTAATCCGGTCAAACATAATATAAGTTACCCATGGATTTGTGGCTAAGGGCATCGGCTACTATGTTTGCCTTTCCAGGATATATAAGATATTGACATCAAAATCCTTTAATAACTCTAACCATCGCCTTTGTCGCAAATTTAACTCCTTCTGCTTAAAGATATACTGAATACTCATATGGTATGTATAGATATCAATATGGACACCATATAAATAGTGCCTCTACATCTTCAATGCATGAATCACCGCCGCTAACTCTATATCATGGGTTGGATAATTCTTCTAGTGCTTTCACAACTACCTCGAAGTATAAGCTATAAATTTACCGTGCAGCATCAACACATAACCTAACCCATCACCTGAAACATCACAATAAATAACATAGCCTCCCGATCCCTCTGGAAGTGCCAGAACTGGAGCCGATGTCAATGTACTTTTCAATTCCTGAAAACTACGCTCACAGGCTTCCGTCCACTGGAACTTATTTGATTTCTGAGTCAGCTTCGTCAGTGGTGCCGAAATGGAAGAGAAACCCTCTACGAACCTCCTGTAATAACCTGCCAAGCCCAAAAAACAACGAACCTTTATGGGTGTTGTGGGTCTCGGCCAGGTCTTTACGGCTTCAATCTCGTGAGTATTCACCCTAATACCTTCATCTGAGATAATATTCCCCAGAAAAGTCTCAGAGTTCAACCAACACTCACTTTTAGAGAACTTTGCATATAGCTTCCATTCTTAGAGAACTTTAAGAACAGGGCGTAAATGGTTTGCATGCTCTGCCTCTGATCGAGAGTATACCAGAATATCATTGATAAATACAATCACAAACAGATCTAGGAAAGGCCTGAACATGCTATTCATAAAATTCATAAATAATTCCGGTGCATTCGTCAACCCAAACGACATTAGATAAAATTCGAAGTGGCCATATCTAGTTCTAAAAGTTGTCTTCGGAATGTCTCTCTCTAACCCTTACCTTATGGTCCCCTAATCTCAAATCTATCTTTGAGAACCATTTAGCACCCTCCAAATGATCAAATAAATCATCAATCCTTGGATCTTTGTTGTCACTTTATTCAGCTGTCTATAATCAATGCACATCCGCAATGAGCCATCCTTCTTCCTCACAAATAATATTGGTACTTCCGACGGCGACGTATTAGGCCTGATAAATCCTTTCTCAAGAAAGTCCTTCAACTGCACCTTTAACTCCCTCAACTAAGCAGGTGTCATTCTATAACGAGGAATAAATATTGGCTTAGTATCTGGTAATATATCGATAGCAAAATCAATCTCCCGTTTTGGTGGAAGACTTGGAAGCTCGTCTGGGAATGCATCTGGAAATTCATTAAATACTGTAATAGATTGAAGTGTCGGTGGCTTTGCTTCTATATCCTAAACCCGGACTAAATGATAAATACAACCTTTGGCAATCATCTTCCTTGCTTTGAGATAGGAGATAAACCTACCTCTCGGAGATGCTGTATTATCCTTCCGTTCTAGAATTGGTTCTCCTGCAAACTAAAATCGAACCGTCTTCGTTCTACAATCAACATTAGCATAACAAGAAGCTAACCAGTCCATTCCCGTAATAACATTAAAATCTACTATATCTAACTCAATCAAATCTGCCATAGTATGTCGACCATAGATTATAACCACACAACTTCTATATACTCGCCTAACTATTACTGCATCAGCAACGGGTGTGGACACGTTAAAAGGTTTAATTGACTCGGGTTTCTTCCCAAACCGTCTAGCAATAAAAGGGGTAACATACGACAACGTAGAACCCGTATCAATCAATGCATATACACCATGAGAAGATACTAATTATATACCTCTAACCATGTCAGGTGAAGACTCAAGATCCTGTCGACCAGCCAATGCATAAATACGGTTCTGAGGACTACTCGAACTGGACACTCCACCTCTGCCTGTACCACTGTCACGACCAAACCGATAAGTCGTGACGAGTACCTGACCTCTATTGACCAAGCACCCCTATGCTCGTACCTGAACATCACTGAATAAGTGGGTGGCCCATATGACTTATAACTGAACAGTGTTGACTCATGCCAGAACAACATTAAGAACTATGTATCAAGAACTATCAATAAGTTGTGCATATATATATATACTGAAAAGAATAGTGCAAGCCGACAAGGCCGCTACATATGTTGTACAACAAAAGAATGAGAGCCGGCAAGGCTACATCACGTGCTAACTGCATACAACTGTCTACAGTCCTCTAATGAACAGAAAGTTGTAGAAAAGACGGGACATTATATATATATATATATATATATATATATATATATATCAAAAATAGCATACCAAAAATGAACTGCAGCTCTGAATCAAGTGGAGCGCACTGACCACCGCTGAGTGAAAGTCCTACTGAGCTGGGCCGCCTGTCGATTAACCTGAACCTGCGGGCATGAACTCAGCCCCCCCGATCAATACGGGAGTCAGTACGAAAAATGTACAGAGTATGTAAGGCATGAGAGCAACATATACATAGGAATCATGAAAAAGAATGTCTGAAACATAAAAGCGAAACTCAATATCTGAAAGTGCCTCTGCGACGGATGCTATGCATGCTCTCTTAAAAAAACATCTTATATATATATATATATATATATATATATAGTATACTACCCGGCCATATAGGCGCGGTGTTATCATCAACTCATCATCATCTCATCATCATCCTGCGTCCGGGGTAACATAATAATCTACTCACTGCAGTGGTGTGCACAACTACGTGCCTGCCCGGCCGACTATAGCATGGTGCAGTATAATAAAATACTTGTACATATAAATGCATGAAAGACTCGGAAAAGAATACTCTGAACTACTCTGAGCAACATAAGATCTCTGAAAGCCATAGGTATAAAACATAGGAGGTTAAGGATACGCTAAATACTATACCATGTAGGAGTAGAGTCTTTGGAACTCGCTTGCTTACTCTGTTCGTTCATAAGATAAGGATCTTGCGAAAAAGAATAGAAGGGACAGCCTTAACATACCTTGAAGCATATCTAGTCGTCCAACGTCTAATTCATGAACTCGTAAGTCTAGAATTAAGATAGCATAGGCCACAATTAGACCCCTTACAACAGTTACTGTCCAATTCAAGTACGAAAGAAGCTTAACGAATTGCGGGCAACATCTTCCTTGTAAACTTAACAATCCTTCAACTTTCAACTCAATCCAATCATCAAAAACAATACCAACAACAACAATATCAATGCTTACATACCAAAATACAATTAAATCTGTCCCAAACCATTCTACAAAACAACCCTTAACCCTAACTTTACACGTATTCAATTTACCACTTTCATAACTATATTTCCATTACTTAAAACCACTAAAACTATTGATAATTAACTCAAACACAAAGGTAGGAGTCACATACATACCTTGAAGGGACTAAAATACCAAGAATCAACTTTAACTTAAACTTCCAAGCTCCACAACTTCAATGAAACCCTAGGAACAACCTTCATCTTCACTAGCTCGGGTTTTCGGGGCTCGAACCTTACTAAATCTTCACTAATATGATGGAAAATATTGAGAGAAGATATTTAAGGGTTTTCTCTGGTTTGGGGAATGAAAATAATGAAGAATAAAATGTGAGGTTGCATATATATAGGTGGAACTAGAAAGTTCCAGCGATGCGGTTTGACGGATGGGTCGACGGCTCGTCGATGTGCTTCGTCGACCTGCCACCTGAAAGTTCAGAGGCGGAAGCTCATCGACGGGGCCTAATGATGGCTCGTCGGCGTGTCGACGGCCCGTCAAAGGCGACTGGTTTCTGCAGACATTTCTGAGTCGCTCGGACTTGTGTCGATTCGACTCGTTTAGCTTCTAATCCTATCGTATTGCAAAGAACGTATACTTATAATTTGGTACACACGAGGTAAGGCACTTAATATCTCAAAAACTCTGGTACGGATCTCCATACTAAGGGTATAAACTACCAATAAGCCAAGGACATTCTTGTGACTGAAACGATAGGTGTAACAATCTCCCTCCTTAAAAACATTCATCCTCAAATGTTTATATGAGTCGTGGGTTATAAAAATTTTGGCAGAGTCTCCCCTGTAAATATACCAAACCAACCTATACACCGCAACCTAAAATAATGCCACACAAGGCCACATGCTATAATATACAACATAATGGCCTCACACGACCGATCACAATAACTATAAATGAAACCAATACCTAGGGGAGATGATGCCTCCGATTGAGCCTCCTAAGATGACCAAAAAAAATACTAGTACTTAGCCTTCATTTCGTCTTTAGCTTCCCAAGTCACTTCTTCAACATTATTATTCTCCACAGAACTTTAACGAAAGCCACATCCTTAGTTCGCAATAGATAAATTTGTCTATCTAATATAGCAATAGGGATCTCCTAGTAAGATAACTGCTCAGTCACCTAGATATCATCTACCGGTACAATTCTTAAGGGATCTCCTCTACAATTACGGAGCATAGGCACATGGAATACTAGATGTACAGTGTTACACTTTGGAAAATTCCATGTACGTGTACAGTGAATAGGTTGACGAAGGACATAATGTATGCGGTGTCTCGAGAAGTAAGAAATAGTAATTGATGACCCCAAACGAGATTTTAAAACCATCCGAGATAAGAAAAGGAAGTTGTTAAGAAAAGCGAGACGTATGTTGTATATCAGATAAGAATAATGAGTGACGATTCTGTGATGGCGTGATGAGGTCTTAGAGACAAGTAATAACGCCTTTTAGATTGGTATTGAAGTGTTAAACAAGTGCCAAGAAGGTTCCATAAGGATCGGAGATCAAACGAGACAACGAGAACAAAAACGAATTCACTGGGCATTATACGACCCAACCTACAGACCGTATAAATTGTACCAGCCGCATGTTGGACCGTATAATTGGCCAAGGAGGCCACCAGCCACTGGACCAAATGTACGACCATACATACGATTCGTATAAATAGTACGGACCGCATGTTGGTCCGTATAAAGAGGGTCGGGCAGATTTTAAGTTGAAGTATAAGGGACCCTTTCATTTCACTTCCACCCTCTCTCTCAAGAACACTCTAGAATATTCTTCAAACACTTCAATCACAAGAATACCAAGGAAATCAATGATTATCAACACCAAATCTATGAAACAAAGTGTATGAAACCTAATTGGAAGTCATCTCCTTCATGAAATTCCAAAAGAGGTGAAGAAGGGTTTTGGTGCTAAAGGAGTAATTCCACTCTAGGCTCGTTCCACCATCATCTAAGCTATGTTTCATGACTATACCATGTTGTTCAAGGTATTGGAAGGCTTAGATACTTGAAATGTAGAATAACATAGAAAATGGGCCATTAATGAGTGAATAGTATCATAATTGAATGATAGTTGAATGGAATCATGAACGTTGATATGTTGTGATTATGAATACGTTATAAATGAAGTATAGACCATGGAATAGGTGTGAAGTATGCGAAATTATGATGATGAGCTAAAACCACTAAATGTGGAGAAATTGGAGAAAAATGATGGACTTTGCTAAGAGTAGATAAATGAGGAATGTTGATACTATATTGTGAGTGTTGTTGTAAATGTTTAGGAGTTAAAATAGAACATGGGAAAAGTAGTAGAAACAAAGGAAATGCTTCCCAATTTTCTCTAGAAACGACGAAGCATTCTTATGGTCGATTGACTAACTATAATGCGTATTCTTTCATGAAGGTAGCAACGTGATATTGAAGGAGAACAAGTGAACGATAGCTTAACTAAGCGACAAAGGTATGTGAGGCTAATCCTTTTCTTTCTATGGCATGAATCCCATGATATGATTCTTCTCCCTTTCCATGATTCTCCTATATTCCGGAAAGCCAAGAGCCAAAGATCATGAATAGCTATGAGTCAAGAGATATGATATGACGTTCTTATAAAGTAAATGATGTCATTACTTGTATACACTCACCTTATATACTAATCCCTTCAAGGTGAGGCAGAATGTTCATATATGTTCATAATGGAATCGAGGGTTCACGACCTTACGTCACCTCGATAAAATACAGTTGCTCTAGAGTCCTTATGCATGTACGATGATAAGCATATTATTATAAGTATTTTATAATGAGCAAGTTATAATCACATCACACCGGGCCTAGTTGGCCGGGCAGTCACCGCGAAAGTGGGCAGCTATACGATACACCATGGCCAGTTGGCATGGGCAGACACCACTAGTGGGCGGCATAAGATAGTACCCCGGACGCGGGTGGCCTGGACGCGGGCTAATGTTACTGATTATCACACCGCACCTATATGGTCGGGCAGTTTTTATATATATATATATATATATGATATGCATACATGAGATGATGATAAGCATAAAAGTAAGTCAGCATGCATTTCTTTTCATATGATTCCCAGTCAGGTACAGTTGCTCCATACTTGTTACCTCCTTTAATTCTTGATGTGTTGTTATTGTTCATGCCTCTCATACTCAGTACAACATTCGTACTGACGTCCGTTTTCTTTGGACGCTGTTGCATGCCCACAGGTAGACAGGGAGGCGAGCTCGATCCAGATTCTTAGGAGCTGTCAGATGATTGAAAGCACTCCATTGTTCGGAGGTGCTTATGATTATTCTTTTGGTACATATGTATATTTTGGGCATGACGGAGTCTTGTTCCGTCTACATGTATAGTATGTTAGTAGAGGCTCGTAGGTGCGTAGTGTAGGTTAGATGGTCTCACAAATCTACTACAACATGCATGTATATATTATATATATATATATATATTATTTTGATAGCCTAATGAGGCATTTGTATATATATATATATATATATAGACTAATTGTGTTTTTCCACCGAAAAATGATTTTCATGCAATTATGAATTTGTGAATGATAAAGAAGCGTAAATGACTATAACAAGTGAGGAAATAAGAGGTGCTCGGTGGTCAGCCTCGGGTACCCGTCGCGGCCCCTAGCTGGGTCATGACATACAGACTCTAACTCTGAAGGTAGTTCTAGTTCATATGCTACTTACCCACTGTACGAATGATTCTATATGGCCCAATGTATCTAGGGCTCAACTTACCCTTCTTGCCAAATCTCATCACTCCCCTCATAGGTGAGATCTTCAGGAAGACCCAATCTCCTACCTCAAACACTAGCTTGCGCCGCCGGTTATCTGCATATGATTTCTATCGACTCTGCGCCGCTAGTAACCTTTCTTGAATCACTTTCACTTTATATACTGCTTGCTATATTAAGTTTGAGCCTATTAGCTGGTTTTCTCCAAATTCAAACCATCCTACAGGCGATCTACATCGCCGCCCATATAAAGCCTCATAAAGGAGCTATTTGGATACTGGATTGGTAACTGTTACTATATGCAAACTCAATAAGAGGCAAGAGATCATCCCAGCTACCTCGGAAGTCAATCACACAAGCTCTCAACGTCTCCTCAAGTGTCTGTATAGTATACTCCGCTTGTCCATCTGTCTGTAGATGAAATGCAGTACTAAGACTCACCTGAGTCCCTAATATGTTCTGAAAAGATCTCCAGAAGTTAGCTGTGAACTGCGCCCCTCTGTTAGAAATAGTGGCTGAAGGAACACCATCAAGTCATATATCTCTCTAGGCTAGCCAACTGACAAACTTCGCAGACTATATCCCTTTTCTTTGGCTGCACATATGCCAGGCTATCCATGGATTTATGACTAAGAGCGTCAGCTACTACATTAGCCTTTCCAGGATAGTACATAATATCAACGTCGTAATCTTTCAGCAACTCTAGCCATTGCCTCTGACGTAAATTCAAGTCGTTCTGCTTGAAGATGTACTGGAGGCTCTTATGGTCGGTATAAATATCGACATGGACACCGTATAAATAGTCTCTTCACATTTTTAAAGCATGGAGCACTGCAGCTAACTCAAGATCATGGGTTGGATAATTCTTCTAGTGCTTTTTCAGTTGTCTGGAGGCATAAGCAACAACCTAACCGTGTTGCATTAATACACAACCCGACCTAATACCGAAAGCATCACAATATATCACATAGCCATTTGTTCCCTCTGGAAGAGTCAAGACGAGGGTTGTGGTCAACTTGTCCTTCAATATCTAAAAACTTCACTCACATGTATCTGTCCACTGGAACTTAGCTAATTTCTGAGTCAGCTTGGTCAATGGGACTGAAAGAGAAGAAAATCCTTCCACGAACCTTCTATAATACCCTGCTAGGCCTAAGAAACTGCGTATCTCCGCTGGTGTCGTGGGCCTTGGCCAATTCTTCACAGATTCAATCTTTTTAGTATCCACCCTAATGCCATCATCTGATATGATGTGACTAAGAAAATCCACAGAGTTCAACCAGAACTCGCACTTGGAAAACTTCGCATATAACTCTCTATCTCGAAGAACTCTAAGAACTGCACGTAGATGATCTGCATGTTCAGCCTCTGACAATGAATAAACCAGAATATCATCTATAAACACAATCACGAACAGATCTAGGAAGGGTCTGAAAACACGATTCATCAAGTCCATGAATACAACTGGCGCATTGGTTAATCCGAATGACATAACTCGAAGCTTATAATGTCCATATCTAGTCCTAAATGCCGCCTTTAGAATATCTTCCTCCTTCACCCTAACCTGATGATACCCCAATCTCAAGTCTATCTTTGAGAAATATCTGGCACCCCGTAGCTGGTCAAATAAATCATCAATCCTTGGAAGCGGATACTTATTCTTTATAGTCACTTTATTCAATTGTCGGTAATCAATACACATTCACAAAGAGCCATCCTTCTTTCTTACAAATAATATCGGCGCTCCTCACTGCGATGAACCGGGCTTAATAAAGCCCTTCTATAGTAAATCCCTCAATTGCTCTTTCAATTCTTTCAACTCCGTAGGTGCCATTCTATAAGGTGGAATAGATATTGGCTGAGTATCTCGCAATAGATCAATAGTAAAATCAATCTCCCATTCCAACACAATGCCTGTAAGCTCATCTGGGAACACTTCTGGAAACTCATTGACCACAGGGACAGACTGAAGGGTCGGTGACTCTGCTTGCACATTCTGCACCCGAACTAGGTTTTAAATATACCTTTTTCTGATCATCTTTCTTGCCTTAAGGTAGGAAATAAACATATCCCTCGGCGAAGCAGCATTACCTCTCCACTCAAGGATTGGCTCGTCGGGAAACTGGAATTGAACTATCTTTGTTCTGCAATCAACATCAGCTGTCACAACCCAAACCGGAGGGCCGCGACCGACACCCGATGCCCTGTCTGACCGAGCGTCAGCATGCTATTCATTCCCTTGCTATTATCTTTACGTGAGCCCAGAATCCATTCATTTCATACTTGTTATCAATTTATCGTTAACTCAGTAAAACTCTTCGTGAAGAATACACATGAATGTGCATATCTACCTGACCGCTATAGACATTGTCAACACCACACCCAAAACACTGTCTGCAAAGTCTCTAACATGAACCAACATACCATAACATAGGTCGGGACAAGTCCCTGACGTACCCATAATGAATATGACACATATATATACATATGTACTCTGACTAGGCAATACTCCGAATAGAAATGGAGTTCACAAATCCAGCTGATAGGTCGGGAACATTCTATGGCGAGTGTCCTCTACTCATCTGTCTGCACCTGTGTGACATGAAACATAGCGCCCCCAGGCAAAGGGACGTCAGTAAGAATAATGTACCGAGTATGTAAGGCAAAAATAAAACAACATATCAAGACTCAAAGGATAAGAAGAATGTAGGAGTCAACCTGTACATGTGATTGTCGCTAAGGACCATGAACATGCATAATGTTCTTTTGAAAACATATGTATATGTATATGCACCTTCACTCATTTGCTCTTTTGAGCTTCGCCCCATCATGCATCATATCATATAGGCCCCTTCGGGCATCATAATCATCATATACTAGCTGATCAGGTGATTTGCGTATATAACACCATAGCCCTTCCCCTTCCCTATAAAATCATGATACACAAGTGTATAAATATGTATATACATATGAATAATGCATGACAAAACTTATAAGATTCAGAACTCCCTTCGGAATGACTCTCTAGTCGTCATAATCATACACCCCCTTCGGGACTTGGAATCAATCAAAAAATGTTTGGAAATGTTAAACCTTGTACATGCCCCTTCAGGACCTAGGAACTTTGAGGAACAGTATGATTGGAAGCTCAATTATAAGAATGTCAAAGAGCAAACTTCTCTAACGTTCTAAGAGTAGAATCATTATGGAGCAACATTCGTTTACGTTTCGTTCTATCATGGGTCATGCCAAAATGAAAGAAAGGATAACCTTAACATACCTTTTTTTTTTCTACCAAGTCGACGCCTACACGAACCCTTTGCTCTGACGCTCGCCTTTTCACCCGAACCTAAATTGAAAATATCTCCTTAGTCACATACTATGAACTCAATATATCAACTTATATAAGCCGTCTATTGATGAGGGCTTCGGTTTACAAGAATTCGGGCAGCATCTCCTCTTTTTCTACTATGTCTCCAAATCAACAACAACAACCATAACAACAATGACAACAACCAATCCAAAAATAATAGTACCAATCTTAATTCCAACAATAATTAATCTAATTCACCATAATTAACTTGATATAACTCCTACGCAGCCAAAACAGCACCAACAACAACATATATGATTTCCCGCTATTAATTCTGTCACGACCCAAACCGATAAGCTGCGACAAGTGCCTGATCTCTAGTGACCAAACACCCCTATACTCATATCTTGATAACACTGCATACTAAGGGCACACAAGAAACTCAACCTGGACAAAGCTGACTCATGAAAGGATAACCTCGAAGACTGTGTGTGTATATATATATATATATATATATATATATATATATATATAGGTGATAACAATGCAAGCCGACTAGGCTGCGTCACATGTCATCTACACATAACTATCTATAGACCTCTAATAGACTAAAAGCCATGTAAAGGACGGGACAAGGCCCTGTCATACCCATATACATATCCATATCTCAAAAGTAGCATACCAAAATGAGCTGCTGCTCCGGATCAAGTGGAGCGCACTGACAACCGCTGGTTGAATGCCCTACCGAGCTGGACAGGCTGTCTGTCTACCTGTACATGCGGGCATGAATGCAGCCCCCCGAGTAATAGCAGAGTCAGTACGGACAATGTACTGAGTATGCAAGGCATAAGAGTAACATAGATATAAGTATCATAACAGAAATATGAAACTCATAAACAAACTGACTATCTGAATGCAGTATGACTGAAGACTCCTCTATGGTGTATGATATGCACAGATCATAATATTACTTATAATGTTGTGGAACGTACAGTCCGATCTATATACCATATATTAGTGTTGAGGAACGTACGACTCAATCCATATCTCATATAATCCCGCGTCCGGGACAATAATCATCTCAAGCCGCCCACTAGTGGTGCTTCCCAGCCATATAGGAACGATGTAATCATACATCATCATCCATATGTCGCCCACCGTAGTGGTGCTTCCCGGCCACGGTGTAAGAAAATAGTTGTACATATATATATATATATATATATATATATATATATATATATATATAATGCATGTAAGACTTATGAAAGATATACTTCGAATTACCCTAGATACCAAGAGATCTCTAGGAATCATGGACATGAACATAAGGGATCAAGGATACGATGAATCCTGTACCATCTAAGAGTAGAGTCTTTGGAACTCGCTCGCTTACGTGTTCATTCAGATAATAAGGATCATACCAATGAAATAAGGGGACACCTTAAAATACCTTGAAGCGTATCTACTTGTCCAACGTCCACTTCTTGTACTCGTATGTCTACAACCAAGATAACATAGGCCATATTTAGACCCTTTATAACACTTACTATCCAATTCGAGTGAAAAAGGAACTTAACGAAGTTCGGGCAACATCTCATTCATAACTCAACCATTCCTCAATTTCCAATTTAACTTAAATATCAATCACAATATTAACAACAACCATATCAATACTTACATATCAAAATATAATCAATTCTACTCCCAATCATCCCTCAAAATAACCCTCAAGTCCATCTCTATCCTTATTCAACTTACAACTTTCATAACTGTAATTCCCTTTGCTTAAAACCACTAAAACACTTGATAATTAACTTAAACAAAAGGGTAGGAATCATATACATACCTTGAGGAGTCTAGGGTTCCAGGAATCAAATCTTCAACTTAAACTTCCAAGCTTTAGAACTTTAAAGAAACCCTAGGAATAACCCTTTTATCCACTAGCTCGGGTTTTACGGGTTCGAATCTTGCTAAAACTCTTCCCATATAATAGAAAGTGTTGAGAGGAAATATTTAAGGGTTTGCTCTGGTTTGGAGTTGAGAAAATATGAAATAAATTTGTGGGACTAGATATATATAGATGGATCAAGAAGGTTCTAGCGGTGCGGGTCGACGAGCAAGTCGACGGCTCGTCGACACGTCGATGGCTCGTCGACACGTCGACTAGCTCCGACGTACTAGCATAAGAAAATAAGAAATGACAGTGTGTCGACAGCATGGATTGAGGTCGACGGTTCATCAAAGGGGACTGTTTTCCTACGAGTTCCCTGAGTCAATTTCACTCCCGTCGATTCGATTCGTTCGGCTTCTAATCCTATCGTATTACAAGGAATACATACCTATACTCTGGTACACGGGGCAACACACTTAGTATCTCAAAATTCGAGCACGAATCTCTATTCCAAGGACATACTCAACTAGGAAACCATAGGATTTCAAATAATAAAAATGAGAGGCGTAACAAAATCCGTATTTCTCATCCCACAATTTGGCTATGACCTGGATGAACATAAATATATCTAGAAGAGGAGAATTATTACCTTATATGCCAAGAAATACTCATCCTCCACCTTACTTCGCTTTGAAGAAATTCTGGATTCAACAACACGACAAAACCCGACAATGAGATCGAAGTAGTCAGCAAAACCCGAACACCGTTCTTGAGAAGAACTGTACACTTCTTCCTTAAATTACAACATCACCTAGATGAATATTAATATAGTAGAAGGTTCTGCCTCTTAACTGATTTTGCAGCATATATACAATATGTATTCCCTTACAATTGAATGTAAAAATATTGAAATAAGGGACTTGAATGCACCCTTTGTGCTTACACGTATGCTTGCCCATAATGTGTCACTCTCAACTTAATTTATTGAATGCATCCATACTCATGTTGATGCTACCTATACATGACTCATGTATTTGTGTCCATTTAATCCTCATCCAACAATAAATAATTTATTTGCTTCCACTAAGATCCTGCCACTTTATAAATTGCGCACATAATTAATTTCTTGATCTCAATTCACTTAAATAGTAATTATTTTTAATGCACTTCATATACTCATTACCATATTCATGAGATATAGCATTAGCCCATAGTCTCTTTGTCACGACCCAAACCGATAAGCCGTGACAAGTACCCGACTATTGCTGGTCAAGCACTCCTGTACTTGCATTTACTTTTCACTGACTATCCTGGGCCCATACACAATCTGTAACTGAGCTGTACTGTCTCCCGAACAATCAACATAAAAGGGACTGTACCGGGAACTCACGCGTACATATAAACATAAATACTAAGAGTAACAGCGCAAGCCGATTTGGCTGCTACATATATACTGTACAACAAGATGAGCGCCGACTAGGATACATAATATCATGGCTGCATATCACTGTCTACAGACCTCTATGGAGTACAAACTTTAGAAATGACATGACAAGGCCCTGCCGTACCTATATATGTACGTAACCGAATAGCATACCAAAAGGGGTGTAGCTCCAGATCAATGGAGCATACTGACTGCTGCTGAGGGGAGGTCCTACTGCTGGGAATCGTCTGACTGGCTACCTGGTCCTGCAGGCATGAACGCAGCATCCACAAGAAGTGACGTTAGTATGAATAATGTACCGAGTATGTAAGGCATGAATAGTAACATAGTAAGGGATGTAAAGTATGAATAATAACAGAATGGAAATATAGAGCATATCGTGAGATAAAAGAGTAACCTGTACATGTGAGTGCCTCTTAGGGCGGATGCCATGCATGTTTAACTTTCTTTGAAAAAACATTTCTTGTTCATGTATGCAGAAAATATGACGAGGAACGTCGGCCCGATCCATTTAACCACATATATCCCGCGTCCGAGATGATAAGTTACACCAACTGATCAGGTGGCCTTGCGTCTATAGCGCCACTCCCTTTTTCCCATATTCCCCATATACATATACATATATCATATAAGCAACATGCATGAGAGCCCAAAGAAAACTATGCCTATATCGGAGTGACGTAAGGTCGGTAACCTCCGATTATATTATGGAATAATCATGGTCGCTTTTCCTCACTTTGAAGGAACAATTATTATAAGGTGAAACTATCAATGAAAATAACTTCAAGAGAAAACATAGAATAGGATCATAAATCTCATAAGGCGTTAATTCATATACTTTGGAATCTTTAAAAATAGTCATCATCCATGTATAAAATTGAGAAATCAAGAAATAACTCAACATTCTTATATCGTCATTGAAATCGTAACCTTGGGACCTTTAGACACAGAATCCTCATCATCATAATCATCATAGGAAAATATTCTCATTTTTTGGCATCATTGTCATCATGTGAAAACGTGTCCACCATCATTGTCATAAGAGCTTACGAAATCATAAGCCTCTGTTTTGGAAAAATACGGACATTTTGGAAAGCATTTCCGGGTTATCGGGAACGGAATCATGCCTTGGAATCATGGACTGCTAACTTTTGAAAACAAGAAGTTATAGAAGCATTTATGAAATCTTAACATAGGAATCATGCCTTTGAAAGAAAGGGACGAGCCTTAACATACCTGTTCAACCTCCTATTGGCTACGCTTATGCGTCCGAGCTCGCAAGTCTACATTTAAGAGGATTTATACTAACGTCAGCCTCTTTATCACACACTTATTCCAAGTTTCAAATCAAACTATTCTATATTCTGCCGGAAATCGGGCAGCATCTCCCCTGTTTATATGTCTAGCCCGAATTTTCAATTCAACAACCAACAACAATCACAACAATACCAACATTAATCATAATATTTCCAACTTCAAAATACTTTATAAACATCCCATATGGTATTTGTCCCATATTTCCATCACAGAATCATTTTATAATAATTTTACAGCTCCTTCTCCGTAAATAAACTAAGATTAACGTTAATAGCAAGAGATTCATACCTTTCTTTTGATAAGAATGTTATATCGTAACTCCACCACCTTGATCTTAAGCCACAACGCGTTAACTCACAATTTTGTAGTTGCAACTATACGCCGTCTGGATCGGGATTTGGGAATTATACCTGGTTTCGGGCTAAAAAGTTGAGCTTTGGAAGGTTGGGGAAATTTCTGGAAAATTTGAGGGGTTTTTGGTGTGTTTGGTGTGAAAAAATGAGGGGGCAACCCCTTTATATAACGGTCCAGGTTCTGCCAGGACCGACATAAAATTCCTTCAGCGCGGTCGTGCCCCTTTTGGGGGCGTTCGCGCAGGCTAAATTTTTCTGACTGCACGTTCGTTCAGTAAAAAGTTCATAACGCATGATCTCTATATCGTGTGAGTACCCACGACCTATGGTTGGAAATATAATTCAATTATCCACAACATTCATTCTTGGTGTTTTTCCAAATTCCAAACTTATAATGGCATTTTTTGCCGCTCCAAGTCATATCATCCGAAAATGTTTCCTTAAATCGTCCTTTTGCAGGGCTTATGCCCATATTTGGCATATGGGTCCTTCTTATGGCATGCTCAACTTTCCATGTACTACTCATATGTCCTTTATAAAACTTTGGCGTGTGGGCCCCACTTAGCGTACAGCAACGAGGGCTTTTCATCAAGCAACGCACTATCTGATTTACACCATATGGTCTCCAAATGTCATATGCATATTATTCTTGCACTCTTCTAATATAACCTTTAATATAACCTTCATCCCTAACCTGGGCCTCAAAATAGTTCAGCGCATTCGTGCCTCGTAGTGGCGCGTTCGCGCTGTGTTGACCCTTGGCCTTCTGCGCGTTCGCGTCACTCTCTGGCGTGTTCGCGTGGACCATTTTCCTGGTCTGCCAGCCCGACTTGTACCGTCCATATCTCCTTACCCCGATGTCCTATTGAGGAGCGGTTTGTTGTGTTGGAAACTAGGCTTCCCGAACTTCTTTCCTGGGTGTAACATCCTTCCCCCCTTAGAAAAATTCATCCTCGAATGTTGTGGTATTGTCAACCCACGACATCATCTTTGATTCTTTAGAATAGCTATTCTTTTTTTAGGGTTCAATTATCATTTGCTTAAACTATAACTTGGGTCAGTCTTTTCTCATTCTTCCTTAACTCTTTTATCGCCTTCAATCAACTTCTTTCACTTCATTGTCCTCATGTACATGATCTGAAATTAACTAGTATCTCGCTTTCGTTTTATCTCCAATATTGTAGTCTTGACTTGTCGTGCAATAACTATTCATCGTCCTGCAAGTATTTTCTTTTTCTCGCTCCTTGTTTCCCTGCTAGTGGACAATTACCTTCCTCATATACGGCACACACTTTGCGTTTATATCTTCGGTATCATCTTGGACTATACTTTTTATACCAGTTGATCTTAGACATACACCGTATCGACTCCCTGTAGTTCATTAGTTCGGCTCCCTGTTCTTTTACATATTTGTCACTATTCCTCTTAATCTTACATTCTAAATATTTATCCAATCATGACTTTGTCGCTAATGAGAATAATGGTTATGTTCCTTTCCAAGGCCAGTTATATCAATATCCAAAATATGTATATACGTAATGTTTCTTCGCCATTTATTATCCTTCGCAGTCCAGTTACACTTATGGCAAACTTATAATCCAAGTTCAACTAATTTCATAGCTCGCAACTTCTTTGAGCTCTTGCTACAACTTTTTATTTACTTCCTTCCCTCACATCTCTCAATACAATCCCAGAAGCATAAGACTACGACAATTCTTCTATTATGACTCTCATGCAATGCAAGTATACTTGTCTTCGATTTCCTTGTATTGGTGATCGTTTCGTCAGTCGTTATTCCTTGTTGGCTTTCCGGTGTGGCCTTTTTAGAATTGTAGTTGGGCATAGCTATCACACCCCAACCTTACTAGGGTGTGATGGGCACCCGACCCCATAATCGGAGCCGAGCGAACCCGCTGACTCTTATTACATACATAGTCTCTTGAACTCTTAAATCAAATATAATGAAGTACATAGTAAGCTTTCAAAATCTTCCTTTTCATCGTTCTCATTTCGAATAAATTCTATCGTCACATGAAACTTGTAACATGAAACACAATAACACATCGGCTGGTAGAGCCGCTTACAATACTGACATTATATACCCACGACTCTGTCTGCAAAGTCTCTAACTTCGAACAAGACATCATAGCATAGCACTCTGACCCGGCAACACTCCAGAGCAAATGGAGCTTGCCAACTCCGCTGGAACATCTTCTACTCATCTGGGTGTACCTGCGTTGCATGAAACGCAACATCCACAAGAAGGGACGTCAGTACGAGCAATGTACTGAGTATGTAAGGCATGAATGATTACATGATAATATGGACAGAGCATGAACAACAATATAATAAGGAAATATGGAAGCTAAAAGAAAAGGTGTAACTGTAACTGCTTGCCCCTTAAGGCGGAATCATGCATGCTTACTTTTACTTTCATGCATACATAAGCTGTCTGAGTCAAATATCATCATTAGCCCGCGTCCGGGCCTCCCGCGTCCGGGGTAATCATCTCACGCCGCCCACTAGTGGTGCTGCCCGTGCCATATAGACACGGTGTTATTATCCATAAGTCGCCTGCCTTAGCGGTGCTGCCCGGCCATATAGGCGCGGTGTAATCATCCATAAGCCGCCCGCCTTAGCGGTGCTGCCCGGCCGTATAGGTACGGTGTAATCATCACAACTTAAGCATGCATAAAAGCCCAATCAAAAGCTATAACTCCATCGGAGTGACGTAAGGTCGGTAACCTCCGATTACATTATGGAATAACCGTGGTCGCTTTGTGTCACCTTGAAGGAACAATTATTATAAGATGAGACTGGCAACGAATAACAACGTTCATAAACCGACACCTGAAGACTCAAAAAAAAGTTTCGGGTCGATCCGATTTAGTATAAGAATGTTACGAGCGTTTGAAGTACAGAACCTTCTACGAACGTTTCAGAAGCTATTTTTTGGAAAATCAAAGCAATAATCATACCAAGTACCTTTAAACATGAAATCATTCTTATCATAGTCATCATAGAAATATTCTCATCCTTGACATCATCAATGTCATTGTGAAACATATCCATCGTTATTGTCATAAGAGCTTACAAAATCATAAACCTCTGTTTTGGTAGAATACGAACACTTTGGAAAAACATTTACGAGTTATTGGGAAAAGAATCATGCCTTGGAATCATAAATATCTAACTTCTGAAAAACGAGTAAGATATGGAAACAATTATGAAATCATAACATCGGGATCATGCCTTTGAAAGAAAGGGACAAGCCTTAACATACCTGCTCCACGTCCTATTAGCTACGCTTAATTGTCCAAGCTCGCTATCGCTAGGTTACATTCAAGAAGATTGACACAATCAGTAGACTCATCAGCATATACTTGTCTTAATCCTTCAAATAAATTCACTTATGATCTGCCGAAATTTCGGCAGCATCTCCCCTATAAATATACCATCCCCGAGAATCTAACTCGGCCCAAATCATCAATCAACAATCCGAGAATTTAACTCGGCCAAACTATCAACAACAATACCAACAATCGTGCCAACAACATCAACCATCAATTCAAGACGCATTCTAACATTAACAACCTTTTTCATACAATTCAACGACATTTCATTTATATTCAATTCAATTCTCATAACATTCAAAACGACTCAATCAACATACTACTTCACCCGACACCTTTCAAATTCAACAAGAACAATAACAACCTATTTCCTTCTTTCAAATTCAATCACAACAACCCAACTTACAACCTCCTAACACATGTCTCATTTCCAAATTCATGAATTATATTTACAACCCATACATTATCAAATTTATTCTTACAACTATAAGAAACCACACTAACGTCACATTAACTTCTTCAATCATGCACAAACAATTTCAAATTCATTTCAAGCCACCAAACCTTCATTTTACATCATGGAATCCACAACACAACAATCAAACTACTAAATAAAATTAATTCATCACTTCTACACAACACAATACATATACGGCCAACACCAACAGATACACGGCCACAACACAACTTCCATATTTTCATGAATTTCATCCATTTCTTCACTCTACAACATATACAAACCATCCACAACATATAAAAGTGGATCAAACCTTACCTTTTCCACTTAGTTCTTCAACTTGGCTAGAGTTGTGCCTTGCAAGAATGAATGGTTTTCTTGTTCCAACAACCACTCCATGTTAATTAGGCCCTTCAACTTGCTTGGAATACTAGAAGAAAAATATTTTTCTTGACCAACTTCCATGGCTTCAAATTTGGCCATAGTGGCCGAATGCTTTTCCATTTTCTTTCTTCTTGAAGTTTCATGAACTTGTGAGGGGATATTGTGTCTTATTATTTTCTCCACCACTCATCTATATTTATAATTAAGTCCCTCAAATAAGAATATGGACACATGGCCTCTTCTCCATTTTTCTTGAAGTTTCTTTAAATTAAAATAAAGATGACTAATGTCTTGCCTTATAAGCTTTGGCCTATAATTATTGACCAAGCCTTGGGTGGGACCCACTCCCCCACCACACGGCCACAAGTGGTCCTTCAAGAATTTTCAAGACTTCTTGTGAAATTCTCATTTTTCCCCTAGCCTTCCGCAATATTACCATGAGCCATTTTGTGAATTTTCCTCTTTACCCTTGACCTTTCTCCATATTTCCATACTAATAGTATTCATAAATAATATTCATAACCAACTTGTACATTAAAATAATTTTGGAAAATGGTCTTGCCCTTAACTCACCACGACTACCTCGAAATATCCGAACGTACAAAATACGGGCTATAACATCCTCCCCCCCCCCCTCCCTTTAGAACATTCGTCCTCGAATGTTCAACTTATCTTATGGGGTCTGGTAGCACTTCGGGGGGTCCCTTTACAGTTGTCCTTTTCTTCATGCGTCCTTTTCTTCATGCCCATTTCTTATCCCTTTCCCTATTCTCCTTATACTCGAACTTCTGGGTCTTTACACGAGTCCTCATTCCACGTCATGGGTTTCTAAATCCACTGCGCCATCTCATTATCCTTGTCCTTCCCAGGTCATTTCTTGACACAAGTATACTTGTCTTTGTTTTCTTTGTATTGGCGCTCGTTTCGTCCATCGTTATTTCTTGTTGGTTCTCCGGTGTGGATCCCCTACAATTATGATTGAGTATCGCTTCACATCGATGATTCGTACAATCCCATAGCGTACATTCTCATGCTCCGTATAATTAATAGTCCATGAACTATTTTCTAGTGTCCGATGAACTCTTTTGTTTCATTCATAGGCACTGCGTTCTTTCTTTCTTTCAAAAATTCTCAGGCTACCAATTGTTGATACCTTCGTTATAATAGTCGTCGTCGTTCGAAACATTCTTTACTTACTTCCGATGTGCCGACATGTTTTAAACTTTGGCCCCGAGCTAATAAGTTTCCTTTTCTGGTGCTTGAAAATATTGTGATCCCTTTTTGGCCTAATGTAATATGGTCTCCCCCCCCCCCCCCCCCTTTAGGGGGCTCCTTATATGCCAACAGTCCTTTTATGAAGTCTTCGTTTATACCTTATTCCTCATCTTCCTTCCAACTCTGTGCCTAACATATCAAAAACTTTTTATCCTAAGTTTTTCTTTTACTTTCTGTCTATGTCATCATTTTGTCCACATTTCCATACCCTTCCATCCACTATTCGTCCTTTCACTTTCTTAGCTCACTTGCTTGTAATTCTTCTGTAACTACGTGTTTGTGTTGTAGCTGTGCGTCCATATTTCTCAAAAGTCCCACTACTTTTGTTCTTAGCACAGAATTCTTACAACTCTCACTCTCCCTATCCTTGTTCATCGAACCCTTAACTATATTAATATAGCTACACATTTATTCTTTTATAGATCTCTCACCTCAGCATCATCGCAAGCCTAAGCATTCTTTCTCTTACTTCACATCCCCCTATCCTAGTCATTATTCCTTTAGCCCCACTTATCGAAATCAGTTCTCGAACCTCATACACTCCTCTCCTGTTTCCTTTTACCACACTCTATCCCTTTTCACATGCCTACCTTGAGTTCTTACCCAAATAGTCTCGTGCTTTGCCGGTTGTTTCTCTCAGGAGCTTCACTCACTGAGGTTTCTTACCTTTCACCTTCTTCCGACACTTTGATCTCTTTGTTTTCCATCTACTCACTCTCTTTCTTTTCCAAATATCACTGTATTAAAACTTTCCAATCTTAAACTGTAGTGAAAATGACATCAATTTACCTTGTAACACTTATATAATTTATTCTTGCTGTCACCCGATTTTCGGTACCCTTACGTGATTAATGCCTTCCTTACCGTAGCGCCGGTTGCTGGAACTCACATGTCCACCGATACAATCATATAAGATATCATACGCATTCATATATATATAATAGCTATCAACTAGCCCACAACGTACATCCTAACGCTATTCAAGCCTATCCAAATTTCCAGAGCTGTGACACACTTTCTGTCTCTTCTCCAGTCTAGCCTACCTCGTCTTAAGCGACCTCTTAAGGTTTCCAGCCATTCCGTATACTCTAGTTTCCCTTAGGTTACTCTAACTTCTCATTTGCCTCTTATATCTGGATATATAGAATTTCTTGCATACTTCCCAGGGGGTCACCCATCCTAAAATTGCTCCCACCTTAGCACGCTTAACCTCGAAACTTTGATGAGATCCGGTGCCTTAATGCTGATATAACCGCGTCCACTTCCTCGCATGACCTTTATTACATGATCTGGAGGAAGTCGAGGTCTTATAGATTGCGAGACATTCCCATAACACGTCCTTCCCTTTACAATTACTATTTTACCCTTTCACCTTCGTGTATCACTACCTTTCGTCCTAGATTCTCAGATTTCTGATAGTAGTGATCGCACCTTCATCGCCATGCCAAATCCATAACCTGTCTGAAACAACCCATCCCACTTATCGTTCGTTCACGATATTTCCTTTTCACGCTTCCTTCTGTTAAACGTACTTAACTAAATGACCTGATTTTTGAACAATTCCGACAGAATCTCCTTTGCAATCCTTACTATTCCAAATCTGTACGCAGCAAATATCGACAATACCTTACAGGGGGCATACATACGTATACGACACATCTCAGCCATCCAGAGCCTCCGGCTTCAGGTAACGGAACAGAATTTCAATACTTACCCCTGTGACTTTCCATATCACTTCTCGCCTTCTTCCGTCATAGGTAAGGCTTGTATTAGGAATTCCATTTTCATATGACTTGGCTCTATCGCACGATCAAAGACAGAAAGAAGGTCAACAATCCCTAGATGCCCCGCAGCCTCCTGTTTATAAATGTGGCCGGCTTCACACCCATAAACAGGACTCTACTGGACACGACTTTGCAGACAACCCCTAGGACGACCTGCTCTAATACCACTTTGTCACACCCCAACCTTACTAGGGTGTGATGGGCACCCGACCCCATAATCGGAGCCGATCGAACCCGCTGACTCTTATTACATACATAGTCTCTTGAACTCTTAAATCAAATATAATGAAGTACATAGTAAGCTTTCAAAATCTTCCTTTTCATCGTTCTCATTTCGAATAAATTCTATCGTCACATGAAACTTGTAACATGAAACACAATAACACATCGGCTGGTGGAGCCGCTTACAATACCGACATTCTATACCCACGACTCTGTCTGCAAAGTCTCTAACTTCGAACAAGACGTCATAGCATAGCACTCTGACCCGGCAACACTCCAGAGAAAATGGAGCTTGCCAACTCTGCTGGAACATCTTCTACTCATCTGGGTGTACCTGCGTGGCATGAAATGCAGCGTCCACAAGAAGGGACGTCAGTACGAGCAATGTACTGAGTATGTAAGGCATGAATGATAACATGATAATATGGACAGAGCATGAACAACAATATAATAAGGAAATATGGAAGATTAATGAAAAGGTGTAACTGTAACTGCTTGCCTCTTAAGGAGGAATCATGCATGCTTACTTTTACTTTCACGCATACATAAGCTGTCTGAGTCAAATATCATCATTAGCCCGCGTCTGGGCCTCCCGCGTCCGGGTAATCATCTCACGCTGCCCACTAGTGGTACTGCCCGTGCCATATAGACACGGTGTTATTATCCATAAGCCGCCCGCCTTAGCGGTGCTGACCGACCATATAGGCGCGGTGTAATCATCCATAAGCCACCCGCCTTAGCGGTGCTGCCCGGCCGTATAGGCACGGTGTAATCATCACAACTTAAGCATGCATAAAAGCCCAATCAAAAGCTATAACTCCATCGGAGTGACGTAAGGTCGGTAACCTCCGATTACATTATGGAATAACCGTGGTCGCTTTGTCTCACCTTGAAGGAACAATTATTATAAGATGAGACTGGCAACGAATAACAGCGTACATAAACCGACACCTGAAGACTCAGAAAAAAGTTTCGGGTCGATCCGATTTAGTATAAGAAAGTTACGAGCGTTTGAAGTACAGAACCTTCTACGAACGTTTCAGAAGCTATTTTTTGGAAAATCAAAGCAATAATCATACCAAGTACCTTTAAACATGAAATCATTCTTATCATAGTCATCATAGAAATATTCTCATCCTTGACATCATCAATGTCATTATGAAACATATCCATCGTTATTGTCATAAGAGCTTACAAAATCATAAACCTCTGTTTTAGTAGAATACAGACACTTTGGAAAAACATTTACGAGTTATTGGGAAAAGAATCATGCCTTGGAATCATAAATATCTAACTTCTGAAAAATGAGTAAGATATGGAAACAATTATGAAATCATCACATCGGGATCATGCCTTGGAAAGAAAGGGACAAGCCTTAACATACCTGCTCCACGTCCTATTAGCTACGCTTAATTGTCCAAGCTTGCTATCGCTAGTCTACATTCAAGAAGATTGACACAATCATTAGACTCATCATCATATACTTGTCTTAATCCTTCAAATAAATTCACTTATGATCTGCCGAAATTTCGGCAGCATCTCCCCTGTAAATATACCATCCCCGAGAATCTAACTCGGCCCAAATCATCAATCAACAATCGGAGAATTTAACTCGGCCAAACTATCAACAACAATACCAACAATCGTGCCAACAACATCAACCATCAATTCAAGACGCATTCTAACATTAACAACCTTTGTCATACAATTCAATGACATTTCATTTATATTCAATTCAATTCTCATAACATTCAAAACGACTTAATGAACATACTACTTCACCCGACACCTTTCAAATTCAACAAGAACAATAACAACCTATTTCCTTCTTTCAAATCCAATCACAACAACCCAACTTACAACCTCCCAACACATGTCTCATTTCCAAATTCATGAATTATATTTACAACCCATACATTATCAAATTTATTCTTACAACTATAAGAAACCACACTAACGTCACATTAACTTCTTCAATCATGCACAAACAATTTCAAATTCATTTCAAGCCACCAAACCTTCATTTTACATCATGGAATCCACAACACAACAATCAAACTACTAAATAAAATTAATTCATCACTTCTACACAACACAATACATACACGGCCACAACACAACTTCCATATTTTCATGAATTTCATCCATGTCTTCACTCTACAACATATACAAACCATCCACAACATATAAAAGAGGATCAAACCTTACCTTTTCCACTTAGTTCTTCAACTTGGCTAGAGTTGTGCCTTGCAAGAATGAATGGTTTTCTTGTTCCAACAACCACTCCATGTTAATTAGGGCCTTCAACTTTCTTGGAATACTAGAAGAAAAATATTTTTCTTGATCAACTTCCATGGCTTCAAATTTGGCCATGGTGGCCGAATGCTTCTCCATTTTCTTTCTTCTTGAAGTTTCATGAACTTGTGAGGGGATATTGTGTCTTATTATTTTCTCCACCACTCATCTATATTTATAATTAAGTCCCTCAAATAAGAATATGGACACATGGCCTCTTCTCCATTTTTCTTGAAGTTTCTTTAAATTAAAATAAAGATGACTAATGTCTTGCCTTATAAGCTTTGGCCTATAATTATTGACCAAGCCTTGGGTGGGACCCACTCCCCCACCACACGGCCACTAGTGGTCCTTCAATAATTTTCAAGACTTCTTGTGAAATTCCTATTTTGCCCCTAGCCTTCCGCAATATTACCATGAGCCATTTTGTGAATTTTCCTCTTTACCCTTGACCTTACTCAATATTTCCATACTAATAGTATTCATAAATAATATTCATAACCAACTTTTACTTTAAAATAATTTTGGAAAATGGTCTTGCCCTTAACTCACCACGACTACCTCGAAATATCCGAACGTACAAAATACGGGCTATAACAATAGCTTCACGTTGACGGTTTATATAATTCCATAGCACATGCTCTCATGTTCAGTATAATTATTAGTCCATGAACTATTTTCTAATATCTGGTGAACTCTTTTATTTCCATTCATAGGAGCAACATTCTTTCTTTCCTTCAAAAATTTCCAAACTACCAAGCGTTGTTCCTTTATTACAATTGTCATTGTAATCTCAAGTGTCATTTGGGTTTGTCATCCTCTCTAACACCCTTTGTGAATTTATCTTGGAGACCTTTCTTGCTCTTTTCATTACCCTTAAGGGCATGTCGCTGCATACTTAGGTACGGCGCAATTTTTGCCCGATACAAGGGATTCAAATCATGGTCTAAAAATATCATAGTTCATCTTGGCGTAAAGTGCTCTCTTGAGTTATTTTCCATTCTTTCTCCCTATGTCTACCTCATGGTACACTTATTGTCAATTCGTTTCTACTTCTTTCTGTTACCTTCCCGATATGCCAATACGCCTCGAACTCTGTCCTCGAGCTAATAAATTTCTTCTTCTGGAGCTTGAGAACGTCATAATTCCTTTCAAGTCTAATATGTTCTTCTCCCCCTTATTACAGAGGTCCTTATACACCTACAGCCTTCGAGTGCGCATCGTCCTTGACAATTACCTGCTGCCCTTCACGATCTTCTTAAGGCCGGGGTTCCGTCATCGTATGGTCTGACTTATCTATCTTCTTGCTGATTACACTCTTGTGTTCAATCGGAATACTTATAAGAGTTATATCCAATTCCGATGCCTTATTTTCCGTCTTTTCACGCCTCTGTCTTTTTATGACTAACGATTTTTTGGACCCGTAAGTTAATGGGGACATTGAGATTCACCACGTCCTTTATGATGTCTTCGATTATACCTTACTCCTTGTTTTTCTATTCCTGACTTTGCTTATAACATATCTACAATTCTTCTTATCTTGAGTTGTTCTTCCATTTATGTCTATACCATACCATTTTATCAATATTTCATACTCTTCCATCCACTACTAGTGCTTTCACCCGCTTATCTCACTTACTCATAATCCTTCTTAACTACGCGTTTGTGTTGCAGCTTTGCATCCAAGTTTTTCGAGTGTCCTGCTACTTGTGCTCTCAGCACAGAATTCTTACAGGTTACACTCTCTCTATCCTCGTTCATCGAACCTTTATCTATCTTTCTGATGCTACGGCCGGGTGGTTTTCCATGCACGTTCCTTACATTTCATTCCATTTCCTCTATGATCGAATCTCTCGGTCTTCACATGAATTCTTATTCCATGTCATTAATTTTCTAATCAATTGTGTCAACTCATCATCCTCGTTCTTATCTGGATGATTGATCGGTTTCCTACCATCAACTCGTTAAAATATTCTTCTCACTCCCATGGTAAAAAAAAAATTCCAGTTACTTTACTTCTAAATGCTCTCCTCTTCCTTCGATCAGCCCATTAGTATACCTTCCCTATTTTCAGCCTTAACCTTCCTTGAGTTCCTTCCTCCTCGAGCGCCCTTCTCCTCTTGTTATTTACAGTATCAGCTCGGAAGTTCGTAAAATATTCCTTTGAACGTGCAAATCCGTTCTATTCTTAAGTCACCTTTTAGGAAAGCTTCCCCATGTCCGAGGTAACCAGGTCAATATGACTACACATTTGTCCCTTTATATATATGTTTCGAGAGTTGGAAATCATTTAGCGTCGTTGCAAGGCTTAATCATTCTTTCTCTTACTTCACATTCCTCGTCGTGGTCACTATCCTTTCAGCCCCACTTATCGAAGCCTATTCTCTGACCCCACACATTCCTCTTTTGTTCCATACTGCCACACTTTGTCCAATTCGCATGCCTACCTTCAAATTGTTTTTACCCAAATAGTCCCGTGCTTGCCCATCGTCCCTCTTGGAGGCTTCACTCACTCATGTTTCTTACTTTTGACTTTTTTCGACATTTTGATCTCCTTACCTTCCATCTACTCACTTTCTTTCCTTTCCAGATGTCATTACATTAAAACTCTACAAGCTTAACCTGTAGTGAAAATAGCATCAGCTTACCTTGTAACATTTGTACCATTTATTTTTTTGTCACTTGAACTTCGTTACCCTGTTCGATTAATGCCTTCCATATACCGCAACGTTGGTTGCCGGGATACACATACCTGCTGATATAGCCATGTATGGGATATCATATGCATACGTATATATATATATATATATATATATATATATATATAATTACTACCATCTCGCTTACAAAATATTTCCAAATGCTATTCAAACTCACCCTAATTCTAGAGCTGTGATGCACCTTCTTTCTCTTCACCGGTCTAGTCTGCCTCGTCCTACGCGACCTCTTACGGTGTCCAACCACTCTGCATACTCCAATCTCCCTTAGGCTGCTCTAGCTTCTCATTTGCCTCTTATATCTCAATTTATTGGACTTTTTGTACACTTCCAAGTGGGTCACCCATCCTAGTATTTCTCTCACCCCAACACGCTTAATCTCGAAACTTTGATGAAATCCGGTGCGTTAATGCTGGTATAATCGTATCCACCTCACCGCATGACCTTCACCACATAATCTAAAGAAATTTGAAGTCTTGACAGATTCCAAAACTTTCTAGTGACGCATCTCCCTCCGAATTAGAAAGGGTCTCTTACCTTTCCGACTACACAATTACTATTTTGGCCTTTTTAATTCTCAATATTCACCTTTCATCTGTATGTATGACTACTTTCCGTTCTAGATTTCCAGATTCCCAATGGTAGCGAACACACCTTAGTCGCCGTTACTTACAAATACTCGGTTATCGGCCTCTTTGGGTTTCCGCTCGCCACTATTAAATAATAATCTATAGCAAATGCACATACATAAAAAATTCCAATAAGGACTCATATACCTGTAGCCGATTGGTCTCTAGTATGATCTGGTGGACTATAAGGTGAATTCAGTGTACTCCTCGTCATCGTCTACCCCCAATCTCCTTGTCTGGCCTTCATCATCTCTCTCATCTGAGTCTGAGGCATATAAATAACCGGGCAACTCCTGGTTTACCGACGGCCAGGATAGAGGGCTAGAGTAATTCGTAACACTCACCGGGGAGGCTGGTCTGATGTAGTGCTCTGCCATAGGAGTAGCTGGTACGGCCTCGGGGATCTCCTCCTCCGGTGTCCCAGAAGAATACTCAGACGGATCTGTATCATAGCTGTCCTCTAGGGGGTCCTCCTCCCTAGGAGTCAAAAAATCTGTAGGAATCGTCGTTAGGTCCTCCGAGGGATCAGTCTTAACAGAATAACTGAGGCTCCACCTGCTGGGTCTTGGACCCTGGGGTCCTGGATCTAATCTGGGGACCTTCTAAGCGCCCCCACTGCCCGAAGCTGATCTCTTCATCTTCTCGTCAATCTGCGCCTACCTGCAGAAAAAAGGATCAGAAGCGATCTTTCCTAGACTCTGGCTGTCTCGCACGATCTAAGACAAAAGAAAAGGTCAATGATTCCTAAATGCCCCGCAGCCTCCCGTTTATAATTGTGTCCGGCTTCACACCCATAAATAGGACTCTACCGGACACGGTCTGTAGACTCTCCCTAGGACGAACTGCACTGATACAACTTTTGTCATGACCCAAACCGATGAGCAGTGACAAGTACCTGACCGTTGCTGGTCAAGCACTCCTGTGCTTGCATTTACTTTTCATTGACTATCCTGGGCCCATACACAATCTGTAACTGAGTTGTACTGTCTCCCGAACATTCAACATAAAAGTCACCATACCGGGAACTCACGCATACATATAAACATAAATATTGAGAGTAACAGCGCAAGCCGATTTGGTCGCTACATATATACTGTACAACAAGATCAGCGCCGACGAGGCTGCATAACATCATGGCTGCATATCACTGTCTACAGACCTCTATGAAGTACAAACTGTAAAAATGACAGGACAAAGCCCTGCCGTACCCATATATGTACGTAACCGAATAGCATACCAAAAGGAGTGTAGCTCCGGATCAATGGAGCGTACTGACTGCGGCTGAGGGGAGGTCCCACTGTTGCAAATCGTCTAACTGGCTACCTAGTCCTGCTGGCATGAATGCAGCGTCCACAGGAAGGGAGTTCAGTACGAATAATGTACTGAGTATGTAAGGCATGAATAGTAACATAGCAAGGGATGTAAAGTATGAATAATAACAGAATGGAAATATAGAGCATATCATGAGATAAAAGAGTAACCTGTACATGTGAGTGCCTCTTAGGGCGGATGCCATGCATGCTTAGCTTTCTTTGAAAAACATTTCTTGTTCATATATGCAGAAAATATGCCGAGGAACGTCGGCACGATCCATTTAACCACATATGTCCCGCGTCCGGGATTATAAGTTACAGCAACTGATCAGGTGGCCATGCGTCTATAGTGCCACTCCCTTTTGCCCATATTCCCCATATATGTATATATCATATAAGCAACATGCATGAGAGCCCAAAGAAAACTATGCCTATATCGGAGTGACGTAAGGTCGGTAACCTCCGACTATATTATGGAATAATCATGGTCGATTTTGTCTCACCTTGAAAGAACAATTATTATAAGGTGAAACTATCAATGAAGAATAAATTCAAGAGAAAACATAGAATAGGATCATAAATCTCATAAGGCGTCAATTCATATACTTTGGAATCTTTAAAAATAATCATCATCCATGAATAAAATTGAGAAATCAAGAAATAACTCAACATTCTTATATCGTCATTGAAATCGTAACCTTGGGACCTTTAAACATAGAATCCTCATTATCATAATAATCATAGGAAAATATTCTCATTTTTCGGCATCATTGTCATCATGTGAAAACGTGTCCACCATCGTTGTCATAAGAGCTTACGAAATCACAAACCTCTGTTTTGAAAAAATACGGACATTTTGGAAAACATTTACGGGTTATTAGGAAAGGAATCATGCCTTGGAATCATAGACTTCTAACTTTTGAAAACAAGAAGCTACAGAAGCATTTATGAAATCGTAACATAGGAATCATGCTTTGAAAGAAAGGGACGATCCTTAACATACCTGTTCAACCTCTTATTTGTTACACCCCGTATCTTCGAAGAGCGCTTATCAAATTTGAAACATAAGTACGTTGAGTTAGGGTTAAGTAAAACCACTTTGGAATATAAAGGCAAGCATTATTAAGTATATTTATTGAGTGAAGGATGTATATAAGGTATACCGGAAGGTTTTATAAGGAAATGAGTGGAAGGAATGAAGTAGTACGACTTTGGAGAAAGGATGGGTAATGTCTTGTGTGAAAATTTTGGTCCAATTTGGGGGACGCATATCGCTTAGCATATGAAGTGTTTTAAGGTGAAACAAAAGCCTAAAATGAATTTCGTCGAGTATACTTTCCAATGCAACAAACCGCTCGTGGATAGCACATCGGAGTAGAGAATTATGGACATTACAAGTTCAGCTGACAGAGCAGAAACGCGTGCTACAGTACTGCTACAGTTACCCGACCCGAATTTGACCTTATAAAAAGGGTAGGAACCCCTTTTTTTTCACCATATTTTCCCATAAATTTCCAGAAAATTTAAGAGAGAGAGAGGAGGGATCACAAAGTGGGCCATTTTCAAGCGAGGAGTATTAATCGAAGCTCGGATAAACGCATGGATGTGATGCTAGTATGGTTTTGCGGTGGATTCAAGGTAAATATTGAAGATATCTTTGTTTTACAAGAATAAGGTATGAATCTCCTATTATTAATGTTAATTTTGGTTCATTTACGGAGATAAAGTCGTTAAATAATTGTATAGCGAGTTGGTTGGTTGTGGAAATTGGGAAACATCGTGTGGGATGTTTTATGGTACATATTGGTGTTGGAAATGATGTGATTGTCGTTGTTGTTGTTGTTGGTTGTTGAATTATAATCTCGGGCTAGGCATATAAATAGGGGAGATGCTGCCGAAATTTCAGCAGATTCTAGAAAGAGTTAGTTTGAGGGCTTTAGACAGGCCTATGAAGATGAGTCTAACAATAGTATAAATTTTCTTGAATATAGATTTATGAGCCTGGGAGGCCAAGCATTGAATAGTTATCGTTAAGGCGACCAAAAAGGTATGTATGGCTAAACCCTTTCTTTCTAAAGGCATGATTCCTTGTTATAAACCTTTGTACCATATCCATAATATCCTTGCCTCCACGAATTCTAAAAGCCTATGAATCTCATGGTCCTTACGATATTATTGAGCTTATTCATGATCTTTGAGAATACTCTTTGTGATTGATCTCGCCTCATAATTCTTGTTCTTTCGAGGTGAAATATAGCGATAACGATTCTATTTCTAATGCTATCTAAGTTCATGGTTCTCGATACTCTCATGACATTATTGATTTCATCCTACGATGGTTGATCCTTCAAGGAATGATATAGTGGTAATGTTAATGCTAACGATGATGTTGATTTCATTTATGTATTTTTATGTATATATATGATTATTTCACCGAGTCCCTCACTAGAGGGCCGGGTACGGTATATATATGATTATTTCACCGAGTCCCTCACTAGAGGGCCAGGTACGGTATATATGTATATGACTTCATTCACCGAGTCCCATAGTGGGCCGGGTACGGTACATTATATATATGCATGACACATCTCATAAAGCACAGATGCTTTGGTATTCCTTGATTATCATACTTGTCTCCTGTCATCTTTTACTCAGCCATGATCTTCTTTATCATACTTCATGTCTTACATACTCAGTACATTGCTCGTACTGACGTCCTTTCTTGTGGACGCTGCGTTTCATGCAACGCAGGTGTATACAGATGAGTAGAGGATATTGTTAGAAGATGTTCCAGCTGGATTGGCGAGCTCCATTTCCTTCCGGAGTGTTGCCGAGTCAGAGTATCTATGTTATCGTATCTTGATTGATGTTAGAGACTTTGCAGACAGAGTCACGTATATGGCATGTCAGTCTTGTAAGTGGCTCTGCAAGCCGATGTATCATTATGAATTATGTTATAAATTTCATATGATTACAGATTTTACTTGATTTGAGAACTACGAAAAGAATGTTTTTGAAAAGCTTTCATTATGCATTTCATTTCGTGATTTAAGAGTCCAGTGAGATTATGAACATAACGAGAATCAGCGGGTTCGCTCGGCTCTGAGTAAGGGGTCGGGTGCCCATTATGCCCTATCAGGATTGGGGTGTGACCTTATTGGCTACATTTAAGAGGATTTACACTAACGTTAGCCTCTTTATCGCACACTTATTCCAAGTTTCAAATCAAACTATTCTATATTCTGCCGAAAATCGGGTAGCATCTCTCCTGTTTATGTGCCTAGCCCGAATTCTCAATTCAACAACCAACAACAATCACACCAATACCAACATTAACCATAATATTTCTAACTCCAAAATACTTCATAAACATGCCATATGGTGTTTGTCCCATATTGCCATCACAGAATCATTTTATAACAATTTTATAGCTCCTTCTCCGTAAATAAACCATGATTAACGTTAATAGCAAGATATTCATACCTTTCTTTAGATAAGAATTCTATATATTCACTCCCCCACCTTGATCTTAAGCCACAACGCATTAACACACAATTTTGTAGTTGCAACTATACGCCGTCTGGACTGGGATTTGGGAATTATACATGGTTTCGGGCTAAAGAGTTGAGCTTTGGAAGGTTGGGGAAATTTTTGGAAAATTTGAGTGGTTTTTACTGTGTTTGGTGTGAAAAAATGAGGGGGAAACCCCTTTATATAACGGTCCAGGTTCTACCTGGACTGACATAAAATTCCTTCAGCGCGATTCGCGCAGGCCAAATTTTTCTGACTGCGCGTTCGTTCAGTAAAAAGGTCATAACTCTTGATCCCGATATCGTGTAAGGGGTCACGACCTATGGTTGGAAATCTAATTCAATTATCGACAACTTTAATTCTTGGTGTATTTCCAAATTACAAACTTATAATGGCGTTTTGGCCCCTCGAAGTCAGATCATCCGAAAATGTTTCCTTAAATCGTCCTTTTGGAGGGCTTATGCCCATATTTGGCTTATGGGTCCTTCTTAGGACTTTCTCAACTTTCCATGTACTACTCATATGTCTCTTCATATGTCCTTTATAAAACTTTGACGTGTGGGCCCCACTTAGCGTACAGCAACTAGGGCTTTTCGTTAAGCAACGCACTACCTGAATTACACCATATGGTCTCCAAATGTCATATGCATATTATTCTTTCCCTCTTATAATATAACCTTCATCCCTAACTCGGGCCTCAAAATAGTTCAGCGCGTTCGCGCCTCGTAGTGGCGCGTTCGCGCTGTGTTGGCCCTTGGCCTTCTGCGCGTATTCGCACCACTCCCTGGCTCGTTCGCGCGGACCATTTTCCTGGTCAGCCAGCTCGACTTATAACGTCCATATCTCCGTACCCCGATGTCCTATTGAGGAGCTTTTTGTAGTGTTGGAAACTAGACTTCTCAAACTTCTTTCCGGGCATAACACGCTTTCGGCACACACAAAATATTATTCCCAATCAACGTCATCACAGTTTTAAGTTCGAAATCATTCCTGAACTACACCTTTTTTTCATACATTGAGCTCTTGTTTTCCATGCTTGAATATGACCAAAACCTCTGGGCTCGGGTAAATTTACTCATGTTGGATGGTCCAATTTTTCTAGTCCAAAAATACGGGGTATTATAGCTTGGACCGTATTTCATAAAAATAAATGTTGAACCTCGACGGAACTTACTTTATCTGATTCATTTAACTCCCACACTTTCCAATGCATGAAAACAAGAGATGTAACATCCTTCCCCCCTTTAGAACATTTGTCCTCGAATGTTGGACTCACAACATATAAAAGAAAAAAGGTCTTGCTTATAACTATGGTACTATCCATTCGTCCTGTAGCAAACCAACAATACTTTTCCATACAGGGCCACATCAAATAATTATAATATGTCCTCAAACAATTTATTGGCACTACTACTAACATCTGACGTATTTGGGGATAGTGATATCCTAATGTGATTCCCTTCAGTGAGTGAAGACAAGTGCAGATGCCTAAATGTCATATCTCGGCTTTCCCAATCATCCCCTTGACATTTTTTATTCCTTCTAAAACACGTAATAACCTTCATATGTCGCTGTTGTGAACGACGTATAAAGGTCTTTTCTTCATTGTGTATCAATATGCTTTCTCACGTCTTATCGTTGTCTCTTTTATCCTTCGATAATCTTCTCCTTACGATGAATTCCCGGTAGCCGTGTTTTGATGCAATCTCTTACTTAACAAATAGTCCTATTTTAACTTACTTGGTAGGATTGGTATTCTATTTGTACCTTCGGAGATGGTCATTCTATTGCGACGTTTATAACATTTAACAGCTTACCTCACTATCTATCGTGTCGCTTGTCCTAAGTCAAAATTCCGCTTACGTAGTTATTTCCACATAACTTCCATAGAAATCCTATGTTCGTGTAGTTTCCTTGTTAGCCCCTTTTTGCCCACGATCTTTTTTCATTGCTGCACTTCAATTCCTTCGTTAACATTCCTTTATACTTACTTGCCTTGATCACTATACAATCCTTACCATATCGTAAACATCCAATTCCTTATGCTGTTTGATTCACTTTCTTCTCATGTATTTACCTTTAGTCCCGTCTCATGAGATAATCTTGTCTTACCATTGGTATCCTTATCCGAGGAGTTCATAATCCATTCCTAAATTCCAGGTCACACTTCCTACTGTTTTACTCCCGGTCTTCCATATGTAACGCTACCTTATGAAGTCGTGCTTAACCTTCTTACTCCTTCAGCTCTGCCCTTTAAATTTTGCTTAATTGTTAAACCACACTGTAGGTCTTCCCGTTATATCTTTCCTATCGCTGCCTTCAGATCCGGTTTAACTTATCTTTTCAATTTCTCACAATAAATCTTGCCTCAAAATACATCAATAATCTATCTTCAACATACAACCTACAACATACTATCTTGGCCTTTATTCTTGTACTTAGGTTCACTTCCTTCCTTAAAGGTACTATCTTATAGTATCACAACACCGAGAACATTTCATTTACATGCTTAATCATAATTCCTATCCGTACCAACCCTTTTGTCATAGCCTTTGGCATTCCTTGGCGTCGACTTGTTCTAACTCATTGTAGTTTCTTCTTGCCTTGCTTCCTTCCCCAGAGACTCGGAGAGATCTATGTATTCATTTCATTTATGCATTGCAGCCATATTCATATGCCCATTGACCCGTGATGAGAAGGCGTTATATACGCACTATTATATATTATATATGGATCGGGCCGTATGTGTTACACCTCAGAAAATTTCATGTCGTTATGCGTTAAATAGACTAACGTAAGCTAAAGAGTGTGTGATGTCCCTACAAGTAAGAAGGGATACTTAATTGTTTTAATTAAGATTCCGAAGACATTTGAGGCAAGAGAGGAAAGTTGTTTGAGGAAGGCGAAGTATAAGTCGTGTTTTGGAAGGTTTTCTAAACTACCAAGCTAACATTGATCTAATAATGTTTTGAGAAAGAGTTATAATACTCCTTAGAGTGTTGATGCAATCTTAAACAAGTGCTAAGAAGGTTCCATAAGGATTGGAGATCAAACGAATCGAGGAGACTAATTTCGGAAAAGTAGAGTTATACCACCACTTATACGGTCCGTATAAGGGTCTGTATAACCTTAACAGGAAGGAAAAATCCCTGATGGTGGAATACGGTCACTTATACGTACCGTATAAGTGTCCGTATAACATGATCGAGATAGCTTTTTCTCTAAGTATAAATAAGTGACCCAAGTTCATATTTTTCATTTTACATCATCTCCACTCTCTCAAGACCTCTAGAAGGCTCTATACATTTCACCAACATAAATTGGAGGTGAATCAAAGATCAAACACTAATAATTAGTGGAATCAAGTGCAAGGAGGCTAACAAGAGTTCATGGAAGCTAGAAATTTCCTTGGAATTGAAGTTAGGGTTTTCTCCAAGTAAAGTATTTTCATCCAAAGCCTGTTCCTACATAATCAAAGGAGAGTTTTATGATCATTTCATGTTATTAAGAATATTGAATGGTTGAAAGACTTGGATTGAGGAGGAAAGTAGAATATGGAGCTCAAAGGTGAAAATAATGGTATTCTTGAATAGTGACTTGGCTCGAATCACAGTTCTTGATATGTTATGAGTATAATATTCTTATAAATGATATAAATGATGTTAAAGAAGCGTTATATGAGGATGAATGTGGTGTTGTATTATAGCTATGGTTATGGATGACTTTGAGAGGGAATTCTGAGAATTGAATAATGACTAACTTAACGAAGTTTATTGATTATGATATTGTGCGTGTGTTGTTGATGTTTGGGAGTTGTTATATTGTATGGAGAAAGTTGTAGAAACAAAGGAGATGCTGCCTAATTTTCATTAGCTTTAGCTTAAACTTAAGTATGTTTCCGGTTATCTAACATTATTACGAATTTTCTTGAATGTAGAATTGTGAGTATCGGAGGGGAGCACTTAGTTGGTAAAGTTAGAGCGACGTAAAGGTATGTTAGGCTAGTCCCTTCTTTTCCTAAGGCATGATTCCTATAATATGACATTCCTTTACCTTTCCATGACTTTTTCATATTCCGAAAATTATGAGTCTATGGGTATTAAGGGCTACTCATGAGATAAGGACAAGAGACGTGTTGTGGATAAGATAATGACGACGATGAATCCATGTCTAGAGATTCTAAAGTTTATGATATGATATTCTTATGAAGCTAATGATCCTTATATGATTCCTTGATGTTATTCATTGTTATTAGGCTCACCTTATGATGCTAGTTCCTTCAAGGTGAGACATGATGACCATGACTACTTCATAATGGAATCGGGGCTTCTCGACCTTACGTCACCCCAATAAAGTTGTAGCTTTTACTTGATTTCTAATGCATGCTTTATGATAAGTATAATGATGAGATTACACCGTGCCTAGATGGTCGGGCATGACATCGCTAAGGCGGGCGGCTTATGATAACACCGCGCCTATTTGGCCGGACATGACACCACTAGTGGCCGGCGTGACATGATTACCCCGGGCGCGGGCTAATGATGTTATTGACTCAGACAATTCATGTATATATGTGTGATATGTTATGAAGGTAAATAGTAAGCATGCATGATTCCGCCTCAAGAGGCAAGCAGTTACGGTTATCTCTTCTTCTCATGATTTCTACATTTCCTTATTATGTTACCGTGTATGACTTATATACTCAGTACATTGTTCATACTGACGTCTTTTTCTTTATGGACGTTGAATAAATGCCCACAGGTAGACAGGGGACGGTCCAGATCTGTAGGAGCCAGATCTGCTTGCATAGGAGCACTTCCCTACTTCGGAGATGCAGTTTTTGATATATTCCTTTGTGTACATATTCAGGTATTACGGGGTCCTATCTCGTCCTTATGTCTCAATACTCTAGTAGAGGCTCGTAGATATGTGTGTGTGGGTAGTAGTTGTCTCATGGATACATCAGTGTATATTTTTGTATATCATTTTTGCAGCCGTGAGGGCTTATGTATATATACGTGTTGCCTTAGAGATTGTGTATATTCAGGTTGAGTATGATAATTAGCATAACGAGTGGTGCTGGGTGGTTAGCTCCGGGTATCCGTCAACCCCTAGTCGGGTCGTGACAAAAGTGGTATCAGAGAAGTTCTGTCCTAGGGTGTGTCTACGAGCTGTGTCTAGTAGAGTCTTGTTTATGGGTGTGAAGTGCGCCACACTTATAAACAAGAGGCTGCGGGGCATTTAGGAAAAATGACCGTTCATCTTCTTACTAGATCGTGCGATAGAGCTATGTTATAAGATTTTCTCCTCCTTAATGACGTGTTATGATTTCAGCGATGCCGGTAAAGAGAAAAGCCACAGCTGCCTAGAAGGGCAAGGCTATGATGGAAAGGCGGGTAGAAAGGGAGCCGCCAACGAATGTAGAAGAAGGTGAATTTCATAATGAGGCTCCATCTAATACTTCTCACACTCCGCCTATTCTAGACGAGAAAGAGGGGGCTTCCGTTCCAGCTCCTATACCTCCAGTTCCTCCACCGGGTGCTTCGGGTCAGCAAATGACCGAGGCTATTCAACTACTGACTCAACTAGTTGACGCCCAGGCTCAGCGGCAGAGTGCGGGTCTGGGTGATAGAGCTACTAGTGCCAGAGCTCATGATTTTATGAGTTTGAATCCATCGAAATTCTTCGAGTCAAAGCCAGATGAGGACCCGCATGGTTTTATAGATGAGATACGGAGGACGCTGAGGATTCTTCATGCTTCTGATACGGAGTCCGTGGAGTTTGCATCTATAGGCTACGTGATGTGGTGGTTCTTTGGTAAAATAATTGGATAGCTTCAAGAAAGGAAAATGCACCTCCCCCAGTTTGGCAGGAATTTGTAGATGCTTTCATCCGCCAATATTTGCCACCCGTGGTTCGAAGGGCCCTAGTTGACTGGTTTCTGAATCTAAAGCAAGGGAGTATGAGTGCTTGGGAATATAGTCTCCATTTTAATTCATCGGCTAGATATGCTCCTACTATGATAGCCGATATGGGAGACAAGGTACATAGATTTGTGAGTGGCTTAGGGCCACATTTGTTCAAAGATTGCTTGGCAGCTTCATTACATGAAGGAATGGACATTTCCCGTATTCAGGACCACGCCCAAAATTTAGAAGAGCAGCAACAGCTGCAAAAGGGTGAGCGTGATAATGATAGAGGGCAGAGTAAGAGGGCTAGATCTGCTAGTAGTGAGTATAGAGGGGGTCAGCAACAGTATTCCAGGTATTTGGGCAAGTTCGCGACTAGTGCACCTCCTCGGTTCGCGGGTAGGAGATTTGATCGCTCCATTTATTCTGGTCCGAGTCAGAGTTTAAGGGTCTCAGGTTCCCAGTTTGTAGGTGATCCTAGCAAGAGGAGACCACCGGTCCCACGATGCAGTCAGTGCAGAAAGTTACATTCGGGTCTGTGTCGCCATGGTTCAGATGACTGGGCACGTGATGCTTGATTGTCTCTCGAGGCACGGTAGAGGTGGGGTTCAGCCCACAGGATCAGTAGCCGGGTCTTCTTCATTTGTGCGCCCCGTAGGGCAGACTCCCCAAGTTTCGTCAGGCCGTGGTAGAGGCAGAGGGGTAGCATCCAGTTCTGGTGGTACCCTGCCCCATATTTATTCTTTAGCTGGATGTTAGGATCTTGAGTCCTCCCCTGACGTGGTTACAGGTATATTATCTATATTCTCTCATGTTGCTTATGCATTGATTGATCCGGGTTATACGTTATCTTATATCACTCCTTATATTACTGGCCGTATTGGGGTGAAACCCGAGCCAATTAAACCTTTCGAGGTATCTACTCCAGTTGGTGATGCAGTAATAGCTAGACAAGTATACAAAAATTGTGTGGTTGTGGTATGTGATCGCCAGAATACAGCTGATTCGATTGAGCTAGAAATGTTGGATTTTGATGTGATTATGGTTATGGACTGGTTGGCCTCTTGTTAAGCTAATATGGATTGTAGAACGAAAACAGTTCGGTTCCAATTTCCTGGAGAACCAGTGCTTGAATGGAAGGGTAATACAGCGTCTCTGAGGGGTATGTTTATTTCCTACCTCAAATCAAGAAAAATGATTGCAAAGGGATATATTTATCATCGAGTCCGAGCTCATGACACTAAAGTAAATCCACCGACCCTCCAATCTGTTCCGGTAGTAAAGTAGTTCCCAGATGTATTTCCATGATGAACTTCCAGGCCTTCCATCGGAATGGGAAATTGACTTTACTATTGATGTGTTGCCAGATACCGAACATATATCTATCATTCCTTACAGAATGGCACCACCAGAATTAAAAGATCTAAAGGCACAACTGAAAGATTTTCTCGAGAAGGGATTCATTAGGCCTAGTTCATCACCATGGGGAGCACCTGTCTTGTTCGTAAGAAATAAGGATGGTTCTTTATGAATGTGCATTGACTATAGACAGTTGAACAAGGTGACGATAAAGAATAAATATCCGCTCCCAAGAATCGATGATTTGTTTGATCAATTACAAGGTGATAAATAGTTCTCCAGGACTGATCAGAGATCGGGGTATCACCAAGTGAGGCTTAGAGAAGAAGATATTCCGAAAACGGCTTTTAGAACTAGATATGGTCACTATGAATTTTGGGTAATGTCGTTTGGGTTGACTAATGCCCAGCAGAGTTTATGAATCTGATGAATAATGTATTCAGGCCCTTTCTAGATCTATTTGTGATCGTGTTCATAGATGACATTTTAGTATATTGTCGATCAGAAACAGAGCATGCAGACCACTTGCATATTGTCCTTGGAATTCTTCGGACTCGTGAATTGTATGCTAAGTTTTCGAAATGTCAATTTTGGCTGAATTCTGTGACTTTTCGGGGCCATATTATCTCAGTTGATGGTATTCGCGTAGATACTCAAAAGATCGAGGCCGTGAAGACTTGGCCAAGGCCTACAACGCCTACAGAGGTCCGTAGCTTTCTGGGATTGGCAGGTTAGGGGTTTCCTCTATTTCAGCACCATTGACGAAGCAAACTCAGAAATCAGCAAAATTTCAATGGATCGATGCTTGTGAGTGCAGTTTCCAGGAATTGAAAGATAGATTGGCTTCGGCCCTAGTCCTGACACTTCCCAAAAGGGTCAGAAGGCTATGTTTTTTATTGTGATACCTCAGGTGTCAGATTGGGCTGTGTGTTGATGCAACACGAGAAGGTTATATCCTATGTTTCCAGGCAGTTGCGGAAGTATGAGAAGAATTACCCGACCCATGATCTTGAATTAGCAGCAGTTATTCATGCACTGAAAATATGGAGACATTATTTGTATGGTGTACATGTTGATATTTATACCGATCATAAGAGTCTCCAATATATTTTCAAGCAGAGGGAGTTGAATCTATGGCAGGGTCGATGGTTAGAATTGCCGAAGGACTATGATGTGAGTATTTTATATCACCCCGGAAAAGCAAATGTGGTGGCCGATGCTCTTAGCCGCAAATCAATGGGTAGTCTATGTGAAGTTTCTCTGGAGAAGAAAGAATTAATCCGTGAGCTTCACTAGCTAGCCAGCCTCGAGGTTTGTCTAATTGATTTAGGCAATGCGGGAATTGATATTCATAACCTAGCCGTTTCATCTTTAGACATAGAAGTGAAGAAGCGTCAATATGAGGATCCCCAGTTGAGTCATTACAGAGATACATTTCCTGAGAAAGAAAAGTCACCATTTGAAGTTTTAGCGGACGGGGTTCTCCGGTACCGAGGCAGGCTATGTGTTTCAAATATTGCAGGACTACATCATCAGATTCTGGGAGAAGCTCATTACTCCCGTTATTCTATTCACCCAGGAGAGACAATGATGTACCATGATCTCAAGTTAATATATTGGCGGGATGGAATAAAGAAGGATGTAGCAGAATTTATAGTTCAGTGTCCAAATTGTCAACAAGTGAAAATTGAGCATCAGAAGCCGGGAGGGTTGTTGCAAGCCATGGAAATTCCAACGTGGAAGTGGGAAGTGATCAACATGGATTTTATTGTAGGTTAGCCTCGTTCTCGATGGAAGTTTGACTCCATATGGGTAATTGTTGACAGACTGACGAAATCAACCCATTTTCTTCCTGTCAGAACCACATATTCGGCAGATGATTATGCAAGGTTGTATCTTAAGGAGATAGTGCGACTTCATGGTGTCCCAGTGTCTATTATAACTGATAGAGGAGCACAATTTACTGCTAAATTCTGGAAATCATTCCAAGAAGGTTTGGGAACTCAAGTGAGGCTCAGCATAGCATTTCATCCACAGACTGACAGACAAGCTGAGCGCACTATTCAGACCTTTGAAGATATGTTGCGGGCATGAATATTAGACTTTGGAGGAAATTGGGATGAACATTTGCCACTTATCGAATTTGCTTATAATAATAGTTACCATTCCAGTATCCAGATGGCTCCATATGAAGCTTTGTATGGGAGGAAGTGTAGGTCATCAATTGGATAGTTCGAAGTCGGAGAGGCACAATTAATAGGTCCAGAATTAATTCAGCAAGCGGTGGAAAAGATCAAGCTTGTCAGAGACAAATATTTGATAGCTCAAAGTCGCCAAAAATCTTATGCGGACAACCACCGACGAGACTTGGAATTCCAAATCAATGATTGGGTGTTCTTGAAAGTGTCACCGATGAAAGGTGTAATGAGATCCGGCAAGAAGGGCAATCTTAGTCCCCGATATATTGGACCTTATAAGATTGTACGCAAGGTGGGCCAAGTAGCTTATGAACTGGACATACCTTCAGATCTTGAATCAGTCCATCCAATTTTCCATGTACCAATGCTCCATAAGTGTGTCAGAGATCCTACTAGAATCGTGCCTGTAGATGATGTTCAAGTTACGGAGAAGTTGGCTTATGAAGAGGTACCCATTGCCATAATAGATAGGCAAGTACGGAAACTTAGAAATAAAGATGTAGCCTCAGTCAAGGTCTTGTGGAGAAACGATAACCGAGAGGAAATGACTTGGGAAGCGGAAGAAGATATGAAGTCCAAGTACCTGCAATTGTTTTGCACCACCGGAAGAGATTTAAGATGAGACGCCATTATCATAAGGTATGTATACTTTCCTTTTAATGTTTTTAGCCGTGTGTGGCCATATCATTCTTGCTATTATGTTGTAGCCCTGTGAGACGATGTTATTGTGGGTTGTTGTGACAGGGTGGTAGGGCCATATTACAGGGGAAACTCTGGTGAAATTTCTGTAGGATTCCCGAGAACTTAACATTCGAGGACGAATGTTTTTAAAGGGGGAAGAGTGTTATACCTCGAAAAATTTCATGTCGTTGTGAGTTAAATAGACTAACGTAAGCTAAGGAGTACATGATGTCCCTACAAGTAAGAAGGGATAATTAATGGTTTTAATTAAGATTCCGAAGACATTTGAGGCAAGAGAGGAAAGTTGGTAGAGGAAGGCGAAGTATAAGTCGTATTTTGGAAGGTTTTGTGAAGTGTCGAGCTAACATTGATCTAATAATATTTTTAGAAAGAGTTATAATGCTCCTTAGAGTGTTGATGAAGTGTTAAACAAGTTCTAAGAAGGTTCCATAAGGATTGGAGATCAAACGTATCGACGAGAGCAATTTCGGAAAAGTGGAGTTATACGACGAATTATACGGTCCGTATAAGGGTCCGTATAACCTTAACAGAAAGGGAAAATCCCTGATGGTGGAATAGGGTCACTTATACGGACCGTATAAGTGTCCGCATAACATGACCGGGACAGCTTTTTCTCTTAGTATAAATAAGTGACCCAAGTTCATAGTTTTCATTTTACATCATCTCCACTCTCTGAAGACCTCTAGAAGGTTCCATACATTTCACCAACATAAATTCAAGGTGAATCCAAGATCAAACACCAATAATTAGTGGAATCAAGTGAAAGGAGGCTAACAAAGGTTCATGGAAGCTAGAAATTTCATTGGAATTGAAGTTAGGGTTTTCTCCAAGTGAAGTATTTTCATCCAAAGCCTGCCTACATAATCAAAGGTGAGTTTTATGATCATTTCATGTTATTAAGAATATTGAATGGTTGAAAGACTTGGATTGAGGAGGAAAGTAGAATATGGAGCTCAAAGGTGAAAATAATGGTATTCTTGAATAGCGACTTGGCTGGAATCACAGTTCTTGATATGTTATGAGTATAATCTTCTTATAAATGATATAAATGATGTTAAAGAAGCGTTATATGAGGATGAATGTGGTGTTGTATTATAGCTATGGTTATGGATGACTTTGAGAGGGAATTTTGAGAATTGAATAATGACTAACTTAACAAAGTTTATTGATTATGCTATTGTGGGTGTGTTGTTGATGTTTGGGAGTCGTTATATTGTCTGGACAAAGTTGTAGAAACAAAGGAGATGCTGCCTAATTTTCATTAGCTTTAGCTTAAGCTTAAGTATGTTTCCGGTTATCTAACCTTAGTACGAATTCTCTTGAATGTAGAATTGTGAGTACCGGAGGGGAGCACTTAGTCGGTAAAGTTAGTGCGACGTAAAGGTATGAGAGGCATGATCCCTGTTTAACTTATCTTTTTTAATTTCTCACAATAGATCTTGCCTCAAAATACATCTATAATCTATCTTCAACATACAACCTGCAACATACTATCTTGGCCTTTATGCTTGTACTTAGGTTCACTTCCTTCCTAAAAGGTTCTATCTTATGGTATCACAACACCAAGAACATTTCATTTGCATCCTTAATCATAATTCCTATCCATACTGACCCTTTTTTTTCATAGCCTTTGGCATTCCTTGGCATCGACCTGTTCTAACTCATTGTAGTTGGTTCTTGCCGTGCTCCCTTCCTTAGAGACTCTAATTCTTATTAACTTTCCTCTTCCTACTGAATTGGTAGACTGAATAACTTTCTTAAGACATAGACTTATTAAATCATTACTTGATACCATTAACCCCTTCTGAGTTTCGTTAGTATTTTCTCTTGAAGCTGTTACCTTTCATGCTCCAATTTATCCCGTCATAAGGTCTCTTACTGTTGTAACCCATAGCTTGCTTAACAAACCCTCTTAACTTACTATAAGAAAGCTTATCGCAAAATAGATCCATAGTACTTTTCTGTCAAAATCTGCAACTCCTTATTTTTGCCCATAGGTCCGTACTCGGGTTTTCTTCTCTTCTTTCGGAAAGGTGCTATTCTATAGCTTTACCATATCAAGAATAAATTACATATACCATAAATCTTGAGTCCCATCTATAACTATTCGCAAAAATGCTCAAAATAGTCTAACGAACTCTAGAGCCATTCCTGGCGTTTCTGTACTTACCTCATCTTCTGCCACCTATATAATGCAACTGGTGTCGATGTAGTTTTAATCCCCATCCGTGAACATCTTATATTTACCCCTGGCAATAACTTTATCTTGGAACTCTTAACTTAGGTTGCTTTATAACTTCCCTTAATCTTGTACCTATAGTAGTCACCATACCGGGTAGATGTTAGCTTTTCCTTTCTTGCTCAAATCTCTCCTTTTCTCGTAATAGCATAACTTATTCCCCTTTACCATACAAATTTTGGATGCTTACTATTTACCTCTTGTCGTTTCTTTAGCTTACCTTGTTACACACTTACCTTTCTCAACTGTTTCTAAATCAACACTTTATCCTATAACCGGTTCTATGTCCCTTCCTATTTATCATTATCTTTGTTAGTAGTAATAAGCCCATTTCTTCCATATGAATCTGAACACCTTACTTGTCTTGTCGACTTCCCGAATTTGTAATGGAACTCGTCGCTATAAAAGCATAATCGAGGATGGATCTGTTTGATAAGAGTAACTCATTTTTAAACCCTTCGAACCACTAGCCATCCTTCCCGTAGAAGCCATTCTTCAAAACGGAACTAAAACCGGCTTGCAACGCCTTCGAAAAATTGTCCATGACTAATAATTCAACATATCCAACATATAGTCTTGTTACTATATTTCTCTTTACTTCTCAACCACAGCAACCTTCAAATCTACTAAACAACTTTGACAAGATAGAGAACATACCTTTCAAGCCCAAGAACTTCAATCCTTTCCAATTACTTTAGGGCTAAGCCAGCAACTACTCACCAACAACATGAACATGCAGAGTTAGAGTCAATAATTTCATACCCTATGACTTAGCTCTACAGCACGATCTAGAACAAGAAAAAAGGGTAACCATCCTAAATTCCTTATAGCCTCCTATTTATAAATGTGGCACGCAACACATCCATAAACAAGACTCCACTAGGCACGACTTTGCAGACAATCCCAAGGACGAACTGCTCTGATACCACTTTTGTCACAACTCAAACCGGACGGCCGCGACCGACACCCGATGCCCTGCCTGACCGAGCGTCACCATGCTATTCATTCCTTTGCTATTATCTTTACGTGAGCCCATAATCCATTCGTTTCATACTTGTTATTAATTTATCGTAAACTTAGTAAAACTCTTTGTGAAGAATACACATGAATGTGCAGATCTACATAACTGCTATAGACATTGTCGACATCTCGACACACCATACCCAATACACTGTCTACAAAGTCTCTAACATGAACCAAGATACCATAACATAGGTCAGGACAAGTCCCCGACGTACAAATAATGCATAGGAAACATATATATACATATGTACTCCGACTCGGCAATACTCCGAATAGAAATAGAGTTCACCAATCCAGCTAATAGCCCGGGAACATCCTATGGAGAGTGTACTCAACTCATCTGTCTACACCTGTGTGGCATGAAACATAACGCCCCCGGGCAGAGGGATGTCAGTACGAATAATGTATCGAGTATGTAAGGCAGAAATAAAACAACATATCAAGACTCAAAGGATAAGAAGAATGCAGGAGTCAACTTGTACCTGTGATTGTCGCTGAGGACCATGAATATGCATAATGTATTTTTGAAAACATATATATGTATATGCACCTTTACGCATTCTCTCCTTCAAGATTCGCCCCGTTGGGCATCATATCATATAGGCCCCTTCGGGCATCATAATCATCATATACCTGCTGATCAGGTGGTTTGCGTGTATAACATCATAGCCCTTCCCCATAAAATCATGATACACAAGTGTATAAATTTGTATATACATATGAATAATTCATGACAAAACTTATAAGACTCGGAACTCCCTTCGGAATGACTCTCTAGTCGTGATAATCATATGCCCCCTTTGGGACTTGGAATCAATTAAAAAATGTATGGAAATGTTAAACCTTGTACATGCCCCTTCAGGACTTAGGAACTGGAGGAACAGTATGATTAGAAGCTCAATCATAAGAATGTAAAACAGTAAACTTCTCTAACGTTCTAAGAGTGGAATCATTATGGAGAAACATTCGTTTGCATTTCGTTGTATCATGGGTAATGCCAAAATGAAAGAAAGGATAACCATAACATACCTTTTTTTTTACCAAGTCGACGCCCACACGAACCCTTTGCTCTAACGCTCACCTTTGCACTCGAACCTAAATTGAAAATATCTCCTTAGTCACATTCTACGAACTCAACATATCAACTTATATAAGCCGTATATTGACGATGGTTTCGGTTTACAAGAATTCAGGCAGCATCTCCTCTATTTCTACTATGTTTCCAAATCAACAACAACAACCATAACAACAACGACAACAACAACCAATCCAACAATAATAGAACCAATCTTAATTCCAACAATAATTCATCTGATTCACCATAATTAATTTGATATAACCCCCTACGCAGCCAAAACAACACCAACAACAACATATACGATTTTCCGCAATTAATTCCATATTTCTCATCCCACAGTTTAGCTATGACTTGGATGAACATAAATATATCTAAAAGAGGATAATTCTTACCTTATATGCCAAGATCTACTCTTCCTCCACTTTACTTCACTTTGAAGAAATTCTTGATTCAACGACACGACAAAACGGGACAACAAAATCGAAGTAATGAGCAAAATCCGAACACCATTCTTTAGAAGAACTATACATTTCTTCCTTAAATTATAACATCACCAAGATGAATATTAATATAGTAGAACGTGCTGCCTCTTAACTGATTTTGCAGCATATATACAATATATATTCCCTTACAATTGAATGTCAAAATATTGAAATAAAGGACTTAAATGCACCCTTTGTGCTTACACGTGTGCTTGTCCATAATGTGTCACTATCAACTTAATTTATTGAATGCATCCATATTCATGTTGATGCCACCTGTGCATGACTCACATAGTTGTGTCCATTTAATCCTCATCCAACAATAAATAATTTATTTGCTTCCACTAAGATCCTGCCACTTAATAAATTGCGCACATAATTAATTTCTTAATCTCAATTCACTTAAATAATAATCATGTTTAATGCACTTCATATACTCATTTCCATATTCATGAGTAGCATTAGCCCATAGTCTCTTTTGGCTCACAAAAAATATTATTCCCAATCAACATCATCACACTTTTAAGTCTGAATTCATTCCGGGACTTCACCTTCTTTCATACATTGAGCTCTTGATTTCCATGCTTGAATATGACCAAAACCTCCAGGCTCGGGTAAATTTACTCATGTTGGACGGTCCAATTTTTCTAGTCCAAAAATACAGGGTATTATAGCTTGGACCGTATTTCATTCAAATAAATGTTTAACCCCAACGGAACTTACTTTATCCGATTCATTTAACTCGCAAGCTTTCCAATGCATGAAAACAAGGGATGTAACATTATCATAACAAGATTCCAACCAATCCATGCCCATAATAACATCAAAATCAATCATGTCTAACTCAATCAAATCTGCTAGGATATGGCGATTACAAACTATCACTACACAGCCTCGATATACTCGCCTAGCTATAACTAGATCACCAACTGGCGTAGACAGCTCAAACGGTTTAATGGATTCGGACTTTATCCAAAACTTGCCAGCAATAAATGGAGTAACATACGATAAAGTGGAACCTGGGTCAATCAGTGCATACACATCATAGGAGGAGACTGATAGTATACCTGTGACCACATCAAGAGACATCTTACGATCCTGTCTACCAACTAATGCATAGATGCGATTCTGAGGTGTCACGACCCAACCGGAGGGCTATGATGGGCACCCGGAGCTAGCCTACCGAGTACCACCTAGCATGCTTTTTCTAATCTTATCTCGGGGGACCTCATATTTGACTCACAATTATCATAATTTGTACGGGCATAATTTCTCAAATAAAACTCATCTACATAACAATCATCAACACTGCTCCACACACACACACACACATATATATATATATATAAACACACACAAGCCCATACGGCTAGAAAAATGATGTACAAGATATGAATCGGGAACGTTATGAAACATCTAACTACACACACACACACATGTCTACGAGCCTCTATATAGAATGCTATAAGACATAAAGACGAGACAGGACCCCGACATGCCCACACATGAACACAAAGAGTAATACAATAAACTGCAGCTCCGAAGTAAGTGGAGTGCTCCGGAGAATCAGCTGATGAAGCTCTTAAGGATCAGATCCATCTGCCTGCCTACCTGCGGGCATGAACGCAGTGTCCATAAGAAAAGGATATCAGTACGAAAATACATACATATGTATAAAGCATGCATGGGAGCCCAAATAAAACGTTACTACTCTATCGGAGTGACGTAAGATGGGTAAACCTCCAATTGTATTATGGAATCATCAGCATTGCTATATCCCACCTTGGATGAACAATTATCATAAGATGGGATCAACAACAATGAATACCAACGATAATCATGTGACAAATTCCATAATATCATGAGAACATTAAGCACTTCAAGGTTTGGTATTTCTAGAATTGAATTCATCTTCATAATCGTCACCATTATCATCTCAAAGAACATCATCGATTATATCACAGGAATCGTGACAATTATGGGCTTCTAGTGTTTCTAGGAATAGAAATATTGTGGATATCATGTATAGGTGGACAACTATGGAGTCATGCCTTTAGAAGGAGAAGGGTTAGCATCACATACCTTCACGTCTTCTTAACTACTAAATGTTTTCCTCCCAAGCTCGCAGACTCTACATTCAAGAAAATTCATACTAAGGTTAAGTCTTGGAAACATGCTTAAGTTCAACTAGTATCATTAAGGAGCTAAGGAATTTTGGGCAGCACTTCTTCTATTTTATCAACTTCCACCATATTATAAAACAGCTCCCAAACAATAATAACAACATCCACAATATCATAATCAAGTAGTTGTATTCAATTTAATCTCAAAACTCATTCTCATAATCAATTTAGATCAACAACTTCAGCACAATCCTTTATAGGCTTGTATACAACACTTCCCCATCATCATTATCACCCCTCATTACTAGATTATACTGAAAGCATTCTAACAATTACAACCCAAGTTTATTTACTATTCCAATTATCATTAAATCCATAATTGAACTCCCTTTTTCAACTTTCTTCATCAATCAAGTTGTTCAATAACCAAGCATTCATAATAACACAAAATAGATAAGAAAACTAACCTTTTATCACCTAAGCATAAGCTTTGGATCAATTTATTCCACTTGAATGAAACCACCAACTTCAACACCAAAGGAATTCTTGGATTCTACAACCCTTGTGAGCTTCCCAACACTTGAATCTCTTGATTTTTACCTCTTGATATTTGATTTCACTTGCGTTTGGTTGAATATATTTGGAAGAATGTTCTAGAGATCTCAAGAACTTGGGAAATGTTGAAAATGAAATAAAATGTGTAAGGGTCAGATATATATAACTTAAAAAAAATCTGGGCCAACCTGGATTTACGGTCAACTTTTCGGACCGTAAAAATTATACGGTCTGCATAATTGGACCGTAAAATCCCACTAGTAGCTCACCCTCCTCTGGAATCAATTTAAGGTGGAGGCCAGCCAGATACTGTCCGTAAAAATTATACGATCCGTATATCCAACCGTAAAATCCACTTTTCCCTAAAACATATTCTCGTCAATTTGTTCATCCTTTAATCCTTCCAATACCTGCTAAACACTAACTTAACCCTTTATAACTATAAGATACACTTGTATAATCTCATTTAACCTTGGTAACCTCGGTATCCAAGACTAGAATCACAAACACACGACGAATATCAATGTACAAAACCACGAGGTGTAACATTCCCCCCCCCCCCCCCCCCCCTTAGAAACATCCATCCTCGAATGTTAAACCCTTAGGGATTCTACAGAAATTTCGCTAGAGTTTCCCCTTTAACTACATCACTGCCATCCTGTTACAACAGCCCAAAATATACAATGTCTCACAGGGCTACAACAACGATATTAATAATGGAAACACACGACCAGGAAATCATCAAAAGGGAAGCCATTACATACCTGGAGACAATGGTGTCTCTGTCTAAAGCTCTTCTGGGGTGGAAATAAATGCGGATACCTAACTTTATATCCTCCTCTGCTTTCCAAGTGATTTCTTCCCTATTATTGTTTCTCCACAAAACTTTAGCTGAAGCTACATCTTTGGTTTTGAGTAATCGAACTTGCCCATCTAAAATGGCAATGGGTATTTCTTCGTGGGACAATTTCTCAGTAACTTGGAAATCATCTGCGGGCACAATTTTGGAAGGATATCTAATGCACTTACGAAGCATTGACACATGGAAAACTAGGTGGACTAACTCCATGTCTGAAGGCAAATCTAATTCATAAGCCACTTGACCTACCTTGTGCACAATCTTGCCAAGTCTAATGTATCGAGGACTAAGCTTGCCCTTTTTACCAAGTCTCATCACACTATTCATAGGCGACACCTTCAAGAATACCCAATCATTAACTTGAAATTCTAGATCTTGACGTCGATTGTCTGCATAAGAGTTCTGTCGGCTCTGGGCTGTCAACAACCGATTTTGGATAAGCTTGATCTTCTCCACCGCTTGTTGGATCAAATCTGGGCCCACTAACTTTGTCTCATTTACTTCGAATCATCCAATTGGCGATCTACACTTTCTCTCATATAAATTCTTATACGGGGCTATTTGAATGCTGGAGTGATAACTATTGTTGTATGCAAACTCAATGAGTGGGAAATGATCATCCCAGCTACCTCCAAAGTCTAATACACCTGCCCGCAGCATATCTTCTAGGGTCTGAATAGTGCGCTCAGCTTGTCCGTCAGTCTGTGGATGAAATGTTATGCTACGTCTTACCTCAGTTCCTAAGCCTTTTTGAAAGGACTTCCAGAAATTAGCTATAACTTGTGCCTCTCTATCAGTGATAACGGATACTGGAACACCATGAAGTCGCACTATCTCTTTGATATGCAGCGTTGCATAATCTTCTGCTGAGTACGTAGTTCTATCTGGTAGAAAATGAGCCGACTTCATAAGTCTATCCACAACTACCCATATAGAGTCATACTTATGCTGGGAATGAGGCAAACCAGTAATGAAGTCCATATTAATCACTTCCCATTCCCAAGTTGGGATTTCCATGGCTTGTAGCAATCCCTCAGGCTTCTGATGTTCAATCTTTACCTGCTGACAGTTAGGACATTGAGCTACGAACTCTGCTATGTCTTTCTTCATTCCGTCCCACCAATATATAGATTTAAGATCATGGTACATCTTTGTCGCTCCTGGATGAACAGAATAATGGGAATGATGAGCTTCTCCCGGAATCTGTTAACGTAACCCTGCAATATCAGGAACACATAACCTAACTTGATACTAAAGAATGCCATCGGCGGAAATTTCAAATGGTGACTTCTTCTTCTGACGAAGTGTATCTCTGAAATGAATTAACATAGTGTATTCATATTGACACTTCTTCACCTCCACTACTAAAGATGAAGCAGCTAAATTATGAACCGTAAATCACACATTGCCCGAGTCCATCGAGCGAACTCCTAGGTTGGCTAGCTGTTGAAGCCCACGAGCTAACTCCCTCTTCTCCGGCTGAACATCACATAGACTGCCCATGGATTTGCGGCTAAGAGCATCAGCTACTACATTCGCCTTTCTAGGATGATATAAAATACTAACATCATAATCTTTTAGTAACTCTAACCACCGCCTCTGTCGTAGATTCAACTCCTTGTGTTTGAAGATATACTGGAGGCTCTTATGATTTGTATAAATATCAACATGAACACCATATAAATAGTGTCTCCACATCTTCAATGCATGAATAACCGCAGCTGGCTCTAGATCATAGGTCGGGTAATTTTTTTGTGTTTTCGCAACTGCCTTGAAGCATAAGAAATAACCTTACCGTGCTGCATCAATACATAGCCCAACCCAACATAAGAAGCATTACAATACACAACATAGCCCTTTGATTCTTCTAGAAGTATCAGGACCGGGGCCGAGGTCAATCTATCTTTCAGCTCCTGAAAACTGTGCTCACAAGTGTCGGTCCACTGAAATTTTGCTGATTTCTGAGTTAGCTTCGTCAATGGTGCAGAAATAGAAGAAAATCCTTCTATAAATCTTCTGTAATAACCTGCCAAGCCCAGAAAACTATGAACTTCCGCCGGTGTTGTAGGCCTTGGCTAAGTCTTCACAACTTCAATCTTCTAGGTTACTACTCAAATACCATCAGCTAAAATAATATGCCCTAGAAAAGTTACAAAATTCAACCAGAACTCACATTTCAAAAACTTTGCTTAAACTCTGAGAACAGTACGTAGATGATCTGCAAGCTCCGCCTTAGATCGAGAATATACCAGGATATCATCGATGAACACAATAAAAAACAGATCTAGAAAAGGCCTGAACACATTATTCATCAAATCATAAATACCGCCGATGCATTGGTCAATCCAAACGACATCACCCCAAACTCGAAATGACCATATCTAGTTCTGAAGGTTGTCTTCGGAATGTCCTTTTCTCTGACTCTCACTTGGTGGTACCCCAATCTGAGATCTATCTTTGAAAACCATTTAGCACCATGCAACTGGTCGAATAAATCATCAATTCTTGGAAGTTGATATTTATTCTTTATGATCACCTCATTCAATTACCTATAATCAACACACATCCTCAAGGAACCATCTTTCTTTCTTACGAACAGCACAGACGCTCCCCATGGCAATGAACTAGGCTTGATAAAGCCTTTTTCAAGCAGATCTTTCAGTTATTCCTTTAACTCTTTCAACTCTGCAGGAGTCATTTTATAAGGAGGAATAGATTTGGGATTGGTATCTGGCAGCACATCAATGGTAAAATCAATTTCCCATTCTCGTGGATGACCTGGAAGCTCGTCTAGGAACATATCCGGAAATTCCTTTACTACCGGAACTGATTGAAGAGTTGGCGGCTTTGGTTCTATATCTTTAACTCATACTAGATGATATATACAACCATTAGTAATCATTTTCCTCGTCTTGAGATAGGAAATGAACCTACCTCTGGGGTATGCTGTGTTACCCTTCCATTCTAAAATTGGTTCTTCCAGAAACTAGAAACGAACCATTTTTGTTCTCCAATCAACATTGGCATAACAAGAGGCCAGCAAATCCATACCCATTATCACATCAAAATCTACCATCTTCAGCTCAATCAAATCGGCCCTAGTATGACGGTCAAAAAGTACAACCACAAAATTTCTATATACTTGTCTAGCTATTGCTGGGTCACCAACAGGAGTAGACACCTCAAAAGGTTTGATTGGCTCAGGTTTCACCCCCAATACGATCGACAATATAAGGAGTAATATATGACAAAGTAGAACCCGGATCAATCAATGCATATACATCATGAGAGGATACCGATAATATACTTGTGACAACATCAGGGGAGGACTCAAGATCCTGTCGCCCAGCTAGCACATAGATATGGTTCTGAGGGTCGCTCGAACTGGATGCTACCCGTCTGCCTTTGCCATGACCAGCTGGTGTCGGTGAGCCTTGCCCCGAAGGGCGTAAAGATGATGAAGACCCAGCTGCTGGACCCTAACTTTGTCACCCAACGATAGGCAATCATGCATTATATGCCCAGTCTGACCGCAGGCATAACAAGCATCTGAACCTCGGCGACACTGTCCCAAATATAGCCTACCACATTGATTACATCGTGGTAAGGGTGGTCTCATCTGACTACAATCACCTTTATACTAGGAACGCAAAACTTTAGAGCTCTGACCCGGTCCGGAAAAAATAGGGCGATCAAATGCCTTTTCCTGCAAATCGAGGAGGTGCACTAGCTATTTATTAGCCTGAATGCCTGGAATACTACTGCCTCTGACCTCCTCTATACTCACTAACAGCACTGGAAAATCTAGCCCTCTTTGTATAACCTATATCATAATCACGCTCACCCCTTTGCTGCTGCTTCTGTTCTTCCAAATTTTGGGCATGGGCCTGAATACGAGAGATATCCATTCCTTCTTGGAGTGAGGCTTTCAAACACTCCTTAATTAAATGTGGCCCAAAACCACTCAAAAATCGATGTACACGATCCCCCATATCACTACCATGGCCGGAGCATAGCTAGCGCCAAGGAATTAAAACGAAGGCTATAGTCCCGAGTGCTCATATTCCCCTGTCTAAGATTCAAGAACCTGTCAGCTCTGGCCCATCGAACTTCCGGCGGTAAATAATATCGAAGGAAAGCATCTACGAACTCTTTCCATACCAGAGGAGGTGCATTTACCCCTCTAGAAGATATCTAGGTATTATACCACTAAACGGCCACATCTCGCAATTTATAAGAAGCCAACTCTACCGATTCAACATCAAAAGCGTGTATTATCCGCAATGTCCTCAGGACCTCATCTATAAAAATATGCGTGTCCTCGTGCAGTTTTGACCCAAAGAATTTCGGAGGATTCAGACTAATAAAATCACAGGCTCTAGCACTGACAGCACTGTCACTATGACCCGCACCCAGCAGCTGAGCCTGGGCGGCAACTAACTTGGTCAGAAATTGGATAGCCTCTCTCATCTCCTGACCGGCGGCATCTATTGGAGGGATTGGGGGTATTGGAGCTAGAGCTGAGGCCCCTTCATGCTCCTTCGAAATGGGTGGAGCAGGAGAGGTCTGAGATGAAGCCTCATTATGGGATTCACCCTCCTCTATGTATGCCGGTGGTTCCCGGTCAATACTTCTTTCTGTCACTCTCTTGTCCTTTTGGGCTGCCGTAGCTTTCCTCTTCACAGGCATCGCTGAAAACCTAATGCACGATTAAGAAAAAGGGAATTATTCTATCATAGCTCTATCGCACGATCTAAGAAGAAAAAGAACGGTCAATCATTCCTAAATGCCCCGTAGCCTCCTGTTTATAAGTGTGGAGCGCTTCACACCCATAAACAAGACTCTACTGGACATAGCTCGTAGACACACCCTAGGACGAACTGCTCTGATACGACTTTTGTCACGACCCAACCGGAGGGCCATGACGGGCACCCCGAGCTAGATTACCGAGTACCACCTAGCATGCTTCTTCTAATCTTATCTAAGGGGACCTCATATTTGACTCACAATTATCATAACCTGTGCGGGCATAATTTCTCAAATAAAACTCATCTACATAATAATCATCAACTCTGCTCCACAAATACACACACACACACAAGCCCACAAGGCAACAAAAATGATGTACAAGATATGAACCGGGAAGGTATGAAATGTCTAACTACGCACACACACATGTCTACGAGCCTCTATACAGAATGCTATAAGTCATAAAGACGGGACAGGACCCCGCCATGCCAAAACATCAGCACAAAGAGTAATACCAATATACTGCGGTTCCGAAGTAAGTGGAGCAGTCCTGAGAATCTGCTCATGAAGCTCCTAAGGTTCAGATCCGTCTCCCTGTCTACCTGCGGGCACAACTGCAGCGTCCTCAAGAAAAGGACATCAGTACAAATAATGTACTGAGTATGAAAGCATGAACGTCAACATAACAAAGATATGAGGACCATGTAATAAAATAGATTACTTGTACATCCTCTCAAGGCGGATACCATGTATGCTTAGCTTTTCCTTTTAAAACAATATCCATACAAATATACATATAGTAACCTACCCGACCATATAGGTATGGTGTAATCACCATTATCTCGCGTCAGGGCATCCCGCGTCCGGGACGATATCGTAAGCTGCCCACTGCAGTGGTGTACGCATCTACGCACCTGCTCGACTGACTATAGCGCGGTATGGTGTGAGAAAATACATACATATATAAAGCATGCATGAGAGTCCAAATAAAACGTTACTACTCTATCAGAGTGACGTAAGGTCGGTAAACCTCCGATTTGTATTATGGAATCATCATCATCGTTATATCCCACCTTAGACGAACAATTATCATAAGATGGGATCAACAATAGTGAATACCAACTATAATCATGTGACAAATTCCATAACATCATGAGAACATTAAGAACTTCAAGGTTTGGTATTTCTAGAATTGAATTCATCTTCATAATCGTCACCATTATCATCTCAAAGATCATCATCGATTATATCATAGGCATGGTGAAAATTATGGGCTTCCAGTGTTTCTAGGAATAGAAATATTGTGGATATCATCGAAATCTATCACACACACAAAGCATATCCTCAAGAACCTGAATAGTCCACTCAGACTGCCTGTCAGTCTGAGGATGGAAAGTTGTGCTAAAATCTAACTTCATACCCAACTCTTCATGCAAACACTCCCAAAACCTGGACGTGAATGAGGTGCCCCTGTCGGACACGATGGAGATAGGAACCCGGTGGAGTCTAAGCACCTCCCGAATGTAAACCTTAGTCAACTTCTCTGCATCATAAGTTATCTTCACCGGAATAAAGTAGGCAGACTTAGTCAACCTGTCAACAATAACCCAGATAGAGTCAAACTTCCTTAGCGTCTTCAGAAGACCCACCACAAAATTCATGGCTATTCTTTCCCTCTTCCACTCAGGAATGGGCATCCTTTGCAATGTACCCCTAGGTTTCTGATGTTCATACTTCACCTGTTGGCAATTCAGACACTGAGCAACGAACTCTACTATATCCCGCTTCATCCTAGTCCACCAGTAATGTTGCCGCAAATCACGATACATCTTAGTGACACCAGGATGGATAGAATACCTTGAACTATGATCCTTTGTCAGAATGGTCTTAATCAAGTCGCCCACACGTGGCACACACACTCGCCCTTTGATTCGCATCATGCCCTCCTCATCAATCACGACCTCCTTAGCCTCACAACGCAACACTTTATCTTGTATTTTACATAACTTAGCATCTTCAAACTGCTTAGCCTTAATCTGCTCTAAAAATGATGACCGAGCGTCAACACAAGCCAACACCTTGCCTGTGTTAGAAATATCAAGTTTCATAAAACTGTTAGCCAGAGTCTGTACCTCTCTAGCCAACGGATGTTCAGAAGAGATCAAACGAGCCAGACTTCCAACACTAGCCGACTTCCTGCTCAATGCGTCAGCTACTATATTTGCCTTACCAAGGTGATACAAAATGGTGATGTCATAGTCTTTAAGCAGTTCTATCCATCTCCGCTGTCTAGAGTTCAGATCTTTCTGAGTGAACCCATGCTGCAAACTGCGATGATCTGTGTACACCTCACAATGAACACCATACTAGTAGTGCCTCCAGATTTTCAATGCAAACACCACCACTGCCAACTCTAGATCATGAGTAGGATAGTTCTTCTCGTGCACCTTCAACTGCCGAGAAGCATAAGCAATCACCTTATTTTCCTGCATTAAAACAGTGCCCAAACCAGAACGTGAAGCATCACAGTAAATAACAAAATCTTTGCCCTCCGCGGGCAATGCTAGAATCGGTGCTATGGTCAATAATGTTTTGAGCTTTTGAAAGCTCTCCTCACACTCGTTGGACCACTGAAATTGTACCTCCTTCTAAGTCAAACGGGTCATATGAGAAGCAATAGAGGCAAAACCTTTCACAAACCGACGATAGTAACTAGCCAAACCCATAAAACTATGGATCTCGGTCACTGATGTGGGCCTAGCCCATTCCTTGACTTCATGAATTTTCTGAAAATCCACCATAATACCCTCTTTCGAAATAACATGCCCCAAGAAAGACACAGAAGACAACTAGAATTCACACTTGGAGAATTTAGCATATAATTCCTTCCCTCGCAATATTTCAAGAGCAATTCTCAAATGTTTCTCATGCTCTTCCTTACTCCTAGAATACACCAGGATATCATCAATGAACACTATTACGAATGAGTCTAAATAAGGCTTAAACACACTGTTCATTAAATCCATGAATGCAGCTGGGGCATTTGTAAGCCTAAATGACATAACCAAGAACTCATAGTTCCCATACCTGGTCTGAAAAGCAGTTTTAGGAACATTCTCTGCCCGAATCTTCAACTGATGGTACCCTGACCTTAAATCAATTTTGGAGAACACAGAAGCTCCATGTAACTGATCAAACAAGTCATCAATAAGGGGCATGGGATACTTGTTTTGGATAGTTACCTTATTCAGCTGACGGTAATCAATGCACATACCCATAAACCCATCCTTCTTCTTAACAAACAACACAGGTGCACCCTACGGAGAGAAGCACTCGAGCGAATAAACCCCTTACTCCGAAGATCTTGCAACTGCTCTTTCAGTTCCCTAAGTTATGCTGGTGCCATTCTATAAGGTCGGATGGAGATAGGACGAGTCCCTGGGTCTAAGTTAATCCTGAAGTCAATATCACGATCCGATGGCATACCAAGAAAGTTTGCGGGGAACACATCCACGAACTCCCATACCACTGGAACCGAATCAAGAGATGGAGTATCTACACTGGAGTCATGGATATGTGCCAGATAAGCTAAACAACCCTTCTCTACTAGCTTCCTAGCGCGAACAAAGGATATTACTTTATTAGTGAGGGGACTAAGGTTACCTTTCCACTCGAGTCTGGGTGCCCCGGGCATGGCTAGTGTAACAGTCTTAGAATGACAATCAAGTATAGCATAATGCGGGGACAACCAACTCATACGCAAAATAACATCGAAGTCTACCATGTTTAAGATCATCAAATTTTCCCAAGTATTATACCCTATAAAACAAATTGCACACGAAAGGTAGACGTTATCCCCTACCACAGAATCTCCAACAGAAGTTGAAACAAAAATAGGGGTATCAAGAGTATCACACATCATATCCAGACCCACAGCAAAATAGGTAGATATATAGAAAAAATTAGAACCCGGATCAAACAAAACTGAAGCCATACGGTCATAAACGGAGATAGTACCTGTGATAACTGCATCGGAGGCCTCAGCCTCGGGTCGACCTAGGAAGGCGTAGAAATGACCGCACCCCCCGTTGCCTGTGTACCACTTCGATTACCATTACACCCCAAAAATTTCCCGTTAACATACAGTGAATAGACTAACGAAGGCCATGACATATACGATGTTTTGATAAGTAAGAAATAACATTTGATGATTCTAAATGAGATTTCAAAGACATTTGAGGTAGGAGACGAAAGTTGTTAAGGAAAGAAAGGTATCTGTTGTGTGTCAGGCAAGATTTACGAGTATCGAATTAATGATGGCTTAATAATGTTTTAGAGAAGAGTTATAATGTCCCTTAGATTGTTAACGAGGTGTTAAACAAGTGTCAAGAAGGTTCCATAAGGATTGGGGATCAAACGAACGACGGAGATCATTTCAGGGAAATGGGGTTATACGACCGACTTATACGGTCCGTATAAGGGTCCGTGTAACACCCAGGAGAGATGATGTTTTCCTGGTGGTGAACCACGACCACTTATACGGGCCGTGCAATGTTATACGGACCGTATAAGTGTCCGTGGAAGTCCCGACGTGCTGAGTTAAGTTCAATTATATAAATGTGATCCCACTTCACTAATTTCATTTCCCACACTTCTTCATCTCTCTCAAGGCTTCTAGAGGGTTCCACACACTTCTTCCATAAGAAATCAAGATAAATTGATGATCAACTCCATCAAACCAACAAAATCAAGTGTATGAAACTCATTGAAGTTCATCCAAGCCAAGAAATTCCAATGGAAGTGAACTAGGGTTTTGGTGTAAGAGGAGTATTTCCGTGCAAGGCTTATTCCTAAACTATCTAATGTAAGTTTTATGATCTTTCCATGTTGTTTAAGGTAATGAGAGGTTGAAAGATGATTATGAAGGAGATAGAAAATGGGTCACAAAGATGAGAATAATGAGATTTTAAGTAGTAGTTTGGAATTGGTCATGAATATCGATATGTTGTGATTGTAAGTCTGCTATAAGTGACATTTAGTACATGGGATAAGTATTATATGTGAGAAAACGCAATAGTGAACTATGACCATGATTCTGGAGGAATTGAAGTGAGATTGTGAAATGTGGATAATGTAGATGAATGATGATTGTTGCTTATAATATTGTGAATGTTGTTATGGATGTTTGGGAGTTGATATTTAATATGAGGAAAGTTGTATAAATAAAGAAAATGCTGCCCAATTTTCTCTAGCATTAGTAAGCACGTTCATATAATCGATTAACTAATGTTGATGCGAATTCCCTTGAAGGTAGAGACGTGAGCGTTGAAGGAGAATGATCAAGCGATAGAATAGCTAAGGAAAAAGGTATGTAAGGCTAGTTCATTATTTCTAAGGCATGACTCCATGGCATGAATTCTCCTATATTTCCATGACTTTCCTACACACAGGAAATTATGAGTCTACGATTATAAAGAGCTTTCATATGATAAAGAAAAGAGATACGATGCGAATATGATAATGATAACCATGAGTTGATCCTAAAAGTTCTAAAGTTCATGATATGCTAATTCCATAAATTTCTTGCTATGAATACGATATGATGTTTCTGTAATCTAATGACCCTATTTACGATCCCTTGAGGTTGTTCGTTGTATTACACTCACTGTAAAATGTTAGTTCCTTCAAGGTGAGATATGATGAATATGATCACTCCATAATATAATCGGGGGTTCTCGACCTGATGTTACCCCAATATTGTTATAGATAGTCTATAAGCTCTAATGCATGTCCTATGACCAATGTTCCAAAAAATTACGAGTCTATGTTCATAGGGGGTTTCATATGAGATAAAGGTAAGAGATCTGCCATAGATACGATAATGGTAATGATGAGCCTAAGTTTAGAGATTATAAAGCCTATCATATGATATTTTTATGAAGTTCATGCTACGAATATGATATGATTTTCATAGATTGTCTTTAAATTCAAATGCAGGCTCTATGAAAAGTTATGATAAGCTTATGAGATGTATGTGATGATAAAATATTTTCGTAGTGATGGCAATGATGATGATGATATATACCGAGCCTTGTTATGGCCGGGTACGGAAGACATGTATGTGATACTGTCGAGCCACTACGTGGCCGAATACGGATATTGTTGAGCCATTACGTGGCCGAATACGGATATTGTCGAGCCACTACGTGGCCGAATACGGATAATGTTTAATGTGTATGAGCAGATACGGTACTATGATATGTATATGTATGTGCATTCTGCGATCCTTAAGAAAAGGTAAAGTAAGCATGACAAACATCTCAAAAAGGTATTTGATCTTTTATTTTGTGTTGTCTTTCACGTTTACTTATGTTACTACTCATGCTTTACATACTCAGTACATATTTCGTACTGACATCCTTTTCTTTGGACACTGTGTTCATGCCCACAGGTAGATAGGGAGGTGACCCAGATTCCTAGGAGTTACACAGCAGGCTTACAGAAGCACTCCATTACTTCGGAGGTGCTTTGTTGAATTGTTATTTTCTGTGTATATATTTGGGCACGACGGGGTCCTGTCCTGCCTTTATGTTAGTACTCCAGTAGAGGCTCGTAGATACGTATGTATGGGTATTATGGTCTCACGATTTCCTTATTGTATGTACATTATTTTGATAGTCGAAAGGCTTATGTATATAAGGTAAATATGTTTCAAGTGGAAATGGTTTTCCTACGATTTGAGTATAAGATTAATGAATGGACGCTTGATGTGTACGATGGGTAATGGTACGAGCGATGCTCGGTGGTTAGCCCCGGGTACCCGTCATGGCCCCTAGTCGGGTTGTGTCAAAAGTGTTATCAACGCAGTTCAGTCCTAGGAAGTGTCTACGAGCCGTGTCTAATAGAGTCTTGTTTATGGTGTGTTGTACGCCACACTAATAAACTGGAGGCTACAGGGTATTTAGGAAAAATGACCATTCTTCTTCTTATGAGATCGTGCGATAGAGCCGTGTATAAGATTTTCTCCTCCCTAATAGTGTGCTATGATTTCCGAAATGCCGCCAAAGGGAAAGGCTACAGCCGTCCAGAAGGGAAAGATTACGATGAAAAGGCGGGTAGAAAGAGAGCTACCAATGAATGTAGAAGAGAGTGAATCACATAATGAGGCTCCATCTAATGCTTCTTCTACTCCGCCTATTATAGAAGAATAAGAAGGGGATTCAGCTCCAACTCCTATGCCTCCAGTTCCTCCACCGGCTACTTCGGGTCAACAAGTGACCGAGGCTATTCATCTATTGACGCAGTTAGTTGCCACCCAAGAACAGCGGCAGGTTTTGGGTTCAAGTGATAGGGCCGTTAGTACTAGAGCCCGTGATTTCATGAGTTTGAATCCTCCGGAGTTTTTCAGGTCAAAGCCGAATGAAGACCCGCAAAGTTTTATTGATGAAATGTTGAGAACATTGAAGATTATTCATGCCCCCGAAACCGAATCTGTGGAGTTAGCATCTTATAGACTCCGAGATGTGGCGGTCTTATGGTATAATAATTGGATATCATCAAGAAAAGAGAATGCGCCTCTCCGGTTTGGCAAGAATTTGTAGATGCCTTCATCCACCACTATTTTCCACCCGAGGTCCGCCGAGCTAGAGCGGATAAGCTCTTAAATTTGAAACAAGGAAATATGAGTTCCCGGGAGTATATCCTTCAGTTTAATTCATTGGCTAGATATGCTCAAACCATGGTGGCCGACATGGGAGATAGTGTCACGACCAAACCGGAGGGCCGCGACGGGCACCCGGTGCTAACCCACCCAGGCACCTCTTAACATACTTTCACATTTACCTCTAGGTGAGCCACATAGCTAAATCATACTTTCTATCCATTATTCATACTAATTCCATTGAACAACAATACATGTTTATGTATATATCACCATTTCTAACAATGACCATAGCAATGTACATAAGCCGATGAGGCTAACAAAATGACATGCAAAATATAGGCCGACAAGGCCAAACACATCTAGAATCATGACTCAATTCAAGGTATTACTCAAAAAGACACTATTCCCACATTCATGACCCATCTTTCTATATCCTTCTACAAGCCAAGTGTTTCAACTTTCAAATACCTTAAACAACATGTAAATACCATAAATCTTACCTTAGATGGTGTAGGAATAAACCTTGGGTGGAAACGCCTCACTTGAGCAAAACCCTAGTTTCACCTTCACTTGGATTCCTTGCCTTGGATGAACTTTAATGGGTTTCTTACACTTGATTCACTTAGTTTGATGTATTTGATCACTAATATCTCTTGAATTCTTGTGGGAGAAGTGTAGAGAGATGTTTTAGAGAGAAGGGGTGTGAAAGGGAAATGAAATGAAATAAGACATGGTCCCTTATTAATACATAAATCTGATTCGTCTGGAAATTATACGGACATTTATACGGTCCATATAAAATTATACTGTCCGTATAGGTGACCGTGAAATCGCCCCTTTAATTCTCGATTCTGTGACCATTTGACGACACTTTATACGGTCCGTATAAGTGATCGTAAAATCACCTCTTCTACATCTTGCCTCTGTGACTATTATACGGCACATTATACGGGCCGTATAACTTTATACGATCCGTATAAGTGACCGTATAATCTCACCAGTGAGGGACTTCACTATGACAATTATGCGGACCATTATACGGACCGTATAACATTATACAGACCGTATAATCGACCGTATAACCCATTTTTTCACTGATCTTGTTTTCGTCACTTCGTTTGATCTCCAATCCTTAGGGAACCTTCTTAGCACTTCTTTATCACCTCATTAACAATCTAAGGGACGTTATAACTCTTCTCCAAAGCATCATTAAATCATTATTAACTCTTTACTCATAATTCCTTTTCGATACCTATCGTATGCCTTGCCTTCTCTTGGCAAACTTTCTTCTTTTATCTCGAATGCCTTTGAAATCTTAATTAGGGTCATCAAACATCATTCCTTACTTATTTAAATACCGTATACTCGTGCTCTTCGTTACTCTATTCACTATGCATCAACGGAAAATTTTCTGAGGTGTAACATTCTTCCCCCCTTAAGAACATTTGTCCTCGAATGTTAAGTCCTCGGGGATTCTATAAAAATTTCGCCAGAGTTTCCTCTATAATATGGCACTACCATCCTGTCACAACAGCCTATAATAACAATGCCTTACAAGGCCACAACATAATAGCAATAGAATTTGGCCACACATAACCCAAATGCATAAAAGAAAACATACATACCTTATGATCTTGATGTCTCATCTTGGATCTCATATTTCCTTCCGCTTCCCATGTCATCTCTTCTCGGTTATTGTTTCTCCACAAAAACTTAACTGAGGCCACTTCTTTATTTGTAAGCCTCCGCACTTGCCTATCTAATATGGCAACGTGTACTTCTTCATAAGTCAACTTTTCTGTCACTTGAACATCATTTACTGGCACGATCCTACTTGTGGAAGGATTCTCTTCTATTTTAGCACCATTGACGAAGCTAACTCAGAAATTAGCAAAATTCCAATGGACCGATTCTTGTGAGCGCAGTTTACAGGAATTGAAAGATAGACTGACTTCAGCTCCAATCCTGACACTTCAAGAAGGATCAGAAGGCTATGTTGTTTATTGTGATGCCTCTGGTGTTGGGTTGGGCTGTGTGCTGATGCAGCATGGAAAGGTTGTTGCCTATGCTTCCAGGCAGTTGCGGAAACATGAGAAGAATTATTCAACCCATGATTTGGAATTAGCTACCGTTATTCATGGTCTAAAGATATGGGGACATTATTTGTATGGTGTTCATGTTGATATTTATACAGATCACAAGAGTCTCCAATAATATTTCAAGCAAAAGGAGTTGAATGTAGCAGAGGCGATGGTTAGAGCAACTGAAAGACTATGATGTGAGTATTCTATATCATTCCGGAAAGCCGAATATGGTAGCTGATGCGCTTAGCCATAAATCCATGGGAAGTCTATGTGACGTTCAACCGGAAAAAAAGGAATTAGGTCGTGAGCTCCACCAGCTAGTTAGCCTAGGAGTCCGCTTAATGGACTCGGGTAATGCAGGAGTTACTGTTCATAATCCAGCTGTTTCATCCCTAGATATGGAAGTGAAAAAGCGCCAGTATGAAGATCCCAAGTTAATTTACTACAGGGATACCCTCCCCCAAAAGGAAAAGTCACCATTTGATATTTCTGTAGATAGGATTCTCAGGTATCGAGGCAGGCTGTGTGTCCCAGATATTGCGGGATTATGCCACCAGATTTTTGAAGAAGCCCATTATTCCCGTTATTCCGTTCATCCAGGAGCGACAAAGATGTACCATGATCTCAAGTTAATGTATTGGTGGAATGGAATGAAGTAGGATATAGCAGAGTTTGTAGCTCAATGTCCAAATTTTCAGCAAGTGAAAATCGAGCATCAAAAGCCAGGAGGATTGTTGCAAGCTATGGAGATTCAAACCTGGAAATGAGAAGTGATCAACATGGATTTTATGGTAGGTTTGCCTCGTTCTCGATGTAAGTATGACTCCACTTGGGTAATCGTGGACAGACTTACAAAATTAGCTCATTTTCTTCCAGTCAGAAATAAATACTCAGTAGAAGATTATGCAAGGTTATATCTTAAAGAGATAGTGCGACTTAATGGTGTTCCAGTATCTATTATCATAGATAGAGGAGTACAATTTACTGCAAATTTCTAGAACTCCTTTCAAGAAGGTTTGGGAACTCAAGTGAGACTCAGCACAGCATTTCATCCACAGACTGATGGCCAAGCTGAACGCACTATCCAGTCCTTGGAAGATATGTTACGGGCATGTGTATTAGACTTCAGAGGTAATTGGGATGAACATTTGCCACTTATCGAATTTGCATACAATAACAGTTATCATTACAGTATCCAGATGGCCCAATATGAGGCTCTATATGAAAGGAAGTGTAGATCACCAATTGGATGGTTTGAAATCAGAGAAACACAATTAATAGGTCAAGAATTGATTCAGCAAGTGGTGGAAAAGATCAAGCTTATCAGAGATCGATTGTTGACAGCCCAGAGTCTCCAGAAATCTTATGCGAACAATCGTCGACGAAACTTGGAACTCCAAGTTAATGATTGGGTATTCCTGAAAGTGTCGCCAATGAAAGGTGTAATGAGATTTGGAAAGAAGGGGAAGCTTAGTCCCCGGTATATCGGACCTTACAAGATTGTGCGCAAGGAAGGCCAAGTGGATTATGAACTAGATCTACCTCCAAAACTTGAATCAGTCCATCCAGTTTTTCACGTGTTGATGCTCCGTAAGTGTATTGGAGATCTTTCCAAAGTCATTCCGGTAAATGATGTTCAAGTTACCGAAAAGTTGGCTTATGAAGAGGTACCCATTGCTATACTAGATAGGCAAGTGTGGAAACTCAGAAACAAAGAGGTAGCCTCAATTAAGGTCTTGTGGAGAAAAAATAACAGAGAGGAAATGACTTGGGAATTAGAAGAAGATATGAAGTCTAGATATCCGCATGTGTTTCCACCCCCAGAATAGGTTCAAGACGATACACCATTGTCATAAGGTATGTAATGCTTTCTTTTAATACTTTTGGTTGTACGTGGCCATGTTTTCTTGTTGTTGTTGTTGTAGCCCTGTGAGGCAATGTTATTATGAGTTGCTGTGACAGAATGGTAGTGCTATATTACAGGGGAAACTCTGGCGAAATTTTTATAGAATTCCCGAGAGCTTAACATTCGAGGACGAATGTTCTTAAGGGGGGAAGAGTGTTACACCTCGGAATTTTAGGTTGTGTGCGGTGAATAGACTAACGCAAGATAAGGTGTACATGATGTCCCTACAAGTAAGAAGGGATACTTAATGATTCTAATTAATATTCCAAAAGACATTTAAGGCAGGAGAAGAAAGCTCATTGGAGAAACTTAAGGTAGAGTTATAAAGCTCTTTATATGGTTAACGAGGTGTTATGTAAGTGCCAAGAAGGTTTCGTAAGGATTTGAGATCAGCGAAGCGACGAGAACAAGCTCGGGAAGAAGTGAGTTATACGACCACTTATACGGTCCGTATAACTTTATATGGTCTGCATAATGCTCCGTATAATAGTCACAGTGAAGGGTCATCACTGGAAGTATTATACAGTCACTTATACGGACAGTATAAAATTATACGGTAACTTATACGGACGGTATAAAATTATACGGACTGTATAAGTTTCCGTATAATCCATAATGGGCAGCTTTGTCCTCTTTTTATAAATATAAGACCCAAGTCTTTGTTTCTCATTTTACACCTTCGCCACACTTCTTGAGACCTCTAGAATATTCCACACACCATATCAACACAAATTCAATAGAGATCAAAGATATATCATCAAGAACCAAGAGAATCAACTGTAGAGAAGATCACTAGGGTTTGTGGAGGTCAAGGTTTCCTTTGGAATTGAAGTTGGGGTTTTCTCAAGTGAAGTATCTTCATCCAAAGATCATTCCTACATAATAAAAGGTGAGTTTTACATCTAATTCATGTTCTTACAAGTATTGAGTGGTTGAAAGACTTGGATTAGAGAAAAAGTAGAATATCGAGCCCAAATGTGGAAATAATGACATCCTTGAATAGTAACTTGACTTTAATCATAGTTCTTGATATGCCATGAGTATAATCTTGCTGTGAAGGGTACAAATGACGTTAAAGAAGTATTATATGGGAATGAATATGGTGTTATGTCATAGCTATGGCTATGGATGACCTTGAAAGGGTGTTTTGAGAATTGAATGATGTTTAACGTAAAGAAGTTAATTGATTATGATATGATGGGCGTGCTATTGATGTTTGGGAGTTGTTTATTAGATGGAGGAAGTTGTTGGAACAAAGGAAATGCTGCCCAATTTTTTTTAGCTCTTAATCGTTTTAGTTGAGACTTAAGTATACTTCCAATTATCCAATTTTGTTACGAATTCTCTTGAATGTAGAATCGTGAGCTTGGAAGGAAAGCGTTTAGTTGATAAAGTTAAAGATACGCAAAGGTATGTAAGGCTAGTTCCCTTCTTTCAAAGGCATGACTTCTATGTTATGATTTCCTTTCTATATTTCCATGACCTTCTTACATCCCAAAGGAAGAAAGTTAAAGATTCTTAAGAGTTTCTTATGAGATAGAGATGAGAGATGTTCCATGATAATGATGACGATAATGATGCTATTATGAGCTTGATAATTTGATCTTTATGATTTCATTGATGTTATTTCTTGTTGTTGCCTTACCTCATGTTATTAGTTCCTTCAATGTGAGACATAGTGATGGTGATTATTCCATAATGTAATCGGAGGTTCCCGACCTTACGTCACTTCGATAGTGTTACAGCTTTTACTTGAGCTCTTATGCATGCTTCATATTATGTATATGTAAGATTACACCGTGCCTAGTTGGCCGGGCAGTCACCACTATGATAGGCGTAGTGCGAAGCTGTGATGATGATTACACCGTGCCTAATTGGCCGGGCCGACACCACTAGTGGGCGGCTTGAGATGTTTACCCCGGACGCGGGCTAATGATGATCAAGCCGTACCTATATCGTCGGGCAGTTTATATATGTATACATGATCTAATGATATTTATTATAAAAGTATTATGCATGATTCCGCCTTAAGAGGCAATCAGTTGCAGGTTATCTCTTTATCTTATGATCTCTTATTTCTTTATTATGTTATTGTACCTGCCTTACATACTCAGTACATTGTTCGTAATGACGTTCTTTTCTTTTATGGACATTGTGTTCATGCCCATAGATAGATAGAGAGATGGTGCAGACGCTTAGGAGCTTTATTCAGTAGATTTGCAGGAGCACTCCACTACTCCGGAGTTGCCACTTCATGGTATACTCTTTTGTGCACATATTGAGGCATTGCGTGGTCTTGTCCCGTCCTTATGATTTCAGTATTCGATTAGAGGCTCGTAGATACTCATGTGTGGGAAGGATGAGTTATAAAGCTCTTTATATGGTTAACGAGGTGTTATGTAAGTGCCAAGAAGGTTTCGTAAGGATTTGAGATCAACGAAGCGACGAGAACAAGCTCGGGAAGAAGTGAGTTATACGACCACTTATACGGTCCGTATAACTTTATATGGTCTGCATAATGCTCCGTATAATAGTCACCGTGAAGGGTCATCACTGGAAGTATTATACAGTCACTTATACGGACAGTATAAAATTATACGGTAACTTATACGGACGGTATAAAATTATACGGACTGTATAAGTTTCCGTATAATCCATAATGGGCAGCTTTGTCCACTTTTTATAAATATAAGACCCAAGTCTTTGTTTCTCATTTTACACCTTCGCCACACTTCTTGAGACCTCTAGAATATTCCACACACCATATCAACACAAATTCAATAGAGATCAAAGATATATCATCAAGAACCAAGAGAATCAACTGTAGAGAAGATCACTAGGGTTTGTGGAGGTCAAGGTTTCCTTTGGAATTGAAGTTGGGGTTTTCTCAAGTGAAGTATCTTCATCCAAAGATCATTCCTACATAATAAAAGGTGAGTTTTACATCTAATTCATGTTCTTACAAGTATTGAGTGGTTGAAAGACTTGGATTAGAGAAAAAGTAGAATATCGAGCCCAAATGTGGAAATAATGACATCCTTGAATAGTAACTTGACTTTAATCATAGTTCTTGATATGCCATGAGTATAATCTTGCTGTGAAAGGTACAAATGACGTTAAAGAAGTATTATATGGGAATGAATATGGTGTTATGTCATAGCTATGGCTATGGATGACCTTGAAAGGGTGTTTTGAGAATTGAATGATGTTTAACGTAAAGAAGTTAATTGATTATGATATGATGGGCGTGCTATTGATGTTTGGGAGTTGTTTATTAGATGGAGGAAGTTGTTGGAACAAAGGAAATGCTGCCCAATTTTTGTTAGCTCTTAATCGTTTTAGTTGAGACTTAAGTATACTTCCAATTATCAAATTTTGTTACGAATTCTCTTGAATGTAGAATCGTGAGCTTGGAAGGAAAGCGTTTAGTTGATAAAGTTAAAGATACGCAAAGGTATGTAAGGCTAGTTCCCTTCTTTCAAAGGCATGACTTCTATGTTATGATTTCCTTTCTATATTTCCATGACCTTCTTACATCCCAAAGGAAGAAAGTTAAAGATTCTTAAGAGTTTCTTATGAGATAGAGATGAGAGATGTTCCATGATAATGATGACGATAATGATGCTATTATGAGCTTGATAATTTGATCTTTATGATTTCATTGATGTTATTTCTTGTTGTTGCCTTACCTCATGTTATTAGTTCCTTCAATGTGAGACATAGTGATGGTGATTATTCCATAATGTAATCGGAGGTTCCCGACCTTACGTCACTTCGATAGAGTTACAGCTTTTACTTGAGCTCTCATGCATGCTTCATATTATGTATATGTAAGATTACACCGTGCCTAGTTGGCCGGGCAGTCACCACTATGATAGGCGTAGTGCGAAGCTGTGATGATGATTACACCGTGCCTAATTGGCCGGGCCGACACCACTAGTGGGCGGCTTGAGATGTTTACCCCGGACGCGGGCTAATGATGATCAAGCCGTACCTATATCGTCGGGCAGTTTATATATGTATACATGATCTAATGATATTTATTATAAAAGTATTATGCATGATTCCGCCTTAAGAGGCAATCAGTTGCAGGTTATCTCTTTATCTTATGATCTCTTATTTCTTTATTATGTTATTGTACCTGCCTTACATACTCAGTACATTGTTCGTAATGACGTTCTTTTCTTTTATGAACATTGTGTTCATGCCCATAGATAGATAGAGAGATGGTGCAGACGCTTAGGAGCTTTATTCAGTAGATTTGCAGGAGCACTCCACTACTCCGGAGTTGCCACTTCATGGTATATTCTTTTGTGCACATATTGAGGCATTGCGTGGTCTTGTCCCGTCCTTATGATTTCAGTATTCGATTAGAGGCTCGTAGATACTCATGTGTGGGAAGGATGAGTTATAAAGCTCTTTATATGGTTAACGAGGTGTTATGTAAGTGCCAAGAAGGTTTCGTAAGGATTTGAGATCAACGAAGTGACGAGAACAAGCTCGGGAAGAAGTGAGTTATACGACCACTTATACGGTCCGTATAACTTTATATGGTCTGCATAATGCTCCGTATAATAGTCACAGTGAAGGGTCATCACTGGAAGTATTATACAGTCACTTATACGGACAGTATAAAATTATACGGTAACTTATACGGACGGTATAAAATTATACGGACTGTATAAGTTTCCGTATAATCCATAATGGGCAGCTTTGTCCACTTTTTATAAATATAAGACCCAAGTCTTTGTTTCTCATTTTACACCTTCGCCACACTTCTTGAGACCTCTAGAATATTCCACACACCATATCAACACAAATTCAATAGAGATCAAAGATATATCATCAAGAACCAAGAGAATCAACTGTAGAGAAGATCACTAGGGTTTGTGGAGGTCAAGGTTTCCTTTGGAATTGAAGTTGGGGTTTTCTCAAGTGAAGTATCTTCATCCAAAGATCATTCCTACATAATAAAAGGTGAGTTTTACATCTAATTCATGTTCTTACAAGTATTGAGTGGTTGAAAGACTTGGATTAGAGAAAAAGTAGAATATCGAGCCCAAATGTGGAAATAATGACATCCTTGAATAGTAACTTGACTTTAATCATAGTTCTTGATATGCCATGAGTATAATCTTGCTGTGAAGGGTACAAATGACGTTAAAGAAGTATTATATGGGAATGAATATGGTGTTATGTCATAGCTATGGCTATGGATGACCTTGAAAGGGTGTTTTGAGAATTGAATGATGTTTAACGTAAAGAAGTTAATTGATTATGATATGATGGGCGTGCTATTGATGTTTGGGAGTTGTTTATTAGATGGAGGAAGTTGTTGGAACAAAGGAAATGCTGCCCAATTTTTGTTAGCTCTTAATCGTTTTAGTTGAGACTTAAGTATACTTCCAATTATCCAATTTTGTTACGAATTCTCTTGAATGTAGAATCGTGAGCTTGGAAGGAAAGCGTTTAGTTGATAAAGTTAAAGATACGCAAAGGTATGTAAGGCTAGTTCCCTTCTTTCAAAGGCATGACTTCTATGTTATGATTTCCTTTCTATATTTCCATGACCTTCTTACATCGCAAAGGAAGAAAGTTAAAGATTCTTAAGAGTTTCTTATGAGATAGAGATGAGAGATGTTCCATGATAATGATGACGATAATGATGCTATTATGAGCTTGATAATTTGATCTTTATGATTTCATTGATGTTATTTCTTGTTGTTGCCTTACCTCATGTTATTAGTTCCTTCAATGTGAGACATAGTGATGGTGATTATTCCATAATGTAATCGGAGGTTCCCGACCTTACGTCACTTCGATAGAGTTACAGCTTTTACTTGAGCTCTCATGCATGCTTCATATTATGTATATGTAAGATTACACCGTGCCTAGTTGGCCGGGCAGTCACCACTATGATAGGCGTAGTGCGAAGCTGTGATGATGATTACACCGTGCCTAATTGGCCGGGCCGACACCACTAGTGGGCGGCTTGAGATGTTTACCCCGGACGCGGGCTAATGATGATCAAGCCGTACCTATATCGTCGGGCAGTTTATATATGTATACATGATCTAATGATATTTATTATAAAAGTACTATGCATGATTCCGCCTTAAGAGGCAATCAGTTGCAGGTTATCTCTTTATCTTATGATCTCTTATTTCTTTATTATGTTATTGTACCTGCCTTACATACTCAGTACATTGTTCGTAATGACGTTCTTTTCTTTTATGGACATTGTGTTCATGCCCATAGATAGATAGAGAGATGGTGCAGACGCTTAGGAGCTTTATTCAGTAGATTTGCAGGAGCACTCCACTACTCCGGAGTTGCCACTTCTTGGTATATTCTTTTCTGCACATATTGAGGCATTGCGTGGTCTTGTCCCGTCCTTATGATTTCAGTATTCGATTAGAGGCTCGTAGATACTTATGTGTGGGTAATAGATGTTATATGACCTCTTTAGCATACACTTCGTACACCATTTTTATAGCCTTATGGGCCTATGTTTATATATATGTTTTCGGGAGGTATTTAGTGATCATTCATAGTAAGTCTTGATTTGAGAAATTTTATATATATGTTCAAGTTGGGTATGATAGTTAGCATGATGAGTGGTGCTCGGTAACCAGCTCCAGGTACCTGTCATGGCCCATTAGTTGGGTCATGACAAAAGTAGTATCAGAGCAGTTTCGTCCTAGGGTGTGTCTATTATGTTATGCATTCGATGAAGAGGCTCGTAGACAGATTCATACAATTAGATGTCTTGTGACCTTCTCGGTCCATTTTTTGTTATACCGTTTTGGCAGCCTTGTTAGTTTGTATATATGGGCATAGTTTGATGGCGAACATATGTGCATGTATCTCTTAGACTCATGTCCCTTACAGATTATGACATTTATGAGTTATCTTTATGGCCTACTTAGATATGATTATGAGATGTATAACATGAGGTGTTTGGTAGGTTAGCTCTGGGTGCTCGTCATGGCCCTCCGGTTGGATCATGACAAAAGTGGTATCAAAGAAGTTCGTCGGGCTGTCTACGATCCATGTCTAGTAGAGTTCCATTTAGGGGTGTGCAGTGCACCACACTTATAAATAGAAGGCTGCAGGACATTTAAGAAGAATGACCTTTCTTTGTCATCTTAGATCGTACGATAGAGCCACGTTATAAGGAATCCCTTTTCCTGACCGTGTGTTATGATTTCAACGATGCCTGTGAAGAGGAAAGCTTCAGCGGTCCAGAAGGGAAAGTCAGTGGCTGATAGGAGAAATGGACGGGTACTACCAGTAGAGGTTGAAGAGAGGGAGTCCCAGAATGAGGCTTCATATCGGTCCTCTCATACTCCGCTCGCCCTAGAGGAGCATAGAGAAGCTCCAGCTCCAACACCCGCAGTTCCTCTACCAGATACCTCAGGCCAGGAGATGAGAGAGGCCATTTAGTTGTTGAACCAGTTAGTAGCCACTCAGGCCCATCGACAGGGTACGGGTCATGGTGCCAGAGTTTGAGATTTTATTAATTTAGACCCTCCAGAATTCTTTGGGTCGAAACCAGATGAGGACCCGCAGAATTTTATAGATGGAATGCTGAGGACATTGCGGGTGATGCATACTTCAGACACTGAGTCTGTGGAGTTAGCTACCTATAAATTGCAGGATGTTTTCATTTATTGGTACGAGGCTTGGGTGTTGTCCTGAGGGATTAATGCACCTCCACAAGTGTGGCTGAAGTTCGTAGATGCCTTCCTTCAACATTATTTGTCGCCAGAGATTCGACAGGCCAGAATTGACAGGTTCTTAAACCTTATACGGGGGAACATGATTGCTCGGGAGTATAGCATTCATTTTAATTCATTGGCTAGGTATGCTCCAGCTATGCTAGCTGATATGGGAGACTGTGTTTATTGATTTATGAGTGGATTGGGACACTATTTAATTGATGACTGCTTCACGGCCTCGCTTCAGATAGGTATAGATATTTCCCGCATTTTGGCGCACGCTCAAAATCTTGAGGAGCGTCACAGCAGCGGAGGGTCGAGCGTGAACATAATAGGGGTTATAGTAAGAGTGATAGATCTTCCGGTGCTGTTAGTGAGTTTAGAGGGGACCAGAGGCAGCAATATTCTAGACACTCAGGCTATTCAGCGGCTAGTGCACCTTCGCGATTTGCAGGCCAGAGATTTGATCGATCTGTTTATTCAGGACTAGGTTAGAGTTCCAGAGCTTTAGGTTCTCAGTATAGAGGCGATTCAGGCCAGATGAGGCCACCTTTACCATGATGTACTCGGTGTGGTAAGCTACATTCTGGACAGTGCCATTTAGGTTATGATGTTTGTTATGCCTGCGGTCAGCTAGGCCATATTATGCGTGAGTGCCCATCGAGGGGTGGTAGAGGTGTAGCTCAGCCTATCGGATCAGCAGCTGGTTCGTCATCTTCTGTAGGCCCTCCGAGGAAAAGCTCTCAGATGTCAACAGGATATGGTAGATATAAAGGGGGAGCGCCCAGCTCGAGCAGTCCTCAGAACCGCATTTATGCACTGGCGGGTCTACAGGATCTTGAGTCTCCGCCTGATATGGTTACAGGTATACTATTAGTATCGTCTCATGATATATATGCTTTGATTGATTCGGGTTCTACATTATCGTATGTTACTGCTTTTGTTGTTGGTCAATTTGGCGTGAAACCCGAGTCGATCAAACCTTTTGAGGTGTTTACACCCGTTGGTGATCTAGTAATAGCTAGATGGGTATATAGAAATTGTGTGGTTGTAGTCTATGATCGTCATACTATGGCAGATTTGATTGAGTTAGATATGATAGATTTGAACGTGATCATGGGTATGGATTGGTTGGCTTCTTTGCTATGTTAATGTTGATTATAGAACGAATATGGTTCGATTTCAGTTCCCAGGAGAGCCAGTTCTGGAGTGGAAGGAGCATCGCCGAAAGGTAGGTTTATTTCCTATCTCAAGGCAATGAAGATGATTGCCAAGGGTTGTATCTATCCTCTAGTCCAGGTTCAGGATACAGAAGAAAATCCACTAACTCTTCAGTCTGTCCCAGTAGTAAATGAGTTTCCGGATGTATTTCCATATGACTTCCAGGTCTTCCACCAGAGCAGGAGATTGATTTTTCAATTGACGTATTACCAGATATTAAGCCAATATCAATTCCTCTTTATAGAATGGCACCTGTTGAATTAAGGGAGTTGAAGGAGCAACTGAAGGATTTTCTTCAGAAAGGCTTTATCAGGCCTAGTTAGTCACCTTGGGGAGCATTTGTGTTGTTTGTAAAAAAAAAAAGATAGCTCATTACGGATGTGTATCAACTACTGGCAGCTGAATAAGGTGAAAATAAAGAACAAATATCCACTTCTGAGGGTTGATGATTTATTTGATCAGTTGTAGGGTGCTAAATGGTTCTCAAAGATAGATTTAACATCAAGGTATCAGTAGGGGAGGGCTGGAGAGAAACATATCTCGAAGAAAGCTTTCAGAACCAGATACGGTCACTTTGAGTTTCGTGTAATGTCGTTTGGGTTGACTAATGCACTGGCGGTATTCATGGATTTAATGAACAGCGTATTCAGGCCCTTCTTAGATCTATTTGTGATTGTGCTTATCAACGATATTCTGGTATACTCTCGATCAGAGGTAGAGCATGCAGATCATTTACGCGCTGTCCTTAAAGTTCTTCAGGCCCGAAAGCTGCATGCAAAGTTTTCTAAATGCGAGTTCTGGTTGAATTATGTTACTTTTTTAGGGTACATTATTTCAGCTGATGGTATTCGAGTGGATACACAGAAGATCGAAGCTGTGAAGACTTGGCAGAGACCTACAACACCCACGGAGGTTCGTAGTTTTTTGGGTTTGGTAGGATATTACAGAAGATTCGTAGAAGGTTTTTCTTTCGTAGAAGATTCGTAGAAGGTTTTTCTTTCATTAGCTAATTTCTAGAGGATGGATGCTTGTGAGCATTGTTTCTAGGAGTTGAAGAACATATTGACTTCATCCCCGGTTCTGACACTTCCGAAGGGATCAGAAGGCTATGTTATTTATTGTGATACTTCAAGCGTTGAGCTAGGTTGTGTGTTAATGCAGCATGGTAGAGTTATAGCTTATGCTTCAAGGCAGCTGAGGAAGCATGAGAAGAATTATCCAACACATGATCTAGAGTTAGCCGCGGTGATTCATGCATTGAAGATGTGGAGGTATTACTTGTATGGTCTTCATGTGGATATTTATACAGACTGTAAGAGTCTCCAGCATATTTTCAATCAGAAGGAGTTGAATTTGCGGCAAAGACAATGGTTGGAGCTATTGAAAGATTATGATGTTAGTATCTTGTATCATCCTAGAAAGGCGAACGTAGTAGCCGATGCCCTTAGCCGTAGATCCATGGGTAGCTTATGTGATGTTCAGCTAGAGAAAAGGGTGTTAGTTTGTGAGCTTCACTGGTTAGCTAGCCTAGGAGTTCGATTATCGGACTCGAGCAGTACAGAAGTTACTATTCAGGATGCGGTAGTCTCACCTTTAGTAGCTGAGGTGAAGGAGCGGCAGTACGAGGATCGCATGTTAGTTCATTACAGAGATACATCTCCACAGAAGAAAAAGTCACCATTCGAGATTTCTATAGACGGAGTTCTCAAATATCGAGGCAGACTATGTTTTCCTGATGTTGCAGGATTATACCGTCAGATTATGGGGGAGACTCATTGCTCCCGTTATTCTATACTTCCAGGGATGACGAAGAAGTATCATGGTATTAAGGAAGTCTATTGGTGGGATGGAATAAAGAAAGACGTAGCAAAGTTTGTAGCCCAATGTCCAAGTTGTCAGCTGGTGAACATTGAACATCAGAAGCCCGATGGGTTATTGCAAGCTATCTGTCACGACCCAACCCCGTGGGCCGCGACTGGCACCCTAGCTGGGTACCCGTACATACCTACCTGACCGAATTTTGTATCGTACAGATTTTTCTTTTCAAACGGATATTACAGAAGTAGGCCGATACAGATACGGCACGCGCGCAAACATATATATATATACCTGAACATGCAGACATTTACAGATAAGCCGATAAGGCTAACATACAGACGAAACCCGTAACCCACACATCTATCTACAGGCCTCTACAGACATACAGAATCATATGACGGGACAGGGCCCCGCCATACCCAGAACTTCCATACATACAGAACATACGGAAAACAGAAGATATATATACCAAAGTACATGCTCCGAATCAAAAGGAGCTCTTCAAGATAGCAGAACCTGTGCCCTAGACTGGCGGCGTGTCACCGAGTGCGCCTGTACCTGCGGGCATGTAACGCAGCCCCCGAAGAACGGGGGTCAGTACGAAAATGTACCGAGTATGTAAAGCAGAAACATAACAGATACAATCATAGTCCGAACCGGAGTCACAGAAATATAACGGACAAAACTATACATCAGACGGACGGACAGAGTCATGATCCAGACCGACATACAGAATCGTGGTCCACACAGATAAACAGAATCATGGTTCGGACGAACCGACGGAATCATAATCCGGACAGACGAGCAGAATCAGAATCCATACGGACATACAGAATCAGAATCCATACGGACATATAGAATCAGAAGCCATACGGACATACAGACATAGTCGTAATTCAGACGGACAGACAGAATTATGCATGCAGAGTAGTGCAGAGTCATATTGAACCATACAGAATCATACAGAGGCATGTGCTTATATAAATACTGATGGCACATGCATACAGACATACAGATTCCGGCCCTGTCTGGGGGCGCGGTAACAGAACCCGGCCCTCTTAGTACGGGACGCGGTGGACAGACAGAATCAGATCAGATCAGATCAGATCAGATCATATCAGATGCCATCCTGGCCGCCATCCCCATACACAGATCAATATATCAAAATCATACAGATATAACATATCCCGGCCCGTACGCCGAGGGACGCGGTGAACAATGCAGAGAAATATGCACGATAACAGAACCTGGCCCGGGACGCAGTGAAGGAATGCATTGAGACAGCCACGAACAGATCCATGGGAAACCACATACATACAGAATCACATACGGACTCAATCAGACTAAAGGGTGCCAACCGGCAAGTCAGAATCAGAGTATACGGATAGTATGCATAGTACGCGCCTATATCCTATTTGGGAAGGCACGACAGATTATTATCAGAATCAGATTCTCAGATGTTCAGAAATCATTTTGTAAGAATTTCATAAAAATAGTTGTATCATGATCAAAATAATAGTTCAGATGGTTTCTGAGAAAATCAGACAAAACGGAAGTATTTAAAGTATTACAGAAGATATCGGGCCTTGCGGGCCCGCCTCGGACCAACTCGAGGCAACATATGTAAATTATCGCTAATAGACCTTATGAGGTCATCCATAATCGTTTGGAAGTGTTCCGACTCCGTTTAGGGAAGTTTTGTACAAAAATTCACTTTAAAGGCAATTTGTAAGAAAATAGCTTCAGTTGAATTGGAGCGGTTTTCCGTCTCGAATTCCGGGGAACGGAGTCGTACTTAAGGCTCGCGGCCGAGCCTATCACATCCAGAACATGCCTAGGAACAAAGGGAAGTGCTTCACATACCTCGATAGCGCCTTACGCTCGCTTGGCGTCGACTTCAATTTCGTCCAAAATCTAGAAATGGTCAAGTTTACCATTTGTTAGTTTCAAACTTTTCAATAATCCAACTTAACACTGACTTGCCTACCGAAATTTCGGCAGCATTTCCTCTGTATATAAGACATCCCCGAGACTTAGCTCGGCTCAATTCATCATCACAACAACCCAGAAATAGCATCAATAACAACAATATGCATTAAACATACGATATGGCATCACTAGCCATCCTTTCGACATAACGAAACATTTTGCGTTTCAACCTTACATTTCCAACCCAAACTTATTATTCTCATATTCATCATCCATCAAAATCATTACAACATACGTCGGAAGCATCCATACCATTTTCACACAATATTCATAAGGTATGCAAACATTCAAACTTTCCATTAAGCCACTACTTTTCCAATTTTTCCTAACCTTCAACATACAAGTTCATTATACATTTCCATCTTCCAAATTCATCCACAATAATCATAATTTGCCTCTTGATACTTTCATTTCCATTTTTACATAAACCATAACAAAGTTGTATGTTTTCCTACAACAACTTAATAACCATTAAGTTCCTTCACTCTCCTCACATAATCCATGATTAAAACAACCAAAATATTAATTCAAATCAGTCCATCAATTTCAATTAAAACAGCCCCTCACCAATAAATTTCAACAAAACAACAAACGAGTTTATAATGCTGTTTTCTCCGTTCTAATTCGTTAAAACTCTAAATAAACACTTTAATAACATAAAAGGAATATTATAAATACCTTATCAGAAGCTCCACCACGAAAATGTCATCCCCCAAGACCAATATTTATCTCAAATTGAAGGCAACGCAACGTACAACGTTTTTCTCTTCATGAGCTTCGGGATTCGGAGCTCGGATTTTGATCAAAATGGCTTCCTTAGCCTTGAAGTTTTCTCTCTCTCTCTCTAATGTTCTTGGAAGATCTTATCTGAAAATGATCAGCCCTAAAGTGAATTTGCCATATATATTAACGTTAATGGGCCTCATGGGCCAAAACATTAGTGTTTGGGTCGGGTCCAAACTTGCTGCCCTGCCAGCCCAAATTGCATCGTCCATATTTCCTTATCCAAATATCATTTTGACGAGAGGTTTGTTGTGTTGGAAACTAGACTCGATGAACTTAATTTTAGGCTTTTGAAACACCTTAAAACTCCTCATATACTAGGAGATATGCCTCCAACAATATGGGCTAAAAATCTGGTCCGAGATTTTTCTGAAGTTGTTCGGATTCATTTCGTTCAGATTCGTTTAACTTCTAATCCTCTTCCGACCCTCGTGTAACCTCTTATACATGCATATACATAGTCATATACATACATAACAATCTATACACATCTCGAAGGGTCCGGAGAATCACAATAACCTTAAACGTAACTGGAGAACTTACGAAGCTTCGACGAAACTCCAATCGCAAAAATATATTCATATCTTTTATCCATCTTCTATAACATTACTAATAATCTCAAATACTTTAAAAGGGCACTCACATTACCTCATATACGCTCATAACGCGATTTCAAATCCTTTAGGTTACGATGTCACCTCGGGATACTTAAGGCAACCATACATATATAACGATATTCTTACTAACTCGATTAACTTTCCTTGAACTTTCTTAACTCATTTTTTTCTTGTCTTAATTAAAATAGCACAGACTCTTACGGGGTGTAACATCCTCCCCCCCCCCCCCCTTTAAAACATTCGTCCTCGAATGTTAAATTGACCTCATGGGGCGTCATTCCATTTCGGGAGGGTTCCTTTCATAGTCGTCCTTCGTGGACTTTCCGACATGGCTTCTTTACCAGCATGATGGGGTAATTCTTCACATCACTGATTCAAACGCCTTCATAATATATTTTCTCATACCCCACATAATTATCGGACCATAAACTATATTCGCGTAGCAGACGAATGCTTTTCAGACATTATAAGTAATCGTCACTTCTTGGTACACTTCTGAGTTTCTTACCACATTATCGTAATCCCACTTCATACCAGACACCTCATACCAAACAGATTCAGAACTAGGACCGGACGCGTAGAAGCATATCGGACGGATTCGTAATCGGAGGCAGACGTATTAAACTATGGCGGACGGATTCACAGTCAAAATCAGAGGTACGGAAGTATGTCAGACAAATCTGAGATCGGAGTCAGACGTACAGAGAGGTATCAGACAGATTCGAAATCAGAATCAGACGTACAGAAATGTATCATACAGAGTCGTGATCAAAGTCAGACAGACAGAAATGTATCAGACAGAGTCGTAATTAAAATCAGACATACGGAGATGTATGAGACAGACGCGTGATCAAGATCAGACGTACAGAGGCGTAATAGGCAGAGCCTTATCAGAATCGGAAGTGCAGAAGTATAACAGATAGAATCCGAATTAGAGTCAGATCACTCCTATTAAGGCTCCAGTGATTTATAAAAAAAAAATTCCTTATTGGTGAACTTGTTTTCCAAGTTATCATACAAATTGTCTTGCGTGTCGCTTATCGACTCTTTCTGAGATTTCCCCTTATTCACACTTCTTATTTTTCACCTTTCCTACTATTCTTCATCTGTCACAACCTTAGTTGCCGGGACTCGGCTCTTGATCCATATGGGCACCAAATGAAAATCATACACACGCATACACACATACAGATATATTTACTAGTATCTTACTGGCGAACGTTTCTGACTGTTATTCAAATCCGCTCAATTTCCCGAGCGGTGTTGCACCTTTTCTTTTTGCCCATTTAGTCCGCCTCGTTCTGCGCAACTCCTGTAAGGGCACTAAATTACTCCACACATTCTATTTTCCTTTTGGTTACCTCAAATTTCCATTTATATCTATCATACTTACTCTTGTGCAAAATTTTGCATTACTTCCCAGGGGGGTCACCCATCGCAGAATTGCTCTGGCTTGAGCACGCTTAACCCCGAAACTTTCATGCATTTGGACGTGTTAGGGCTGATATAATTTCGTCAATTGCCCTGCAGGACCTTTGTCACATAAGTTTAGGGCAAATCGAGGTCTTAGCAAATTTTTGGAAAATTTATGTAGCGGGTCCCACCCCCGGCTAAGTTGCACAATTACCATATTGCCTTTCTGAATCTCCGATATTCACTTTCATACACATATACATACAATTACAGACAGGCCACAGATTTAAGACTTCGTCCCACGAATTCCGTCTCCAAATAGTCGGTGAAATCTGATAAAATATCACCATAAGGTGCTCTCCAACCACCGACAGAATAAAACTAAATTCCGACAAGTATCGCGGAACCTGTTTGTACTTACTTTATATATATTTACTTCCATATCTCTGGAAAAACAATTTGGGCAGAGGTTCCTCTGTATTTCTTACTATCCGAAACCTGTACACAAGAAATACCAACCATGCCTCACAGGGCCAACACATATACGCATATATATACATCATATCATGTCGTCTCGTAACCACACGGGGCTAACAATTACAGATAAAATTATATAGATGTCGAGGCTTACCTCACATGCCCAACTCGAACAACATCGGAGGCTCCTTCCTGTTCACTTTTCTGTTCAATCTTCAACCTTATATTTCTACCACACTTCAAACAACTTCTCCGACACACAACTTTCATATTATTGCTTACCTGAGTACTGTGCGGCCTCCAATATCATCAGCCATTGCCTTCTGTTGATGCCGTCCTTTGGCTGAAATTAAAAGTTAGTCGAAAGGAATTCATATCCTACAGCTGGCTCTATCGCATGATCTAAGATTCAAAGAAGGGTGACATCCTAGATGCCCTGTAGCTTCCTGTTTATAGATGTGGTGCACAACACATCGATAAACAGGACTCTACTAGACACGGCCTGTAGACTTTCCGAGGACTAACCGCTCTGATATCACTTCTGTCACGACCCAACCCCGTGGGCCGCGACTGGCACCCTAGCTGGGTACCCGTACATACCTACCTGACCGAATTTCGTATCGTACAGATTTTTCTTTTCAAACGGATATTACAGAAGTAGGCCGATACAGATACGGCACGCGCGCAAACATATATATATATACCTGAACATGCAGACATTTACAGATAAGCCGATAAGGCTAACATACAGACGAAACCCGTAACCCACACATCTATCTACAGGCCTCTACAGACATACAGAATCATATGACGGGACAGGGCCCCGCCATACCCAGAACTTCCATACATACAGAACATACGGAAAACAGAAGATATATATACCAAAGTACATGCTCCGAATCAAAAGGAGCTCTTCAAGATAGCAGAACCTGTGCCCTAGACTGGCGGCGTGTCACCGAGTGCGCCTGTACCTGCGGGCATGTAACGCAGCCCCCGAAGAACGGGGGTCAGTACGAAAATGTACCGAGTATGTAAAGCAGAAACATAACAGATACAATCATAGTCCGAACCGGAGTCACAGAAATATAACGGACAAAACTATACATCAGACGGACGGACAGAGTCATGATCCAGACCGACATACAGAATCGTGGTCCACACAGATAAACAGAATCATGGTTCGGACGAACCGACGGAATCATAATCCGGACAGACGAGCAGAATCAGAATCCATACGGACATACAGAATCAGAATCCATACGGACATATAGAATCAGAAGCCATACGGACATACAGACATAGTCGTAATTCAGACGGACAGACAGAATTATGCATGCAGAGTAGTGCAGAGTCATATTGAACCATACAGAATCATACAGAGGCATATGCTTATATAAATACTGATGGCACATGCATACAGACATACAGATTCCGGCCCTGTCTGGGGGCGCGGTAACAGAACCCGGCCCTCTTAGTACGGGACGCGGTGGACAGACAGAATCAGATCAGATCAGATCAGATCAGATCATATCAGATGCCATCCTGGCCGCCATCCCCATACACAGATCAATATATCAAAATCATACAGATATAACATATCCCGGCCCGTACGCCGAGGGATGCGGTGAACAATGCAGAGAAATATGCACGATAACAGAACCTGGCCCGGGACGCAGTGAAGGAATGCATTGAGACAGCCACGAACAGATCCATGGGAAACCACATACATACAGAATCACATACGGACTCAATCAGACTAAAGGGTGCCAACCGGCAAGTCAGAATCAGAGTATACGGATAGTATGCATAGTACGCGCCTATATCCTATTTGGGAAGGCACGACAGATTATTATCAGAATCAGATTCTCAGATGTTCAGAAATCATTTTGTAAGAATTTCATAAAAATAGTTGTATCATGATCAAAATAATAGTTCAGATGGTTTCTGAGAAAATCAGACAAAACGAAAGTATTTAAAGTATTACAGAAGATATCGGGCCTTGCGGGCCCGCCTCGGACCAACTCGAGGCAACATATGTAAATTATCGCTAATAGACCTTATGAGGTCATCCATAATCGTTTGGAAGTGTTCCGACTCCGTTTAGGGAAGTTTTGTACAAAAATTCACTTTAAAGGCAATTTGTAAGAAAATAGCTTCAGTTGAATTGGAGCGGTTTTCCGTCTCGAATTCCGGGGAACGGAGTCGTACTTAAGGCTCGCGGCCGAGCCTATCACATCCAGAACATGCCTAGGAACAAAGGGAAGTGCTTCACATACCTCGATAGCGCCTTACGCTCGCTTGGCGTCGACTTCAATTTCGTCCAAAATCTAGAAATGGTCAAGTTTACCATTTGTTAGTTTCAAACTTTTCAATAATCCAACTTAACACTGACTTGCCTACCGAAATTTCGGCAGCATTTCCTCTGTATATAAGACATCCCCGAGACTTAGCTCGGCTCAATTCATCATCACAACAACCCAGAAATAGCATCAATAACAACAATATGCATTAAACATACGATATGGCATCACTAGCCATCCTTTCGACATAACGAAACATTTTGCGTTTCAACCTTACATTTCCAACCCAAACTTATTATTCTCATATTCATCATCCATCAAAATCATTACAACATACGTCGGAAGCATCCATACCATTTTCACACAATATTCATAAGGTATGCAAACATTCAAACTTTCCATTAAGCCACTACTTTTTCAAATTTTCCTAACCTTCAACATACAAGTTCATTATACATTTCCATCTTCCAAATTCATCCACAATAATCATAATTTGCCTCTTGATACTTTCATTTCCATTTTTACATAAACCATAACAAAGTTGTATGTTTTCCTACAACAACTTAATAACCATTAAGTTCCTTCACTCTCCTCACATAATCCATGATTAAAACAACCAAAATATTAATTCAAATCAGTCCATCAATTTCAATTAAAACAGCCCCTCACCAATAAATTTCAACAAAACAACAAACGAGTTTATAATGCTGTTTTCTCCGTTCTAATTCGTTAAAACTCTAAATAAACACTTTAATAACATAAAAGGAATATTATAAATACCTTATCACAAGCTCCACCACGAAAATTTCATCCCCCAAGACCAATATTTATCTCAAATTGAAGGCAACGCAACGTACAACGTTTTTCTCTTCATGAGCTTCGGGATTCGGAGCTCGGATTTTGATCAAAATGGCTTCCTTAGCCTTGAAGTTTTCTCTCTCTCTCTCTCTAATGTTCTTGGAAGATCTTATCTGAAAATGATCAGCCCTAAAGTGAATTTTCCATATATATTAACGTTAATGGGCCTCATGGGCCAAAACATTAGTGTTTGGGTCGGGTCCAAACTTGCTGCCCTGCCAGCCCAAATTGCATCGTCCATATTTCCTTATCCAAATATCATTTTGACGAGAGGTTTGTTGCGTTGGAAACTAGACTCGATGAACTTAATTTTAGGCTTTTGAAACACCTTAAAACTCCTCATATACTAGGAGATATGCCTCCAACAATATGGGCTAAAAATCTGGTCCGAGATTTTTCTGAAGTTGTTCGGATTCATTTCGTTCAGATTCGTTTAACTTCTAATCCTCTTCCGACCCTCGTGTAACCTCTTATACATGCATATACATATTCATATACATACATAACAATCCATACACATCTCGAAGGGTCCGGAGAATCACAATAACCTTAAACGTAACTGGAGAACTTACGAAGCTTCGACGAAACTCCAATCGCAAAAATATATTCATATCTTTTATCCATCTTCTATAACATTACTAATAATCTCAAATACTTTAAAAGGGCACTCACATTACCTCATATACGCTCATAACGCGATTTCAAATCCTTTAGGTTACGATGTCACCTCGGGATACTTAAGGCAACCATACATATATAACGATATTCTTACTAACTCGATTAACTTTCCTTGAACTTTCTTAACTCATTTTTTTCTTGTCTTAATTAAAATAGCACAGACTCTTACGGGGTGTAACACTATCGAAATTTCGACATGAAAATGGGAGGCAATTAATATGGATTTCATTACAGGCTTGCCTCGTTCTTAGCATAAGTTTGATTCCATATGGGTGATTGTTGATAGACTTACAAAATCAGCTCATTTGCTGCCTGTCAGGACTACTTACCTAGTCGAGGATTATGCGAAGCTGTACATTAAAGAGATAGTATGACTCCATGGTGTTTCGGTATCCATCATATCCGACAGGGGAGCATAGTTTACAGCTAATTTCTAGAGGTCTTTCCAGAAGGGTTCAAGACTCAGGTGAGTCTTAGCCCAGCATTTCGCCCCCAGAAAGATGGACAAGCTGAGCGTACTATTCAGACCCTCAAGGATATGTTACGGGCATGTGTTTTAGACTTCAGAGGTAGTTGGCATGTCATTTGCTGCTTATTGAGTTAGCGTATAATAATAGTTACCATTCCAGTATCTAGATGGCCCCGCATGATGCTTTATATGGGCGGACATGTAGATCACCTATCGGATGGTTTGAAGTGGGAGAAACTAAGCTAGTAGGGCCCGATTTGATCCAGCAAGCAGTGAAGAAGGTCAAGCTTATACAAGATCAATTTTTGGCAGCTCAGAGTCATCCGAAATCTTATGCGGATAATCGCCAACGAAATTTAGAATTTTAGGTTGATGACTAGGCATTTTGGAAGGTGTCACCTTTGAAAGGCATTATGAGATGTGGTAAGAAAGGTAAGCTTATCCCTCGGTACATTGGACCTTATAAGACTGTACGAATAGTGGGCCAATTGGCCTATGAATTAGATTTACCTCCAGATTTGGAATCAGTCCATCTGGTCTTCCATGTATCGATGCTTCGTAAGTGTATTGGAGATCCTTCCAGAGTCGTACCTGTTGATGATGTTCAGGTCACCGAGCAATTATCATATGAAGACTTTCCCATTGCTACACTAGATAAACAAGTTCGAAGAGTGAGGAATAAAGATGTAGCTTTAGTTAAAGTTCTCTGGAGAAATAGGAATATTGAAGAAATGACTTGGGAAGCTGAGGAAGATATGAGATCCAGATATCCGCAATTATTTCCACTCCTAGAGGAAGTCCAAACATAGACACCATTATTCTCAGGTGTGTAATGTTTCATTCCTTATGATTATTGGTCGTGTGAGGCCATTGTTGTTATTTTTTATTATGACCTTGTGTGGCATTGTATATTTTGGGTTGTTGTGATAGGTTGGTAGTGGTACAATTTGTCACGACCCAACTCCGTAGGCTGCGACTAGTGTCCGTGCTGGACACTCAAACGTACCCAATAACCCAAATTAGCAAACGACAGAATATTTTCAAATATAGACGTCGCTTGGCGTTAATAATAACCATAAATGAACCGACACCGTACATGGAAGCCGATGAGGCTGTCACAGATCATATCATACCCAAACATATACAGAACCCACACAAGTATGTCTACAGACCTCTATAGATCATAACAGAATCATAAGACGGGACAGGGCCCCGTCATACCCCTGAATCGCATACATATATATAATATAGCGGCAGACTGTACCAATATACCGGCCCTGAACAAAGAGCGCTCCCAATATAGCAAAATAGATGTCCTGGCAGGCGGTCAGCAAATTTGTCTTCTGTACCTGCGCGGTATGAAAATGCAGCCCCCGAAGAAAGGGGGTCAGTACGAAATATGTACTGAGTATGTAAAGCACAGAACGTAATAAACCAAGTCATAATCAAAGCAGAAGGTACAGAAAATGGACAGAATATCCAGATTAGCAAAATACTGATCATAAAGCATAAATAGTATTTGTTGAAAACATATGTCGTACCTGGTCCCATTGCGGAACAAGATTTTAACCGAAACAGAACTTACAGAGAAGTGAGTGTGACATCCGAAGTATCAAATGCATATTTTCAAAACATGAGGAGTGTGTACAGAAACATATATCACATCATATCCGGCCCCTGCCAAGATGGCTATATCAGATCGTATCATATCAGAATGTGTGTACATGGCACAGCATACTCCAAAACCCATGTACATATATACCTGCCCCCTCACATCGAGGCACGGCGAACAATGCAGTGGAATACGCTTGACAACATATCCTGGCCCGGGCTCAGTGTGGGAAACATTGGGGCATCCACGAATGGAGTAGTGAGAGACTAAATGCAACAAAAAATATCACAGATTTCCAGAGACTCAATGAGGCATATCGAAATGACAAATCAAATCAATGAAGTCGGACATAATCATAGTAGGTGTATGTCGTATGTCATAATGAGTTACGGAAGAATAATCCTTCTGGGGTCATTCTCATATTCCAAAATAGTTTACCAGACTCGAGGGAATCATTAAAACAATTTTCCTTAGTAGTTAAAAGGATAGTTAAAACGTTTCATTTTATATTGTTCGAAAATAAGGCAATAGTACAATAAGAGAGCAAAGCGGGAATAGTGGAACTAAAAGCAATACAAAATATCGTACCTTTACAGAGACTCAATATAGTACCCCGAATAAGCATCATTAGTAGTTGGAAAAGTAGATAAGACGTTTCCTTAAAAATTGCTTGACATCAAGTTACAAAGGACCATAAGGGTAAAATCGGAAATAGCGGGCCCACCTCGGGACAACCAAAGCGGCGGGCTCAAATTACATGTATTAAGCTTATGGGGTCACCTACAGAGGTCCTAGGGCATTCCATAACTTCCTAAGTGATTTGGAGAAATTTTGCATAATTTTTCATTAAAGCATACTAAAAGGGTTCAATTCTATTGAACGAAAATGTGACTATTTCAGACGCGGATTCCGATGAGCAGAATATGCTCCGAGGCGTGAATCCGATCCTAGTACATCTAGGACATGCCAAAAGAAGAATCGGGGTGGCTTTACATACCTTTTACGCACTTTACGCCTTTCCAAATTCACCTCCCGTTTCGTCCAAAATCTGCAAATGGTCACATTTACCAAATGTTAACCATAAGGCTTTAGGCTTAAATCTAAAGTCAACACTTTTCTACAGAAATTTGGGCAGCATTTCCCCTATACATATAGCATCCCCGAGAATTCAACTCGGCCAAAATAATCAACTACAACCCAACAATAACACTAACAACATTAACCATAACTACAAAACACACAATATGGCACAACTAGCCTTCTTTCCGACGTAATACGATAACTTTCATTCCGACTTCGCACTTCCAAACTAAGCTCAATATTTTCATATTCATCACTACTCAAGATCATTACAATACGATTTAGAAGTATTTCATATCATTTCTACAAAATATTCATGAGATATACATAATATACAAACTCTCCACCGAAGTCGTAATTCATTCAAAACTTCTAATCTTTTAACATACTTACTCATAACATGTTTTCATATCCCAAGTTCATCGACAATCATCATAATTTGCACCTTAACAACTCCATTTCCATAATGTCATAAAATCATACTAAAACGACATAAACTTCTACATTCCATTTCAATGCAAACTTACATCATTTTATCTTTATTTACACTGCAAGCATCACAACAACACAACTAACATGTTAAACCAAATTAATTCATTCTCCTTCCAAACTTCAAATACCACACGGCCACATTCCGTTTTTCCAACTTCAACCAAATTCATTCCACTTTCATTCTCAATAAGAATTCCATCCTACACACAACTAGAATACAATATAAATTTCAACTCATCACACTTGTACATTAATACACACACACGGCCACACATACATATGCACACCCACTTTGCAAACTTTCATATTTTCATGAATTTTAATCATTTCCATACACTACAACACAAACAAACCTTCATAACATAATAACTTGGGATAAATTCTTACCTTTTTCTCCAATCTTCTTCACTCAAACATGTTGTCATATTGAAGGAATAAGTGCTCTTTCTTCCCAAACAATTGCACCAAGTTGTAGAGGACCCTCAATTTAGTGGACATACCACAAGATAATAATTTTTGGATCAATATTTTTGAGGGGTAAAAATGGAGAGCAAGGGCCGAATATGCCCTTCATGTTGCTCCTCTTGTTCTTGTTTTTCTCCTTCACTTGTTTCTCTTGAAACTTCTAAAGGATAATGACTTCTTATAATTAATTTTACACATGGGAATTATTTAAAATTTTGTGTGGGCTTGGCCATGTGGCCGGCCACCCTTCTCATTTTGGGCCTAGATTTTTCATCCATTTTTTAGCCCAAAGACTTATGGATCACATTTTGTAATTCCCTAAGCTAATTTCCAAAATTCCAATTTTGCCCTTGGCCTCCCTCAACACTTCCACATTAATATTCTTTCATGAACAACTCATGAGTTAAATAAAATCAATTATGACCTTATTCCTTACAAATCAAAATTATTTCGAATTTTCCCGAATACGCGAAAATACGGGATATAACATCCTCCCCCCCTTTTGAACATTCGTCCTCGAATGTTAGATTAGTCTTATAGGGTCCGTAAATACTTCGGGGGAGTTTCTTTTACAGTCAGCACAATTGATACACATTCGTCTTTGAATATAATCAAGTAAGGGATTTAGATTACCGGTGGGCATAAGAAACAAGTGAGGACACTTCTTTTTCATTCCGTCCTCTACTTCCAAGGTCGTTGCTTCCCCATTACTGTTTTGCCACAAGACCTTAATAGGGGGTATATCTTTAGTGCGTGGTCTCTTCACCGGGCGTTCCAGACTAATTACAGTTTGTTCTTCATCAGACAACTCTTCCGTTACTTGAATATCTTTTGGTGGAAATATTCTGGGAGGATTACCGACACATTTGCGGAGCATGGATACATGAAGTACCAGATGCACCGCTTCCAAATCAGATGGTAGGTCTAGCCCGTAAACGACATTCTCAATTCTTCGAACAATCTAATAAGGTCAGATATATCGCGGATTGAACTTACTCTTTTTACCGAATCGCATTATGCCTTTCATAGGCGATACTTCAAAAATACCCAATCACTAACCTGGGATTCCAACGGTCTACGCCATTTATCAGAATATGACTTCTGTCGACTCTAAGCTGCTAATTGTCTCTCTCTCAGATAAGTTTCACCTTATCAACTGCCTATTGGATCATATCTGGGCCTATTAATTCTGTTTCGCCAATATCAAACTAGCCGATGGGTGACCTGCATTTTCTGCCATACAAAGCCTCATATTAAGCTAGAATGGTAGCGGTTATTATAAGCAAACTCGATCAATGGCAGATGAGCGTCTCGGCTACCTCCGAAATCAATAATACAGGCTCGCAACATATCTTCTAGCGTCTGTATAGTGTGCTCGGCCTGTCCGTTACTCTGAGGATGGAATACTGTGCTTGGACTTACCTGAGCCCCTAATCCTTCCTGAAACAAATCTCCAGAATTTAGTCATAAACTGAGTACCTCTGTCAGTGACAATAGATATAGGAACTCCGTGGAGTCTCACTATTCCTTTAATACATATAGTCTGGCATAATCCTCAGCTGAATAAGTGTTTCTGACGGGAAGAAAGTGGACTGATTTTTGTTAGCCTTTCCACAATAATCCATATGGAATCATACTTCCGTGGAGTGCGAGACAATCCTGTAATGGAATCCATATTAATTATCTCCCACTTCCAAATCAGAATTTCCATTCCCTGGAATAGTCCATCAGGCTTCTGGTGTTCAATTTTTAATCTGCTGGCAATTCGGGCACTGGGCAACGGCCTTGCGATGTCGGGCACACATAATCTGCCTCGGTATAACAATACTCATCTGGTACAACTTCGAGCTGAATCTCTTCCTTATCAAAGGTCGTCTCCCTACCATACCAGAATAGACTCCTCAAACTGACGCTGTTTTACCTTTTCCATAATCGATGATTCTGCAGCCTCTCGGACAAAAAATTCAATATCTTCAGAACCGACCAAACGGACTCCAAGACTAGCTGACTGATGAGTTTTACAGACCAATTCTTTGTTTCTGACTGTACGCCGGTCAAGCCATCCATAGATTCACGACTAAGTGCGTCTGCCACAACGTTAGCTTTTCTAGGGTGGCACAAAATATTAACATCATAATCTTTCAATAATTCGAACCATCTTCTCTGCCGCGAATTCAACTCCTATGGCTTAGAATATACTGGAGGCTCTTATGGTCCGTATAAATATAAACGTGGACCCCATGTAAGTGATGTCGCCATATCTTTAAAACATGAATCTCTGTGGCTAATTCCAGATCATGAGCGGAATAATTTCCCTCGTGCGGTCTGAGCTGCCGGGGAAACATAGGCTATAATCCGACAATTCTCAGAGAACTACGTATTTCAGTCGATGTCGAAGGCCTAGGTCAATTCTTTATCGCTTCAATCTTCTATGTGCCAATTGTTTCTACTTATACTTACTTTACTTTACTTTCATTCACTCCCCCTCTTTGGGGTTATACTTATACCATATCCATATCTTTTCTTTCTAACCTACAACTTGATTTTCTCTGTACGAGACCTTAACAGAATCACAATTATATAGTACACAATCTTATCCGATAGCTGGCACTCAAGTAATTTAATTAACGCAGCAGTTTATCCTTTAGTAACCACGTTCTTCCTCCATACCCATTCCTTATCTGTCGTTCTATTTTCTCGATAATCGAATTATTCGATATGCACATGATTCATCATTTCATGCCTTAAGTTTTCCTTTGCCCTGTACTATTCCATTTTTGTTTGCTTTCGCAATTGACTTCGTACTTTGCCCGTCGACTCTTTCAGAGGCTCCGCTGAATTACGTTTCTTACGGTTCATTTTTTTTTTTGACATTTTGATCTCCTTACCTTCCACTCAATTATTCTCTTTTCTTTCCAAACATCGTTGAATTAGAATCTTCCAATCTCAACCAGTAGCAAAATCAATATCAGTCTACTTCGTAACATCTATACCATACCTTTCCCCTTTTCTCGTAAATTCTGTCCAGTCAATGTTTTCCCTATATTACAACACTGGCTATTAGGGTTCACCAATCAATCGACATAGTCATAAATGGGGGCCGTACACATACGTATATATATATCACTGCCATTTCCTTTTACAATACATCTTCAATCACTTGTTCAAATTTACTCTAGTTCCTGAGCTACGCTGCTTTTTCTTCCTTTTTGGCAATCTAATCCGTCTCAGCTCGTGTGACCCCTATAAAGTTTCTAACCATTCCACATATCCTTATTCCCTTTAGGTTACCCCGAATTTCCTATTCGTCTCTTATACCTATGTTTGCAAAAATTTTTGCACATTTCCCAGGGGGTTACCCATCCCAGAATTGCTCTGGCCCTGGCATGTTTAACCTTACAACTTTAATGAATTTAGACACGTTAAGGCCGGTATAATTACACCAATTGCCCCGCACGTCTTTTGTCACGTAATTTAAGACAAGTCGGGGTCTTGACAGCTTTTCAGAACGTTCTCGTAACGGGTCCCACCCCGACCTAGCAATAATTCTTTTATTTTTCTGACTATATCGTCTTCAATACTTACCTCCATGTATATATATTATATATATATGAGTCGTGAGCGAACCACTCAATTCCCGACTGCTTGTCATACGTTTTGTATTCTTCCAATTAGAGGAAACTTGCTCGTCGGACATTTTTGCCCTTCCGCATATTTTGCCCTTCACATGGGCTATGCTAAAACAAAATGGGGTTAGAACGTTTTTCTGGTCCCTCCAAATAAATTGTGAATTCGCTACTCGTATATGCTTTCTCGAGATAAAATTTTCCATATGAGGATAACGCTTCTTACGAATGACATGGAGGGTATCTCTTAAAGTTTTAACCCAACATAAGAGATTTACCCTATCGGTATCGACTTTCAAGACATATTAAGAATTTATATCTTATTTTCCTGTTTATATTTCTGGAAAAATTTGGGCAGAGGTTCCTCTGTATTTCTTACTATCCCAAAACCTGTACACAGGAAATACCAACCATGCCTCACAGGGCCAACACATATACGTATATACATATCATATCACGTCGCATCACAGCCACACGGGGCTAACAATTTCAGATAAAAATATAAATATGCCGAGGCTTACCTTACATGCCCAACTCAAACTGCACCTGCTACGCTTTCCTTTTTAATTTTCAACTTTATGTTTCAATCGTATTCCACACACCTTACCCAGCATACACCTTTCATATCATTACTTACCGGAGTATTGTGTAGCTTCCAATATCAGCAGTCGCTGTCTTACGTCGATACCGTTCTCCAGCTGCAATCAAGGGATAGTAAAGGAAGAAATTCATTTCCTACAGCTGGCTCTATCGTACGATCTAAGAATCAAAGAAAGGTAACACCCTAAATGTCCTGTAGCCTCCTGCTTATAGATGTGGTGCACAACACACCGATAAACAAGACTCTACTAGACACGGTCTGTAGACACTCCGAGGACGAACCGCTCTGATACCACTTTTGTCACGACCCAACTCCGTAGGCCGCGACTAGTGTCCGTGCTGGAGACTCAAACGTACCCAATAACCCAAATTAGCAAACGACAGAATATTTTCAAATATAGAAGTCGCTTGGCGTTAATAATAACCATAAATGAACCGACACCGTACATGGAAGCCGATGAGGCTGTCACAGATCATATCATACCCAAACATATACAGAACCCACACAAGTATGTCTACAGACCTCTACAGATCATAACAGAATCATAAGACGGGACAGGGCCCCGTCATACCCCTGAATCGCATACATATATATAATATAGCGGCAGAATGTACCAATATACCGGCCCTGAACAAAGAGCGCTCCCAACATAGCATAATAGATGTCCTGGCAGGCGGTCAGCAAATTTGTCTTCTGTACCTGCGCTGCATGAAAACGCAGCCCCCGAAGAAAGGGGGTCAGTACGAAATATGTACTGAGTATGTAAAGCACAGAACGTAGTAAACCAAGTCATAATCAAAGCAGAAGGTACAGAAAATGGACAGAATATCCAGATTAGCAAAATACTGATCATAAAGCATAAATAGTATTTGTTGAAAACATATGTCGTACCTGGTCCCATTGCGGAACAAGATTTTAACCGAAACAGAACTTACAGAGAAGTGAGTGTGACATCCGAAGTATCAAATGCATATTTTCAAAACATGAGGAGTGTGTACAAAAACATATATCACATCATATCCGGCCCCTGCCAAGGGGCTCAGCAAACAGAACGTGGCCACGCCCCCGACGCTGGTGCCACCATACATAAGGAACAGAGTAGGGGATAACCCCGTCACATAACATATCATATCAGATGGCTATATCAGATCGTATCATATCAGAATGTGTGTACATGGCACAGCATACTCCAAAACCCATGTACATATATACCTGCCCCCTCACATCGAGGCACGACGAATAATGCAGTGGAATACGCTTGACAACATATCCTGGCCCGGGCTCAGTGTGGGAAACATTGGGGCATCCACGAATGGAGTAGTGAGAGACTAAATGCAACAAAAAATATCACAGATTTCCAGAGACTCAATGAGGCATATCGAAATGATAAATCAAATCAATGAAGTCGGACATAATCATAGTAGGTGTATGTCGTATGTCATAATGAGTTACGGAAGAATAATCCTTCTGGGGTCATTCTCATATTCCAAAATAGTTTACCAGACTCGAGGGAATCATTAAAACAATTTTCCTTAGTAGTTAAAAGGATAGTTAAAACGTTTCATTTTATATTGTTCGAAAATAAGGCAATAGTACAATAAGAGAGCAAAGCGGGAATAGTGGAACTAAAAGCAATACAAAATATCGTACCTTTACAGAGACTCAATATAGTACCCCGAATAAGCATCATTAGTAGTTGGAAAAGTAGATAAGACGTTTCCTTAAAAATTGCTTGACATCAAGTTACAAAGGACCATAAGGGTAAAATCGGAAATAGCGGGCCCACCTCGGGACAACCAAAGCGGCGGGCTCAAATTACATGTATTAAGCTTATGGGGTCACCTACAGAGGTCCTATGGCATTCCATAACTTCCTAAGTGATTTGGAGAAATTTTGCATAATTTTTCATTAAAGCATACTAAAAGGGTTCAATTCTATTGAACGAAAATGTGACAATTTCAGACGCGGATTCCGATGAGCAGAATATGCTCCGAGGCGTGAATCCGATCCTAGTACATCTAGGACATGCCAAAAGAAGAATCGGGGTGGCTTTACATACCTTTTACGCACTTTACGCCTTTCCAAATTCACCTCCCGTTTCGTCCAAAATCTGCAAATGGTCACATTTACCAAATGTTAACCATAAGGCTTTAGTCATAAATCTAAAGTCAACACTTTTCTACAGAAATTTGGGCAGCATTTCCCCTATACATATAGCATCCCCGAGAATTCAACTCGGCCAAAATAATCAACAACAACCCAACAACAACACTAACAACATTAACCATAACTACAAAACACACAATATGGCACAACTAGCCTTCTTTCCGACGTAATACGATAACTTTCATTCCGACTTCGCACTTCCAAACTAAGCTCAATATTTTCATATTCATCACTACTCAAGATCATTACAATACAATTTAGAAGCATTTCATATCATTTTTACAAAATATTCATGAGATATACATAATATACAAACTCTCCACCGAAGTCGTAATTCATTCAAAACTTCTAATCTTTTAACATACTTATTCATAACATGTTTTCATATCCCAAGTTCATCAACAATCATCATAATTTGCACCTTAACAACTCCATTTCCATAATGTCATAAAATCATACTAAAACGACATAAACTTCTACATTCCATTTCAATGCAAACTTACATCATTTTATCTTTATTTACATTGCAAGCATCACAACAACACAACTAACATGTTAAACCAAATTAATTCATTCTCCTTCCAAACTTCAAATACCACACGGCCACATTCCATTTTTCCAACTTCAACCAAATTCATTCCACTTTCATTCTCAATAAGAATTCCATCCTACACACAACTAGAATACAACATAAATTTCAACTCATCACACTTGTACATTAATACACACACACGGCCACACATACATATGCACACCCACTTTGCAAACTTTCATATTTTCATGAATTTTAATCATTTCCATACACTACAACACAAACAAACCATCATAACATAATAACTTGGGATAAATTCTTACCTTTTTCTCCAATCTTCTTCACTCAAACATGTTGCCATATTGAAGGAATAAGTGCTCTTTCTTCCCAAACAATTGCACCAAGTTGTAGAGGACCCTCAATTTAATGGAAATACCACAAGATAATAATTTTTGGATCAAAATTTTTGAGGGGTAAAAATGGAGAGCAAGGGCCGAATATGCCCTTCATGTTGCTCCTCTTGTTCTTGTTTTTCTCCTTCACTTGTTTCTCTTGAAAATTCTAAAGGATAATGACTTCTTATAATTAATTTGACACATGGGAATTATTTAAAATTTTGTGTGGGCTTGGCCATGTGGCCGGCCACCCTTCTCATTTTGGGCCTAGATTTTTCATCCATTTTTGAGCCCAAAGACTTATGGATCACATTTTGTAATTCCCGAAGCTAATTTCCAAAATTCCAATTTTGCCCTTGGCCTCCCTCAACACTTCCACAATAATATTCTTTCATGAACAACTAATGAGTTAAATAAAATCAATTATGACCTTATTCCTTACAAATCAAAATTATTTCAAATTTTCCCGAATACGCGAAAATACGGGATATAACACAATTACAAGGGAGGGGGGTTGGGGGGGGGGGGGGGGGGGAAGATGTTATACCCCATACTTTATACGTTGAGTTTCGCGCGTGAGTTAGCTGACATGGATTTAGGAAGTAAAGTTTTCTTCAAGGTCACAAGAGATTCTATATGTTCATTCTATGTTTATGAGGGTTTAAGTCATGTTTAACAAGTATCAGAAAGAATGGAGGTTGTAAGAATCAAAGGAAACGAGTGTGACAGCAGGGCAGTTCGATGCCCATTTCGACGGACCATTGAATGGATAACGGCCCATCAATCTCCACCGTCAAACCACAATCAGAGAGTCAGCTCTGATCAGGCAGTTTGACACTACCAATTGAGGGTCATCGAGCAAATCGACGGTCCGTCGAGTTGACCATTGAGGTGGAGGAGGTGGAAAATTTGCTTTTCTTATAAATTAAAGGGGCCACGACCTTGGGTCATTATTTCACCCCAAAATTAGATTCTTCTAGACCCTCCAAGCTCTCTCAACCATCTCTACTCATTCATAGACACCCTAAGCTAATTCTAGTGAAGATCAAACCTTGAAACCCTAAATTAATCCATAGAAAGTGGTTGTTCTTATTTCTACTTGGAGTTGTGGTGAATTTAATCTTGAGGAAAGTTGTGTGTGGTTAAATTTCTTCAATTATAAAGTATGTTCTTCATCTTTTTACTTATTTTGATTTGATTTTGAGGATTAGTAAGTCTTAAAGTGAAGGGAATCATGGTAGAGAAGTCATGAGGTAATAAATAGAAGTTGATGGCTATTGAATAGTATTGAAAGGGAGTTTTGGATTGAATCGAGTCTAATTTGAATGCAACTCTCTTTGCCGTGGCATTGTTGATGTTGTTATTGTTGTTTTGGAATTGTTTTGAAGTTTTGAGGAAGTGAATAATATAGGGGAAATACTGCCCAAATTTCGTTAGCTTACTTAATAGTCTAGTTTGATTTCATAAGTGTTTCGACGACTTAACCTTAGTATGAATCATTTTGAATGTAGATTTGTGAGCTTGGGAGGATAGTCGTTAAGTAGCTAAGGAGACGACAAGTTATGTTAAGGGTGTCCCTTTCTTTCTTAGGGCATGATTTTATTGAAAGCAACCTATACGAATGATATCCATATTGACTCCATTCCTAGAAATACTAGAAGCTTATGGTTCTTGATGTTCTTTTGATATTATTGATCTTCGTCCCATGATTATTGATCTTATCTCATTGTTATTGATCTTAATTATTGATGTTGATTTCATCTTATAGTTATTGTTCCTTCAAGTTGATATATGTTCATGATGATAATTCCATAATGATAATTAGAGGTTTACTGACCTTACGTCACTCCTATTTGGGCTCTCATGCATACTTATATATATATGTAGCTATTTTCTCACACCGAGCTGCGCTATAGTCGGCCGGGCACGACATCTATTGTGCCCACCACTGTAGTTGGGTATAGATAACACCGAGCCTATTATGGCCGGGTACGGGTGACACCGACCCTATCATGGCCGGGTACGGTATTATCTATGTATATGTATGAAAATGTTTTTTTAAAAGAAAGCATGTATGATATCTGCCTTAAAAGGCATTCAGATGTACAGGTTATTTCTCCCATCTCTTGTTACTTTTCATAGCTTTATTATGTTGTTATTCATGCCTTACATACTCAGTACATTATTTGGACTGACATCCTTTTTGTTTCTGGATGCTGCGTTCTTGCCCTCAGGTAAACGGGGAGACGGATCAGACCCTTAGGTTGCTTTCTCAGCGTTTGTACAGGAGCACTCCATTTGTTCAGCAACTGCAATTCAGTTGGTATGATTCTTTCATGTATATATGGGCATGGCGGGGTCCTGTCCCATCCTTATTATGTTATGCATTCTATGTAGAGGCCCGTAGACAGATTCGTACAGTTAGATGTCTTGTGACCTTCTCGGTCCATGTTTTGTTATACCATTTTGGCAGCCTTGTTGGCTTGTATGTATGGGCACAGTTTGTTGGCGACTATATGTGAATGTATCTCTTGGGCTCGTGTCCCTTACAGATTATGATATTTAATAGTTTTCTTTACGGCCCACTTAGATATGATTATGAGATGTATGACATGAGGTGCTCGGTAGGTTAGCTCCGAGTGCCCGTCATGTCCCTCCAGTTGAGTCTTGACAATGAATGTGTTGGGATGTGTGTTCCATTTCTCTGCGCTTTTATGGTCGATGAATAATGTGTTTTCTGTTGCCCTTTTGATAAAAAAAATCCTTTTATGTAGGCATTTGTTTAAATAGAAAAACTTTGGGATGTATAAAAACATATTTCTTAAATGAGCATAACCTCACTAAGACCTAATTAGAATAGAGTCTCCTTTACCCAATCTTTAGAACTTGAGTCCTAATTCCTTAAATAAATAACTGAAAGGTCTCTTTTAATTCCATCCCCCGATCCTCATATGTATGCTATGATAGAATAGTTCAAAAATTACTACTTTAACTCTTTTAATTATGTTAAATGTGCTATGTTGGGAAACCAAAAAAAATTAACTCTCCTACATTATGGTGATATATAGGGGTTATCATGCCCCAACTGGGGGAACGTGTGGGCATCTACTATTTCCCACCTCGGTAGGCGAACTCGTCCCTTATTCACAAACAAATAATACATAAAATAAATCCAATCACCCAGAATTACATAATAATAAGTCTAACATAAATAGATAAATACAATAAGTGCGGACGATACATCGAAATCCCAAAATCTGGTCTAAATAGTACAAGAGCCACTACATAATGTCTAGGATTTACAAGTCTCAAATATCAATAAATAACTGTCTAAATGATAGAATATAAAGACAGGAATAGATAGATCTATCCGAGTAGCGAATCTATTCGAGTGCTCACCTTAGAATGCTCGTTAGACAACCTCGGGACTCAGTCACGAAGCACAGAAGTTGAATAGGTCGCGAACTCTGCACTCAGAAAAGAATGCAGCAAGGTAGAATCAGTACAACAACACGTACTGAGTAGGCATCATAAGCCAACAATAGTTAGATAATCATATATAGAAGAAACAGACTGAACAATTAGGCATGCTCATAGTCAGATATAACTCAACACAGTCCAAAGTATCAATCCAATACCAAATCACCAAGTCTAGTATATGACCTAGAAATCTACAGTAAGTCCGAAACATAATCTCAGGAACCACTATCAAGTGCACGTATCACCAAAGATCAACCAACAAGTCCAATACAATGCCATATGTAAATATGAGACGAATGCAATGCAAATGCAGTGATACACACACGCGTCGAGCGGAATATCTAAAGCCTCGATAGTGGTGACCCATAGGGCGGAATATCTAAAGCCTAGAATCAATCACGTGGCGACAAGTCAACAACTTACAAATAAGGCAACAAGCCCAAGTCAACACAATACCAACCTAACTATTCCGTCCCAACTCTATACCCGATGGTTCACATGCTTTCTCCAACAATCACGAACTCTACATACGATTCGCTAAACGAAGTCTAACCAAAAAGGTAAGTCGTAACCCACCTGGAAAGCCGAACAGGATCCACGAACCGTCACACCTTGGCCTTGCCCTTTCGTAGTACCTCAAAGTACTCAAAATCTATTTATAATCGAATTCTGTATTAAAAACCAGGAATAACAACACCTTTATTGCTATACTTCCAGTTAGGTCAAATTCTAAACCAAGGAATCAGGAAAACGGGCATAAAAGGGTAAAACAGGAAATTGAAGGATGGAACATGCAATTCAAGCTCTAGGTCATCAAACACACTAATTAATTGCTAAAATAACTCACGATAAAGCCTAATTCAGATTTAAATCAAAACCCCCAAATTTGGGTATGAACCCTAATTCTTCAGTCTTTAAATTAATCACTAATTATTGAAGAAATAAGCTTAACAAAAAGGAATTGATAAAATTCTATAATTGTAATAGTCAATTTCACCATTAATTTCCATTTTAGAAGTCTAAACCAATTTCAAATAATTCATCACAAGGCTCATCTTCACTATTTTGATTCTAGTGATTCTAAGCATGAATTAAGGATCTAGGAAGGCAAATGATGAAGTCCAGGGTCATAGATCTTAGCTCCAAGAAGATGCAGTCCACAAAATGATCAATTCTCCCAAAGTGTGCTTAGAAAGTGAAAAAGAGAAGTGGTAGGTTTAAGGGTTTTATATCGAGAAAAGGAATAGAATCTGCCTGACATCGGCTCGCATCCGTTAAGGCGACAAAGGAACAACTACAGAGCCCACCCATAATCCTCTAAGTCGCTGTACCGGTACCCACTACCGCTACTGTGTGTCCTCCACAGCGGTTGGTCGACCGCTATGGCGGCTCGTCATAATTACACTACACCCGTTATAGCCGTCATCCCCTCGCTACTGCGAGGCCGCTGCGGCGGTTCTGGTGTCGCTGCTGCGAACAGCTGACACCAGACTGTTACTGGTTTTTGACAAATCTCAACCCGAGATCCAACTATCACCCGAGGCCCCACATATACAAAAAAAACATGCAACCACACATAAAAATATGCTACGAACTCACTCGTGGCCTCGAATTTCCAAATGGAGGTCTATTTGATAAAGTCAACCCCCATGGCCTAAAGCCAAGTTTCAAACCCAAGTCCCAAAATGCTCTCGATTGCATTGGGAACAAATTGAACACACTACCAAGTCACAAACGGTCATCCGAACCTCTCGAAATCGATAGAATTCTGAAAAAATCCGTTTACTCAAAACTCAACTTTGGGTCAAATAAATTCCACTTTAAGGCTCAAAACTCCAAAATTCACTCTAAAACCCGGCTGATGACCTCGGGAAAGGGTCAACAGCGGTCAAAAGGCCACTTGCACTATAATGACCAATAAGGTCATTACATCAAATACCAATTAAACAATCGCTCGTCCTCGAGCAACAAGAAGTATAAATGGGGGAAAAGTACTTGAGTGAGCAAATAACTGGGGATATCTCTTGCGTATATCGGACTCAGTCTCCCAGGTAGCCTCCTGAATAGGACGATGCTTCCATTGAACCTTTACCGAAGCAATCTCTTTCGACCTCAACTTCCTAACTTGCCTATCCAGAAATGCTATAGGCTCCTCCTTGTAAGACAGTTTCGCATCAAGCAACACAGAATCCCAGCGAGCTATATAAGAACCATCAGAATGATACTTCTTCATCATGGACACATGAAAACTCGGATGAACACCTGACAGGCCCGGTGACAAAGCCAACTCATAAGCAACATCTCCAACTCGACGGAGAACCTCAAATGGGCCAAGGTACTTCGGGCTGAACTTTCCCTTCTTCCAAAATTACATAACACCCTTCATGGATGAGCTTTTTAGAAGCACCTGCTCGTCCACCATAAACTCCCCGAACATCCTGGTCCGCATACATCTTCTGTCGACTCTGGGCTGCTAGAAGCTTTTCCTGAATAAGCTTTACCCTGTCCACGGCCTCTCGTAAGAAATCTGTGCCCCGTGGGAAAACCTCAAAAGCATCAAACCACCCAATAGGAGAACGACACCTCTTACCATACAAAGCCTTGAACGACGCCATATCAATACTCGAATGGTAGCTATTGTTGTACATAAACTCCGCTAAGGGCAAGAACTGGTCCCAATGACAACCAAAATCAATGACACATGCTTTCAACATATCCCCGAGCACCTGGATAGTCCTCTCGGATTGACCATCAGTCTGGGGATGAAAGGTTATACTAAGGTCCAAGTGAGTACCCAACTCTGGCTGAAAAGCCCTTGAGAAATTGGAAGCAAACTGGGGACGTCGATCCGAAACAATAGAAATAGGGACCCCGTGCGATCGCATAATCTCACAAATGTAAATCCTGGCTAACTTCTCCGCAGTGTAAGTGACGTGAACTGGAATGAAATGAGCGGACTTAGTCAACCGATCAACAATAACCCAAACTGAATCAAACTTTTCCAGGGTCTTCAGAAGACCCATAACAAAATCCATGGCAATCCTCTCCCACTTCCACTCAGGAATTGAAATCCTTTGAAGCACACCACCATGTCTTTGGTGCTCATACTTGACTTGCTACCAATTTCCACACTTAGCCACAAAATCTCCAATATCTCTTTTCATCCTAGCCCACCAGTAGTGCTGCCTCCGATCTCGATACATCTTCGTAGCACTCGGATTAATGGAATATTTGGAACTGTGGGCCTCCTCAAAAATCAAATGAATTAAATCACTAACAGGAGGAATGCACACGCATCCCTTGATACAAACCCTAGCTCTCCCCTACAACTATAAATAGGGGTCTTCATAAAGCCAAAAGAAGAAGAAAAGACATAGTGAAGCTCTCAGCCGCAAGTCTTCCACATACTAAGAAGTCTTCGCTCCAAGTGGTGAGCCGCAAGTTTCCATACCTCTACGTTTGTGATTAAAGCTCGGCTCCGCATTCGTAGTGAAATATCAACAACAAGTGATTCGTCCATTCAAGAACAAGCAAAAGCCCTTGATTGACGGCCGTATCGTGAGGAGAAGAATCAGAGGATTACATCTTTTTATTTAAGATTTCATAAAGATTGTAACCCCCGCGCAAATTCTTGAAATCAAATATCATTCTTTGTCGCTATTTTTCTTGTCTTGATTATTATTTTCAGGAACGAAATATTAGTCCTTACAACAGGTCTCCCACACATTTCTTCAGCGTGGACACATGGAACATTAGGTGCACGGAAACCAAATCTTGTGGTAATTCGATCTCATAAGCTACTTGGCCAATCCTTCATAGGATTATGTATGGCCCAATATATCTAGGACTAAGCTTCCCTTTCTACCCAAATCTCATAACACCTTTCATCGGTGAAACTTTCAAAAACACCCAATCATCAATCTGAAACTCCAAGTGTCTACGCCGCACGTCCAAATAGGACTTTTGGCAACTCTGAGCTATTTTTAAAAGCTTCTGGATGAAACTTGACTTTTTCCTTAGCCTAGTGGACCAATTCTTGTCCTTACAATTCTACTTTACCAAGTTTGAACTAACCAATTGGCAACCTACACCTTCATCCATATAGAGCTTCGAACGGTGTAATCTTGATACTTGCATGATAACTGTTGTTATAGGATAACTCAATGAGAGGGAAGTGATCATCCAAATTTCCTTTGAAATCTAGGACACATGCCCTCAACATATCCTTAATTTTCTGAATAATGCGTTTAGCCTGACCATCCGTCTGAGGATGAAAAGTTGTACTAAGATTTACCTTGGTACTCAATCCTTTCTGAAAGGACTTCCAAATGTTCGCTTTGAATTGAGTACCACGATCTGAAATAATGGACACTAGGGTCCTATGCTTGACAATTTCTTGAATATATAGCTTGGCATAATCTTCTTCTGAATCGGTGGTCTTCACTGGCTGAAAGTGTGTAGATTTAGTTAGTCGATCCACAATCACCCAAATCAAATCATATCTTTTGAGGAGCCAAGTAAACATGTTATAAAGTACATGTTTGTCAACTCCCATTTCCAAACGGGAATGTCTATGTTTTAAGCCAACCCATTGTCATGCCCTCGCCATGACCTGGGCGAAACACGGCACTCGGTGCCATACTGCATGTGACCGAGTGAACCACATGGCTTGCTAAATCATCATGAGGCATACATGAGCGGAATATAACGTGAATGCATGATAAGCCTTTATAAAATGTAATAAGTCATAATACTTAATAGAAATACTTGTTTAAACATGAGTGCGAAAATAACTTGAATGAACCAAAAAAGGCTATACGACTCTGAAAGTCTGGCATAACATAACTAACTTGTCTAGTCTATGAAACCACTAACATAAGTCTGAACATTAAAACATACCCGCTGGGACAAGGCCCCCAGCATACCTTTAAATGCACATCCTATCATGAAAATAAGTAAATAATAAATGTCTAAACCCTGGAAGAGATGGCGCTCACCTAAAAGCTGATAAGTGTGATGTCCTACTAAGAAGATGCGTTGTCCTGTAAATCAGTACCTGCATCGAGAAATGCAGGCTCCTGAGCAATAAAAGGGGACGTCAGCACATTGAATGTACTTGTATGTAAAGCAACTTAAAGAAATGACATGGGACATGGAATAACATAATAAGAAGTGAAACAGAAAACCTGGACATGAACATGAGCATGAATACATATATATACATGAGTAAAACATGGTAAGTAGGGAGAGCATTTCATATAACGACAACATGATATCACCACGTAGGTACATGGAGTCTGGTACCTCACCGGACTAGCAGAGCCCCCATGCCTTGCCAGGGTATAAGGTGTAACGTGCATAATGGATCCATTCAGTGAAAAGTTAAGGAATCGCCCAAATTGGGTGGAGCGATCCTTATCCTACGGTGGCTACCTAGTTTCAAGCTATCTAAGGCTTCTCGGTAATTTTTGCAACTACCAAAAACATGAAAATGATATAGTGGCTAAGAAGCCCTTGATTTTCATGACATAACTTGTAAACATGGTTTCATGAAAGCATGACTTGTATTTAGCATGTATATATCTTGTATCATGGCATGAGAGTAATTATATAATATAATTGCATGAAAACTTGTAAAACAGGTAGTATATTTCTTGAAAATATCATAATAGTCAAAACTTGCATGTAAGAACCCATAGGATGCAAAGCATGGGTTTTTCATAGATTAGGACATATTCTCAATAATCATAAGAAATTATCAGGAGCTTCAATAAAGGATTACTAACAATTTCATACATAATATAATCATGGGACATGGGCCTAGGGTTATCATGATCATGGTCAAAACCCTAGTTTTCGTGTAACTTCATAATTTATAGAAGAAGGGCGTGAGAAAGAACAATGATGTTCCCACAGGTAGATAGAAACACTACATACCTGGTAATGCTCCAAACTTGTAATGAAAATATGAACTTTGAATAAGAATCCCAAAGCCCAGTCTTGAACCCATTTATTTGGGTTTTCTTGAAAATCCTATGTAGAGAACATGAAATTCCTACTTAGAATTCATGGGAAATTGATGGAAAAGGAGTTGGCAGTGACACAAGTGGAAAAGGACAATGTGCAGCCACTGGTCCTTAAGAGAAAACAACCTTCTTTGAAGGAATTGCATGATGTGATCTCTCATAATATTAATGTGGGAGCTGAGGTGTAACATGATGAGGGAAAAAACAAATTCCAAGAAAGTGAAGAAGAGGCTTTAGTGGAGCAGGTTTTTAGTAATATGGTAAAAGAAGCTGGCATCTCACCAAGATCTAGACAGAAAGGCTCTAAGAAAGGAAAGAAACAAGTAATCACAGATACGATTCCTATAAGAGTAGTACCAAGGAGAGGTTGTAAGCCTGTTTTTAAATGATGATGAAAACACTCTTCTGGAATATCAGATCTGTGAAAACACAACAAGTTTTTCACAGAGTCCAAATGCTGCACAGACATCACAAATTCTCCATTATAGCTTTAATGGAGCCTTTTCAACACTTTAGGCATATTCAGGGATTTAGAAGGAGGTTAGGCATGAGATATGCCCATTACAACTGCAATGGTAAAATATGGTTCTTTGTAAATGATAATGTGGATGTGGAGATTCTGCAGGACCTAGAACAACAAATAACTATAAAGTTGTTTTTCCAAGAGTGGAATAAGTCACTTATGGTAACAATGGTATATGCAAAGTGTGATCATCTGGAAAGAATCAGTTTATGGGATAGTCTGTATAGTTTGGCTGACCAAATGGAATTGCCTTGGTTGGTAAGGGGTGATTTTAATGTCATTATGAATGAAGATGAGAAGATTGGTGGTTTACCTGTATTTCCAGATGAATATGAGGATTTTGCATTTTGTATTAATTCATGTGAGCTGTTTGATATAAATTATAAGGGGAGTCTGTTTACTTGGTGGAATGGGAGGGCAGGTAGTGACCGTATTTTCAAGAGATTGGATAGAATGATTGCAAACTCTAAATTACAAGATTGGTTTGCACATATGGAGGTGAAACATTTATCCAGAACTGGCTCAGACCATGCCCTTTTATTACTTACTTGTGGTGAATTTTCACATCACATAAGGAAGCCTTTCAGATTTCTAAAATTCTGGACAGAACATGAATCTTTCTTAGAGGTGGTTAATCAGGCATGGATCACAGATTTTGAAGGAGATGACTTTATTAGATTTAAGCTGAAATTGAAGAATGTGAAATCTGCATTATCTGCATGTAGTAAGGCAACTTTTGGGGATATTTTCACGCAACTAACAGTAAGGGAAGAGGCGGTGAGAATTAAAGAACAATGTTTTGAAGAGAATCCTACTCCTATGAACAGGATGGTACTACAACAAGCACAAGCAGAAATGAAGAAGTATGTTCATTATGAGGAAGAATTTTGGAGAAAAAAGTCACATATGACTAGTTTTGCTGAAGAAGACAGGAATATAAGGTACTTTCATAGTGTTGTGAATGGTAGGAGAAAGAGATTGCAGACCAAAAGAATTCAAAATCAACAAGGAATATGGATTGAAGGGGAGTCACTTTTGGCAGAAGAAGCTTGTAGATTTTACCAACTGTAGTTCTCTCAAGAGGTTGATCCATTAGACTTTGAGTTGCTACAACATGTTCCTAGTATGGTGGATCAGGATACTAACAATCAGCTGGTAAGCATGCCAACTTTGGAGGATGTGAAGAAGGTTGTGTTTGAATTATCTGCAGATAGTGCTGGTGGTCCAGATGGTATGATTAGAATATTTTATCAGGTGTGTTGGGATATTGTTGGTGCTGATGTATACAATCTTGTGAAAGATTTGTTTGATGGGCAAACTATTCCAAAGTCAGTCACACATACCAACCTGGTATTATTACCAAAGACGAATAACATTGAGACCTTTGTTGATATGAGACCAATCATTCTCAGCAACTTCATCAACAAGGTTATTTCTAGAGTGGTTCAGGATAAACTGGAAGGTATTCTACCTTCTATGATATCTTCCAACCAGTCTGGCTTTGTTAAGGGCAGATGTATCATTGAAAATGTCCTTCTAACTCAAGAAGTTGTGACTGACATTATACTAAGAGGAAAACCAGCTAATGTTGTAATTAAGCTTGACATGGCCAAAGCATATGATAGAGTATCATGGAGTTACTTGATCAGAGTTTTAAAGAAGATAGGATTTACAGAAATTTTCATAGATATGGTTTAGAGATTGATAGCAAATAACTGGTATTCCATACTCCTTAATGGTCAAGATTATGGTTTCTTCCATTCCACCAGGGGTGCAAAACAAGGAGATCCACTCTCTCCTGCTTTGTTCATCTTATCTGCTGAAGTTTTATCTAGAGCATTGAACTCTTTATTTGAGAACAATGATTTTAGAAGTTATAGAATGCCCAAATAGAGTGAAAGTCTGAATCATCTGGCATATGCAGATGACACAATAATTTTTTTCATCTGCTGATGCTAGATCTCTGGAGCTAATTATGGAGGTATTACATGAATATGAGTAGGTATCAGGCCAACTTATAAATAACGGCAAGAGCTCATTCTATGTACACAGTAAGGTGTCTAATGTGCTGATACAACAGGTGGAGAATATTACTGGTTTTAAAAGAGACACTTTTCCTTTTACATATTTGGGTTGTCCTGTCACACACTCAAGGAAGAGGAAGGCTGATTACAATGATCTGAACAAGAAAGTCAAGAATAGGCTGCAGACTTGGAAAGGAAGATTGCTATCATTTGAAGGAAAAGCTGTTCTGATCAATAATGTACTAATGAGTATGACAATACATTTATTGTCAGCCATCAAACCTCCAAAATGTGTTATCAATGATATGCACAAAATGTTCTCAAGATTCTTCTGGAATAATAATGAGGAAGGCAGAAGAAGACACTGGTCATCATGGCTAAACTTGTGTAAGCCAAAAAAGGAAGGACGAGTAGGCTTTAGATCTTTGTTTGATGTATCTAAAGCCTTATGTGCAAAACTTTGGTGTAAATTCAGGACAACAAATATTCTATAGGCAAACTACATGTGGATCAAATATTGTAAAAGGCACAGTCCTCAGAATGTGCAGTGGAAGGGAGGTTCTCAAGTATGGAAGGCAATGATAGAGGCTAGAGATAATATAGAGCAAGAAATATGGTGGGAACCAAAGAGTGGAACTATAAATGTATGGTTTGACAACTGGACAAAGCTAGGGGCTCTATATCACATTACTCCTGATGATTTTGTGATAGATGAGGGTGTTCAAGATGTAAAAGAACTTATGTTGCAGGATGGTTGGAACATAGGATGACTGCAGCAGTTATTCCCCATGGATATTGTGGACTATATATTAGAAGAATTGGACTTTCATGAACCAAAAGAAGAGAGGGATAGGCCAAGATGGATGATGACGGCATCAGGCAAATTTACTGTAGGCACTGCATGGGAAATACTGAGGAGCAAAGCAGTCAAGTCAGATATGTTTAAGAACATGTGGATATCAGGGGTACCTTTTAAGATATCCTTCTTTTTCTGGAGGTTGTGGAAGTACAAAATACCAGTTGGAGAGGTAGTAAGAAGGATTGGGGTAGATACTGAGGCAACATGTTACTGCTGTGATCATAGGAAATATGAAATTGTGGATCATTTGTTTGTTACAGGAAATGTTGCTACAAAAGTGTGGACTTATGTTAAAACTGTTGTTGGCATCACAACACAGTTTCAACAAGTCAGGTAGATTCTTCAGGTCTGGTGGAATGCAGATTGCCCCTCAAAGTTCAGAACCATCTTTAAAGCTATTCCAATGGTCACTATGTGGCAGATATGGAAGTGGAAGAACACAGTCCTACATGGAGGGAGGATGTCCATCAACAAAGTGATTTATGAGATAAATATGATCATATATCAAATGTGTAGAATGAGGTTTCCAGGACAGAACAACTTACCAAGATGCATACCTGAAATCCTACAATTCTTTGAAGCATACAGGCTAAGAATTGTAAGCAAGATAGTGAAATGGGATTTTCCTATGCCAGGATGGTTTAAATGTAATTCTGATGGAGCTTCTAGGGGAAATCCTGGACCAAGCTCTGTGACCTTTTGTATTAGAAATGCAGTAGGTGATCTCCAGTTTGCAGCAGCAAGAACGATATCAGATGGTTCAAATTTGATAGCTGAAGCAAGGGCATGCATGAGGGTCTTAAGTACTGTGTTACACACAGTCTGTTGCCAGTGGTGATGGAAACAGACTCAACGACTATGAAGATGATCTTAACTGGTCAGTGGGACAATCCATGGAGTATATCAATGATCATAAATGATATTTCAAGGTTGAGGAAGGATAAGGAAGTGAGGGTGGAGCATGTTCTGAGAGAAGGAAATGGCCTGGCTGATTTTTTAACTAACTATGCTTTTGATTTTGCAGGTGACCATCATTTTCATAGCTTTACTTCACTTCCTGTGAAAGCAAGGAAAATTCTAAATACAGAAAAGTCACAGATACCATACATGAGGATCAGGACAGCTAAGGACTATCATATTCCTGGACATTAATAGCAATCTGGAGAGCAGTAGTAGCAACAAGGCTACATTTCAACATGCCATGAATAGCAACTTGTACCTGTATGAAACTATCTTTGGCAGGAGTACAAGAGTGGTATTAGATTGAAGCTCATTCTCTTGTAAGACTTCTAAATATTGGTTCATTCAGGAAACTTGAGACAATGGCAAACAAATTTCAACATCAAGACAAGGAGATAGGAGCTACATCTGGAGGAACATGGAGGAATTCTACTCCATCCTGGAAGCCTGAATATGTATTCATTTGACTTTGAACCATAGCACCTGGTGAGAGCTTGTAGGTGTTTGAGATGGTATCAAGTCAAGGCCAAAGGATCTGCAGTAGACTAGCTTCTAAATAGTCTTTGGATGTAGTTTACATTTCATTCCTTTTTTCTTAGGATCTTTTTCATTTGTTTTCTTTTCTTTTCTTTTTCCTCTATTGTACAGAAAACTTAATATTTTTAATAAAACACTGTCAAACTTGGTTTGGTGGTTTTCATGCAAAAAAAAAAAAAAGAATATTCTACGAATTCCAGGGCCAATGCTATAGAATGGCAAGTGGGGAAGAGGACTTGATGAGCAAGGGAAGTCAAGAAAGACCCTAAGGGCGAAAGTAGGAAAAGTGCACTAATGAATTGGTTAAAGGAAGTTGTGTAACCATCAAGGACAAGAGAAAGGTTAATACGCTAATAAGTCAGGCTAAGAGGCAAAACATCGATAGCATGGGACAAGAATCTTGATAAGGAGTACAGAAATTCGATTATAAATGAAATAGGATGAATATACGAGGGATGTGTATCAATATGAACAACTTATGGCATCGAAAGGGAAGATAAGAAAGCAATGAAAGGAGGAAGAAAAGAGATATTCTATAAGTATTTGTGAGTAGGACAAGGATCGACAAGATATTAGAAGAACTATGACGCTTGACTATGGTACAACCACCTAGTAAAGAAGAACTACAGAATAGTATGAGCTGGGCAAACGAAAGAGCGGGTCGTGGGAAATAGATGCAATATTATGTTGACTTATGATGGTATTAAAAGAAGAAACTAGATTTCATTGGCTGAAAGATAAGGTCAGTATATGAGAGGGAAAAGACAAAAATCTTCAAATGCAAAAGGTAAATAGAGGAAATGAGTATTTACGGACTTCGAATAGCTGTGCGACTGGTAAACTCAAACAACAAGTAGAGCATGCGGGATTATAGGGAAGATTTATCAGGTAAGAATCAGGCGAAGGCCAAGAGTCCAAGACGTATCTCAAAGGAAGTAATAAAGGGATGATGCGTCTGATTGGAACAAAACTGGTGGTAATGAAACCTTATGGAACAAGCAAAATAATGGTTCTGCTAGATATCTATGATTGAAAACTGTAGACAAAGGAATGAGTGAAATGATTTGAATTCAGTGCATAGTAAGGAGCCTGGTTCATATTTCGGCAAATTTCCAAACTTATCCCTAATTTATCAACCGGACTAAGGATTAGCAACTTCAAGGATAAATTGAAACAAGAGGATCATTGAAGAAGAGGTTCGAGATATTCTTAAAGCAAGTACAAGAATTAGCGATAGCCAGACTGAGCATAAGAAGCCTTATTAAAAGAAAAAAAAAGTGAAAAGAGAGAATTAAGTAAAGTGTAGGGGTGAAAGGAAATTTCAGTGTTATATTAGATGGAAAATAAAATACCGCAAGGATCGATTCAGCCTCTATAGGAAAGCAAGGGATACTATATTACCGGTTTCTGAGGTTATCCTTAAGGGGGAAAGAATAAATTAAAATTCCAAGAAGATGAGACCAAAAGTGGATAAAGGCATGTGGTAAGTACTGGGTAAACGAGCATATACGGTTGTAAATGATAAAGGCCGAAGAGACACGAGGATGATAAAGTATGAAGAACTAGTAAACGGATAGGTGATAAGAAAAAGGTATGACCGTGAGTATGAGCATAAATTTTAGCCACAAGAAAAGGAGAATAATATTCAAGAATTGATTGGGCAGGAAATTTAGCAAACTCAAGAATACACTCATTGGTAGTAAAACAACAGTAATAAAGAAAAACCAAAAGAATTGTGAAACGATGAATGTAGAGTCTACAGGTAGGTAAGGATGATGAGCTAGTAATTGTATGAGGAAGAATTGTATATGTTAAGAAGAAACCATGTTATTGCTTATATAGAGAAACCAAGGGATCCAAGAAGGATTAATCGTCAGAAATTGAGGCGTGCTCCAGTGTAAAGAATTATTGCATACTACTATAGTAAGACTGGGAATGCCAAAGATTCAGTGTAAGAAAACCCAAAAGAAGTTAAGGAAAATATTAACTAGTTGAGCAGAATCAATCAATGCCGGCACAACTGAACGGTATGCAGACAAGAGAATAACATTTCAACAGAAGAGTTCCAAATACAAGTGGATCACTATTCATATCAAGTGGATCACTATTCATATGAATGATGGGGCTAATGGATAAGTTCTCAGAAATCGTCAGCAGAATATGAAGAAAGATTGAATGGACCATAAGTATAAAGGTTTAAACCCCAAAATGTACAGGAGAGGATTATCACTTCAACAAATTCATGTAGCGTCATAAGTCTGCAAATTATGGCTACGGTTTATTAACGCAAGGTGTATCGCCTCCAGGGAACCGCGAGGAGGATCATAAGTTGCGTAGTTCGAATAAGTTCGGGTCCGAATATGTGAGTAAAAATGCAAATAAATAAAATAAATACCAGCAGATGCAAGTGAGAATATAGACATCAACATCAAGACGAGTTCTACTTCAACATTCGAGGACGAATGTTCCTAAAGGGGGAAGGATGTTACACCCCGTACTTCCGGAGAAGCACTTATCAATTTTAGCGTAAGAATGTTGAACTACGGCTAAGTAAAAAAACTTTGGAATATAAGGAGGGGAGCACTATTGAGTATATTCTAGGAGTAAAGGATATACATAAGGGATACTGGGAGGTCTTATAAGGAAATAAGTTGAAGAAGTTGAGTTAGTATGGCTTTAGAAAAAGATAGTGTTACTTTGAGCGACAAGTATGAACCAACTTGGGGAAATAATATCTTTTAGCATATAAAGAGTTTTGAAGGAAATCAACCAGCTAAGTTGAAGTTCATGAAGTCTAGTATCCAACATAATAAACTGCTCTCCGATACGACATCGAAGTAAAGAGCTATGGACGTTAAAAGTTTGGCTGGCAGGCTAGAAATTTGGTCAGCGTGAACACGCCACCACTAGGCACGAACGCGCAGAAGGGTGCCAGACAACCCAGCATGAATGCGCCACTTCCTAGTGCGATCGGACAGGGTTAATTTTAAGTCGATGGTAACCGACCTTCAACTCCTATATAAGACCAAAATCTTGTCTTAAGGCCTCATTTCTCCACTCCTTTTCACCAAAAATCATCTAAGAGACCCGGGGAACATTGAAGGATCATTTTGTGAGCGGATTAATGTAACGGGACTATATACGAGGCTCAGGAAGCGTAGAGGGTTTTGTAGTTCTTGTTCTAAACATCAAATCTTGACAGGACGAAGGAATCTATTGAAGGTAAATAAGATTTCAAGCTCTTCCAACCTTGATTGAGGTAATGATATTCTTTATTATTGATATTATGAATCGTATCATGGAGATTTAGTTGATAAAGCTTCGTAAAGTCGATTGATTGGTTGAGAAATTGGATAAACATCGTGTGGGATGTCTTATTGAGTATATTGGTATTGATGATTATGTTGTTGATGATAGTGTTGCTATTATTATTGTTTTGTTGGTATTGTGATTTCAGGCTAAGGATATAAGCAGAGGAGATGTTGCCTGAATTTCAGCAGATTCTAAGAGGATTTGATTTGAAGGCTTAAGACAAACATATGAAGATGAGCCTAACAATAGTATGAATGCTTTCATATGTACATTACGAGACTATGAATGATCTTATGTAGATTGCAAGACAAGAAGTAGGTTGAAAAGTCGAGAAGTAAGCTCCAGGTATGTTGAGGCTGTTCTTTCTTTTCTTGGCATGATTCCATATAAGGTAAGAGCATAATGAACCTTATGACTAGAGATTTGTCAAAGTAGAGCTTGTCATATTGTTGCATAGTTTCCGAGCGTTATGTTATTCTTTCTGAGGGGCCATATCCCCCTTATGTCCATGAGCTCAAAGAGAGACAATAGAGGCATGTCGCAGTATCAGTATTTTTCAGCATATGCATGATATACATATATTTTCTTTAGCCTGACCGCTTGGTCAGTGAGATATTTTGTTTACCTGGCCACTTGGTCAGCGAGACAAATATGCCTGGCCTACGGGTCAGTGAGAAATTTTATTTAGCATGGCCGACGGGTCAGTGAGACATTTTTATTTTTCCTGGCTGACGGGTCAGTGAGATTTTACAGTTGCCTGGCCACTTGGTCAGTAAGGCATATCATATTATTGCATTGCATTTCACATGAGCCAAATCAGAGAGATATTTTGGGAATTCTTTGGCCTCCATATTGTATTGTGTTCAGTTCAGTTTCAGTTATCGTTTGCCTTACATACTCGGCACATTGTTTTGTACTGACGTCCCTTTTACCGGGGGCGTTGTGTTCATGCTCGCAGGTTTAAGTAGCCAGACAGGCGATCCAGCTCAGTAGGTTTTCCACTCAGCTGCAGTCAGGGCGCTCCACTTGGTTCGGAGCTACAGTCCCTTTTGGTACACTATTTTGACACGTATATATGTGTATGACGGGGCCTTGTCCTGTTCTTGCTATAGCTCATGTTCCATAGATGTCTGTAGACAGTTGTATGTAGTTGGGATGTTATGTAGCCTTGTCGGTTGTTATTTTGTTGTACAAAATATGTAGCAGCCTGGTCGGCTTGCACTGTTATCCTCAGCACGTATGTGTATATATATATGCTGGTTGTGAGTTCTTCATACAGAGTTTATTGTGTTAATCTTACAGGAATTAGTATAGCTTAGTTATAAACCACATATGGGCCACCCTGTTGCTCAGTGAGATCCATGTACGAGTTTAGGGGTGCTTGGTCAGTAGAGGTCAGGCACTCGTCATGACTCATCAGCTTGGGTCGTGACAAGATCCTCCTCGGCTTCCTATGTAGCTTCCTCAACTTTTTGACTTCTCCATAATACTTTTACTGAGGCTACCTCCTTAGTTCTCAACTTGTGAACCTGACGATCAAGAATTGTTGCGGGGATCTCCTCATAGGTCAAACCGTCCTTAACTGTTATAGTATCGGCAGGATCAACCAACGATGGGTCTCCTACATACTTCCTCAACATGGACACATGAAACACTGGATGTACAGCAACCAACTCTTATGGCAACTCAAGTTCATAAGATACTACACTGACCTTTCACAGAATTCTGTAAGGTCCGATATATCTGGGACTGAGTTTGCCTTTCTTCCCAAATCTCATAACACCCTTCATGTGTGAAACTTTAAGGAACACCTAATTATTAACTTGAAATTATAAGTCCCTTCGCCTCACATCTGTGTAAGACTTCTAGCTACTCTTAGCCATTTTCAAACGCTCTTGAATCAACTTGACTTCTCCATAGCCTGATAAACCAAATATGGCCCTAACAATTCTGCTTCACCAACTTCAAATCAACCAATTAGTGATCTAAACCTTCGCCCATACAGAGCTTCAACTAGCACCATCCCAATGCTAGCATGATAACTGTTATTATAAGAAAACTCAATGAGGGGGAAGTCATCATCCCAATTACCTTTGAAATCTAGGACACATGCTCTCAACATGTCCTCAAGAGTCTAAATAGTACGCTCTGCCTGGCCATCTGTCTGCGCATGAAAAGTTGTGCTGAGGTTCACCTTGGCACCCAATCCTTTCTGAAATGATTTCTAGAAGTTCGTTGTGAATTGAGCACTACAATCTGAAATAATGGACACTGGGTCCCATGCAATCCGACAATTTCATTAACATATAACTTCGCATAATCCTCTGCCGATTCTGTGGTCTTGACCAGAAAAAAGTGTGCCGACTTAGTAAGCCGGTCAACTATGACCCAAATAGAGTCATGCCTCCTAGCTGAACGAGGTAGACCTGATACAAAGTCCATATTGATAATTTCCTATTTCCAGACAGGAATATCAATATTCTGAGCCAAGCCACCGGGCCTCTGGTGTTCGGCTTTCACTTGCTGACAATTCAGACACTTAGCTACAAAATCTGCTACATTGTTCTTCATATCATTCCACCAATAAATATCCTTAAGATCATGATACATCTTAGTGGAACCTGGGTGAATGGAATACCTAGAGTTGTGAGCTTCTGACATGATTCGCTCTCAGAGCCCATCTATATTTGGAACACATAATCTGCCTCGGTACCTCAAGGTACCATCATCTTCCCCTTGTTCAAAAGTCGTCATCTTATGCTTGTGAATCCCTTCTCTCAGCTGCATCAAGTAGGGATCACTAAACTGCTTCTCTTTGACTTCAACCACTAAAGAGGAAAGAGCTCTATTCTGAATAAACACACCACCATCCTCGGAGTCCAAAAGTCAAACTCCAAGACTAGCCAAACGTTGAACTTTCTTGGTCATAACTCTCTTATCTGCATCAACGTGGGCTAAACTGTCATGACCCAGCCCCGTAGGCCGTGACTACTGCTCGAGATGGACACTCGTACATATTTTCTAGCTAAAATCTACTTACGTTTAGCATATTAGGGACTTCCACACATACCAGGCAATATATCATTCAGATCTTTACTTATAAGATCGCATATAAACCGATCGGGTTATCATAGTGTAGGGGAATGTAAGACGTAAACCATATTAACATAACCGGACAAAACGACCCATGACCCACATACATGTCTACAGGCCTCTAACAAGACAACAGAATCATATGACGGGACAAGGCCCCGCCGTACCCCTAAATAGTCACACATACATAAATATGTACAACAGAAAGATTTGTACCAAAAGTATGGGCTCTGGAACAGAAATATGTCCTAAGCTGACGGATCACCGTAACGAACGTCTGTACCTGCGGGCATGAAACGCAGCCCCCGAAGAAAAGGGGGTCAGTACGGAATACGTACTGAGTATGTAAGGCATGAAATACAGAAACTAGAAACATAGCCGGAAAACGGTACGAAAAGTAAGTACATTAGCCAGAATACCAAGGTGCTTATTTTCTGAACGTAAATCATGCATACCGGTGTCATATGTCAGAAGATGTAGGGAAAATGAATAAATCCTCCAGAGTACCAAAATACTTACTTTCCAAACACAGATCATGTGTACCGACATCATATGTCATCATATACATATACATATAGCAGATCCCGGCCCTCTAGTGAGGGACGCGGTGGACGGAGTCATCATGTATGCGGAAATCATATATCATATACACATATAACAGATCCCGGCCCTCTAGTAAGGGACGCGGTAAACAGAATCATCAATGCATGTCAAAATCATATAGCATATGTGCATATAACAGATCCCGGCCCTCTATTGCGGGACGCGGTGAACAGAATCATCATATGCCATCCTGGCCGCCACCCCCATATCATCATATCATCATACACATATGTACATATAACAAAACCCGGCCCGCAAGGGAGAGGGACGCGGTGAACAATGCAGAGGAAGACGCACGATAACAGAACCTGGCCCGGGGCGCAGTGAAATACATGCTGAGGCTTGCTCGAACAGAGTAGTGCGAAACACATGCACATAAATCAAGACTCGTTAGATACGTACACTTATCGACATCTGAAAGCTCTGAAACAAGTTTCGGGTCAATCCGATTTAGTATAAGAAAGTTATGAGCGTTTGAAGTACAGAACCTTTTACGAACGTTTTAGAAGTCATTTTTGGAAAATCAAAGCAACAATCATATCAAGTACCTTTCGGATATCGTTACGGATCAAATCAAATAGAGCCTTTGGAACCATATGTACATGTCAAAATATATCAGAGCCTCAATGAAATAGTCGAACGTGCTAGCATTTGAAAAATCAAGGCTTTAGTCATATCGATTATCTTTCAAATACCATTCGGAAACATATCAAATAGATCTTCGGACATCATAAATACGCATCAAAATCATATGAAATAGCTTATGGAAATCAAGAACGTTAGCCATCCTAGTGGCTCTAAGAATAGGAATTTCTTTGAAATCATACATATACGTCATCTGCTCGTTTCATAAGGATCATGCCAAAAGAAAGAAAGGATAAGCCTTACATACCTTGCCCGCTTCCTAAGCTAATCCGAACTAAATCTTTGGCTTCGCAAGATCTACAACAATATTCGTACATACCAAACATTAGCCATAAACACTTAAGAGTCCAATTCTAAACCAACACTTACTCTACAGAAATTTTGGCAGCATTTCCCCTGTAAATACAACAACCCCGAGAATTCAACTCGGCCAAACATACAACAACAATACCAACAGTCATTCTAACAATATCAACAATCAATTCAAAACGCATTCCGACGTTAGCAATTTCTTTCTACAACTTCGACGGTGTTTCACTTATGTTCAATTCACAATTTCTCACATATTCAAGTATTAATCCGAAATCATTCAAACAACATTCAAGAACACTTCAACAATCCGCTCTACATTCCAAACAGCCAAACCAACATACTACCCGAAACCTTCCAAATTCAACAAGAACAATAACAACACATTTCCTTCTTCCAAATTCATGAATTACACCAACAATTCACACACTAACAACATTATTTTCCATAAATACAAGAAGACTATGTTCAAATCACATCATCTTCTAAAACAACTCTCCAACCGTTACAACTTCACTAGAATCATCAAACTTTCATTATCAACATAGCATCCACAACAACAACAACCAAAACACTAGATAAAATAATTGAGTCATCATTCCTACACACACACACATATGCACGGCTACAACATGCATCCATATTTTCATGAATTTCACCCACTTTTATATACTACAACATACACAACCATCTATAACATATGAAAGAAGATTAATTCTTACCTTTTTCCCTTAACTCCTCACTTAGCTAAGATTTGTAGCTTGCAACAAAGAGAGGTCTTCTTGCTCCAACAATTATACCACGTTAAAGAGGACCTTCAAATTAGTAGGAATACTAGAAGAAATTTTTTTTTTGTGATCAAAATTGAAAGCTCACTTTTCCTTGCTATGGCCGAATAGGCCCTCTTGTTTTTAGTCTTCTCCAAGTTTCTTGATTGTTCTTGAATTGGAGATGACAAAATGATAAATTGGTCCTCTTTTATTACTTATTTTTAGCTTTCCTATGGGCCTTGGCCCATTCCCCCTTGGCCGGCCACACTTGGCCATTTTTTTCAAGCCCAAGTCTTTTTTTTTCTTTTTATTTCAAGCCCATTTTATTTCATGACCAATTTTTGTAATTCATGAAAAACTATTTTCCTAATTTCCAAATTTTCCCTTAGCCTTCCTCAATATATCCACATCAATATTTTTCACAACCAACTTGTGTGTTAAACTAGATCCAAAATATGGCCTTGTCCTTAACTTCTTGCAATTATCTTAAATTATCCAGATTTACAAAATACGGGATATAACATCCTCCCCTCCTTTAAAACATTCGTCCTCAAATGTTAAACTGGCCTCCTGGGGTATTGTAATACATCGGGGAGGTCTCCTTTATAGTTGTCACGTACGGTCATTTAACATATCCGTTTTGGAAGTTTAGATTGGCTGTGGGCGTAGGAAATAATTAGGGGTACTTCCTCTTCATCTCTTCTTCCGGCTTCCCAGGTCGTCTCCTCTCTATTATTGTTTTGCCGTGATACTTTAATTGAGACCACACCCTTGGTATAACTTTCTCACCCGACCCTCCGTTATGGACACAAACTATTCCTTATAGGGTAGCTTCTCTGTCACCTGGATATCATTTATATGAAATACTCAGGAAGGGTCACCAACACATTTGCGAAACATAGGCACGTAGAAGACTAAATGCACTGTTGAAGCATATTTGGGCCGATTAACTTAGTTCCGTCAACATCGAACCAAACCGATTGGTGACTTGCACTTCTTACTATACAAAGACTCGTATGGTGTCGTCTCGGCTGTCCTTTTTATAGTTGTTAACCCCTCCAAGTGTCTTCCATATCTTCTCCCTATATTTACCTCCTGGTACACTTATTGTCAACTCATTTTTGCATTCTTTCGTAATCTTTGCGATATGCCAACATACCCTGAACTCTGGCTCTGAACTAAAAAGTCCCCTTTTATGGAGCTTGAATCGTCATAATTCATTTTAAGTCTAGCGTGTTCTCCCCGCCCCCCCCCCCCCCCCCCCCCACTATGAGGGTCTATATACGCCAATGCCTCTTAAGTAATCATTGCCTTCCGCGATCTTCGTACAATTGAAGTTTCTTCATCGCGGAGCCTATCATGCCTATCTCCTTGCTAACTACGTTCTCATACCTAATCGGAATACTTATAAAGGCATTCATTTCCGATGCTTGCTCCTTCTACTTTGACGTACCCCTATCCTTTATGTCTAATAGTGTCATTACCATTTTAATGCGTAACCGTTTTCAGCTACTTTCTTCCTAACCACTCTCTTTTTCCCTTGATCAAGCCATCAGTATCCTTAATATTTCTTGGGGAGTACCTTTCTTCTCTTATTGTTTGTAGCATCGGCTCTGATGTTCGTAAGATATTCCTTTATACCCGCGAATCGGTTCCATTCTTAAGTCACTCTCCAGGAAGGCTTCTCTATGTTCAAAACAACTATACCAATATGGCTACGTAATTATCCTTTTGTAATTATATCTTTCCATAATAGAGGATTCGGCCAAGCTGTCCTTTTCCTTCATGCCCGTTCCTTATCTTTCATTGTGTTTTCTCGATAATCGAATTCCTTGGTCTTCACATGAATCCTCATTCCATGTCATAGGTTTTCTTGTCAATTGAACCAACTCACTATCCTTGTCCTTTCCTTAGCAAGTAGTCGATTCGCTATCACCAACTTATTAAAGTATCCTCCGTACTCCCATATGCTTGTCCTATTTTTGTCGTTAACCTCCCTCAGGTTTGTTCCTCTTTTTGTCCTATACTATCACATTCTAGTTCTTTACAGACCTATCCTTCAAATTTCTACGCAAATAGTTTCATGCTTTGCCCGTCGGCTCTCCTGAGGCTTTACTCAACCATGTTTCTTACCTTTCACTTTTTTTGACATTTTGATCTCCTTACCTTCCATTCACTCACTCTCTTTCCTTTCCAAATATCGTTGTATTAGAATTTTCCAACCTTAACCTGTAGTGAAATCAGTATCAGTCTATTTCATAACATCTGTACCATTCTTTTCACTTCATCTCTTGAATTCCGTCCAGTTAATGTCTTCCATACGTCGCAACACTGGTTGCTAGGTTTCACCTATCGATCGATATAGTCATAAATGAGATATCATATGCGTACAGATATATTTATTACCATTTCGCTTACAAAATATTTCACAACACTATTTAAACTTACTCTGATTCCAGAGCTGCGTTGCGCTTTCTTCTTCTTTACCGGCCTAGTCTGCCTTAGCCTACCCGACCTCTTTAAGGTTTCTAACCACTCCGCATATTCTAATTTCCTTTAGGTTACCCCAATTTACCATTTGTCTCTTATATTTACATTTGTTGAAATTTTTGTACACTTCCCAGGGGGTCACCCATCCCAAAATTTCTCTGGCCCTAAAACACTTAACCTCGAAACTTTAATGCATTTCGGTGCGTTAATGCTGGTATAATCGCATCCACTTCCCCGCACGACCTTTATCACATAATCTAGGGCAAGTCGGTGTCTTAACAACTTCCAAAATGTTCTCGTAACGTGTCTCTCTCCGATCTAGTGGGGGGTCTTTTACTTTTCTGACTATGTATGTTACACCTCGGAAATTTCTCCGTACTTGTATGATGAGTGGAATGAGGAAGAGTTTGAGTGTATGATGTTTTGTTAAGTCGGGAATGGCTAATTAAGAATTTTTGGAAATAAGAAAGTCGCGGAAAATTTTTCTGTCCAGTGGTCGTATATGGCACTATACGGCCCGTAAAGTGATTTACGGACCGTATAGTGCAATCGTCCTTCAGCTTGCAAAAAAATCTGAGTTTCTGTCAAAGTGTTGATATGGTTAAATACGACCCAGTTTACGGCCCGTAAACTGGCTTACGGTCCGTAAACCAGGTCGTAAACTACCATGTTCTTCAGCCAAAACTTTTTGTTTTTCATATGCTTAAAAACGACCACAGTGGACGGACCGTAAATCGAAATACGGTCCGTATATGGTGGTTTACGACCACTGTTCATCCCGACAAGAATTCATTAAAGACCAGATTTTGTGATTTTAAAAAGGGACTTAGACTTCATATTATTTCATTATTCATCCAACAACTCAAGAGACCTCTAGAACATTCCAAATAATTCCTCCACAAGAATTCAAGAGAATTAAAGGGAATATCAAGACCAACAACACTAATTTCATGGAATCAAGTGTAAGAACACAATAAAGGACCATCTAAGTGAAGAAATTTCAAAGAAGGTGGAACTAGGGTTTTGGCTAAGTGAAGTATTTCAACTTAAGGATTGTTCAACCATCATCCAAGGTAAGTTTCATGATTTTTCCATATTTTTTGAAGTATTGGAAAGCCTAGACACTTGAAATGTAGAAGAACATCGAAATGGGTCATTATTGAGTGAATAGTGACAAAAACGAATGATAGTGGAATTGAACTATGAATATTGAAGTGTTGTGAGTAATAATACGTTATAAATGATGTTTATATCATGAAACAAGCATTAAATGCATGAAAACTCAAGGATGAGCTAGAAGTAGACATAAGGGAAAATTTGAGGAAAATGGTGGATTTTGCCAAATGTACGTAAATGACGATTGTCGATTACGATATTGCGAGTAATATTATGAATGTTGGGAGTTGATATAAAACATGAGAAAAATGGTATGAGCGAAGGAAGCGTTGTCCGACTTTTCCTAGAATTAGCGATGCGTTCTTGTAGTTAGTTTACTAATGTTGATACGGATTCTCTTATGAAGGTAACGACATGAGATCGACGGAGAACAAGTGAGCGATATCTTAGCTAAACGACCAAGGTATGTGAGGCTAGTCCTTCTTTCTAATGGCATGAATCTTTTAGCTTGAATCCCTATTCCTTTCATGAATTCTTACTTTCTAAGAAATTAAACGTTTATGCCCATGAATGTCTATATGAGATAAGCTATACGATATGATGACACTAGAATGATGATGATGTTATTCCTTGCCTACACTCACCTTATGTACTAGTCCTTTCAAGGTGAGGCAGAATGTCCATGATGGTTCCATAACGTAATCGGGGGATCACGACCTTACGTCACCCCAATAGAGTAAAGTTGATCATGAGTCTTATATACGCCTTATGATAAGATAAGTATTTTATGATAAGCATATTACTATGAGAATTTCCATAAGCATGTCATGATTGCATTCACACCGGGCCTAGTTGGTCGGGCAGACACCGCTTCGGCGGGCGGTGATACGGATACACCACGACCTACGGCCGTGTGCCCAGAAAGGCAAAGCTACGACAAAGAGGCAGGCGGAAAGAGAGCCTCCGGGAAATGTAGAGGAAAGTGAATCGCAAAGTGAGGCTGCGCCCAATGTAGAAGGGCAGGGAGGAGCCTCAACTCCGATTCCTCCACCGGGTGTTTCGGGTCAACAAGTGTCCGAGGCCATACATTTATTGACACAGTTGGTTGCCGCTCAGGCACAGCGACAGAATGCGGGCCTAAGTGATCGTTCGGCTAGTACAAGAGCCCGTGATTTCCTTAATCTAAACCCTCCAGAATTTTTCGGGTCGAAGCCGGATGAGGACCGACAAGGTTTTATCGATGAGATGTTGCGGATGCTGAAACTTATGCATGCTTCTGAGACCGAATCCGTGGAGTTGGCCTCATATAGACTTCGCGACGTGGCGGTACTATGGTATAAGAATTGGGTGATAACGAGAGGGGAGAATGCACCACCTTCCATGTGGCAAGAGTTTGTAGATGCCTTTATTTGTCACTACTTGCCACCTGAAGTCCGCCGAGCTAGAGCGGACAGGTTCTTGAATTTGAAACAGGGAGGCATGAGTGCCCGAGAGTATAGTATGCAATTCAACTCATTGGCCCGGTATGCTCCGACTATGGTGGCTGACATGGGGGACCGAGTTTATAGATTTGTGAGTGGTTTAGGACCACACTTGTTCAGAGATTGCCTGACAGCCTCTTTGCAAGATGGGATGGATATTTCCCGGATACAGGCCCATGCTCAGAACCTCGAGGAACGACAACGACAGCAGAGAAGTAATCGTGAGGGTGACAGAAGACAAGGTAAGAGGGCTAGATCTATGGGGGAGAGCAGTGAGTACCGAGGGGGACCGAGACAGACGCATTCTAGGCACTCAGGTCAGTCAGCGACCAGTGCACCTTCCAGATTCTCGGATAGGAGATTCGACCGTTCTTTTCAGTCAAGCCAGGGGCAGAGTTCGAGGGCCTCAGATTCGCAGTCTAGGGGAGACTTTAGCCAGAGGAGACCTCCAGTACCGCGGTGTAGCCAGTGTGGCAAATTACATTCTGGACAGTGTCGTCAGGGTTCGGATGCTTGTTATGCTTGCGGGCAGGTTGGTCATATGATGAGAGATTGCCCTTCAGCGAGAGATAGAGCGGGGACTCAGCCCACAGGTTCAGCAGCGGGTTCTTCTTCAGCGCGCCTGACAACACAAACTCCTCAAACTACAGCAGGCAGAGGCAGAGGTAGAGGGGGAGCATCCACTCCAGGTGTTGTTCAGCCCCGTGTGTATGCTTTAGCTGGGCGACAGGATCTTGAGTCTTCCCCAGATGTTGTCACAGGTACCTTGACTATATTTTCCCGTGACGTGTATGCTCTGATTGATCCAGGTTCTACCTTCTCATATATTACTCCGTATATCGCTGATGGTGTTGGGGTGAGACCTGAGCTAATTAAACCTTTCGAGGTATTCACTCCGGTTGGTGATCCTGTAATAGCGAGGCGAGTATATAAGAACTGTGTAGTCATTATATGTGATCGCCAGACAAGGGCTGATTTGATTGAACTTGAGATGATAGATTTTGACGTAATTATGGGTATGGACTGGTTGGCATCATGTTATGCTAATGTTTGTTGCCGGACAAAGGTAGTTCGATTCCAATTTCCGGGAGAGCCCATACTCGAGTGGAAGGGTAATACAGTTTCCCCAAAGGGTAGGTTTATTTCCTACCTTAATACGAGAAAGATGATAGCCAAGGGTTATATTTGTCATCTAGTTCGGGTTCATGACATGGAAGCGAAAGTGCCAACTTTCCAGTCCGTCCCGGTAGTGAATGAATTCCCATATGTGTTTCCTGACGCTTCGTAAATGTATTGGCGACCCTTCCAGAATATTTCCTACAGGTGATATACAGGTCACCGAGGAGTTATCTTATGAAGAGCAGCATAGAGCCATATTGGATCGTCAGGTAAGAAAATTGCGGAATAAAGATGTGGCTTCTGTTAAAGTGCTGTGGCGGAATAATAACCGAGAAGAAATGACCTGGGAAGCTGAGGAGCAAATGAAGAAAAAGTATCCTCACCTATTTCCGGTACCTACAGGTAATCCAAATCCTTTATTTGACTATGTTGATTTGTGAATGACATGTATGTGATGGCTATAAAAGAAACTCCCACGAATTGTTAGTAAGACCCGTAGAATTAATCCAACATTCGAGGAAGAATGTTCTAAAGGGGGGAGGATGTTACGTCCCGTATTTTATACATTGCGACAATCCGGATTAACTATGATAAGTTAGGGCCAAGACCATTCCGGGACATGAAGTCGGGACTTTTGACCTTCGATTTTATTTCGAGACATAAGTTGTACATGAAATTGTGGGCATGGAACACTTAGGAAACGTTGGGACCAAAAGTCATATACTTGGAAGTCGAAAATCATGCAAAAATAGGCCCTTTGGCCGTGTGGCTTTGAAATTGGTCCCACACATTTTGTGGCCAATTTTAAATGGTCCAACACATGTGTGGGCCACGGACACTTGGAGGGTTCATCTAGGAGCTTAAAAGATGACTTCTAAGTCATCTTCTATCATTCTACACTTAGAAAAAAAATCAAGAAGTTGAAGAGGAACAACAACAACCTCTCGGCCAAACCCAAGAAAAACCAAGTCCAATTTTAGCCATCCCAAAAATATTTCTTTGGCGCAAATCCACTAATTGGAGGTCCCTAAGTAACGTGGAAGTGTTGTTGGAGCGATCAAACCATCCGTCTAGTAGATCGTAAACCCTAGCCTATTTGTGGAGTTGAAGAAGGTAAGATTTGATCTTGTTTTATGTGTTGTGAATGTTTTATGCATGTTGTAGTATGTTAATATGGATGAAATTTGTGAAATATAGTAAGTTGGAGGTGAGTCGTGTATGGTGTGTATGGTCGTGTAGATGTGTGTGTTGTGATTAGGATGATGAATTGATTCTATGTAGCATATTTAGTTGTGTAGTGTGGAGAAAAAAAGAATAAGAATCATCAATATATGTATATGTGTAGTGTGGCCGAATGTAGGTCATATTGCATGACAAGAATGGGTTATGGTTGTGTTCTCGGGTTTGGGACTGTTTTCGGGAAAATTGGAGCAATTGTTGGATTGTTGGAAATATTGTGTAAATTGTTTAAAATGTCCTTGAATATTGTTGGTATGGGTTCGGGTTGGTATTTGAATGTATGAGCGGCGATGTGGCTTGAATGTAGGCCGTCGAATTGAATATTATGAATGTTGTTGAATGATGTAAAAGAGAGTTATTAATGTTAGATTGCCTTTCGGATTGGTCATTGGGGTTGCTAGGTTGGTTATTGTTGTTGTTGTTGTTGATTTGGCCGAGTTAAATTCTCGGGGTTGGCCTATTTACAGGGGAAATGCTGCCCAAATTTCTGTAGAATTGAGTGTTAGTTTGGAATAAATTGCCTAAGTGCCTATGGCTAATGTTTGATATTCGTTGACGTATTTGTAGACCGTGGGTAGCCCGAGGCGTAGGTTGGGATTAGCTTGAGTTGGGCTAGCTTGGAGTGCGTACGAGGTATGCAAAGCTCAAACCTTCCTTCTTTTGGCATGCCTTAGTTATAAATAGGCTATGTCACGAGCCTCGAGGAAATTCTAAATTCGCAATCCGAGCACGTTATGACTCTTATATATATATTTCTTGGCATTCGTATGTTTGATGTGATGAAATACGAACCCTTATGTCTTCGAAATAATTGATTTCCAAATGTTGTACAAAAAGTTTTTTTTTAAAGAATTCCGTAACTATGGACGTCGTATCTTTCACAGAAAGAGTCGGATTGCTCCGATATATTCGTAGGAGTTTGTATGGCGTATGATGAGTATGTTTTCCATAGGCGGGCCCGGCTCGGGTCGATACCCGTCCGTGGGTCCCGCGACTTTCCTTCATGTAATTCGGAGGACTCTTGAAAGAATTTGGTATGACTATTATTTCGATTCTCAAGTAGGGTCATTTTACATATAATTGAGTCCATGATAATGATTTTATGCATATGGTTACTCACGACTCTGCTCGTGCGTTTTGTTATATCTTTCGCCGAGTCCCGGGCCCGTTCTGTTGTCGTGCGCACTTTGATATACTCCGGTGTTATGTTGTGTTTATGGTTCACCAAGCCACTCGCTAGAGGGTCGGGTTCCACTTATATTTGGCGTTATGTTGTGTATGGCGTTATGCTGTGTTATGATGTGTGACGGGGATACGGAGATTTGAAACCTTCTGGTGTTATGCTGTGTTATGGCGCCATCGACGGGCGGGCGACCATATTTTCTGTGCCCTATGCATGACTTATATTTCGAAAGTAAACATTTTGATATTTTGGGCTTGCACTTATTTTCTGTACTTCTATTTCGTTTATGCCACAGATTTGTTTTCTGTATCTACTGCTTTGCATACTCACTACATATTTCGTACTGACCCGCTTTCTTCGGGGGGGCTGCGTTTCATGCCCGCAGGTACAGACGCACAGTTTGGTGATCCACCAGTTTAGGACACCCTCTTCTGCTGTTTGGAGTGCTCCTCTTATTCCGGAGCCTACATTTTGGTATATATATTCGTTCGTTGCATATGTATATATTTGTTCAAGGGTACGGCGGGGCCCTGTCCCGCCATATGATTCGGTTGGTCTGTTTAGAGGTCTGTAGACGTATATGTGGGTTTGTGCCTACTTCTGTACAGGTGTGTTTGTATGATCCCACTCGCCATGGCAGCCTTGTCGGCGTGCATTTGTATATGTTTTGGGCCGTTGCGCCATTTGATAGCCTTGTCGGCTTCTGATATATATATATATATGGTTGTGTTGAAATGTGTCTGAGACAGTTTGATATAATTTGAGGCAGCGTGTGATATTTGTGCCCGTATACGCTATCTGTATGTGATTCGGATTGGATGAGTGTGTTCGGGTGCCCAGTTAGGGCACTAGTCACGGCCTACGGGGTTGGGTCGTGACAGAAGTGGTATCAGAGCAGTTCGTCCTCGGAATGTCTACAGGCCGTGTCTCGTAGAGTCTTGTTTATCGGTGTGTTGTGCACCACATCTATAAACAGGAGGCTACAGGACATTTAGGGTGTTACCTTTCTTTGAATCTTAGATCGTGCGATAGAGCTGTGCCGTTAGGATGACTCTTTTCTGATCAGTTGTTGTGTTTTTCAGTGATGCCTCCGAAGAAGGCAACGGCTGCTCAGAAGGGCAAGGCGGTGATGGGAGAGACTAGTCAGATGCCGAGAGTTACACGGGCTCGTGCTCAGGATATGCCCGATGTTGTGCCCCAGTCGGAGGGTTCTGCTACACCACTGGAGGAGCCTGGAGCTGGTCCCTCATTAGCTCCAGACGCTCCAGCGCCCGAGCCTCCAGCTCCTCAGCCAGGGGCGGAGGATAGGACGTTGAGGGAGGCCGTACAGTTGTTGATGACTTTGGTGGCGGGACATGCTCGCAGACGCAGGCCGAGAGGTAATGATGATGATGACAGGCGTGATAGCCTGAGGGTTCGTGATTTTCTGACATGTAGTCCCCCAGAGTTTTTCGGGTCTAAGCCCGAGGAGGACCCCCACGACTTCATTCGGGGGATGAGGCGCTCATTGGGACTGGTCAGGGCTTCAGAGACCGAGTCCGTTGAGTTAGCCTCGCACAGATTACGAGATGTTACGGCTAATTGGTATGAGTCCTGGGAGCTGTCTAGAGGTGAGGGTGCTCCCCCAGCTACATGGGACGACTTTGTGGCTGCTTTTCTCCGCCACTTTTTGCCCCCGGAGTTGCGGAGGGCCAGGGTTGACAGATTTTTGTAGCTGCGGCAGAGAGGACCGGTCGGGCAGAGATCGTGATAGGAGGCCGCCCAAGCGGGCTAGATCAGCAGGGTATTCTGGAGATTTTCGAGGCGGACAGCCTTAGTCACAGCAGTCGGGCAGATATCCTCCTCCGTCCGGCCGGGGTAAACAGTCCGCTGGTAGACGATTTGATGGTGCAGGACCGTCTGGGGCCGGTCAGAGTTTCAGAGCATCAGGTTCGCAGACGACCAGGGGTTCCAGCCAGTCCAGACCACCCAGGCCCCTTTGTTCTTATTGTGGGAGATCGCACCCAGGTGAGTGCTACCGAGCCACAGGAGCTTGTTTTTCCTGCGGCCGTCAGAGCCATGTTATGCGAGATTGTCCGATGGCGAGTGGTTCTGGTAGTACAGTTCAGCCGACGGGATCAGCCGCTGGTTCATCTTCTACTCCCTCAGCTATGCGCCCTGCAGGGAGGGGGTTTGTCTGCACCGGCGGGCCGCGGTCAAGGCTGTGGCAGTGTTTCAGATTCTAGCGGTCCTTCGAACCGCATATATGCATTGGCTAGCTGCCAGGATTAGGAGGCTTCGCCAAATGTTGTCACAGGTACCTTACTGGTTTTCTCCCGATCTGTATATCCATTGATTGATCCGGGATCTACTTTATCGTATATCTCTTAGCTCGTTACTAGTACAATTGGAATAACACCCGAACCTATAGAACCATTTCAAGTGGCCACACCGGTTGGGGACTTTATTATAGCGAGACAGGTATATAAAGATTGTTCTGTTATCATATATGATCGTTGCACTAAAGCTGATTTGGTAGAGTTAGATATGTTGGAATTTGATGTCATTATGGGTATGGATTGGTTAGCTTCCTACTATGCTAATGTTGACTGCCAGAAAAAGGTAGTTCGTTTCCAGTTTCCAGGGGAACCAGTCATAGAGTGGTCAGGGAGTACAGCATCGCCGAGGGGTAAGTTTATTTCATACCTCAAGGCTAAGAAGATGATTCAGAAAGGTTATATCTATTATTTGGTTCGTGTGCACGATACTAAGGCCGAGACACCTACTCTTCAGTCAGTTCCGGTTGTTAATGAATTCTCAGATGTATTCCCAGATGAGCTTCCAGGCCTCCCGCCTGAGCGGGAGATAGACTTCACTATAGATTTGTTGCCAGATACGCAGCCCATATCTATTCCTCCGTACAGAATGGCACCTGCAGAATTGAAGGAATTAAAGGAGCAGCTGAAAGATCTATTGGATAAAGGCTTCATCAGACCCAGTACATCGCCCGGGGGAGCGCCGGTATTATTTGTTAGAAAGAAAGATGGGTCACTGCGAATGTGTATTGATTATCGACAGCTGAATAAGGTGACTATAAATAATAAATATCCCCTCCCCCGGATTGACGATTTATTTGATCAGTTGCAGGGTGCTAAATATTTTTTGAAGATAGATCTACGTTCGGACTATCATCAGGTGCGAGTACGAGAGGCAGATATTCCAAAGACTGCTTTTAGGACCCGGTACGGGCATTATGAATTCAGAGTGATGTCTTTTGGGCTGACTAATGCTCCAGCGGTATTCATGGATTTAATGAATCGGGTATTCCGACCATTTCTTGATATGTTCGTGATTGTGTTTATTGATGATATCTTGGTTTATTCACAATCAGTAGAGGAGCATTCAGATCATTTGAGGACAGTACTTGGCACACTTCGGCAACAGAAATTATATGCTAAATTTTCAAAAATGTGAATTCTGGTTAACCTCTGGCTTTCTTGGGGCATATTGTCGGAGCAGATGGCATTCGGGTCGATACACAGAAGATTGAAGCTGTACAGAATTGGCCTATGCCTACTACACCGACAGAGGTACGCAGTTTTATGGGTTTAGCCGGGTATTATAGAAGATTCGTGGAAAATTTTGCTTCTATTGCGGCACCATTAACAAAGCTCACTCAGAAAGCAACAAAATTTTAGTGGACTGATGCCTGTGAGCGCAGTTTCCAGATGCTGAAGGAAAATTTAATTACAGCTCCAGTTTTAGCTCTTCCAGAAGGGACAGACGGGTATGTTATTTATTGTGATGCCTCTGGTATTGGGATAGGTTGTGTGTTAATGCAGCACGGTCGAGTCATAGCCTATGCTTCCCGGCAGCTCAGACCGCATGAAAGAAATTATCCCACTCATGATTTGGAATTAGCCGCGGTGATTCATGCTTTGAAGATATGGTGGCACTATTTATATGGGGTCCACGTTGATATTTATACAGACCATAAGAGCCTCCAGTATATTTTTAAGCAGAAGGAGCTAAATTTGCGGCAGAGAAGATGACTTGAACTATTGAAAGATTATGACGTTGATATTTTGTATCATCCTGGGAAAGCCAATGTGGTAGCGGATGCACTTAGCCACAAGTCCATGGGCAGTTTGACTGATGTACAGCCTGATAAGAAAGAATTAGTTCGTGAGATTCATCAGTTAGCTAGCCTTGGAGTCCGCTTGGCAGATTCTGGAGATGCTGGGGTTTCTGTTCGAGAGGTTGCTGAGTAATCCATTATAGAAGAGGTAAAGCAGCGTCAGTTCGAAGATCCTGTTTTGGTACAGTATAGAGATGTGGCTCTTAGTAAAGAAAAGACTCAGTTCGAAATTTCGCCTGAAGGAGTATTATTATATGGAGGCAGATTATGCGTGCCTGATGTTGCAGGGTTGCGGCGACAAATTATGGGTGAAGCACATAATGCTCGGTATTCTGTTCATCTTGGTTCCACAAAGATGTATCATGATCTCAAATGTTTATACTAGTGGGACGGTATGAAAAGAGATGTCGCAGAGTTCGTTAGCCTGTGCCCAAATTGTCAGCAAGTCAAGATCGAGCATCAGAAGCCCGGTGGGTTATTACAGGAAATGGAAATTCCAGCTTGGAAATGGGAAATGATTAACATGGATTTCATTGTGGGTTTGCCGCGCACTCCACGCAGGTATGATTCTATTTGGGTTATTGTTGACAGGTTGACGAAATCAGCCCATTTCCTTCCGGTCAGGACTACTTATTCGGCTGAGGACTATGCCAGATTGTATCTTAAAGAGATAGTAAGGCTTCACGGGGTCCCTGTACCTATTATCACTGACAGAGGTGCCCAGTTCACAGCGAATTTCTGGAGATCATTCCAGGAAGGATTGGGGACTCAGGTGAGTCTTAGTACAACATTTCATCCTCAGTCCGACGGACAGGCCGAGCGCACTATTCAGACATTGGAAGATATGTTGCGGGCTTGTACTATTGATTTCAGAGGTAGCTCGGACGATCATTTGCCGCTTGTTGAATTTGCTTATAATAATAGTTATCATTCCAGCATACATATGGCGCCGTACGAAGCCCTATATGGTAGGAAATGCAGATCTCCGATCGGTTGGTTTGACGTGGGTGAAACTAAATTAATTGGTCCAGATGTGGTCCAGCAGGCAGTCGATAAAGTGAAACTTATTCGGGAGCGTTTGTTAGCAGCCCAGAGTCGACAGAAATCGTATGCAGATAATCGTTGTCGACCTTTAGAGTTTCAGGTTAGAGATTGGGTGTTCCTGAAAGTGTCACCTATGAAAGGTGTTATGAGATTTGGCAAGAAAGGAAAGCTTAGTCCGAGATATATTGGGCCTTATCAGATTATTCGTAAAATAGGCAAAGTTGCCTATGAATTAGATCTGCCAGCTGATTTGGGAGCGGTGCACCCGGTATTCCATGTTTCTATGCTTCGTAAATGTATTGGTGACCCTTCTAGAATCTTTCCTACAGGTGATATACAGGTCACCGAGGAGCTATCTTATGAAGAGCAGCCTAGAGCCATATTGGATCGTCAGGTAAGAAAATTGCGAAATAAAGATGTGGTTTCTGTTAAAGTGCTGTGGCGGAATAATAACCGAGAAGAAATGACCTGGGAAGCTGAGGAGCAGATGAAGAAAAAGTATCCTCACCTATTTCCGGTACCTACAGGTAATCCAAATCCTTTATTTGACTATGTTGATTTGTGAATGACATGTATGTGATGGCTATAAAAGAAACTCCCCCGAATTGTTAGTAAGACTCATAGAATTAATCCAACATTCGAGGACGAATGTTCTAAAGGGGGGGAGGATGTTACGTCCCGTATTTTATACATTGGGACAATCCGGATTAACTATGATAAGTTAGGGCCAAGACCATTCCGGGACATGAAGTCGGGACTTTTGACCTTCGATTTTATTTTGAGACATAAATTGTACATGAAATTGTGGGCATGGAACACTTAGGAAAAGTTGGGACCAAAAGTCATATACTTGGAAGTTGAAAATCATGCAAAAATAGGCCCTTTGGCCGTGTGGCTTTGAAATTAGTCCCACACATTTTGTGGCCAATTTTAAATGGTCCAACACATGTGTGGGCCATGGACAGTTGGAGGGTTCATCTAGGAGCTTAAAAGATGACTTCTAAGTCATCTTCTATCATTCTACACTTAGAAAAAAAAATCAAGAAGTTGAAGAGCAACAACAACAACCTCTCGGCCAAACCCAAGAAAAACCAAGTCCAATTTTCGCCATCCCAAAAATATTTCTTTGGTGCAAATCCATTAATTGGAGGTCCCTAAGTAACGTGGAAGTGTTGTTGGAGCGATCAAACCATCCGTCTAGTAGATCGCAAACCCTAGCCTATTTGTGGAGTTGAAGAAGAAAGGTAAGATTTGATCTTGTTTTATGTGTTGTGAATGTTTTATGCATGTTGTAGTATGTTAATATGGATGAAATTTTTGAAATATAGTATGTTGGAGGTGAGCCGTGTATGGTGTGTATGGTCGTGTAGATGTGTGTGTTGTGATTGGGTTGATGAATTGATTCTATGTAGCATATTTAGTTGTGTAGTGTGGAGAAAAAAAGAATAATAATCATCAATATATGTATATGTGTAGTGTGGCCGAATGTAGGTCATATTTGTCACGACCCAACCCCGTGGCCGCGACTGGTGTCCTAACTGGGCACCCATACGTACCTACCTGATAGAGTTAGCGTACTAACCAATTACTTAAATTAAACATACATAGGTTCATACGGATATAGCATACGTCGCACAAAATATATGTACACACATAGATTTATACATAAGCCGTTGAGGCTATCATAGCAAGCAGGATCACTTAAGTCGCAATCTCACATGTACCTACCAGAACAGTGACAACCCACAACCCACAAACATGTCTACAGGCCTCTAACAGACATAACAGAATCAGATGACGGGAAAGGGCCCCGTCGTACCCCAAATAAACACATGTACAGAATATACAACAGAAAAAGGTATATACCAAAAGTATAAGCTCCGGATCAAAAGGGAGCACTCCAAACCGCAGAACGGAGATCCTACACGGGTGGCGTATTACGCGGTGCGTCTGTACCTGTGGGCATGTAGCGCAGCCCCCGAAGAACAGGGGGTCAGTACGGAAAATGTACCGAGTATGTAAAGCCGAAATGTAACAACAATAATCATAATCTGAATCAGAAGTACAAAAATATTACGGACGAACTCGAACTCGGAACCGAAGCAGAACTACAGAGTGTACGGACAGATTCACACAATATATATATATCGTATGCACGGGGCATAGCCGACATAACTGTAATATGAATCAGAGGGACAGAGTATAGCTGACAGAATCATAACACAGATCAGGAGTGCAGAATGTGGCTAACCAAAATCGAAATCTGAGTTAGATGTACAAAATGTGACAGACTGAATCATAATCCGAACCAGACACACGGAAATGCATCAGACAGAGTCATGATCCAGATCAGATTTCCAGAAGTATGACAGACAGAATCATATTCCAGATCAGACATACAGAACTATAACAGACAGAATCATGCATGCAGAGTCATAAGCATATACATACATATCAGATCCCGGCCCTTTAATAAGGGACGCGGTAACAGATCCCGGCCCTCTTAGTACGGGACGCGGTGGACAGACAGATCAGATCATATGCCATCCTGGCCGCCATCCCCATACAAACACATTATCAAATCATATACAGATGTAAACAGAACCCGGCCCGCACACCGAGGGACGCGGTGAACAATGCAGTGGAATGTGCACGAGTACCAGAACCTGGCCCGGGCGCAGTGAAGGAAGCATTGAGGCATCCACGAACAGATTAATGAGAAACCATATGCATACAGACTCAATGAAACGGAAATAGTCCAGATGATAGGTCAAATCGAATAATCGGACAAAATCCATAGTAGATACGCATAAATGTCATTTGGAATGGCACGACAGATTATATCAAAATAAAATTTCTAGAACCGCTCCAGACGTCAGAATATATTATGAGACTCATAACTATAGCCATAATGCTTGTCATATAGCGGACAGAATAATAACCAAGAGTTACCTGTGAGTTTCGGACAGAAATGGGCTAATCGGAACCATACAGAAAATGCCAATATTTCGTGGGCCCACCTTGGGCTGAGCCGAGTGGACATACATGAAATTATGGATCATAAGTAATATGGAGTCGTTCATGAGAGTTTTAGGGCATTCCGGCTCCATTAGCAAACGTTGCACACTTATAGGTCAATTTTGGCGGCAATTTAGAAGAAACTAGTTCAATCTTACTGAAAGATTTGGAGCCAATTTCAATATCGAATTCCGAGGAACAGGGTCGTTTCTGAGGCTCGCGTCTGAGCCTATTACATTTAGAACATGCCTAAGAAAGAAGGAAAAGACTTTACATACCTTTGTTGCGTCCTACGCTCGTCCAAACTCATTTCCAGTTTCGCCCAAAGACTGCAAATGGTCACATTTACCAGTTACTATTCATGAGACTTAAAATTTCTAACCTTAACCAACGCTTGCCTACCGAAATTTCGGCAGCACTTCCCCTATAAATGCGACACCCCGAGAATACAACTCGGCTCAGAATAACAACAATCAACCCAACAACAATACCAACAACAACTACAAAACGCAATAAGGCATAACTAGTCCTCCTTCCAACCTAGTGTAACAACTCTCATTTCCAATCTCACATTTCCAACCCAATCTCAATATTTTCATATTCACTACTAATCAATATCGTTACAATGTCATTTGGAAGCATTTCGTATCATTTCTACAATATATACACACGATATACAAAAATATACAAAATTTCCACCAACACCATAATTCACCTAAACTTCCAAATCACATTATTTTCCTTCCAAGCTTACTAACAACAATCATATTTCACATTTAAAACCTTAATCCCATACTCATATAAAATCATGAAAAATTAATATAATTTCTCATAATTACATGCAAGCATTTTCAATGTCAATCCAAGTCATTAAACCTTTATTTGCATCACAAAGGTCACAACGACACAACTAACAAACTAAATGAACTTGAATTCATTTTTCCTCCACACCAACATGGCTCACGGCCAACACATCATTTACACACACACACGCCATGCACACACACACCATACTTCCATGATTCTCATCTAGTTCTAATCATTATAACTCATACACTTATTCCATAACACAAAATATAGAATTCATACCTTCTCTTTAAATTCCAACTTTCCGCAAACGTGGTTCTTTCGCCAAACTAATTATACCACCTTGAAGAGCGTCTTGAGCTTGTTACTAATTCAAGAAGAACAAGGTTTTTTTTGGATTAAGATTGAAGGCTAGAAAAAATTTTCTTTCTTTCCTCTTCTTTCTTTCCTTGGAGGCGATTGCTCCTCTCTCTCTCTCTCTTTTTTTTTTCTCTTCTTTTCTTTTAAGTTCTTGAAGCTTCTATGTTAAAAGATGAGGCCTCTTCTTAATATATACATTTAGCACATGATTTAATTATCCACCATGGGCTTCGGCCATGTGACATGGCCGGCCACCCCTTAACACTTGGGCCTCAATTTCTCTTATTTTATTTTGAGCCCAATTCATTAAAAATTCCAATTTTTGTAATTCCCGAAACAACTTTCCAAAATTCCAACTTTGCCCCTTGGCCTTCCTCCGTATTTCACACCAACAATTTCATAGCCAACACACTCATACTAAATAAGGTTCAAATATAGCCTCACTACTTCCAAGTAAAAAAAATATCTCGGATTTTCCGAATATCCAAAAACGCCGGATATAACAATATTGCATGACAAGAATGGGTTATGGTTGTGTTCTCGGGTTTGGGACTGTTTTCGGGAAAATTGGAGCAATTGTTGGATTGTTGGAAATATTGTGTAAATTGTTTAAAATGTCCTTGAATATTGTTGGTATGGGTTCGGGTTGGTATTTGAATGTATGAGCGGCGATGTGGCTTGAATGTAAGCCGTCGAATTGAATATTATGAATGTTGTTGAATGATGTAAAAGAGAGTTATTAATGTTTTATTCCCTTTCGGATTGGTCATTGGGGTTGCTAGGTTGGTTATTGTTGTTGTTGTTGTTGATTTGGCCGAGTTAAATTCTCGGGGTTGGCCTATTTACAGGGGAAATGCTGTCCAAATTTCTGTAGAATTGAGTGTTAGTTTGGAATAAATTGCCTAAGTGCCTATGGCTAATGTTTGATATTCGTTGACGTATTTGTAGACCGTGGGGAGCCCGAGGCGTAGGTTGGGATTAGCTTGAGTTGGGCTAGCTTGGAGTGCGTACGAGGTATGCAAAGCTCAAACCTTCCTTCTTTTGGCATGCCTTAGTTATAAATAGGCTATGTCACGAGCCTCGAGGAAATTCTAAATTCGCAATCCGAGCACGTTATGACTCTTATATATATATTTCTTGGCATTCGTATGTTTGATGTGATGAAATACGAACCCTTATGTCTTCGAAATAATTGATTTCCAAATGTTGCACAAAAAGTTTTGTTTTAAAGAATTCCGTAACTATGGACGCCGTATCTTTCACAGAAAGACTCAGATTGCTCCGATATATTCGTAGGAGTTTGCATGGCGTATGATGAGTATGTTTTCCATAGGCAGGCCTGGCTCGGGTCGATACCCGTCCGTGGGTCCCGCGACTTTCCTTTATGTAATTCGGAGGACTCTTGAAAGAATTTGGTATGACTATTATTTCGATTCTCAAGTAGGGTCATTTTACTTATAATTGAGTCCATGATAATGATTTTATGCATATGGTTACTCACGACTCTGCTCGCGCGTTTTGTTATATCTTTCGCCCAGTCCCGGGCCGGTTCTGTTGTCGTGCGCACTTTGATATACTCCGGTGTTATGTTGTGTTTATGGTTCACCGAGCCACTCGCTAGAGGGTCGGGTTCCACTTATATTTGTCGTTATGCTGTGTATGGCGTTATGCTGTGTTATGATGTGTGACGGGGATACGGAGATTTGAAACCTTCTGGTGTTATGCTGTGTTATGGCGCCATCGACGGGCGGGCGACCATATTTTCTGTGCCCTATGCATGACTTATATTTCGAAAGTAAACATTTTGATATTTTGGGCTTGCACTTATTTTCTGTACTTCTATTTCGTTTATGCCTCAGATTTGTTTTCTGTATCTTCTGCTTTGCATACTCAGTACATATTTCGTACTGACCCCCTTTTTTCGGGGGGGATGTGTTTCATGCCCGCAGGTACAGACGCACAGTTTGGTGATCCACCAGTTTAGGACACCCTCTTCTGCTGTTTGGAGTGCTCCTCTTATTCCGGAGCTTACATTTTGGTATATATATTCGTTCGTCGCAAACCCTAGCCTATTTGTGGAGTTGAAGAAGAAAGGTAAGATTTGATCTTGTTTTATGTGTTGTGAATGTTTTATGCATGTTGTAGTATGTTAATATGGATGAAATATTTGAAATATAGTAAGTTGGAGGTGAGCCTTGTATGGTGTGTATGGTCGTGTAGATGTGTGTGTTGTGATTGGGTTGATGAATTGATTCTATGTAGCATATTTAGTTGTGTAGTGTGGAGAAAAAAAGAATAAGAATCATCAATATATGTATATGTGTAGTGTGGCCGAATGTAGGTCATATTTGTCACGACAAGAATGGGTTATGGTTGTGTTCTCGGGTTTGGGACTATTTTCGGGAAAATTAGAGCAATTGTTGGATTGTTGGAAATATTGTGTAAATTGTTTAAAATGTCCTTGAATATTGTTGGTATGGGTTCGGGTTGGTATTTGAATGTATGAGCGGCGATGTGGCTTGAATGTAAGCCGTCGAATTGAATATTATGAATGTTGTTGAATGATGTAAAAGAGAGTTATTAATGTTATATTGCCTTTCGGATTGGTCATTGGGGTTGCTAGGTTGGTTATTGTTGTTGTTGTTGTTGATTTGGCCGAGTTAAATTCTCGGGGTTGGCCTATTTACAGGGGAAATGCTGCCCAAATTTCTGTAGAATTGAGTGTTAGTTTGGAATAAATTGCCTAAGTGCCTATGGCTAATGTTTGATATTCGTTGACGTATTTGTAGACCATGGGGAGCCCGAGGCGTAGGTTGGGATTAGCTTGAGTTGGGCTAGCTTGGAGTGCGTACGAGGTTTGCAAAGCTCAAACCTTCCTTCTTTTGGCATGCCTTAGTTATAAATAGGCTATGTCACGAGCCTCGAGGAAATTCTAAATTCGCAATCCGAGCACGTTATGACTCTTATATATATATTTCTTGGCAGTCGTATGTTTGATGTGATGAAATACGAACCCTTATGTCTTCGAAATAATTGATTTCCAAATGTTGCACAAAAAGTTTTGTTTTAAAGAATTCCGTAACTATGGACGCCGTATCTTTCACAGAAAGGCTCGGATTGCTCCGATATTTTCGTAGGAGTTTGCATGGCATATGATGAGTATGTTTTCCATAGGCGGGCCCGGCTCGGGTCGATACCCATCCGTGGGTCCCGCGACTTTCCTTTATGTAATTCGGAGGACTCTTGAAAGAATTTGGTATGACTATTATTTCGATTCTCAAGTAGGGTCATTTTACTTATAATTGAGTCCATGATAATGATTTTATGCATATGGTTACTCACGACTCTGCTCGTGCGTTTTGTTATATCTTTCGCCGAGTCCCGGGCCCTTTCTGTTGTCCTGCGCACTTTGATATACTCCGGTGTTATGTTGTGTTTATGGTTCACCGAGCCACTCGCTAGAGGGTCGGGTTCCACTTATATTTGGCGTTATGCTGTGTATGGCGTTATGCTGTGTTATGATGTGTGACGGGGATACGGAGATTTGAAACCTTCTGGTGTTATGCTGTGTTATGGCGCCATCGACGGGCGGGCGACCATATTTTCTGTGCCCTATGCATGACTTATATTTCGAAAGTAAACATTTTGATATTTTGGGCTTGCACTTATTTTTTGTACTTCTATTTCGTTTATGCCTCAGATTTGTTTTCTGTATCTTCTGCTTTGCATACTCAGTACATATTTCGTACTGACCCCTTTCTTCGGGGGGGCTGCGTTTCATGCCCGCAGGTACAGACGCACAGTTTGGTGATCCACCAGTTTAGGACACCCTCTTCTGCTGTTTGGAGTGCTCCTCTTATTCCGGAGCCTACATTTTGGTATATATATTCGTTCGTTGCATATGTATATATTTGTTCAGGGGTACGGCGGGGCCCTGTCCCGCCATATGATTCGGTTGGTCTGTTTAGAGGTCTATAGACGTATATGTGGGTTTGTGCCTACTTCTGTACAAGTGTGTTTGTATGATCCCACTCGCCATGGCAGCCTTGTCGGCGTGCATTTGTATATGTTTTGGGCCGTTGCGCCATTTGATAGCCTTGTCGGCTTCTGATATATATATATATATATATATATATATATATATATATATATATATATATATATATATATATATATATATGGTTGTGTTGAAATGTGTCTGAGACAGTTTGATATAATTTGAGGCAGCGTGTGATATTTGTGCCCGTATACGCTATCTGTATGTGATTCGGATTGGATGAGTGTGTTCGGGTGCCCAGTTCGGGCACTAGTCACAGCCTACGGGGTTGGGTCGTGACAATGACGATATAATTACACCGTCCCTAGATTGCCGGACATGTCACCGCTAATGCGGGCTGCTTATGATTATACCATGCCTAGATGGCCGGACATGTCACCGCTAATGCGGGCTGCTTATGATTACACCGTGCCTAGAGGGCCGGACATGACACCACTAGTGGGCGGCATATGATGGTTACCCGGACGCGGGTTAACGATCAGGATTATGATGTGATGATATATGCACTGTGATGACATATGTACTACGATTATATATATATATACGATATATGTATGAAATGTATTCACTTATGAAACTCATGCAGGTGATATCTTCCTCCCATGGCTTATGATTCTTTCATTATGTTCATTTCATTCTTGTCTTACTTACTTAGTACAATGTTCGTACTGACGTCCGTTTTCTTTGGACGCTGTGTTCATGCCCACAGGTAGATAGGGAGGTGATCTTGATCCAGACTCGTAGGAGGTAGTAGCTAATTTGAGAGCACTCCATTGTTCTGGAGGTGCCTTTGATTATTCTTTTGTGTACATGTGTATATTTTGGGCACGACGGGGTCCTGTCCCGTCCCTATGTCTAGCACTCTAGTAGAGGCTCGTAGATACGCAGGTGTGGGTCATATGGTCTCACGATGTTACTACTGTATATATATATATATATATATATATATATATATATATATATATATATATATATATATATATATATATATATATATATATATATATATTATCATTTTGATAGCCGAAAGGCTTAAGTATATATGTTCTCAAATGAAAAATGATTTTCTTATGATTGGAGTATGAATTTGATAAAAGAACGCTTAACGAATATGATGAATAGTAGAATGAGTGGTGCTCGGTGGTTAGCCCCGGGTACCCGTCACGGTCCCTAGTCGGGTCGTGACATAATACTTGTTACACCTCGAAAAAAAAAATTGTGTCATTTGCGTTGTAAGTAAACTACAATAAGCTTGGAGGGGCCATGGAACCTTTATAAGGTTAATGAATACTCTTAAAAAGTTTTAAGCAAGTGCCTAAAGGTTCCGGGACCAAGCAAATCGACGAAAATAAATTTGTTGAAAATTTGGAAAAAGTTGGAAGAATTTTGGGCAAATTTTTAGTCAACTTTGGAGGGGTATATCTCCTAGTATATTAGGAATTTTTAGGTGTTTCAAATTCCTAAAATGAAGTTCGTAGAGTGAAGTTTCCAACGCAACAAATTGCTTGTCGATACAACGTCGGAGTAGAGAATTATGGACGTTACAAGTTAGGCTGACAGAGCAGAAACGCACGCTATAGTAACGGGGCTGCTACAGTAGCCGCGCTGCTACAGTGACTGCTACAGTACCCGAACCGACTTTAAAACCTTATAAAAGGGGTTTTACCCCTCATTTTTCATCCAAACACTTCTCAAAATCTCCCAAACTCTCTAGAATAATCCCCAAACTTCCGTCCATTGAATTTTAGCACAAATTAAGTGAAATCTCGGGATTTAGGTCCGAACAGCGTATAGGTGTCACGACTCAACCCCGTAGGCCGTGGCTGGTGCCCGAACTGGGCACCCGTATACGAACCTCTTACATATAATCAGAATGAAACTACGACAATACGGAAACTTATAAAGGAACTCCAAAGTTCGTAACATCGTCATATATATATATATACTTCCAGATCGACTGTCTCCTGAGGAGTCACAACTAATCATATCATGACTTAATACGCAAGCCGACAAGGCTGCTATCACATATCAATATCATATGCAAGCCGACAAGGCTGCCACTATAGACAAACATCATACCAGCTGAACAGAACCCATACACAACCCACACATGAGTCTACAGACCTCTAAGAGTACGAATAGCGAAACATGACGGGACAGGGCCCCGTCGTACCCCTGGATAACATATATATATATATATATATATATATATATATATATATCATAAGATTCAAACCAAAGTCTAGACTCCGGAACAACGGAGCTCTCCAAGACAGCAGGAAGGGAATGCTAAGCTGGCGGATCACCAAAGCGAGTATCTGCACCTGCGGGCATGAAATGCAGCCCCCCGAAGAAAGGGGGTCAGTACGGAATATGTACTGAGCATGTAAAGCATGAAATACAGTAAACAGGATCATAACTGAAATAAGAAGTACAGAAAACGAGTACAATAACTAGAATACCAAAATACTTGCTATTGAACATAAATCATGCATGTCAATATCATATATCATATCCGGCCCCATTATGGGACTCGGTGAACATGGTCGCCACCCCGTCTTTGGCGCCATAACACAGCATACTCCGTAAGACAGCATAACTCCGTAACACAGCATAACTCCATAACACAGCATAACTCCGTAACACAGCATAACACCATAACACAGCATAACACCACAACACAGCATAACACCAATATATATATATATATATACCGTACCCGGCCCTCTAGTGAGGGACTCGGTGAATAATGCAGTGGAAGTGTGCACGATAACAGATTCTGGCCCGGGACTCAGTGAAAAACATATTGAGGCAGGCACGAGCAAAGTAGTGAGAAACTATATGCAATTTTAAAAACATTTTCAAAGACTCAATAGAATAATCACCACAAATTACCATTTGAAAGTCAGGACAATAGTCGTATCAAATACCTTTCGAGTGTCACTCGGAAACATATCAAACATCCCTTGAACATCATCATAAGTACATCACAAAGCCTTAAGGATCATAGTCATATGTCACTATGGTATGAAACACCTTATAGAAGTCCAGTCACTAGTTATCATAGAGTTCCTAAGAATAGGAACGGATATATATCGACTATTATCCAACGTACAGAAAACTGCAAAGGGAGGCTCAATCACTTGAGAATTGCAATATCAAGAAGTGAATAAGAATCATAAATATCACTCGAAGTCTATGAAGGTAAATTTCCCCAAAGCTCATATAATTCATCACTTAAATCTAAGACATGCCAAAAGAAAGAAGGGACAGCTTTACATACCTGTTGACGACTAATCGCAAAACCATTCGCTTTGTCGCTCTTTTATCCTATTTAATACAAGGGTAACGTTATCGTTAGTAACTATATTTTCTATTCCACAAATCTGTAACCCATTTCTTATTGAACCTATATTTTAGCTTATATATTCTCATTTAGGATTTTTGTTAGTTAGGGTGTTAACGAAAATCAGGCAGCATTTCCCCTATATATTCGCCTAACCCGAATTTCCAATTATTGCCCTGTTAACACAGAAATACCAACAATGGATATATACATACAAAATTCTCCCAAATTATCCCATAACAATTCCAACAACCCAACAACTTCTCTAAATTCATTTCAGCCCACAATTTCCTATAACATTGATTTCATGCATTTTCTTAAATCCAATTTCGTCCAATCCAATTCTAATAATTCCATTACAATACTATTAACCCAATTACATTCATAAAAAAAGAAAATTTTACCTTAATTTTCTTGGAGGAATTTCTATTCTTAATTGCTCCAATTTTGCAATTTCTTCTTCCCCGATTCAATGTCCAATGTTGCTATCACCTCCTTGAACTTGAAATCACTTTGGAAATAAACCAAAGTAAACAAAAACAGATTTCTTTCTTGTCCATGGCTGCCGTGAGCAGCAGCCATGGCTATGCTTCTTTCTTTGTTTTTGATTTCATCAAAATTTTCATGAATACTTCAATGAAGTGTACGGCCAAGTATTGTTCACAATTGTGAACATTTATATGTTTCTTAGCTATAGGACACATGTCCTCTCCTAGTGACTCATCCAAGTTTTTATTTTATTTTTTATTATTATTTTTTTCGGGTGGGGCCCACTTTTTATATAATTAAATTAATTAATTAATTAATTAATTAATCCCTAATCCCTTCTTAATAATTTGATCATAATTAATTAGTTCCTAATTTCCAATAATATTTCCACACCAAATAAATTTTTTAAATAATTTATGTTTTAATTAAAAATTGAAAATTAAAGGTTTCTACTTCGTGTCCGAAAATAATTCCGCCTTTAACTTGATTCGATTTTTCTTGCGGATAATTCGACGTATAAATATACGGGGTATAATGTTATAGCCCGTATTTCGTACGTCCGGAAAATTCAAGGTAATGGGGAGAAGTCAAGAACAAGACTATGTTTCAAAAATTATTTTAATATACGAGTTGTTGAAAATATTATTTATGAATATTGTTAGTAAGGAAATATTGAGGAAGACCAAGGGAGAAAAAGGAAATTCGTAAAATGGCTTATGGAAATATTGCGGAAAGGATAAGGGCAAAATGGGAATTTTGCAAAGTCTCGAAAGTTCATGAAATTTCCATGATGGTTGAGTGGCATAAGTATATGCCCACATTGCTTTGGGGGCTAAAGTGTACTAAGAAAAACATTTGGTCTTCTTTGACCAAATAAAACAAAGCAAGAAAAAAAAAATCAAGAAAAATGGAGAGCTTTCTAGAGAGGGGCATGTGCCCCTCACATGCTTGGAATATATATATATATATATATATATATATATATATATATATATATATATATATATATATATATATATATGTGTGTGTGTGTGTGTGTGTGTGTGTGTGTATTATCTTCCAATCCAAGACAAAAACAAGAACAAGAACAAAAAAAAAAGAGAAAGAAAAAAAGAAGGAGAGGTTTCGGCCACAACATGGAAAAATTGGCCATGAGAAATCTTGTTCTAAAAATTATTTTCTCATGGTATACCCACTAATTCAAGGGTCCTCTACGACGTGGTATAATTATTTCGGGAGATAAGTCATCCGTTTCGTCGTTTCCGCATTCGAGGCAAGTTGAGAAGTTGAAGAAGAAAGATGAGTTTTAATCTTGTTTTATGTGTTATGAAGGGTTTACATGTGTTGTAGTATGCTAAAATGGAAGAAATTCATGATAGAAAACAAGTTGGAGTTGAGGCCGTATGTATGAAGTGTTATGTATGGAAGAATGGATTAAAATTATATGATGTATTGGTTGTTGTTGTAATGTGTTGTAGTGTGTAGAAAAAAAATGGAAATTCATGAAATATTGCATGTTCAAGTTGAGCCGGGTGAAGTATTGTTTGGCCGTGTGTAGTGTGCAATGTGTTGGAATAATGAATTAAGTGTATGTAGCGTAATTATGTGGTGTTGTAATGTATAGAAAATGGATGAAAATCATGGAATGTGTGTGTTATGGTGATGGCCGAAAATGGGCTGATTTAGTGTAGGCATGGTGGACTAATGTGATGTAGTATTTTGGTTGTCGTCGTTGTGAGTTTCATGATGGGAAATGAAGTTTTAATAATCCGAGTTGAGATCATAATCGTATGGGCCGAATTGGAAGGAAATGTAGTCCTGATATGGTTTCTTGAATTTACGAAATGAAGTTGTAAATGTATGTATTGTGACATAATGTGTGAATTTGGAAGGAAAAGATGTGTTTGGTGTTGTTCTCGGGTTTGGGGATGAATTCGGGTAAGTTGGAGTGTTGGTTGGGCTGTTTGAAATATTGTGTGAATTGTTTAAAGGGTTTTGAATATTGTTCTGAACGGTTTTGGATTAGTAATTGAATGTATAAACGTTGATGTTGGTTTGAATGTAAGTAGTTGAATTGAATATGAGGTTATGTTGTTGAATTGTGTAGGAGTCATCAATGTTAAAATACGTTCAATTGACTCCTAACGACTATTGTTATGGTTGTTGGTATTGTTGCTATTGTTGTTGTTGTTGATTTGGAGCCGAGCCATATTCTCGGGGTTGGTATATTTACAGGGGAGGTGCTGCCGAAATTCCGGCAGAATATAAGTGAATGTGTTTGAAAGGTTAAAACAAGTATATGATAATGGAACTAATGAAGGGATGAACTTTCTTGCATGTAGACAAACAAGTTGGATGCACAAGCGTAACTAGTTGGTCGTAGCACAGGTATGTAAGGCTTACCCTTCCTTTCTTTTGGCATGTCCTAGTTGTAATAGGCTATGATACGAGCCTCGAGGGAAACTCTATTCCTAGAAATCCGAGCTTGATTTGGACCCCTATTCATTCAGTGAAATTGAACTAACAACCGTATGCTTTGATGGAAACATAGTTTGAACGTCCGTAACTTCTACAAATGAAACCGGATTGCCCTGAAACCTTCATGAATGACTCTATAAGGCTAAATGTTCATAGTTTATATACGCCACCTCGACTTAATCCGAGGTGGGCCCATAATTCCCGAACCCCATTTGTATTGCTCTATTGGACTCATTTCCGCATAGTAATTAAGAGAAACTTGGGCTATTGTTCTGGATTTGTTATGAACTGTATGTACTCTCTGATATAAGTATCTGGAAATTCTGATATGAGTATTCCTATATAGGCATTGGATACAAGTATTTTCGATATGGATATTTTGACAAAAGTATGTTGACGTAAGTACTCCGATACAAGAAATTTGACGTAAACATTTTGATAGCAGTATTTGGATATAAGTATTTTGGATATGAGAATCCTGACATACGTATTCTGTTATAACTACTCTGATATAAGTATTTTGATATAAGTATTCCGACCTAAGCATTCTGACATAAGTATTCTGATATGAGTACCCCGACATAAGTATTTTAATATAAGCATTCTGATATGGGTAACCTGCTATGATTATTCTGATGGCACGTTCGATCATTCTATCGAGTCTCGATTTATGTGCATTTAGTTGCTCACTACTCTGCTCGTGCATGTGCTATGATCCCTTTCACCGGATCCCGGGCCGATATATATATATATATCGTGCGGATGGTTCGCCGAGTCCTCTGTTAAGGGCCGGGTTCCATATATGAATTCCGAAGTATGATGTGTCCGGTTCCGGGGTACTGTGTTATATGTCCGTCCCCGGTTACCGAGGATATATTATGAAGTATGATGTATCCGGGCTCGGGGTGTCGTGTTATCTGTCCGCCCCCGGGTACCGTGGTTATGTTATGATGTGTGACGGAGATCGGAGCAAATTTTCTGAAATATGATGTGTTGTGGCGCCAAGGGTAGGAGTGGCGACCACGTTCCTACGTTATCGTGCGCATCCCTTGGCATTGTTCACCGGTTCCTCGGCGTGTTATCTGTCCCCAAGGTTATCATGTATATGATAGGATGTAACCGGTCCCTCGGCGTGATATTTGTCCCCGAGGTTACCGTATGTATGATATGGTATTCGTCCCGGCGTGGTATATGTCCCCGGGGTTACCGCGTATGTGATATGATATCCGATTCCGATATGCATGACTTGTGTTGGAGAGTAAGCATTCTGACCTTCCGTATATTCTGTATCCCGTTTGCTATATGACATCATTTGAGTAATTTGTACGTTCTGTAATCCGTCTGGCATACGAGATGAGTAAGTATGATTCGTGTCTTGAAAAGAAGAAATAATAATAATAATAATAATAATAATAATAATAATAATAATAAGTGTTTGGTATTCTGGATAGGATATTTGTATGTTGTTCTATCTGTCTCAGTCATGGTTTCGTTTTCTGTACTCATGCCTTACATACCCAGTACATATTCCGTACTGACCCCCTCTTCTTCGGGGGCTGCGTTTCATGCCGCGCAGGTACCCACAAGTGGATAGACGAGATTAGCTGAAGATGATCCAGTGGATTGGCGGGCTCCATTTCCTCCAGGAGTGCTGCCGAATTAGAGTATGTATGCTGTGATGTCTGATCAGTATTAGAGACTTTGCAGACAGCGTCGTGGGTAGTGATAGTCAGTCTGTAAATGGCTCCATCAGCCGATATGTCATTTTGTGTTATGTAGTAAATTTCATATAATTACAGATTTGTTAAATTCTGGAAATAGTAAGCAGAAAATTTTGAAAGCTCAACATGTATTTTATTTTAATTGACTTTCAGAATTCAAAAAAAAAAACATTAGGTGTGTAATCAGGGTCTGCGGGTTCGCTCGGCTCTGTATGTGGGGTCGAGTGCCCATCACACCCTAATAAGGTTAGGGTGTGACATATAACATCCTTCCCCCCTTTAGAACATTCGTCCTCGAATGTTGAACTGATTCTGAACTCCCAATAATTCTCAAGTGGTCTCTTACCTAATTTTGCCCTTTTTATACCTCTCTCGTTTGTCGACTCGCTTTAGTTCATTATAACGCATTCCAGGTCTTTACATAGTCATTCCTGTAATATCTCCTCCTTCTGTTGCTTCTCGAGGTAATTATTCCATGCCGTTGTCTTTGCTTTTCTCTTTGTTTCACTGTTGGTTATCAGCTGCATTTCGAGTTGTTCTGCTGAAGTGTTACTGTCTCTCTTATTTGCATACTGTTAGTAGTACAGTGTCGATTGATTCAAATTTGTATTCACGGTACACGTAGTCATGACCCGACTCTTTCTTCTCTTTATAGTTACTCCCTTAGGGTATCGTTTCCTTTATCTTACCTCTCCATCTTTAAATAAAAAATTTTATAACGTGCAAACGTCCCTCGTAGGTTCATTAAACTTCAATATCGCTGGAGTATTGCATGCCTCTGGTAACCTGTAGACCTTCGCAGGGTTTACGAGTAAAACGAAATTTCCCAGAGGGTAACATTTTTATACTCCAATATCCTTGCTTTACTCCGCTGTGACAGTCCGTATTCTGGAATCCTCAGCATCATGTGTCACTTTCTAACTTTCTTTTAAAGGTCCTTAACTGTCACCTTGCTTTCAGCTCTCGATCTCAATCTTTAGGATTGGCTATCAAATAGCGTGAGAATGTTATAACTTCACTGTCATCCCGTAACTCGCTTGTTCTGATTGTCTCGATTAAATTATTTCGTAATTGCCCTTAACGTAACTGGCAATACTTTGGGCATATTATCGCGTGTCGTTTCCTTATTTTTGTCTCAAACTCTTCTATTGCCCCTTCACTCAAATTTGCTCTTAGTTCCCCTACCACGCATCCTATTGCAATCTTTACAAAAGTATGTGTAGGTGCTCAAATCAGCCCGGAAAATACCTTAGCGTCGCCTCCCCTGTCTTTATGTAGACCCTATATTCTGCCCTTATATCTTTCAATTGATATCAAGGCTCAACTATGGCTTTTTCCCTCAGTACTAATTTATACCTCTGTAGTTTCGCCTCAACCCATCTTACACCTTTCTTTGGTGTACCCAAAATATTGCAACCGCATTGTTGTTATTGAATTCTTACTCCTCTCTTCGAGTTTTCACGTGGCCTCGTTCTTAGTATACAAGTATTCGTAGGTTGCATAACTATTCTTGTACAATTTGTACAAAATGCATCCACTCTTAGTCATAGTCTTTCCTTCTCCTGGCTTGTTCTGCTCTGCATATCTTATTATACTATTACTCACTTGTTGTCTATTTTGTCATACTCTTTCTCCTTCCTCTATTCACCATTGGGTTTTCTCATATCCTACTATAGGAGAGATTTCCTATTCTTTTTTTTCTTTGCTACTTATGTGTCGCAATATCCTTAGCCAATAACTCCGTTTTTAACATCTTAACTCCTAATCCAGTATAGTCCTGCTATTCTTTATAATATCCTTTTAAGTTACTCGTTGCCATTTTCTTGTCGTATTCTTCCTTTTTATAAGCCTCCACCTTCTGATGTCATATTATCCAAAGTCTCTACCAATAATTCTCAGCACTGTCTCAAATACCATCTTGGCTTCTATCCGTTTGTCGCTAGCTTTCAGATCTCACTAACTTGTTTTAGCATGGGATCTCACTTGAAGTTTAAGTATTCACATTAAATGTGTTGCAGTGTCAATTGTTTCCATCTTACACTTGCATTTCTCTCATCCGCTTCCCCCCTTTAGGGTATACCCATATCATTATCTATTTATATTCTACTCTATGTCCCCATTTCAAATATTCAAATTCATATGATTCTTTTCCAATACATTTGGTATACTGCACCATAACCATGTCTTCCTTTATATCTTCTATAACTTAGATTACCCATGTATGAAACCTTAACACAATCACGAGGTGATGAGAACTCTCGATATATAGTACAAAATCTTATCTGATGATTGGTACTCGAGTAATATAATTAATGCAGCAATTTGTCCGAAGCCACATTCCATTCATCCCAATCAGTAGTTAGGTGGTGCTTATCGTCGTCTCAAATTTTCCATTCAGTAGCACTTTTATTCTAATAATAAGTGTCTCCAGCTTTCTCATAACACTATCTTTATCCCAACGGATATCGTCTGTTCCTTCTAATATATTTACAATACATCAGTTGCTTTACAAATCTGCAATCCTTATCCTTTAAGGATTTCACCAATTCCGAGGTGAGGTCACATACACGTAGTACTCTTTGATGCCTCCTGCTTTTTCATCCTTGTTGTATACCCAACGCTAACTTCTAACTTACTCAAAATCATATTAAAGTCGTCTTAATAGTGGTCTTGTCTTATCATCTTTTCGTCGTACTACATATTTAAGTTCGTACCTATATGTTTCCCTTTTATCCTACACTCACACTCAATTGGTTACGTCCGTAGTGAGTGCTTCCTTTAGTATTCCTTTCATTTCTCCAGTCTATGTCCATCTTTTATTATATGCACGAGGAATCTCATGCTACTCCTGTACCCTTCGGAAGCATTATTTCTGCATAACCTCTTTTATCATTCTCAAAACATATTCTATTCATCCCTATTTGTTCTTATCATCTAGTCATTTCTGGCACTCATTTTGCCTCGTTGCTCATCCTTCTTTAGGTTGGTCTTTCACAATTCTGTCACTTGTATTACTCGTTTTCCAAGCTATACATGTCATAACACATCACTATACTGTAATCCCACTCGCTTTCTTCTTATCTTCTTCTTTCAATTAACTCCTTCTCTTCCTGTGCGCGCTTTCACTTTCGTTACCACTTGATCTCTATGCTGAACTTTCCCTGTAGAACTCTGTAAGTCTTCCTTATTCGTCCTATATTTTTTTTTCCGTTTCACACCAATCACATCACATTCTTTAGTTACTTCCTTGCTAGACTTTACTCATTTCTATAGAGATCCTTATGGTATTCACATCACATCCTGTTCGTAATCCGTCCTATAACGTAACACTTCTTAATCTTATTCACGGTTCTTACTATGTTTTAATTACACTCTGTGGACTAGGCGTACTTAACCCTTCACCCTTTCTGATCAATCTTATCCTCAATATCTGACAAGCTGTCTTATCAATACTTCCATGACTTGTCATAATTCTCCCTTTGTCACGACCCAACTAGGGGCCGCGACGAGTACCCGATACTTGTACCGAGCACCCCCTATCTCATATAGCATTCTTGTTACTAAGTGGGCCGTATGAACTGTACCATATATTTTTTTTTTACTTACCATTAACACTAGTAGCATAGTTATAAACATAGGCTAACAAACTCGGCTAGCACTTTATACAATAACGAGGACCATCAAAAGTACAAACATCTAACTGTACATATCTGTCTACGAGCCTCTAAACATAGTACACATATACATAGGAAGGGCCGAGTACTACTGTGCCCGAATATATACACAAAATAGTACCAAGGGACTGAGGCTCCGGGACAACTGGAGCGCTGCCACTTACTACTAATAGAACTCCTAGGAATCAGGTCCGTCTACCTGCTAACCTACGCGGCATGAAACGCAGCGTCCACAAGAAGGGACGTCAGTACAAATAGTGTACCGAGTATGTAAAGCATGGAAGATAATAAAACAGAAACGTAAAGCATGATTATCAATATCATAGGGTCATAGGACATATAATGAGACGAGAAAGTAACTTGTACATCGGAATACCTTTTTCAGGTCGGATACCATGCATGCTTGTCTGTCTTTGGAAAACATTTCTTTTTCATAGTCATAGAAAATAGAGCTTATATTATGTCATGTCTTATCATATCATATCATATCGTATCGTATCATATGAGATCGTGTCATATCATATCGTGTCATATCATATCATGTCAAATCATATCAGGTCATAGCATATCAGGTCATAGCATAGCAGGTCATAGCATATCAGGTCATAGCATAGCAGGTCATAGCATATAAGGTCATAGCATAGCACCGAACAATGTCGGCTCGCCCACATAGCACCGAAATACATCGGCTCGCCCATATATCCCGCGTCCGGGCATCCTGCGTCCGGGATGATAACGCCAGCTGACCAGGTGGCAATGAAACATGTTTCCCTTCCCATTCCCCATATATCCCTTCCTCCACCCCATGTACATATTCATATCGCATATACATATGTCATATAAGCATGCAGGAGAGCCCAAAGAAAATCATGTATCCATCGGAGTGACGTAAGGTCGGTGACCTCCGATTACATTATGGAATGACCGTGGTCGCTTTGTCTCACCTTGAAGGAACTAGTATCATAAGGCGAAACTATCAATGAAGAATATCATTATGAGAAAACATAAAATAGGGTCATAAGGCATCGTTTCATATGCTTGGAACCTTTAAAGTAGTCATTACCCATAATAGAGTTGAGATATCAAGAAATAGTTTAACATTGTCATATTGTCATATTCGTAGTAGGAACATATCGTCAGCATATCTATCATAGACATTTTCTCATCTTTGACTTCATCGTTGTCCTCATAAGATCATATTCATCATCTTAGTCATAAGAGCTTCCTATCTCTTAAAACTTGGCTTTCGAAAAATATGGACATTATAAAAAAAACAATTATGAACTATTAGGAAAAGACTTATACCTTGAAGTTATAGACTTATAGCTTTTGCAAGTAACTAAGATATAAGAAAAACATTTGAGACTTTACGACTTGGGGATCATGCCTTTGGAATCTTTAGAAGATAGTGTCATAACCAAGGAATAGAATATAAGATCAAGAACTACTTTGATACTTTCATACTCATATTCATATTGGGTCCTTAGCTTAAGACTCTTAGTCATAGAATCATTCTTGTCATACTTACCATAGACGTATTCGCTTCCTTAGCATTATCGTTATCATGGTCGTCATATACATATTCCATTAGAATAGTACAGTACTTATCGTTTGATAATCGGAACAAGGATCAAAAGTTTCCTTTGGATTCTACTCCAAAATAAGTCAAACGGAGCAATAGGGAAAATTCGGGAACAATGGGCCCACCTCGGGTCAAATGAGGCGGCGTACCAAATTTACGTACATTATATTTCATGACGTCACTTGTGAGGATTTTGAGGTAGTCGGGTCATATTTATGCAAATTCTATATGTTTAGGAAGGTTTTCCAACATTTTACACAATTTCTAATTCAATTCTACTGAATGAAAAATGGGAAACTTTAGGTGCGGATCCCGGAGAATGGAGTTGTCCCCGGGGCTCGTATCCAACCTAGTATGCCTAAGACATGCCATAGAAGGAAGGGTGAAGCCTTACATACCTCTTTCCGCTCCTTATGCTATTCCAAATTCAAGTTGCAAATCCGCCAAAATCTACAAATTGGTCACATTTACCAAACTTTGGTTAGAGCATTTAGAATTGGAATCTTAAGATAATACTTGGCTACCGAAATTTCGGCAGCACTTCCCCTGTAAATACTCCATCCCACCAAGTTCAACTTGGCCAATTTCAATCAACAACAATCCCGGGAATTCAACCCGGCCAAACTATCAACATAATTTCAACAACCATACTAACAATTTCCATATTCAATCCAAGATACATTATAACAACTTAATCAATTTACTACTTCTTTCAAAACCTTCCAACTCCAATAAAAACAATAACAACCTTATCATATATATATTCCAACAACACCATACTAATATCATTATCTTCCATACATGTAAGAACATAATATTCAATTTACATAATCTTCCAAGACAAGCCTCCAACTACTAATACTTCACTAAGCTCATTAGGCTTTTATTTGCAACATAAAATCCACAACACAACAACCAACATACCAAATAAAACTTGCTCACATCCCTTCATGATTCACCAAATATACACGGCTATACATCATGCATATACAACTACAACCTCTCCAAAATCATTCCACTTCCATTATCAACATAACATTCACAACAATAACAACCAATTACTAGATAAAATAATTAAAACATGAGTTCCACACACACACATATAGCACACCTCACGGCCACAACATAGTTTTTCTCTTCCATGAATTTCACTCACTTTTGCATACTACAACATGCATAAAGATCCATAACATATAAGAAAAGAGTTTCACCTTACCTTTTTCTCCACTTCTTCACTTGATTAAAGTGGTAACTTGCAAGAATATGAAATCTTCTTGTTCCAATGAACACTCCACCATGCTAGGATTCCTTGAATTGGTAGGAAATGATTTTTGAAGAATTTTTTTTTTTTTTGGTCTTGAACTTGGCCGAAAATGGCCTATGGAGAAGTTTCTCCTTCTTTCTTTTCTCTCTTCTCTTGAAATGTCTAGAAGATTATGGGACTATTTAGAAGACTTAGTCTTCTTTTAATCCCATAAATTTTAATTTCCCATGGGCTTGGCCCATCAAGAAGGAAGTTGGATGGCCAACCTTGGCCCAAATTGATCTAGCCCATTTTTTTTATTTTATTTTTTGCAATTCATGAAAAATTATTTTCCAAATTCCAAATTTGCCCTTCATCCTCCTTATATTTCCACGAGTCATATTGCGAATTTTACCTTTATACCCTTGACCTTTCTTAATATTCCCACTTCAAAATTTTCATAAACCACTTATGCACCCAACAAGATCAAAATTATAGTCTTGCTCTTGACCTTTCGCCACTATCTCGAATTATCCAAATACGCAAGAATGTGGGATATAACACCCTTCTCCGTACTTTTATCTCAGTCATACTATTACTCCTTTTAACTATAAAATCGTCGTAATTTATCCCTACTTATTAGTTCACCCGATACCTCAATAACAAGTTTTGTTAAGAGTTGCCACCTTTTTCTATATCATCCCTTAGTATCACAAGCCCTTCCGAATCATCCTAGCATTTCATCAATAACACGTGGAACACATGATCCATGACAACTCACAAGTTTATGTTTTCCTTCCACAGATTCCATCTCCAATAAGTTGATTAAGAACTAATAAAATATTAATATGAAGCATTCTCCAACCACCAACAGAAGAAAACTAGAATCCGACAAGCACCACAGGACTTCTTAGTGCTTGAATCACATAGTTTATCTCCATATTTGTCCTTGGGTCGTGAGCGAACCATTTAGTTCACAAACTACTTATTGTCTGCTTTTTGTACTCTTCCAATAAAGTGAAAATTAATTGCTGGACGTTTTTTCCCTACAATATGAGCTTTTTCTAAGGCAAAATGTGGTTGGAACGTATTCTGGTCCGTCCAAATGAATTGCGAATTCGCTGCTCATATATGCTTTTTTGAAATAACCTTTTTCAAATAAGAATGGTACCTCTTACAGATGACATAGGGGTACCTCTTAAAGCTTTAGTCCAACATAATAAATTTACCCTGTCGGTATCGGCTTTCAAGACATATTATGAACCTATATCTCATCCTCTCTTTTCTATTTCTGGGAAAATTTGGGCAGAGTTTCCTCTGTACTTCTTACTATCTCAAAACCTGCACGCAGGAGATACCAGCAATGCCTCACAAGGCCAACATACACATATATATTATTTCATATCGCAGCCGCACAGGGCTCCCCGTATCAGTCACAGGATGAAAATGGCAAACTTACCTTGCGTATCTAACTCAAACTGTGCCTGTCACACTTTTCCGTTTATTTCCCTTTCAATCTTTAGCTGCAGGTTTCAATCATACATGCTGATTCCTTTAACCTCTTCTCTGTATACTTTATAATCGGGCTTATCTACAATATATACACATTCAACCCATTTCCTTGCTATGCTTACCATAACTCATCATAATGTTGGCCAGCTTGCCATTCCGTATATACAATTCCTCGTTATGTAACCTTGATATCCGACTTCCACCTGTATGTACAACTATTTTCCATCCTGGATTTCAAAATTCCCACGGGTGGGGGACGCCTTGGTCACTGTTCTCGTAAATACTTGGTTGTTGACTCCTTTGATTTTCGCTTGCCGCTATTAGGTAAGAACCTATAACAATTGCACATACATAGGACATTTCGATAAGGTCTCATATACGTGTAGTTGATCAGCCTCTAGTCTGATCCAGTGATCTAGAAGGTGAGTGTACTCCTCGTCATCGTCTGCCCGCCACCTACTCGTCTGACCTTCATCGTCTTCTTCATCTGGATCCGAGGAATGTAGATAATCGGGCAACTCTTGCTTTACGGATGACCAGGACAGGGGGCTGGAATAATCTGTAACACTTACCGGTGTAGCCGGTCTGACGTGGTGCCCTGCCATAAGAGCAACTGGTATGGCTTCAGGGACCGCCTCTCTGGATATCAAAAACTCTGGAGGAATTGTCGCTGGGTCCTCCGAGGGGTCAGTCTCGATAGAATAACTGAGACTCCTCCTACTCGGTCCTGGAGCCTGGGGTCCCGAACTCACCCTAGGGGCCTTCTTAGCACCCCCGCTATCTGAAGCTGGCCTCTTCATCTCTCGCAAATTTGCACCTACCTACAGGAAAAGAGGTCAGAAACAATCTTTCCTAGGTTCAGGCTCTATCGCACGATCTAAGACAGAAGGAAAGATGACACCCTAAATGTCCTGTAGCTTCCTGTTTATAGATGTGGTGCACAACACACCGATAAACAAGACTCTACTAGACACGGTCTGTAGACACTCCGAGGACGAACTGCTCTCATACCACCTTTGTCACGACCCAACCCCGTAGGCCGTGACTGGTGCCCGAACTGGGCACCCGTATACGAACCTGTTACATATAAACAAAATGAAACTATGACAATACGAAAACTTATAAAGGAACTCCAAAGTTCATAACATCGTCATATATATATATATATATATATATATATATATATATATATATATATATATATATATATATATACTTCCAGATCGACTGTCTCCTGAGGAGTCACAACTAATCATATCATGACTTAATACGCAAGCCGACAAGGCTGCTATCACATATCAATATCATATGCAAGCCGATAAGGCTGCCACTATGGAAAAATATCATACCAGCTGAACAGAACCCATACACAACCCACACATGAGTCTACAGACCTCTAAGAGTACGAATAGCGAAACATGACGGGACAGGGCCCCGTCGTACCCCTGGATAACATATACATATATATATATATATATATATATCATAAGATTCAAACCAAAGTCTAGACTCCGGAATAACGGAGCTCTCCAAGACAGCAGGAAGGGAATCCTAAGCTGGCGGATCACCAAAGCGAGTATCTGCACCTGCGGGCATGAAACGCAGCCCCCCGAAGAAAGGAGGTCAGTACGGAATATGTACTGAGCATGTAAAGCATGAAATACAGTAAACAGGATCATAACTGAAATAAGAAGTACAGAAAATGAGTACAATAACCAGAATACCAAAATACTTGCTTTTGAACATAAATCATGCATGTCAATATCATATATCATATCCGGCCCCATTATGGGACTCGGTGAACATGGTCGCCACCCCGTCTTTGGCGCCATAACACAGCATACTCCGTAAGACAGCATAACTCCGTAACACAGCATAACTCCGTAACACAGCATAACACCATAACACAGCATAACACCACAACACAGCATAACACCAATATATATATATATATATACCGTACCCGGCCCTCTAGTGAGGGACTCGGTGAATAATGCAGTGGAAGTGTGCACGATAACAGATTATGGCCCGGGACTCAGTGAAAAACATATTGAGGCAGGCACGAGCAGAGTAGTGAGAAACTATATGCAATTTTAAAAACATTTTCAAAGACTCAATAGAATAATCACCACGAATTACCATTTGAAAGTCAGGACAATAGTTGTTATATCCCGTGTTTTCGCACATTTGGAAAATTAGAAATAATCTTGACTTGTATGAAATAAAGTCATAATTGATTATATTTAGCACATGAGTTGTTTGTGAAAGAATATTAATGTGGAAGTGTCGAGGGAGACTAAGGGCAACTTTGGAATTTTGGATTTTTTTTTCGGGAAATACAAAACAAGAATTATAACTAAATGGGCTCAAAAGAATAAGACACAAAATTGAGGCCCAAAGCCAAGGGTGGCCGGCCATTTATGGGGGTCCAAGCCCATGGGAATTAATTAAATTCCCATGTAGTTAATTGACTTATATAGTAGAAGGTTCATGAGAAAAATAAAGAGAAAGAACAAAAGGAGAGAAATAAGAAAACAAGAGAGAGCAAGAAGAGGGGTTTCGGGTTTGACTAGGGGAGAGCAACCCTCAAAAATCTTCCTCCAAAAATTAATTTCTTGTTGAAATCCTACTAATTCAAGGTCCCTTTTCAACTTGGTGTAGTTGTCTTGGAGGAAGAAGCACTTGGTTCCTCAATTTGATCACTTGTTCAAGTAAAGAAGACTAGAGGATAAGGTAAGAATTCATCCCTTATTTTTGTGTTGTGATTTTTTGTTTGTGTTGTAGTATGTGGGAATGAGTTGATAGTATGGAAAAATGGAAGTTTTCAAAGTGGGTTTGGAATATGGTGTGTAGCCGTGAGGGTATATGTGTTGTATACCTATAATGTGTTGAATTTATGTTATATTCTAGTTGTGGTTGTGGTGAAATGCATGTTGGAAATGAAAATTGAATAAATTGGATAGAAGTTGGTAGTGGGGTGTTTGGTCGTGTGGTATGGGGTGTGTGGAATGGAAATGGATTAAGTTTGTCTAGTGTGTTAATTGTGTTATTGTGATTCTTGCAATGTAAATGAAAGTAAAATGATTTGAGTTTGCTTTGAAATAGAATGTAGGAACTTATGTCACTTAAGTATGATTTTACGACATTATGAAAATGAAGTTATTAGGTTGCAAATTATGATGAGTATTGATGAATTTGGAAGTTGGAAACATGTTATGAATATGTATGCCAAAGATTAGAAGTTTTGAATGAGTTCTGACTTTGGCGGAAAGTTTGTATATTATGTATATCATGTGTATAATTTAAGGAAACGATATGAAATACTTCTAAACTATGTTGTGATGATTTAGATTGATAATGGATGTGAAACCCTTGAGATTGGTTTGGAAATTGAAGTTGAAATGAAGGTTATGGCATTATGTCGGCAAGTAGAACTAGTTATGTCATATTGTGTTTCTAATGTTTGTTGTTGATGTTGATGTTGTTGTTTGGGTTGTTGTTGATGGGTTTGAGACGAGTTGAATTCTCGGGGGTGCTATATGTATAGGGGAAGTGCTGCCGAAATTTCGGTAGACAAATATGAGTTGAATCGAATTCGTAGCATCTATAACTTACAATTGGTAAATGTGACCATTTGCAGATTTTCGACGAAACGGGGAGTGAGCTTGGATAGGCGTGTAAAGCTACCCCGATCCTTCTTTTGGCATGCCTAAGTGTATTAGAATCGGATTCGGGCCTCGAAACACTTTCTGCCCATCGGAATCCGCAATTGAAAATCTCGCTTTTTCCTTCAGTAAGATTGAGCTCTTTTGGTTTGTATTCTTGATAATCATGCAAACTTTCCCTAAACTACTTGGAAAGCTATAGAACGTCCGTAGAACCTTTGTAGGTGACCCCATAAGCTTAAAATATATAATTTGAGCCCACCGCCTTGCTTGTCCTGAGGTGGGCCCGCTATTCCCGGTTTTGCCCTTATTGTACTCTAGTCTTACTTTCGAGCGATTTTTGAAAGAAATGTTTTGACTACCATTCTAATTACTTAACAAACATTGTTTTAAATATTCCATTAGGTCTGATAAATTGTTTTGATACTCGCAACGACTTTAGAAAGGTTATACTCTGTAATTCACTATGATATCCGAAACTCATTTATTAAGATCCCTTCCGACTTCATTGGATTGGTTTGTTTTTGATATGCCTCATCGAGTCTATGGAAACATTTATGATATTTTAGCTGCATTAGTCTCTCACTACTCCATTCGTGGATGCCCCAATGTTTCCCACACTGAGCCCGGGCCAGGATATGTTGTCAAGCGTGATCCTTTGCATTGTTCGTCGTGCCTCGATGTGAGGGGGCAGGTATACGCGTACATGGGTTTGTGGAGTATGTTGTGCCATGTACGCTTGTTCTGATATGATTTGCTATGGCCATCTGATATGATATATTATGTGACGGGGTTATGCCCCCATTCTGATTCTTCCGTGTTGTGGCACCGGCGTCGGGAGGGTGGCCACGTTCTCTCTGCCGAGTCCCTTGGCAGGGGCCGGATTTGACATGACATATGTTTCTGTACACACTCTGCATGTTTTGAAAATATGTATTTGATACTTTGGATTTTCTGCTCACTTTCTGTACGTTCTGTACCAGTTATGATTTTGTTTCTGTAATTCAGGCTTTACATATTCAGTACATATTTCGTACTGACCCCCTTTCCTCGGGGGCTGCGTTTTCATGCCGCGCAGGTACCCGCTGTGTTATCAGGATGACTCCTCCCTAACGAATTGTTACATTTGCAGTTATGCCTCCAAAAAAGGCCAAGGCAGCGGCCGCGGGAGAGACTAGCCGGGCCCAGAGGGTTACCAGGGCCCATGCACATATTGCTCCTGATATTTTGCCCCCGGCAGAGGGCTCTTCCATACCGCCACACGTAGAGGAGATTGGAGCAGCAGTAGCTGCAGGTCGAGGGGCGGCTCCACTGCCAGCTCTCGAGATTCCAGTACCTGAGCCTCCAGCTCCACGGCCAGGGACTGAGGATCAGACTATGAGAGAGGCAGTCCAGCTATTGACCAGACTTGTGGCGGGACAGGTTCAGGGGCACGGATTGGGAGGTGACCGAGCATATAGGCGTGACAGTTCGAGAGCTCGTGAGTTTTTGACTTGTGGCCCTCCAGAGTTCTTCGGGACAAAGCCCGAGGAGGATCCTGAGGAGTTTATCAGGAAGATGCGGCGCGCCTTACAGTTGATTAATGCTTCCGCGACAGAGTCTGTCACGTTGGCTTCGTACCGATTGTATGATGTAGCGGCTAATTGGTACGAGTCATGGGAGTTATCCAGAGGTGACGGTGCTCCCCCACCAGTTTGGGATGATTTTTCTTAGGCTTTTCTTAGCCATTTTCTGCCTCCGGAGTTACGGCGGGCCAAGGCTGACAGATTCTTATTGCTGAGACAGAGGGGTCGCAGTGTTCGAGAGTACAGTATGGAGTTCGACTTATTGGCCCGATACGCACCTGCTGTGGTAGCTACTATGGCTGACAGGATGCACAGGTATATTATGGGGCTGGATCGGTATTTTGTCGACAGTTGCTTGGTATTGGCCGCTCAGCCCGATATGGATATTGCCTGGATTCAGGCGCACGCCCAGGGCATGGAGGACCGGCACAGGGGCCATCAGCCCGATAGGAGTCAGGATCGGAGACAGCCCAAGAGGGCCAGATCATCCGGGTATTTTGGAGATTTCCGGGGCAGACAGCCTCAGCAGCCGCAGCAGCCTAGCAGATATCCATCCCAGCCGGCACAGAGCGCACCTCCACAGCCTACAGGTCGTAGATTTGATAGCCCAGGTTATTCAGGAGCAGGCCAGAGCTCCAGGGCTTCAGGTTCGCGGACAGATAGGGGTTCTGGTCAGACGAGGCCACCTAGGCCTCAGTGTTCTTATTGCGGCAGATACCACCCTGGGGAGTGCTACAGAGCCACCGGTGCATGCTTTTCTTGTGGCCGTCAGGGCCATTCTGTGAGAGAATGCCCGTATAAGGGTAGTTCGGGTGGTGCAGCGCAGCCTACCGGATCAGCCGCCTGGTCATCATCTTCATCAGTGGCTATGCGCCCTACAGGGCCGGGTACATCAGCATTGGCGGGTCGCGGCAGAGGTCGTGGTGGAGCTTCTAGTACTGGCGGTCCTTCGAACCGCATTTATGCTTTGTCCAGCCGCCAGGACCAGGAGGCATCGCCTAATGTCGTCATAGGTACATTATTGGTCTTCTCTCGGTCTGTGTATCCATTGATTGATCCAGGATCGACTTTGTCATATATTTCGCCCCTTGTTGCTAGAAAAATTGGTATAACGTCTGAACCTATAGAGCCATTTGAGGTAGCCACATCGATTGGGGACTTTATTGTAGCAAAACAGGTATATAAAGACTGTTCTGTAATTGTATGTGGCCGTGACACTAAGGCAGATCTGGTGGAATTAGATATGATTGAATTTGATGTTATTATGGGAATGGACTGGCTAGCCTCCTGTTATGCCAATGTTGACTGCCAAAATAAGGTAGTTCGTTTCCAGTTTCCTAGGGAGCCAGTTATAGAGTGGGCCGGTAATACAGCATCACTGAAAGGTAAGTTTATTTCATACCTTAAGGCGAAGAAAATGATCAGAAAGGGTTATTTTTATCATCTGGTTCGGGTACAAGACTTGACAGCAGAAACGCCGACTCTTCAGTCAGTTCCCGTGGTTAATGAATTTCCAGATGTGTTCTCAGATGAGCTTCCAGGCCTTCCTCCAGAGCGGGAGATAGATTTTACTATTGATTTTCTTCCAGATACTCAGCCGATATCTATTCCCCCGTACAGAATGGCACCGGCAGAATTGAAAGAACTGAAAGAGCAGTTGAAGGATCTGTTAGAAAAAGGCTTCATCAGACCCAGTACTTCGCCTTGGGGAGCTTCGGTATTATTTGTGCGTAAGAAAGACGGGTCGCTGCGTATGTGTATTGACTATCGGCAGCTGAATAAGGTAACCATAAAGAATAAATACCCCCTCCCCAGAATTGATGATTTGTTTGATCAGTTGCAGGGCGCCAAATATTTTTCGAAGATAGATCTTCGGTCAGGCTATCACCAGGTACGGGTACGAGAGGCTGATATTCCTAAGACAGCGTTCCGGACCAGATATGGGCATTATGAATTCAGAGTTATGTCTTTTGGGCTGACTAATGCTCCTGCGGTATTCATGGATTTAATGAACCGGGTATTCAGGCCTGTTACATCCGGCATTTTTGCATATTCGAAAAATTTGAGATAACTTGACTTGTAACGAATAAGGCCATAATTGGACCTTACTTGGTATGAATGTGTTGGCTATGAATACATTGGTGTGGAATTACGAAAGGAGGCCAAGGGCAAAGTTGGAATTTTGGAAACTTGTGCCATGAATTACAAAAAATTAGCCAATTGGGCTAAAAAAAATAAGAAAACTTGGGCCCAAATTAGAGGGGTGGCCAGCCAACTAAAGGCCCAAACCCATGGGAGTTAGTCATGTGACTAAGTCATGTGACTAACTAGGATAAATATGAAGCTAGTTTCAAGAAGTTTCAAGAAATCAAAAGAAAAATTGAGAGAAAAAGAGAAGGGAGGCTCACGGCCAAAGCAAGAAAGAAAAGAAAAAGAAAGAAAAAATTTCTTGGAGCCAACTCCTTGATTCAAAATTCAATTTCTTGTGGGATTATTACTAAGTACAAAGTCCTCTACAAGGTGATATAAGTATCTTACCAAGAGGACAACGTTAGTGGCAAGTGAAGAACTTGAAGGAAAGGTAAGAATTTTATGCTTTTGTTATGTTATGAGAGGTGTATGTATGATGTAGTAAGTGGAAATGAATGAAAAGCATGAAAATTTTGTGTGTTGGAATTGGATATGTGTTGGCCGAATATATGCATATATATTGCATGGTTATGGTGACTTGAATTCATGTTAAAATCTAGTTGTAGTTAATGTGGGAATTGTATTAGAAATGAAAGTTGAATGAATTAATGGAAGTTGGAGAATATAGTATGTGGCCGTGTGGTGTGTGTTGATGTTGGAAGGTGAACTAAATTTTGTTAGTATGTTAATTGTGTTAATTGTGAAGTGAATGAAAGAGTGGTGGTTTTTGTTGTTATGGAAAAATGATTATTAAGTTGTTGTAGGAAAACATGCAAGTTTATTATAATTATGTAAATGCGGAAGTGAAAGTAGGAAGATGCAAATTATGGTTATCATTGATGGAGTTGGAAGGTAAGAATATGTTATGGATGTTTATGCTAAAAGATTGGAAGTTGTGGGCGAAATCTGCCCTTAGTAGGAAACTTGTATATTGCGTATATCTTGTGTATATCTTGTGTATATCTTGTGAAAATGGTATGATATGCCCCTGAAATATGTTGTAATGATCTTGATAAGTGTTGAATATGAAAATGGTAGGATTGGTTTGGAAGTGTAAGGTTGAAATGAAAGATGTTTCGTTATGCCGGAAAGACGGCTAGTAAAGCCATATCGTGTATTATGTTATGCTTGTTGTTGTTATTGATGTTGTTTCTGGGTTGCTGTGTTGATGAACCAAGCCGAGCTAAGTCTCGGGGATGTTATATATATAGGGGAAATGCTGCCGAAATTTCGGTAGGCAAGTATGTATTAAGTTTGGAGTCTTAAAGTCTGAAATTAACAATTGGTAAACTTGACCATTTCTAGATTTTGGACGAAATTGGAATTGAAGCCAAGCGAGCGTAAGGCGCAATCGAGGTATGTAAAGTCTTCCCCTTTATTCATAGGCATGTTCTGGATGTAATAAGCTCGGCTGCGAGCCTTAAGTACGACTCCGTTTCTCGAAATTCGAGATGGAAATCCGCTCCAATTCCTTCAGTACAATTGAAACCATTTCCTTATAAAATGCCTTCAAAGTGAACTTTTGCACGAAACCTTCCCAAACGGAGTCGGAACACTTCCAAATGATTATGGATGACCTCATAAGGTCTATTATCAGTAATTTACATATGTCGCGAGTTGGTCCGAGGCGGGCCCACAAGGCCCGATGCCTTCTGTATAACCTTAATTACTTTGGTTCTGTCCGATTTCCTCAGAAAACATCTGGACTATTATTTTGATTATGAAATGACTATTTTTATGCAAATCTTACAAAATGATTTCTGGACATCTGAGAATCTGATCCTGATAATAATCTGTCGTGCCTTCCCAAGTAGCATAGGCGTGTATTATGCATACTATCCGGATACTCTGACTTGACTCGCCGTTTGGCACCCTTCAGTTTGATTGAGTCTGTATGTTGAGTCTGTATGTATGTGGTTTCTCATTAATCTGTTTGTGGCTGTCTCAATGCATTCCTTCACTGCGTCCCGGGCCAGGTTCTGTTATCGTGCATGTTCCTCTGCATTGTTCACCGCGTCCCTCGGCGTGCGGGCCGGGATCTGTTATATCTGTATGACTATGATATTATGATCTGTGTATGGGGATGGCGGCCAGGATGGCATATGATCTGATCTGATTCTGTCTGTCCACCGCGTCCCGTACTAAGAGGGCCGGGTTCTGTTACCGTGCCCCCAGACAGGGCCGGGATCTGTATGTATGTATGCATGTGCCATCAGCATTTATATAAGCACATGCCTCTGTATGATTCTGTATGACTCTGTATGATTCTGTATAACTCTGTATGACTCTGCATGCATAATTCTGTCCGTCCGTCTGGATTACGATATTGTCTGTATGTCCGTATGGATTCTGATTCTGTATGTCCGTATGGTTTACGATTCTATCTGTCTGTCTGAACCATGATTCTGTCCGTCTGTCGGGATTATGATTTCGTCCGTCCGTTTGACTTATGGTTCTGTCCGCTATATATATATGCTTCCGGTTCAGACTATGGTTATGTTTGTTAAGTTTCTGCTTTACATACTCGGTACATTTTTCGTACTGACCCCCGGTTCTTCGGGGGCTGCGTTACATGCCCGCAGGTACAGACGCACCTGGAGATACGCCGCCAGTTTAGGGCATCGATTCTGCTATTTTGGAAGAGCTTCTTTAATCCGGAGCAAATACTTTTGGTATATATCTTCTGTCATCTGTAGACTCTGTATGTATGGTATTTTGGGGTACGGCGGGGCCCTGTCCCGCCATCTGATTCTGTATGTCTGTAGAGGCCTGTAGATAGATATGTGGGTTACGGGTTTCATCTGTTTAGGTAAGTACGAATGATTTTGTGACTCCGTCTGTATGTTAGCCTCATCGGCTTGTCTGTAAATTTCTGTATGTTCAGGTATGTATATGTTCGCGTGCGCCGCATCTGTATCGGCCTGATTCTGTACACATCTGTTTGAAAAAAAAAATCAGTATGGTACGAACTTCTGTTAAGTAGGTACGTATGGGTATCCAGTTAGGATACCAGTCGCGGCCCACGGGGTTGGGTCGTGACAAGGCCGTTCTTAGACATGTTCGTAATTGTATTTATCGATGATATTCTAGTTTATTCTCGGTCCGAGGCAGAGCACGCAGATCATCTGAGAGCAGTACTTGGGGTACTTCGGCATCAGAAATTATATGCAAAATTTTCTAAATGTGAATTCTGGCTGGCTTCAGTGGCATTCTTGGGACATATTATTGCAGCTGATGGTGTCCGGGTGGACACACAGAAGATTGAAGCATTGAATAATTGGCCTAGACCCACGACGCCCACAGAGGTACGTAGTTTTCTGGGATTAGCAGGCTATTACAGAAGATTTGTGGAAAAGTTTGCTTCGATTTCAGCGCCTTTGACAAGGCTAACTCAGAAGGGAGCCAAGTTCCAGTGGACTGATGCTTGTGAACGAAGCTTCCAGTTGCTGAAAGAGAAGCTGACTACAGCCCCAGTTCTGACTCTTCCAGAGGGACCCGATGGATATGTTATTTATTGTGACACTTTTGGCATGGGATTGGGCTGTGTATTGATGCAGCATGGCAGAGTTATAGCTTATGCTTCCCAACAGCTCAAAAAGCATGAAAGGAATTATCCTACCCACGATCTGGAGCTTGCAGCGGTGATTCATGCTCTGAAGATATGGAGACATTATTTATATGGCGTGCATGTTGATATCTATACAGATCATAAGAGTCTCCAGTATATTTTCAAGCAGAAAGAGCTTAATTTGCGGCAACGGAGGTGGGTGGAGCTCCTGAAAGACTATGATGTGGATATTCTGTATCATCCGGGCAAGGCTAATGTTGTTGCAGATGCGCTTAGCCGGAAATATATGGGCAGCTTGGCAGATTTACAGCCAGATCGGAAGGAGCTAGTACGTGATATTCACCAGTTGGCTAATCTTGGGGTTCGTCTGGCCGATTCTGGCGGTACACGGATTTCTGTCCGAGGGGTTTCTGAATCATCTATTAAGGAAGATATCAAACGGCATCAATATGAAGATCCTGTTTTAGCTCGATACAGAGACACTGCCCATGAAAAGGAGAAGACTCCGTTCGAGTTTACACCAGACGGAACCTTACTATACAGAGGCAGGTTGTGTGTACCTGATATTGCAGGGCTTCGGCAGTAGGTTATGGGCGAGGTACATTATGCTCTCTGTTCTGTTCATCCTGGGTCTACGAAGATGTACCATGATCTTAGATGCCTATACTGGTGGGATGGCATGAAACGGGATATCGCAGAGTTCGTCACCCAGTGTCCCAATTGTCAGCAGGTCAAGATTGAACATCAGAAACCGGGTGGACTGTTGCCGGAAATGGAAATTCCGACGTGGAAGTGGGAGATCATTAATATGGACTTCATTACAGGTTTGCCTCGCACTCCACGGAAGTATGATTCCATCTGGGTTATTGTTGATAGGCTGACAAAATCAGCCCATTTTCTCCCCGTCAGAACTACTTATTCCGCTGAGGATTATGCCTGGATTTATATTAAAGAAATTGTGCGACTACATGGAGTTCCTATATCTATTATTACTGACAGAGGTGCCCAGTTTACGGCGAACTTCTGGAGATCTTTTCAGGAGGGATTAGGGACTCAGGTGAGTCTGAGCATAGCATTCCATCCTCAGAGCGACGGACAGGCCGAGCGCACTATACAAACACTTGAAGATATGTTTCGGGCATGTGTTATTGATTTCAGAGGTAGCTGGGAGGATCACTTGCCATTGATTGAATTTGCGTATAATAACAGCTACCATTCCAGCATCCAGATGGCTCCGTACGAGGCTTTATATGGTAGGAAATGCAGGTCACCTATCGGCTGGTTTGATATTGGCGAGATAGAGTTAATTGGCCCAGATATGATCCAGCAGGCCGTTGATAAGGTGAAACTTATCCGAGAGTGACTGTTAGCAGCCCAGAGTCGACAGAAGTCATACGCCGATAAACGGCGTCGACCGTTGGAATTCCAGGTAGGCGATTGGGTATTCCTGAAGGTATCACCTATGAAAGGCGTGATGCGGTTCGGCAGGAAGGGTAAGCTCAGTCCGCGTTATATTGGGCCTTATCAGATTATTAGAAAAATTGGAAATGTCGCCTATCAGTTAGATCTGCCATCAGATTTGGAAGCGGTACATCCGGTATTCCATGTATCTATGCTTCGCAAATGTATTGGTGATCCCTCCAGAATATTCCCTGCGGATGATATTCAGGTGACGGAGCAGTTATCTTATGAGGAGCAGCCCGTAGCTATCTTGGACCGCCAGGTAAGGAAGCTCCGGAACAAAGATGTAGCCTCTGTTAAGGTGCTGTGGCGGAACAACAATAGGGAAGAAATGACCTGGGAGGCCGAAGAGGAGATGAAGAAGAAATATCCTCATCTGTTCCCTATGCCCACAAGTAATCTCGAATCTTTGTTTAATTCCATTTCAATAACGAATGTGCTGTCTATAAACAGAAACTCCCCCGAAGTATTTTCAGACCCTATAAGATTAATTTAACATTCGAGGACGAATGTTCTAAAGGGGGGGGAGGATGTTATATCCCGTATTTTCGCACATTTGGAAAATTAGAAATAATCTTGACTTGTATGAAATAAAGTCATAATTGATTATATTTAGCACATGAGTTGTTTGTGAAAGAATATTAATGTGGAAGTGTCGAGGGAGACTAAGGGCAACTTTGGAATTTTGGAATTGTTTTTCGGGAATTACAAAACAAGAATTATAACTAAATGGGCTCAAAAGAATAAGACACAAAATTGAGGCCCAAAGCCAAGGGTGGCCGGCCATTTATGCGGGTCCAAGCCCATGGGAATTAATTAAATTCCCATGTGGTTAATTGACTTATATAGTAGAAGGTTCATGAGAAAAATAAAGAGAAAGAACAAAAGGAGAGAAATAAGAAAACAAGAGAGAGCAAGAAGAGGGGTTTCGGGTTTGACTAGGGGAGAGCAACCCTCAAAAATCTTCCTCCAAAAATTAATTTCTTGTTGAAATCCTACTAATTCAAGGTCCCTTTTCAACTTGGTGTAGTTGTCTTGGAGGAAGAAGCACTTGGTTCCTCAATTTGATCACTTGTTCAAGTAAAGAAGACTAGAGGATAAGGTTATTCATCCCTTATTTTTGTGTTGTGATGTTTTGTTTGTGTTGTAGTATGTGGGAATGAGTTGATGGTATGGAAAAATGGAAGTTTTCAAAGTGGGTTTGGACTATGGTGTGTAGCCGTGAGGGTATATGTGTTGTATACCTATAATGTGTTGAATTTATGTTATATTCTAGTTGTGGTTGTGGTGAAATGCATGTTGGAAATGAAAATTGAATGAATTGGATAGAAGTTGGTAGTGGGGTGTTTGGCCGTGTGGTATGGGGTGTGTGGAATGGAAATGGATTAAGTTTGTCTAGTGTGTTAATTGTGTTATTGTGATTCTTGCAATGTAAATGAAAGTAAAATGATATGAGTTTGCTTTGAAATGGAATGTAGGAACTTATGTCGCTTAAGTATGATTTTACGACATTATGAAAATGAAGTTATTAGGTTGCAAATTATGATGAGTATTGATGAATTTGGAAGTTGGAAACATGTTATGAATATGTATGCCAAAGATTAGAATTTTTGAATGAGTTCTGACTTTGGCGGAAAGTTTGTATATTATGTATATCGTGTGTATAATTTAAGGAAACGATATGAAATACTTCTAAACTATGTTGTGATGATTTAGATTGATAATGGATGTGAAACCCTTGAGATTGGTTTGGAAATTGAAGTTGAAGTGAAGGTTATGGCATTATGTCGGCAAGTAGAACTAGTTGTGTAATATTGTGTTTCTAATGTTTGTTGTTGATGTTGATGTTGTTGTTTGGGTTGTTGTTGATGGGTTTGAGCCGAGTTGAATTCTCGGGGGTGCTATATGTATAGGGGAAGTGCTGCCGAAATTTCGGTAGACAAATATGAGTTGAATCGAATTCGTAGCATCTATAACTTACAATTGGTAAATGTGACCATTTGCAGATTTTCGACGAAACGGGGAATGAGCTTGGATAGGCGTGCAAAGCTCAAAAGGTATGTAAAGCTACCCCGATCCTTCTTTTGGCATGCCTAAGTGTATTAGAATCGGATTCGGGCCTCGAAACACTTTCTGCCCATCGGAATCCGCAATTGAAAATCTCGCTTTTTCCTTCAGTAAGATTGAGCTCTTTTGGTTTGTATTCTTGATAATCATGCAAACTTTCCCTAAACTACTTGGAAAGCTATAGAACGTCCGTAGAACCTTTGTAGGTGACCCCATAAGCTTAAAATATGTAATTTGAGCCCACCGCCTTGCTTGTCCTGAGGTGGGCCCGCTATTCCCGGTTTTGCCCTTATTGTACTCTAGTCTTACTTTCGAGCGATTTTTGAAAGAAATGTTTTGACTACTATTCTAATTACTTAACAAACATTTTTTTAAATATTCCATTAGGTCTGATAAATTGTTTTGACACTCGGAACGACTTCAGAAAGGTTATACTCTGTAATTCACTATGATATCCGAAACTCATTTATTAAGATCCCTTCCGACTTCATTGGATTGGTTTGTTTTTGATATGCCTCATCGAGTCTATGAAAACATTTATGATATTTTAGCTACATTCGTCTCTCACTATTCCATTCGTGGATGCCCCAATGTTTCCCACACTGAGCCCGGGCCAGGATATGTTGTCAAGCGTGATCCTTTGCATTGTTCGCCGTGCCTCGATGTGAGGGGGCAGGTATACGCATACATGGGTTTGTGGAGTATGCTGTGCCACGTACGCTTGTTCTGATATGATTTGCTATGGCCATCTGATATGATATATTATGTGACGGGGTTATGGCCCCATTCTCATTCTTCTGTGTTGTGGCACCAGCGTCGGGAGGGTGGCCACGTTCTCTCTGCCGAGTCCCTTGGCAGGGGACGGATTTGACATGACATATGTTTCTGTACACACTCTGCATGTTTTGAAAATATGTATTTGATACTTTGGATTTTCTGCTCACTTTCTGTACGTTCTGTACCAGTTATGATTTTGTTTCTGTAATTCAGGCTTTACATATTCAGTACATATTTCGTACTGACCCCCTTTCCTCGGGGGCTGCGTTTTCATGCCGTGCAGGTACCGACGACAGGTTTGCCGATCCGTCTGTCTAGGATATCTTTTTTGCCATTTGGAGCGCTCTTTTATTCAGAGCCATCTTTTGGTACAGTCTGTCACTTCTATATATGTATATTCTCGTTCATGGGTACGGCGGGGCCCTGTCCCGCCATATGATTCTGTTGGTCTGTTTAGAGGTCTGTAGACATGTTTGTGGGTTGGGGTCTTTCTGTACAGATGTGTGTATATGTTGTGTTTGGGCGATCCCATTCGCCGCGGCGGCCGGTCCGCATATATTTAAATGTTGCTCTGTTGGTCCTGTGTGGCCTTTGTTGGTATTTTCTGCGTGCAGGGTATTTGGGATAGTCCGTAAAACAAAGGAGACTCTGCCGAAATGTTTCTGCAAATTAGCTAAATTTGAAATAAAGCCTTGTCGGCTTCTGCTATATACTGGAATGCGTTTGAGTGCCCAGATCGGGCACTAGTCACGGCCTACGGGGTTGGGTCGTGACAATAGTCGTATCAAATACCTTTCGAGTGTCACTCGGAAACATATCAAACATCCCTTGAACATCATCATAAGTACATCACAAAGCCTTAAGGATCATAGTCATGTGTCACTATGGTATGAAACACCTTATAGAAGTCCAGTCACTAGTTATCATAGAGTTCCTAAGAATAGGAACGGATATATATCGATTATTATCCAACGTACAGAAAACTGCAAAGGGAGGCTCAATCACTTGAGAATTGCAATATGAAGAAGTGAATAAGAATCATAAATATCACTCGAAGTCTATGAAGGGAATTTCCCCAAAGATCATATCATTCATCACTTAAATCTAAGACATGCCAAAAGAAAGAAGGGACAACTTTACATACCTGTTGACGACTAATCGCAAAACCGTTCGCTTTGTCGCTCTTTCATCCTATTTAATATAAGGGTAATGTTATCGTTAGTAACTATATTTTCTATTCCACAAATCTGTAACCCATTTCTTATTGAACCTATATTTTAGGTTATATATTCTCATTTAGGATTTTTGTTAGTTAGGGTGTTAACGAAAATCGGGCAGCATTTTCCCTATATATTCGCCTAACCCGAATTTCCAATTATTGCCCTGTTAACACAGAAATACCAACAATGCATATATACATACAAAATTCTCCCAAATTAGCCCATAACAATTCCAACAGCCCAACAACTTCTCTAAATTCATTTCAGCCCACAATTTCCTATAACATCGATTTCATGCATTTTCTTAAATCCAATTTCGTCCAATCCAATTCTAATAATTCCATTACAATACTATTAACCCAATTACATTCATAAAAAAATAAAATCTTACCTTAATTTTCTTGGAGGAATTTCTACTCTTAATTGCTCCAATTTTGCAATTTCTTCTTCCCCGATTCAATGTCCAATGTTGCTATCACCTCCTTGAACTTGTAAATCACTTTGGAAATAAACCAAACTAAACAAAAACAGATTTATTTCTTGTCCATGGCTGCCGTGAGCAGCAGCCATGGCTATGCTTCTTTCTTTGTTTTTGATTTCATCAAAATTTTCATGAATTACACTTCAATGAAGTGTACGGCCAAGTATTGTTCACAATTGTGAACATTTATATGTTTCTTAGCTATAGGACACATGTCCTCTCTTAGTGACTCATCCAAGTGTTTTTTTTCGGGTGGGGCCCACTTTTTATATAATTAAATTAATTAATTAATTAATTAATCCCTAATCCCTTCTTAATAATTTGATCATAATTAATTAGTTCCTAATTTCCAATAATATTTCCACACCAAATAAAATTTATAAATAATTTATGTTTTAATTAAAAATTGAAAATTAAAGGTTTCTACTTCGTGTCCGAAAATAATTCCGCCTTTAACTTGATTCGATTTTTCTTGCGGATAATTCGACATATAAATATACGGGGTATAACAATAGGTGTGATTATAAAATCGTATAGCGATGAGTTTTGGCTCAATTTCAAGTGGGAAAATGAAGATATTGCAATATTAACGGGAGTAAGGTATGAATCTATTGTTATTAATGTTAGTTTCGGTTTATTTATGGATATAAAGTTTTTAAATAGTCGTATAACGAGTTGGTTAGTTGTGAAACTTGGAAAATGTCGTGTGGGATGTTTGTGGAACATGATGGTGTTGGAAATTATGTTGTTGATGTTGGTATTGCTATTGTTGTTGTTGTTGGTTGTTGAATTATAATTTCGGGCTAGGCATATAAACAGGGGAGATGCTGCCCGAATTTCGGCAAATATTAAGGAGATTAAATTTGATGGCTTAGGATAAGTATAAAACAATGGGCCTAACCATAGTATGAATGAGTCTTATATATAGATTGCGAGACCGGAAATAGGTGGAAAAGCCGAGATGTGAATTTTCAGGTATGTTAAGGCTAGTCCCTTTCTTTCCAAAGGAATGATTCCTTTCTTGTGAACCCATAAATGTTTTCTAAAATGTCCTTATTCTCAAAAGTTAGAAGTTCATGATTCTAAAAGCTTCTTATGATACTAAATATGAGATGTTTTCTATGATGAACATGATGATGATGATGATCTAAATTTTAGAGATTCCAAAGCTTATGATTTTAATGCTATTATGAGATTATTGAGCTTATTTCATGATTTTCTTGATTTTATTCATTGTTGTTAATCTCACCTTATAATAATTGTTCCTTCAAGGTTAGATATAGCGATGATGATTGTTCCATAATATAAATCGGAGGTTACCAACCTTACGTCACTCCGATAAAGTTGTAGCTTTTAATTGGGCTCTCATGCATGCTTATGTTTATGTATGATTACACCGGGCCTAGTTGGCCGGGCATGACACCACTTCGGTGGGCGGCTTATGGATAATGATAACACCGTGCCTAGTTGGCCAGGCATGACACCACTAGTAGGCGGCGTGAAATGGTTACCCCGGATGCGGGCTAATGATTATGTTATGTACATGTATATGATATGAGAATTATTTTATTTAAAGGTTAAACATGCATGATATCTACCTTGAAAGGCAGTCAGATGTACAGGTTATCTCTTTACCTCATGTTATGTTCCATGTCTCTTATTATGACATTATTCATGCCTTACATACTCAGTATACTGTTCGTACTGACGTCCTTTCTTGTGAACGCTGCGTTCATGCTCGCAGGTAGACGCGACTAACCCTAGGAGCTCCATCAGCGGCATCTTGGAAGCGCTCCAGTTGTTTCGGAGCCGCAGTTATCGGTACTACTCTTTTGTATATCTACACTTGGGTATGGCAGAGTCCTGCCCTATCCTTGTGGATTCATGTATCTTATTTAGAGGATCGTAGACAGGCGCATGTAACTAGGTGTTCCTTAACTTTATCAGTTCTTATGGTTGTATAATATTTTGGTAGTCTTATTGGCTTATGATTTTGGGCATTGTTGCTGATGACTGTACTAAGTATGATATTCACAAGCTGTCTATGTGGACCACCTAGTAATGACTATGTAATGTCAGACCGGAGGTGCTCAGTAGGCTAGTACCGGGTACCCGTCACGGCCCTCTAGTTGGGCCGTGACAAAAGTGGTATCCGTGCAGTTCGTCCTAGGGCGTGTCTACCAGCCGTGTCCGGTATAGTCCTGTTTATGGGTGTGAAGCGTGCCACACTTATAAACAGGAGGTTGCAGGACATTTAGGAATAATTGACCTTCTTTCTTATCTTGAATCGTGCGATAGAGCCATGTTATCAGGTTTCCCTTTTTACAGCCATGATACAGCCTTGTTGGCTCATATAGTATGTTCAGCATATCCATATAGATGAGTCTTTTAGACTATTTAATACAGACACGTTTTCCTTATGAGTCTATAGAGTATCATATGATGGCCCTACTGGCCCACCTATGTTTATGTTGATGTCACAGGTGTATGTCAGATAGTGCTTGACTAGTACGGTCAGGTGCCCGTCATGGTCCTCCAGTTTGGGTCGTAACAGAAGTATCAGAGCAGTTCGTCCTAGGGCGTGTCTATGAGCCGTGTCCAGTAGAGTCCTGTTTATGGGTATGAAGCGCACCACACTTATAAGCAGGAGGCTGCAGGGCATTTAGCAATAATTGACCTTATTTCTTATCTTAGATCGTGCGATAGTGCCATGTTATTAGGTTTCTCTTTTTCCTAATCACGTGTTATGATTTCAGCGATGCCTACGAAGAGGAAAGCTACAGCGGCCCAGAAGGGCAAGACGGTAGCCGGAAGAAGGACTGAACGGGAGCCACCAGCAGAGATAGAAGAGGGCGAGTCCCACAATAAGGTTCCATCTCGAACCTCTCCTACCCCACCCTTACCAGAGAAGCATGAAGGGGCCTCAGCTCCAGCTCCAGTATCCCCAGTTCCTCCACCAGGTGCGTCAGGCCAGCAGATGACTGAGGCTATTCAGTTGCTGACCCAGTTGGTTACCGCACAGGAACAGTGGCATGGCGCGAGCCAAGGTGATAGAGCGATCAGCGCAAGAGCTCGTGACTTTATTAGCCTGAACCATCCAAAATTTTACGGGTCAAAGCCGGATGAAGACCCGCAGGGCTTTATAGATGAGATGCTGAGGACGTTGAGAATAATATATGTTTTTGATACTGAGTCAGTTGAATTGGCTTCTTATAGACTGCGGGATGTGGCCATCCACTGGAACAACGCTTGGATATCTCCGCGAGGAGCAAACACACCTCCCCCAATATGGCAATAGTTCGTGGATGCTTTTCTGTGACATTATCTACCACCGGAGGTTCGACGGGCCTGAGCCGATAAGTTTTTGAATCTTAGGCAAGGGAATAAGAGCGCTCGGGAATATAGTCTCCGCTTTACTCTTTGGCTAGGTATGCCCCAGCCATAGTAGCCGACATGAGAGACCGTGTGCATCGATTCATGAGTGGGTTGGGGCCACATTTGGTTAAGGAATGCTTAATAGCCTCACTCCAGGACGGGATGGATATTACTCGTATTCAGGCCCATGCCCAGAACCTAGAGGAACAGCAGTAGCCGCAGAGGGTATAGTAAAAGGGCCAGATTTTCGAGTGCTGGCAGTGAGTATAGAGGAGGGCAGAGGCAGCAGTATTCCAGGTATCCAGGCCAATCAATGGCCAGCGCACCTACTCGATTTGCGAGCAAGAGGGTTGACCGTCCTATCTATTCAGGATCGGGTCAGAGCTTTAGAGTTTCAGGGTCCCAGTATAGAGGCGATCCTGAATGGATGAGACCACCTATACCACGGTGCGCTTAGTGTGGTAAACTGCATTCAAGACAGTGTCACCTGGGTTCAGATGTATGTTATGTCTGTGGTCAGCCAGGGCATATTATGCGTGATTGTCCATCGGTGGCTGGCAGAGGTAGGAGTCAGCCCGCAGGATCAGTGGTGGGTTCTTCCTCATCCGTGCGCCCTTTGGGGAAAGGTTCGCAGGCACCAGTAGGTTGCAGTAGAGGCAGAGAAGGAGCAACCAGGACAAGCGGCCCTCAGAATCGTATATATGCACTAGCTGGGTGGCAGGATCTTGAGTCTTCCCCTGACGTCGTCACAGGTATATTGACGGTATCCTCTCATGATGTGTATGCATTAATTGATCCGGGTTCTACTCTGTCATATATTACTCCTTACATTGCTAATCGCCACGGGGTGAAACCTAAGCCAATCTAACCTTTTGAGGTGTCCACACCTGTAGATGAACCAGTAGTAGCTAGGTGGGTCTATAGTGTGTGGTTGTTATTTGCGACCGCCATACTATGGCTGATTTACATGAGTGAAAAATGTTAGATTTTGATGCTAGGTATAGATTGGCTAGCCTGTTACGCGAATGTGGACCATAGAACAAAGATGGTTTGTTTCCAATTTTCGGGGGAACCAGTCTTAGAATGGAAAGGTAATACAGCGTCCCCGAGAGGTAGGTTTATTTCCTATCTCAAAGCGAGGAAGATGATTGCTAAGGGATATATTTATCACTTAGTCCGAGTTCATGACACCGAAGCGAAACCGCCAACTCTTCAATCTGTTCCAGTAGTGAATGAGTTCCCGGACGTGTTTCCAGACGAGCTTCCAGGTCTTCCACCAGAACGGGAGATTGAGTTTACTATCGATGTGTTGCCGGATACTAAGCCCATATCTATTCCCCCTTATCGAATGGGCCCTACAGAATTGAAGGAGCTAAAGGCGCAATTGAAGGATTTTCTTGAAAAAGGCTTCATTAGACCCAGTTCATCGCCATGAGAAGCGCCTGTGTTGTTCGTAAGGAATAAAGATGATTTCTTACGTATGTGTATTGATCACAGACAATTGAACAAGGTGACAATAAAGAATAAATACCCACTTCCAAGGATTGATGATTTGTTCGATCAGTTGCAGGGTGCCAAGTGGTTCTCAAAAATAGATCTAAGATCAGGATACCACTAAATGAGGGTTAAGGAACAGGACATCCAAAAAATGACCTTCCGAACCAGATATGGCCATTATGAATTTCGGGTGATGTCATTTGGGTTGACTGACGCCCCAGTGGTATTCATGAATTTGATGAATAATGTATTTAGGCCTTACTTGGATCTATTTGTAATTGTGTTCATTGACGATATTCTGGTATATTCCCGATCGGAGGCAGAGTATGCAGATCATCTACGTACTGTCCTTGGAATTCTTCGGGCTCGAGAACTTTATGCCAAGTTTTCAAAATGTGAGTTTTGCCTGAATTCTATCACTTTTATAGGGCACATTATTTCAGCCGACGGTATTCGGGTAGATACCCAAAAGATTGAAGCGGTGAAGAATTGGCCGAGGCCTACAACGCCTACAGAGGTCCGTAGTTTCCTGGGGTTGGCCGGTTACTATAGAAGATTTGCAGAAGGATTTTCTTCTATCTTTGCACCACTGACGAAGTTGACTCAAAAATCGGCTAAATTTCAATGGACGGACGCGTGCGAGCGCAGATTTCAGGAGTTGAAGTATAGGTTGACTTCGGCTCCAGTCCTAACACTTCCAAAAGGATCAGAGGGCTATGTTATTTATTGTGATGCTTCAAGTGTTGGGCTAGGTTGTGTGTTTATGCAACATGGCAAAGTTATTGCCTATGGTTCAAGGCAATTGCAGAAACACTAGAAAAACTACCCAACTCATGACCTAGAGTTGGTCGCGGTTATTCATGCACTAAAGATATGAAGGAACTATTTATATGGTGTTCATATGGATATTTATACGGATCATAAGAGCCTCCAATATATTTTCAAATAGAAGGAATTGAATTTGCGGGAAAGGCAGTGGTTGGAGCTATTAAAAGACTATGATGTAAGTATCTTATATCATTCTGAAAAGGCAAACGTAGTAGACGATGCTCTTAGCCGTAAATCTATGGGTAGTTTACGTGATGTTCAACCGGAGAAGAAGGAGTTAGTTCGCGAGCTTCGACAGCTAGCCAGCCTCGGAGTTTGCTTAATGGACTCGGGCAGTACGAGAGTTACTGTCCAGAATCCAACCGTGTCATCTTTAGTAGAGCAGGTAAAGAAGTGCCAATATGAGGACCCCGTGTTAGTTCATTATAGAGATGCGCTTCCTCAGAAAAAGAAGTCACCATTTGAAGTTCCTGCATATTTCTGGCACCAAGGCAAATTATGTGTTCCTAATGTTGCAGGACTACGACGAGATTCTGGAAGAAGCCCATCATTCCCGTTATTCTGTCCATCCAGGAGCGACAAAGATGTACCATGATCTTAAATCTATGTATTGGTGGGATGGACTGAAGAAAGATATAGCGGAGTTTGTGGCCTAATGTCCTAATTGTCAACAACTGAAAACTGAGCATCAGAAGCCTGGGGAATTGTTGCCAGCTATAGAGATTCCAACTTGGAAGTGAGAAGTGATTAATATGGACTTCATTACAGGATTACCTCGTTCCCGGCGTAAGTATGCCTCTATATGGGTGATCGTGGATAGGCTTACGAAGTCAGCTCATTTCCTACCGGTCAGAACTACGTATTCAGCAGAAGATTATGCAAAGTTGTATATTAAGGAGATCGTACGACTTCATGGTGTTCCAATATCCATTATCACTGATAGATGAGCACAATTTATAGCTAATTTTTAGAAGTCTTTTCAAGAAGGTCTGGGGACTCAAGTAAGACTTAGCACAACATTTCATCCACAGACTGATGGACAAGCTGAGCGCACCATTCAGACCCTTGAAGATATACTGAGGGCATATGTGCTAGATTTTAGAGGAAATTGGGATGATCATTTGCCTCTTATTGAGTTTGCGTACAACAATAGTTACCACTCTCGTATTCAAATGGCCCCATATGAAGCTCTATATGGAAGGAAATGTGGATCGCCTATTAGATGGTTCGAAGTGGGAGAGACAAAATTAGTGGGCACAGACTTAGTCCAGTAAGCGGTGGAGAAGATCAGACTTATTCAAGATCGGTTATTAACAGCCCAAAGTCGCCAAAATTCCTATGCGGACAATCGTCGGTGAGACTTAGAATTTAAAGTTAATGATTGGGTATTCTTGAAAGTGTCGCCGATGAAAGGTGTCATGAGATTTGGCAAGAAGGTCAAGCTTAGTCCCCGGTATATCGGGCCCTGCAAGATTGTACGCAAGGTAGGCCAAGTAGCTTATAATTTAGATCTGCCTTCAGATTTGGAATCGGTTCACCCAGTGTTTCACGTGTTAATGCTTCGGAAGTGCGTGGGAGATCCTTCTAGAATTGTACCAATAGATGATGTCCAAGTTACTGAAAAATTGTCCTATGAAGAAGTACCCATTGCTATTCTAGATAAGCAGGTTCGGAGACTCAGAACCAAAGACGTAGCCTCAGTTAAAGTCCTGTGGAGAAACAATAATAGGGAAGAAATCACTTGGGAAGTTGAGGAAGATATGAAGACTAGGTACCCATATTTGTTTCCACTCCCAAAAGAGCTCCAACCCGAGACATCATTATCCTCAAGTATGTGACGCTTCTTGGAATGATTTCTTGGTCGTGTGTGGCCAATATGGGTATTGATGTTGTAGCCCTGTGAGGCATTGCATATATTGGGTTGTTGTGACGGGACGGTAATGGTACAATTACAGAGGAAACTCTGGAAAAAATTTCGTAGAAATCCCTAAGAGCTTAACATTCGAGGACGAATGTTCCTAAGGGGGGAGGAATGTTACACCTCGAAAAAAAAAAAGAATTCGCATCGTTTGCATTGTAAGTAAACTAAAGTAAGCTCGGAGGGGTCATGGAACCCTTATAAGGTTAATTAATTGTTACACCTTGGAAAATTCCCCGTTAGCGTACGGTGAATAGGCTAGCGAGGAACACGAGGTATACGATGATTTGGATAAGTAAGAAATAGCATTTGATGATCTCAATCGAGATTCAAAGACATTTGACCAAAAGGAAGAAGTTTGGCAAAGAAAGTAAAGGGTATGTTGCGTGTCGGGTAAGAATTACGAACGATGAGTTAATGATGGCATAATGATGTCTTGGAGACGATTGATAGCGTCCCTTAGATTGGTATTGAGGTGCTAAACAAGTGTCAAGAAGGTTCCATAAGGATCGGAGATCAAACGAGTCGACGAGAACGAAAACGGAACCACTAGGCATTATACGGCCCAACATACGGACCGTATAAATTATACTGGCCGTATGTTAGGCCGTATAATTGGCCAAGAGGGACATCAAATTCTGGACCAAACATATGGTCCAACATACGGTCAGTGAAAAATATACGGACCGTATGTTGGTCCGTATAACTTGGTCGGGACAGCTTTGTGACTTAATATAAGGGACCTTTCTCATTTCATTTTATTTCATTCCCACTCTCCACAAGTCAAGAAAACTCTAGAATATTCTCTCTAACATTCATCCATGAGAATTCAAGGGAAAACCAAGATTAACAACATCAAATCCATGAAAACAAGTGTGTGAAGCTTAGTAAAAGTTCATCTACCTCAAGAAAACCCAAGGAAAGTGAAATAGGGTTTTGGTGCTAGAAGAGTATTTCCATTTAAGGCTTGTTCCTCCATCATCTAAGGTAAGCTTCATGACCATATCATGTTGTATAATTTTTTGGAAGGCTAAGACACTTGAATTGTAGAAAGACATAGAAAATGGGTCATAAATGAGTGAATAGTGTACTTGTTGAATAGTGGTTGGGATGAATCATGAATGTTGGTACGTTGTGATTGTGAATATGTTATAAATGACATTTAGACCATGAAATAGGTATTATATGTGATAAAACGCGATAGGGGGTCATAACCATAATTGTGAAGAAATTGAAGAAAATTGGTGGATTGTGGTAAATGTATACAAATGATGATTGTTGTTTGCAATATTGTGAATGTTGTTGTGAACGTTTGGGAGCTGATATAGAACATGGGAAAAGTAGTATAAAAGAAGTAAATGCTGCCCAATTTCCTCTAGCGTTCCGTTCTTATAATTGTTAGCTAATGTCGATACGAATTCTCTTGAAGGTAGAACGTGGGCATTAAAGGAGCACAAGCAAGTGATAGACTAGTTAAACGACAAAGGTATGTAAGACTAATCCCTTCCTTCAAAGGTATGAATCCTTCAAGTTTTCTATAATCCCCATACATGATGAAGCTTATGAGTCCTTAAATATACTAAACTACATACGAGCACGATAATGATGATGATAAGTTAAAGCACAGAGATCCTAGAGTTCATGAAATGATGCTCCTATTATGTTAACGATGTCATTATTGTTAACACTCACCATATATACTATTTCCTTCAAGGTGAGACAGAATACTCATGAATGCTCATACTATAATCGGGGGTTCACAACCTTACGTCACCCCAACATAGCCATAGTTGCCTTCAAAGCCTAATGTATGCTCCTAATGATAAATGTGAAATGATGCTAAGTCATGATATGTCTATAAGATGATCAATAATGCTAGCTTATAATATGCCTATGTTATGTATGACAATGCCGAGCTATGATAAGATTGTGATACGTTCATGAGATGTGTAATAATGATGGGTTATGATTGACTATATGACGATATGATTCCACCGCGCCAATATGGCCGGGCATGTCACCGCTAAGGCGGGCTGCACATGATTCTACCGAGCCTAGATGGTCGGGCATGTCACCGCTAAGGCGGCTGCTATGTTTACACCGAGCCTCGAGGGCCGGGCATGATCACCACTAGTGGGCGACATATGATGGTTACCCGGACGCGGGTTAACGATGAGGATTACGATGTGATGATATATGTGATATGATGACGTATGTACCATGATTATGTAAAATATGATATATGTAAGAAAAGTATTTGCCTATGACACTCATGCAGGTTATATCTTTCTCTTATGGCTCACGATCCCTCTATTATATTTATTTCATTCTTGTCTTACATACTCAGTACAATATTCGTACTGACGTCTGTTTTCTTTGGATGTTGTGTTCATGCCCACAGATAGACAGGGAGGTGAGCTTGATCCAGACTCGTAGGAGCTGTTAGCTGACTGAAAGCACTCCTTTGTTCCGGAGGTGCTTATGACGATTCTTTTGTGTATATTCATGTATATGTATTTTGGGCATGACGGGGTCTTGTCCCGTCCTTTTGTCTAGCACTCCAGTAGAGGCTCGTAGATACGCAGTGTGGGTTATGTGGTCTCACGAGGTTGCCATTATGTATATGTATATATATATATATGTTATTTTGATAGCCTAAAGGCCTATGTATATAAAGTATTATGTTTTGAAATGAAAGATGATTTTTCTTATAATTTGAGTATGAAATTGATAAAGGAATGTTGAATGCATATAATGAGTAATAGAACGAGCGGTGCTCGGTGGTTAGCCCTGGGTACCCGTCGCGGCCTCTAGTCGGGTCGTGACAACAGTGGTATCAGAGCAGTTCAGTCCTAGGAAGTGTCTACGAGCCATGTATAGTAGAGTCTTGTTTATGGTGTGTTGCGTGCCACGCTAATAAACAAGAGGCTACAGGGCATGTAGGAAAGATGACCATCTTTCTTCTTACGAGATCGTGCGATAGAGCCGTGTATAAGATTTTAGCCTCCCTAATAGTGTGTTGTGATTTCAGAATGTCCTCAAAGGGAAAAGCTACAGCTGCCCAGAAGGGCAAGACTACGACAAAAAGGCCGGTGGAAAGAGAACCTTCGATGAACATAGAAGAGGGCGAGTCACAAAATGAGGCCCTATCTAATATTTCCTCCACCCCGCCTAATGTGGAAGAACAAGGATGAGCTCCAGCTCCAATTCCTCCACCGGTTGTTTCGGGTCAACAAATGACTGAGGCCATACATCTATTGACACAATTGGTTGCTGCACAGGCACAACGGCAAAATGTGAGTTCAAGTGATCGGGCAGCAAGTACCAAAGCCCGTGACTTTATGAGTCTGAATCCTCCGGAGTTTTTTGGGTCGAAGCCGGATGAAGACCCGCAAGGTTTCATAGATGAGATGTTGAGGACATTGAAAATTATTCATACCTCCGAGACTGAATCCGTGGAGTTGGCCTCTTATAGACTCCGGGATGTGGCGGTATTGTGGTATAATAATTGGATAGCATCGAGACAAGAGAATGCGCCTCCACCCGTATGGCAAGAATTTGTAGATGCTTTTATCCGTCACTATTTGCTACCCGAGGTCCGCCGAGCTAGAGAGGATAGATTTCTAAATTTGAGGCAAGGAAATATGAGTGCCCGGGAGTATAGCATGCAATTTAATTCATTGGCTAGGTATGCCCCGACTATGGTGGCCGACATGGGAGATCAGGTACATAGATTTGTGAGTGGTTTGGGAACACATTTATTTAAAGACTGTTTGACAGCTTCGTTGCAAGACGGGATGGATATCTCCCGAATACAAGCCCATGCCCAGAATTTAGAAGGGCGATAACAACCACAAAGGGGTGACCGTGATATCGATAGAAGGCAAAGAAAGTGGGCCAGATCTATGGGGACAGGAAGCCACTATAGAGGGGGATCGAGGCAGACTTATTTTCGACATTCAGGCCAGTCAGCGACTAGTGCGCCTCCACGATTCGCGGATAGGATATTTGATCGCTCTTTTCGTTTAGGACAGGGTCAGAGTTCGAGAGCTTCGGGTTCTCAGTTTGGGGGTGATTATAGTCAGAGGAGACCACCAGTTCCACGATGTAGCCGGTGCCGGAAATTACACTCAGGGCCATGCCGCCAGGACACAGATTCTTGTTATGTTTGTGGACAGACTGGACATTTGATGCGAGATTGTCCCTCGCAGTATGGTAGAGGTGGGGTTCAGCCCACAGGTTCAGCAGCTGGTTCTTCCTAAGTGCGCCCGGTAGGGCAGACTCCCCAGGTGTTAGTAGGTCGAGGTAGAGGCAAAGGGGTACCGTCCACTTCAGGTGTCACTCAGCCCCGTGTATATGCTTTAGCCGGACGACAGGATCTTGAGTCCTCCCCGGATGTGGTTACAGGTACATTGTCTATATTTTCCCGTGATGTGTATGCATTGATAGATCCGGGTTCTACTCTCTCTTATATTACTCCGTATGTGGCTGGTTCTATTGGGGTGAAACCTGAGCCAATCAAACCTTTTGAGGTATCTACTCCGGTTGGTGATCCTGTGATAGCAAGGCAAGTGTACAAAGATTGTGTAATTGTGATATACGACCGCCAAACTAAAGCTGATTTAATTGAGCTAGAAATGTTAGATTTCGATGTAATTATGGGTATGGATAGGTTGGCATCATGTTATGCTAACGTCGATTGCCGAATGAAAGTAGTTCGATTTCAATTTCCGGGAGAGCCCGTACTTGAATGGAACGGTAATGCAGCATCTCCAAAAGGTAGGTTTATTTCCTACCTTAAGGCGAGAAAGATAATAGCCAAGGGCTATATTTATCATCTAGTTCGGGTTCATGACACCGAGGCAAAGTCGCCAACTTTCCAATCCGTTCGGGTAGTGAATGAATTTCCGGATGTATTTCCTAATGAGCTTCCAGGTCTTCCTCCAGAAAGAGAGATTGACTTCGCCATTGATGTGTTGCCGGACACCAAGCCTATTTCTTTTCCTCCTTATCGAATGGCTCCGGCAGAATTGAAAGTGCTAAAGGCGCGTTGAAAGATTTGCTTGAAAAGGGGTTTATTAGACCCAGTTCATCACCGTAGGGAGCACCAGTCTTGTTTGTGAGAAAGAAAGACGGTTCTCTACGAATGTGTATCGATTATAGGCAATTGAATAAGGTGACGATAAAGAACAAATATCTCCTTCCAAGAATTGACGACTTATTCGATCAACTACAGGGTGCCAAACGGTTTTCAAAAATAGACTTGAGGTCGGGTTATCATCAAGTGAGGGTTAGAGAAGAAGATATTTCCAAGACAGACTTCAGTACGAGATATGGCCACTATGAATTCTGAGTGATGTCGTTTGGGTTGACTAATGCTCCGGAAGTGTTCATGAATTTGATGAATAATGTATTCAGGGCACTCTTGGATTTATTCATGATAGTGTTCATTGATGACGTCTTGGTATATTCTCGCACAGAGGTAGAACATGCAGACCATTTACGTATCGTACTTGGTATTCTTCGAGTTCAAGAATTACATGCAAAATTTTCAAAGTGCGAGTTTTGGCTGAATTCGATGACATTTCTGGGCCATGTTATTTCAGATGATGGCATTAGAGTCGACACTCAGAAAATTGAAGTTGTGAAGACTTGGCCAAGGCCTACAACGCCTACTGAAGTTCGTAGCTGTCACGACCCAACCCCATGGGCCGCGACCAGTGCCCGAGCTGGGCACCTATACTTACCCGATACCCCAAATTAGCATATTAACAGAATAATAATATAATAATAATATTAGTGGTCGCTACAGAATTTAGCAGAAAAGCAGACTTGGCACACATAGGCCGATAAGGCCATCACAGAACAGAATATCCCAAACATATGTACAGAACCCACACAGATGTATCCACAGACCTCTACAGAACATATCATAATCATAAGACGGGACAGGGCCCCGTCATACCCTGAACAAAGTACATATCCAGATAGCAGTGACAGACTGTACCAAAAGATGGGCTCTGTAGAAGAGAGCGCCCCAAATAGCAGAAATAGGATCCTAAACGTGTGGATCAGCGAACCTGTCGTCAGTACCTGCGCGGCATGAAAACGCAGCCCCCGAAGAAAGGGGGTCAGTACGAAATATGTACTGAATATGTAAAGCGGAATCACAGAAGTCAAATCATAATGGTTACAGAAAATGAGTACAGAATCCAGAGTGTCAAATGCATATTTCCAAAACAGACAGAATGCGTATAGAAACATATGTCATATCATATCATATCATATCATATCATATCATATCCGGTCCCTGACACGGGACTCGGCAGACAGAATGTGGCCACCCTCCCGACGCTGGTGCCACTATACAGAGGAATCAGAAAAAGGGGGGTGGCCCCGTATCATATAATGTCATATCAAAATGGCCATACAGATCAGATCAGAATAGGCGGACATGGCACATCATACTCCACAGACCCATGTACGCGTATACCTGCCCCCTCACATCGGGACGCGGCGAACAATGCAGAGAATTACGCTTGACAACATATCCTGGCCCGGGCTCAGTGTGGGAAACATTGGGACATCCACGAATGGAGTAGTGAGAGACTAATGCAATTTAAAAATATCATAAATGTTTTCAAAGACTCGATGAAGCGTATCAAAGACAAACCAATCCAATGGAGTCGGACGGAATCATAATAAATGTATTTCGGATATCATAATAAATTACAGAAGTATAACTTTCCCGAAGTCATTCCGAGTGTCAAAATAATTTATAATATTTAACAGAATATTTAAAATAATATTCGTTAAGCGATTAGTAGGGTAATTAAAACATTTCTTTCAAAAATCGCTTAAAAAGGAAGCTTTAACACATTAGGGGCAAAACCGTAAATAGCGGGCCCGCCTTGGGACAAACAAGGCGGCGGGCTCAAATTGTGCCCTCTAAGCATATAGTATCACCTAAAAAGGTTATACAAACATTCTATGACTTTCTGAATAATTTAGAGCAAAATTGCATAATTTCAGAAAAAGCGTATCAAAATGGTTCAATTCTACTGAAGGAAAAACTGAAATTTTGTCTTGCGGATTCCGAGGGCCAAGAGGTCCTTCGAGGCCCGGATCCGACCCTAACACACTAGGGGCATGCCAAGGGAAGAATTGGGGTTGCTTTACATACCTTTCGCGCTCCTTAAGCCTTTCCAAACTCACTTCCCGTTTCGTCGAAAAACTGCAATTGGTCAAGTTTACCAATTGTGAATTATTAATGCCATTATTTCAACTTTAAGCATATTTGGCTACCGAAATTTCGGCAGCACTTCCCCTATACATATGACACCCCGAGAATTCAACTCGGCTATAAATCATCAACAACAACCCAAACGACAACAACAATATCAACAATGAACATTAAAAACACAAATATCCTTCAACTAGTCATTTTTCTCACAAGTTGACATAATCTTCAATTCAACCCAACTTTCAACTAAGATCAATAATTTCATATTCAACAACCATCATGATCATCACCATATAGTTCTAGAAACATTTCATATCGTTTTCCTTAAGATATACACTCGATATACATGATATACAATCTTCCGCCAAAATCATAACTTATGCAAAACATCAAATCTTTGGCATACAACTTCATAACAAGTTTCCAACTTCCAAATTCATCAACCATAATCATAATTCACATCTTAACAACTTCATTTCCATAATATCACAAAATTATTCTAAAGTGACATAATCATCTACATTCCAACTTCAACCAAAATTCATTCAACTTTCATTCCCAATATAATTTCCATCATAACCACAACTAGAATGCAACATAAAATTCAACTCATATATGTATACAACATATATAGACCCATGGCTACATATATATATACATACCCACTTTGCAAACTTCCTTATTTCCATAATTTCTACTCATTTCCACATACCACAACATAAACAAACCTTCATAACATAAGAAAAAGGAATTGATTCTTACCTTTTTCTACAAACTTCTTCACTTGAACAAGTTGTCAACTTGAAGAAATAAGTGCTCCTTCTTCCAAAACAATTACACCAAGTTGTAGAGGACACTTAATTTAGTAGGAATTCAACAAGAAAATAATTTTAGAGGCAAGATTTTGAGGGGTGATTTTTCTATGGCCAAACCCGAAATGCCCTCTTTTTGTTCTTGTTTTTCTCTTGTTTTTCCTCCTATTCTTTCTCTTGAAAGTTCTATGGAATTTGGATGATTAAGTGGTCTTTTATTCATTGACCACATGACTTAATTCCATGGGCTTGGATCCTTTTTATGGACCATGGCCGAATGGCTCCTCACTTGGGCCTGAATTGTTTTTTCATTTTTTTGGGCCAACTCGGTTGGTCCCGAGTTGGGCCTAGCCCACTGACCTTTCGACCTTACAACGTTCATATCTCCTTGTACCGACGTCACCTCGGAACCCACGACCTTACAACGTTCATATCTCCTTGTACCGACGTCACCTCTACAACTTGTATTTCAAGGTAATTTCGAAATTCCAAACTTACAATACAGTTTTTGCCCCCCAAAGTCAGGTCACCCGAAAACGTTTTCTTAAAAATATTCGTTTGGAGGGTTTCCACTTTGATTTGGTCCAAAGGTACTTCATGAGTTGTGTTTAACTTTACATATGTGATTCATATGACTTTTCAGATGTTCCAAAAAAAATCTCGGTATGTGGGCCCCACCCCAGCAGATGCTCCGAGGTTCAAAAATACGGGATATAACAGTAGCTTTCTGGGATTAGCAGGTTATTATAGAAGATTCGTAGAGGGCTTCTCATCTATTTCAGCCCCATTGACGAAGCTAACCCAGAAATCAGCTAAGTTCCAATGGAATGATGCTTGTGAATGCAGTTTCCTAGAGTTAAAAGACAGATTGACCTCAGTCCCGGTCTTAACACTTCCAGAAGGGTCAGATGGCTATGTTGTGTATTGTGATGCTTCCGGTGTCGGATTAGGATGTGTATTGATGCAGAATGGTAAAGTTATTGCATATGCTTCGAGACAATTGCGGAAACATGAAAAGAACTATCCAACTCATGACCTTGAATTAGCTGCGGTCATTAATGCATTAAAGATGTGGAGACATTATTTGTATGGTGTGCACGTTGATATCTATACAGATCACAAGAGTCTTCAGTATATTTTCAAACAGAATGAGTTAAATCTGCGGCAGAGGCGGTGGTTAGAATTATTGAAAGATTATGATGTGAACATTTTGTACCACCCCAAGGCAAATGTAATAGCCGATGCACTTAGCCGCCGATCCATGAGTAGTTTATGTGAAGTCCCTCCGGAAAAGAAAGAGATGGTTCATGAGCTCCACCAACTAGCTAATCTTACAGTACGTGTAATTGATTTGGGTAATGCAGGGATTAATATTAATAATCCTACAGTTTCTGTCACACCCTCATCTTGATAGGGCATGATGGGCACCCGACTCCCTTCAGAGTCGAGCGAACCCTTAAACATTCGCTTTACGAAAACCTGTCATTTCAAAAACTTTTAAACACATGAAACTTTTCCAAATAGAGGTCATTATCTTTATACAAATTATAAAAAAACTTTCAATCAATTACGTACTTTTTACCAACTGAAATCATCTAAAAATACATACTCTTTTAACGTCTATAAATGATTCGCACTTCTCGACGCCTTATCCACAGGACACTGTCTGCAAAGTCTCTAACACATACAAAACACCATAACAAAGGTACTCGACTTGGCAATACTCCAACTGAGATGGAGCTCGCCAATCCCGCTGGAATACCTTCTAGCAAAATCTTGTACTCACCTGGGTGTACCTGCGTGACATGAAACGCAACCCCCAAAGAAAGGGGGTCAGTACGGAATATGTCCTGAATATGTAAAGCGGGAATAAATGATAACCATCGAATAATTTAGGAAAGAAGAAATCATAACCAACCCAATACCTGCAGCCTTCGCTGGAAGAAACGTAAATATGTACGCAAATCTCAAGCAGGCTTCAAGTAAATAATTGCAATCTAACTAACATTTTCAAAATAAGTAATGTAATCTAACACACCTCCTTTAAGTGAATAATGCAATGCAACACACGTGCCGCTTCCGGCAAATTAATGATGGCCCCTTCGGGCAGCCGCTTCCGGCTCTATATCAATAATGGCCCCTTCGGGCATCCGCTTCCAGCTCAACATCAATAGTGGCCCATTCGGGCAGCCGCTTCCAGCTCGATATCAATAATGGCCCCTTCGGGCATGAATGCAAATATGCAAATGTATGGAAATCTCTTTTAAAGAAAATCCATAACATAAACTAAGGCCACGTGTCACATAACACACTCAGACATAAACTGAGGCCATAGCGCACCCAGGCGTAAGCTGAGGCCATAGCTCACTCAGGCACGAGCTGAGGCCATATATCATATAGCACACTTAGCTACGTCATGAAGTCATCTAGTGACTTAGGCTTGAAAATCTCGCACCCCCTTCGGAGTGGTTTTTCGAAAGTCTAAATAATAAAATATCGCACTCCCTTCGGAGTGGTTTTGAAAATCGACTTTATGTTTCCTTTAGTACAAAACTAGTTTTCTTGAAATCATTAGTAAACCACAAGCACGTTTCAAGTAAATCCGAGTTAGTCTACGAAAGTTACGAGCTTTTGAAGTACGAAACCTTCTAAAAACATTTCATAAGCCATATTTCGAAATTCAAGTATTATTCATATTAGGAAACTTCTGAATAATGTTTTGGACAAAATCAAATAGGGACCTTAAGATTATATTTAAGTATCAAAATATTCATCAAAGACTTTAGTCATATCGATTTTCTTTCGAACAACATTCAGAAATATACCCACTAAAATCTTTGAACATCATGTATATACATATCAAACCATATGGAGTACTTATGGAAATCAAAGACATCGGCCATCCTAGTGGCGCTAAGAATAGAATTTTCCTTAGAATCATACATATACGTTATTTGTTCATTTCATAAAGGTCATGCCAAAAGAAAGAAAGGTAGGCTCTACATACCTGTCAGTGACTTAGTCGTGGATCCTTTTCGCCTCGTCGCCCTTTTAGCCTATTTATATAAAAGTAACGTTATCGTTAGTAACTATATTTTCTAGTCCACAATTCTATAACCCATTTCTTATTGAACCTATATTTTAGTTTATATATCCCCATTTGGGGTTTTTTTATTATCTAAAAATCTAGCGAAAATCCGGCAGCACTTCCCCTATACATTCGCCTATCCCAAATTTTCAATCGCCCTCCTGTTGACACAGAAATACCAACAACAACATATGGATACAATCATATCTTCAATTCCTTCAATTCAACGAAAACAACATCATATTCACATCAACAAAATTCCAACTTTAACTTTCTAATCTTTTTGCCATATAATCCATGATAATAACAACCACACTACTAATTAAACTTCATTTACCATAGCTAGTTTAAATTGGCCCCATACGGCTCAAACTCCACTTCCATATCAACATACACAACTCTTGCAATTTCTTCCACATCCACCAATTCATACAAAGACTAATCATCTTCTAAAATATGTAGGAAAATATTAAACCTTACCTTAATAGTAGCGCCGTGAATAGTGACGCCGTGAACAGTACCCCGTCGTGAATAGTAGCCGTGAACAGTTTGCCGTCGTGAACAGTTTGCCGTGAACAGTGTCCCCGCCGTGAACAGTCCCCGAACCTCTCTCTCAATTCTCTATCCACAAGATAAAAAAATGATCTTTTGTTGCTGAATTTTTCTGGAAATATTGGGAACTTTTGTGCTGAAAACAAATGAGATTTTTGTCCCTTAAAAAGGAATGCTGAAGTCGGTTTCACGGTAGCTACAGTACTGTGGCAGTACTGTAGCGGTACTGTTGCAGTACTGTAGCGGTACCGCGGGAATGTTGTTTCTGCATCGACAGTTCAGTTTGTAACGTCTATAATTCCCTATTCTGATGTCCTATCAATGAACGGTTTGTTGCATTACAAACTAGACTCAACGAACTTCATTTTAGGATTTTGAAATACCATAAAACTCCACATATAATATGAGGTACGCGCCTCCAAAGTTGACTAAAACCCGTCTCGCGTTTCTCAAATTTTCGTCGAACTTATTTTCTTCAATTTGCTCGATCTCGAAATATTCTGAAATTATCCATACATGGTATTTATCACTTATTACACTAATAATGACCATGTTCTCGTGTTTCAAAGTACGTTTTCCCGATTACGACTTACGAGATCGTAATTCACCCGTTTTCTTCGTTGTTACGTACTTTCCATGGCTTGTGCCTTTCAAAGCACCCTGGGATGTCTCCGATACCCCATTACTACGATGAGGTACATGCCATACTCATGCACTGGAAATGCGAGGTATAACATCTTTCCCCCCTTTTGAACATTCGTCCTCGAATGTTGGACTGACTCTGAATTCCCAGTACTTTCTCAAGTGTTCTCTTAGTTAATTATGTCCTTCACATACCCCTTCTGTTTGTCGACTTGCTTTAATCCATTATAACGCACTCCAGGTCCTTACGTAGTCATTCCTATAGTATTTCCTCTTTCTGTTGTTTCCCGAGGTAATAATTCCACGTCATTGCCTTCACTCTCCTCTTAATTCGCAATCCGTTGTTAGTTGTATTGCGAGCTCTTCCGTTGAAATCTTACTTTCTACCTTGTGCGGTTAGTCTTAACTTGACTCCTTCTTCTTTCAATTAACTCCTCCTCTTTCTGTGTTCGTTTTCACTTTCGTTACAACTTGACTTTTATCCTAAATTTTCCCTATAGAACTTTGTAAGTCCTTCTTATTCTAAATTTGCTTTCCCGTTTCACACTAATCACATCATATCCTCTAGTTACTTCCTTGCTAGGCTTCACTCACTTCTAAAACAATCCTTATGGTATTCATATTACATCCTGCGGACTAGGCGTACCTAACCCTTTACCCTTTTCTGATTGATCTTGCCCTATCGGCATCAACTTTCAAGGCACATTATGAACCTATATTTCATTCTCCTTTTTACTTATTCCCGAAAAATTTTGGGCAGAGTTTCCTCTGTACTTCTTACTATCCCAGAACCTGCACGCAGGAAATACCAACAATGCCTCACAGGGCCAACATATATACACATATATCATATCGTATCACAGCCACACAGGGCTCCTAATTTCCAGAAAAAGTATAAAGGTGTCGGGACTTACCTCATATATCGCACCTCGAGACGTACCTGATCCTTTAACTATCTGTTCTGTTGTACTTTTCTATCCACCTTCTCTTTCATCCTCCAATCTTACATTTCAATCATATTCCAATATTCTTACCTTATACGACACACCTCTTTCGTACCATAACTTACTTGCTTATTGTGTAGCTCCCAATATCATCGGTCACTTTCTTTTGTCGATATCATTCTTCAGCTGAAATCAAAGGTTAGTGTAAGGGACTTCATTCCTTACGACTGGGCTCTATCGAACGATTTTAGGTATGAAAGAAAGAATGACACCCTATTAATGTCTCGTAGCCTCCTGTATATAGATGTGGTGCACAACACACCGATAAACAAGACTCTACTAGACACGACTTTGCAGACAACCCCTAGAACGACCTGCTCTGATACCACTTTGTCACACCCTCATCTTGATAGGGCATGATGGGCACCCGACTCCCTTCAGAGTCGAGCGAACCCTTAAACATTCGCTTTACGAAAACCTGTCATTTCAAAAACTTTTAAACACATGAAACTTTTCCTAATAGAGGTCATTATCTTTATACAAATTATAAAAAAACTTTCAATCAATTACGTACTTTTTACCAACTGAAATCATCTAAAAATACATACTCTTTTAATGTCTATAAATGATTCGCACTTCTCGACGCCTTATCCACAGGACACTGTCTGCAAAGTCTCTAACACATACAAAACACCATAACAAAGGTACTCGACTCGGAAATACTCCAAACTGAGATAGAGCTCGCCAATCCCGCTGGAATACCTTCTAGCAAAATCTTCTACTCACCTGGGTGTACCTGCGTGGCATGAAACGCAGCCCCCGAAGAAAGGGGGTCAGTACGGAATATGTACTGAATATGTAAAGCGGGAATAAATGATAACCATCGAATAATTTAGGAAAGAAGAAATCATAACCAACCCAATACCGGCAGCCTTCGCTGGAAGAAACGTAAATATGTACGCAAATATCAAGCAGGCTTCAAGTAAATAATTGCAATCTAACTAACATTTTCAAAATAAGTAATGTAATCTAACACACCTCCTTTAAGTGAATAATGCAATGCAACACACGTGCCGCTTCCGGCAAATTAATGATGGCCCCTTCGGGCAGCCGCTTCTGGCTCTATATCAATAATGGCCCCTTCGGGCAGCCGCTTCCGGCTCAACATCAATAGTGGCCCATTCGGGCAGCCGCTTCCGGCTCTATATCAATAATGGCCCCTTCGGGCATGAATGCAAATATGCAAATGTATGGAAATCTCTTTTAAAGAAAATCCATAACATAAACTAAGGCCACGTGTCACATAGCACACTCAGACATAAACTGAGGCCATAGCGCACCCAGGCGTAAGCTGAGGCCATAGCTCACTCAGGCACGAGCTGAGGCCATATATCATATAGCACACTTAGCTACGTCATGAAGTCATCTAGTGACTTAGGCTTGAAAATCTCGCACCCCCTTCGGAGTGGTTTTTCGAAAGTCTAAATAATAAAATATCGCACTCCCTTCGGAGTGGTTTTGAAAATCGACTTTATGTTTCCTTTAGTACAAAACTAGTTTTCTTGAAATCATTAGTAAACCACAAGCACGTTTCAAGTAAATCCGAGTTAGTCTACGAAAGTTACGAGCTTTTGAAGTACGGAACCTTCTAAAAACATTTCATAAGCCATATTTCGAAATTCAAGTATTATTCATATTAGGAAACTTCTGAATAATGTTTTGGACAAAATCAAATAGGGACCTTAAGATTATATTTAAGTATCAAAATATTCATCAAAGACTTTAGTCATATCGATTTTCTTTCGAACAACATTCGGAAATATACCCACTAAAATCTTTGAACATCATGTATATACATATCAAACCATATGGAGTACTTATGGAAATCAAAGACATCGGCCATCCTAGTGGCGCTAAGAATAGAATTTTCCTTAGAATCATACATATACGTTATTTGTTCATTTCATAAAGGTCATGCCAAAAGAAAGAAAGGTAGGCTCTACATACCTGTCAGTGACTTAGTCGTGGATCCTTTTCGCCTCGTCGCCCTTTTAGCCTATTTATATAAAAGTAACGTTATCGTTAGTAACTATATTTTCTAGTCCACAATTCTATAACCCATTTCTTATTGAACCTATATTTTAGTTTATATATCCCCATTTGGGGTTTTTTTATTATCTAAAAATCTAGCGAAAATCCGGCAGCACTTCCCCTATACATTCGCCTATCCCAAATTTTCAATCGCCCTCCTGTTGACACAGAAATACCAACAACAACATATGGATACAATCATATCTTCAATTCCTTCAATTCAACGAAAACAACATCATATTCACATCAACAAAATTCCAACTTTAACTTTCTAATCTTTTCGCCATATAATCCATGATAATAACAACCACACTACTAATTAAACTTCATTTACCATGGCTAGTTTAAATTGGCCCCATACGGCTCAAACTCCACTTCCATATCAACATACACAACTCTTGCAATTTCTTCCACATCCACCAATTCATACAAAGACTAATCATCTTCTAAAATATGTAGGAAAATATTAAACCTTACCTTAATAGTAGCGCCGTGAATAGTGACGCCGTGAACAGTACCCCATCGTGAATAGTAGCCCGTGAACAGTTTGCCATCGTGAACAGTCGCCGTGAACAGTGGCCCCGCCGTGAACAGTGCCCGAACCTCTCTCTCAATTCTCTATCCACAAGATAAGAAAATGATCTTTTGTTGCTGAATTTTTCTGGAAATATTGGGAACTTTTGTGCTGAAAAAAAAATGAGATTTTTGTCCCTTAAAAAGGAATGCTGAAGCCGGTTCACTGTAGCTACAGTACTGTGGCAGTACTGTAGCGGTACCGCGGGAATGCTGTTTCTGCATCGACAGTTCAGTTTGTAACGTCTATAATTCCCTATTCTGATGTCCTATCAATGAACGGTTTGTTGCATTACAAACTAGACTCAACGAACTTCATTTTAGGATTTTGAAATACCTTAAAACTCCACATATAATATGAGGTACGTGCCTCCAAAGTTGACTAAAACCCGTCTCGCGTTTCTCAAATTTTCGTCGAACTTATTTTCTTCAATTTGCTCGATCTCGAAATATTCTGAAATTATCCATACATGGTATTTATCACTTATTACACTAATAATGACCATGTTCTCGTGTTTCAAAGTACTTTTTCCCGATTACGACTTACGAGATCGTAATTCACCCGTTTTCTTCGTTGTTACGTACTTTCCATGGCTTGTGCCTTTCAAAGCACCCTGGGATGTCTCCGATACCCCATTACTACGATGAGGTACATGCCATACTCATGCACTGGAAATGCGAGGTATAACAGTTTCATCTTTGAATATAGAAGTGAAAGAACGGTAATATGAAGATCCTAAATTGTACCATTACAGAGACACATCTCATGACAAAGAGAAGTCCCCATTTGAAGTTTCCACGGATGGAATTCTTAGATACTGAAGCAAGCTATGTGTGCCGAATGTGGCAGAATTACGCCGACGAATTCTAGAAGAAGCACACTGTTCCCGGTATTCTATTCACCCAGGTGCAACCAAGATGTGTCATGATCTTAAACTAATATATTAGTGGGATGGCATTAAGAGAGACATAGCAGAATTTGTAGCTCAGTGTCCAAACTGCCAACAAGTAAAAGTCGAACATCAAAAGCCAGGAGGCTTATTGCAAGCAATGGAAAATACCTACTTGGAGATGGGAGGTGATCAATATGGACTTTATTGTGGGGTTACCTCGTTCCCTAGGCAAGTATGATTCTATATGGGTGATCGTGGATAGACTCACGAAAGCAGCTCATTTTCTTCCAGTCAGAACCACATATTTAGCAGAAGATTATGCGAGGTCGTATCTCAAGGAAATTGTGTGGCTCCATGGTATTCCACTGTCCATTATCCCCGATAGAGGAGCACAGTTTACAGCCAAGTTTTGAAAGTCCTTTCAAGAAGGTCTAGGTACTCCGGTGAGGCTTAGTACGGTGTTCCATCCGCAAACTGATGGGCAAGCCGAGCGTACTATTCAGACCTTGGAAGATATGCTACGAGCATGTGTGCTGATTTCGGTGGTAGTTGGGATGATCACTTACCCCTTATTGAGTTTGCATACAACAATAGTTATCATTCCAGTATCCAAATGGCTCCGTACGAAGCATTATATGGAAGGAAATGTAGGTCTCCAATCGGATGGTTTGAAATAGGAGAAGCATAGCTACTAGTCCCTGAATTGATTCGACAAGCGGTAGAAAAAGTCAAGGTGATTCGAGATCGATTGTTGATAGCCCAAAGTCGCCAAAAGTCTTATGCGGACAATCGCCGGCGAGACATGGAATTTCAAGTTGGTGATTGGGTATTTCTGAAAGTATCGCCAATGAAAGGGGTGATGAGATTTGGCAAGAAAGGAAAGTTAAGTCCTAGATACATTGGACCCTATAAAATTATCCGCAAGGTGGGTCATGTAGCCTATGAATTGGACTTGCCTTCGGAGCTTGAATCAGTCCATCCAGTCTTCCATGTTTCGATGCTCCGCAAGTGTGTGGGAGATCCCACAAAGATTGTCCCGATAGATGATGTGCAAGTGACAGAAAAGCTAACGTAGGAAGAAGTACCCATTGCTATCTTGGATAGGCAAGTGCGAAGACTTCGAAATAAGGAAGTGGCTTCAGTCAAAGTGTTGTGGCGAAACAACAACCGGGAAGAAATGACTTGGGAAGCGGAAGAGAAAATGAAATCCACATATCCATACTTATTCCAAACCCCAGAAGAGATTCAAGATGAAACACTAACACTATGAGGTACGTTCCCTTATTTTTCATGCTTTTGGTCATGTGTGGCCATAGATATGTTGTTATTATGTTGTGGCCCTGTGAAGGAATGATATTATGGGTTTTTGTGACAGGATGGTAGTGCCATATTACAGGGGAAACTCTGGCAAAATGTTCGTAGAATTCCGAGTGTTTAACATTCGAGGACGAATGTTCCAAAAGGGAGGGAGAATGTTACACCTTGGAAAATTCCCCGTTAGCGTACGGTGAATAGGATAGCGAGGAACACGAGGCATATGATGATTTGGATAAGTATGAAATAGCATTTTATGATCTTAATCCAGATTCAAAGACATTTGACCAAAAGGAAGAAGTTTGGCAAAGAAAGAAAAGGGTATGTTGCGTGTCGAGTAAGAATTACGAGCGACGAGTTAATGATGGCATAATGATGTCTTGGAGATGAGTGATAGCGTCCCTTAGATTGGTATTGAGGTGCTAAACAAGTGTCAAGAAGGTTCCATAAGGATCGGAGATCAAACGAGTCGACGAAAACGAAAACGGAACCACTGGGCATTATACGGCCCAACATACGGACCGTATAAATTATACTGGCCGTATGTTAGGCCGTATAATTGGCCAAGAGGGACATCACATTCTGGACCAAACATACGGTCCAACATACGGTCAGTGAAAACAATATCAAGTCCATGAAAACAAGTGTGTGAAGCTTAGTAAAAGTTCATCTACCTCAAGAAAAAGTTCACCTACCTCAAGGGAAGTGAAATAGGATTTTGGTGCTAGAAGAGTATTTACATTCAAGGCTTGTTCCTCCATCATCTAAGGAAATTTTCATGACCATATCATGTTGTTTAAGGTGTTGGAAGGCTAAGACACTTGAATTGTAGAAAGACATAGAAAATGGGTCATAAATGAGTGAATAGTGTCATTGTTGAATAGTGGTTGGGATGAATCATGAATGTTGGTAAGTTGTGATTGTGAATATGTTATAAATGACATTTAGACCATGGAATAGGTATTATATGTGAGAAAACGCGATAGGGGGTCATAACCATAATTGTGAAGAAATTGAAGAAAATTGGTGGATTGTGGTAAATGTATACAAATGATGATTGTTGTTTGCAATATTGTGAATGTTGTTGTGAACGTTTGGGACCTAATATAGAACATGGGAAAATTAGTATAAATGAAGGAAATGCTGCCCAATTTCCTCTAGCGTTAGTGAGTCCGTTCTTATAATTGTTAGCTAATGTCGATACGAATTCTCTTGAAGGTAGAACGTGGGCATTAAAGGAGCACAAACAAGCGATAGACTAGTTAAACGACAAATGTATGTAAGACTAATCCCTTCCTTCAAAGGCATGAATCCTTCAAGTTTTCTATAATCCCCCTACATGATGAAGCTTATGAGTCCTTAAATATACTAAACTACATACGAGCACGATAATGATGATGATGAGTTAAAGCACAGAGATCGTAGAGTTCATGATATGATGCTCCTATTATGTTAACAATGTCATTATTGTTAACACTCACCTTATATACTATTTCCTTCAAGGTGAAGCAGAATACTCATGAATGCTCATACTATAATCGGGGGTTCACGACCTTACGTCACCCCGACATAGCCATAGTTGCCTTCAAAGCCTAATGTATGCTCCTAATGATAAATGTGAAATGATGCTATGTAATGATATGTCTATAAGATTATCAATAATGCTAGCTTATAATATTCCTATGTTATGTATGACAATGCCGAGCTATGATAAGATTGTGATACGTTCATGAGATGTGTAATAATAATGGGTTATGATTGACTATATGACGATATGATTCCACCACGCCAATATGGCCGGGCATGTCACCGCTAAGGCGGGCTGCATATGATTCTACCAAATCTGGATGGCCGGGCATGTCACCGCTAAGGCGGGCTGCTATGTTTACACCGAGCCTCGAGGGCCGGGCATGATCAGCACTAGTGGGCGGCATATGATGGTTACCCGGACGCAGGTTAACGATGAGGATTACGATGTGATGATATATGTAATTTGATGACGTTTGTACCATGCTTATGTTAAATATGATATATGTAAGAAATGTATTTGCCTATGACACTCATGCAGGTTATATCTTTCCCTTATGGCTCACGATCCCTCTATTATATTTATTTCATTCTTGTCTTACATACTCAGTAAAATATTCGTACTGACGTCCGTTTTCTTTGGACGCTGTGTTCATGCCCAAACGTAGACAGGGAGGTGAGCTTGATCCAGACTCGTAGGAGCTGTTAGCTGACTGAAAGCACTCCTTTGTTCCGGAGGTGCTTATGACGATTCTTTTGTGTATATTCATGTATATGTATTTTGGACATGACGGGGTCTTGTCCCGTGCTTATGTCTAGCACTCCAGTAGAGGCTCGTAGATACGCAGTGTGGGTTATGTGGTCTCACGAGGTTGCCATTATGTATATGTATATATATATATTATTTTGATAGCCTAAAGGCCTATGTATATAAAGTATTATGTTTTGAAATGAAAGATGATTTTTCTTATAATTTGAGTATGAAATTGATAAAGGAACGTTGAATGAGTATAATGAGTAATAGAACGAGCGGTGCTCGGTGGTTAGCCCCGGGTACCCGTCGCAGCCCCTAGTCGGGTCGTGGCATGAATACTTTTAAAAAGTGTTAAGCAAGTGCCTAAAGGTACCGGGACCAAGAAAATCGAAGAAAATAAATTATTCAAAAATTTAGAAAAAGTTGGCAGATTTTTAGTCAACTTTGGAGGGGTATATCTCCTCGTATATTAGGAATTTTAAGGTGTTTCAAAAGCCTAAAATTAATTTTGTAGAGTGTAGTTTCCAACGCAACAAACCGATCGTCGATACGACATCGGAGTAGAGAATTATGGACGTTACAAGTTAGGCTGACAGAGCAGAAACGCACGCTATAGTAACGGGGCTGCTACAGTAGCCGCGCTTCTACAGTGACTGCTACAGTACCGGAACCGACTTTAAAACCTTATAAAAGGGGTTTTACCCCTCATTTTTCATCCAAACACTTCTCAAAATCTCCCAAACTCTCTAAAATAATCCCCCAACTTCCGTCCATAGAATGTTAGCACAAATTAAGTGAAATCTCCGGATTTAGGTCCGAACAGCGTATAGTTGTGATTATAAAATCGTATAGCGATGAGTTTTGGCTCACGTTCAAGTGGGAAAATCAAGATATCACAATATCAATGGGAGTAAGGTATGAATCTCTTGTTATTAATGTTAGTTTCGGTTTATTTACGAATATAAAGTTGTTAAATAGTCGTATAACGAGTTGGTTATTTGTGGAACTTGGAAAACATTGTCACGACCCGACTAGGGGCCGTGACGGGTACCCGGGGCTAACCACCGAGCACCACTCATTCTACTACTCACCATACTCATTAAGCGTTCTTTTATTAAATTCATACTCCAATCATAAGAAAATCATTTTTCATTTTAGAACATAAGTACCTTTATATACTTAAGCCATTCGGCTATTAAAATGATAATATATATATATATATATATATATATATATATATACAGTTGTAACATCGTGAGACAATATGACCCACACCTGCATATCTACGAGCCTCTACTAGAGTGCTAGACATAGGGATGGGACAGGACCCCGTCGTGCCCAAAATATACACATGTACACAAAAGAATAATCAAAGGCACCTCCGGAACAATGGAGTGCTCTCAAATCAGCTACTAGCTCCTACGAGTCTGGATCAAGATCACCTCCCTGTCTACCTGTGGGCATGAACACAGCGTCCAAAGAAAACGGACGTCAGTACGAACATTGTACTGAGTATGTAAGACAAGAATGAAATGAACATAATGAAAGAATCATAAGCCTTGGGAGGAAGATATCACCTGCATGAGTTTCATAAGTGAATACATTTCATACATATATCGTATATATATATAATCGTAGTACATATGTCATCACAGTGCATATATCATCACATCATAATCCTGATCGTTAACCCGCGTCCGGGTAACCATCATATGCCGCCCACTAGTGGTGTCATGTCCGGCCCTCTAGGCACGGTGTAATCATAAGCAGCCCGCATTAGCGGTGACATGTCCGGCCATCTAGGCACGGTGTAGTCATAAGCAGCCCACATTAGCGGTGACATGTCCGGCCATCTAGGCACGGTGTAATCATATCGTCATATACCCATCGTAACTCAACATTTTCATACGTAGCGTAGGTATGTTATAAACTTACATTATTGATTATCTCATAGACATATCATGACTTAGCATCATGGACATCTTATATTACACTAGAATTCCTCATACTTGCATTCATCATCATTATCATGCTCGTATCGTATTTCCTTTCTTAATCATGTGCGTATGTAGCTTTATATATTCATGGACTCATAGTCTCCATCGTATAGGATGATCATGGAAAATTAGGAGGATTCATGCCTTAGAAGGAAAGGATTACCCTTACCTACCTTTTTCGTTTAACTAATCTATCGCTTGCTTGTTCTCCTTCGATGCTCACGTTTCTACCTTCAAGAGAAATCGCATGAACATTAGTTAATCGATCACTTAAACGTGCTTGCTAAAGCTAAGCAAAATTGGGCAGCATCCCCTTTGTTCCTACTGCTTTCCCCATATCATATTTCAACTCCCAAACGTCAATAATAACATTCATAACGTGATTACAATCTCAACATATCAAGATTCATGATTCATATTAATCTACTATTCATAATTGCCACTAATCTCATCTTTTGTAATCCATTTTCCATTGTCTTCCATAATCCACGTGTTTCAACCTTTCCTTACCTTAAACAACATGGAATAATCATGAAACTCACCTTTGAATGCGTAGGAATGGGTTTTGGTCGGCAATACTTCACTTGGAGAAAACCCTAGCTTCACTCCCAAGAGAATTCTTGACTTGGAGGAACCCTAGTGAGCTTCTTGCACTTGATTCACTTGAATTCTTGATATTGATCTTTGCTTTCCTTTGTATTCTTGTATATGAAATTTGTGTGGAACTCTCTAGAAGCTTGGAGAGAAGTGGCGAAGTGAGGAGAATGAATATAATGAAGTGGGATCACATTTAAATACTTGGAGTAACTCAGCCCGTCGGGACTTATACGGACCACTTATACGGTCCGTATAACATTATACGGTCTGTATAACATTATACGGTCCGTATAAGTGTCTGTGGTTCACCACCATGGAAGACATTGTTGTTGTTGGGTTATACGGACCATTATACGGTCCGTATAAAGTTTCACGGGTCGTATAATGTGGTCGTGTAACTCACAGTTTTTCCGAAGTTGTCCTCGTCGTTTCGTTTGATCTCCAATCCTTATACAACCTTCTTAACACTTTTTTAATACTTCATTAATGATCTAAACATCCCTATAGCTCGTCCTTAAGTCCTTACCAAACAATCCTTAACGCAATAATTTATGAAACCTTTCCCAAACCCCACTTATGCTCCACTTGTCATTATCATTCCTTATTTCATCAATTCATATGTCTTCAAAGTCTTAACGTATGCATTTTACAACCACTAAATATCTGTCTTCTGTCTTAAGAACTTCCTGTTACCCTTAAGCTCGCATTGGTTTATTCACTGCGCGACGACATGAAATTTTCAAGGTGTAACAAACATCGTGTGGGATGTTTATGGAACATGATGGTGTTGTAAATGATGTTGTTGATGTTGGTATTGATGTTGTTGTTGTTGGTTGTTGAATTATGATTTCGGGCTAGGCATATAAACAGCGTAGATTCTGCCCAAATGTAGGCAGATTTTAAGGAGATTAAATTTGAAGGCTTAGGATAAGTATATAACAATGGGCCTAACCATAGTATGAATGATCTTATATGTAGATTGCGAGACCGGAAATATGTGGGAAAGCCGAGACGTGAATTTTCAAGTATGTTAATGTTACACCTCGAAAAATTCCAAAATTCCCCGTTGATGCACAGTGAATAGACTAACGAAGGGCATGAAGTATACGGTATTTCAATAAGTGAGAAATGACATTTAATGACCCTAATTGAGATTTGCAAAGACAATCGGAGAAGAGGAGAAAGTTTGCCAAGAGAGAGCAAGGCATACGATGTGTATCGGAAATAATTTATGAGTAATAAGTTAATGATTATTTAATAGTGTCTTGGAGAACAATTATAACGTCCCTTAGATCGTTAATGAGGTTTTAAACAAGTATCAAGAAGGTCCCATAAGGATTGGAGATCAAACGAAGTGACGAGAAAACGATCACAGAAAAGATGGGTTACACGACCGATTATACGGTCCGTATAATGGTCCGCAGAATCATCACAGTGAAGGTCCCTCACTGATGCGATTATACGGTCACTTATATGGACCGTATAATGTGCCGTATAATGGTCACAGAAGAAATATGTTGAAGGGGAAACTTCACGGTCACTTATACGGACCGTATAAGTGTCCATATATTTTCCCGACGTGTCAGATTTTTAAGTTATTAAAAAGGGTACCAAGTTCATTATTTCATTTCATTTTCATCCAACACTTCAAGAACTCTCTAGAACCCTCTCCACTCTTCATCCATAAGAACTCAAGAGAAATTTATGATCAACTTCATCAAACTAAGAAAACCAAGTGTAAGAACTCATTAGAGATCATCCAAGTCAAGAAATTTCATTGGAGATGAACTAGGGTTTTGGCTCAAGTGAAGTATTTCTACCCAAGCCTTATTCCTACACCATCTAAGGTAAGTTTTATGGTCTTTCCATGTTATTTAAGGTATTGAGAAGTTGAAACACTTGGATTGTAGAAGAATATAGAAAATGGGTCTTGAATGTCAGAATAGTGATGTTTGTGAGTAGTAGCTTGGGTTGAGTAATGATTCTTGATATGTTATGATTATAATCATGTTATAAATGATATTGAGAACATGGGATAAACATTGTATATGAGTGAATGTAATAGTGTGCTATGACCATGGATATGGATGACTCGAAGTGAATTGAGGAATATGGATAATATAGGTAAATAAAGACCATCGTTATGATGTTGTGAATGTTATTATTGATGTTTGGGAGTCGATATATGCTATGGAGGAATCCGTATAAATAAAGGAGATGCTGTCCAATTTTCTCTAGCTTTAGTCATGTATGCTAAGCTATCGATTTTCTAATGATAGTATAACTCTAATGAAGGTAGAAACGTGAGCATTGAAGGAGAACGTGCAAGTGATAGAATAGTTGAACGGAAAGGTATGTAAGGCTAAGCCTTCTTTCACAAGGCATGGTTACTTGGCCAAATATCTAATCTTCTATAAGCCTATGAGGTCCTCCAAATGATTCTATCTTTAAAAGCTACTAAACTCATGATTCTCGATATGTTACGATTGTACTAAATTCCTCCTATGATGAGTAATCCTCTAGGGATAGATGTAATGAACGACGATAGTAATGATGCTAAAGACGCTTATGGGCTTTTATGTATATGTGCTTATGTACGGCTACTATGAAACCCCGACCTTATATGGCCGGGTAGAATATATATATATATATATATATATATATATATATATATATATATATATATATATATATATATATATATATATATATATATTGAGCGCGCACCACTGCAGTTGGATACGGACAACCCTAAGCCTTGGTAGGGCCAGGTATGTATGACCCTGAGCCTTAGTAGGGCCAGATATGTGAAACACCGAACCTTCATGGTCGGGTATGCTATGTATATGATATGTATATGAATATGAATATGTATATGAATACGAAAATGGATACGAAATGAAAATGTGTACGGAAACGGATACGGATGTATGTACACAATCACGCATTAGAAATGGAAAGTCCCTATGAAGAGCAAGTAAGTGTTTATGACGATGATACTACCATCTCCCATCCTATGATATTTCTTATGTTTTCTATTATGCTTTCATAATGATGCTGATTATGCTTTACATACTCAGTACATTCTTCGTACTGACGTCCTTTTGTTTGTGGACGCTGCGTCATGCCCGCAGGTGGCCAGGGAGACAGGCTTGATCCATAGCTTTATTATTCAGGGACTACATAGCGGAGCTCCATTTCATTCGGAGCTATAGCTTTTGGTATTCATTCTTTTGTGTATATTTTTATGGGCATAGATGTGTCCTGTCCCGCCTATATGATATGACATACTCTCCTTAGAGGCTCGTAGACATGTGTATATGGTTAGATGTGTTTGGCCTTGTTGGCCTATATTTTGGATATCATTTTGTTAGCCTCGTCGGCTTATGTACATTGATATGGGCATAGTTGTTAATGATGATATAAATGTATTGTTGTCCAATGGGATTAGTATGATTGATGGATAGAAAGTATGATTTAGGTATGTGGCTCACCTAGATGTAAATGTGAAAGTATGATAAGAGGTGCCCGGGTGGGTTAGCGGTTGGGTCGTGACAAAAGTGGTATCAGAGCAGTTCTGTCCTAGGGTGTGTCTACGAGCCGTGTCCAGTAGAGTCTTGGTTATGGGTGTGTTGCGCGCCACACTTATAAACAAGAGGCTGCGGGCATTTTAGGAATGAATGACCTTCTTTCTTCATAAGATCGTGCGATAGAGATATGATATAAGGACTTCTTTTCCTTGACCGTGTGTTATGTATTTCAGAGATGCCTGTAAAGAGAAAGGCTATGGCAGCCCAAAAGGGCAAGACAGTGACAGAAAAGCGGGCTGAAAGAGCACCGTCAACGGTTGTAGAGGAAAGTGAGTCCCAGAATGCGGCTCAATCTCAGTCTCCCCCCCCCCCCCCCATTCAGTGCCTATTTCTGTGGAGTGTGAGGGAGCCTCAGCCCCAGCTCCAGTACCTCCGGCTCCTCCACCGGATGCTTTAGGCCAAGATTTAAAAGAGGACATTCATTTGCTTACTCAATTGGTTGCCGCCCAGACTCAGCGGCAAAGTACAGGGCAAGGTGATAGGGCTGTTAGTACAAGGGCCCTTGATTTTATTAGCTTGAACTCTCCGAAATTCTTTGGATCAAAGCCGGATGAGGACCCTCAGAATTTTATTGATGGAATGTTGAGGACACTTCTGTTGATACATGATTCGGACACCGAATCGATAGAGTTAACATCCTATAGATTGAGGGATGTCGCGATCCATTGGTACATGGTTTGGATGGATTCACGGGGAGCCAATGCGCCTCCCCCGGTATAGCAAGAATATGTAGATGCCTTCCTCCGACATTATTTGCCTCCAGAAGTTCGGCGAGCTAGAGCTGATAAGTTCTTGAATTTGAGGCAAGGAAGCATGAGTGCTTTAGAGTATAGTCTCCGCTTCAATTCTTTGGCTAGGTATGCTTCGGCCATGGTAGCGGATATGGGTGACTGAGTGCACATATTTGTGAAAGGCACGACCCAGCTAGGGGCCGCGACGGGTACCCGGGGCTAACCACCGAGCACCGCTCGCTCTATGACTTATTCTACTAATTTAATGCTCTTTTAATCAATTTATATTCAAATCATAAAGAAATCATCTTTCGCTTGAAACATAAATGCTTTCATAAACATAAGCTATCAAAATAATATGCACTTATATGTATATAACTTTGGGAGACCCCATAACCCACACTACGTATCTAGGAGCCTCTACTGGAGAACTAGACATATACAAATATATACAAAAGCATAGCCCGACTGGCACCTCCGAAATAGTGGAGTGCTCCTGTAAATCTGCTGATAGCTCCTATAGGTCTGCGTCGCCTCTCTGTCTACCTGTGGGCATGAACACAGCGTCCAAACAGTACGAATATTGTACTGAGTATGTAAGGCATAACAATGGAAATACATCAATGACATAAAGGAAACATCAATAAGGATCAACTGTATGTGACTGTCTCGTATAGAAGAAATAGCACATGCTGACTTACTTCATATCCATCATCATATCATATATTGCTGCGAAACGTGCAGTCCGATCCATGTATCATCATATATATATATATCTGTTAGTGCCGAGGAACGTACGGCCCGATCCATAAATAATATAGTATGTTAGTGCCGAGGAACGTACGGCCCGATCCATCACCCATATACCCCGCGTCCGGGCACCCCGCGTCCGGGATGAAATCATGCTACGCCAGCTGTACAGGTGGCTATGCGTCTATAGCGCCTCACCTTTCCCCACTTCCCCTGAAAACATTTTCATATCATATATATATCTATATACATACATACATAATATACGCAGCATGCATGAGAGCCCAAGGAGAGTTGTGTTCCTATCGGAGTGACGTAAGGTCGAACACCTCCGATTATATTATGGATTAATCATGATCGTCATGTCTCGCCTTGAAGGGACAATCATCATAAGGCGAGACTATCAACGAAATCTAATATAAAAAGAACAGAAAGTAGGGTCACCATCTTGTAGGAAGTCACTTCGTATACTTTTGGAAATCTTAAGGGAAGTATAGTCGTCATCCATGAATAAAATTTAGAAATCAAGAAATAGCTCGATATTCTTATATCGTTATTGAAAACATAAACTTGGAACCTTTAAACCCGGAATCATCATCATCATAATCAAATAGGAAAATATTCTCGTCTTGACATCATATTCGTCATTGCAAAAGCGTGTCCATCATTATGATCATAAAATCTTACGAAATCATAAACCTTCGTTTTGGAAAGACACAAACATTTTGGAAAACATTCACGGGTTATCAAGAGAGGAATCATAAACGTTTAGCTTTGGAAAATGAGGAAGCTATGGAAGCATTCATGAAGTCGTAACATTGGAGTCATGCCTTTGAAGGAAAGGGACAAGCCTTAACATACCTTGTTTGCTTAGCTAAATATCGTTCACTTGCTCTTCTTCAATATCGCGTCGTTACCTTCATAAGGGAATTCGAATTATCATTAGTTGATGGACTATAAGAACGCGTCGCTATTTCTAAAGAAAATTGGGCGGCACTTCCTTTGTTTATGCTACTTTTCCCATGTTCTATATCAACATCCAACATTCACCACAATATCACAATCAACAAACATCATTTACATACCCTCATCACATCCCACCAATTTCCTCCAATTTTCCCCATATTTATCCATATAGCTTATTATCGTGTTTCCGTACCTTTAATACTTATTTCATGATAAAAGCAGCATTTCTAGCATATTCATAACTATAACACCTCACTTCCATGATTTAATTCCATCATTATTCACTAGTGGCACTATTCACCCTTTTAAGACCCATTTTCCATGTCTTTCTACAATTTAAGCTTTCCTTAGTCTTCTAACACTTAAATAACTTGATAAAGTCATGAAACATACCTTGGATGGTGATTGAACAAACCTTGAGTTGAAATACTTCACTTTCACAAAACCCTAGTTCCACCATCTAGGGAATTTCTTGGCTTAAATGAACAATGAGGAGTTCCACACTCTTAATTCCTCTAATTTGGTTGTTATTGATCTTGATTCTTACTTGAATTCTTGGTTTAGAAGTGTGTGGAAGGTTCTAGAGAGAGAGAGGATCGTGTAGGAGAAAATGGGAAATGAAAAATGAAACTTTGGATCATATTTTTATAAAACACACTTCAGTCCCGATGTCATTATACGGTTCGTTATACGGTCCGTATAAATTTATACGGTCCATATAACTGACCGTAAAATGGACTCAGTGATCGCCCCTCTCTGTGACCATTTGACGATCCATTTGACGGGCCGTATAATCGTTATACGGTTCGTATAATTCACCGTAAAACTGACCTTCTCTCAACCTCATTCTGTGACACTTTGACGATTCATTTTACGGACCGTCAAACCGTTATACGGTCCGTATAGTACACCGTAAAACTCACCCTTCAGTCAGTCTCTTCTGTGACGCTTCTGCGGTCCGTATAATGGACTGTAAAACACTTTTACGGCCCGTATAATGGACCGTATACTCCCAGTTCACTGAATCTTATTTTCTTTACTTTGTTTCATTTCCGATCCTTATGGAACCTTCTTAAAAGTTGTTCAACTCCTCGATACCAATCTACGGGACCTTATTACTTGCCTTCGAAATGCCACACACACATTTTATCCTTATTAGACTATTTTGCACATGCTAACGGAAAAATTTCCGAGGTGTAACAGGATATGGGTGACCGAGTGCACATATTTGTGAAAGGCCTAGGGCCGCATTTGATGGATAGGTGCTTGACTGCGTCCCTTCAGGACAACCTGGATATTTCACGCATTTAGGCCCATGCCCAGAATTTAGAAGAAAGCCAAAAACAACAACAAAGTGAGCGTGAGCATGATAGAGGGTATAACAAAGGGGATAGATCTTCAGGTCTAATGAGTGAGTATAGAGGCGGGCACATACAGCAGTTTTCGAGGCATTCAGGCCATTCTATGACTAGTGCGCCTCCACGGTTTTCAGGCCAGAGATTTGATAGGTCCACTCATTCCGGGTCAAGTCAAAGTTTTTTCTGTTCGCAGTTCAGAGGTGATTCGGGTCAGGCAAGGCCACCCATGCCATGATGTTCCCAGTGTCGATTAGGCTCGGAGGTTTGCTATTTATGTGGTCGGCCAGGCCACATTATGCGCGATTGCCCCTCAGTTGGTGGTAGAGGTAGCACCCAGCCTTTAGGGTCGGTGGTCGGGTCTTCATCATCTGTACGCCCTATGGGGCCAGGTTCACATGCGCCAGTCGGCCATGGTAGAGGTAGAGGGAGAGTCCCCAGTTCTAGCAGTCCTCAGCACCGTATTTATGCTTTGGCTGTACGCTAAGATCTTGAGTCTTCTCCTGATGTGGTCACAGGTATATTATCGGTATTTTCTCATGATGTATATGCTTTGATAGATCTGGGATCCACATTTTCATATGTTACTCCGTATATTGCGGGACGGTTTAGAGTCAAACCGGAGTCGATCAAACCTTTTGAGATGTCTACACCAGTTGGTGAATCGGTAATAGCTAACCGAGTATATAGAAATTGCATAGTTGTGATTTGTGACCGTCGAACTATGATTGACTTGCATGAGTTAAAAATGGTGGATTTTGATGTTATTATAGGCATGGATTGGTTGGCTTCTTACTATGCCAATGTTGATTGTAGAATGAAAATGGTTCGCTTCCAATTTCCGGGAGAACCAATTTTAGAATGGAAAGGGAATATTGCGTCACCAAAAGGTAGGTTTATTTCCTATCTTAAAACAAGGAAAATGATCACAAAAGGGTGCATTTATCATCTAGTGCGGGTTCACGATGTAGAAGCTGAACCGCCAACTCTTCAGTCAGTTCCCGTAGTGAACGAGTTTCCGGATGTATTCCCGGAAGAGCTACCAGGCCTCCCTCCCGAGCGGGAGATTGATTTTGCTATTGATGTGTTGCCAGACACCAAGCCTATATCTATTCCACCTTATAGAATGGCCCCCGCAGAATTGAAAGAGTTAAAGGAGAAATTGAAAGACTTGCTTGATAAAGGCTTTATTAGGCCTAGTTCATCCCCGTGGGGAGCACCCGTATTGTTTGTCCGAAAGAAAGATGGGTCCTTACGAATGTGCATTGACTATCGGCAATTAAATAAGGTGATGATTAAGAATAAATATCCTCTTCCGAGGATTGATGACTTATTTGATCAATTACAAGGTGCCAAATGGTTTTCAAAGATAGATTTGAGGTCCGGGTATCATCAAATGAGAGTTAGGGAGAAAGATATCCCTAAGACAGCCTTCAGAACAAGATATGGCCATTTTGAGTTATGGGAAATGTCATTTGGGCTAACTAATGCACCGGCAGTATTCATGGATTTGATGAACAATGTGTTCAGGCCCTTCTTAGATCTATTTGTTACTGTATTCATCGACGACATCTTGGTGTATTCTAGATCTGAGGCAGAACACGCAGATCATTTGCGTACTGTCCTTAGAGTGCTTCAAACTCGAGAGTTATTCGCCAAATTTTCTAAGTGTGAGTTCTGGTTAAACTCAATGGCATTCTTGGTTCACATTGTTTCAGCCGATGGTATTCGGGTAGATAGCCAAAAGATTGATGCGGTGAAGACTTAGCCAAGGCCCACAACTCCTACGGAGGTTCGTAGCTTTCCGGGCTTAGCAGGTTATTACAGGAGATTTGTTGAAGGTTTTTCTTCTATTTCTGCACCACTCACAAAGCTGACCCAGAAATCAGCAATGTTTCAATGGACAGATGCTTGTGAACGTAGTTTATAAGAGCTAAATGATAGATTAACTTCTGCCCCAGTCCTGACACTTCCAGAGGGATCGGAAGGTTATGTTGTTTATTGCGATGCTTCAGGCATTGGGCTAGGCCGTGCGTTGATGCAACATGGTAAGGTGATTGCGTATGCTTCAAGGCAATTACGAAAACATGAGAAAAATTATCCAACCCATGACCTTGAATTGGCTACAGGTTTATGCTCTAAATATGTGGAGACATTATTTATATGGTGTCCATGTGAATATTTATACAGATCATAAGAGCCTTCAGTATATCTTCAAGCAAAAAGATTTGAATTTGCGGCAACGACGATGGTTGGAATTGCAAAAAGATTACGATGTTGATATCCTATATCACCCCGAAAAGGCATGTTGTGGCTGATGCTCTTAGCCGTAGATCCATGGGAAGTTTGTGTGATGTACGACCAGAGAAAAGGGAAATGGCTCGTAAGCTCCAGCAGTTAGCTAGCCTAGGAATTCGAGTAGTGGACTCAAGTAGCAGGGGAACTACCATTCAGAATTCAGTAGTCTTGTCGCTAGCAGTGGAAGTGCAAGAGCGACAATACGAAGATCCGATGCTAATGCATTACAGAGGTACACTCCCTCAGAAGGAGAAGTCATCATTTGAGATTGCAGGAGACGGAGTTCTCCGATGCCGAGGCAGAATATGTGTTCCTGATGTGGCAGGGTTACGCCACCAAATATTGAGGGAAACCCATTGCTCCCGCTATTCTGTCCACCCCGGACCAACGAAAATGTACCATGATCTTAAATCTATATATTGGTGGAATGGGATGAAGAAAGATATAGCGGAATTCGTAGCTCAATGTCCCAACTGTCAACAAGTTAAAATCGAGCACCAAAAGCCGGGCGGATTGTTACAAGCTATAGAAATTCCAACTTGGAAGTGGGAAGTAATTAACATAGACTTCATTACAGGCTTACCCCGTTCTCGACGTAAGTATGATTCTATATGGGTGATTGTGGATAGATTCACGAAGTCAGCTCATTTCTTACCAGTCAGAACTACATTTGTGGCAGAAGATTATGCAAAGCTTTACGTTAAAGAGATAGTGCGGCTTCACGGTGTTCTGGTATCTATTAGCTCTGATAGAGGGACTCAGTTTACAGCTAATTTTTGGAAGTCCTTCCAAGAGGGTTTGGGGACTCAAGTGAGCCTTAGCACGACATTTCACCCGCAGACTGATGGACAAGTTGAACGTACCATTCAGATTCTTGAGGATATGTTACGGCATGTATGATAGATTTTGGAGGTAATTGGGATGATCACTTACCACTCATTGAATTTGCTTATAACAATAGTTATCATTCTAGCATCCAAATGGCACCGTATGAGGCTTTATATGGGAGAAAGTGTAGATCCCCAATTGGGTGGTTCGAGGTAGGAGAGACTAAATTGATAAGGCCAGACTTGGTCCAGTAAGCCATAGAGAAAGTTAATCTCATACAAGATCGGTTATTAGCAGCTCAAAGTCGTCAAAAGTCCTATGTGGATAATCGTCGACGGGACTTAAAGTTCCAAGTGAAAGATTGGGTATTCTTAAAAGTGTCACCAATGAAGGGTGTAATGAGATTTGGCAAAAAGGGGAAGCTTAGTCCTCGGCACATTGGGCCTTATGAGATTGTGCGCAAGGTAGGCAAAGTGGCTTACGAATTAGATCTACCTCCTGATCTGGAGTCAGTTCACGTAGTTTTCCATGTCTCGATGCTTCGTAAATGTGTTGGAGATCCTACTAGGATCGTGCCAGTAAATGATGTTCAAGTGACATAAAAGTTGACTTATGAAGAGGTACCCATTGCCATATTAGATAGGCAAGTACGGAGGCTTAGAAACAAAGAAGTGACCTCAGTTAAGGTTTTATGGAGAAACAATAACCGAGAAGAAATGATATGGGAAGCGGAAGAAAATATGAAATCCAAGTACCCACACTTATTCCAACCCCCGGGAGAGATCCAAGATGAGATATCAAGATCATACGGTATGTATGTTTTCCGTTTTATGCATTTGGGTCGTGTGTGGCCAAACTCTATTGCTATTATGTTGTGGCCTGTGAGGTATTGTTATTAAGGGTTGTTGTGACAAGATGGTAGTTCCCTATTACTGGAGAAACTCTGGCAAAATTTTTATAGAACCCCCGAGATCTTAACATTCGAGGACGAATGTTCCTAAAGGGGGAAGTATGTTACACCTCGGAAAATTCAAAAATTCCCCGTTGATGCACAGTGAATAGACAAACGAAGGACACGAAGTATACTGTATTGCAATACGTGAGAAATGACATTTGATTACCCTAATTGAGATTTGCAAAGACATTCGGAGAAGAGGAGAAAGTTTGCCAAGAGAGGGCAAGGCATACGATGTGTATCGGAAAGGAGTTACGAGTAATAAGTTAATGATGATTTAATAGTGTCATCGAGAAGAATTATAACGTCCCTTAGATCATTAATGAGGTGTTAAACAAGTATCAAGAAGGTTCCATAAGGATTGGAGATCAAACGAAGTGACGAGAACAAGATCAGAGAAAATATGGGTTACACGACCGATTATACGGTCCGTATAATGTTATACGGTCCGTATAATGGTCCGCAGAATCATCACAGTGAAGTACCTCACTGATGGGATTATACGGTCATTTATACGGACTGTATAATGTGCCGTATAATGGTCACAGAAGCGAGAAGTTGAAGGGGCGATTTCACGGTCACTTATACGGACCGTATAAGTGTCCGTATATTTTCCCGACGGGTCAGATTTTTAAGTTATTAAAAAGGGGACCAAGTTTATTATTTCATTTCATTTTCACCCAACACTTCAAGAACACTCTAGAACCCTCTCCACTCTTCATCCATAAGAACTCAAGAGAAATTTATGATCAACTTCATCAAACTAAGAAAACCAAGTGTAAGAAACTCATTAGAGATCTTCCAACTCAAGAAATTTCAATGGAGGTGAACTAGGGTTTTGGCTCAAGTGAAGTATTTCTACTCAAGGCTTATTCCTACACCATCTAAGGTAAGTTTTTTGGTCTTTCCATGTTATTTAAGGTATTGAGATGTTGAAACACTTGGATTGTAGAAGAATATAGAAAATGGGTCTTGAATGTGAGAATAGTGATGTTTGTGAGTAGTAGCTTTGGTTGAGTAATGATTCTTGATATGTTATGATTATAATCATGTTATAAATGATATTGAGAACATGGGATAAACATTGTATATGAGTGAATGTAATAGTGTGCTATGACCATGGATATGGATGACTCGAAGTGAATTGAGGAATATGGATAATATAGGTAAATAAAGACCATCGTTATGTTGTTGTGAATATTATTATTGATGTTTGGGAGTCGATATATGCTATGGAGGAATCCGTATAAATAAAGGAGATGCTGTCCAATTTTCTCTAGCTTTAGTCATGTATGCTAAGCTGTCGATTTTCTAATGATAGTATAACTCTAATGAAGGTAGAAACGTGAGCATTGAAGGAGAATGTGCAAGTGATAGAATAGTTGAACGGAAAGGTATGTAAGGCTAACCCTTCTTTCATAAAACATGGTTTCTTGGCCAAATATCTAATTTTCTATAAGCCTATGATGTCCTCTAAATGATTCTATCTTTAAAACTACTAAGCTCATGATTCTCGATATGTTACGATTGTACAAAATTCCTCCTATGATGAGTAATCCTCTAGGGATAGATGTAATGAACGACAATAGTAATGATGCTAAAGACGCTTATGGGCTTTTATGTATATGTGCCTATGTATGGCTATTATGAAACCCCGAGCTTATATGGCCGGGTAGAATATATATATATATATATATATATATATATATATATATTGCGCGCGCACCACTGCAGTTGGGTACGGACAACCCTGAGCCTTGGTAGGGCCAGGTATGTATGACCGTGAGCCTTGGTAGGGCCAGGTATGTGAAACACCGAACCTTCATGGTCGGGTATGCTATGTAAATTATATGTATATGAATATGAATATGTATATGAATACGAAAATGGATAAAAAATGAAAATGAGTACAGAAACGGATACAGATGTATGTACACAATCACACATTAGAAATGGAAAGTCCCTATGAAGAGCAAGTAAGTGTTTATAACGATGATACTACCATCTCCCATCCTATGTTATTTCTTATGTTGTCTATTATGCTTTCATAATGATGTTGATCATGCTTTACATACTCAGTACATTCTTCGTACTGATGTCCTTTTGTTTGTGGACACTGCGTCATGCCTGCAGGTTGCCAGGGAGACAGGCTTGATCCATAGCTTTATTACTCAGGGACTACATAGCGGAGCTCCATTTCATTCGGAGCTACAGCTTTTGGTATTCATTCTTTTGTGTACATATTTATGGGCATAGCGGGGTCCTTTCCCGCCTATATGATATGACATACTCTCCTTAGAGGCTCGTAGACATGTGTATATGGTTAGATGTGTTTGGCCTTGTCGGCCTATATTTTGGATATCATTTTGTTAGCCTCGTCGGCTTATGTACATCTATATGGGCATTGTTTTTTATGATGATATATATGTATTGTTGCCCAATGAAATTAGTATGGATAATAGATGGAAAGTATGATTTAGCTATGTGGCTCACCTAAATGTAAATGTGAAAGTATGATAAGAGTTGCCCAGGTGGGTTAGCACCGGGTGCCCGTCGCGGCCCTCCGGTTGGGTCGTGACAGTTAAGGCTAGTCCCTTTCTTTCCAAAGGCATGATTCTTTTCTTGTGAACCCATAAACGTTCTCTAAAATGTCCTTATTCTCAAAAGTTAGAAGTTCATGATTCTAAAAGCTTCTTATGATACTAAAGATAAGATGTTTTCTATGATGAACATGATGATGATGATGATCCTAATTCTAGAGATTCCAAAGCTTGTGATTTTAATGTTATTATGAGATTATTGATCTTATTTCATTATTTTCTTTATTTTATTCGTTGTTGTTGATCTCACCTTATAATAATTGTTCTTTCAAGGTGAGATATAGCGATGATGATTGTTCCATAATATAAATTGGAGATTACCGACCTTACGTCACTCCGAAAAAGTTATAGATTTTAATTGGGCTCTCATGCATGTTTATGTTTATGTATGATTACACCGGTCCTAGTTGGCCAGGCATGACACCACTTCGGTGGGCGGCTTATGGATAATGAAAACACCGTGCCTAGTTGGCCGGGCATGACACCACAAGTGGGCGGCGTGAAATGGTTACCCCGGATGCGGGAGGCTTGGACGCGGGCTAATGATTATGTTATGTAAATTTATATGATATGAGAAATGTTTTATTTAAAGGTTAAGCATGCATGATATCTGCCTTGAGAGGCAGTCAGATGTACAGGTTATCTCTTTACGTCATGTTATGTTCCATGTCTCTTATTATGACATTATTCATGCCTTACATACTCAGTACACTGTTCGTACTGACGTCCTTTCTTGTGGACGCTGCGTTCATGCCCGCAGGTAGACAGGTAGACGCGACTGAGCCCTAGGAGCTCCATTAGCGGCATTTTGGAAGCGCTCCAGTTGTTTCGGAGCCGCAGTTATCGGTACTACTCTTTTGTATATATACACTTAGGTATGTGAGAGTCCTTCCCTGTCCTTATGGATTCATGTATCTTATTTAGAGGCTCGTAGATAGGCGTATGTAACTACGTGTTCCTTAACATTATCAGTTCTTATGGTTGTATAATATTTTGGTAGTTTTGTTGGCTTATGTTTATGGGCATTGTTGCTGATAACTGTACTAAGTATGATATTCACAAGCTATCTATGTGGCCCACCTAGTAATGATTATGAAATGTCAGACCGGAGGTGCTCGGTAGGCTAGTACCGGGTACCCGTCACGACCCTCTAGTTGGGTCGTGACAATACTATGATTAATTAGCAATCGTCGATAATTCGTATTAAGGGGAAATAGTTCGAGAACTCAATAGGATTGGTGAACCAACCGCAACCCTAGAACTTTCATGTCATTGATAATATGAAACCCGTTCTAGCTTGGTTCAGGTTCATTAGTTGTTTTTAGTTTATTTTATTTAGTTTATAATCATAACCGTCAGATTTCATCGCTTGTTTAGATAATTATCTTTAGTTTAATTTAGTTTACGGTTAATCATATGTCCTAGTGGGTTCGACAACCGAATTTCTAAAATCACTATAGTACTTGTACGACCATGTATACTTTGCGTGTGCATTTGGGAGCAACATTGTCACGACCCAACCCCGTGGGCCGCGACTGGCACCCTAGCTGGGTACCCGTACATACCTACCTGACCGAATTTCGTATCGTACAGATTTTTTTTTTTCAAACGGATATTACAGAAGTAGGCCGATACAGATACGGCACGCGCGCAGACATATATATATACCTGAACATGCAGACATTTACAGATAAGCCGATAAGGCTCACATACAGACGAAACCCGTAACCCACACATCTATCTACAGGCCTCTACAGACATACAGAATCATATGACGGGACAGGGCCCCGCCGTACCCAGAACTTCCATACATACAGAACATACGGAAAACAGAAGATATATATACCAAAGTACATGCTCCGAATCAAAAGGAGCTCTTCAAGATAGCAGAACCTGTGCCCTAGACTGGCGGCGTGTCACCGAGTGCACCTGTACCTGCGGGCATGTAACGCAGCCCCCGAAGAAACGGGGGTCAGTACAAAAATGTACCGAGTATGTAAAGCAGAAATATATCAAACATAATCATGATCTGGACCGGAAGCGCATAAATATACTAGACTGGCTCATAAGCCGGACAGACAGAGTCATAGTCCCAACAGACGGACATAATCATGGTCCAGACAGACAGAATCAGAATCCATACGGACATACAGAATCGGAATCCATACGGACATACAGAATCAGAATCCATACGGACATACAGAATCAGAATCCATACGGACATACAGACATAGTCGTAGTTCTGACGGATAGACAGAAGTATACCTGACAGAATTATGCATGCAGAGTAGTGCAGAGTCATACTGAATCATACAGAACCATACAGAGGCATGTGCTTATATACATACTGATGGCACATGCATACAGACATACAGATCCCGGCCCTGTCTGGGGGCGCGGTAAACAGAACCCGGCCCTCTTAGTACGGGACGCGGTAGACAGACAGAATCAGATCAGATCATATGCCATCCTGGCCGCCATCCCCATACACAGATCATAGTATCATACAGACATACAGATACCGGCCCGTACGCCGAGGGACGCGGTGAACAATGCAGAGAAATATGCACGATAACAGAACCTGGCCCGGGACGCAGTGAAGGAATGCATTGAGACAGCCACGAACAGATCCATGGGAAACCACATACATACAGACTCACATACAGACTCAATCAGACTAAAGGGTGCCAAACGGCGAGCCAAAATCAGAGTATACGGATAGTATGCATAGTACGCGCCTATATCCTACTTGGGAAGGCACGACAGATTATTATCAGAATCGGATTCTCAGATGTTCAGAAGTTATTTTATAAGAATTTCATAAAAATAGTTGTATCATAATCAAAATAATAGTTCAGATGGTTTCTGAGAAAATCGGACAAAACGGAAGTATTTAAAGTATTACAAAAGATATCGGGCCTTGCGGGCCCGCCTCGGACCAACTCGAGGCAACATATGTAAATTATCGCTAATAGACCTTATGAGGTCATCCATAATCGTTTGGAAGTGTTCCGACTCCGTTTAGGGGAGTTTTGTACAAAAATTCACTTTAAAGGCAATTTGTAAGAAAATAGCTTCAATTGAATTGAAGGAATTGGAGCGGTTTTCCGTCTCGAATTCCGGGGAACGGAGTCGTACTTAAGGCTCGCGGCCGAGCCTATCACATCCAGAACATGCTTAGGAACAAAGGAAAATGCTTCACATACCTCGATAGCGCCTTACGCTCGCTTGGCGTCGATCCCAATCTCGTCCAAAATCTAGAAATGGTCAAGTTTACCATTTGTTAGTTTCAAACTTTTCAATAATCCAACTTAACACATGTTTGCCTACCGAAATTTCGGCAGCATTTCCTCTGTATATAAGACATCCCCGAGACTTAGCTCGACTCAATTCACTACACAACAACCCAGAACAACAGTAAAAACAACAACAGACATTAAAACACACACTATGGCATCACTAGCCATCGTTTCGGCATAACGACACATCTTTCGTTTCAAACTTACATTTCCAAACCAAACTTGTTATTTTGATATTCATCACCCACCAAATTCATTACAACATACATCGGAAGCATCCATACCATTTTCACCCAATATTCATAAGGTATGCGAACATTCTAACTTTCCATTAAGCCACTACTTTTCCAATTTTTCCTAACCTTCAACATACAAGTTCATTATACATTTCCATCTTCCAAATTCATCCACAATAATCATAATTTTCCTCTTGATACTTTCATTTCCATTTTTACATAAACCATAACAAAGTTGTATGTTTTCCTACAACAACTTAATAACCATTAAGTTCCTTCACTCTCCTCACATAATCCATGATTAAAACAACCAAAATATTAATTCAAATCAGTCCATCAATTTCAATTAAAACAGCCCCTCACCCATAAATTTCAACAAAACAACAAACGAGTTTATAATGCTGTTTTCTCCGTTCTAATTCGTTAAAACTCTAAATAAACACTTTAATAACATAAAAGGAATTTTATAAATACCTTATCAGAAGATCCACCACGAAAATTTCATCCCCCAAGACCAATATTTATCTCAAATTGAAGGCAACGCAACATACAACGTTTTTCTCTTCATGAGCTTCGGGATTCGGAGCTCGGATTTTGATCAAAATGACCTTCTTAGCCTTGACGTTTTCTCTCTCTCTCTCTAATGGAATTTTCTGGATCTTTTCTGATCTGAAATGTGGAGGAGGAGGCTGAAAACTCCCTTAAATAATAAGGAAATGGGCCTGACCCGGATTGGAATCGGGTTGGGCCCATTTCACTGCCCAGCTTGACCCTTCCGCCTTAAAATGTCCATATCTCCTTGTACCGACGTCGCCTGGGAGCCCACGACCTACCGTTGGAAAGCTATTTCAATTATCTACAACTTTTATCTCTGGGCATTTTCCCAAATTCTAAACTTATAATGCCGGTTTTGCCCCTCCAAGTCAGGTCATCCGAAAACGTTTTCTTAAAAATATTCGTTTGGAGGGCTTCCACTTTGATTTGGCCCCAGGGCCATTCACGGGTTGTGTTTAACTTTACATATACGATTCATATAACTTTTCACATGTCCCAAAACAAATATTGATGTGTGGGCCCCACCTCAGCTTACAAATAATTCGACGTTCGAAAATGCAGGATATAACATTCTCCCCCCCTTTAGAACATTCGTCCTCGAATGTTCGATTGACCTTAGGGGGCCTCGTGACACTTCGGGGAGGTTCCTTCCTTTCTTTCAAAATTCCTTTCAACGTTACGATTGCTATCAACATCTTTCACCTCTTGTCACACTTCTCGGTTCCTTACAACGTTATCATAATTTCACGTTACATCAAACAGGTTCATAACTAGAGCCAGACGCACAAAAGCATATCGGACAGATTCATAGTCGAAGCCAGATGTACGGAAGTATGTCGGACAAACATGAGATCGGAGTCATACGTACAAAGAGGTATCAGCCAGATTCGAAATCAGAATCAGACGTACAAAAATGTATCAGACAGAGTCGTAATCAGAATTAGACATACGGAGATGTATCCGACAGACGCGTGATCAAAATCAGACGTACAGAGATGTATCAGACAGATTCATATCCAGAATTAGACACACAGAGGTGTGTCAGACAGATTCGTAATCAGAGTCAATCGTATAGGGGTGTGTCAAACAGAAACGTATTCAAAATCAGATGTACAAAGATTTATCAGACGGGAACATAATCGAGTTCAGAAGTGCATAGGCGTAATAGGCAGAGCCTTATCAGAATCGGGGGTGCAGAAGTATAACAGATAGGATCTGAATTAGAATCAGATCACTCCTATTAAGGCTCCAGTGTTTTATGAAAATTTCCCTTATTTGTAAACTTGTTCGCCAAGTTATCATACAAATCGTCTTACGTGTCGCTTATCGACCTTTTCAAAGATTCCGCTTATTCACACTTCTTATCTTTCATCTTTCCTACTATCCATACTCATTTTCTTTTTCAGACATCGTCATACCAGACCGAGTTATAATGGAATAGGGTTTTTTCTATCCTTTGATGACATTCGAATCCCCGTCTCCGCGTCGTTTCATGTATTCGGTTTAGTAAAACCTTTCGTCTATCACAACATTAGTTGCCGGGACTCGGCTCTTGATCCATATGGGCACCAAACGAAAATTATACACACACACATACACACATACAGATATATTTACTAGTATCTTACTGGCGAACGTCTCTGACTGTTATTCAAATCCGCTCAATTTCCCGAGCGGTGTTGCACCTTTTCTTTTTGCCCATTTAGTCCGCCTCGTTCTGCGCGACTCCTGTAAGGGCACTAATTACTCCACACATTCTCTTTTCCTTTAGATTACCCCAAATTTTCATTTATATCTATCATACTTACACTTGTGCAAAATTTTGCATTACTTCCCAGGGGGGTCACCCATCCCAGAATTGCTCTGGCTTGAGCACGCTTAACCCCGAAACTTTCATGCATTTTGACGCGTTAGGGCTGATATATTTTCGTCAATTGCCCTGCAGGACCTTTGTCACATAATTTTAGGGCAAATCGGGGTCTTAGCAAATTTTCGGAAAATTTTTGTAGCGGGTCCCACCCCCGGCTAAGTTGCACAATTACCATATTGCCTTTCTGAATCTCCGATATTCACTTTCATACACATATACATACAATTACAGACAGGCCACAGATTTAAGTCTTCGTCCCACGAATTCCGTCTCCAAATAGTCGGTGAAATCTGATAAAATATCACCATAAGGTGCTCTCCAACCACCGACAGAAGAAAACTAAATTCCGACAAGTATCGCGGAACCTGTTTGTACTTACTTTATATATATTTACTTCCATATCTCTGGAAAAACATTTGGGCAGAGGTTCCTCTGTATTTCTTACTATCCGAAACCTGTACACAAGAAATACCAACCATGCCTCACAGGGCCAACACATATACGCATATATATATATACATCATATCATGTCGTCTCGTAGCCACACGGGGCTAACAATTACAGATAAAATTATACAGATGTCGAGGCTTACCTCACATGCCCAACTCGAACAACATCGCAGGCTCCTTCCTGTTCACTTTTCTGTTCAATCTTCAACTTTATATTTCTACCACACATCAAACAACTTCTCCGACACACAGCTTTCATATTATTGCTTACCTGAGTACTGTGCGGCCTCCAATATCATCAGCCATTGCCTTCTGTCGATGCCGTCCTTTGGCTGAAATTAAAAGTTAGTCGAAAGGAATTCATATCCTACAGCTGGCTCTATCGCATGATCTAAGATTCAAAGAAGGGTAACATCCTAGATGCCCTGTAGCTTCCTGTTTATAGATGTGGTGCACAACACATCGATAAACAAGACTCTACTAGACACGGCCTGTAGACATTCCGAGGACTAACCGCTCTGATACCACTTCTGTCACGACCCAACCCCGTGGGCCGCGACTGGCACCCTAGCTGGGTACCCGTACATACCTACCTGACCGAATTTCGTATCGTACAGATTTTTTTTTTCAAACGGATATTACAGAAGTAGGCCGATACAGATACGGCACGCGCGCAAACATATATATATACCTGAACATGCAGACATTTACAGATAAGCCGATAAGGCTAACATACAGACGAAACCCGTAACCCACACATCTATCTACAGGCCTCTACAGACATACAGAATCATATGACGGGACAGGGCCCCGCCGTACCCAGAACCTCCATACATACAGAACATATGGAAAACAGAAGATATATATACCAAAGTACATGCTCCGAATCAAAAGGAGCTCTTCAAGATAGCAGAACCTGTGCCCTAGACTGGCGGCGTGTCACCGAGTGCACCTGTACCTGCGGGCATGTAACGCAGCCCCCGAAGAACCGGGGGTCAGTACAAAAATGTACCGAGTATGTAAAGCAGAAATATATCAAACATAATCATGATCTGGACCGGAAGCGCATAAATATACTAGACTGGCTCATAAGCCGGACAGACAGAGTCATAGTCCCAACAGACGGACATAATCATGGTCCAGACAGACAGAATCAGAATCCATACGGACATACAGAATCGGAATCCATACGGACATACAGAATCAGAATCCATACGGACATACAGACATAGTCGTAGTTCAGACGGACAGACAGAAGTATACCTGACAGAATTATGCATGCAGAGTAGTGCAGAGTCATACTGAATCATACAGAATCATACAGAGGCATGTGCTTATATACATACTGATGGCACATGCATACAGACATACAGATCCCGGCCCTGTCTGGGGGCGCGGTAAACAGAACCCGGCCCTCTTAGTACGGGATGCGGTAGACAGACAGAATCAGATCAGATCATATGCCATCCTGGCCGCCATCCCCATACACAGATCATAGTATCATACAGACATACAGATACCGGCCCGTACGCCGAGGGACGCGGTGAACAATGCAGAGAAATATGCACGATAACAGAACCTGGCCCGGGACGCAGTGAAGGAATGCATTGAGACAGCCACGAACAGATCCATGGGAAACCACATACATACAGACTCACATACAGACTCAATCAGACTAAAGGGTGCCAAACGGCGAGCCAAAATCAGAGTATACGGATAGTATGCATAGTACGCGCCTATATCCTACTTGGGAAGGCACGACAGATTATTATCAGAATCGGATTCTCAGATGTTCAGAAGTTATTTTATAAGAATTTCATAAAAATAGTTGTATCATAATCAAAATAATAGTTCAGATGGTTTCTGAGAAAATCGGACAAAACGGAAGTATTTAAAGTATTACAAAAGATATCGGGCCTTGCGGGCCCGCCTCGGACCAACTCGAGGCAACATATGTAAATTATCGCTAATAGACCTTATGAGGTCATCCATAATCGTTTGGAAGTGTTCCGACTCCGTTTAGGGGAGTTTTGTACAAAAATTCACTTTAAAGGCAATTTGTAAGAAAATAGCTTCAATTGAATTGAAGGAATTGGAGCGGTTTTCCGTCTCGAATTCCGGGGAACGGAGTCGTACTTAAGGCTCGCGGCCGAGCCTATCACATCCAGAACATGCTTAGGAACAAAGGAAAATGCTTCACATACCTCGATAGCGCCTTACGCTCGCTTGGCGTCGATCCCAATCTCGTCCAAAATCTAGAAATGGTCAAGTTTACCATTTGTTAGTTTCAAACTTTTCAATAATCCAACTTAACACATGTTTGCCTACCGAAATTTCGGCAGCATTTCCTCTGTATATAAGACATCCCCGAGACTTAGCTCGACTCAATTCACTACACAACAACCCAGAACAACAGTAAAAACAACAACAGACATTAAAACACACACTATGGCATCACTAGCCATCGTTTCGGCATAACGACACATCTTTCGTTTCAAACTTACATTTCCAAACCAAACTTGTTATTTTGATATTCATCACCCACCAAATTCATTACAACATACATCGGAAGCATCCATACCATTTTCACCCAATATTCATAAGGTATGCGAACATTCTAACTTTCCATTAAGCCACTACTTTTCCAATTTTTCCTAACCTTCAACATACAAGTTCATTATACATTTCCATCTTCCAAATTCATCCACAATAATCATAATTTTCCTCTTGATACTTTCATTTCCATTTTTACATAAACCATAACAAAGTTGTATGTTTTCCTACAACAACTTAATAACCATTAAGTTCCTTCACTCTCCTCACATAATCCATGATTAAAACAACCAAAATATTAATTCAAATCAGTCCATCAATTTCAATTAAAACAGCCCCTCACCCATAAATTTCAACAAAACAACAAACGAGTTTATAATGCTGTTTTCTCCGTTCTAATTCGTTAAAACTCTAAATAAACACTTTAATAACATAAAAGGAATTTTATAAATACCTTCTCAGAAGATCCACCACGAAAATTTCATCCCCCAAGACCAATATTTATCTCAAATTGAAGGCAACGCAACATACAACGTTTTTCTCTTCATGAGCTTCGGGATTCGGAGCTCGGATTTTGATCAAAATGACCTTCTTAGCCTTGAAGTTTTCTCTCTCTCTCTCTCTAATGGAATTTTCTGGATCTTTTCTGATCTAAAATGTGGAGGAGGAGGCTGAAAACTCCCTTAAATAATAAGGAAATGGGCCTGACCCGGATTGGAATCGGGTTGGGCCCATTTCACTGCCCAGCTTGACCCTTCCGCCTTAAAATGTCCATATCTCCTTGTACCGACGTCGCCTGGGAGCCCACGACCTAACGTAGGAAAGTTATTTCAATTATCTACAACTTTTATCTCTGGGCATTTTCCCAAATTCTAAACTTATAATGCCGTTTTTGCCCCTCCAAGTCAGGTCATCCGAAAACGTTTTCTTAAAAATATTCGTTTGGAGGGCTTCCACTTTGATTTGGCCCCAGGGCCCTTCACGGGTTGTGTTTAACTTTACATATACGATTCATATAACTTTTCACATGTCCCAAAAAAAATATTGATGTGTGGGCCCCACCTCAGCTTACAAATAATTCGACGTTCGAAAATGCAGGATATAACAAACATATACCACTTGGTATACAGAATTACACTTGGTTATACATGTTCATTTATACAAAAGTGTGTATCATGTATATCTGTAGTATATCAGAGTATATTGGGCGTATTCGTGCTAATTGGGCCACTCTTTCTGTTTATCTTTGTTCCTGCTAGGGTTGCTTTGTCTTGTTATCGGGTTTGTTGTTTACCTTTTCTCATTTCCTTCACATCTAAAGTATATGGGCTTGTGGTATCTATATCACACTTTGCACATATATTTGAATGTATGTGTGTATACTAAAATTGCCCAAATGTGCTTGCGTGACATATTCATGATAAATTCATTGTTTAATTAGTTACTAAGTGTAGATATCTTCTAAACCCCACTTTCCTACTTTTGCATGAACTATACCAATGCAAGCCCGATTAGGCCAGTTCCTTTTTCCTACCGATTCTGTTGGGCCTGAGGCCTAATAATTGCATTATATCAATTTTTTGCGTGGAGTGCCCTTCTTTTGGGCTGGTCTTTATATTTCGCCCCTCATTTATGTCTTCTTTTAATTTTGCCCTTGCCGCCTGTTTAATGAAAGTTTTTTGACAAAATTACCCTTACCCCATTAAAATCCTTTTTATTTCGTCATTTGCTCTTTTCTTTTCTTTTTTTGCTTCTTCTTTCCTCCTCTGTTTTGTGTTTGTCTCATCTGTTCTAAAACTTAGGTACGAATTTGGATCTTTTGCTCGTTTCAATATTTGTTTTTATGTTAAATTGTTATTTGTTGAATTTATATCCTTGTCTTCATCGTTTTTTTTATTTAAAATTATAGTGTTTTGTTATAGTGTCTGTATGATTTTTTGAACTTTAGTTTCATTCCCCATGTATATATTTTGGTTTTTTGAATGTCGTAATATGTTTTAGTTGATTTTGATATGCGTTTTGATTTTCTCTTTGTTGAATCGTTGATGTTTTGCCTGTGAACAGCTGTTTTATGGTGTTGCTGCTGTTTTTATTTAATAATCTGGTTTTTGTGAAGAATGTGTTTATCTGAGGCACATATGTCGGGTCCGGCAGAGTTCTTGGTTTTTGAAACTGAAGTTATGCCAGTTCCGGCATAAAGTTATGCTTGTTCCGGCATAACTTCATGAATTAAGTTAATTTACGTGTGCTTGGTTTTTTAGTGTTGTCTTGTTAATAATTTTGGTTTTTATGCAATCATATGTGTTTTTGGTGTTTCGTTAATAATGTTTTGTTTTGGTTATGAAAAATGAAAGTTTGCCTCTCACGGCATACTTTGTAATTTTGTAAACTGAAGTTATGCCGGTTCCGGCATAAAGTAATGCTTGTTCTGGCATAACTTCATGAATTAAGTTAATTTATGTGTGCTTGGTTTTTTGGTGTTGTCTTGTTAATAATTTTGGTTTTTATGCAATCTTATGTGTTTTTGGTGTTGTTTTGTTAATAATGTTTTTGTTTTGCTTATGAAAATGAAAGTTGCCTCTAACAGCATACTTTAGTCTTTTGTAAAGTGAACTTCTGCCTCCTCCAGCATACTTTTCTAGTTCGTAACACTTGCGTAAATTTTTGTTTTGCTCATGAAAATAAAAGTTTGCCACTAACAGCATACTTTGTTCTTTTGTAACGTGAACTTCTGCCCCCTCTGGCAGACTTGTCTAATTCTTAACACTTGTGTACTTTTTTATTTTGCTTATGAAAATGAAAGTTGCCTCTAACAGCATACTTTGCTCTTTTGTAAAGTAAACTTCTGCCTCATCCGGCATACTTTTCTAGTTCTTAACACTTGTATACTTGATGTTTTGCTTATGAAAATGAAAGTTTGCCTCTAACAGCATAATTTGCTCTTTTGTAAAGTGAACTTCTGCCTCCTCCGGTAGACTTTTCTAATTCTTAACACTTGTGTACTTTTTTATTTTGCTTATGAAAATGAAAGTTACCTCTAACAGCATACTTTGTTCTTTTGTAAAGTAAACTTCTGCCTCCTCCGGCATACTTTTCTAGTTCTTAACACTTGCGTAAATTTTTGTTTTGCTCATGAAAATAAAAGTTTCCTCTAATAGCATACTTTGTTCTTTTGTAAAGTAAACTTCTGCCTCCTCCGGCATACTTTTCTAGTTCTTAACAGTAGCGTAAATTTTTGTTTTGCTCATGAAAATAAAAGTTGCCTCTAACAGCATACTTTGTTCTTTTGTAAAGTAAACTTCTCTGCCTCCTCCGGCATACTTTTCTAGTTCTTAACACTTGTATACTTGATGTTTTGCTTATGAAAATGAAAGTTTGACTCTAGCGACATACTTTGTTCTTTTGCAAGGTGAACTTCTGCCTCCTCCAGCATACTTGTTCAGAACTTTGCCTGATTATTTTTTGTCAATTGAAGTTACTATAATTTCAAGTCTAAGTCATTGAGCATTGTATACTAATCAAATGGAACGTATAAACTAATTAAAATCATAACAAAGCAATAAATTTGATGAATTCTATGTTGTTGAGTAAAATTATGATTCGCAATGTGGAATCTCAGCTGAATATCAGTTGTTCAGTTCATAGAAGATGATTTGTTGTTATTTTCAAATATTAACAAATCTAAACTTAATAAAGCATCAAATTGAGTTGAATTACGTTCAATTGAAACGCTATATATTATGTATTTATCTTTTCCGATATTGTAGCAGCAAAATCAATGGAGATTTCTCCGGTGAAATGTTGGAACGATTGAAAGGTTTGTTGTTGGAATGATGGATAGGTTTAATTGGATGTTTGGGGTTCGTTACAGACTTTCAGGTTTTTATATGTGATGGGTAGGGGTAGTAACGTCTTTTCTTATTATTTTTTAGCTTAGAAGGGCAAATATTAAAGACCACGCATTACGGGGGCAAATATTAAAGACCAACGCATTTGAAGGGCATTCGCGCGAATTGCCGGCATTATATCAAGTCAGCCACATCATGAGAAGGCCCAACCTTGGGTAAAAATTGTGCAATTTCTGCTGGTGTGCTTATTAAACCCAGCAGCCCATTTCCTCTTTTTTTTTCTTCTATATATACATACATGTCCTTATACTTGTAAGAAAGTATTTGAATATTATTGAAACCCGGGGGAACCTAGTTGAGAACGATGGTAGTGTCGTTAGAATGAATATGAGACCTTTTTCAAAGAGACTTAAATCCGAATTTTGACATAATTAAAAACGGATGTTTCTTCTCAAGAACAATTAGAAGGGATGAATACTTTTCTTAAAATGATTCAAGATATTTTAAAGGATGAAAATTGATTTCAATATCAAAGTTACATTTGCTAAATATGAAAGTTGCTTTTTGAGTATACGAAGACTTTGGATTTGCATTAAAAAAACAAATGGACCTAAAACAACCCTTCTTGGTATTACATTGTTCATTTTTTTGCGCGGATTGCCCTTCTTTTGGGGTGGTCTTTAAATTTTGCCCCTCATATTTGTGGTCTTTAAATTATGCCCCTCATATTGCTGGTCTTTAATTTTTTCCCTTCGCATTGCAACACTGAGCGTTCACGCAGAAATCATGAGGTTCTGAGTTCGAACCCCCACTCAAGCATAAATTAAAAAAGAAAACCGCAAGGCAAAGTTTGGGTCGCGTGTATGCCGGACTCGGGATAAACTTATGAAGGAATTACCAAAGTTATGCCGGACCCAGCATACTCATGCCTTATGGGCAGACTTGGCATAAGTATGCCGGGTCCGGCATAACTTTGGTAATTCCTTCATAAGTTTATGCCGGGTCCGGCATAACTTTGAGATCTCATGTCAACTTTTTACAGATTTTTAGTGACATCAAAATGCTCTATTAAAATTCAAGTGGTTTTTGTGTCAATGTGGCCTAAAGACTTTCTTTGCTACATTTCCTGTATTGGATGTATTATAACTGCTCTTGTTAATATATTATGGGGTAGTGTTAGAAAAGAGTAGATGTCGTGATTTTGTTCCATTATATCTAAGCCTAGTTTTTCATGAGTATTAACACTATGATAATTATTGACAACATTTGCATGACTATGAGTGGAAGAGGCCACGCACAAAGTTTTTACCATGAAGCCTTTTAGTTCTGTAATAATATTGGAAGGAGGACACTGAAATTCTTCCTAGGTACTCTCATCCGGTGGGGGCATACTTTTAATGGGCAAAATTTTATGCCGGATCAGGCATAAACTTGTGAAGGAATTACCAAAGTTATGCCGGACCCGGCATACTTATGCCAAGTCTGCCCATAAGGCATAAGTATGCCGAGACCGGCATAAGTTTGGTAATTCCTTAACAAGTTTATGCCGTTGGGGGCATACTTTTAATGGGCAAACTTTTATGCCTGATTCGGCATAAACTTATGAAGGAATTATCAAAGTTATGCCGAACCCGGCATACTTATGCCAAGTCTGCCCATAAGGCATAAGTATGCCGGGTCCAGCATAACTTTGGTAATTCCTTCACAAGTGTATGCCGGTGGGGGCATAGCGAATTTAAACTCTGCCTTGCGATTTTTTTTAAAAATTTTGACTGTGTGGGGGTTCGAACCTGGAACTCATGGGGTTTAGCCGAAGGGCAAAACTTAAAGATTTTAAATATGAAGGACAAAATTTAAAGACCACCCCAAAAGAAGTGCGAATTGCCCTACATTGTTTGGGGCCTCGGCCCAACAAAGGAAGAATAGAACCGTTTTGGATTTTGAACCCACAAAAAATGGATTTCTTTTTTTGGGTAATATATATCTTTTAAAACCAAAGATCCTGTAGATTTCAAAGGGAAAGAAAAACTAAAGTCTTGTCTTTGTTTTACCAAATCATTGCTTCTAAAGTAAACAAAATACACCAAGTCTTTGTTTGAATTAATTCATAAGATGTAAGTGACTTACTACTTTGGACCAAATTGAAGTAGAACTCTACTCAAAGGCGAATTTGAGTGTGCATTGGTCAAGAAAGTAAGTGCAAATTACTTGGCTCTCTTGGAATAAAATTAAAACCTTCCTTTACTTAAAATCAAAACAATTTTACAAAGTTTTTTCAAAACATACCATGAGTAGACAAGAAAAGGTAAGACTTTACTCAATATCTCTTATTTTATACATATCCTTTTTAAACGCATTTTAAGCAAATATATACTTTTAGCCACAATTTTAAAACTTACAGGAACAACCGCATTTTGATTCCTTTCGAGGTGCTTAATGTCACACCCTTTTTTTTCCGCAAAAAAATATAAATTAAATTTAAAATTAAGTTTAAATTTATTTAAAAGGGATTTTCCACTTAAATAGACGTTTTGAAAAGGGATTATTTTATTTATTCAGAGTCGTCACTTGGAATTGAGTTTTGGTGTTTCAAGTCACCTTATGAATCCCTAATCAAAAGGAAATGACTCTTTATTTTTTGGGTCTGCGAAAACAACAGTCCGGGTAAGGAATTCTGTTGACAGGAGGGAAGGTGTTAAGCACCACCCGAGTCCTGTGGTTCAAGCACGATCACTTTATCAACTTATATCTAGCTTAAATTAATTTTCTAGATACATTATGCTTATGAGCTTAAAAGTACTTATTTCCTGCCTTCTTTGATATGCTTTAAACTTGTTCAAAACTGTATCATTTTTATTAATATGTGGTGTACTGGTGGCAGCGCTTTCCAGCCTTACCACGATTTTTGATTTTTATCTCGCGCCTTTAGCTGCCTTTATGGATTGTTCCCACTTCCCGTGCCTAGATAAAAATCTGACGTACTTAAAGTCTATCCGTCCCAATTAATCCAGCTTTGAATATGGTAAGTAAATTTTATTTAAAACGATTCATCGGTAGCAGCGCTTTCCGAATTTATCGTTGAAAATTACTTAAATTAATTAATTCACTTCTAAATTCTTTTGATTGGGTCGTAACCCAACAAACTCTCTTTTGAACTTTTGACAACGGGTCTTGAAGTCATTCGCAACTCATGTCGCTCCCTTACAATTGTTTTTTATCACTCCTTTCTTTTATTTGATAACGAGGTTTGAAATAATTCGCAACTCATCTCACACTAAAAGAAAAGTTAATTAGTCAGGCCTTTGAAAATAATATAAGTTGACGGAAATTTAACACGGACCATACATACGACGAGCCATGTATCCGAATAGAGTAAAATTGAGCCAAACTTTGAAAGAATAATTAAATATTAAACCTCCGTCGAGCAATTTCATAGAAGGAAAGTGACAGGATTTAAATAACATAAAGCCATTCACATTATTCTAATTGATGAGAAGCATTTAACAATTCTATAAATTATTATACTTAAAAAGGCTTAAAAAAAACATCTAAACTAGAAATCAAACACAGATTCATTCTCTTATGGCCTTCACATGCTGAAACATTTAAGCACCAAATCATTTAATTCAAATAAAACTGTACCAAACCCAATTCTTTTAATCTCATCGATCTAACTAACGAAACTGTTCATGCGATCAATACAATTTTCCCGGACAGTTCTACATTGTTTAAAACAATGGCCTAACTCCCGATCAAAACCATTAAATTCTCCGAAACTTTTACTCATATTCTACTAATAAATTATGATCTCTTTCTTAACAAGATAATAAACCAAATCAGAATAACAAGCTAATGACCAACAAACCATGCAAAGGCAAACCTTATTCACGAGTAAGAAATTAACGAGAATATCCGAGCATCAACCAAAAAAAAAAAGATTCATATAAAATATTAAAATAGAAAATAGTAGCGGGAACGAACCTTCAAATTCTTTTTGATTAACAACGAAACCGACGTACAAATTATAGATTTTCCAAAGCTAGCAAAAGCTAACTTTCGGGTCCACGAACTCAAAACCTCGAACTCCAATTAAACCTTTTAGAATCTCCAAAATTTCTTTTAGGTATTTTTCCTCTCTATGGTTTGTGCTCACTGTTTTGCTCTATTTTAACTTTTTTTTTTCGTGTGTTTCTGTCGTGTGTAGGTGTGTGTATTTATATTGTATATTGTGTGCTGGTTGTGTAACGTGAGGGAGTAGGAGTTTAGGGGATAACTTTGGCTGAGAAATTTTTGGTCGAAGGGGTTACAAGGATTAGCATGGGGGAAGAAGACGTAAGGGAGGAGAATTAGACTTGGTGTAGGTTTCTTAGATTTTGTGTATGTGTGTGTGTGTACGTGTGGTGGCGGTAATGGGAAAAGGGGGGTGTTTACAGATTACTATTTTTAGGTTAGTAGTAGTTTTTTTTTTCCAGTTGTTTGGATCTTTTTTTTTTTGTTTTATTAAAGTTAAATAAAGATAAAAATATGAGGATAAGAATATTAGCTAATTATATCTAGACAAATGAAATATAGAAAAAAAAAAATAGCTAGTCCATAATAAAATATAACTAAGAAAATACTAAAATCACTAGCTTATTTATTAAATCCTAAATTAAAGAAGACATATTTTTTAAGTTTCATTTTCTTTTAAAAAATAAAGAGGCAAAACTTATCCTAAAATGAGGCTATATTTTTGTAGCTTTCGAGCTTTAAATGTAAGGCTTACTAAAAATGAAATAAAAAATTAAAATATTTAACTAAACCTAAAAGAAATATTTGAACGCTAAAAATAGTGTAAAAACTTATGTTCGGTTAAAAATTAGGTGTTCACAGAATGTCCCTCTTTGCTTGGAAACATGAAGAGTTTTCAGGCAAAGAAGTGAACACTATGACTAATTGTTGACCTGACCATTATTTGAAAGACCAAAAGAAATAAAAGAAAAGGATGTGACTGAGTCCTTATTTTGTGCAGCGTACATATCCCGGGTTAAAAGGGAATCAGGTCACGTGTAGTTCAAGTGGGTAGAAGGATGGAATGATGAGTTGGAGGATCGAGTGAGGTCCCTTCGAGGTTCCGGTCCGTGGCTCCTGTTATTACATAAAAAAAAAAACTAAAAAAAAACTAAAAAAACAAAAAAAACTGAACAATACAATAAAAGAGGAAATGAAATACAAGATCCTATCTAATCTACTTGTCTTGAGTCTTCCTTTAGACCTTCACTTTGATCTTAAGTTATCACCTCACCTTTTTTCGGTGGGTACCTTGATCTCGAAGTTTGATTTTGAAGTTAGAATTTGAGTCATGAACTTGCAGTTTGGGATGAGTTGTTGATGCTCTACCTTATGTAGTTCATAGAATATTCTTGGATGCTTGTTTCTTGAGTAGAAGCTGAGAAGATGTATCTTGAGACGTTGGGCCGCTTTGTGTTTCAAAGCTGACTCTAGCTGTCTCGAGATTGAACATTCTTCTTTTCTCCGATCAGAGATGGAACTCCATTTGTCATCAAATCTGTGTTTTGTAGGGAACCTGCAAGCCATTAAAGACGAACAAAACAAACAAAAGTTTTCTGCCCCAGTTTGCACTAGGAAAATTATGTGAGTTATCAGTAAAAACTAGAAACTAACTACTAAAAGAAAATAATGATTGAATATAAGAAAATCACAAAAATAAAATAAAATGCAACCAGAGAATATTGTACCCTGTGAAGGCAAGAAAAGAAGTAGGGATTTTGTTTCTTATAATGTCGCCAGGGACTGTTGTACCCTGTGAAAGCATGAAAAAAGTAGGAATTTTTGTTGCTTAAAACGCAACTAGAGATTGTTGTACTCTGTGAAGTCATGAAATAAGATTTAGGGTTTTTGTTCCCTAAAATGCAACCAGGGATTGTTGTACCCTGTGAAGTCATGAAATAAGAAATAGGGGTTTTTGTACCCTAAAATGCAACCAAGGATTGCTGTATCCTACGAAGGCATGAAAAAAAAGTAGGGATTTTTATTCCTTAAAACGCAACCAGGGATTGTTATACCCTATGAAGTCATGAAATAAGATTTAGGGATTTTGTTTCCTAAAACGCAATCAGGGATTGTTGTACCCTGTGAAGTCGTGAAAAAAGAAGTCGAGGTTTTTGTTCCCTAAAATGCAAGCAGGGATTGTTGTTGTTACGCCCCAGAAAATTTCATATTACTAAGGCTGCAGACGGCTTAATGTGAGCTCAAGGAGGAGCAAATATTACAAGTATAAAGGATGAAATTCTACTGTATTAGTGTTATATCCCGCATTTTAGTACAATCGGATAATTCAAGGTAATTGCGGGGAGCTGACAAACAAGGTCTTACTTTTGTTTTGTTAAGCATATGAGTTGCTTATAAAGAATTTAGAAGCGGAAATATTAAGAAAGGTCAAGGGCATAAAAGGAATTTCCCAATATGACTCGTGGAAATTTGGAGGAAGACGAAGGACAAATTCGGAATTTGAAAAATAATTTTTCATGAATTCTAGAACTAAAAAAAAAAAAGAGTGGGCTTGGTCTTGGGCCATGTTTGGCCGTCCAACCCCTCTTGATGGGCCAAGCCTATGTGGGATTAAAATCCATAAGGTTAAAAGAAGACCAAGTCTTCTTCTTATCCCATAATTCTCTAGAGTTTTCAAGAAACTAGGAGCAAAGAAAAGAAGGAGAAAACCTTGAAGGCCATTTCGGCCAAGAGGAATCCCACAAGAAAAATTGACAAAAGTTCCTCCAAAAAATCATTTCCTACCAAGTAGAGGGTCCTTAACAAAGTGGAGTTGTTGTTGAAGCAAGAAAAATTCATAATCATACAAGTTGCCAATTGTAGACAAGTGAAGAAGTGAAGGAAAAAGAAGGTGAGAACTTGTGCTCTTTTACATGTTATGGATATTTATGCATGTTGTAGTATGCAAAAGTGAATGAAAATTATGAAGAACAAGAATATAGATGTGGCCGTGCATGCCTATGTGTGTGTAGAGACCATGTGTTAATTATTTTATTTAGTGTTTGGTTGTTATTGTTGTGAATGTTATGTGGAAAATGGAAGTTGAATGATTTTGGAGAGATTGTAGTTGTGAATGCATGATGAAGCCGTGTGTGTGCATGGTGTATATAGCCGTCTATGTGTGTGGTATGGTGAATGGATAGCGAGCAAGTTTTATTTAGTATGTTGGTCGTTGTGTTGTGGAGCTCATATTACAAATGAAAGCCTAATGAGCATAGAGAAATATTAGTAGTGGAAAGCTTGTTTTGGAAGATTATGTAAATTGAATGTTATGTTCTTGCATGTATGAAATATAATGATACTAGAATAGTGTTGTTGGAATATGTTATAAGATTGTTATTGTGTTCATTGGAGTCGGAAGGTTTTGAAGAAAGTAGTAAATTGATATCATGTATCTTGAATTGAATATGTGAATCGCTAGTGTGGTTGTGGAGTTTATATTGATAGTTTGGCCGGGTTCGAATTCCCGGATTGTGATTGATTAAAATTTGGCTAGGTTGAATGTTGAGGATGGTATATTTACAGAGGAAGTGCTGCCGAAATTTCGGTAGCCAAGTGTTACCTTAAGATTCCAACACTAAATACCCTAATGAAAGTTCGGGTAAATGTGACCAAATTGCAGATTTTGGCGGATTTGCAGCTTGAATTCGGGATAGCAAAAGGAGCGGAAAGAGGTATGTAAGGCTTCACCCTTCTTTCTATGGCATGTCTTAGACGTAATAAGCTGGGTATGAGCCTCGGGGACAACTCTATTCCCCGGAATCCGCACCTAAAGTTTCCCCTTTCTCGTTCAATAGAATTGAACTAAAAATTGTGCAATATGTTAGAAAGACTTCCTAAATATCTAGAGCTCGCATAGAGAGGTCCTGACTACCCTAAAACCCTCCCAGGAGACGTCATGAAATGTAACGAACGTAAATTTGATACGCCTCCTCATTTGACCCGAGGTGGGCCCATGGATCCCGGATTTTATTTATTGTTCCGGTTGACCTATTTTGAAGTAGAACCTAAAGGGAACCTTTGATCCTTATACCGCTTATCTAATGACAAGTAATGTAGCTATTCTAATGAGAAAAAAATCCTACGACGATAATGATAACGACGATGTAAGAAGGAGAATATGTCTATGACGAGAACAACGAGAACGATCGCATGTCTAAAAGCTTTAAGTGAAGGATTCAGTATGAACACAAGAATAATGGACTAGTTCTTGAGTCCAACTCTATTCCTTTGACATGACTCTATTTTCCAAAGACTCTAAGGTGCACGAAGTAATGTTTTATGAGTTTTACGATCTTGTCCCATGTTTTCTCTTAATACTATTCTTCATTGATAGTCTCGCCTCACAATACTAGTTCCTTCAAGGTGAGACATGACGATCATGATTATTTCATAACGTAATCGGAGGCTACCGACCTTACGTCACTCCGACGTGGACATGGTTTTCTTGGGCTCTCGAGCGTGTTGTATGCATGTTACAAGTATATGTATATGATAAAAGAACCAGAGCGCTATAGACGCTGATGTATGTACACGACACATGTATATGTATATGATAAAAGAACCAGAGCGCTATAGACGCTGATGTATGTACATGACACACGTATATGTATACGATGAAAGAGCCAGAGCGCTATAGACGCTGATATATGTACATGATGTATGCATACGTATACGGGGAAGATGGAGATAAGGGCAGCGCGTTATATACGCATATCCACCTGATCAGTTGGCATTATATGACATGATATCATCCCGGACGCGGGATGTGTATATTTATGGTTAAATGGATCGGCTGCCGACGCCTCGGCAATATGATATGTCCTATTTTTATATATATACCTATATGAACAAGGAAAGATTTTTAAAGGAAAGCTAAGCATGCATAGCATCTGCCAAGGGCATATATATATACAGGTTATGTTTCTACCTCAGGACATATGCTATTACTCTTTTATGTCGTTATCGCCCGTTTTATATTTCCCGTATGCTATTATTCATGCCTTACATACTCGGTACACTATTCGTACTGACGTCCCTTCTTGTGGACGCTGCGTTTCATGCCGCGCAGGTCAGCAGACAGACGGTTTTGGTTCCTAGAAGCCTCACCAGCAGCACTTAGCAGCGCTCCAGTTGTTCCGGAGCCTCACTTCCTTGGTACCATTTTGTGTATATATATTCGGGCACGACAGTACTTGGCCCTTCTTATGTACATGTGTACTATGTCTAGAGGCTCGTAGGCAGATATGTACAGTTAGATGTCTTGTATTTTGAATTGTTCGCGTCTCTGTATAATGTGATAACAACGCTTACTAGTCTATGTTTATGATGACGCGGCTAATGTTAAAGCTCAGCAATGAAAAAGAAATGTATAGCACAGTTCCTACGGCCCGCTGAGAAGTAAAGGTAAAATGATAGATAAGGGGTGCTCGGTACAAGTATCGGGTACTCGTCACGGCCCCTAGTCGGGTCGTGACAATTAGCATGAGGATAGCATGAGTATGATATTTGGAATTCGTACAATACGATTGGAATGATACGTTAAAAGATATATAGCCCTCGTAATCATAAGCTGAGGTGGGGTCCACATGTAGAGATTTTATAAAGGACATATGACAAGTTAAATGGATAATATATGTGAAGTTAAACACAACTCAAGAAGGACCCTTGAGCCAAATCAAAGTGGAAGCCCTCCAAAAAGATATTTTTAAGTTACGTTTTCGGGTGATCTGACTTCGGGAGGCCATAACCCCATCATTATTTGGGAATTTGGGAAGACTCCTAAAATTAAAGTTGTAGATAATTGAAATACCTTCCCAACCATAGGTCGTGGGCCTGCATGTGACAAAGGGATAAAAAGTTATGAACGTTTTAAGGCAGAAAGGTCAAGCTGGGCAGTGGGCTTGGCCCAACCCGATTCCAAGTCGGGTCAGGCCCACTTCCCTTGCTATTTAAGGGAAATTTTCAGCCTTATCTGCCTCATTTTCATACAAAAGGTCCAGAATATTTTAGAGAGAGATAGAGGAGAGTTAGAGAGAGAAAGTGGAGAATCGATCAAGTTCGAGGCCCTGAATCCCGAGGCCCGTGAAGGATAAAGTGTAGTACAAGTTGTTGCCGTTGTTTTAAGCTAAAATTTGAACTTGGGGGATGTTGGTTTCGTGGTGGCTGCTCATATAAGGTATGTTTAAGATGTTCTTACCATGATCATTGATAGATTTGACGGGTTAGAATAGAGAAAATGACGTTGAAAGTTCGGTTATAATTTTTGGATATCAAATGACTTGGGGGCTGTTTTGGTATGATTAAATGGATAGAATTAGCTGGATATTGATATAAAATTATTGTTGATATGTTGTTGATAAGTTGTTGTTCTTGAATTTGGGAGAATAAAGTGTATGAAGATATCGTATACAAAGCGTATACTGGGTTATTTTGGTGTATATCTTTGGGAGTTGATGCTTTGAGTTTAAAGAGATTTATATGAGATGGTTGTTGTTGTTGTTGGTTGCTGATTGTGTTGTTAAATTGAATTGGAATTAGAGGGAAGCGAAGATTACAGGGAAAATGCTGCCTGAATTTACGGAAGTTAATTACGAGCTTAGAGAAGTATATGAACCTTTTTCAAGTTGTCTACGGGGTTTCCTTTACCTTGATTGTGGATAGGCCAGTGTTTGGAAGCATAAGTTAAGCTAATCACGTAAGCGACAAGGTATATAAGTCAAACCTTTCTTCCTTTGGCATGATTCTTGTTGTTATTCATTCTATATGTACTCCATATGATTCTATTCTTAGACGAGTAAGGTCTAAATGTTTCTTGTGATGGCTTATTGATATTGTACTCCTATTCTGTTTCAAAGGGAACACCCATAAGGTGCCAAGTTGAGTTATGTATATGGTTTTACTAATGATTTCGAGGAAATGAGTTTTATACTAAAGGAAACATAAAGTTTGATTTTCAAAACCATTCCGAAGGGGGTGCGAGATTTTACTACTTCATTTCGTTTACGATTTATGTCTACATTCCATAGTATCATCCCTTTGTACTGATATGATCACTTATTCTTTGGGTAGGGCAATAAGATGAAATTGAGTAGAATATAAGTAGTAAGAATTTGATAACAATTCTACCCTCAAACCTGAAAGTATGTCCTCCTAAGTCTAGTGAGATACAAATTTGCTAACTTCTTATGAAAGTCTAAGGCTAATAACTGGATTATGATTAATTAATTAGTGACTTATGCTTTGAATTGAAATTGTTATTTATGAATTGAGTTTGTGTTGATATGATGGTGATATTAAGCCGGAAGCGGCTGCCCGAAGGGGCCACCCTAGCTAAGCCGGAAGCGGTTGCTCGAAGGGGGCATCATTATTATGCCGGAAGCGACCGTCCGAAGGGACTATTGTGATACTAGCCGGAAGCGGCTGTCGAAAGGGACTATTCTGTTAACATGTCGGAAGCGGCATATGTTTTGGATTGCATTATTTACTTAAAGATTGTTTTGAGACTTCGTGTGCACATTTATGTTTCTTCTAGCAAAGGCTACAGGTATTGAGTTAGATTGTGATTTCTTCTCTCCTAAGTCAAATTATGATTATGAATTGTTACCACCTTACATACTCAGTACATTGTCCGTACTGACGTCCTTTTGCCTGGGGACGCTGCGTTCATGCCCGTAGCCCCAGATTGTTTGGCAGGTTAAGTGTATAGCTAGGATGCTTGGACGTCAGCTGGGATTGGAAAGTTCCACCTCATTCTGGAGCTGTGCTGAGTCATGTATCGATATGTATGATTATGGGTATGTCAGGGCCCTGTCCTGACTCATAATGTTCAGTTTACTTCTTAGAGACTTCTGCAGACAGTGTCCTGTGGTATGTTTGTCGAGATGTCGACAAAGTGATGTCAGTTGGGTCATTTGTGGATTTTAAAAGAGTATGTATTTTAGATGATTTCAATTGGTTAAAGTACTTATTTGATTGAAGGTTTTCATAATCGTTATAAAGATGATGATTTCTATCTGGAAAAGTTTTATGTTTTTTTTTTAAAGTTTTTGAAATGACAAGCTTTGATAGAGCGAATCTCTAAGGGTTCGCTCGACTCTGATGAGAGTTGGGTGCCCGTCATGCCCTACCACTGTTAGGGTGTGACAGTTGTACCCTGTAAAGGCATGAAAAAAAAGTAGTGGTTTTTGTTTCCTAAAATGCAACCAGGGATTAATGTATCCTGTGAAGGCATGAAAAAAGGTAGGGGGTTTTGTTCCCTAAAATGCAACCAGGGAATGTCATACCCTGTGAAGGCATGAAAAATAAAAGTAGGGATTTTTATTCCATAAAATGCAACCAGGGATTGTTGTACCCTGTGAAGTCGTGAAATAAGATTTAGAGGTTTTCGTACCCTGTGAAGTTGTGAAAAGAAGTAGGGTTTTATTTCCCTAAAATGTAACCAGGGAATGTCGTATCCTATGAAGTCATGAAAAAAGTAAGGGCTTTTTTTCCCTAAAACGCAACCAGGGGATGTTGTACCCTGTGAAGTCATGGAAAAAGTAGGAGTTTTCGTTCCCTAAAATGCAACCAGGAATGTCATACCCTGTGAAGGCATGGAAAGAGTAGGGCTTTTGTTCCCTAAAATGCATCCAGGGAGTGTTGTACCCTGTGAAGTCACGAAAAAGTGGTAGTTTTTGTTCCCTAAGATGCAACCAGGGAATGTCGTACCCTATGAAGGCATGGAAAAAAAAAGTAGGAATTTATGTTCCCTAAAATGCAACCAGGGATTGTTGTACCATGTGAAGCATGAATAAAATAGGTTTTGTTTTTCTTAAAAAAAAAGCCCCAATTTTTTAAACTAAGGAACGTTGAAATTCTTTTTGTAATTTTTTCTTTTTTCTTTTTCTTTTGAAATGAATTTATTTTTTCATAAAAATATGCCCCAGTTTTGATCTTTTGAAGATATGAGACTTTTTACTAAGCGAGACCGAGCCCCATTGTAGGACTTCCTACATATCCTGTCGTAGCAAGAATCAGGTCAAACGTAGTTCACAAAAACTACATTTGTTTTTGCTGTTTTAGCTTCTGTTTTTTGTTCTTTTTTTTTTTTTCAAAAGGTTGTCTTTTGTTAGGAGCACCAGAGGATGAAGATGGAGAAATCAATTTATTGGTTTAGCATATCTTGACTTTAGCTGTCACCAACTATTAGTATTATGTATGAAAAAACACCACCGATTACTTATGAACGAACCGGAGGTCAACTTAAAAGTTATTCCTATAGTTTCAAATAGTACTTCAAATATAATTAAGTATTGACAAGATCTATTCATCTTGTGTCACGACCCAATTTAGGATCGCGCGAGCACCTACCATTCCCACCTCGATAGGCGAACCCTCAACCAACACAAAACATTTACAAGATATGTTATAATCAAAAACAGAAATCAAACTGATACATTCAAATAATTAGCGGAAGTGTTTACAACTATTTAATATATACACTGACTTACTTTTCCCATGACCCGGTCTAGACTAGTACAAGGGCGACTAATGTTGAACCGAAATATAATAATAAGTCTAAGACCCAACCTCCAACTTGGAATGAAAATGATGGAGGCCTTCAAGATAGGCACCGTGACTCATTTTGAAAACTCCAACAATCAATTTCCTAAAAAACTCTACGCCCCAAAAGGGATGTAGCAAGAGTAGTATCAGTACAACACTAGTACTGGTAAGCATCATAAACCAACAATGGTTAGAAGAACAGATCAGTATTAGAATTCACAAATTAACATGGTAGGTAAAACTAGGTCAACCGTGCATATCACCTACCGCTAGGCTCAACAAATAAAGATTCTTAATCTCATTAATTCCTCCCTAGTGATCTGTTTGCCTAACTTACATCATGCTCCTTTCTAACTCATATAACATACAATAGACAATTGGTTCAAGTATCACCAGTCAACTACCATTACACTATTCATTCTTAGTATCAGGAAGTTATCACGTCATTCTGATTTTAATTATTCGCCTACATTTAGGAAGCCAAAAAGTACAACTGAGCCAATGAGTGTCAAACATAAGTAATTCAAGATCATGGCCTATGGTTATAGCAACTAAGCCCAACCGTGTCAAGTCCCAATGTATCCAATCTGAATCCGTATATCACAACCAGATCACAAGAATATCACGAGAAGTCAAAGGACACAATGCAATGCAACAATGTATGAAATATGGATGCAATGCATATGCACCGTACAAATGTACTCCGATGATAGAACATCACATCTCGGCAGCACAACCCATGGGGGACCCGTGAAGTCTATGTACCTCACAATTCCGACAACAACCTCGGCAATCGCTGACTCATGATTCCCGCAACAACCTCGGCAATCGCTACACTCATCCTCGATTCCAGGATAAACATTGGACATCGGTCCTCACATCACTCTCATCCAACTGAGCCCAGCTCATAACGGTGTTTCCTTAAGTATCATCAATGTATCAACAGTATATCATGAAGGATGATAATGCGTGAAATGTATGAGTTCAATGTCAATCATCAAATCAATATCAAAATTACCATGCATGGGCACACCAACAATAGCATGAAAAAGGCTACACAATAAGCCATAATGGAATAATTGTCCTTGTCTCAAACGCCAACAAGTAGGATACTACAATATCATGAACGAGATTAACACTAGTCACCAATGCTCAGCACGGACAAAATCACAATAAAAACATCATTTCATTCCTTTACTTCCTCACGACATCAATATATGATAACTACGCTTCTAACTTATGGCATCAACTACTAAACATCCAGTCTAGAATCATTTAATGTTCTTTGGCACGTTTATCAATTCCAATACCAATTTATGATTCAATATTAAATAACACAGGACATGATTATGCACTCATGCGGGAATTCCTCATCCATAGAACATGCAAGCCAAGTACCGAAAAACTAGTCTTCCAAGCCACATAAAATCCACCAATACGCAAAGAAACACTAACACACGCACCTAGGGAATCTACAGGCCACAACCTCAAACACATAATCAATATAACAGTACCAACCTTAGATTTCCATCCCAAACACTGAAATCCTATATATGCATTCTCCGTTTCATCTAATACACGAATTATGCTTTAAGTCTAACCAGAGTCTACCAAGAAAAGAAGTCGTAACCTACTTCACGCTGAATAGGTGTGCGAACATCCACTTGGATTCCATCTTCCATCTTCGTTGGGAATTTGTAGATCCGAGAGGTCTAATAACGATGAATATATTCGAGTAAGCAACAATTGAAGAAATCTATCAACAATTGAAGAAATCTGGTCATAGGGGTAAAATCATCATTTCTAAATTACTCATTCTAGATTCTTGATTATTACTATTTTATCGCTTTTATGAAAAATTAGGTTTACCTAAGTCAAACTTTTCTCAATGATCCATATGAGACACTATTAGCAACTTAGCAACTTAACCCATTTGAGAAATAGCAAGGATTTGGGTGTAGAATTAGTTATTAAACTAATTCTTGCAATAAGGAAGCCATCTTAGAGCTACTAATTATACTAGGACAATCATTACTATAATTCCCCAAGGGTCCCATAAGAATTTTGAAGAAAGAACCTTCATTTAAAGCTTTGCCATAATCAAGGTTAGTGTAGGAAGGAAAGGAGAAATTAAAGGAAGAGAAATGAGGGAATTAAGGAGATTACCTTCCCAACATTTTGGTCTCAAGGAGCTGAAAATACCTCTAGATGGTGGGTACAACTTGGGAAAATAATTGCTAGGTCAAGTCAATAAATGGGGTTTTAAATAGGTCAATCATTGGTCGTCTAGTGCTTGAGTGGCACCACTTCGGTGTCCTCGAGTCAAATTTAGCAGTCAAAAGAAACCTTTCCCGCCTTTGCCTCAGCGGGGGTGTGGTCGCTGGGGCGTGACCGCTATGGTAGTCATCCTGGCGCTGGGGCGACCTGACTGGGTCCAAGTCTCGAATTTTGATATTTTAATTACTATCCGCACAACGGGTCCATTTAATTTAGATGTTCATCGGGAATACATAACGAACTGAACAATTCCATTATGTCAAAGTTGTGAATCTTTCGGGATTTACGGTACCGACTAAACGGGTCGTTACATCAGATACCAATTAAACAATCGTTCGTCCTCAAACGGCAAGAAGCGAACCAAGGCGCATGGAGAAGTAAGCTCGTGAATTGAACTTAGTAGCGTGGATTTTGAACAACTTTATCTCGTGGAAGTCTATGCCAGCTCTATGATACGGTGTCTCTATTAAAATAAGCTTGAGTAAACAAAAGGCCTGAAAGAAGTAACTCTCAACTTAACGCATCACCAAAATTAACGTTACCACTCCCGTCTAGACTTATCAGAAAAGGTTCAACATGCACGAATTTAATTCTAGCAGTATACACATTATGATGGCTCGACCGCTAGTCTTCACGACGAAATCCCAAGGGTAATAACTCCGATGAATCCGAAGGATTTATAATCATAGGTCCATTGGGGACATATGTGTCACGACCCAACCCCGTAGGCCGTGACTAGTGTCCGAATTGGACACTCATATCACCTGTTAACCATAATCTTTTATAACCAGCATATTATGAACTTATTTGTATAAAAAAGACAGGACGTTATTCTAAAGCTGTCACAATTTTGTATGTCGTAGGCACCTGTCTCCTGAGGAGTTACGATCTTCAACAACAACATATATATGTTTACGCAAGCCGACAAGGCTGCCACTACACGCAACATCCCAAACATATATATATATGCAAGCCGACAAGGCTGCCATTACGAATGGGTACGCCCCAAACATAAGTCATATTCATACAATGCAACAACAACTATATACAGACCCACACATGTGTCCACAGACCTCTAAGAGTAATGACAGTATCATATGACGGGACAGGGCCCCGCCGTACCCCAAATAAACACATACATATACAACAAAAGGGAGTTATACCACAAGCTAGGCTCCGGAACAAAGGAGCACTTCAAAGTAGCTGAATAGATATCCTAGGCTGGCGGATCTCCGAAATGAGCGTCTGTACCTGCGGGCATGAACGCAGCCCCCCGAAGAAAAGGGGGTCAGTAAGGAATATGTACTGAGCATGTAAAGCATGAAATATAGTGGTAGACTCATACTGAGACAAGGTGTGTAGGACCCAATGCAACAAACAGAATTTCATAAAACTTGCCTTTGAACATATTTCATCTGTATCGTTCTCATATCAATATCAATATAGAGTTTTGTAACCAAGGCTGAATAATCATTCTGTATATAACATATATAACGTGTCCCGACCCTTTAGTGAGGGACTCGGTAATTATAATCATAGCATCATAACATAAACATATACGTGTCCCGGCCCTCTAGTGAGGGACTCGGTAATAAGGAATATATGCCCTCCTGGCCGCCATCTCCATATCATCATGTCATCATATCATCATATCATCATATCATCATATATATATAACGTGTCCCGGCCCTCTAGTGAGGGGCTCGGTGAGTAATATAGTAAATATGCGCACGAAAACGTGTCCTGGCCCGGGACTCAGTGAAGGATATAGCAGTAAGCACGAGCAGAATAATAAGCAACCACATATATGCAATTCATCTTTTGAGACTCAGTAGATAAGTAACTAACCAGCTCTAAAGTGTTAGGATAATAATCATATTCAGTTCTTTTTAAATCTCATTACAAGTTATAGCAAGGAACGTTTCAGATTTCATGTACATGTATCAATTTGACATGGTGTAACTTTTGATAGTCAAGTATGCCTTTAATTATGCAATTATTTAAAAGTAGGAACTTCTATACATCATTCATTAGTCAATCATATAGTAGGCTCGTGACCATAACATTATGGAATGAATAGAATCATAAGTCATGCTTGGAACTAGAGAGTAGAATTTACCCCAAGGTTCATATCATTTCTTACTTACGTCTAGGACATGCCAAAAGAAAGAAGGAATAGGCTTTACATACCTTTAGCGTTTAGTCGTATTATAACTTGTACTTGCTGCCCAATAGTACTTATCCTATATCAAGATATCAAGAGCTACAATTAGTCTACGAGGGAATTCAATATGTATTTTAACGTTAACAATCCCTTTCCAACATTTAGACGACGTTTCGTTCGCATTCAAACCAACTAGTACTACAAGCTAATATTGTTAGTCATTCTTTCATGTATCAATCCGAACTTGTTTAAACATGACTTAAGGGAACTTTGGACAGTCCGTACATCATTTAAAACAGGCCCTTATCCACGGCCAAACAGCACACACAACATTACCATTTTCGCTTCGCAATTTTCCAACTTCAACTACAATGACAACAACACGTTTACAACATTACTTATACGATTATTGGAACTGTTTTAGCATCATATTAACTCTTACAACAGCCCACAAACCATTTCAATTTCAACTTGAATCATTAAAATTCACTTTCACTATACGTTCATCACAATAACCAACATTTAACATCTAACATTAAAACAGTCCACGGTTTGGACTGTTTTCCCCCTTCAACATGATTCATTTCTTTAACACCTCAATTCACATATTCATAATGCATACAATACACCACAATGTCCATAACAACAACAATCAAAACATGACACAAAACAGTCCATAAATTTCCTCTAAAACAGCCCCCTACACGGCTTCAACACAACCACAACAACTTCATGATTTTCATCCATTTATCCACACTACAACACATTCAATTCCTTCCCAATACATGTACAATAAGATTAAGCATGATTCCATTTAAGTCTACAACACACGGCCCACTTCAACTTCAAGAAAAACAGTCCAATACCAATATGCAACATCATAAACATACTTCTACAATCTTTGTTCATTTACATATGTTGACACACGTCCAACCCATCAACAATACATGCAAAATGAGACCAACATGGCTTCACCCAAGCTCACGGCTCACCTCAACTTCAACCACAACAACAAAACAACAACAACATGCACGAATTATACATTCAAATCATCATACAACACAAGAAAAATGATCATTCTTACCTTGTAACTAAACACTTCAATCGGCTAGCCCTTCACTTTCACTTCTTGAATTTTAACACTTGCTCTTGCTATTCCAATGAATGCTACACGTTAATACACCTTTAGGGGAGTTAAATTGTCCAAGAAACTGATTTGTTTGGAGCAATTTGGAGGATGGTGTTCTCGGCCAGCTTGTAGCCGAGAGCCTCTCTCTCTATCACTATATTTTCTACACTTTGAAATGTTTAAATGAGCTAGTTAGTTGATAGTGAATCAGCATTTTACCTTATATATGAGTTGCAAGAGTTGGACAAGTGTCCCATTCAATATTTGGGTCAAATATTCTTTGACCTTCCCACTAAACTACACGGCCAACTATGGCTATTTTTAATGGACTGATTTAGTTTTCCAATCCCACTTAATAATCTAATCATGGTTAATTTAATCCCAATTATCTATTAATGCTTCTATGCCAAACGAAATTTGTAGGTAACTTATGACTTGAAACGAAACCGGAAGTTAAAGTCTCTACTTCGTATCTTAAAATAGTCTTGTCTTTAACTTGTCGCGTTCAGTTTAAAACGTCCCAAAGTATGAAAATATGGGGTATAACAATATGGGTAAGGCATTAAACTCGGGTCGCAATTAAAAGGACGAAATTATTGGAAACAACAATTTCTAGGAGCCTGCTTCAGCGGCCTGATGTAGCGCTGCAGCGGTACCGCGTAAGCGGTCGGACAACAGCTGGAGCGGTCAACGGGGAATCAGAAAAATAAAAGGCCTTACCCCTTTCCACCTTCCCCATTCCCTCAAATACACTCCCCCAAATCCCCGACTGCCTCTCCATATCCTACCACTCCACAACTTCCTATCTCCCTCTTAAACACAATAAATCCTCCTTAACATCCTCACACTTCATTCTACTCCTAAACCCAAATTTACACTACTATATTTTTGCTCTCCAAGGAAGGGAAAAAAAGGAGCTTCAAAGGCCATTCGCAATCAACGCCAACCTCACTCGTATATCCAATATTAAGGTAATAAATCACTCTCCTCTACTCATAATAGGGTAATGAAACTGAATTTTTGAGTTTCCATGCTTCAATAAACGGGTTTGTAATTCAAAAGTTGGGGTTTTTTGGTTTTTGGTTGATAGACTTAATGGGTTTCGATAAATTGGATTACGCAACTTGTCTAGCATTAGAATAATCTATACATCGAATATAGTGTAGTTAATGCGCAGATTTGGATTGAAAAACTTGAGCATAGTAAAGAATTTTTGTTCTGGAAGAGGGTGTTGGCTTCCATCGAAATTTGGGTTTGTTGTTGCTAGAAATTATTTTCTAAGGGTTTCAAACATCTTGCATGCTTGATATCTGCTCGATCCATACATAAAAATAATTTTTTAAAGTCTTTGGGTGTTGGGAAAATCGGGTCTGTTGGAGAAGATGACAACGCTTCAGTGGTCAAGGGACTACTGGAGCAGCTCTGCTTTAGCGTCTAAAGGGTCGCAGAAACGGTCGAGTGAGAAATGGCAAGGGATGTGGAAGCGGTCACTATGCCCGCTATAGCGTCTCCGCTGTAGCGGTCTGAGTGACCGCTTCAGCGGTTTCTGCACAAAAACTGCAACTAGAAATTTTGGAAATAACTGATTCTGCTGAGATTTTGAGCGTAAAATGCAAACTTTTGATTTCTTAAATCTGGTAACATGAATCCACATAATTTACTGTTCCCCGCAGGTACAATGGCCAAAAATCAAGAAGCCGAGCAACAAGAATAACAAGAGGAGAAAGTACCCGTCTATCAAATCTTCGTCAGTCCCCAATGCGAGCGTCGTTTCTTGGAGCAGAGGCGCATGCCCCTACTATTGGAGAGGGGTTTTAATATGACTAACGTAGAGAAATGTTCCCCTGAGTTTCTGAGAGGTTGCAAGCGATAAAGTGGATGCGTTTGGTTAAGGATCTCGGGCGATGCAATGAGAATTGGGTAAGGGAATTCCATGCCATGCTGCTTACCATAGATTGGGATTCTACTGACTCGAGGATTGTGATTCGGGGGTCTTCGTGAAAGTCGAGGGTAGGGCGATAAACCGAGTGCACAAAGTGGATAATAACGCGGTGGAGCTTTTGGAGGCTAAAAATACTGCTGACAATGGGGAGTGGCTGGTGTCTAAGCTAGTGGCTGAGGAGGATAGAGCTTCTATCACTTGGGGTAGGTCCAGGGTAGGGATAGGGAGTGATGAGTTTACTACTGAGGTAAGGAGGTGGTTGAATATCATCTCTCGCCGGGTCCGTCCCTCTAGGAATGTCACCTCTGTGACCTATCCTAGGCCCTTCTGATTGCTTTTATCTTGGATAACATACCTGTGAATGTGGGTTCGTAGGTGATTGAAGAATGGAAAGACTTTATGAGGCATGGGCCATTGAGTTTGATATTCCCGTCATTAATCACTTTATTGTGTAAGAAGGCTGGGATCCACATGAGGCCTGAGGACAACATGGTTGATTCTGATGCTGATTTTCACCCATCACGAGTGGTTGGTCACGGTACTTCTATCCATAGCAAGAAAAGGAAGGTTGGTGAGGGGAAGAGTGCTAGTGCTAGTGTGGGTGGTGGTTGAGATGGAGTTGCCCCTGTTCAGGGCCCGTTTGAGCGTATAGATACTCGCTTTGACGAAATGATGTCGATGTTTTAGGGTATGTCGAGGCCTTCAGTGGAGGTGGGTTCTTCTAGTACTGGCGAGGGTTGTTTTACCAGGAGGAGATGAAGAGTTATTTGGAAGCACAGAAAGAGATGGGTGAGTCACTCTCTACTTTGCAGGCCGTCTACACTTCTCTGGCCACAGATCATGTCCAGCTTCGTAGTGACTTTGAGAAGGAGCGGGTCAAGAACAAGTCTCGGGACAAAGTCCACCTCAAGGCCTGGTTGCCCTTGTAGGGCCTTTTATCTCAAACACTATCTCTTTCGGTTCTGTGGTTTGGTTCAATGGTTTGAACAATTTTCTTTTGGTTTTTGGATAATCTGGTTTGTAATAAGTTATGGATAGCTTTCCGCCCTTGTCGAGCTTTGTTTTTATGTGACTGATTTTTGGTGAAATGGCTGTGTTCTTTGAATTTGGTTGGAATTATACAGGTTGGAGGTTCGGTAGAAAGCTACTGGTTTGAGGCTTTAGGAACACCGCTTCTGCTGTCGAGCCATCGCTGCAACCATCACGCTTCAGCGGCGGTTCTGCGCAGACGCGGTCGAGGGGGAATTGACAGGCTCGCTTCAGCGGACTGGCCTCCACTATGGAATTAGCGCTGAGGCGGATGGGCTGATATGGGAGAGGCTGTGGACAATTAGGAGTGGCGCTCCAGCGGTCCCTCTTTCGCGGAAGCGGAATCGCTGGCGCGATATGCCAGCCGCTTCAGCGGCACCACTGGTAGTGACCCAACCTCAATGCCCACTCTCATAAATAATTTTAAGAACTGCTTCGAGAACGTATTCAACTGAAGTCCGTCCAAACACACCACATATCCCAAAAACGTTAAGATACCAATTGGACACACCGAGATACCAATTTTACCGAAGTAGCATGACTGGAAAGATAGAAAGGAGATTTCCTAAATGTCCTATGGCTTCTCGTGGATGGGCACAAATATCTATGTACCATTCCACGAGACTCCACTAGAGATTTCTCTTGTACTTGTGAGACCGGTAACCTAGGCTCTGATACCAACTTGTCACGACCCATTTTAGGATCACGCGGGCACCCACCATTCCCACCTCGATAGGCGAACCCTCAACCCAACAAAAAATATTTACAAGATATGTTATAATCGAAAATAGAAATCAAACCGATTCACTCAAATAATTAGCGGAAGTGTTTACAACTATTCAATAAATACACTAACTCAGTTTCCCCACGGGCTGGCCTAGACAAGTACAAGAGCGACTAATGCTGAACCGGAATACAATAATAAGTGTAAGACACAACCTCCATCTCGGAATGAAAATGATGGAGGCCTTCAAGATAGGTACCGTGCATCATTTAGAAAACTCCAACAATCAATTTCCTGAAAAACTCTACACCCCAAAAGGGATGTAGCAACAGTAGTATCAGTACAACACTAGTACTGGTAAGCATTATAGGCCGACAATGGTTAGAAAAACATATCAGTATTAGAATTCACAAATAAACATGGTAGGTAAAACTAGGTCGACAGTGCACATCACCTACCGCTAGGCTCAACAAATAAATATTCTTATTCTCATTAATTCCTCCTTAGTGATCCGTTTGCCTAACTTACATCATGCTCCCTTCTAACTCATATAACACACAATGGACAATTGGTTTAAGTATCACCTGTCAACTACCATTACACTATTCATTTTTAGTATCAGGAACTTATCACGTCATTCTGATTTTCATTATTCGCCTACATTTAGGAAGCCAAAAATACAACTGAGCCAATGAGTGTCAAACATAAGTAATTCAAGATCATGGCCTATGGTTATAGCAACTAAGCCAAACCGTGTCAAGTCTCAATGCATCCAATCTGAATCCGTATATCATAACCAGATCACAAGAATATCACGAGAAGTCAAAAGACACAATGCAATGCAACAATGTATGAAATATGGATGCAATGCATATGCACCGTACACATATACTACGATGATAGAACATCACATCTCAGCAGCACAACCCATGGGGGATCCGCGATATCCATGTACCTCATGATTCCGGCAACAACCTCGACAATCGCTACCTCACAATTCCGACAACATCCTCGGCAATCACTACACTCACCCTCGATTCCGGGATAAACATCGAACATCGAACATCGGTCCTCTCGTCACTTGTCACGACCCAACCAGAGGGCCGCGACGAGCACCCTGTGCTAGCCCACCCGGGCGCCCCTTAGCGTACCATTACACTTACATCTAGGTGCGCCACATAATAAAACATATATTTCTATTCATCCATCATACTAGTCCCATTGGACAATCAACACCTTTATATCATCATTGCCATCTATGCCATATCAATGTACATAAGCCGACGAGGCTATCAAAATGATATACAAAATATAGGCCGACAAGGCCAAACATATCTACCCATATACATATGTCTACGAGCCTCTAAGAATAATACGTCATATCATATAGGCGGGACAGGACCCCGCCGTGCCCATAAATATGTACACAAAAGAATCTATGCCAAAAGTTGTAGGTCCGGATGAAATGGAGCTCTGCTATGTAGTCCCTGAATAATGAGGCTATAGATCAAGTCTGTCTTCCTGGCCACCTGCGGGCATGACGCAGCGTCCACAAACAAAAGGACGTCAGTACGAAGAATGTACTGAGTATGTAAAGCATGATCAATATCAATATAAAAGCGTAATAGACAACATATGAGATAGCATAGGATGGGAGGTAATGATATCATCGTCATAGCACTTACTTGCTTTCCATAGGGACATTCCATTTCTATTGTGTATCTGTGTACGTACATCCATATCCGTACTCGTTTACTTTTCGTATCCATTTTCGTATTCGTATTCATTTTTCCATTCATACTCATATTCATATCGTTTACATTCATATACATTGCATATATATAACCTTTACACAACACTTACATATACTTAGCATATTCGTACTCATATCGATGTCATATACATAGCATTTATATATAGCATACCCGACCGTGAAGGACCGGTGTTTCATACATACTTGGCCAACCAAGGCTCAAGGTTACACATACCTAGCCCTACCAAGGCTTCAGGGTTCATCTACCTGGCCCTACCAAGGCTTCAGGGTTATCCGTACCCAACTGCAGTGGTGCGCATGCATCGTCATACACATACACACACACACACACATATATATATATATATATATATATATATATCTACATATTCTACCCGGCCATATAAGCTCGGGGCTTCATAATAACCATACATAGACACACATACATATAAGCTCATAAGCATCTTACTACTATCATCCCTATCATTATCATCATCGCTATTATCATCGTTATCGTTTTTGTTATTATCATCGTTATCGTTATCACTATCATCGTCGTAAATTACATCTATCCTTATAGGATTACTCGTCATTCGAGGAACTTAGTACAATCGTAATACATATCGAGAATCATAAGCTTAGTAGCTTTTGAAGATAGAATCATTTGGAATACGTCATAGACTTATAGAAGATTTAGATGATTGGCCAAAGAACCATGCCTTATGAAAGAAGGGTTAGCCTTACATACCTTTCCGTTCAACTATTCTACACTTGTATGTTCTTTTTCAATGCTCACGCTTCTACCTTCATTAAAGTGCATACTAACATTAGAGAATTGATTGCTTAGCATTCATGACTAAAGCTAGGAAAAATCAGACAGCATCTCCTTTGTTCATACTACTTCCTCCATATCATATAACAACTCCCAAACGTCAATAATAATATTCACAATATCATCACAATAGCCTTTATTCACCTACATTACCCTTACTCCTCATTTCACTCCAATTCATCCATATTCATGGTCATATAACACAATTGCGTTCATTCATATAAAAAGTCTATTCCATGTTCTCAATGTCATTTATAACATGATTATAATCATAATGTATCAAGAATCATAACTCAATCCAAACATTTACTCAAAAGTGACACTATTCCCATATTCATGACCCATTTCCTATTTCCTCATAGAATCCAAGTGTTTCAACTTTCAAATACCTTAACCAACAAGGAAGTGTCATAAAACATACCTTAGATGGTGTAGGAATGAACCTTGGGTGCAAACACTTCACTTGAGAAAAACCCTAGTTTTACCTTCACTTGGATTTCTTGTTTTGGAATAACTTTAATGGGTTTTCTTACACTTGATTCACTTAGTTTATGTTGTTGATCACTAATACCTCTTGAATTCTTGTGAAATAAATGTAGAGAGATATTTTAGAGAGAAGGGGTGTGATATGGAAATGAAATGAAATAACACTTGGATCCTTTATTTAATGAACCATTCAGTCCCCGACCAGGTATACGGACCAATATACGGTCCGTACATATTATACAGGCCGTATGTTTGGCCGTATGTTTGGTCCAGAGAAGTATGCCATTCTGGGCTGATTATACGGTCCTAACATACGGACCGTATATTTTATACGGCCAGTATGTTTGGCCGTATAATCCCCACTATTCCGAAGTCCGTTTTCGACGACTCGTTTGATCTCCAATCCTTATGGAACCTTCTTAGCACTTATTTGTCACCTCACTAACAATCTAAGGGACGTTATAACTCTTCTCCTCACTAAATCCTCGTGAACTCGTTACTCGTAATTCCTTTCCGATGCCTATCGTATGCCTTGCCTTCTCTTGGCCAACTTTATTCCCCTATCTCAAACATCTTTGAAATCTTAACTAGGGTCATCGAATGTCATTTCGTACTTATTGAAATACTGTATGCTCTTACTCTTCACTAGTCTATCCACTTGTGCATCAACGGAAAATTTTCCGAGGTGTAACATCACTCTCATCCAACTGAGCCCAGCTCATAACGGTGTTTCCTTAAGTATCATCAATGTATCAACAGTATATCATGAAGGATGAGAATGCATGCAATGTATGAGTTCAATGTCAATAATCAAATCAATATCAAAAGTACCACGCATAGGCACACCAACAATAGCATGAAAAAGGATACACAATAAGCCATAATGGAATCACTATCCTCGTCTCAAACGACAACAAGTAGGATACTACAATATCATGAAAAAGATTAGCACTAGTCACCAATGCTCAGCACGGACAAAATCACAATAACAATATCATCTCATTCCTTTACTTCCTCACGACATCAATCTATGATAACTACGCTTCTAACTTATGGCATCAACTACTAAACCTCCAGTCTAGAATAATTTAATGTTCTTTGGCACGTTTATAAATTCCAATACCCATTTATGATTCAATATAAATAACACGGGACATGATTAGGCACATCATGCGGGAATTCCTCATGAATAGAACATATAAGCCAAGTACTGAACAACTAGTTTTCCAAGCCACATAAAATCCACCAATACGCAAAGAAACACCAACACACGCACCTAGGGAATCTACAGGCCACAAGCCTGAACACATAATCCACATAACAGTACCATCCTAAGATTTTCATCTCAAACTCCGAAATGCTATACATGCATTCTTTGTTTCATCTAATACACGAATTATGTAAGTCCAACCGGAGTCTACTAAGAAAGGAAGTCGTAACCTACCTCAGGCCGAACAGGTGTGCGAACATCCACATGGATTCCATCTTCGTAGGGAATTTGTAGATCCGAGAGGTCTAAGAACGATGGATACATTCGAGTAAGCAACAATTGAAGAAATCGGGTCATAGGGGTAAAATTATCATTTCTAAATTAATCATTCTTGATTCTTGATTATTACTATTTTATCGCTTTTATGAAAAATGAGGTTTACCTAAATCAAACTTATCTCAACCTATGAGACATTATTAAAAACTTAGCAAATTAACTCATTTGAGAAATAACAAGGATTTGGGTTTATAATTAGTTATTAAACTAATTCTTGAAATAAGGAAGTCATCTTAGAGCTACTAATTATTCTAGGACAATCATTACTATAATTCCCCAAGGGTCACATAAGAATTTTGAAGAAAGAACCTTTATTTAAAGCTTTGCCATAATCAAAATTGGTGTAAGAAGGAATGGGGAAATTAAAGGAGAAGAAATGAGGGAATTAAGGAGACTACCTTCCCAACATTTGGTCTCAAGGAGCTGAAAATACCTCTAGATGGAGGCTGCAACTTGGGAAATAATTGCTAGGTCATGTCAATAAATGGTGTTTTAAATAGGTCAATCATTGGTCGTCTTGCACTTCAGCGGTCGGTTTACTGCTTTAGCGGCACCGTTTCAACATCCTCGAGACCGCTTCTGCGGTCAAAAGAAACCTTTCCTGCCTTCGCTTCAGTGGGGGGTCGCTGGGGCGGGATCGCTGTGGCGGTCAGCCTGGCGCTTGTGCGGCCTGATTGGGTCCAAGTCTCGAATTTTGATATTTTAATTCCTATCTCCATAATGAGTCCAGTTAGGCTAGATGTTCACCGAGGATACATAACGAACCGAACAAGTCTAGGATGTCAAAGTTGCGAATCTTTCGGGATTTACGGTAACGACTAAACAGGTCGTTGCATCTTACATCAATTAGAGATTTTTAATTCTTCCTATCCTCATGTTTCAAGTTCCCTTACCACAAATAAAGTCCTAATTCACACTCAATAGAAGCATTTTGTCACGACTCGACTCGTGGGCCATGACGGGTACCCGAAGCTGACTACCAAGCACCACTTATCATGCTGACTATCATACTCCACCTGACATATATCATTCTCATCAGAAACTTATCATGAACCATTCTCTAAATACCTCGCAAACATATATATAAGCATGGGCCCATAAGGCTACAAAAATGATGTATAAAATACAACGAAGAGGTCACATGGCATCTACAACCCACATACAGGTATCTACGAGCCTCTAACTGGAATACTGAAATCACAAGGATGGGATAGGACCCCGCCATGCCCCAATATGTACACAAAAGAATATACCAAGAAATGGCGACTCCGGAGTAGTGGAGTGCTACTGTAAATCTGCTGAAAAAGCTCCTAGGTGTCTGCACTGTCTCCCTGTCTACCTGTGGGCATGAACGCAACGTCCATAGAGAAAAGGACGTCAGTACGAAAAATGTACTGAGTATGTAAGGCATGTACAATAGCATAATAAGGACATAAAGGAACATAAAGCTAGGAGCAAACCTGTAATTGGATTCCTCTTAAGGCGGAGTCATGCATGATAAATTTTATAATAAAAATAATATCATATCGTACATATATAAACTGCCTAACCATATAGGTACGGTGTGATCATCATTAGCCCGCGTCCAGGCCTCCCGCGTCCGGGGTATATGCTGTCCACTGCAGTGGTGTGTCTGCCCGACCATTTAGGCACAGTGTGATCGTACATAAAAAAATATATATAAGCATGCACAAGAGCCCAAGTGAAAGCTACAACTCTATCGGAGTGACGTAAGGTCAGTAACCTCTGATGATGTTATGGATCAAACATCATCACTAGGTCTCACCTTGGAGGAACTAATATCATGAGGTAAGACAACAATGAGGAACAAGATCAATGAAATCATAAAGATAGGATTATCAAGTTCATAATAGCATCATTTCATCATCATCATCATGGAACATATCTCATCTTCATGTCATGAGAAGCTCTTTAGAATCTTTAACTTTCAACTCTTAGGATGTAAGAAGATCATGGAATATAAAGAAGAAATCATGATGCAGAAGTCATGCCTTTGAAAGAAGGGGAATAGCCTTACATACCTTTACGCCTCTCTAACTTTATCGATTAAACGTTTCCCTCCAATGTTCTCGATTCTACATTCAAGAGAATCCGTACGAAGATTAGATAACCGGAAACATACTTAAGCTTAAGCTAAAGCTAATGAAAATTAGGCAGCATCTCCTTTGTTTCTATAACTTTCTCTATATAATGTAACAACTCCCAAACATCAACAACAACACCCACAATATCATAATCAATAAACTTCGTTAAGCTAGACATTATTCAATTCTCAAAATTCCCTCTTTAACATCATTCACCCTCATATAATACTTCTTTAACATCATTTATATCATTTGTAACAAGATTATACTCATAACATGTCAAGAACTATCATTCAAGTCAAGTTACTATTCAAGAATACCACTATTCCCATATTTGAACTCCATATTCTACTTTCTCCCTCAATCCAAGTCATTCAACCATTCAATACTCTTATTAGCGTAAAATGGATACAAAACTCACCTTTGATTATGTAGGAATGGGCTTTGGATAAAAATACTTCACTTGGAGAAAAACTCAACTTCAATTCCAATGGGGTGCTTGGCTTCTAGCAACCCTAATGAACATCCAAACACTTGATTCTACCAACTCTTGATGTTTAACCCTTGATTTCTCTTGGATATATGTTAAGATGGTATGGAGAATGTTCTAGAGCCCTCTTGAGGTGTGGAGAATGAATAAAATGAAAAATAAAAACTTGGGGTCCTCCTTATATAAAATTTAAAGTTGCCCGACAAGGATTATACGGACCCTTATGCGGTCTGTATAAGTTACCGTATAATACCTCCAGTGAAAGGCCTCTCTCTGGACAGGTTACATGGTCCCTTATACGAACCGTATAAGTTATAAGGACCGTATAAGTGGCCATATAACTAACATTTTTTCGAAGTCGATCCCGATGTTTCGTTTGACTTCCAATCCTTATGGGACCTTCTTAACACTTGTTTAACACTTCATTAACAATCTACGAAGCATTATAGCTCTTCCTCAAGACATTATTAAATCAACATTTGCTCGATACTTCGCAAAACCTTTCCAAAACACGACTTATACTCTGCCTTCCTCAACGAAATATTTTCTCTGGCCTCCAATGTCTTTTGAATCTTAATTAGAATCGTTAAGTACCCCTTCTTACTTGTAGGGACATCATATACATCTTAACCTGCGTTAGTCTATTTACCGCACCATGACATGAAATTTTTTCGAGGTATAACACTCTCCTCCCTTAAAAACATTCGTCCTCGAATGTTAAGTTCTCGGGAATTCTACAGAAATTTCTCCAGAGTTTCCCCTGTAATATGGTGCTACCATCCTGTCACAACAACCTACAATAACAACACCTCACAGGGCTACAATACAATTGCAAGGAAATATGGCCACACACGACCAAAAGCATTAACAAAAAAAAGCATTACATACCTTATAATAATGGCGTCTCATCTTGAATCTCTTCCGGGGGTGGAAACAATTGCGGATATTTGGACTTCATGTCTTCTTCTGCTTCCCAAGTCATTTCTTCTCTGTTACTGTTCCTCCATAAGACCTTGACTGAAGCTACCTCTTTGTTCCTGAGCCTCCGCACTTGCCTATCCAGTATGGCAGTAGGCATCTCTTCATAAGCCAACTTCTCCGTAATCTGGACATCATCTATCGACATAATTCTGGAGGGGTCTCCAACACTCTTACGAAGCATTGACACATGGAAAACTGGGTGGATTAATTCAAGCTCTGGAGGTAAATCCAATTAATAGGCTACTTGGCCCACCTTGTGTATAATCTTGTAAGGTCCAATATACCGGGGACTAAGCTTGTCCTTCTTGCCGAATCTCATTACGCCATTCATCGATGACACTTTCAAGAACACCCAATCATTGATTTGGAATTCCAAGTCTCGTCGGCGGTTTTTCGCATAAGATTTTTGGCGACTTTGGACTGTCAACAATTGGTCTCTAATAATCTTGATCTTTTCCACCGATTGCTGAATCAATTCTGGACCTATTAATTGTGTCTCTCCGACTTCAAACCATCCAATTGGCGACCTACACTTCCTTCCATACAAAGCTTAATACGGGGCCATCTGGATGCTGGAATGATAACTGTTGTTGTAGGCAAATTCAATAAGTGGCAAATGTTCATCCCAATTACCTCCGAAGTCTAATATGCATGCCCGAAACGTATCTTCCAAGGTCTGAATAGTGCGCTCAGCTTGTCCGTCAGTCTGTGGATGGAATGCTGTGCCGAGCCTCACTTGAGTCCCTAAACTTTCTGGAAAAGATTTCTAGAATTTAGCAGTAAATTATGCTCCTCTATCGGTGATAATAGACACTGGGACACCATGAAGTCGCACTATCTCCTTAAGATATAACCTTGCATAATCTTCTGCCAAATATGTGGTTCTGACCGAAAGAAAATTGGCTGATTCCGTCAGTTTGTCCACGATCATCCATATGGAGTCATACTTACGCCGAGAATAAGGCAAACCTACAATAAAATCCATGTTGATCACTTTCCACTTCTAGGTTGGAATTTCCATGGCTTGCAACAGCCCTTTTGGCTTCTGATGCTCAATTTTCACTTGTTGGCAATTTGGGCACAGAGCTACAAATTCCCCTAAATCCTTCTTCATTCCATCCCACCAATACATTAATTTGAGATCATGGTACATCTTTGACGCTCCTGGGTGAATAAACTAACAGGAGTAATGAGCTTCTTCCAGAATCTGAAGGCGTAGTCCTGCCACATCTGGCACACATAGCCTGCCTCGATACCTGAGAACTCCATTTAGAGAAGCCTCAAATGGTGACTTCTCTTTTTGAGGAAGTGTATCTCTATAGTGACTCAACTGGGGATCTCCATATTGGCGCCTATTCACTTCTATGTCTAAGGATGAAACAACTGGGTTATGAATATCAATTCCCGCATTGCCTGAATCAATTAAACGAACTCTGAGGCTAGCTAGACGGTAGAGCTCGCGAACTAATTCTTTCTTCTCCGATTGAACATCACATAGGCTGCCCATAGATTTACGGCTAAGAGCGTCGGCCACCACATTTTGTTACACCTAGTAGTTTCGTCCATTGAGATTCGTTAGACGTTAGTTGTCCTAATCGCAGAAACGGGAGTTACCTTAGGATATGAGATTACATGTTCCCGTATTATGGTTATAGGGGTTTAAGCCCATGAAATGAGCTATGGAAGGATTTAAGAACAAACAAATAAAGGAATTGAGTTTGTGGGAACTTTGGTAAAACTTGGCAAAATTTTCGGACAGAATTTTGGTCCAAATTGGTGGGGGCATATCTTCTAGAATATGAGGCGTTTTGGTGTGTTTCTTTTGTCCAAATTAAATTTCATCGAGTCTAGTTTCCAACGCAACACACCGCTCATCAAGGTGACGTTTGAGTAAAAGGTTATGGCTATTCTACGAGATACTGTCTGAGCAGAAAATTTCTGCGGACCATTTGACGGCCCGCAGGAATTTTGACGCCCCGCAGAAAATTCTGCGGTCCGTCAAATTGACACAGTCCAGCGTCAAATGGTCACAGTGACCCATATTTGACTAGGCAGTTCTGTGGACCATTTTGACAGTCCGTAGGAATTTATATGGCCCGTCAAAATGGGCGCAAAATTGCCTGACGGGAGTTTAAGTTCCGCTTTATATATTTCGTTCCACTTCATTTGGACATATTATTTTACCAAACCAGATCCAAAGGCTCTCTAAAAACCCTCTCTTCCACTCCATAAACTAATCCAAGCCAAAATCCAAGAGATATTAAATATCAATAAGCAAGAATCAAGATTCCCATGTGCTAGAGGTCTTGCTAGGGTTAATAAGCTCCAAGAATTCTTAGGGTTTTCATATAAGTTGATAGCTTGCTCCAAAGCTCATTCTTATGAGATAAAAGGTTAGTTTTCATACTTATTACATATTATCAAGAATGTTTATTTGTTGAACAACTTGGGTAGAAGGAAAAAGTGGAAAATGAGTTCTAAATGTAGTTTTTATGAGGTTTTTGAGTAGTAAGCTAACTTGAGTTATGATTCTTAGTATAATATGGGTATAATATTGATATGGAAAGTAATAATGGTGATGAAGACGCATTATATGAAAATGTGCAAAAATGGGTATGAAGTTGCTAGCATAAGTTGAACACGAGGATGAATTTTGAAGGCTAAATCGAATGTGAATACTTGATTATGATATTGTGCATATTATGGTGGTTGTTTGGGAGTTGTTTAGTGATATAGTGGAAGTTGACGAAATAGGAGAAATGCTGTCTAATTTTCTCTAGCTTTAGTCATGTATGCTAAGCTATCGATTTTCTAATGATAGTATAACTCTAATGAAGGTAGAAACATGAGCATTGAAGGAGAACGCACAAGTGATAGAATAGTTGAACGATACGGTATGTAAGGCTAACGCTTCTTTCATAAGACATGGTTCTTTGGCCAAATATCTAATCTTCTATAAGCCTATGATGTCCTCCAAATGATGCTATCTTCAAAAGCTACTAAGCTCATGATTCTCGATATGTTACGATTGTACTAAATTCCTCATATGACGAGTAATTCTCTAAGGATAGATGTAATGAACGAAAATATTAATGATGCTAAAGATGCTTATGAGCTTTTATTCTATGCATGACTATTATGAAATTCCGAGCTTATATGACCAGGTAGAATATATATGTAATGCGCACGCACCACTGCAGTTGGGTACGGATAACCCTGAGCCTTGGTAGGGCCAGGTATGTGTAACCCTGACCCTTGGTAGGGCCAGGTATGTATAATCACCTAGCCTAGCCATGGTCGGGTACGCGAAACACCGAACCTTCGTGGTCGGGTATGCTATGTAAATGATATGTATATGAATATGATTACGGATACAAAATGTAAATGAGTACGGATACGAGTACGGATACGGATATGGATGTATGTACACAATCACGCATTAGAAATGGAAAGTCCCTATGAAAAACAAGTAAGTATCTATGACGTTGGTTCTACTACCTCCCATCTTATGCTATTTCTTATGTTTCTTATTTTGCTTTTATAATGATGTTGATCATGCTTTACATACTCAGTACATTCTTCGTACTGACGTCCTTTTGTTTGTGGACGCTGCGTCATGCCCGCAGGTGGCCAGGGAGGCAGACTTGATCCATAGCATTATTACTCAGGGACTACATAGCATAGCTTCATTTTATTCGGAGTTACAGCTTTTGGTATTTATTCTTTTGTGTACATATTTATGGGCATAGCGGGGTCCTGTCCCGCCTATATGATATGACATACTTTCCTTAGAGGCTCGTAGACATGCGTATATGGTTAGATGTATTTGGCCTTGTCGGCTAGTCTTGTGTATATCATTTTGTTAGCCTCGTAGGCTTATGTACATTGAATAATGGATGGAAAGTATAAATTAGCTACGTGGCTCACCTAGATGTAAATGTGAAAGTATGATAAGAGGTGCTCGGGTGGGTTAGCACCGGGTGCCCGTCGCGGCCCTCCGGTTGGGTCGTGACAAAAGTGGTATCAGAGTAGTTCTGTCCTAGGGTGTGTCTACGAGCCGTGTCCAGTAGAGTCTTGGTTATGGGTGTGTTGCGTGCCACACTTATAAACAGGAGGCTACAAGGCATTTAGGATGGTTACTCTTCTTTCATATCTAAGATCTTACGATAGAGCTAAGTCATCGGAAATGAGATTCCTTATACTAACCCTGGATTTCAACAGAAGAATAGTATCGACGGAAGGAAGCGAGTGATGATATTGGAAGTTACAGAGGTAATTCACTTCGTTGAGGCTACGTTATCAGAATATGTATTTATATGATAATGGATTGGTTGTCATGAGGTAAGTCAGTGTAAGTACAACAGAGGAATTGCTTAAATGTATCTCTTAATGATAAATTCAGTTATAAGTTTGTGAATTAAACAAATTGAATGAATTAGTACAAAGGTAAGCATCGGTACGAAAGATGTGTGTCGAGTAAGGTAAGAATATTGAGGTATGATTGAGATGTAAAGCTGAAGAACGAAAGGAAAAGTAAATAGGAAGGTATAATAAGGCAGATCGCTAAAGGATCAGGTACACCTCGAGGTGTGATATATGAGGTGAGTTTTGACATCTTTGTACTTTCACTTGAAATTGGGAGCCCTGTATGGCTGAGGTATGTCATATGTATATATTAGCTCAGTGAGGCATTGTTGGTATTTGTTGTGTGCAGATTTTGGGATAGTAAGAAATATAGAGGAAACTCCACCGAAATTTTCCTAGAATCTAAAGGAGATAAGATATAAGCTTGTAATATGTCCTAACGGGAAAAGATGTTGTGCAAAAAGTAATGGCAGGATGAGATTAAGTTAGGAATATCGTTAACAACTACAAGAGATGAGTTAAATACTATTGAATTGATAGTAATGGCAATTATAAGATCGACATTGATACGGTAAAGAGAAATGCTAGAGTAAAGTAGGGAGACTGGTAGTGCTAAAACACGGCATAAGAGAGTAATGGTAACTCTAATAGAGTGCGATACTGGAGTATTGATTGGATGGATAAGACAGAGCAAGATATGATAAGTTTATTAGCAAAATAAAGTAACAACATGACTGAGGCAGGGGTATGAAATACGAAGGGGTATAACGAATGTGAATCCATTGGTAAAACAACTTATATGGTAAGTGTAATAGGGCTGATTAGAAAGAGTAACAAGTTGAGTATACTTACTTCGCAAGGTTTATTCTATTTTACAAGCAGGCTTGCGAACGAGGTAAAGAAGTGGCACTCTATAGCGTTGATTATGATCAAGATATAATGAGAGTGTGGCAAGAACTGTAATACAATGTAAGTAAAGTATAGTGAGAAAACGACTAAATATGTGACATGTTCTATATGAATAGAGGATGAATGCAAGTGTGAAACCAACAAGCGAGCCATGGGGCAGTAGATGAGAAATCTTATAAGACCTTGTTAAGGGAAAGTCTAGCATAGAGGTTCCTCAATGACAGAATGATAGCAAGCAATGACAAAAAGGGAAGTCAACTTGAAAAAGAAATTAGGAAAAAGTGATATGGCAAAGTAGTAACAGTTGGTGATTTGTATAATCGAGATCACGAGTGATATCTTTGGCTGAATGTAAAAGACCAAGACTATGGAAAGGTGAATAATGAAATAGAACAATTGTTAGGAGAAGGATTAGCATAATAAGGATGAGAGGGGATGATCAAAGTGAACAGAATAAGTTTTAGAAGCGAAGAACGAATTGTATGGAGGTAATATATTCTAAAGGACAAAGCGGTACTGAGTTAAGAATAGGATTCCTTGTGCGAAGAATAAAGGATTGATTATAAAAAGGGAGGTAATAAGATAAATTGAGGAGGAAAGAATGTAAAGGAATAATTACGGGTATAGAAAGAAAAGGAAATATACGAAGTACGCGTGCTTAAGAAGTAGTCGTATTATGAGAAAAGGAAGACGCATCTCCTACGAATATCCTATACCAAGTTAGAACGAGTAAAGTATATGAAGTAATGAGTTGAGAGAAAAAAAATGTGGCCAAGAATTACGAGTTTACCGTACGATGATAAAGCAATAGAGCAAAGCTATCATCAACGACAAATACAATATGATTATAATTGGTTTTGAAATCAATGTTGAGTGAAACACAAGAGTAAAAGAGTATGAGGCATAAGGGGTATTAGTTGCGCATGAGACTTAGGCCCTGGAAAACAAAGATGGCATTACAAGTGAATTTTGAGCACCGAAGAAGAGAGCAAGTGACATTGCATATATGGTATGGATAACTAGGAATACTACTATTGTGAGCATCCCTATGAGACAAAATTTGTTAATTGGAGCGGATTTAGACATTGACTCATAACTACCAGATGAGCTAAGTAAAATACATCCTTATTCAGATTGCTATGTCAGTTGTATTACTTGATTACAAAACTGCAAGATGAGTATGTTAATACTTCACACATGAATTATCGTAGCTATAAATTATGGGAAACGACATGAATAAGATGTAGTATAGTAAGGGATATATGAATTCAAGATTTGAAGGTGAGGCAACGGATTTGAGAATGGTACAAGTAAAACCCTTAAAGGGGGGAAGCAAGTAAAGAGAATACGAGTGTAGAGATTGAAACGATGGACCCTAAGATGTAACAGATATAGACTCTAAAACAAAGAGTGAGAGTTACGTAGAAATGAGTCTAATAACTAGTAAATAAACGAACACAAATTGAGCAGGCATCTGAGACTATATCGAAAATTATTCGTGAAAACCTTGAACAACATGACATTGGGAGCAAATAACTTGAGGAATATCGTAAAGGATAGCGATGCTATATTGGAATAAAGGCGAGGGAATTGACAGTAGAGTCGTTTGTAAATGATATTGCGAGTTATAAGTGACAAATAAGAAGAGACATAAAGTTTTCTATAATAAGATATAAGATGTGATAATCAGAGGACTAATAAAGGAGAGAAAAGAGTATGACGGGATAAGTTACATCAGATAGACAAAAGAGTTTTGGTATAGTGAGATACGAAAAATAGAACGGACCAAAGGAAGGGAAGTTTACGAATAAGATTAAATGTTCGTACACGAATCACACAAGAACATTTATGTAACCTGTAAGTATTTACATATCGAGAATGAAACCAATGGGGTACGTAGAAAGAGGAGTAGGGGGTAAACAAGAATAGTGTATTTGTGATACTCCGGGTCAGTTGAGGGAGAATTTATGGTAAATTAAGTCGAAATGTTGAGTCGGAATTATCATTAAGGACAAATAGGACAATTACTCTGGATGTGATATAAGTATATGCTATATGTTTCCTACGATAGCCCTGAAGTGGGTTAGATTACTTACGAATTCTATAGGATCATTGAATAAAGGGGGTTTTACCAGAAGAATATTGCGCCTTGGAACTTTCATTTTTATATCATTGTGGTTATAGCGAATTTCCAACAGCTTACCAAAGGGTTATGAAATTCTCAAAAATTATGAAGTCTTGAATGAGTCGATGAGGGACACCTACGACAAGACATCTCGGATTGAATTTAGGTAGACTCTACATGTCACGACCCAACCCCGTGGGCCGCGACCAGTGCCCTAGCTGGGCACCTATACGTACCCGATACCCAAATTAGCATATTATCAGAATAATAATATAATAATATTAGTGGATGCTACAGAATTTATCAGAAAAAGCAGACTTGGCACACATAGGCCGATAAGGCCATCATAGAACAAAGTATCCCAAACATGTGTACAGAACCCACACCGATGTATCCACAGACCTCTACAGAACATATCATAATCATAAGACGGGACAGGGCCCCGTCATACCCTGAACAAAGTACATATCCAGATAGCAGTGACAGACTGTACCAAAAGATGGGCTCTGTAGAAGAGAGCGCCCCAAATAGCAGAAATAGGATCCTAAACGTGTGGATCAGCGAACCTGTCGTCAGTACCTGCGCGGCATGAAAACGCAGCCCCCGAAGAAAGGGGGTCAGTACGAAATATGTACTGAATATGTAAAGCGGAATCACAGAAGTCAAATCATAATGGTTACAGAAAATGAGTACAGAATCCAGAGTGTCAAATGCATATTTCCAAAACAGACAGAATGCGTACAGAAACATATATCATATCATATCATATCCGGTCCCTGCCACGAGACTCGGCAGACAGAATGTGGCCACCCTCCCGACGCTGGTGCCACTATACAGAGGAATCAGAAAAAGGGGCGTGGCCCCGTATCATATAATGTCATATCAAAATGGCCATACAGATCAGATCAGAATAGGCGGACATGGCACATCATACTCCACAGACCCATGTACGCGTATACCTGCCCCCTCACATCGGGACGCGGCGAACAATGCAGAGAATTACGCTTGACAACATATCCTGGCCCGGGCTCAGTGTGGGAAACATTGGGACATCCACGAATGGAGTAGTGAGAGACTAATGCAATTTAAAAATATCATAAATGTTTTCAAAGACTCGATGAAGCGTATCAAAGACAAACCAATCCAATGGAGTCGGACGGAATCATAATAAATGTATTTCGGATATCATAATAAATTACAGAAGTATAACTTTCCCGAAGTCATTCCGAGTGTCAAAATAATTTATAATATTTAACAGAATATTTAAAATAATATTCGTTAAGCGATTAGTAGGGTAATTAAAACATTTCTTTCAAAAATCGCTTAAAAAGGAAGCTTTAACACATTAGGGGCAAACCCGTAAATAGCGGGCCCGCCTTGGGACAAACAAGGCGGCGGGCTCAAATTGTGCCCTCTAAGCATATAGTATCACCTAAAAAGGTTATACAAACATTCTATGACTTTCTGAATAATTTAGAGCAAAATTGCATAATTTCAGAAAAAGCGTATCAAAATGGTTCAATTCTACTGAAGGAAAAACTGAAATTTTGTCTTGCGGATTCCGAGGGCCAAGAGGTCCTTCGAGGCCCGGATCCGACCCTAACACACTAGGGGCATGCCAAGGGAAGAATTGGGGTTGCTTTACATACCTTTCGCGCTCCTTAAGCCTTTCCAAACTCACTTCCCGTTTCGTCGAAAAACTGCAATTGGTCAAGTTTACCAATTGTGAATTATTAATGCCATTATTTCAACTTTAAGCATATTTGGCTACCGAAATTTCGGCAGCACTTCCCCTATACATATGACACCCCGAGAATTCAACTCGGCTATAAATCATCAACAACAACCCAAACGACAACAACAATATCAACAATGAACATTAAAACACAAATATCCTTCAACTAGTCATTTTTCTCACAAGTTGACATAATCTTCAATTCAACCCAACTTTCAACTAAGATCAATAATTTCATATTCAACAACCATCATGATCATCACCATATAGTTCTAGAAACATTTCATATCGTTTTCCTTAAGATATACACTCGATATACATGATATACAATCTTCCGCCAAAATCATAACTTATGCAAAACATCAAATCTTTGGCATACAACTTCATAACAAGTTTCCAACTTCCAAATTCATCAACCATAATCATAATTCACATCTTAACAACTCCATTTCCATAATATCACAAAATTATTCTAAAGTGACATAATCATCTACATTCCAACTTCAACCAAAATTCATTCAACTTTCATTCCCAATATAATTTCCATCATAACCACAACTAGAATGCAACATAAAATTCAACTCATATATGTATACAACATATATACACCCATGGCTACATATATATATACATACCCACTTTGCAAACTTCCTTATTTCCATAATTTCTACTCATTTCCACATACCACAACATAAACAAACCTTCATAACATAAGAAAAAAGAATTGATTCTTACCTTTTTCTACAAACTTCTTCACTTGAACAAGTTGTCAACTTGAAGAAATAAGTGCTCCTTCTTCCAAAACAATTACACCAAGTTGTAGAGGACACTTAATTTAGTAGGAATTCAACAAGAAAATAATTTTAGAGGCAAGATTTTGAGGGGTGATTTTTCTATGGCCAAACCCGAAATGCCCTCTTTTTGTTCTTGTTTTTCTCTTGTTTTTCCTCCTATTCTTTCTCTTGAAAGTTCTATGGAATTTGGATGATTAAGTGGTCTTTTATTCATTGACCACATGACTTAATTCCATGGGCTTGGATCCTTTTTATGGACCATGGCCGAATGGCTCCTCACTTGGGCCTGAATTTTTTTTTCATTTTTTTTGGGCCAACTCGGTTGGTCCCGAGTTGGGCCTAGCCCACTGACCTTTCGACCTTAAAACGTTCATATCTCCTTGTACCGACGTCACCTGGGAACCCACGACCTATGGATGGAAAGCTAATTCAATTATCTACAACTTCTATTTCAAGGTATTTTCGAAATTCCAAACTTACAATACAGTTTTTGCCCCCCAAAGTCAGGTCACCCGAAAACGTTTTCTTAAAAATATTCGTTTGGAGGGTTTCCACTTTGATTTGGTCCAAAGGTACTTCATGAGTTGTGTTTAACTTTACATATGTGATTCATATGACTTTTCAGATGTTCCAAAAAAAATCTCGGTATGTGGGCCCCACCCCAGCAGATGCTCCGAGGTTCAAAAATACGGGATATAACACTACAGATGTAAATCAATACCATTATCATGGTCACATGGAAGAAAGAAAGTGGGATAGATTTGCAAACCATGTAAGACTTAATATCATTATCGAGCAAGAAAAAGGATCGACAAGACATAGAGTTCCAAGTGACAAAAAACAAATTGGGTATTCTTAAAGGTGTGGCCAATGAAGGGCGTTATGAGCTTTGGCAAAAAGGGGAAGCTTAGTCCCCGATACATTGGGCCTTATGAGATTGTGCGCAGAGTAGGCAAAGTGGCTTACGAACTAGATCTACCTCCTGATTTGGAGTCAGTTCACCCAGTTTTCCATGTCTCGATGCTTCGTTAGTTGTCCTAATCGCGGAAACGGGAGTTACCTTAGGATATATGAGATTACATGTTCCTATATTATGGTTATAGGGGTTTAAGCCCATGAAATGAGTTATGGAAGGATTTAAGAACAAACAAATAAAGGAATTGAGTTTGTGGGAACTTTGGTAAAACTTGGAAAAACTTTCGGACAGAATTTTGGTCCAAATTGGTGGGGGCATATCTTCTAGAATATGAGGAGTTTTGGTGTGTTTCTTTTGTTCAAATTGAATTTCATCGAGTCTAGTTTCCAACGCAACAAACCGCTCATCAATGTGACATCTGAGTAAAAGGTTGTGGCTATTCTACGACAGACTGTCTGAGCAGAAAATTTTTGCGGACCATTTGACGGCCCGCAGGAATTTTGACGCCCCGCAGAAAATTCTGCGGTCCGTCAAATTGACACAGCCCAGCGTCAAATGGTCACAGTGACCCATATTTGACTGGGCCGTTCTACGGACCATTTTGACGGTCCGTAGGAATTTATACGGCCCGTCAAAATGGGCGCAAAATTGCCCGACGGGAGTTTAAGTTCCGCTTTATATATTTCATTCCACTTCATTTGGACATATTATTTTACCAAAAAAGATCCAAAAGCTCTCTAAAAACCCTCTCTTCCACTCCATAAACTAATCCAAGCCAAAATCCAAGAGAGATTAAATATCAATAAGCAAGAATCAAGATACCCATGTGCTAGAGGTCTTTCTAGGGTTAATAAGCTCCAAGAATTCTTTGGATATTGAAGCTAGGGTTTTCATATAAGTTAATAGCTTGCTCCAAATCTCATTCTTATGATATAAAAGGTTAGTTTTCATACTTATTACATATTATCAAGAATGTTTATTTGTTGAACAACTGGGTAGAAGGAAAAAATGGAAAATGAGTTCTAAATGTAGTTTTTATGATGTTTTTGAGTAGTAAGCTAACTTGAGTTGTGATTCTTAGTATAATATTTTCACGACCCAAACCGATGGACCATGACTAGTGCCTGACCTGGGCACCCATATATGACCCACTAGATATAATCAGACTGAAATTGAAAACAATGTGGCACTCTGTAAAAAGCATGCTGTGAACTCATCATATCATACATCGGAAAGAACCTGTCTCCTGAGAAGTCACAGTTAACCAAAACATAACAAATATGCAAGCCGACAGGGCTGCCACCATACACGGGGACGTCCAAGACGATCAACATCGATATAGCTGAACAAACCGCATATACACAACCCACATATGTCTACAGACCTCTAAGAGTATAACAAGTCTACGTCAAAAGGGTCTATACCAAAATAACTCAAGCTCCGGAACAATGGTGCTCTCCAAGCAGCAGCGCAGAAGTCCTAAACCGGAGCATCACTAAACTGAGTGTCTGTACCTGTGGGCATGAAACGCAGCCCCCGAAGAAAGGGGGTCAGTACGGAAAATGTACTGAGTATGTAAGGCATGAAGTACAATAATGAAGATCATGTCTGAGTAGAAGATGACAGGAGACAAGTATGATAATCAAGGATACCAATGCATCTATGCCTTATGAGATGAGGGTCGTGCATATATATAACATACCGTACCTGACCCTCTAGTAAGGGACTCGATGAAATCATCATATATATACCGTACCCGGCCCTCTAGTGAGGCACTCGGTGAAATCATCATAAATATACAGTACCCGGCCCTTTAGTGAGGGACTCGGTGAAATCATCATATATATACCGTACCCGACCCTCTAGTGAGGGACTCGGTGAAATAATCATACATATACCGTACCCGGCCCTCTAGAGAGGGACTCGGTGAAATAATGCAATGAAACTGTGCACGAATACGTACCCGGCCCGGGACTCGGTGAATGATATATTAACGGTATGCACGAGTAGAATATCATGAGCAACCATATGCAAACTAAATCATCATCCGAGACTCAATAGAATAATCAGAATGAACCAACACTTGAGAATCAAGGACAACTATCATGTCAAGTACCACTGAGAACTAGAATTCATTGAAGTCATGTATGTACGTCGTTCGCTCACTTTATGTAATTCATACCAAGAAGAGGGAAGGGATAACTTTACATACACCTTGGATCCTTTAGAGGTAGAGTCATCATCAATGAATAAAATTGAGAACATCTAGAAGTAGCTCCACATTTTCATATTCGCTTTGAAATCATAAACACAAAATCATCATTATCATTGTCGCCATCATAAAATCATTCTTATCCTCCACATCATGAGAAGCTTTAAGAACCATGGACTTTTAGTTTTTGAAAACAAGAAGGTTGCGGAAACATTTATGAAATCATACCATAGGAATCATGCCTTTGAAAGAAAGGGACAAGCCTTAACATACCTTTTTGGTCGCCTTAACTCTAACTATTCAAAGCTTGGCCTCCCAGGCTAGTAAATCTATATTCAAGAAAATTTATACTATTGTTAGACTCATCTTCATAGGCCTGTCTTAAGCCCTCAAACTAACTCTTTCTAGAATCTGCTGAAATTTCAGCAGCATCTCCCCTATTTATATGCCTAGCCCAAAATTATAATTCAGCAACTAACAACAACAACAACAACGATAATCACATCATTTTCAACACCAATATGTACCATAAAACACCCCACACGATGTTTCCCAATTTCCACAACCAACCAACTCGCTATACAATTATTTAACGATTTTATCTCCGTCAATAAACCTTAAATAATATCAAAAGAGAAAGATTCATACCTCTTTTCTTGTTGAGACAGCAATACCCTCAATATCCACGCTAAAATCCACCGCAAAACAATACTAGGATCACAACCATGCGTTACCCGGACCTAAACCACTACTCCGCGACTTAAAAATTGCTCACTTTTTGTTTCCCTCTCTCTCTCTCTCTTCAATTTCTGGAAATTTCTTGCAAAATCTGGTGAAAAAAAAGAGGTTCCAACCGGGTCAAATTCGGGTCGGGGTCACTGTAGCAGCACTGTAGCAGTCGGTTCTGTAGCAGTACTGTAGCACGCGTTTCTGCTCTGTCAGCTGAACTTGTAACGTCCATAATTCACTACTCCGATGTCCTATCGATGAGCAGTTTGTTGATTTGGAAACTAGACTCGACGAACTTCATTTTAGAATTTTGTTTCACCTCAAAACACTTCATATGCTAAGAGATATTCATCCCCCAAGTTGGACCAAAATTTTCACACAAAACATTACCCATCCTTTCTCCGAAGTCGTACTACTTCATTCCTTCCACTCATTTCCTTATAAAACCTTCCGGTATACCTTATATACATCCTTCACTCATTAAATATATTTAATAATTCTTGATCCTAATATTCCCAAGTGGTTTTACTTAACCCTAACTCAACGTACTTATGTTTCAAATTTGATAAGTGCTTCTTCAAAGATACGGGGTGTAACAAATATGGGTAAAATATTGCTATGGAAAGTAATAATGGTGATGAAGACGCATTATATGAAAATGTGCAAAAATGGGCATGAATTTGCTAGCATAAGTTGAACACGAGGATGAATTTTGAAAGCTAAATCGAATATGAATACTCGATTATGATATTGTGGATATTATGGTGGTTATTTGGGAGTTTTTTTGTGATATAGTGGAAGCTGATGATGTCACGACCCGACTAGGGGCCGCAACGGGTACCCGGAGCAAATTACCGAGCACCGCTCACCCTACTGCTTGTCTTGCTCATTTAATACTCTTTTATCAATTTTACATACCAATTGTAGGAAAATCATATTTAATCAAAACATAAATACTTTACATACATTTGCCTCTCGGCCATCAAAATAATATACATACATATGAAAACATCTTGTGAGACCATCTAACCCACACTGCGTATCTACGAGCCTCTACTAACATAATGAATACATAGACGGAACAAGACTCCGTCATGCCCAAAATATGCATATATGAATGTACATCAAAAGAATAGCCATAAGCACCTCCGAATAATGGAGTGCTATCTATCAGCTGACAGTTACTGAGGACCTGGGCCAAGCTCTCCTCCCTGTCTACCTGTGGGCATGAACACAGCGTCCGAAGAAAGGACGTCAGTACGAATATTGTACCGAGTATGAGAGGCATACATAATGAAAGGAGACATCAATAATATGGGGATAACATCAACATGAGACATCTGGATCTGACTGATAATCATAAATGAAGTAATGCATGCTATCTTACTCATACTCATCATCATAACATGTATGCATCATATGCAAGCTGCCCATCCAAGTCGGAACGGTGTAATAATCAATAATATTAGCCCGCGTCCAGGCCTCCCGCGTCCGGGGTACCATCTCATGCCGCCCACTAGTGGTGTCTGCCCATGCCCGAAGGTTATGGTGTATCCGTATAGCTGCCCGCCTTGGCGGTGACTGCCCGGCCAACTAGGCACGGTGTGAAATGCTCATGACATGCTTAACGTAAATACTCATAGTAATATGCTTATCATAAAATACTTATCTTATCATAATGAGTGTATAAGGCTCATGATCAACTTTACTCTATCGGGGTGACGTAAGGTCGTGATCCCCCGGTTACATTATGGAACCATTATGGACATTCTGCCTCACCTTGAAAGGACTAGTACATAAGGTGAGTGTAGGCAAGGAATAACATCATCATCATTCTAGTGTCATCATATCGTATAACTTATCTCATATAGACATTCATAGGTATAAGCTTTTAACTTCTTAGAATGTAAGAACTCATGAAAGGAATAGGGATTCAAGCTAAAAGATTCATGCCATTAGAAAGAAGGACTAGCCTCACATACCTTGGTCGTTTAGCTAAGATATCGCTCACTTGTTCTCCGTCGATATCACGTCGTTACCTTCACAAGAGAATTCGTATCAACATTAGTAAACTAACTATAAGAACGCATCGCTAATCCTAGGAAAAGTTGGGCAGCGTCTCCTTTGCTCATACTACTTTTATCACGTTCTATATCAACTCTCAATATTCATAATATTATTCGCAATATCATAATCGACAATCGTCATTTACGTACATTTGGCAAAATCCACCATTTTCCTCCAATTTTCCCTTATTTCTACTTCTAGCTCATCCTTGCGTTTTCATGCATTTAATGATTGTTTCATGATATAAACATCATTTATAACGTATTTGTACTCACAACACTTCAACATTCGTAATTCAATTCCACTATCATTCACTTATGTCACTACTTACTCAAAAATGACCCACTTCCTATGTTCTTCTACATTTCAAGTGTCTAAGCTTTCCAATACTTCAAAAAACATGGAATAATCATGAAACTTACCTTGGATGATGGTTGAACAATCCTTAAGTTGAAATACTTCAATTAAACAAAACCCTAGTTCCACCCTTTGTGGGATTCCTTGACTTAGATGATCCTTTATTGTGTTCTTACACTTGATTTCATGAATTTGGTGGTGTTGATCTTAATGGTTCCTTTGATCCTTTTGAATTCTTGTGGAGGAAGTATTTGGAGAGTTCTAGAAGTCTCTTGAGTTGGTTGAATGAATAATGAATTAAAATGAGGCTTAAGCCCCCTTTAAAAATCACAAAATCTGATCTTTAATGAATTCTTGTCGGGATGAACAGTGGTCGTAAACCACCATATACGGACCGTATTTTGATTTACGGTCTGTCTTCCATGGCCGTATTTAATCATTTCAAAAACAGAAAGTTTTGGCTGAGGAACATGGCATTTTACGACCTGGTTTACGGTCCGTAAACCAGTTTACGGGCCGTAAACTGGGTCGTATTTAACCATATCAACACTGGGCAGAACTTGATATTTTTGGCAAGCTGAAAGACGATTGCACTATACGGTCCGTAAATCACTTTACGGGCCGTATAGTGCCATATACGACCACTGGACTGAAAATTTTCCGCGACTTTCTTATTTCCAAAAATTCTTAATTAGCCATTCCCGACATAATAAAACATCATTCACTCAAGCCCTTCATAGTTCTACTCATCACACAAGTACGAAAAAATTTCCGAGGTGTAACATTCTTCCCCCCTTTTGGAACATTCGTCCTCGAATGTTCGACACTCGGGGATTCTGGAAAATTTTTGCCAGAGTTTCCTTTGTAATTTGGACACTACCTTCCCATTACAACAACCCACAATATCTTCGCCTCACAGGGCTATATCACAATATCAACACATTTATGGCCACACATGACCAAAAACATAAAATTAAAACATACATACCTTACATCATCGACGTCTCATCTTGAATCTCTTCTGGGGATTGGAACAAATGGGGGTACATAGATTTCATCTTCTCCTCCGCTTCCCAAGTCATTTCTTCCCGATTATTGTTCCGCCATAGAACCTTAACTGAAGCAACCTCTTTATTCTGAAGCCTTCGTACTTGTCTATCCAAAATGGCAATGGGCATTTTCTCGAATGTTAGCTTCTCTGTTACTTGAACATCATCAACCGGAACTATTCTTGTTGGGTCTCCAATACACTTGCGGAGCATCGAAACATGGAATACTGGATGCACGAATTCGAGCTCTGAAGGCAAGTCCAATTCATAGGCTACTCGACTCACCTTGCGAATGATTTGGTAGGGTCCGATATATCTGGGACTTAGCTTTCCCTTCTTGCCAAATCTCATCACTCCCTTCATCGGTGATACCTTCAGGAACACCCAATTGCCCACTTGAAATTCCAAGTCTCGTCGGCGATTATCTGCATAAGACTTTTGGCGACTTTGAGCTGTTACCAGTCGGTCTCGAATCACTTTAACCTTTTCAATTGCTTGTTGGATCAAGTCGGGGCCTATCAATTGTACTTCTCCGGTTTCAAACCATCCAACCGGAGATCTACATTTCCTTCCGTACAAGGCTTCATAGGGAGCCATTTGAATACCGGAATGATAGCTGTTATTATAGGCAAATTCAATAAGAGGCAAATGCTCATCCCAACTACCACCAAAGTCCAGCACACACGCTCGTAGCATATCTTCCAAGGTCTGAATAGTACGCTCGGCTTGTCCGTCGGTCTACGGATGGAACGTCGTGATGAGCTTAACTTGAGTACCTAGACCTTCTTGAAAGGACTTCCAGAACTTGGCTGTGAACTGCGCCCCTCTGTCTGTGATAATGGCCAAAGGAATACCATGGAGTCGTACAATCTCCTTGAGATATAATTTAGCATAATCTTCCGCTGAATATGTGGTTTTGATAGGGAGAAAATGGGCTGCTTTTGTGAGTCTGTCCACGATCACCCATATAGAATCATGCTTCCTTCGTCGTGAACGGGGTAATCCTACCACAAAATCCATGTTAATTTCTTCCCATTTCCACGTAGGAATCTCAATTGCTTGCAATAAGCCTCCTGGTTTTTTATGCTCGGCCTTCACTTGCTGGCAATTTGGGCACTGTGCTACAAATTCTGCTATGTCTCGCTTGATGCCATCCCGCCAATATATCAATTTGAGATTGTGGTACATCTTGGTTGCACCTGGATGAATAGAATACCGGGAATAATGTGCTTCCTCTAAAATCCGTTGGCGCAAGTTTGCTACATTCGGTACACATAACCTGTCTCGATATCTAAGAACCCCTTCTATGGAAACTTCAAATGGAGACTTTTCCTTTTTCTGAGATAGATCTCGATAGTGGCTTAACTGAGGATCTTCATATTGTCGTTCCTTCACTTCTAGATTCAATGATGAAACTGTGGGGTCATTGATGCTAATACTTGCATCTCCTGAATCAATTGGCCGTACGCCGAGACTTGCTAACCGATGGACCTCACGAACCATTTCTCGCTTTTTCGAAGGAACTCCACATAAACTACCCATCGATCGGCGGCTAAGTGCATCTGCTACTACATTCGCCTTTCCTGGATGATATAGAATGTTCACATCGTAATCCTTCAGTAATTCTAACCATCGCCTTTGCCGCAGGTTCAACTCTGTTATATCCCGTGTTTTCGCACATTTGGAAAATTAGAAATAATCTTGACTGGTATGAAATAAAGTCATAATTGATTACATCTAGCACTTGAGTTGTTTGTAAAAGAATATTAATGTGAAAGTGTCGGGGAAGGCTAAGGGCAAAAATTGGAATTTCGGAAATTAGTTTCGGGATTTGTAAAACAAGGATTTAAATCCATTGGGCCAAGAAATATTGATGAGAAATGAGGTCCAAATAGGGGGGGGGGGGGGTGGCCGGCCATAAGGCCAAGCCCACCCAACCATTTTAGTCAATTTTCCCATGTGCTAATACTAATAATATAGTGGTCTTTATCCCTTAGAGCCTTCAAGAAATTAGAAGAAGAGAAAGAATAAAGCACAAGAGAGAAAAAGAAAGAGGAGCTCTCGGGTTTGGCCATGGAAAATTGACCCTCAAAAATCTTGTGCCAAAAATTGATATCTTGTGATTTTCCTACTAATTCAAGGTTCCTTCTCAACTTGGTGTAGTTGGCTTGGAAGGAAGAGGTCTTGGTTCATCAAAGTGATCACATACTCAAGTGAAGAAGATTTGAGAATAAGGTAAGAATTCATCCCTTATTATTGTGTTATGAAGTTTTGTTTGTGTGGTAGTATGTAGAAATGAGTTGAAAGTATAGAAATATGGAAGATTTCAAAGTGGGTATGGAATATAGAATGAGGCCGTGTGTGTATATATGTTGTATAATTATGGTGAGTTGAAATTATGTTATATTCTAGTTGTGATTGTGGTAAAATGCATATTGGGAATGAATTTAGTTGAAGTTGGTAAGGTGGTGTTTGGCCGTGTGGTTTGGAGTGTGTGGGATGGAAATGGATTAAATTTGTTTAATGTGTTAGTTGTGTTATTATGATGATTGCAATGTATATGGAGATAAAATGATATAAGTTTGTATTGAAATGGAATGTAGAAGCTTATGTCGTTTTAGTACGATTTTACGACATTATGTAAATGAAGTTATTAGGTTGCTAAATTATAATGATCATTGATAGATTTGGAAGTTGGAAACATGTTATGAATATGTATGCCAAAGATTAGAAGTTTTGGATGAAATATGACTTTGGCGGAAAGTTTGCATATTATATATATCCTGTGTATAATTTAAGGAAACGATATGAAATGCTGCTAAACTATGTCGTGGTGATCTAGATTGATGATGAATGTGAAATCATTGAGATTAGTTTGAAAGTGAAGGTTATGACATTGTATTGAAAAGATGGCTAAATAAGTTATATTGCGTTTATAGTGGTTGTTGTTGTTGTTGATGTTTGTTGTTGGGTTGTTGTTGATGGTTTTGAGCCGAGTTGAATTCTCGGGGGTGCTATATGTATAGGGGAGGTGCTGCCGAAATTTCGGTAGACATATATGAGTTAAGTTGAATTCGTGTAGCATCAATAACTCACAATTGGTAAATGTGACCATTTGCAGATTTTCGACGAAACGGGGAGTGAGCTTGGATAGGCGTGCAAAGCTCAAAAGGTATGTAAAGCTACCCCGATCCTTCTTTTGGCATGCCTAAGTGTATTAGAATCGGATTCGGGCTTCGAAAGATTTTCTGCCCATCGGAATCCGCAATTGAAAATCTCGCTTTTTCCTTTAGTAAGATTGAGCCCTTTTGGTTTGTATTCTTGAAAATCATGCATACTTTCCCTAAACTACTTGGAAAGCTATAGAACGTCCGTAGAAACTTTGTAGGTGACCCCATAAGTTTAAAATATGTAATTTGAGCCCACCGCCTTGCTTGTCCCGAGGTGGGCCCGCTATTCCCGGTTTTGCCCTTATTGTACTCTAGTCTTACTTTCGAGCGATTTTTGAAAGAAATGTTTTGACTACCATTCTAATTACTTAACATACATTGTTTTAAATATTCCATTAAGTCTGATAAATTGTTTTGACACTCGGAACGACTTCAGAAAGGTTATACTCTGTAATTCACTATGATATCCGAAACTCATTTATTATGATCCCTTCCGACTTCTTTGGATTGGTTTGTTTTTGATATGCCTCATCGAGTCTATGGAAACATTTATGATATTTTAACTGCATTAGTCTCTCACTACTCCATTCGTGGATGCCCCAATGTTTCCCACACTGAGCCCGGGCCAGGATATGTTGTCAAGCGTGATCCTCTGCATTGTTCGCCGTGCCCCGATGTGAGGGGGCAGGTATACGCGTACATGGGTCTGTGGAGTATGATGTGCCATGTCCGCTTGTTCTGATATGATTTGCTATGGCCATTTGATATGACATATTATGTTCGGGGTTATGCCCCTATTCTGATTCTTCTGTGTTGTGGCGCCAGCGTCGGGAGGGTGACCACGTTCTGTCTGCCGAGTCCCTTGGCAGGGGCCGGATTTGATATGACATATGTTTCTGTACACACTCTGCATGTTTTAAAAATATGTATCTGATACTTTGGGTTTTTCTGTTTACTTTCTGTACGTTCTGTACCAGTTATGATTTTGTTTCTGTAATTCAGGCTTTACATATTCAGTACATATTTCGTACTGACCCCCTTTCTTCGGGGGCTGCGTTTTCATGCCGCGCAGGTACCGACGACAGGTTTGCTGATCCGTCCGTCTAGGATATCTTTTCTGCCATTTGGAGCGCTCTTTTATTCAGAGCCCATCTTTTGGTACAGTCTGTCATTACTGTATATGTATATTCTCGTTCATGGGTACGATGGGGCCCTGTCCCGTCATATGATTCTGTCGGTCTGTTTAGAGGTCTGTGGACATGTTTGTGGGTTGGGGTCTTTCTGCACAGATACGTGTATATGTTGTGTTTGGGCGATCCCATTCGCCGCGGCGGCCGGTCCGCATATGTTTAAATGTTGCTTCGTTGGCCCTGTATGGTCCTTTGTTGGTATTTTCTGCGTGCAGGGTATATGGGATAGTCCGTAAAACAAAGGAAACTCTGCCGAAATTTTCCTGGAAATTATCTAAATACCAAATAAAGCCTTGTCGGCTTCTGCTATATACTTGAATGCGTTTGATAGAACTTGAGATAGCATTTGATAGACGTGTCGGGTGTCCAGACCAGGCACTAGTCACGGCCTACGGGGTTGGGTCGTGACAAACTCCTTCTGTTTGAAAATATATTGAAGGCTTTTGTGATCCGTATAGATGTCCACGTGCACACCATATAAGTAGTGTCTCCATATTTTCAATGCATGAATGACCGCAGCTAGCTCAAGATCATGAGTGGGATAATTCTTTTCATGTTTTTGCAACTGTCTCGAAGCATATGCAATAACTTTCCCATTCTGCATCAATACACATCCTAATCCCACACCGGAGGCGTCACAATATACTACATAGCCATCTGATCCTTCTGGAAGTGTTAGCACTGGCGCTGAGGTCAACCTGTTTTCAACTCTTGGAAGCTACGCTCACAGGCATCACTCCACTGGAATTTAGCCGACTTCTGGGTTAACTTTGTCAATGGGGCTGAAATAGATGAGAAGCCCTCTACAAATCTTCTATAGTATCCTGCTAACCCAAGGAAACTACGAACTTCCGTGGGTGTCGTAGGCCTTGGACAAGTATTCACCACTTCTATTTTCTGAGTGTCGACTCGAATACCATCATCTGAAATAATATGACCCAGGAATGCAACAGAATTAAGCCAAAACTCGCACTTTTAAAACTTTGCATACAATTCTCGATCTCGAAGAACGCCAAGAACAATCCTTAGATGATCTGTATGTTCTGACTCTGTGCGAGAGTACACCAAAATATCGTCGATGAACACTATCACAAAAAGGTCCAAGAACGGCCTGAACACATTATTCATTAAATTCATGAACACTGCCGGGGCATTCGTCAACCCGAACGACATTACTCGAAACTCGTAGTGACCATATCTTGTCCTGAACGCAGTCTTGGGAATATCTGCTTCCCTAATTCTCACCTGATGATAACCCGATCTCAGATCTATCTTGGAGAACCATTTAGCGCCCTGTAATTGATCAAACAAATCGTCGAATCTGGGAAGAGGGTATTTATTCTTTATTGTCACCTTGTTCAACTGCCTGTAGTCGATGTACATTCGTAGAGATCCGTTTTTCTTCTTTACGAACAGGACTGGTGCTCCCCACGACGAAGAACTAGGCCTTATAAACCCCTTCTCAAGTAAATCTTTTAGCTGTGCTTTTAGCTCTTTCAGTTCTGCTGGAGCCATTCGATACGGAGGAATAGAAATAGGCTCGGTGTTTGGTAATACATCAACAGCAAAGTCGATTCCCCTTTCTGGAGGAAGACCTGGAAGTTCATCTGGGAATACGTCTGGAAATTCGTTCACCACCGGAACAGATTGGAAAGTTGGCGGCTTTGCCTCTGTATTATGACCCCGGACTAGATGATAGATGTAACCTTTTGTTATCATCTTCCTCGCCTTGAGGTAGGAAATAAACCTACCCTTTGGGGATGCCGTATTACCTTTCCACTCAAGTACGGGCTCTCCCGAAAATTAGAATCGAACTACCTTGGTCCGGCAGCAAACATTAGCATAACACGATGCCAACCAATCCATACCCATAATTACATCGAAATCTATCATCTCTAGTTCAATCAAATCCGCTGTCGTCTGGCGATCACATATAATGACTACACAGTCCTTATATACTTGTCTCGCTATTACGGGATCACCAACCGGAGTGAATACCTCGAAAGGTTTAATCGGCTCGGGTCTCACCCCAACACAATCAGCGATATACGGAGTAATATATGAGAAAGTAGAACCCAGATCAATCAGAGCATATACATCACGGGAAAGTCTAGTCAAGGTAACTGTGACGACTTTTGGGGAAGACTCAAGATCCTGCCACCCAGCTAAAGCATACACACGGGGCTGAACAACACCTGGAGTAGATGCTCCCCCTCTACCTCTGCCTCTGCCTGCTGTAGTCTGAGGAGTCTGTGTTGTCGGCCGAGCTGACGAAGAACCCGCTACTGAACCTGTGGGCTGAGTCCCCGCTCTATCTCTCACGTAGGGGCAGTCTCTCATCAGATGACCAACCTGCCCGCAAGCATAACAAGCATCCGAACCCTGACGACACTGTCCGGAATGCAATTTACCGCACTGGCTACACCGCGGTACTGGAGGTCTCCTCTAGCTAAAGTCTCCCCTAGACTGCGAATCTGAGGCCTTCGAACTCTGCCCCTGGCCTGACTGAAAAGAACGGTCAAATCTCCTATCCGAGAATCTGGGAGGTGCACTGGTCACTGTTGTTATATCTCGCATTTTGTACGTTGGAATATTTTTGAGCTGGTTGTAACGAGTTAAGAGCAAGGCTACTCTTTCAACTTTGTGTTAAGGCATAAGTCACTTATGAATTTATGGGATGGAGATACTAAGGAAAATTTGGGGTTAAAAGTGGAATTACGGAAAATAATATTTCATGAAAAATGGGACCAAAAATGTATTATGGGAAGCTAGATATTTCATGAGAAATTTGGGGGCCAAAAGTGAAGTTTTGGAAGTTTTATTTCATGAAAAAAATGGTCATGTGGCCTTGCATGTGACATGTGGGCCATGGCCACATGGATGGCTAATACATGATATTTAAAAGATGACTTAGTCATCTTATGTTCATTCCAACACTTGAGAGAAATCAAGAAAGATCAAGAAGCTTTGAGAGAACAAAAAATAAGGGCCAATTTCGGCCAAGAACAAGAGAGAACAAGACCAAGATTTGGCCATCAAAAAAATTGTTTCTCCAAGCAAACCTACTAATTGAAGGGTGCTCATTAACGTGGAAGTGTTATTGGAAGCGTTAGATTATCCGTTTTTGTCCGTGGCTAACTGTAGGCAAGTTGAGAAGTTGAAGAAGAAAGGTGAGTTCTAATCTTGTTTTATGTGTTATGAATGGTTTATATGTGTTGTAGCATGATAAAAAAGGAAGAAATTTATGATAGAAACCAAGTTGGAGTTGAGGCCGTGTATATGGGTTTGGCCGAGTGAGTGTGTATTGTGTCAAAAACAATGAATTAATTCTAATTTGCATGTTTTGAATACTGTAATGTGAAGAAAAGAATGAAAACCAGCTTTGTGTGTATGTATGATGTTGGTCGAATGCCCCCCCCCCCCCCCCCCTTTGTGTAGTTGAGAATGAATAAGTCGTCGTTAGTATTTTAGTTGTCGTCGTTGTGGATTCTAGGAAGAAAAAAAAAATGCAAGCTTAATGACTCAAAGTGATGTTGTGGTGGTTATGGGTTGTTTTGGAAGTTAATGTGAATTTTATGTAATTTTTGTATTTATGAGAATTTCATTGTTAATGTGTGGATTAATGATATAAGTTATGAATTTGGAAGGAAAGAAGATGTTTGGTGTTGTTCTTGGGTTTGGGAAGGAATTCGGGTAAATTGGAGCCTTGTTTGGGTTGTTCGGAAAATTGTGTGAATTGCTTAAAATATTCTTGAATATCGTTTAAATGGTTTTGGATTAGTAATCAAGTGTATAAACGTTGATATTAGTTTGATAATGTGAAGTTGGGATGTAAGTTGTTGCCTTATGTAGAAAAGAGGATTATCTAGGTTATGGTGCGTTTTGTGATAACTGTTGATGTTGTTGGATTGTTGGGTTGTTGTTGTGGATATATTGAGCCGAGCTAAGTCTCGGGGGTGATATATATATAGGGGAAATGATGCCCAAATTTTTGTAGACAAGTGGTGAACTAAAGATTTGAATGCTAAAAGTCTTACTTTTGACAATTGGCAAATATGACCATTTGTAGATTTTGGGCGAAACGGGAATTGAATCTGGACGAGCGTAAGGCGCAACCAAGGTATGTAAAGCCTTCCCCTTCATTCTTTGGCATGTTCTAAACATCCTAGGCTTGGACGTGAGCCTTAGATACGACTCTGCTCTTCGAAATCTGAGATTGGAATTCGCCCATTTCTTTCAGTAAGATTGAACTAGTTTCTTAAAATTTGTCGTTAAAGTAAACTTTATGTATGCAACTTTCCTAAACGGAGTCGGGATGCCTCAAAATGATCATGGACGACCTCATAAGGTCTATTATCCGTAATTTACGTACGCCACCTCAATTTGGTCCGAGGAGGGCCCACAGAGACCCGATACTTTCCGTATGGCTTTAATTGACTTATTTCTGTCCGGTCTTCACAGGAAACATCTGGATCAGTATTTTGTTCACTATGCGACAAATGTTATGGCTATTTGTATAAGTCTTATAAATAATTTTGACATCTAGAACGCTTTTGGAAATCTTATTCTGATGTAGTCTGTCGTGCCATCCCAAATGACGTATATGCGTATATTATGAGTATTGTCCGATTACTTTGATTTGACCCACCGTTTGGCCTACTTCAGTTTCATTGAGTCTGTATAATGATCTGTATGCATATGGTTTCGCATTAGTCTGTTCGTGTATGCCTCAACGCTTCCTTCACTGCGCCCGGGCCAGGTTCTGTTATTCGTGCACATTCCACTGCATTGTTCACCGCGTCCCTCGGTGTGCGGGCCGGGATCTGTTTACATCTGTATATGATCTGATGATGGGTATGGGGATGGCGTCCAGGATGGCATATGATCTGATCTGTCTGTCCACCGCGTCCCGTACTAAGAGGGTCGGGTTCTGTTACCGCGTCCCTCACTAGAGGGCCGGGATCTGATATATGTATGTATATGTTATCTGTATCTGTATAAGCTTATGACTCTGCATGCATGATTCTGTCTGTTACACTTCTGTCTGTCTGATTGGATTATGAATCTGTCCGTTACATTTCTGTTTGTCTGATTGGATTATGACTCTGTCCGTTACACTTCTGTCTGTCTGATTGGACTACGATCCTGTCCGTTACACTTCTGTCTGTCTGATTAGATTACGACTCTGTCTGTTACACTTCTGGTAATCTGATTCGGAAAATGATGTTGTCTGCGTCACTTATGTATGTCTGATCCGGACCATGACTCAGTCTGTTACACTTTTGTACCTCTGGTTCTGATTACAATTATGTCAGTCGCATTTTGTGCCCCTGATCCGTACGGTGATTCTGCCAGCTAAACTCTGTATTTCTGTTTCGGATTCGGGTTTGATTCTGTCCGCTATATTTCTGTACTTCTGGTCCCGATTATGATTATATTTGTTACATTTTCGCTTTACATACTCGGTACATTTTCCGTACTGACCCCCTGTTCTTCGGGGGCTGCGTTTCATGCCGCGCAGGTACTCCCAGATGAGCTGAAGTTATTATAGAAGATGTTCCAGCGGAGTTGGCGAACTCCATTTGCTCCTGGAGTGCTGCTGAGTCAGAGTTTGTATGTTATGGTTTCTGGACTTATGTTAGAGACTTTGCAGACAGTGTAGTGGGTATTGGTTGTCAGTCTGTAAGCGGCTCCGTCAGCCGATATGTCGGTCTTTGTTATATACTGAATTTTGTATTATTGTAGAATTGTTCGGCTTGGAAGCTCCGAGAAAGAATATTTCTGGAAAAAAAAATTACTATGTATTTTATCTTAGTCGATTTAAAAAGTTTGATGTGATTTTATGTGCAGCAGTTGTCTGAGGGTTCGCTCGGCCCTAAGTAAGGGTCGGGTGCCCATCACACCCTAGTAAGGTCGGGGTGTGACAGAGTGGTATCAGAGCAGGTCTGTCCTAGGGGTTGTCTGCAAAGTCGTGTCCAGTAGAGTTCTGTTTATGGTGTGTAGCGCGCCACATTTATAAACAGGAGGCTACGGGGCATTTAGGAATTGTTGACCTTCTTTCTGTCTCAGATCGTGCGATAGATCCAAGTCATAGGCGAATGAAATTCCATCTGTAAGCCTTACCTACGACGGTAAGAGGCAAATGACGATATGGAAAGGTCAGAAGGGCAAGTCTGGAAATATTCGTTCTGTTACCTGAAACCGAAAGTCCTGGGCGGCTAGGATGTGACATATAGTCGTATGCTCTGTAAGGTACTGTTGGTATGTTCTGCGTACAAATTTCGAATGATAAGAATTTATAAAGGTGGTACGGAAGACCGAAAAGGGTAAAATAGTAATTGCACGAGAAAGAACATGTTAAGAATATGTCTCGGAATCTATAAAACTTTGACTTGCTCCAGATTATGTAGTAAAGGACATACGAGGAAGTGGACGTGATTATATCAGCGTTAAGGCACCGAAACGCACCAAGGTTTCGAGGTTAAGCGTGCTCAGGTGGGAGCAATCTCAGGATGGGTGACCCCCCTGGGAAGTATGCAAGAATTTTACATATATTCCGGTATAAGAGGCGAAAGGAAAGTTAAAGTAGCCGGAGTGAAATTAGAATATGCGAGATGGTTGGAGACCATAAAAGGCCACACAGCACGCAATCGGTTAGATTAGAGAAGAGGCGGAATGGACGCCACAGCTTTGGAATTAGAATAGGCTCGAACGATGTTTGGAGATAATGTGTGGCCTAGTTGAAAATAATTATGTATACACATATGAATGCGTATGATGCCTTATCTGTGATTGTACTAGTGAACACGTTTGTCCCCACGACCGGTGCTAGAATGCGAAAGGTACCAATCGAATAAGGGTGTCGGACTCCAAGTAACAATAGCAAAGGTAAATGGTGCAAATGTTATGGGGTAGGCTGCTGTTATTTTCTCTATTTATTAAGACTGGAAAGTTCCAGTACAATGATATTTGGAAAGGAAAGAGAGTAAGTAAAGGAAAAGCAAAAAGGTCAAACATTGGAAGGAAGCGAAAGGTAGGAAACATGACCGAGCAGAACCTCCAGAAAAGGAACGACGATTAACGCACGGGACTATTTGGGTAACTGCAAGCATGGACACGTGAAAAAGGATAAGTGTGGTTACATGAAACGAGGGAAAGGTGTTTGAGGTTTAAAAATTGACTTAAGCAAGCTAGGCCAAAGGAATCGTGACCACGACAAGAAATATGAAGTAAGAAATGGAATGATAAAGCTCTGTGAAAATGCTGGGAGATTTAAACTCCCGAAAGGGTATATAAGGAAAATAGATGGCGTGGTTAAGAAGAATCATGAGTAAGTAAGCCAAATAAGTGAAAAGGTTAATAGTGGACGAAAAGGTGTAGGAATATTGATAAGAACGATGGGGTAGACAAAACCTATGGTAAGAAGTTTCGGTATGTTATGCGTAGATTTCGGAAGTAAGACGAGAAATGAAATATAATCGAAAATGAGGATACTCGAAGATTGTGACATATAAAGGACCCCTTAACATGTCGGCACACTAAAAGAATAATGGAGAGAATGATAAGGACTAAAAGGGATATTTCGGATGATGGCGACTATTGTATATATGTTTGGTTTAGAATTTCTTTTGGAAGAAAGAAGGAACACAGCGTCTGTGAAAGAGCGAAAAGGATTCGTCGGTTACAAGAAGATAGTTCATGGCCCAGTGACTGTGGGGAATATGAGAAAATACGCTATGAAAGTATACGAATCAGTGACGTGAAGAATTACTCAATCATATTTGTAAAGAACCCATATCGGAAGGTCAACAAAGGATAACTGTAGGAAGAACTCCCCCGGCATGTTACAAGACCCTATGTGACTAGTTGAACATTCGAGGACGAATGTTCTAAAGGGGGGGGAGAATGTTATATCTCGCATTTTGTACGTCGGAATATTTTTGAGCTGGTTGTAACGAGTTAAGAGCAAGGCTACTCTTTCAACTTTGTGTTAAGGCATAAGTCACTTATGAATTTATGGGATGGAGATACTAAGGAAATTTTGGGGTTAAAAGTGGAATTACGGAAAATAATATTTCATGAAAAATGGGACCAAAAATGTATTATGGGAAGCTAGATATTTCATGAGCAATTTGGGGGCCAAAAGTGAAGTTTTGGAAGTTTTATTTCATGAAAAAAAATGGTCATGTGGCCTTGCATGTGACATGTGGTCCATGGCCACATGGATGGCTAATACATGATATTTAAAAGACGACTTAGTCATCTTATGTTCATTCCAACACTTGAGAGAAATCAAGAAAGATCAAGAAGCTTTGAGAGAACAAAAACTAAGGGCCAATTTCGGCCAAGAACAAGAGAGAACAAGACCAAGATTTGGCCATCAACAAAATTGTTTCTCCAAGCAAACCTACTAATTGAAGGGTGCTCATTAACGTGGAAGTGTTATTGGAAGCGTTAGATTATCCGTTTTTGTCCGTGGCTAACTGTAGGCAAGTTGAGAAGTTGAAGAAGAAAGGTGAGTTCTAATCTTGTTTTATGTGTTATGAATGGTTTATATGTGTTGTAGCATGATAAAAAGGAAGAAATTTATGATAGAAACCAAGTTGGAGTTGAGGCCGTGTATATGGGTTTGGCCGAGTGAGTGTGTATTGTGTCAAAAACAATGAATTAATTCTAATTTGCATGTTTTGAATAATGTAGTGTGAAGAAAAGAATGAAAACCATCTTTGTGTGTATGTATGATGTTGGTCGAATGCCCCCCCCCCCCCCCCTTGTGTAGTTGAGAATGAATAAGTCGTCGTTAGTATTTTAGTTGTCGTCGTTGTGGATTCTAGGAAGAAAACAAAAATGCAAGCTTAATGACTCAAAGTGATGTTGTGGTGGTTATGGGTTGTTTTGGAAGTTAATGTGAATTTTATGTAATTTTTGTATTTATGAGAATTTCATTGTTAATGTGCGGATTAATGATATAAGTTATGAATTTGGAAGGAAAGAAGATGTTTGGTGTTGTTCTTGGGTTTGGGAAGGAATTCGGGTAAATTGGAGCCTTGTTTGGGTTGTTCGGAAAATTGTGTGAATTCCTTAAAATGTTCTTGAATATCGTTTAAATGGTTTTGGATTAGTAATCAAGTGTATAAACGTTGATATTAGTTTGATAATGTGAAGTTGGGATGTAAGTTGTTGCCTTATGTAGAAAAGAGGATTATCTAGGTTATGGTGCGTTTTGTGATAACTGTTGATGTTGTTGGATTGTTGGGTTGTTGTTGTGGATATATTGAGCCGAGCAAAGTCTCGGGGGTGATATATATATAGGGGAAATGATGCCCAAATTTTTGTAGACAAGTGGTGAACTAAAGATTTGAATGCTAAAAGTCTTACTTTTGACAATTGGCAAATATGACCATTTGTAGATTTTGGGCGAAACGGGAATTGAATCTGGACGAGCGTAAGGCGCAACCAAGGTATGTAAAGCCTTCCCCTTCATTCTTTGGCATGTTCTATACATCCTAGGCTTGGACGTGAGCCTTAGATACGACTCTGCTCTTCGAAATCTGAGATTGGAATTCGCCCCATTTCTTTCAGTAAGATTGAACTAGTTTCTTAAAATTTGTCGTTAAAGTAAACTTTATGTATGCAACTTTCCTAAACGGAGTCGGGATGCCTCAAAATGATCATGGACGACCTCATAAGGTCTATTATCCGTAATTTACGTACGCCACCTCGATTTGGTCCGAGGAGGGCCCACAGAGACCCGATACTTTCCGTATGGCTTTAATTGACTTATTTCTGTTCAGTCTTCACAGGAAACATCTGGATCAGTATTTTGTTCACTATGCGACAAATGTTATGGCTATTTGTATAAGTCTTATAAATAATTTTGACATCTAGAACGCTTTTGGAAATCTTATTCTGATGTAGTCTGTCGTGCCATCCCAAATGACGTATATGCGTATATTATGAGTATTGTCCGATTACTTTGATTTGACCCACCGTTTGGCCTACTTCAGTTTCATTGAGTTTGTATAATGATTTGTATGCACATGGTTTCGCATTAGTCTGTTCGTGGATGCCTCAACGCTTCCTTCACTGCGCCCGGGCCAGGTTCTGTTATTCGTGCACATTCCACTGCATTGTTCACCGCGTCCCTCGGTGTGCGGGCCGGGATCTGTTTACATCTGTATATGATCTGATGATGTGATGTATGGGGATGGCGGCCAGGATGGAATATGATCTGATCTGTCTGTCCACCGCGTCCCGTACTAAGAGGGCTGGGTTCTGTTACCGCGTCCCTCACTAGAGGGCCGGGATCTGATATATGTATGTATATGTTATCTGTATCTGTATAAGCTTATGACTCTGCATGCATGATTCTGTCTGTTACACTTCTGTCTGTCTGATTGGATTATGAATCTATCCGTTACATTTCTGTCTGTCTGATTGGATTATGACTCTGTCTGTTACACTTCTGTCTGTCTGATTGGACTACGATCCTGTCCGTTACACTTCTGTCTGTCTGATTGGATTACGGCTCTGTCTGTTACACTTCTGGTAATCTGATTCGGAAAATGATGTTGTCTGCGTCACTTATGTATGTCTTATCCGGACCATGACTCAGTCTGTTACACTTTTGTACCTCTGGTTCTGATTACGATTATGTCAGTCGCATTCTGTGCCCCTGATCCGTACGGTGATTCTGCCAGCTAAACTCTGTATTTCTGTTTCGGATTCGGGTTTGATTCTGTCCGCTATATTTCTGTACTTCTGGTCCCGATTATGATTATATTTGTTACATTTTCGCTTTACATACTCGGTACATTTTCCGTACTGACCCCCTGTTCTTCGGGGGCTGCGTTTCATGCCGCGCAGGTACTCCCAGATGAGCTGAAGTTATTATAGAAGATGTTCCAGCGGAGTTGGCGAACTCCATTTGCTCCTGGAGTGCTGCCGAGTCAGAGTTTGTATGTTATGGTTTCTGGACTTATGTTAGAGACTTTGCAGACAGTGTAGTGGGTATTGGTTGTCAGTCTGTAAGCGGCTCCGTCAGCCGATATGTCGGTCTTTGTTATATACTGAATTTTGTATTATTGTAGATTTGTTCGGCTTGGAAGCTCCGAGAAAGAATATTTCTGGAAAAAAAATTTACTATGTATTTTATCTTAGTCGATTTAAAAAGTTTGATGTGATTTTATGTGCAGTAGTTGTCTGAGGGTTCGCTCGGCCCTAAGTAAGGGTCGGGTGCCCATCACACCCTAGTAAGGTCGGGGTGTGACAACTGTCTGACCTGAGTGCCTAGAATGCGTCTGTTTCGGTCCCCCTCGATACTCACTGCTCTCCCCCATAGATCTAGCCCTCTTACCTTGTCTTCTGTCACCATCACGATCACTTCTCTGATGTCGTTGTCGTTCCTCGAGGTTTGAGCGTGAGCCTGTATCCGGAAAATATCCATCCCGTCTTGCAAAGAGGCTGTCAGACAATCTCTGAACAAGTGTGGTCCTAAACCACTCACAAATCTATAGACTCGGTCTCCCATGTCAGCCACCATAGTCGGAGCATACCGGGCCAATGCGTTGAATTGCATACTATACTCTCGGGCACTCATGCTTCCCTGTTTCAAATTCAAGAACCTGTCCGCTCTAGCTCGGCGGACTTCAGGTGGCAAGTAATGACGAAAAAAGGCATCCACAAATTCTTGCCAAACGGGAGGTGGTGCGTTCTCTCCCCTTGATATCACCCAATTTTTTATACCATAGTACCGCCACGTCGCGAAGTCTATATGAGGCCAACTCCACGGATTCGGTCTCAGAAGCATGCATAAGTTTCAGCGTCTGCAACATCTCATCGATAAAACCTTGTGGGTCCTCATCCGGCTTCGACCAGAAAAATTTTGGAGGGTTTAGAGTAAGGAAATCATGGGCTCTTGTACTAGCCTGAGCGGCAACCAACTATGTCAATAAATGTATGGCCTCGGACACTTGTTGACCCGAAGCACCCGGTGGAGGAATCGGAGCTGAGGCTCCTCCCTACTCTTCTACATTGGGCGCGGCCTCACTTTGCGATTCACTTTCCTCTACCTCCGCCGGAGGCTCCCTTTCTGCCCGCTTCTTCGTCGTAGCTTTGCCTTTCTGGGCAGCTGTACATTTTCCTTTCGGCGGCATTTTTCTGAAACCATAACGCACTTTTAGGAATAATATAATCCTATACATGGCTCTATCGCACGATCTCATGAGAAGAAAGATGGCCATTTTCCTAAATGCCCTGTAGCCTCTTGTTTATTTGTGTGGCGCGCAACACACCATAAACAAGACTCTACTAGACACGGCTCGTAGACACTTCCTAGGACGAACTGCTCTGATACCACTTCTGTCACGACCCGACTAGGGGCCGCGACGGGTACCCGGAGCAAATTACCGAGCACCGCTCACCCTACTGCTTGTCTTGCTCATTTAATACTCTTTTATCAATTTTACATACCAATTGTAGGAAAATCATATTTAATCAAAACAAAAATACTTTACATACATTTGCCTCTCGGCCATCAAAATAATATACATACATATGAAAACATCTTGTGAGACCATCTAACCCACACTGCGTATCTACGAGCCTCTACTAACATAATGAATACATAGACGGAACAAGACTCCGTCATGCCCAAAATATGCATATATGAATGTACATCAAAAGAATAGCCATAAGCACCTCTGAGCAATGGAGTGCTATCTATCAGCTGATAGCTACTGAGGACCTGGGCCAAGCTCTCCTCCCTGTCTACCTGTGGGCATGAACACAGCGTCCGAAGAAAGGACGTCAGTACGAATATTGTACTGAGTATGAGAGGCATACATAATGAAAGGAGACATCAATAATATGGGGATAACATCAACATGAGACATCTGGATCTGACTTATAATCATAAATGAAGTAATGCATGCTATCTTACTCATACTCATCATCATAACATGTATGCATCATATGCAAGCTGCCCATCCAAGTCGGAACGGTGTAATAATCAATAATATTAGCCCGCGTCCAGGCCTCCCGCGTCCGGGGTACCATCTCATGCCGCCCACTAGTGGTGTCTGCCCATGCCCGAAGGTTATGGTGTATCCGTATAGCTGCCCGCCTTGGCGGTGACTGCCCGGCCAACTAGGCACGGTGTGAAATGCTCACGACATGCTTAACGTAAATACTCATAGTAATATGCTTATCATAAAATACTTATCTTATCATAATGTGTGTATAAGGCTCATGATCAACTTTACTCTATCGGGGTGACGTAAGGTCGTGATCCCCCGGTTACATTATGGAACCATTATGGACATTCTGCCTCACCTTGAAAGGACTAGTACATAAGGTGAGTGTAGGCAAGGAATAACATCATCATCATTCTAGTGTCATCATATCGTATAACTTATCTCATATAGACATTCATAGGTATAAGCTTTTAACTTCTTAGAATGTAAGAACTCATGAAAGGAATAGGGATTCAAGCTAAAAGATTCATGCCATTAGAAAGAAGGACTAGCCTCACATACCTTGGTCGTTTAGCTAAGATATCGCTCACTTGTTCCCTGTCGATATCACGTCGTTACCTTCATAAGAGAATTCGTAACATTAGTAAACTAACTATAAGAACGCATCTCTAATCCTAGGAAAAGTTGGGCAGCGTCTCCTTTGCTCATACTACTTTTCTCACGTTCTATATCAACTCCCAATATTCATAATATTATTCGCAATATCATAATCGGCAATCGTCATTTACGTACATTTGGCAAAATCCACCATTTTCCTCCAATTTTCCCTTATTTCTACTTCTAGCTCATCCTTGCGTTTTCATGCATTTAATGCTTGTTTCATGATATAAACATCATTTATAACGTATTTGTACTCACAACACTTCAACATTCGTAATTCAATTCCACTATCATTCACTTATGTCACTACTTACTCAAAAATGACCCACTTCCTATGTTCTTCTACATTTCAAGTGTCTAAGCTTTCCAATACTTCAAACAACATGGAATGATCATGAAACTTACCTTGGATGATGGTTGAACAATCCTTAAGTTGAAATACTTCAATTAACCAAAACCCTAGTTCCACCCTTTGTGGGATTCCTTGACTTAGATGATCCTTTATTGTGTTCTTACACTTGATTTCATGAATTTGGTGGTGTTGATCTTAATGGTTCCTTTGATCCTTTTGAATTCTTGTGGAGGAAGTATTTGGAGAGTTCTAGAAGTCTCTTGAGTTGGTTGAATGAATAATGAATTAAAATGAGGCTTAAGTCCCCTTTAAAAATCACAAAATCTGATCTTTAATGAATTCTTGTCGGGATGAACAGTGGTCGTAAACCACCATATACGGACCGTATTTTGATTTACGGTCCGTCGTCCATGGCCGTATTTAATCATTTCAAAAACAGAAAGCTTTGGCTGAGGAACATGGCATTTTACGACCTGGTTTACGGTCCGTAAACCAGTTTACGGGCCGTAAACCGGGTCGTATTTAACCATATCAACACTGGGCAGAACTTGAGATTTTTGGCAAGCTGAAAGACTATTGCACTATACGGTCCGTAAATCACTTTACGGGCCGTATAGTGCCATATACGACCACTAGACTGAAAATTTTCCGCGACTTTATTATTTCCAAAAATTCTTAATTAGCCATTCCCGACTTAATAAAACATCATTCACTCAAGCCCTTCATAGTTCTACTCATCACACAAGTACGGAAAAATTTCCGAGGTGTAACAGATGAAATAGGGGAAATGCTGTCCAATTTTCTCTAGCTTTAGTCATGTATGCTAAGCTATCGATTTTCTAATGATAGTATGACTCTAATGAAGGTAGAAACGTGAGCATTGAAGGAGAACGCGCAAGTGATAGAATAGTTGAACGGAAAGGTATGTAAAGCTAACGCTTCTTTCATAAGGCATGGTTCTTTGGCCAAATATCTAATCTTCTATGAGCCTATGATGTCCTCCAAATGATGCTATCTTCAAAAGCTACTAAGCTCATGATTCTCGATATGTTACGATTGTACTAAATTCCTCATATGATAAGTAATCCTCTAAGGATAGATGTAATGAACGATGATAGTAATGATGCTAAAGATGCTTATGAGCTTTTATGTATATGTGTCTATGCATGACTATTATGAAACCCGGAGCTTATATGGCCAGGTAGAATATATATGTATTGCGCGCGCACCACTGCAGTTGGGTACGGATAACCCTGAGCCTTGGTAGGGCCAGGTATGTGTAACCCTGAGCCTTGGTAGGGCCAGGTATGTATAATCACCTAGCCTAGCCATGTTCGGGTACGCGAAACACCGAACCTTCGTGGTCGGGTATGCTATGTAAATGATATGTATATGAATATGAATATGAATATGTATATGAATATAATTATGGATACGAAATGTAAATGAGTACGGATACGAGTACAGAAATGGATATGAATGTATGTACACTATCACGCATTAGAAATGGAAAGTCCCTATGAAAAGCAAGTAAGTATCTACGACGTTGTATCTACTACCTCCCATCTTATGTTATTTCTTATGTTGCTTATTATGCTTCTATAATGATGTTGATCATGCTTTACATACTCAGTACATTCTTCGTACTGACGTCCTTTTGTTTGTGGACGCTGCGTCATGCCCGCAGGTGGCCAGAGAGGCAGACTTAATCCATAGCTTTATTACTCAGGGACTACATAGCGGAGCTCTATTTTATTCGGAGTTACAGCTTTTGGTATTTATTCTTTTGTGTACATATTTATGGGCATAGCGGGGTCCTGTCCCACCTATACGATATGACATACTCTCCTTAGAGGCTCGTACACATGTGTATATGGTTAGATGTATTTAGCCTTATTGGCTAGTCTTGTGTATATCATATTGTTAGCCTCGTCGGCTTATGTACATTGATATGGGCATTGTTATTGATGGTGATATATATCTATATCTATCTATATATATATATATATATATGTATCGTTGCCCAATGGGATTAGTATGAATAATGAATGGAAAGTATGAATTATCTATGTGGCTCACCTAGATGTAAATGTGAAAGTATGATAAGAGGTGCCCGGGTGGGTTAGCACTGGGTGCCCGTTGAGGCCCTCCGGTTGGGTCGTGACGCATTTGCTTTTCCGGGGTGATACAAAATACCTACATCATAGTCCTTCAACAATTCTAACCATCGCCTCTGCCGTAGATTCAACTCCTTCTGCTCGAAAATATACTGGAGACTCTTATTGTCACGAACCAAATAGATGAGCCATGACGGGAGTCTGACCTCTAGCGACCAAACACCCCTAAACACGTATCTGCAACATACTAAATATCAAAGGCCCATAAATGGCATAAACTGATCTCAGAAGAGGGAAACATCAGAACTCTGTACAATCTGCATATATATATACACAACATGCGGAAGAACAGCGCAAGCCAGCTAGGCTGCTACATATACTGTACACAAAAGAATGGAAGCCGACAAGGCTACATCGTCTGACTACTACATACAACTATCTAAATACCTCTTCTGGAATAAAAGCTGTAGGAAGGACGGGACAGGGCCTCGTCATACCCATATGTATACACATCCAAAAAGGGGCATACCAAAACTGACTGTAGCTCCGGATCAAATGGAGCGTACTGACCACTGCTAGATCTAGAGGTCCTACTGAGCTGGACCACCTGTCTGTCTCCCTGTACCTGCGGGCATGAACGCAGCCGCCCGAGCAAGCGGGAGTCAATACGGATAGTGTACCGAGTATGTAAGGCATAAGACCAACATATATATATAAGAGTCATGGATAAGATCTGAACTCGTAAAATGAAATGACTGACTGCATGTACTTGTATGAACTAGTATCTGCCTAAATCTGCATAAATCTGCGTAACTGACAATGCCTCTGTGGGCACATAATATGCATGCTCATACCTATCAATGATGGTCGTGTATCTATATGAGTGCGCATATAACGCCTGATATGTGTGCGTACATAACGCCTGATGTATGTGCGTATATAACGCCTGTAAGCCTCTATGGCATATCGTCATATCATAATGGCTCCTCTGTGGCCATAATCAATATCATCATCATAGTAGTAGTGCGTATATAACGCCTCTATCTCTTCTCATACTTTACATATATCTAATATTCGCGTATATAACGCCTTCTGGTCACTGGTCAATGTACATAAATATATAATGAAGGTAATGCATGAATAAACTGTATGCATGGAACTAGCTACATAAGACTGGACCCATGAACATAAGGATTATTGAAGTACTTCTAATGCTTCTAAGAGTATAGTAATATGGAAGCTCGCTTACTCGCTTGTTGGATCATATCATAGGAGCATGCCAAAAGAAGGAAAGAATTACCTTAACATACCTGGAAGTATACTCAATCGTCCAACTTCTACCTCTCGAACTTGCAATTCTACAATTAAGATAACATAGGGCTTAATTAGGCTATTTACTTCGCTTACTAACCATCCTCAAATACGTATAAAGCTCAACGAACTATAGACAATAATTTCCTTTGTAAGCTTACAACTGTCCAACTTCTCATTCGATCCCACATCAACTACAATACTCACATCAACAATGACAACACACACACACACACACACATATATATATATATATATCAAAATATACGTAAATCCGTTTCCAATCATCTCTTAAAATAACCCTATATCACTACATTGACCTTCATCAACTTAACACTTCCACAATTACCTTCTCTTCACTTAACATCACAAAAACTCTTGATAAATGTCACGCCCCAAAACCCACCCTAGACGTGATCGGCATATGACATCATGAATAATATCGGAAGAACCTAAAGGACACAATAATAACACTTGAACCCGTCAGGTTCAATATACGCCTCCAATAGTTTATAAAATAAATGTAACATCAAGTTCCTTTTTAATAATCTTTCCTTATTAAATTAAACAAAGTTATAAGTAATTGCATATATCAGGATCACAATTATGAAACAAGATTAGCAGAAGTCTAGTGTAAGTAAACAGTCATAAACGTGGCAAACACCCATTAAGTCGTATGAGACTTTGACAATCTACCCACAATTCTGACAACAATCTATGGAGCTTCTAAGAGACACAATAATCATCTAACTTCGGGACGCAGCCCGAAAATCTAGAATAATAAATGAAACAAGAAGTGTCCCACGAACAAGGATGTGGGCTCACCAAATCAACAGCAGCAGCAAGTTCTCCTAAGCGTCGAGAGTATCACGAAGCTACTCTTCTCCGTTACCTAACATACCATCAAAAACAACAATGGTATGCCTGAGTACGTTCGTACTCAGTGAGTGCCTCGGGGACAACAAGTAATATAAAAATAAAATATAATAATACATAAAAAATCAGTTCTGAAAAGATAGTATAAAAATAGTCACTCCACTTTATGATTCTTAATATCATTTGTTAAATAGTTTACAAAGCCATTAATCAATATAAAAACAGCTATTCAGCTTTGTTACACCTCGGAAAATTTTTCGTTCATGCACAGTGAATAGACTGACGAAGGGCATGAGGTATACGATGTTTTAATAAGTAAGATATAACATTTGATGATTCTAAATGAGATTTCAAAGCTATTTGAGGTAGGAGACGAAAGTTGTTAAGGAAAGCAAGGTATATGTTGTGTGTCGGGCAAGATTTACGAGTATCGAATTAATGATGGCTTAATGATGTTTTGGAGAAGAGTTATAATGCCCCTTAGATTGTTAAGGAGGTGTTAAACAAGTATCAAGAAGGTTCCATAAGGATTGGAGATCAAACGAAGTGACGAGAACAAAATCGCACAAAGATAGATTATACGACCAATTATACGGTCCGTATAATATTATACGGTCCGTATAATATTATACGGTCCGTATAATGGTCCGTAGAATCATCACAGTGAAGGTCCCTCACTGATGGGATTATACGGTCACTTATACGAACCGTATAAAATTATACGGACCGTATAATGTGTCGTATAATGTTACAGAAGCGAAGTGTGGTTGGGATGATTTCACGGTCACTTATACGGACTGTATAAATTTATACGGACCGTATAAGTGTCTGTATAATAATGTCGGGACAGATTTTTATTTTATAAAAGAGCACCCCAAGTTCATTTATTTCATTCTCATTTTCTCTCCACACCTCAAGAACTCTCTAGAACACTCTCCACACTTCTTCTACAAGAATCCAAGAGAAATTAAGGATCAACTTCATCAAACCAAGGAAATCAAGTATAAGGAAGCTATTGAGGGTTGCTTGAAGTCAAGAAATCTCTTGGATTGAAGCTAGGGTTTTTCTTCAAGTGGAGTATTGCTATCCAAAACCCATTCCTACACTATCAAAGGTAAGTTTTATGATCATTCTATGTTGTTTAAGGTATTGAGAGGTTGAAACACTTGGATTGTAGAGGGATATAGAAAATGGGTCACAAAGATGAGAATAATGAGATATTGAGTAGTAGTTTGGAATGAGTCATGAATATTGATATGTTGTGATTGTAAGTATGTTATAAATGACATTTAGGACATGGGATAGGTATTATATGCAAGAAAACGTAGTAGTGTACTATGACCATGATTATGGGAGAATTGAAGTGAAGTTGTGAAATGTGGATAATGTAGATAAATGAAGATTGTTGGTTATAATGTTGAGAATGTTATTATAGATGTTTGGGAATTGATATATGATATGAGGAAAGTTGTATAAACAAAGGAAATGCTGCCTAATTTTCTCTAGCATTAGTAAGCACGTTCATATAATCGATTAGCTAATGTTAATGTGAATTCTCTTGAAGGTAGAGACGTGAGCATTAAAGGAGAACAATCAAGCGATGGAATTGTTAAACGAAAGAGGTATGTAAGGCTAGTCCCTTCTTTCTAAGGCATGACTCCTACGGCATGAATCCTCCTATCTTTCCATGATTTTCCTACATATCGGAAATTATGAGTCTACGATTATAAAGAGCTTCATACAAGATAAAGAAAAGAGATACATTACGAGCATGACGATACTGCTGATGAATCTAAGTCTAGAAGTCCTCAAGCTCATGATATGATTTCTATGAAGTTAATGATCCTATTTACGACCCCTTGATGTTGTTCACGGCGTACAGTCACCTTAAAATGTTAGTTCCTTCAAGGTGAGATATGATGAATATGATCACTCCATAATGTAATCGGGGGTTCTCAACCTTATGTCACCCCGATATTGTTATAGATTGTCTATAAGCTCTAATGCATGTCCTATGACCAACGTTCCAAAAAACCTACGAGTCTATGTTCATAGAGGGTTTCATATGAGATAAAGGTAACAGATATGTTACGAGCACGACGACAATAATAGTGATGATGATAATGACGACGACGATAATAGTGATAATGATAACGATGACGATGTTAATAGTGATAATGATAACCATGACGATGTTAATAGTGATAATGATAATGATGACGATGTTAATAGTGATAATGATAATAATGACGATGATAATAGTGATGACGATAAAGATAATGGTGATTCAATAATAGAAATCGGGAGTTTATAGACTTTGTGTCACCCCGATAGTGTCGAGATGTTTCTCTCGGATACATATGTATGTTATAAAAGTATGAATGTTGTGTTGTGACACCGAGCCAATATGGCCGGGTATGATATCTATTGCGCGCACACCACTACAGTTGGGTATGTATAGCACTGAGCCTTGGTAGGGCCAGGTACGGACAACACTGAGCCTTGGTAGGGCCAAGTACGGACAACACTGAGCCTTGGTAGGGCTAGGTACAGACAACACCAAGCTTTATTATAGCTGGGTACGTAAGACACCGAACCTATATGATCGGGTATTATACTACTATGTATTCAAATGTATGAAAAGCCCAGAAGACATGTATGTGATACTGTCAAGCCACTACGTGGCCGAATACGGATAATGTTTAATGTGTATGAGCAGATACGGTACTATGATATATATATGATACGATGATGTATGCGCTATGATGATACATGTACTATGATTATATATGATATAGGCATGAAAGGTATCCACCCTTAAAAGTTACGCAGGTTATATCTTCATCTTATGTCTTATGATTTCTCTATTATGTTCATTTCATTCATGCCTTACATACTCAGTACAATGTTCGTACTGACGTCCGTTTTCTTTGGACACTGTGTTCATGCCCACAGGTAGACAGGGAGGTGACCCAGATTTATAGAAGCCAATAAGCAGACTTTTGAGAGCACTCTATTATTCCGTTAGTGCCATTGATTTACTATTTTGTGTACATATATGTTTTGGGCACGATGGGGTCCTGTCCCGTCCATATGTCTAGTACTCTAGTAGGGGCTCGTAGATGCGTATGTGTGGGTAGTATGGTCTCACGATGTCCTTATTGTATGTATATTATTTTGATAGTCGAAGGGCTTATGTAAATAAAGGTAATTATGTTCAAAGTGAAAAAATGGTTTTCCTATGATTTGAGTATGAGATTAATGAATGAACGCTTGATGTGTACGATGGGTAATGGTACGAGCGGTGCTCGATGGTTAGTCCCGAGTACCCGTCATGGCCCCTAATCGGGTCGTGACAAGGTTGTATATCTCAATAAGAATTATCAAAACTGATTATAAAGCCTTTTGTCAAGTTACAACTTTCAATTATGACTTTCAATCACATCGAAGGGATGACCGTAGAGGTTCCCTAAACACAGCGCACCACACCGGAATATGTAATTCTCGGTGGCTATCCTTCTTCCCGAATAGCTAGGCATAAACCACACTCCGGGTAGCGAACCCGGTAGTGGCCACTCTTCCTCCCGAATGGCTAGGCAATTACCACACTAGGATACATAGTGGCTACCCTTCCTTCCGAGTAGCTAGGCCAAACACAACAACAAAGTTCATAGCATAGAAGCCAATTCACAATTTGTCTCAAAGTAGTCACACCATCAAATAGCATTAAAGTTCATTATGCCATTACGAAAATCCATAACTTCATAGATAATCTTGAAAACATTTCCACTTCTTTAAACAAGATTCCTTTGTCATAGTTCCTTTGTAAAAATCATCAATACCAACAATTAACCATCATCATTGATCATCTCTTATAGAAGAAAACGATTATGATTTCATATACGTATATAGAGGATAATACAATCAAGGTTTAATGTGGGCTTGTCCCCTCACTCACATTAACCATTATCAAAATATGTAATTGATTTCAAGAGTGTAAAACCAATTCATCATATCATTCAAAACATACTTTTATGAAGAATCAATCTTTCAACAGAGTTTGCAAAAGAGATATAAAATTTTACCTTTGTATTCAAAAGGATTTTATTTTTAAAGAGACATACCTTAAATCCCGTTAAAATATCCCAAACGTAAGATCCGTGCTTCAAAGAATCATTCTACATCTAATTGAGGTTTGTATGACCAACAAACTATAGATATTCACCAAATTCGCAGCTACTGTTCATAGCTTGAAACGCACAATTACAGACCTCGAAACCCGATCTTCACCGTTCATATTTAAGAACTATAGGTTGGGACAACTCAATTAAAATTTGGGCTCGATCCAACGGTTATATTAGCGACAAACGTCAATTTAATATGGCTGGTCGGAGGAAATTCTACAGCAAAATACTAGGGTTTGTTACAAACTAGGTTTAATGTGGGTTTGTCCCCTCACACACATTAACCACTATTTAGACATGAATTAGAGTTCAAGAAACATGAAAAGATTACTTTTCCTTCCATTCGTTAAAGAATCTTGAATAAAATTTATACTTCCAACAATAGGTTCAAAAGTGATTTTCATTCAAAATAAGTTTTCAAAAGAGAGACATACAAATCATCTTTATAGTCAAAAAATGATTTTTAAAAGAGACATACCTTAATATGTTAAACAAAGTTTAACAATTTACTTTTGTAATGAAGAACACCCAAACCCTAGCTTGAATCACTTTGGGAAGAATTATGCTGCAAACTCTAAGTTTTGGTCACAAGAATCATGTTAAGAATCATGGGTTTGATGTTAGAATAGATTAGTAATGTTAGAGGGATGATTTTCGTTTTTAGGGTTTGGAAGAATGAAAAAAAAATGCGAACAAAATAAGACCATACCCTTTTTAAACCCCATTTTCTGCCAGAAACGGAAGAAGTACATCCGAAAAGGACGTCCCGTACTTTCTGGGAGTACTTTGGGCGAAATCTCCAGCTTTTGCGCCCTTCATTAAAACAGACATAACTTTTTGTACATAACTTTGCTCGGGCTGGGAGACCTACCATTTGAAAGCTATTTCAAAGATCTACAACTTTCATAAAGGAAATGTTTCCAAATTCGCAATACATTTTCATGAACATCTCCCGTAAGATAAACCTACCAAAACATAGGCAATTTTAGAGCCCTTAAGAACTTCAATTGTTGGTTTGACTTCAAAACGACCATCTTCCACCAAAATTCATCAAGAATGGATTCATATAGATATAATATCATCTTAACATTTGATTTTTACATATTCACACCTAACCCCAATTTACGGAGTGTTACAATAACCAACTTAAATATAAGGGTAGAAATCATTAACATACCTTAAGGGGTCAAGAATCCCAAGAATCACTTCAACTTCAACTCCCTAAACTTCACAACATTGAAGAAACCCTAGAAGCAACCTTCTTCTTCACCATCTCGGGTTTACGGGGTCCGGGTCTTGTCAAATCATCACTAATATGATGAAAATTATTGGGAGAGAATATCTTAGGGTTTTTCTGATATGGAAAGGAGTAAAATATGAAATAATAGTTAGCTCCGGGTACCCATCATGGCCCACGAGTCGGGTCGTGACAAAAGTAGTATCAGAGCAGTTCCATCCTAGGGCGTGTCTACGAGCCGTGTCCAGTAGAGTCTTGTTTATGGGTGTGAAGCGTGCCACACTTATAAACGAGAGGCTGCGGAGCATTTAGGTATAATGACCATTTTTCTTCTTCATAGATCGTGTGGTGGAGCTGTGTTATAAGATTTCCTTTTCCCTAATTGTGCGCTATAATTTCAGCGATGCCCGTAAAGAGGAAAGCAACAGCCGCTCAGAAGGGCAAGACTGTGGCAGGAAGGTGGGTGGAACAGGAGCTGCCGGTACATATAGAGGAGGGTGAGTCCCATAATGAGGCTCCATCTCACACCTCTCACACTCCGCCTATATAGAGGAGCATGTAGGTGCCTCAGCTCCAGCTCCAGTGCCTCCAGTTCCTCCACTGGATGCTTCGGGTCAGCAGATGACTGAGGCTATTCAACTATTGACTCAGCTAGTTGCCGCCCAGGCTCAGCGGCAGAGTGCAGGTCCGGGTGATAGAGCTACTAGTGCCAGAGCTCGTGATTTTATGAGTTTTAATCCGCCGGAATTTTTCGGGTCAAAGTCGGATGAGGACTCGTAGGGTTTTATAGATGAGGTGTTGAGGACGCTGAGGATTATCCATGCTTCCGATACGGAGTCCGTGGATTTAGCATCTTATAAGCTACGTGATGTGACGGTTCTTTGGTACAACAATTGGATTTCTTCAAGGAAGGAAAATGCACCTCCTCCAGTTTGGCAAGAATTCGTAGATGCTTTCATCCACCACTATTTGCCACCCGAGGTTCGAAGGGCCTGAGCTGACAAGTTTCTGAATCTAAAGCAAAGGAGTGTGAGTGCTCGGGAGTATAGTCTTCATTTTAATTCATTGGCCCGGTATGCTCCGACTATGGTAGCCGATATGGGATATAGAGTACATCGATTTGTGAGTGGCTTAGGGCCACATTTATTCAAAGATTGCTTGACAAATTCATTGCATGAGGGGATGGACATCTCTCGTATTCAGGCCCACGCCCAGAATTTAGAAGAGCAACAACAGCCGCAAAGGGGTGAGTGCGATATCGATAGAGGGCAGAGCAAGAGGGCTAGATCTATCGGTGCTAGTAGTGAGTATAGAGGGGGTCAGCGACAACAGTATTCCAGATATTCAGGTCAGTCTACGACTAGTGCACCTCCTTGATTTGCGGGTAGGAGATTTGATCACCCAATTTATTCAGGACAGGGTCAGAGCTTGAGAGTTTCGGGTTTTCAGGCTAGAGGTGATCCCAGTCTGAGGAGACTACCGCTATCACGATGCAGCCAGTGCGGTAGTTTCATTCGGGTCTGTGTCGCCGAGGCTCCGACGCTTATTATGCCTGTGGTCAGGTTGGGTATATAATGTGTGATTGTCCATCGATGCGTGGCTAACCTACAGGTGTAGCAGCCAGCTCTTCTTCGTCCGTGCGCCCCGTAGGGCAGACTCCCCAAGCTTCAGTAGGCCGTGGTAGGGGCAGAAGGGTAGTACCTAGTTCAGGTGGCCCCCAACCCCGTATTTATGCTCTAGCTGGACGACAGGATCTTGAGTCCTCCCCTGATGTGGTTACAGGTATACTATCTGTATTCTCTCATGATGTTTATGCATTGATCGATTCGGGTTCTACGTTGTCTTATATCACTCCTTATGTTGCTGGCCGTATTGGGGTGAAACCCGAACCAATTAAACCTTTTGAGGTATCTACTCCAGTTGGTGATCCAGTAATAGCTAGACAAGTATATAGAAATTGTATGATTGTGGTATGTGATCATTAGACTAAAGCTGATTTGATTAAACTAGAAATGTTAGATTTTTAATGTGATTATGGGCATGGATTGGTTGGCCTCTTGTCATGCTAATGTGGATTGTAGAACGAAAATAATTCGGTTCTAATTTTCGGGCGAACCAATGCTTGAATGCAAGGGTAACACAGCATCCCCAAGAGGTAGGATCATTTCCTACTTTAAGTCAAGGAAGATGATCGCTAAAGACTATATTTATCATCTAGTCCGAGTTCATGACATCGAAGCACAGCCGCCGACTTTTCAATCCGTCCCGGTAGTAAATAAGTTTCTGGATGTATTTCCAGATGAACTTCCAGGTCTACCACCGGAACGAGAAATTGATTTTACCATTGATGTGCTGCTGGACACCGAGCCTATATCTATACCTCCTTACAGAATGGCTTCTGCAGAATTGAAAGAGCTAAAGGCACAACTGAAAGATTTGCTCGAAAAGGGATTTATTAGGCCCAGTTCATCACCATGGGGAGCACCTGTCTTATTCGTAAGAAAGAAAGATGGTTCTTTACGAATGTGCATCGACTATAGGCAGTTGAACAAGATGACAATAAAGAATAAATATCTGCTTCCAAGAGTCGATGATTTTTTTTATCAACTGCAAGGTGCTAAATGGTTTTCCAAGATTGATCTGAGACCGGGGTATCATCAAGTGAGGGTTAGAGAAGAATATATTCCAAAAACGGCTTTCAGGACTAGATACGACCATTATGAATTTCGGGTGATGTCGTTTGGGCTAATAATGCCCCGGCGGTGTTTATGAATTTGATGAATAATGTATTCAGGCCCTTTCTAGATCTATTTGTGATCGTGTTCATCGATGACATTTTGGTATAATATCGATCAGAAACAGAGCATGCAGATCACTTGCATATTGTCCTCGAAATTTTTCGGACTCGTGAGTTGTATGCCAAATTTTCAAAATGCGAGTTCTAATTGAATTCTATGACTTTTCTGGGCCATATTATCTCCGCCAATGGTATTCGTGCAGATACTCAAAAGATCGAGGCTGTGAAGACTTGGCCGAGGCCTACGACACCTACAGAGGTTCGTAGCTTTTTGGGATTAGCAGGTTATTATAGAAGATTTGTGGAAGGATTCTCTTCTATTGCTGCACCATTGACGAAGTTAACTCAGAAATCAGCAAAATTTCAATGGATCGATGCCTGTGAGCGTAGTTTCCAGGAATTGAAAGGTAGATTGACTTCAGCCCCAGTCCTGAAGCTTCCAGAAGGGTCAGAAGGCTATGTTGTTTTTTGTGATGCCTTCGGTGTTGGGTTAGGCTGTGTATTAATGTAGCATGGGAAGGTTATAGTCTATGCTTCCAGGCAGTTGCGGAAGCTTGAGAAGAGTTACCCGACCCATGATCTTGAATTAGCAGCAGTTATTCATGCACTGAAGATATGGAGACATTATTTATATGGTGTACATGTTGATATTTATACAGATCATAAGTGTTACACCCCTCGTGTTCGTAGTAGTAGAACCTATGGTTTCCTAGTAGCGTATGCCCTTGGAATAGAGACCCGAGCCCGAGTTGGAGGTAGAAAATGTCTTACCTCATGTACAAGGGTACCAGCAGATATTCCTGGCAATTTATAGAGTTAGAAGTTGAACAAATTGAATCGACGCGATCTGAACTGAATCATAAAAATCTGCAGGACACCAGTCATTGTCGACGGGTCGTCGACGGACCGTCGATGTGCAGCGTCAACAGGATCCCGCAGCCTTGCATCTGCAGGCGCAGGTCGACGGAGCAAGTAGACGGACCATCGACATGTCGACGGGCCATCGACCCGCTCGTCGAACCGGACCGTTGTAGCCTTTTTGGCTTCCAAGTATGAATAGGTGGTTCACGACCTTATTTCATATTTTACTCCTTTCCAAATCAGAAAAACCCTAAAATATTCTCTCCCAATAATTTTCATCATATTAGTGAAGATTTGACAAGACCCGGACCCCGTAAACCCGAGATAGTGAAGAAGAAGGTTGCTTCAAGGTTGTGAAGTTTAGGGAGTTGAAGTTGAAGTGATTCTAATATTCTTGACCCATCAAGGTATGTAAATGATTTCTACCCTTATATTTAAGTTGGTTATCAAGAGTTTTAGTGATGTTAAGTGAAGAGAAGGTAATTGTGGACGTGTTAAGTTGATGAAGGGTAATGTAGTGATATAGTGTTAGTTTAAGAGATGACTGGAAACGGGTTTACGCATATATATATATATATATATATATATATATATATATATGTTGTCATTGTTGATGTGAGTATTGTATTTGATGTGGGATCGAATGAGAAGTTGGAGAGTTGTAAGCTTACAAAGGAAATTATTGTCTATAGTTCGTTGAGCTTTATATGTATTTGAGGATGGTTAGTAAGCGAAGTAAATAGCCTAATTAAGCCCTATGTTATCTTAATTGTAGACTTGCAAGTTCGAGAGGTAGAAGTTGGACGATTAAGTATACTTCCAGGTATGTTAAGGTCATTCTTTCCTTCTTTTGGCATGCTCCTATGATATGATCCAACAATCGAGTAAGCGATCTTCCATATTACTCTACTCTTAGAAGCATTAGAAGTACTTCAGTCTTTGATGTTCATGTACTCCATTTATGAGTAATCCTTCTGTTCATGGGTCTAGTCTTATGTAGACAGTTCCATGCATACAGTTTATTCATGCATTACATTCATTATATATTTATGTACATTGACCAGTGACCAGAAGGTGTTATATACGCGAATATTAGATATATGTAAAGTATGAGAAGAGATACATGCATTATATACGCATTATATAAGCTAAACCTATAGGTAAAAGTCATAAGTTGGTCACTTTCAACTTATGACGCTTCGAAGCCAAAATCAACCTAAAGTCATAAATTGATTGATCTTAACTTATGTCTTTCAGCTTATAAGCACTTTTAATTTTGAAATATTTTATTATTTTACCCCTAATTTTTTTGTTATCCCTGAATACCTCTCAAAACAAAATCTCTAACACCGTTTCTATTTTATTACCCCTAATCTTCCTTCTCCCTACTATGCTTACTTACAAATTCTAGTTAAAATTATTAATTGTTATATATCAGTTTATCATAAACATTTCAGCGATTATTATATATTCTATATTAAAAATAATAGATACCTCATATTTATTAAACCTAATCTTATCTAATCAATCTAGAACTACGAAAAATAAATTTTTATTTAAATGAATTTTTAAAAATATTGCAATAATCAACTCTTTTTTGTATGAAAAGTTTAAAGAAAATTTCAGTTATTTTAGCAGAAAAAGATGATTGTAAGGACCATTTTACCAAAGATATACTTGTTATCAACACATAATTCTTAGTTATTATTTTTAGCCCTTAATACTTATTGGCTATTTATAAGTTAAGTCAAACAAGCTCACGTTGTATTTTATTCTCCTTAGAGATCGTTTGTTTACAAGGATAAGAGATAATAATCCTAAACTAAATGTGGGATTATTTTATCATGTGTTTGATTGAATTATTTATTCCAATGTAAGCAACCTCAAGATTGTTTATAGAACAACTATGGTATATTTTTATACCATATTTTAGGTGAAATAACAATCACTAGATAAAATAATAAATAACACATTTTCCCTTTTACAACGACTCTTCTTTCATTTTTTTTTTAAAAAAGTCAATATTAAAATTAAAAATAAATGTTAATTCAAATATATCTAGTGTAAAATCAAAATATATTTTATATTAAATCCCATGCATTTCCATCTGTAATCCAATAAACTAAATATCTACAGATATATCCCCATGTTATAATCTAAGTTAATTTGTTACAAATCAAGCAACAAAGTGCAAGATTTGGATTTCAATTAGGAGAAGAATTGCGTCCAAAAGAAGGTAGAAAAGAAAAGTTGTCAAAATAGGAAGAGAAGTATACGCGGACGTGTAAGCAAAAAAAAATAGAAAGGAAAAAAAAAAGAAAAACAAAAGAAAAGGAAAAGGTCTTCCAGGAAATGGTCCATTCAATGTGTCTTTCTCTAACTTCCTTTTGCTAATGCTTTCCTTCTCATTCCTTGCTTGACTTTCGGTGTTTCGTTAGCAAATATTCCAACTTCCTCCGGAGAATATACAATTGTCAATTCAAACAAGCCTCTTCATGTTCCTGTATATATTATTATTATCTCTTCGATCAGAAAAAAAGTAAAACATATTTACCATTTTGTTTTAATATGGGTTTGAATGCGCAATGCAGGATATTTGGGTGATTGGTGTTGCTGATAGCGATTGTGAAGGTTGAGACCATGACTAATCAAAACGCTAACGATTCTCAAGTGATCATTTAAAATCTCATTTCAATAATGGCATTATGAGCCTACATGGATATTATGATTTCTTTGGGTATTTTTGTGTTACATTGGTCGGTTCTTTCCTTTTCAGATAGAGGTGGGTAATCAGCCGCCTGCACCACCTGGGGCAAATGATCAAGCACAATTGCATTGTGGGAATAAGGTACTTTTTTTTTACAACTTCAAACTTTTCCGTTCTATGTGCTTAAACGTTCTCATAATAGAGAAGATTATATATATATATATATATATATATATATATATATATATATATATATATATATTATTTTTAAATAACCCCATCTTATAGTTGTGGGATATTTGGGTCCAAGTCTAGTAAGCATAATTAATTCCTGATATTTGTTCTTTGCGGCAAAATGGTAGCTTTCTTCTGCATTTGTTGTTGGCTGTCTAGCACAACAAAGAATGTAAGGAGAGCAAGTATATGGTCTAGTTAGTCCTTAGCCAACTATAATATTTAGTCCGAGAGTGTTGTAACTTCTTGTTCGGTCTGTCACATGCATTACTCTTTACGAAAATAAGAAATTATTTTGATACTCAACCCTAAAGACTTAATGTTACTCTATCTTTTCTAATTTATGTGGTCACTTTCCTTTTTAGTTTGTTAAAAAAAAAGAGTGAGGGGTCAAAAACACACCTTAAGTATCACTTTTTCTTGAGTTTCCTATTTGAACTATCAGGTGTGAGAGTTTTCTACCTAAACTATCACCAACTAGTTTATAAAACACACCTCAAAAATCAGTTGTTCACTTTTCCTACTCGAACTATCACCAACTAGTTTGCAAAACGCACCTCATTAAAAGTGAACACTTGATAGTTGAATTGTGTTCTCCAAACTAGTTGGTGATAGTTTAGGAGGAAAAATGAACAACTAATAGCTGAGGTGTGTTTTGCAAATTAATTGTGATAGTTTAGGGAGAAAACTCTCACACCAGGTAGAAAACTCAAAAAAAGGTGATACTTGAGGTGCGTTTTTATCATTATCTCTCAAAAAAAATGTCTTTGCTTTATTAAGAAATAATTTAACTTTATTAGATTATTTACCGCATACAAATTTCTAAAACTTATTTTGGATCATAAATTTCAAAAGTATTCATTTATTCGTTAAAATTCATTTCAAGTCAAATGTTGCTAGTCGCTGCATAATTAGGGAATATATATTATTACTCGATGGCGTATGCAGCACGGGCCCAACACTTTGGATTATAGTGTATCTATGTGTATGTAGTTGTGTTTGGGTAGTGATATTATATTGCTAATAAACATACATAAGTTTGCACTGTTTTTATGCATATATATACACACTATGTTCAAAACACGATTAATATAACATTGTAGTTTGTGCTCCATATCCAAAACTTTATTATATTAGTGTTTGCTACGAATACAAAATTTGCAAAAATTTATTAATATTTTTTAAAGGAGAAGACTTGTTTAAAAGGAAACTATTTTCCTCTCTTTGAGACAAAACAATAGCAATATTTAAGCATCAGTTGATACTTTGAATTTTAATTTGATTAATTTAAAGGTGTAAAATATTCTATTGTTAATGTATGTAGATTGGACCTAAACAATACTTATTATTTTTTTTATCAAATTTTGATTTGGATAATTCTAATTCAAATTATTAAATTAATTTTACATGTTTAAAACAAAACAAAGTAGAAATTTGATTTTCTATTTAAACGAAAAACTACTCTTTTTTAATTTTTAGTGAATATTCTTGGTTTAGCTCATTTTACTTGTCATGTTGTCTTTTGCATGTTTTTTTTAAGGAAACGTCAATTAGAATTATAATTTGACTAATTTACCTTATTTATTATTTAATCTCCATTTAATATTATTTTTTCTTTTACGACATTAATCTTTTTTCACATTTATTAGAGTAAGAATAAAAATGAAAAAGTAATTAAATTCTATCTTATTTTAAAATATAAATATTTGAAGTATATTTATTTTAGTAAACATAACAAATAAATGACATGGCAGAATAACAAATACAACAGTTAAATATCTAGATTAGATCTCAGGCTAATATAAGAAAACAAAAAGAAGGAAATTGTATGGTTTGGCTACTTAACTTTTTGAAAAAAAGCAATAATATGGGGTCCACGTTTTTTGTTGTACAATAATTTCATTTGCTCCCACTAATGGGTTGATACGCATGTGGCAATGAATCTACCATTTAAAGAAGAGAAATTAATCCCTTTACATGAGTTGGAGGTGAACGACAAAACCACCCCCAACTCATGCTTTATTTTTTAACTAGACGGCAGCACAGGCCCAACAATTTGGATTATATAGTGTATCTATATGTATGTAGTTGTGTACAATTGTAAAGATTTATGTATTGGGTAGTGATAGTATATATATATATATATATATATATATATATATATATATATATATATATATATATATATATATATATATATTTTATACTGCTAATAAACATATCTAAATTTGCACTGTCGATCCATATATATAGATGAACATTAATACATATAGACAAATGTTATTTGTTTATTAAGTGGAATTATGTGATCATGATAAAACAGTGAAAAGTAAAAGGAGTGTAAAAGTGACACGTGGCCAAAAACATAATTAATACCTGCCACTTAAAATGACATCATCTGTTCTGATGCAATTTTTATAAGCAGGGGCAAAATAGGGAAAGTACAAATATATTTAATAGTAAGCTACAGTAAGATTCTACTTTTAACTAATAGAATTATTCTATGACAAGTGCTTTAAAAAAGGGATTAATTTCTCTTCTTTAAATGGTAGATTCATTGCCACTTATTCAACTTATGTTTTTATATAGTTTAGTTTTAAAAAAGGGAATTTGTCTATTACAAATTAAAAACTAAAAAAATGGAAGAAATTGCACGAATTGTCCTTCGAATGGGCTGGTGTTTAATATTTGCCTTTAGCAATTAATTTTAGGAATAATTTCAATAAGATACATTCCAGCATAAAATATTATATCCATGTAGTTATATTTTTAATTTATATCTGTATAGCCAATTGTTTTTTTTTACAATAGTGTTTATACACACGATATACAACATTATACACTTATTGGAAATAATGTGTCGATCTTATATAAAAGTGTATAATAATGTATAAAAGGGTTTTTTTTGGTAATATTAAAAATATGAGTCATTTTAGGTAAATATTTTTTCCAAATAGACATAGGCTGTTAAAGCGCTTTCATGTGTCAGCATCTGCTGTAGTCTTAAATTTTTAAGTATAGACCAACTTCATCATTTTAAGAAAATATTTGTATACGTTTCTTGACCATTTATATTTCGTCTTCTCGATGTTATTCTTCATTATTTGTGTGAAACGTATGTGTCTAAACTTATACCCAAAGGTATAAGTATTAAATCTTTTGGTTTTATGACTTCTTTAGCGGTTTCTGTGTTCAATTTAAATCGTTATTTCTTTTTTCCTGAATTTATCTTCTTTAAATTTTCTCTAAGTGTACTTTTACCATTTTCTGAACTTATTATCATTATTTAAATGTCTCATTTTTTTTCTTCTTCACGTGGATCCCACCTTATTTTTTTGCAATTATCTCCTAATTCTTCACGTGGATCCCACCTTAATTTTTTTTAATCTCTATTATTATGGAAGAGTGGGCCCCACCTTAAATTTGTTTTTTTTTATTTATTTATACTATTATAGAAAATTGGGCCCCAAATTATTTTTTTTAAAATTTTTTTCTATCTTCTATTATAGAAGAGTGGGTCCCACCTTATTTTTTTAAAAAAATTTACTATTATAGAAGACCATTTATATTTCGCGTTCTTGATGTTATTCCTCATTATTGGTGTTAGACGTATGGTATAAGTTTTAAATCTTTTGGTTTTATGATTTCTTTAGCAATTTTTGTGTTCAATTTAAATTGTTATTTCCTTTTTCTTGAACTTCTCTTCTTTACGTTTTCTCTAAGCGTACCTTTACCATTTTCTGAACTTATTATCATTATTTAAATATCCTTTTTTTTCTGTTGCAATTGTCTCCTACTTCTTCACGTGGACCCCATCTTAACTTTTTTTTTTTTTTTGCAATTGTCTTCTAATTCTCCACGCGGATCTCGCCTTAATTTATTTTAATCTCTACTATTATAGAAGAGTGGGCCTCACCTTAAATTTGTTTTTTTTTTCATTCCTATTATAGAAGATTCGGCCCCATCTTAATTTTTTTTTAAAACAATTTTTCTACTATTAAATAAGATCTGGGCCCACCTTTTTTTTAAGAGTGACTGACGACGAACCCATGCTTCTATATAGTAGAAATATTGTTTGATTTTTTTAGTATGGGGTCTACTTTATTTTTGATTTTTTAATATGGGGTGCACTTTTTTTTATTTTTTAATATGTGGTCCACTTTTTTTTTTTTTTTGATATTGCTTAATTTTTTTTAATACGGGGTCTACTTTGTATTTTTTATTTTTTTATATTGTTTAATTTTTTTAGTATGGGGTCCACTTATACCATACGTCTAATAGTAAATTTTTTTTAAAAAATTTACTATTATAGAAGACCATTTATATTTCGCGTTCTTGATGTTATTCCTCATTATTGGTGTTAGACGTATGGTATAAGTTTTAAATCTTTTGGTTTTATGATTTCTTTAGCAATTTTTGTGTTCAATTTAAATTGTTATTTCCTTTTTCTTGAACTTCTCTTCTTTACGTTTTCTCTAAGCGTACCTTTACCATTTTCTGAACTTATTATCATTATTTAAATATCCTTTTTTTTCTGTTGCAATTGTCTCCTACTTCTTCACGTGGACCCCATCTTAACTTTTTTTTTTTTTTTGCAATTGTCTTCTAATCTCCACGCGGATCTCGCCTTAATTTATTTTAATCTCTACTATTATAGAAGAGTGGGCCTCACCTTAAATTTGTTTTTTTTTTCATTCCTATTATAGAAGATTCGGCCCCATCTTAATTTTTTTTTAAAACAATTTTTCTACTATTAAATAAGATCTGGGCCCACCTTTTTTTTAAGAGTGACTGACGACGAACCCATGCTTCTATATAGTAGAAATATTGTTTGATTTTTTTAGTATGGGGTCTACTTTATTTTTGATTTTTTAATATGGGGTGCACTTTTTTTTATTTTTTAATATGTGGTCCACTTTTTTTTTTTTTTTGATATTGCTTAATTTTTTTTAATACGGGGTCTACTTTGTATTTTTTATTTTTTTATATTGTTTAATTTTTTTAGTATGGGGTCCACTTTATTATATTTTTTTTTACATGAGTTGGAGGTTGACGACGAAACCACCCTCAACTCATGCTTCTGAGTTGGAGGTGGATGACGAAACCACCCCCAACTCATGCTTCTCATTTTTTTAATATGGAGTTCACTTTTTTTTTTTTTAATATTGTTTGATTTTTTTAGTATGGGGTCCACTTTTTTTTTTTGTTGGAGGTGGACGACGAAACCACCTGAACTCATGCTTCTGAGCTGGAGGTGGACGACGAACTCACCCCCAACTCATGCTTCTAATATAGTACTAGATACCAGAGCCCGTGCCAGCACGGGCCCAACATATATTTATAATTTTATTTTTATGCAATTATAAAAAGAATTGATATATTCTACAACATTTCTTGAAAGTCATGTATGTAAAGATAGAAATTTTAGGAACACGGGTTCAATAATTGGTACTTTGATGTTATTTCTTTGTTTCAGTTTATATGACTTTATTTAAGAAAAAAGCTAATAGACACTTTTTAAACTACGCGTTAATCAAATTTAAACCAGAATTTCAAAACTTATTGAAATTTTAACTACTTCTAAATACGGAAACGTCATTTGAACTACCATTCCCCTAGGCTTAAGTGTGAAACTTTTTATACATATGGTGATTATGTATATTGTGTCATATAACATGGGCATAGATGCGGTATAAGATTTCTATCTTTTTTTTTTTTTTACTTAACCTATTATAAGTATCAACTAATAAATTATTTTGGCTATTATGGCGCTCCGTATATAATTAGAAACTTAAGACATTGGAAAATGCCTTTTGAGAATGTAATACCCATCTTAGTTTCTTTTTAGGATGTTAAACAGTACTGCAATAAACATCAGAGTAATTTATTTTATCAATTATAGCAACATTCAATTAATTTGATTATATAATTACAGTTAGTGAAGTAAGATATCACTCATGCAACTATAAAATGTAATCCGTTGTAATAGTAACTTTTAAAAAATGAAGCTTGATAATAATATATTCAGAACTACTTTTGAAAAATTAATCACCATTATTAACTTAATGAGAATACTTTGAAAATTATATGAATATTATTTGACTTTTTAATATGGGTCCACATTTTTTTTTTAAACATGAGTTGGAGGTGGACACAAACCACCTCCCACCCATGCTTATATATAGTATGTAGAGTATAAATTCCAGTATTTGCAAACTTTATAGTAGTTAATATACTTTGTAAGGATGACAGCAATGAAGTTCCCTATTTTTTTTTTCCGATGAAGGTAAATTTATTGAATGAAAATTGACTTGGCAGGTTTACAAAAGTGGCCCTCTATTTTTATCATCAAAAGGTCAGTAAAATCTTCTATTCTATGCTGAATTGTTAGGAAATGATGTCGATCGATCTCTCCTGTCTTGTTCTTGTTTTTCTACTTCCACTTATATATGTTTCGTATTACTCGTGCGTCCAGGCTTTTCTTACGGTTTGAAAGTCATTTTGTTTATTTCTCACTTGCTCTCTAATTCTAAAACATTAAATGTTGTCTATATTGTTAAAATGTATTGTGGGGTTTGTCTTGAACTGGATTATCAAGTTCAGAATGCTAGGCGGATAGTTGGTGATGAGGGTTGTGGATAATTTCTGTGTTTCACCTCTATATCTAATCCTGTAGATAATCCTGTAAGTACTCACTAATTTCTGTGTTTCACCTCTATATCTAATCCTGTAGATAATCCTGTAAGTACTCATATTTCAGAGGACTAACACACTTATATTTCATGTGAGTACACACAAATATTTCTGGAAAAAAAAAAAACCTTTTTGATGAGATACCATAGTTTTCTATGTCTATTATTACAAAATTAACAATGGCTTGAACTCAGTGCTGCAAACTAAATAGATACCGAAAAAAATGGTGCAATAGATGAAAAAGGGAAATTTTGTGGTGAATGATGTATACGGTAAAAATCGGACATATGCTAAACCAGTGAGACCGCAGATCGAGGGAAGAAAGAAACAAACACGAGCATGAAGACTTTCTTTCGGACCGGAGAAGTGCTTGATTCGAAGAAAGCGAAGGAAATCGTTTGGTCCGGTTCTCCATAGCCGAGTTGATCGTGGCCGTTGGCCCGGTTGATCGTGGCCGTTGGTCCGGGTGATCCGTTACACAATTGTCACGCGTCAAGACCGTTCTGCCACATTGTACTGCCAATCATACAGGTGTCAGACCGTACGACCCAATCTTATCCTTTTAGGGTTTTTCTTTATTCAAAAGGGTTTTATGTTGTATGAGGCCCATAAGGCAAATCTATAAATAGGGGCCATTACCCTACTTTCAGGGGTTGGCTTCTCCAGATCTAGAACATTGTAATAGCAAAATATATAAAATCTCCCCCTCTCATTCTCTGATTTTGGTCCGGATTTAGTGTGTTCTTCTTTAGCTTTATTCAATCAAACGATACTCATACATTATTTAATTCATACATTTAGTGTAAACCATCGATTATTATTCACTTGCTTATAGCATATCCATATCCATTTTTTTGTTCGTCTAAAAACGGACCAAATGGCTAATAGTGGACAATCTGGTCACGTCAACAACAACGAGATTGTGGCCGAAAATGAAGACAGTGGGTCACGAGGATTACCAACAAATCCCGCCGACCCGAACCCCGTTAATTCGAGGGAGGGCCTCAACCGGCAAAACACAGTGAATCAGGAGAATGCCGCCCCGCCGGCCACCGATCCTTTAAATACTCACAATTCAATTACTTTGTCCCGGACACAAGGCCGGAAAGTACCGGATACCCCGGAGGATAATATTGACTTACGTTTAATTTTTGAAATGTTGCAGGAACAGAGAGCAGCTGTTGCCGAACAAGGAATCACAATAGCCCAGTTGCAAAACAAAAGTGACAAAACGACCCCGGAGAGGACGAAAGGTGTTGCTGAACCCAGAAGGGACGAGACGCGGATGGTCGAGAGCAATGGGTCCGGTGCTGGTTCAGCCACCGAAGTTCTGAGAATGCTCGAAAAATTGGCGAAACGGGTAGACTCGACCGAGAAGAGGGTGGAAACATATAACTCTCGGGTGGAGCAAATCCCGGGGGCTCCGCCTATTCTGAAAGAACCGGATTCGAAGAGGTACATTCAGAGGCCTTTTCCTCCGAGTGCAGCTCTGAAATTAATCCCGAAGAGGTTCAAAATGCCGGATATCCAGAAATATGACGGCACAACGAACCCTCAAGAACACGTGACTTCATACACCTGTGCCATAAAAGGCAATGATGTTGAAGAGGATGAAATTGAATCCGTGTTGTTGAAAAAGTTTGGGAAAACTCTGTCAAAGGGAGCATTGACTTGGTACGACCATCTGCCCGAGCATTCAATCACTTCATTCGAAATGCTCGCCGATGCGTTCATAAAAGCTCATGCCGGTGCCAAAAAGGTGCAGGCCCGTAAGGCGGATATTTTCCGCATAGCCCAAAGGGATGATGAGTTATTGCGTGAATTTGTCAACCGATTCCAGAGGGAACGAATGGAGCTCCCTCTGGTTCCGGAGGAATGGGCTGCACAAGCTTTCACCAAAGGGCTCATCCTCGGAGCTTGACGGCCTCATTCAAACTAAAGGAAAACTTGCTGGAATACGAGGCTGTGACCTGGGCGGATGTCCATAACAGGTACGAGTCAGATTTGGGTAGAAGATGACCAACTCGAGCTTCCCCCGGGGCCCGTGAATATGAGCAAATAATCGGAGAGATCGCGAAAGAATTATGAGCCAGAGTCCAGACCATCTAGGGAGAGGTATCGGCCATACTCTCATTTGGAAAAGCCAAGCTTCAGGTTGGAAAAATCAAGGGTTGGCCCGGGTCAATTCTCCGGTCGGGATGATAAGCGGGCCGAGCGCCCGTCGAACAGTCGAGGTCTCTCGTTTAGGAGCGATGCCGGAAGCTCGGCCAGCAACAAAGACTTGCCAAGGATATCGGAGTACAACTTCAGCGTCAACACTTCGGACCTCGTCTCAGCTATTGGTCGTATCGGGGAAGCGAGATGGCCGAGACCACTAAGGTCAGACCCGGGATAGCGGGACCCGCGCGTGATGTGTGAATATCACAGAACCCATGGACACAGAACTGAGGATTGTCGCCAGCTAAAAGAGGAGGTGGCTCGGTTACTGAAGAATGGCCATCTCCGAGAATTGCTAAGTGAACGAGCTAAAGGTCACTACAAGGAAATGGAGTCTCATAAACGGGCTGAACCAGTAGAACCTCAGCATCTAATCAACATGATAATCGGGGGTACCGATACCCCACGAGGACCGGTGAAAAAACGGATGAAGGTTTCTATTGTGCGTGAGAAGCGCAGCCGGGATTACTTACCCGAGGGTTCCATCTCTTTCAGCAACGAGGATGCAGAAGGCATCATTCAACCGCACAATGATGCATTGGTAATCTCTATACTTATTTTTAAATCACAAGTTAAACGTATTTTGATTGACCCAGGTAGCTCGGCCAACATCATCCGGTGGAGAGTGGTCGAACAGCTAAGGCTACTCGATCAGATCGTGTCGGTAGCCCGGGTGCTCAGCGGGTTTAACATGGCGAGCGAAACCATGAAGGGAGAGATCTCTTTGCCGGTCAACATTGATGGCACTATCCAACAAACGGTGTTCTATGTAATCGAAGGAGATATGAAGTATAATGCATTGCTGGGTAGACCTTGGATACATAGCATGAGGGCCGTGCCGTCGACATTACATCAGCTGCTGAAATTCCCGACCCCGGAGGGGATAAAAACCATCCGAGGTGAACAGCCCACTGCAAGGGAGATGTTCGCGGTCGAGGAAGCGACACCTCTGCCCAAAAAATCGGATCAAAAGGAAGAAGATTCAACCGGGGGCAAGGACACCAAATAACAACTAAAGCACACGGGGTTGAATCTGGGATATGAAGAGGATGATTTCGGGGTACCCAGATCATTCGTCTTGCCGGATGACTTCGATGCAACCAAGTCAACAGTAGCGGAGTTGGAGCAAATCACCTTGTTCGAATATCTACCGGACAGAAAGGTATACCTGGGCACGGGGTTAACCTCGGAGCTCAAGAACAAGTTAATTAAATTTCTTCGAGCTAATGCCGATTGCTTCGCATGGTCCCATATAGATATGACAGGTGTGCCACCAGAAGCAACAACTCACAAGCTCAGCTTAGATGGGAGGTTTCCCCCGGTGAAGCAGAAGAGAAGGCCCATGGCAGAGGCAAAACACGCCTTCGTAAAGGATGAGGTAACAAAGCTTTTAAAAATAGGCTCTATCCGGGAGGTAAAGTACCCGGACTGGCTAGCTAACGTAGTAGTGGTGTCGAAAAAAGGTAATAAATTTCGAATGTGTGTTGATTATAAGGATCTAAACAAAGCATGCCCGAAGGATTCATTTCCGTTGCCTCACATCGATAGAATGATCGATGCGACGACCGGGCACGAGATGTTAAGTTTTCTCGATGCTTACTCCGGGTATAACCAAATCCGGATGCACCCGGAGGATCAAGAGAAAACATCCTTTATTACCCGGTATGGGACTTACTGTTACAATGTCATGCCTTTTGGATTAAAAAATGCCGGTGCAACTTACCAACGCCTAGTTAATGGAATGTTCGAAGAACAAATAGGTAAAACAATAGAAGTTTATATTGACGACATGGTGGTTAAGTCCCTGGAAACAGAGGACCATTTAAAGCATTTGCAGGAAACCTTCGATGTACTCCGCAAGTATAACATGAAGCTTAACTCGGAAAAATGTGCCTTCGGTGTCCGGTCTGGTAAAATTTTTGGGTTTCATGGTGTCAAATCGGGGGATAGAAATCAACCCGGATAAGATCAAATCCATCGAGGATATTGAGGTGGTAAATAACGTCAAAGGAGTGCAGAGGCTCACCGGAAGGATAGCGGCGCTGAGTCGTTTCATATCGAGGTCCTCGGATAAGAGTCACCGCTTTTTCTCCTTACTAAGGAAGAAGAACGACTTCGTTTGGACACCGGAGTGTCAAAGAGCTTTGCAAGAATTGAAAAGGTACTTGTCCAGCCCACCGCTACTGCACACACCAAAAGCGGACGAGCAGCTTTTTCTCTACCTTGCCGTCTCCGAGGTAGCGGTAAGTGGCATTTTGGTCCGAGAAGAATCAGGTACGCAATTCCCTATATATTATGTGAGTAGAACTTTGGGGGATGCGGAGACCCGTTATCCCCACTTGGAAAAGTTGGCATTGGCATTGGTAAGTACTTCTAGAAAGCTCAAGCCTTACTTTCAATGCCATCCGATATGTGTAGTACTTACCCCCTAAAAAATATCATGCATAAAACGGAATTATCGGGTAGACTAACTAAATGGGCCGTAGAGATTAGCGGATATGATATCGAATACAAGCCTCGGACGGCCATCAAGTCTCAGATCTTGGCCGATTTTGTGGTAGACTTCACCCCGGCTATGGTCCCCGAGGTTGAGAAAGAACTTCTTCGGGTATTTGGTCGCTACACACGGACGGAGCCTCGAACCTCAAAGGTTCCGGGCTAGGAATCGTCCTTAGAACCCCCGCCGGGGATGCCGTTCGACAATCCATTAGAACTGTTAAATTGACTAACAATGAAGCCGAGTATGAGGCTATGATTGCAGGTTTGGAATTAGCCCGGAGTATGGGAGCCGAAATAATTGAGGCAAAGTGCGATTCTCTCTTGGTCGTTAACCAGGTGAATGACGTCTTCGAGGTCAATGACGAACGGATATAAAGGTATCTGGAAAAAATCCAAGTGATCCTACACTGGTTTAAAGAATGGACCATGCAGCATGTACCGAGGGAGCAGAACAGCGAAGCCGATGCATTGGCCAATTTGGGATCTTCAGTCGAAGGGGAAGAAATCAACCCCGGGACTACGGTGCACTTGATGAATTCGGCGATAGAAAACGGACATGCCGAAATAAACACAATGGGTTTAACTTGGGATTGGCACAACAAGTACGTCGACTACTTGCGAGACGGAAAGCTCCCTAGTGACCCAAAAGAATCACGGTCACTAAGGACAAAAGCTGTGCGTTTCTGCTTGGTAGACGGCCAATTGTATCGATGGTCTTTCTTCGGACCCCTGGCCAAGTGTTTGGGTCCCGGAGAAACGGAGTATGTTTTAAGAGAAGTGCATGAGGGGACCTGCGGCAACCACTTCGGTGCTGAAGCCTTGGTCCGAAAAATTGTCAGGGCCGGTTACTACTGGAACCAGATGGAGGAAGATTCGAAGAATTTTGTCCGGAAATGTGACGGGTGTCAAAGGCAAGCCCCGATGATTCATCAGCCCGAGGAGTTGCTGCATTCGGTAGTGTCACCTTGGCCCTTCATGAAGTGGGGAATGGACATTGTTGGTCCATTGCCACGGGCACCAGGTAAAGCCCGTTTTATTTTATTTATGGCTGACTATTTCTCCAAATAGGTGGAAGCACAGGCCTTCGAAAAAATTAGGGAGAAGGAAGTTATTGACTTCATATGGGACCACATTATTTGTCGTTTCGGCATTCCGACCGAGATAACTTGTGATAATGGTCCTCAGTTCGTGGGCGGCAAAGTCAATGATTTCCTCGAAGGGTTGAAGATCAAGAAAATCGTATCAACTCCATATCACCCATGTGCGAACGGACAGGCGGAATCCACGAATAAAACAATAATTCAAAATCTGAGGAAAAGGCTTGAAGCGTCAAAGCATCACTAGAGGGAAGTACTACCGGAGGTATTGTGGGCTTACAGAACCACATCGAAATCAAGCACGGGAGAAACACCTTTCTCGTTGGTCTACGGGGCCGAAGCCCTCATTCCCGTCGAAGTTGGTGAATCGAGTCTCCGGTTCAGGTACTCCATCGAGGAGTCAAACGAGGAGCCCATGGCCATAGAACTCGATCTCACGGATCTCACGGATGAACTTCGCGAAAACGCGTTGGTCCGTATTGCAGCCCAGAAGCAAAGAATGGAAAGGTACTACAACCGGAGGACCAATTTTCGACATTTCCAAGTTTGGGACTTGGTGCTTCGGAAAGTTACCTTGAACACCAAGAATCCCAACGAAGGAAAACTGGGTCCGAATTGGGAAGGACCGTACAAGATAACCGAGGTAACGAGCAAAGGATCGTATCAGCTGGAATCCATGGACGGGCAACGATTGCGCAATAACTGGAATGTGGCTCATTTGAAGAGATACTACTGCTAAGGTATGGGCACCTCGTGTTTATCTATTAGCCTTTTTTCTTTTTTGCAGGAAGTCAAGTACCGGATGAAGTTAGGATCAAACACGTGTTGCACTCTTTTGCTTAGTACGGTTTTGTCCCAAGATGGGTTTTCCGACAAGGTTTTTAATGAGGCAACAAGTACAACGTAAACTCGGGGGCACACCCTACGAGTGGGGACTTGATAGCGCTTACCCGATCTTGCAGCTCGGATAAGCACTAGGGGACTATTGTACCCACATCGAGGTTTACCCCGGTTAATGGAAAAACGGAGGAGCTCAACAAACCAAAACCGGACCTTCTGTATTAGGTTTCGATGTAAGGACCAAACGATCAGAATGAATCGTGTCCACTTAGTATTTGCTACGGCAAAATCAAAACCGGACCTTCTATATTAGGTTTCGATGTAAGGATCAAACGATCAGAGTGAATTGTGTCCATTTAGTATTTGCTGCGGCAAAAAATAGAAGGAAACGAAAAAATCCTCATATCATGTACATACAAATACTTGCAATACAAAGATTATCGAAAGTTCGGCATCGCTTCATTCATATACCCTATTCCGGGCACTACAGTCGAAATTCGACAAAGGCAATAGGTCACTATGAACCGAGCCAAAATCTTTAACACCCTCGAATGGGGACTGCTACATTAAAATTCACCAAGGCTGGGATTCAGGTGTCCGAACCTAATCTATGACAAAGTGAATAGCCGAAAAATACCTGCCCTAAAAAATGCCTAACGTGATTCGGAGACGTCTGAATTCACAAAGCATTAGATAAGTCCCACGGGCAAAAAACACGATCAAATTCCCAGACAAAACATACCGGATGAAGAGAAAAGCCAATATTCAGGCATAGTTTGAAATAGTGACTCCGAATCTCTGCTTGTCCTTGAAACGGACCGACAATTCAAGCAAAAGTCATAACAAGCATTCAAGCAAAAGAATAAAGAAAATCAAGAAAAATGCATGTTCCATTTATACAAGGTTTTTTACACCGGAAACTCCTATGAAGCCTAAAACAAAATAAAGGCTAAATACAGGCCCTGGTCTATCCGGTGTGGCTGGATCCGGAGTGTTCGGACATTGTCCGCTCGGAATCTTCGGAGTCAGTATCGAGGGCTCTCTTAGCTTCTTCCTCGACCCTTTTAGCTTCGAGTATCAGGGCCGGGAGATCCGCAAAGCCATGCTCGACTTGCTCAAGTGTGACCCTCCGAGACTTCCACCGTTCATACACCACCGCAATCGTGGTATGAGCTTCGGCAGCCTTTATACTCCTAAGGGCTTCTGCCAAATCGGCCTCAGCCTGGGCTAGCTTGGCCACCAGTTCATCCCGCTCTTCATCGAAGACCCTTTGGATTTGAGTGGCCGACTTGAGCTCGGCTTTGAAAAGGTCATTAGCCTCGGCCGTCTCCTCGAGTTCGGTTTTCAGCTCGTCACATATCCGGGCCCTGTCCTCGGCTTACTGCTCGAACACCCTCATCCTCTCCTTGTACTTGGCACTCTCAGATTCAAGCAGCCGATGCCTTTCGGCCATGCTCACGGCATCGGACTTGACCGAGTCAAGCTCCCCCCGGAGTTGAGAGATAGTGGTTTCGAGCTCACCAAGCCTTGAGGAAAAACGAGCGTTGTCCTGGCTAAGGCCGACCTTGTCCGCTTCTAGAAGTCGGTTCTTCTCGACCATCTCGGCCAACTCATTCTTTAATCAAAGGTTTTCGGCCTTTACCGCGTCAAGCTCGGGTTGAAGGTTGGAAAGAGTAACTGCTCGGTTCAATTCATCCTCCTTCACCCGCAAAAGGTGCTGGAACTTCTCCGTTTCTCGACCTTGGGCATCTAGCTGGCCCTTGAGATCGTCAACTTCTTGCTGAGCGCGGACGAAGGCTTCGTTAACAAGCACCACACTCTGTAAAAGAAACAAGTTAAAACTCGGATAAATGAGAAACTAAAATTCTCAATGAATTATGCAAGGATGGCTGATAAACTTACTCGATTGCCCGCGTGCATGCCCTCGTTAATGAGACACTGCCAGGGGACTCCGTTCATCTTCCGTTTGTCCGAGTCCGAGACGAGCGGCCTCAAGTAGCTTGCTACTCCCATCGGACGAGACAAAAAGCTGCAGTCCTCGGGGACAGTGATTACGGCTGATCTGGACCTCCTGGGTTCCACACTTGGGGCCGGGAAGATACGCACCAGGCTATCCCTAGCATCAGTCTCGGTGGTTCGGCTAGCTGCCCTCGTGACTCGAGGGATTGGGAGATGTCCAAAACCGGCAGCTTCCCCGGTAGTAGGAGGAGTATCCGAGAACATGTCATCAAAATTATCCACTAGAACTTTGATCTCAGGGACCGGCTCAGCCCTCGGATCGGTCTCGGGTGCACGCCCGGACCTTCTGGTCCTTTGCAGGGAGGTTTCCTCAGATGAACCATCACCTGAAATATCAAAAAATTCAATCGACCTTAGAGGAGTCGGGTAATGAATTTCTTCCCCACCTGTGTGCAAGGCCGGAGCTGACGGTCCTTCCCCGGCTGAAGGAAGTGATGAAATGGTGGTACCCTCCTCTGGAATAGAAGCAACGGGAGGGGTCACACTGATCATCTGAATGAGGAACTCGGGCTCTATTTTATCTCTCAGAGTCCGAACGACGCTCCTCGCCCTCTTCTTCGGTTTCTGCCCTTTGTTAGAGGGCTTTTTTCTCTTGTTGGCGGCAGCAATGATACGGGATGTACCCGCTGAATCGAACTCGGGTGCCGGCGCAGCGGGTTCGGCCGTTGTCTCCGGTCTTGGGTTCACCGAGCCCTTGGGTAAACCTGAGTGCCGAAGATGTTACAAAAGGAAAAGGTAGAAAATGCAATGAATACCGATAGAAGAAAAGTATTACCGTGGTTGTGAGCTACCCATCGGCCACGCGACAGGAGTCCCCATGTCCGTGCTTCGTGGGTATGTTGGCTAAGAAGAACACTAACCCATTCGTTGATGTTCCAGACAGGCGGAGGTATCCACGCCACGGCTGGTATAAAGAAGGGGACAAATAGTGAATGTGAAAGGACTAGTGTTTGACAAAGCAGTCAAAAGCAATTATTAAAAGAACTGAGACTTACGATTATCATTCCACCTCTTCGGAAAGGGCATGTAGTTGGCCGGAATAATGTCCGCGATCCTCACCCAGACGTAATCCAGCCAACCCCGGTCTCTATCTTCGTCCATCTTCGAAAAGATTGGTTCCGGCTTCGCTTAGCGAGCTTTATTACACCCCCCGGAACAACCTCGGGGAGTATAATCGGATGAAGTGAGCCAGCGTGAACTCCTTTTTCAAGTTATTGGCCAATAGCCGGAGGCAGGCCACGGTCCTCCAGATAATCAGACCAATCTGGGCCAGGGTTACATTGTAAGTCCGGCATATATCTAGAATAACCGGGTCGATCGGGGGGTCGAGCTTGAGTGTGAAAGGGTAGGTGTAAACGTATAAGAAACCCTCCCGGTGGCCGGTGATTGATTCATCAAGTACGGGGGCAAAAACTTATACCGGACGGTTATCCCATCCGCAATCAGCCCGGACTAGATCAAGTTTGTCCTCAGTAATGGACGAGGGGTACCGTCTTACATCAAACCCTCTATCGGAAACCAGAGAAGGTTTCTCAACCTCGAAATCCTTGTTATAGTTGGGTTTGGACGGTACAATGTCCAAAGCAGTGGGCTCAAAGGCGATTTTTCCCTTGGGTTGAGAAGTTGGCTCGGTTCCTTGAGAAGAAACTGAGGGAACATCATGGGAGGTGGTTTCGGTGTTAGCAGACATTTGGAAGTTATGGAAAAGGAGATTTGGCGAATGCGAAAAGGAAGTTAAATAGGAGTGAGGGAGCAGTCAAGAAAAAATTCAAAATGGTAAGAGTAAGAAGAAGCAGCAGCAGCAACCCTCAGGGGTTGGCCTGGTGGTAATTGGCTTGAGCCTTGGGGTGCTCCCTTTCAAGGTCTCAAGTTCGAAACCCACTCGGTGCAAACAATTTCTGAGGGCCATGGGACTGGGGTAAAACCCTGAATTACCCGTGGTGCACTTGCGGGAAACTCCTTGCCGAGGGCCTGTGCACCCTCGGGATTAGTCGGGGCTCAAAGAGACCCAGACACCCGGTGCTTAATCAAAAAAAAAAAAGAAGCAGCAACAGCACTCTCTAAACAAAAACAGCTAATGAAGAAGTTGGCGGAGCTGGTTTCCTTTCACGCAATATAAGCGATGGATCAAAGGGGATAAAACGGTTGAATCAGCAAGAAATACGAGATGGAGGATGATTAGAAGTGATGAAATGAAGAGAAAATAAAATGGAGAAGTGAATAAATAAAATGGAGGAGAAATGAAATGAAGACGTGAAATGAAAAAATGAAGAGGTGGAAGGCATTATATAGATATGGGGGTCGAGGCGGTTACAGATCCCGGCCAACTGGGGAATGCCACGTGTCCCACAATTAATGAGAAGTGACTTGAAGCGACGTGCGTTACGGCGGTTGTCAGAGCTAACCATCCAGGATGAGACACGTGGCTGATGACAGAGGGACGTGATGCAACTGTTCCCGCCAAAATGAAAAGATAATAACGAGCATATGGAACCACCGGTTTCTTGATTCATCCACTTCCCGTTACCCCAGTAAAACTAGGGTCCGGAAAGTGTGGGGACTATCTGTATACGGTAAAAATCGGACATATGCTAAACCGGTGAGACCGCAGATCGAGGGAAGAAAGAAACAAACACGAGCATGAAGACTTTCTTTCGGACCGGAGAAGTGCTTGATTCGAAGAAAGCGAAGGAAATCGTTTGGTCCGGTTCTCCATAGCCGTGTTGATCGTGGCCGTTGGTCCGGGTGATCCGTTACACAATTGCCACGCGTCAAGACCGTTCTGCCACATTGTACTGCCAATCGTACGGGTGTCAGACCGTATGACCCAACCTTATCCTTTTAGGGTTTTTCTTTATTCAAAAGGGCTTTATGTTGTATGAGGCCCATAAGGCAAAACTATAAATAGGGGCCATTACCGTACTTTCAGGGGTTGACTTCTCCAGATCTAGAACATTGTGATAGCAAAATATATAAAATCTCTCTCTCTCATTCTCTGATTTTGGTCCGGATTTAGTGTGTTCTTCTTTAGCTTTATTCAATCAAACGATACTCATACATTATTTAATTCATAAATTTAGTGTAAACCATCGATTATTATTCACTTGCTTATAGCATATCCATATCCATTTTCTTCCAATCAAATAGATTAAAGCTCATCCACATATCCCATACCTCATTTACAAATTCAATTGATTACCTAAATTCGGGGTAAACAAATGATCTATGTAAATGTACGGACTTCTAAATTTGTTTGCTTTACAACCTTCACTTTGTTTTGTTATGCTTCTGAGGTGCATGATCAGCTCTTGTCTGCACAAGGGACATGTCCTTGCTACCTTTTTTGTTGACCCATCCTACTTGGTGACCTATAATAACTCTTTCAGTTCGTCGACCAAAAAAAAAAACACGTTGAGAAGTTTAGTTTTTTTATTCTTCTTCCTTGAATACAAATAAAAACATATTCTACAAAAAGGTTTACATATTTCAACCTGCCATGTCAAACATGAAATCTACTCTATTCTAATAGTTTTGAGTGATTATTTGTTGACAGCAAGAAATGGGGGTGTCATTAAATTTCATTATTATAAAATTAGATGTTTCCAATTTCTTCTGCAGTAGGAATTGGTTGGACGTCATGGAAGAAGAGGTGGTTCACTCTAACAGAGACCTCGTTGGTCTTTTATAGAAGTGATCCGGTGAGTCTCCTTTATTACAACTGTACCATGATTGTTTGTTACTACAATGCTATATCCAGAATCTTCATTGGTTACTAGCTTACTATGCATGTATCAAGCAATTGCCCCTTTGTAAGCATATATAATCATTTTAGGAAGTTATCCGGATAACTTCTTTTATACCAATTCATTGTGGGAAGGAATCTGAGTTTGAACTCTATTTGTATATTGCATGGACTCCAAGGGGGTTGCTTCCCTGTATGAAGCTGTATAAAGGGATCAAAAAGACAAAACATCTGTACAATAATCAATTATCCCAACAAAAATGGAAAAAGTGTCAAAAAAAAAAAAAGAAGCAAAGTGAATTGGACTGCTATGTATGTTTGTCATTCTTTAGCCACCAAAACAACTTATACTAATAATCTGATTAAACCTGAATATCGAGTTCCGCCAATTTGAAGCTCTACCGTTTGTTGTACTATATGCACAACTGGCCCACTGGAAGTAAGTTGGGCATCGTGTGCCAAACCTTTACCTTCTACATGTCTCATATACAGATATATTCCTAGTTATTCAAGAAAATATCCAAATAGATGACAGATATTACCATATGAGCCAAGAAAAACATGCAATTATTGTTGCGTTTTAAAAGATTCTTACACTAGTGTATTATGCCATTTTGGTTATGACATTCTTACATACATTTTTTGTTTGAAAAACTTGCTCTGTAATAATCACAATATTGTATTGCTAGTTAGTGCATAGAAATGCAACCTTTGTTGACTTCTATAGCGAAATTTCCCCAATTTAGTTGATTTCTAAAACCACATTATGAGAAAGTTTAGGCAGTGCCAACCCTCTATTTGGTGAACATTACCATTTGGCTTCTGCTGTAATTATAATCTGGCCATGATCGACACCTTCTATTCATGCATAAACATACTTGATATTGTTCTGTATTCATCTCTTTTGACTGATTTTTTTCAGACTGTTACTCCCCAAAAGGGAGGCGAAGTGAATTTGACCCTTGGAGGTATTGATCTCAACAGTTCAGGCAGGTTGGCTTATTATTTTTTGCTATGATTCTGATAGTTACTAATGTGGCTTTCTTTTGACTAATAACACCAGAGTGGTAAATGATGTTATTCTTTCAGTGTGGTTGTCAAAGAAGATAAGAAGTTGTTGACAGTGCTCTTTCCTGATGACCGTGATGGACGATTTGTCACACTTAAGGTGCCAATCTTCCTGATTGCTTCTTTTTAGCTTTATAAATATTTTACGTATTCCTGTTAAAATTTGAGACTCATTCAACCGATTATATATGCAAATAGAATGTGCTCGATACTGCTTTAGTACTACTTAGGGTGTTAAATTAGCCCACAAAAGTGTAACTCGGTCAATCTACGCAAATTGGCTCTGATTATATTCATTGATGGATCAATCTAGACACAACCCAAACTAAAGCATTGCAATGTTTTGGTCAATTAGAACTTGAGCCCGAATATTGAGTCCATTTTTTATTCTTTCCTCCCTGACTCTAAATAGGGATAAAAGAGAAAAGAGGGGGAGAAGGATTCATCACCAATATTTGATTGGATCTATCTACTTCATTTCTTCCCATGACAATAATTAGAATGAAAAAAGGGGAATGTCAATGCATCCTACTAAGATAGTTCAACTTGGGCCATAAGAAGACTTGTAGAAAAAGATGAAAATCTTTTGTTGATTTGTATGCATTTCTCTCTTTACACTTCAACACACTTTCTCTACCTAAAGAAAAGAAAATTTGATTTGCTGATTGAAAAAGGATTAAAAATGAACAAATAATGGTTGAGTTGGGAAGGTTGGGCTATGACCCATTTTTCAGCCTAAATTGATCCAATCCATTTTGACGAGAATAAGCTTTGTGTAGCTTAGCTTGATTCATTATTTATCGGTTCAACCAGTTTCGAACTGCCCAATTTTGTTCCAACGTGGCCATTTGACACCAACTTAATATTAATTATGGTGAAATCCAAGTCATGTGATTACAGTTGCTGAATTATGTAGGTTCTCTTTTTATAAGTGAATTTATGTAGCTTTTGCACTATTAGAATCTCCATCATGATGCATGGTTCATAAAATGAACTGCAAATGTAGATATTTTGAATGAACTAACCTGAGGGGAGCAAAGAAAGTCAAATGAAATATCTAGTTCCTGTAGGTCTAAATTGTTCTATCGAAAAGCCAAAAGCCAATTTCTTTAATATTTGAGTTTATCCATAGATTCTGCCTCATGTTGAAATACCTCTGTTTCTCTCATTCCTAAACACCCATAAAGTTCAAGTTGTCATGGTGAACTGTATGCTCTTGCATCTTGTACATGTTTCTTGTGTTCACGCCTGCCCCGCTACTAGAGCCTCCACAGATTTAGGCGTTACCCTATGTAACCCATAGAGTCTCAGAAATGGGCTATATAGTTGCCTTGCTACAGTATAATGCAACTAGAGACCAATTGTATCTTTATCACTCATCTCGCTTATTCTCGCCTCTATACTATGACACCTATAACACCTCTTTTGTTGATCTGCTTATGTCAAACAATCTTCATGTGCGCAACCCAGCAAAAGCCCTCTATATTTTGTGGTAATCTACTTCTCCAGATAATCCTAATTGTTGAGATGCTTGATGAAGACCACACCTAATAACCTGATGTCACGACTGAAAATTAATAGTCGTGAAGGCATCTACCCCCACCTGGTAGGTAAACCAAATCCGATTAACAACCAATTAACCAATTCATTCAAGTTAATTAAGCAGAAAGTAAAGTGAATGCAGTAATATCCATAATCAACTCTTTATAATAAACCAAGTGCGGAGACAACCAAAATACCACCCAAGACTGCTGTCATGTGTACAAGAGCTACTACGAGTATAAATACAAGTCTGAAATGACCAAATATACTGTCTGGGAAAATAAGAAAGACAGAAATGCATAAAATGACAGAGGGAGAAAGGCGTTGCGGATCAGCCAAGCAACTCACCACGATCTCCGAAAGTCAAACGCCTCAAACTCAGACCCCTCCACGGGACCCACTCGTACTCGGAACATAATCTTCACCACAAAGAGTACAATAAGTGTAGTATGAGTACGGGAAGCACATGCACTTAGTATATCTCATAGACCGCCAACGATGAAGTAGTGACGAAGTTATTAAGAAAAGTCTTATTTAGCCTTACCGGTTTATCTGAACTCCAAACAGTTCAATTAACAGATTAGAGAATAAGTCAAATATCAGGTAGAGCCAGATAATGAAATCATAATATAAGAAATGTACAATGTGATGCAATCCATTACAATATGCTCCCTGTATACACACGGAGCTCCACATGACTGCTTGGGGGGCTCGCGAGGTCCATATACCACCCAAAAACCAGATCTCCCAGATCACATCGAATAACCACCATATAAGGCTGAAATATCCATAAAATAACCTTGAAATAGCTATTACTTTTCCCGGAACCAGATAACATCAGGCTAAATAACATCACTCCAAACCAATCGATCTAAAACAATCATATCGAGCCATAAATGCGTGAATCCTCATCATTTATAAAAATGGATGATCACATAAGCATGGATATCAAATGCAAACTATAACCATGTACCGTGCAGAATTACACAACTAGCTCGATTAGCACAAGTATACGGGTTTAGTGGAGTGATATGTGCACATAACGCAAATCAAGTCGAATAGTTATCAACTAATGCCCATATGCTTTGGGATTCTTTGATTACAATCCATAATTATGCGATTTCACTATTACCCATAACATGCCACCGGTACTCAAACCAATGCCCGTCACACCACAGATACGACACCCCCCTCTTTTGCCCTTACCCACTTTGATGTGATGTTCGGATATAGCTTAAAAAATAAGAAGAATAATCCCTATATTTCTTAATGGATTTTCAGCTGCATCACAAAACACAAGGGGTATTGTCTATGTATTATTTATGTGTAATAGTTATAGGATTATTGCTTCTTGTTCGATCCTCCATTCCTCCAATCCAGTTGTCTCCTTTAGCTATGTCTAGTATCATCTCAAACCCTTCATAGCCAACAAGAAGAGAAAAGGTGACAATGGGTCACCTTTGCCTCAAACCCCTATGTGTTGGTGAAAGCATAAAGAATCTTACACTCTCACTACATGTTTAGGTCAAAGTTTCGATATACTTTGTTTTATTCTGCCACGAGTGTACTCATACATGCTTAGAACTGCAACTAACTTAAAAAAGTTCTTTAGTGTTATACTTGAGAACTGAAATATTCCTCCAATTGGCTAACCTTGAACACTTCGTAAATAGTTCCAAAAATCTGATTATTTTACCGGATTCTGCTGCAACGGTAGATGATTTTGCCTCAAAATGCACCTTCTGCACCAATAGTACATTGTGAAACTATAGGCTAATAGTCTACATTTATTCTTAAGTTTAGTCTGCCACATCCTTGGGCCCTTGGTTTTTTTGGTGGAAATTTTTGTCTATTACCATGATGGCATGAATTCATAATAGTAAATGTTCTTTTAGATATTCATCAACTTCTAACAGGGTTCCCTCAACGTTTGTTTATACTTTACATTGTTACATTATTTCCATTTCATCATCATTACCGTTACTCTATGTGTGTGCTCCGAAAAGTACACTAAACTTGCATGATTTCGTTCTAAGGGTTTTCATGTAACAGGCTGAAACACTTGAGGATTTGCTTGACTGGAAAGCTGCACTTGAGGAGGCTTTGGCAAGTGCACCAAGTGTTGATTCTTTACCTGGCCAAAATGAAGTATCTCGGAATGATCAGGCCAGTGCAGTTGACCTTTCAACAGAACTGTGTAAGCTTCTCATTCATATGGTTATAAATGACGTGAACCTCTAATGTACATCTGTTAATTGGAAGAACTAAATGTATTGAATGTCTGCCTATCATATAGCTTTACAAAATTTGATTTACAGGCCAATTCTCTTGCAAGATAACAAGTTCTCATTCTTCTTGTGCTTTTTGATATTTATTCTATAACATTCATGATTTTGGGTACATGTGGTTGTGATACCGATTTATATTTCTGCAACATTATAATCGGTGAAGGACTGACAAAAGTTGGATTACATTTAGTGGATACTAAACTCTTTGAAAGGGATGTTATTAGAAGAAACATATTGAACAGGGTTCTCAAAACCACGATGTCTAACTGTAATATACTCCTTTGTGGCTCTATCAATATTGGTCTTCATCGGGATTTTGCTACTCATCTTTTCTTATGGTGTAAGGATAGTCTTATTGGTAGCACAAATGAGTATATAGAGTTTTTGGATTTGCTAGGGGGAAGACAGTAGATGTGGGATCTTTGTTTTGATCTGCTGTCCTTTGTTTTTGTACTTCTTGTACCATCTTGGTACTTTCTATGAATAAAACTTTACCATTTCAAAAATTTTTTGCTACTCATCTGGTATTTGAACTGATTATCACATATCTCACTAGAAGGTTCAGTCCAAATCGGGTGGAAGAGAGTGGTTTAGTGGCTTTAGGGAGTCCATTGCATCAAGAGTATAGAGATTGATCGGGCCCAAGGACCCTTTTAGCAAACCAGTAATATAGTTGAAAAAAGGTATCTAAGTTGCTCCTTTCTTCAGGCTTTGCGAGGGGGAGGGGCATACGGACCAACAGAGTTATTTCAAGGGCTTATGCCTGCTGAGGTTTTATTGACCTAACATACATGGCTTTAAGGGTTAAAAGATCTCAGCATAATATTTTGTCTTACCAATACAGTGATTGGCTACCCTTTCTGTTTCCCACAAATAATTCTTGCATAACTTATGTGGGAATATATGTATTAGCTTTATGTTAGATAGAATGTGGAATATAGGAACTCGTAAATTAGAAGTACCTAGATAACAAAACCTAAGATGAAAATAACTCCCTTCAGTAAAAGACGAGCCCTCTTTTGTCAAAGAAAAGGTGTTTGCTTTAGTATGTTTTGGTATTGTATATAGTGTCCCACATTGGTAAATATGTATTATGTACTGTGTATAATATATGCATAAATAGGGCTTAGTGTATTACAATAGAAGTACGTACCTCAATAATATTTTCCCGTACCTTTATTTCTGATATGGTATTAGAGCATTGGTGGGAAATGCTCGCCACTGCAGAGCGAGTCTGGGACAGTCAGTGTGCTTCTTTTTGGTGACTTTTTCGGCAGATTGCATCACTCTTTCTCTATTTGATGTTCTTCGAAAATAGATACTACCACGGGGTTGAGGAAACTGTCACGACCCAGATTGGAGGGCCATGACGGGCACCCGATCTTACTTATCGAGTACCACTGGACATGCATCCGTAACGTAATCATAAGCATAGGTGGGCCATTAGGGCCGTCACGAGGTAGCCTGCTGACTCATATAAGTAATAAACTGAAATAAACAGGTTTGAAAGGACATAACTGCATAACAAGCTGGACATACTGGACGGGCCGACAAGGCTGTCACACACACCCATGCCATAGTACATAAACCGACGAGGCCATACAACATCTAAATGTACATAACTGTCTACAAGCCTCTACTGGAATACATGACATAACGTGGTCGGGACAGGGCGCCGCCATACCCATGCATATGCATATGTAACCATGCTGACTCACAAGGCAACTCCGGAACTAGTAGAGTGCAATGACGCTGTCTGCTGAACTGACATCCTACTAGGAGAGTCGTCAACCTATATATCAAGACCTGTGGGCATGAAACGTAGCGTCCATAAACAAAAGGACGTCAGTGCGGACAATGTACCGAGTATGTAGACATGAAAGTAATATAAAAGGGACATAAGAAAACATAGGGTATATGAGAGCAACCTGTATGTCTGAACTGCCTCTGTGAGTCAATGATATACATAAATATTGTGCATGAATGCATGAGGTCATATATATATATATATATATATATATATATATATGCGTATATAGTGCCTGTCAAGCCTCTGTGGGTGTCCCATCGTATCATATCGGCCTCTTTGGGCATCATCATCATCATCGTTATCATCATATGACCAGTTGATCAGGTGGTAGTGCGTATATAACGACGTCACCTTCCCCATACCCCATCCATAGATATATAGTACATAATATACTCGTATATAACGCCTGAGGGGTCACAGGTCTGTATATGCATACATATAAATGAAATGCAATGCATAAACATAATAAGAGTACATTATGAATCTGTCGGAGTGACGTAAGGTTGTTAGACCTCTGAACATCTTTATGGGATAACATTTTCATCAACAAGTAACTCTAGAGATCATATTGGATCTAAAGAAAGACTTTTCGGAGATAACATTATAGAACATGAATCAAACGGATCATTCCTAACTTCTAAGAATAGAATCATTATGGATTTAACGTTACGTGTACATCTTGTTCATAAGGATCATGCCACAAAAAAAGGAAAGGGCAGCCTTAACATACCTCAGGTCGTCCAAATCCAACAATCGAGCTAATTACAACTAGCACGCCAATTCTATAACAAGGAATACATATGCAAACTTAGATGGCGCTAGTATATCACGTATATCAACGATAACTTGATTCTAAGACTAAACGGGCAGTACTTCCCCTTATTCTCTAGCCACAACAACATATACAACAACAAGCTTACAGAAGTCCTTAAATACTCCTTTCACTATCCATACAAAGAATATACACCAAACAACCCAAAGTATACCAATATACAATAACAATATACACTTCCTTTCTTCCCAATCAAGGAGCATAATCTCATCAACACACCAACAACATTAGATACTATCCATATACATGGAAATTAGCTTAACAACACAACCACAACATGCTCAAAACAGTCCATAATCTCAACATGGTTTCTAACTCATTCTTGGACTTCCTCTTTCACTTTCTTCCTTAAATCATGTTGTATAACAATCAAACAACCTCAAGAACATGAAATAGGGATGAAACCTTACCTTAATCATGCAAGAACAAGCTCTGGATCAAATTACCTCACTTGGGGAAAACCTCCAACTTCAACACCAAGAGATATTTGAACTCTACTAACCCTAGTGAGCTTCTTAGCACTTGAATCTCTTGATTCCCTTGAGTTTTGCTTTGGTTTGGCATAAGAACTCATGGAGAGGGTTTGGGAGTATATTTGGGTCTGTTTTGGAAGAAAATGGACCCCAAGAGTGAAAAACGGAATATAAAGCAATGCTTAAAAATCCACCGACATAAAGTACGCCCTACATGTACGGGCCGCACATTTTTGTACGTCCCGTACTTTTATCCCGTACCTGGGAGTTCAATTTTTCAACTTTCTGGAAAATTCTGGAAAATGAGGTACGGGACGTACAATTTTGTACGGGCCGTACTTTATCCCGTACTTCTCAGATTTGCGATCTGTCAGTTGCATTGGAAAGAAGACTCGCTGAACTTGAATTTACATAGGTTATGCATTCCATAACTCCTCATATTCTAGGAGATATACCTCCCTCAAGTTGGACCAAAAATCCTATCCAAAATTCTGCCAAGTTTTCCCCAAGTTTCGACAAACATAATTTCTTCGATTTGCTATGTTCTCCAATCCTTCCATAACTTACTAAACACGAACTTAAACCCTCGTAACCATAAGATAGGCATGTATAATCTCATATAAACTTGAAGATAACTCCGATGTCCAAGACTAAGACAACTAAACAAATCTCAACGTACAAAACTACGAGGTGTAGCAGAAACTCCAGTGAGTAACCCTAGAAAACCGCTTCGGCGGACTTGCTGTCACGCACTGTCTGAATGTCCATCTCCAGCGACGCATCTGACACACGCCCTGGGCGCGTGAGACCTTTTTCGACCATTTATTTGAGTTCTTTTTTGTTGGAGTCGTCCAAGCTTTCCGAGCTGTTCCATCCAATTTTCTACAGATTCTGATCGCCGGACCCTAATTTGGTGTAGTCAAATTCATTTTTCCTGTGATATTTGTGTTTCTCGGTAGTGTTTCAGATACTTTGCACAGTGGATCTCTCGACTAAAGTTATTACAACTCTCATTATTTTCAGACTTCTACAACTACTATCAATCACTTTCCAACAACTTCTCAATTATATTTTGTTATTATTTGCTTAGAACTCTTCTCAGTCCAACCATGTCTCTCGGATTTGATACTTTTAGTTCCAAAAATAAAGGAGTTGGAAATTCAATTGTTATGATTACTTTGAACTCTTAATGGGAAGTTCAAACTATTTAGCTTGGGCTTCCTCGATTGAGTTGTGGTGCAAGAGTCAAGGTGTTCAAGATCACTTAACCAAAACAAGCTAGTGGTGGAGACGAGAAGGCGCGGGCATAGTAAGAGAAGGTTAATGGTCAATTATGTATCTCCTGTGGTGAAGTATTGTTTCCAAGTTAATGCCTTTTTTTATCCATTCTAGACATGTTATTTTGTTTGGGAAAGGCCGACTATGTACGTTAATAATATATCTCATTTTTTTGATGCGTTATCTCGAATAACAAACTTAAGGAAACAAGAGTCGGATATCTCTACTTACTTGGGACTGGTAAAGGCAATTATGGCGTAATTTGAGAAGTTGATACCTATTAATGCTAGTGTTGAAAAACTATAGTAGCAACAATAGAAAGATGTTTCTTGTTCTTACACTTGCTGGCCTTCCTAATGACCTGATCTGGTGTGTGACCAAATTTTGCCTAGTCCTGTTGTTTCTAGAGTTGATGACCTAATCTCTCGATTACTTTGCCTTGCGACACCACCCAATCACACAGTGTTCTTATCAGAAATTGTTGACTTTTCTGTTCTCGCTCAGACATTTCAAACTTTGGAGAATCATCAGGAGGGGGTCATTTTGGAAGATCTTGACCCAAGTGTAGTTATTGTAATAAGCAATCTCGTGAAGTGTGTTATTCTTTGCATGGTCAACCATCCAAAAAATGCTCATGTTTCTCAGACCGACACTGCAAGTAACTAGTGGTTTTCTTGATCTGAAAGGGAATATAATGAGTTCCTTCAATATCGAGCTAATAAACAGACATCTCCGCAAGTAGCCTCTATTGTTCAGACTAGTACTTATTTTGCTGGTAAATCTATTGCCTGTAACTCAAAGTCTAATACTCTTTGGACCGTGGGTCATGAATTCATTTACTTTTAATCATATTTTTAGTAATAAATCACTTTTGTATAATATTGTTTATTCATAGTCTCTTTTCACTTTTACTTTAGCCAATGGATTCTAAACAAAAGTGAAAGGAGTTTGACTAGCTCATTCCCTATCCTCTATGACTCTAGATTCTGTTCGTTATGCCCTTGGATGTCCTTTTAATCTTGCATAATTAATCATTTGCCTCGTGTCTAAATTTTGCCATAACATTCCTTGATGATTCTGTTGTTATACATGACTACAGCATGGGATAGATGATTAGTGTAGGACGTGAATCACAAGGCCTTTACTACTCGACCTCTCCCAATCCTCTATAGCTAGCATGCAGTTACAGCTTCTCTAGACTTGATTCACAGATGTTTGGGACATGGGTTTATCCAATTTAAGAAAGATAGTACCTTGTTTGTCTAGTCTATCCATATTAGATTGTGAATCATGTCAACTTGGGAAACGTACCCACACCACCTTCCCACATAATGCTGAGAGTTGTGTAACGTCTATTCTTCATTAGTTCATTATGATATTCCGAGTCCTAGTAGAGTCAGTTAACCTTTAGGATTTTATTAGTTTGTTAGCTTCATTTATGATTATTCAATATGTACTTGGATTTTCTTGATGAGAGATGGTTCTGAGTTGTTTTCTATATTCAAGAGTTTTTGTGTCGTAACTTGTAATACAAACCAATTTGGTGTTTCTATTCGTACTTTTCGCTATGATAATGACTTAGAGTACACATCCTTCGATTATCAGCAGTTTATGACTTCTCAAGTTATTATTCATCAAATAACTTGTTCGTACACCCCCTCAGCAAAATGGGGTAGCAGAGAGGAAGAATAGGCACCTCATTAAGATTTCTCACACTCTTCTCATTTATTCCCATGATCCACTGTGTTTTTCTTGGATATGCAGTTCTCACGTCCTTTCATTTAATTAATGGATGCCTTCATCTTCCATTTAGAATCAGATCCCTTGTTCAGTATTGTTCCTCAGTCGCATCTATATTATCTTCCCCCTCGTGTCTTTGAGAGCACATATTTTGCTCATTATTTCGCCCATATGAAGGATAAAATTGGCTCCTCCTACTCTTAAGTGTGTCTTCCTTGGTTATTCTCGGGTTCAAAAGGGTATCATTATCGCTCACCTGATCTTCGTCGTTATCTTATGTTTACCAATGTCACATTTTTTAGTCACGACCTTACTTTGCATCTTTTGATCATCCTGATATCACGACCTTACTTTACATCTTCGTCGGTATCTTATGTTACTCCTCTATCTCTAGCCACCGTGCCACCACGCTTGATTTATCATCACCGTCCGTATCCAGCATCAGGTCCAGATGATTCACGTCTTATATCGGACCTTGCATCTTAAGAATGGTTTTCTCCATGGCGACCTGGAGGATGAATTTTATCTGGAGCAACCACCTAGTTTTGTTGCTCGGGGGGAGTCTAATGGTCGTGTGTGTTGATTGTTTTGGCCACTTTATGGTCTGAAACAATCTCCTCGAGCTTGGTTTGGTAAGTTCAACACAGTAATTATGGAGTTTGGCATGATTCGTGAGCAGATCTATTGGGGATCTGCTCCAAATCTGTGTATTTATTTGGGTTTATATTGATGATATCGTTGTCACTGGCGTTGATCAGGATGATATCAATTTTGAAGCAATACCTCTTTTATTACTTCCAGACTAAGATCTCGATATATTAAAGTACTTTTTAGGTATTGAGGTTGCTTAATCAGATCAGTCATTATTATTTCACAACGGAAGTATATCTTAAACATTATTGAGGAGACAAGAATGACGGGGTGAGCTCAGGATGTGGTTGCTCACTAAATCCTCACATCCCAGACAGTCTCAAATGGAATGGTTCAAGCAAAGGATCCTACACAGTCAAGGAAGGCTACAACAGACTTAACACGACAAATGCTTTAACTGACCATTGGCTTGGAAGCTGGTCTGGAAGACTAATCTCCTTCCAAAAGTCAAATGTTTCATTTGGACAGCTCTTCTAAATGGTACTCTCACTCAAGACAATCTCAAGAAGAAGGGTATTCAGATAGCTAGTAGATGCTTCATGTGCCACCTTACAGATGAGATAGTGAACCACTTGTTCTTACATTGCCCTGTGGCAACAGACTTTTGGTCCATGTATTATGCAGTTTTTGGTATCAGCTGGTCAACACCACTCACCCTAAAAGAAGCAGTTACAAGTTGGAGTCTATGGAAAGTGGATAGATCCATCAAGAAAATCTGGCAAATGGTGCCAACCTGTATATTTTGGTGTATTTGGATGGAAAGAAACAGCAGGTGCCATGAGGGGATTTCAACTCCTAACTGCTCCCTGAGATCTAAAAGCTTACTGTACCTTTTTAGCTAGAGCAATCTTTCCCCTGTAAATGATGCAATTTCCCTTTTAGATTTCATTAGTTCCCTCTCAAATGGCTTAACAGCCTTGATTTTTGCTATAGGTTTTAACTCCCAGATCTTACTTGTTTTTTTGTTTTCTGGAGTTGTCACCTACTTTTTCTCTGTAACTTTCTTGCATCTACTTGATACTTTTCAATACAGCCACTTCATCAAAAAAAAAAAAAAAAGAATGACGGGGTGTAGACCCATTAATTCCTATGGATCTGAATTCTAAACTCTTGCCAGGACAAGGAGAGCCACATAGTGACCTTGGAAGATATAGGCGGATGGTTGGTAAGTTGAATTACCTCACAATGACTAAACCTGACATTTCTTTTTCTATGATTGTTGTAAGTCATTCTATGGATCCTCCAGTGATATTCATTGGGATGTAGTTGTCCGCAATATGATATATAAAGTTAGCTCCAGGCAAATGACTACTAATTGACGATCGCGGCCATGAGCAGATCGTTCGATATACAGACGCTCTACGTCTGAATATTATGTTTTTGTAGGAGGTAATTTGGTGTGCTAGAAGAGAAAAAAACATAATGTGGTTGCTTGATCTAATGCAGAAGCAACATGTCGAGCAATGGCTATAGCAACTTGTGAGTTAGTTTGGATCAAACAGTTACTCGGAGAATTAAAATTGGGAAAATCAATTAGATGGAACTTGTGTGTGATAAATAAGTGGCCTTTTATGTTGCGTCAAATCTGGTATTCCATGAGAGGACTAAGCACATTGAGATTGACTGCCACTTCACCAGAGAAAAAAATACTCAGGAGATATTGTTATAAAATTTGTGAAGTTAAATGATCGGCCTGCAGATATATTCACCAAGATTCTCAATAGCTTGCGTATTAGTTACATATGTAACATATGACAAATATGCACGAGCTTGAGGGAAATTATTGGATAATTTATATTGTGTCCCGCATTCAAAAATGTGTATTATGTACTATGCATAATATATGTATAAATAGCGCTCAGTGTAATATAGTATAAGTACGCAACTCAATAATGTTTTCCTGTGCCTTTATTTCTCACATAGTACAACAACAACAACAACAACAACAACAACAACAACAATCCAGTGAAATCCCACATCGTGGGGTCTGGGGAGGGTAGAGTGTACGCAGACCTTACTCCTACCAAGGTAGGACGGCTATTTCCGAAAGACCCTCGGCTCAATAAAAGCATAAAAAGAAGTCAAATAAGGTTAAGAGAATCAAAGCGATATGAACTGAAATAATGCAAGCGACACAGATAACACAGGATAATCAAAGCACAGCAAATAACAGATAATAGCAGAAATCTGAGCAGAAGAAATTATATTGCGATAATGCGACTACTAATAAGAACGGAAAACGAGACTATCTACTAGCCTTCTACCCTAATTTGGGTCCTCCAAACCCTCCTATCTAAGGTCATGTCCTCGGTAAGCTGTAGTTGCGCCATGTCGTGTCTAATTACCTCTCCCCAATACTTCTTCGGTCTACCCCTACCTAGTCTGAAACCATCCATGGCCAACCTCTTACACCTCCGCACTGGGGCATCTGTGTCTCTCCTCTTCACATGCCCAAACCATCTCAATCTCGCTTCTCGCATCTTATCTTCCACCGAGGCCACCCCCACCTTATCCCGAATATGCTCATTCCTAATCCTGTCACTCCTGGTGTGGCCACACATCCATCTTAACATTCTCATCTCGGCAACTTTCATCTTTTGAACGTGAGAGATCTTAACTGGCTAACACTCCGCCCATACAACATAGTCGGTCTAACCACCACTTTGTAGAACTTGCCCTTAAGTTTTGGTGGCACCTTCTTGTCACATAGCACTCCGTAAGCAAGCCTCCATTTCATCCACCCTGCCCTAATATGATGTGTGACATCATCGTCAATCTCCCCGCAGCTTTGCAGAATAGACCAAAGGTACTTGAAACTACTTTTCTTCTGGATGGCCTGGGTACCAAGTCTCACTTCCAAGCCAGCCTCCTGAGGTGCTTCACTGAACTTACACTCCAAGTACTCTGTCTTGGTCCTACTCAGCTTAAACCCTTTAGACTCCAGAGTATGTCTCCAACTCTCCAGCTTAGCGTTAACTCCGCTACGAGTCTCGTCGATCAGGACTATGTCGTCCGCGAACAACATACACCATGGCACCTCACCTTGAATTTGCCGTGTCAATTCATCCATCACCAAGGCAAATAAAAACGGACTAAGAGCTGATCCTTGATGCAACCCCATCACAACTGGAAAGTGCTCTGAGTCTCCTCCTACTGTCCTTACCCTGGTTTTGGCTCCCTTATACATGTCCTTGATCACCCTAATGTACGCCACAGGTACACTTTTAGCCTCCAAGCATTTCCATAGGATCTGTCTTGGAACTTTGTCATAAGCCTTTTCTAGGTCGATGAATACCATGTGTAAGTCCTTCTTCCTCTCCCTATACTGCTCCACCAACCTTCTCACAGGATGGATGGCTTCTATAGTTGAGCGTCCCGGCATGAATCCGAACTGGTTCTCTGAAATAGACACACCTCTCCTCACCCTCATCTACACCACCCTTTCCCACACTTTCATAGTATGACTTAGCAGCTTGATACCTCTATAGTTGTTGCAACTCTGGATATCTCCCTTATTCTTGTATAGAGGGATCATTACACTCGCCCTCCATTCTTCGGGCATCAATGCCGTCTTAAAGATGACGTTAAACAACCTAGTCAGCCACTCCAAACCTGCCGGGCCCACGCTCTTCCAGAATTCCCCAGGAATCTCGTCAGGTCCGGTCGCTCTTCCCCTGCGCATCCTACGAACAGCACCCTTAACCTCGTCAACCTTAATACTCCTGCAATACCCAAAATCGTGACGCCTTCCTGTATGTTCTAATTCTCCCAACACAATGTCTCTGTCCCCTTTTTCATTCAAGAGTTTGCAGAAGTATGACTGCCATCTCCGTCTAATGAGAGTCTCCTCTACCAATACTTTGCCATGCTCGTCCTTGATGCACTTTACTTGATCCACATCACGTGCCTTTCTCTCCCTCACCTTGGCTAGCCTGAACAATTTCTGGTCCCCTCATTTCTCTTCTAGTTCAGCATACATGCTGTTCAAAAGCTGCCGTTTTTGCCGTCGAAACCGCCAACTTCGCCTCCTTCCTCGCCATCTTATAAAGTTCTGTATTCGTCCACTTCTCCACCTCATCCTTGCTTTCTATCAACTTCGCATACGCCACCTTCTTTGCTTCCACCTTCCCTTGAACTTCTCCATTCCGCCACCAGTCCCCTCGATGCTGACCACGACTACCTGTCGAGACCCCCAACACTTCCCTTGCTACCACCCTAATGCAACTAGCCGTTTTATCCCACATACTGGTCGCATCCCCACTACTATCCCAGGCCCCCATATCCTTCAATTTCTCTCCAATCTCCAGGGCACTAATCGTGGTCAAACTCCCCCATCTGATCCTAGGTCGGTCCTCCACGACCCTCTTCTTCCTCGTCATCTTGATCGCTAAATCCATCACCAAGAGCTTATGTCGGGTTGTAAGATATTCGCTCGGAATGACCTTACAATCTTTGCACAGACCTTTATCATCCTTCCTAAGGAGTAAAAAGTCTATCTGAGTCTTAGCCACCGAACTACGGAAGGTTACCAAGTGTTCCTCCTTCTTTGGGAAACTCGAATTGGTTATCACCAACCCAGAAGCTCTTGCAAAATCCAAAAGTGAGACTCCTCCTCCATTCCTGTCCCCGAAGCCAAAGCCTCCATGCACATCATCATAACCTCCCGAAATAGGCCCGATGTGTCCATTGAAATCACCTCCCACAAATAGCTTCTCAGTAGGCGGTATGCCTCCCACTAATTCGTCCAAATCCTCCCAAAAGCGCCTCTTCTCCTCGTCGCCTAAACCCGCTTGCGCCGTCTACCTCCTTAGCTTTAGGACCTACCCATTTGGTCTCTTGGATACAAGCTATATTAATCTTCCTCTTCTTAAGAATCTTAACTAGCTCTATGGACTTCCCCGTTAACGTCCCAATGTTCCAAGATCCTACTCTCAACCTAGACGCTCCTCTAACCCACTTACCCCTCCTAACCCTCGCCCCCGTCCCCGAACGAGAACATGACCCTAGTCTACCATCACTGAGCAAAGCCACGAAAATGAGTATGAACTAATAAATTATTCAAAAGTCTAAAGTTAGCAAAATGTAACTACAAGTGTATGGACAAATAATGGATGTGGCAACCGGAGGTACCAACTCCAGTTGAACTGAACCTGGTCGCCGCCGGAAAACACTGTTCAACGTCCGAGTACTGTTCACACTATTCACTGTTGAGTTATTGTTCACTGCCGGAATTCTGCTCACAGAGACCTGAAACGGGAGAAGAGAGACGGGGGGTGGAAAGAAAAAAAAGAACAAGAAAAGAAAAGGAAAAAAAGGAGAGAGAGAGGGCTGGCCGGAAAATGGTGCCGGAAAAAGTCTCCGGCGATGACGCAGCTGTGTTCTGGCAGCGGCAGAAGCAGCTAAAAAAAAGGAAAAAAGGAGAAGAGAAGAAGAAGAGGAGAAGAAGAAAAGGAAAGAGAGAAAAAAGTAGATCTGGCTCGAAAAGTGGCCGGCGTTACCTGGTCGCCGGAGTTACATGAACAGTGATGCGGTCTGGTCGCCTGACGGGGTGGCGGGTGGGGTGGAGAGTTGGAGGGCAGAGGAGAGAGAAAGCAGAGGAGAGAGAAAGTCAAGAAAAGGTAGAAAATTTGTCAAAGTAATAAAAATAAATATATTTTTGATAAAAATAGAAGTCATTAACATATTATGTAGTAGGATATCCTAATAATTTTGAATTAAAATTCTTTTTTAAAGCTAAATTTGTTCATGTAGACCAATGTAAAGCTAATTCTTCACTTTGGTTACACAGTCCCTATACGACAATCTGTATTTATTATTTTTGGTAAAGACAATCTGTATTTATTATGCGCCACATAACAATCCTTGCGTAACTTGTCCGCAAATCAAATGTTCCCTGAAGATGTTGTAATGGTTTTTCTCAAGGATCTAACTTTTACCTTTTATGATTTTGACTCTGTAGCAAAGGATAGAGAGCCTGCGAAGTCGTTGGTTCTTGGTCAACCAGTTTTACTTGCTTTGGAAGATATTGATGGAACTCCATCCTTCTTGGAGAAGGCCCTTAGGTTCATGGAGGAGCATGGTGAGCTTCTCCTTCTACCGTGTCAAACTAATATGAAATTGTTGCTCTCTGGATGTATTATTTCTTTAAGATTCCCAGCTTAACATTCTTGAAATATTTCTTTCTCCTTGTAAAGTATAAGTGTTGGATATATCCTATTACCATCTTTTCTTCTGTTGAGGCTTGCTCTAAGATGAAGAAAAAATGTATCAATTAAATAATGAAAGTAGATGCGTTCTCTTTTAAAATTCATATTTATTTCACCCTATGGGTGACTTTGAGATCCATGACTTGGAGACTCATAGTGGAAATGAGAAATCAGTTCAGGGGAACTACACTTTGAAATCCATTCACAATAGAATCACTTGGTGTATTTATTTCCCTATGTTACTGGGTCAGTGCAATCAATGGTAAAAGTATTACTCTACAATGTAGGAGAAGAATGTGCTTAATTTAACAATGTAATCAGACAACATAAATGGAGGAATTTCTCTTATTATTATTCCAAGACCTAGATGCATTTATAATGACTCTAACTAAGGAAACCAAATTGGAAAGAATCCCTTCATATTTGGCTTTCAGCATCCACCAAGATTTATCTAAACCAATCATAGAAGAGGGATACCGTACATTTTGGATTATTTGTCTTGCTATATCTTCGGGTATATGCTGTCTGAGAAGTTCAACATTCCATCCATCAGAGTTTGCAACTTCCAGAACTTGTATTTTATCTACCATAGCTTCTGGAATAACATTAAACAATGCCCCTTATGAAGTCCAATTATCAAATCAAAAGCTTGAATCTCCTCTTTTAACCTGCCACCAGATGTGATGCTTAACCAGTTCTATAAGAGCAACCATTTTCACCCAAATGAGATATGAAGCTTTGGACTTAGCTACAGCTGGATGTGCTTTCTTGCAGTATTTGTTTCCCATATAGGAAACTCCATAGTGATGGATTTTTCCTGAAGTTCCACCACAGTTTACAGAATAGTGCATTTGACACATCAAATACTAACCTGAACCCCGAACAACCTTCATCCTTTGCTAGGCATAATGTATCCTATTTGACCCAATGTCTGTTGTTACTGTCAGTTGAATTATTCCAAAAGAACTTGGCAAAAATCTTATGCAATTGTCTGATCACACCAATAGGTGGATGCAATGCCGACAGGGGGTGTATAGGAATTCTTTGTAGGACATGAGAGATTAACACATCCCTTCCATCAAATGATACAAGTTTCCCATACCAAGATTGTATTTTGTTCTCTATCTTCTTCACCGCTGTGTCATTCCTATTATAATTAATAGGACAACCAAGATATCTAAAGGGAAATATACATTTGACTCATGTCAGTAATCTCCTTGATCATTGCCACTAGTCTCCTATTCACCTTACTATGAACATAGAAAGCACTCTTTCCAGATTTATAAGTTGTCCAAATATGGTCTCATACTGTCTCAATATCTTCATCAAAAGTTTCAAGAATTTTCTTGTTTCAAGGATTTTCTTTCTGCTGATGCAGATAATATAGTATCATCTTGATTAATGGAGGACCTGAAGGATTTGATTTTTCTCAGCACAAAGAGGTTTAAGACAAGGAGACCCTTTATCTCCTTTTCTTTTCATTCTTGTCATGGAAGGTGATGATCAAAATTGCTAAAATAACTGGCAGACAGTCAGGATTTGAAATGGCCAGCAATTTGGAGTTTAGTAAGGAAGTGACACACCTCCAATATGCCGATGACACACTAATTTTCTGTGATGCTGAAGAGGACCAAAGCAGAGTACTCAGGACAATTCTGGTTTTGTTTGAGGGCATCTCAGGGTTGCACATTAATTGGAGGAAGAGTTATTTTTATCCTATTAACTCTGTGCCTGATATGGATCTTCTGATTCAGGATTTTGGAGGAGAAGTAGGTACATTGTCTACTACATACTTAGGAATGCCCTTGGGAGCCAAATCAAAGTCCAAAGAAATTTGGGATTCAATAATTGAGAAGTGAGAAGTTGACTGGGTGGAAGGCTCAATATTTATCCTTGGGGGGCAGGATCACTCTCATAAACTTAGTAGTGGATGCAATGCCAGGTTATATGATGTCTCTATTTCCCATCCCAGTTGGGGTTATTCAGAGGATTGACAACATTAGAAGGGATTTCCTATGGAATGGGAACAAGGAGAAAAAGGGATACCATCTACTTGAATGGTGCAAGGTGATACATGGGAAGAAAGAAGGTGGTTTAGGAATCAGAAATTCGAAATGGCAGAGCAATGCACTCAAATTGAAATGGTTGTGGAGATATTCTCAGGATCCTCAAGCTTACTGGGTTGACATAATCAGAGCAAAATATGGTGAAGATAACAACTGGATAACAAAGGAAGTAAATTCCCCTTATGGAGCTCTATTAGAGCACTTTGGCCTTTAATGAAGGCTAACACTACTATCAGGGTATTCAATGGTTGTAAAACATCTTTTTGGGCGGGACAAATGGCTAGCAAATTCATGTCTAAAAGATCTTTTCCCAAGCATTTATGCCTTGGACCTACAGAAAGGGAAAACAGTAGATCGAGCATGGTCAACACAGGGATGGAACTTTCAGTTCAGAAGAAACCTAAATGATTGGAGAGGAATTCAAGATGTTTTGAAAATTACTACTATATAGAAGCATGGGTCTCAACCCATGCTTCGTCGTCCGTTAAGCATTAAAAAAAAAAAAAAAAGTGTGGTCCCCATATTAAACACCAACCAATATTAAAAAATAAAAAAAAAACACCAACCAATATTAAAAAATAAAAAAAAAAAGAAGTAAAAAAAGTGGAACCCACCATCTCCAAACTCATGGGAAAAAAAAAGTGGACCCCATATTAACAAAATCAAGCAATATAAAAAAAAAAGTGAATCCCATATTAAAAAAACAAACAATGTCAAAAAAAAAAGTGCAGACTTTGTATACGTAGCAAACACTAATATAATAAAGTTTTAAATACGGAGCACAAAGCCACAAACTACAATGTTATATTAAACGTGTTTTGAACATAATATCTCATATTGACAAAATAAGCAATATAAAAAAAAAGAAGTGAATCCCATATTAAAAAAAAAAACAATGTCAAAAAAAAAAAAGTGCAGACTTTGTATTCGTAGCAAACACTAATATAATAAAGTTTTAGATACGGAGCACAAACTATAATGTTATATTAATCGTGTTTTGAACATAGTATATATATATATATTATATGCATAAAAATAGTGCAAACTAATAATGTCCAAAAGGGTGGGCCCCATACTAAACAACACCAAGCAATATAAAAAATAAAAATAAAAAAAAGAAGAAACTATATAAAGCATGGTTTAGACCCATGCCTCGTCGTCCGTTGTCCCTTAAAAAAAAAAACAGTGAACCCCATATTAAAAAAAATATAATGTTAAAAAAAAAGTGCAGACTTTGTATTCGTAGAAAACACTAATATAATAAAGTTTTAGATACGGAGCACAAACTACAATGTTATATTAATCGTGTTTTGAACATAGTATATGTATATATATTATATGCATAAAAATAGTACAAACTAATAATGTCCACAAAAAAAAAAAGGTGCACCCCATACTAAACAACATCAAGCAATATAAAAAAAAAAAAGTGAAACTCACCATCTCTAAACTCACGGTAAAAAAAAGTGGACCCCATATTAACAAAGTCAAGCAATATCAAAAAAAAAAAAAAAGTGAACCCCATATTAAAAAAAAAATAATGTCAAAAAAAAAAAGTGCAGACTTTGTATTCGTAGTAAACACTAATATAATAAAGTTTTAGATACGGAGCACAAACTACAATGTTATATTAATCGTGTTTTGAACATAGTATATATATATATATATATATATATATATATATATATATATATATATATATGCATAAAAATAGTGCAAATTAATAATGTCCACAAAAAAAAGTGCACCCCATATTAAAAAATCAAACAATATTCATGTAATTTCCAAAGTATCTCATTAATGTCTAAAAAAAAAAATATATCAAATGGAGATCAAATATTAAACTGTTGTAAATGTGAAAAGAGATTAATGTCTAAAAAAAAAATATATCAAATGGAGATCAAATAATGAATAAGGTAAATTAGTCAAATTATAATTCTAATCGACGTTTTCTTAAAAACCATGCAAAAGACAACATGACAAGTAAAATGAGCTAAACCGAGAATATTTACCAAAAATTAAAAAATAGTATTTCTTTGTTTAAATAGAAAATCAATTTCTACTTTGTTTCGTTTTAAACATGTAAAATTAATTTAATAATTTGAATTAGAATTATCCAAATCAAAATTTGATAAAAAATAATAAGTATTTTACACCATTAAATTAATCGAATTAAAATTGAAAGTATCAACTGATGCTTAAATATTGCTATTGTTTTATGTCAAAGAGAGGAAAATAGTTTTGTTTTAAACAAGTCTTCTCTTTTAAAAAATATTAATAAATTTGCCGATTTTGTATTCATAGCAAACATTAATATAATAAAATTTTAGATACGGAGCACAAACTATAATGTTATATTAATCGTGTTTTGAACATAATATATACTCTCTCTCTCTCTCTCTATATATATATATAATCACTATTCAAAGACAACTACATACACATAGATGCACTATAATCTAAAGTGTTGCGCACGGGCATAGGCCGTCTAGTATAGTGAATAGTATGCAGAAGATCAAGCTGAATTTTCTTTTGCTATTATGTTTTTGGTGTAAACAGATAATTTCAGATGATACTGCTATACCACAATTGATGTGCTAGATTCAATATGAGGTAGATCAGTTTAGCTTCTGAAGTACAGTTGTAAATATGGTTTCAGTACAACCCATGTACTGTGTTGCCCACTTTTATATATATATATATATATACACACACACACACAATAGTTACCGGTTTCAAAAAAGAAACCTAAATGACTGGGAATTGGATACACTTGTAGAACTGTTCAGCAGATTGGAAGAATTCAAAGGTACTGAGGGGGGGACCTGATAGATTATGTTGGCAAATAGACAGTAAAGGACTCTTCAGGGTCAGTTCAGCATATAAGCTACTCAACAAAGGTATCCAACAGATGGCCAACTGGCCATGGAAGAACATTTGGAAAGTTAAAATACCATACAAAGTATCTTGCTTGTCCAGATTGATAGCTTGGGAAGTGGTGCTGACACATGACAACCTTAGCAAGAGGAAAATCAATCTTTGTTCAAAGTGTTACTTGTGTGGTGAAGAAGACGAGACAGTCAGCCATCTATTCCTAAACTGCAGGATCACATACATGTTATGGAAGATCTTCATTAGCCTTAGAGGCATTGTTTGGACAATGCCAAAGAAGATTATTGAAGTCTTGTTTAGCTGGGAAGAAGTAGGAGCAGGATTGATACATAGAGATAGATGGAGGGTTGTCCCAGCTTGTATTTGGTGGGCAATCTGGAAAGAGAGGAATTCCATATGTTTTGATGATATTAGCAATCCAGTTCAGAAGATTAATTTGGATTGCTTTAGACTCTTTTGCTTTTGGTCCAATCAGAGATATATAGAATATATTGCTTCAATGATAGACACCCTTGTTTTTTGTTAGGTTTCAGAAGACGTTTTTCTTCTTTCATTTGTAAATATGGTTTCAGCACCACCTCACGTGCTGTTTATATAAATATATACAATATGTTACCTTCTCAAAAAAAAAAAAAAAAGAAAAAAAAAGTATCAGCTGCCTATGACATGTCGTTAATTGCAGGGCTCAATTTAGGCATCCCATATCCAATGAATTTTGGCTTCTCATAATGAAATCAACCCCCTAGATAATATTTCTGCTGCAAGAATGAATAATGTTGGAGATAGGGGATCTCCCTGTTTCACTCGTCTGGATGACCCTAAGAAATCGTAAGCCTGACCATTCAGTAGTATGGAGTACCAGTTATTTGAAATCAATGTGAACACCATGTCAATGACCACCTCACTGAATCCAAATTTTCTTAGCACTTTAGTCTGAAACAGGCAACATACACTATCATATGCTTTTGTCATATACAATTTCATCATTATATTGGCTGATGAAGTTCTTTTACTAATGTCCTAAGAATCTTCTGTGTAAGAAACACATTCTCAACTTGATTAACAGATATGAATATAGGCAAAACCTTCTTTAACCTGTCATGCAGCACCCTAGACATTACCTTGTTGAGAAAATTGCTTAAGCTGATTGGTCTCACATCAAAGAAAGTACTGAAATGATCCTTTTTTTGGCAGTAGGACTAAGTTAGTGTGTCTCATAAACCTGGATAGTTCCTAACCAACAAAAGAGGCCGTAACCACAGTTACCAAATCTTCTTTTACTATATCCCAACATGATTGATGAAATACACTTGTGAATCCATCAAGTCCCCTGCACTCTCACCACTCAAACTAAACACCGACTGCTTTACCTCCTCTTCAGTAGGCAGTTCCTCAAAGTGCATAGTTTGTTCCTCAGTGATTACTTTTGGGATGTGATTTAAGAAGTCAAAATTCACTGGTATCCTATCTGCTGAGAACTGCTTGGGGAAAAATTGATTGCCTCATCTGCTATTTCAGTAGTACTAGTCAGCCAGTTTCCTTGTTCATTCTTGATTCTGTTAAAGTTAAGCCTCTTTCTTCTTCCATTCACATATGGATAGAAGAACATAGTGTTCCTCTCACCATCTTTAAACTACTTCATGCCTGCTTTCTGTTTCCATTACTCCTCCTCCAGATATAGAAATCTCTTGATACAACTTGAACCTTGTGAAGTTTTTCCCTGTTAATCCATGTAGGAGCTTCTTCCAACTGAGTTTCATGGACTTGGATTACTTCTTCCAAAGTGGCAATCTTTTGGAAAATATTCAGATAAGTTGTTTTGCTTCATTCCACCAAGGCCCTTGTGACTTTCTTCAGCTAATGCTGGAACACAATGAAAGGATTGCCACTAAAGTTTGCCACCCAATGTTGCTTGATCAAAACTTGAAAAGAGTCGTGATTCACCCAAAAGTTCAGGAACATAAATGGCTTAATGATCCTCTCACTGGCTATATCACAGGTTAGAATCAGAGTTGAGTGGTCTGAGCCCTTCTTAATAAGATGTTTCAGACATTTGAGGGAACAAGTTCATCAGTTTCTGATTACATACAAATCTATCCAACCTCTTGAAAATACTAGCCCCCTCTGTTCTACCATTCCACCATGTGTAAGTGCTTCCAAGTCATACAATCCACATGAGTTTAAGCAATAAACAAAATCAGCTGTTTCCTGATACAAAACTGGTACTCTGGTAGATCTTCCAACTTTTCTTCTTCAGATAAGATGACATTAAAGTCACCTCCCATTAGCCATGGAACATGTTCCAAGTTAGAGATGTGATTCAAAAAGTCCCACAGTATCATTCTCTCAGATGCAGCACACATCACAGGCAGCATACACCACTGTGATCTACAGTTCCTCGCTTAAAGTTTGGTGATGCACCTTTAGTGTTAGGTGTTGAATAGCATCTTCCACCACAATCACCTGCAGTTTCTCAATAGAAAACACCCAAATCTTCCCTGAATAGTTTGTCAGAGCTGTATTAAGTCCCAACTTCCTATATATGTCTAGGCTTGATGGAACTTGAAAAGGTTCCATAAGTCCTATAAACAGTAATGATTTCTTCCGTTTAGAGTAGTCAATCTCACAAAAGCTTGTCATGGATTGACTGATCTAATATCCCAGAACAAAATCTTATCCATAAAAAATGATTAGGTTTAGAGGCACAAGCCTCTTAGGTAGTTGTCAACCTCCTTGAAAATCTGTAAAATGTTCTCCTCGGGTGATTCAACCTCCCCATATGCTATTCTAGTTCCATTTGGCTATGTCATGTCCTGTCTAGTCTCCACTCCTTCTGATTGTGAACTATCTCTCTGCTGCTGAAGGAGTTCTTTATCACCCACTGCACCTAATTCTCCACATTATGATTATTATCAGCTTCCTCCATCTCATTCATCTTCCTTTTATCCACTCCTGAGATTTCCTGATCATTAGTGGTAGCCATAGGCTGAGATATCTCACTATCTTGTGCCCCTTCCCTCAAAGTTGTTCTGTTCCTCTTCACTTGCTCATCTTCTTTGCTCATGTGCTCCTTCACTATCGTGTCTGATCCTTCTCCTGCTTTATTTGTCATATCTGTGTTCAAATCCTTGTCCACTGTCAGATCTACCAGCATTGTCTCACTACTGCTTTGATATTCACATCCATTAAGAGTCTCAGATTTAGGCTTCTCAATGGTCTCCTTGTGGACTTTACAATTGTCATTGCAACCTTGACTCTGTGTAGTATCAAAATGAACCTGTTCAGCATTATTGTTAGTGTAGATTGTTTGTCACCACCGTGGATCTGTGGAGTATCTTTTGCTTTGTAGATTGTTTGTCACCACCGTGGATCTGTGGAGTATCTTTTGCTTTGTAGATTGTTTGTCACCACCGTGGATTTGTAAATGCTTACCAAGATTATTTTCTACCCTTGATTTAACAGACTCCCGGTTTGGTTATTCTCTCTCCTCTGCCCTCCAACTCTCCACCCCACCCGCCACTCCACCCCACCCGCCACCCCGTCAGGTGACCAGACCGCATCACTGTTTAGGTAACTCCGGCGACCAGGTAACGCCGGCCACTTTTCCGGCCAGATCTACTTTTTTCTCTCTTTCCTTTTCTTCTTCTCCTCTTCTTCTTCTCTTCTCCTTTTTTCCTTTTTTAGCTGCTTCTGCCGCTGCCAGAACACAGCTGCGTCATCGCCGGAGACTTTTTCCGGCGCCATTTTCCGGCCAGCCCTCTCTCTCTCCTTTTTTCCTTTTCTTTTCTTGTTCTTTTTTCTTTCCACCCCCCCTCTCTCTTCTCCCGTTTCAGGTCTCTGTGAGCAGAATTCCGGCAGTGAACAGTAAATCAACAGTGAATAGTGTGAACAGTAACCCGGACGTTGAACAGTGTTTTCCGGCGGCGACCAGGTTCAGTTCAACTGGAGTTGGTACCTCTGGTTGCCACATCCATTATTTGTCCATACACTTGTAGTTACATTTTGCTAACTTTAGACTTTTGAATAATTTATTAGTTCATACTCATTTTCGTGGCTTTGCTCAGTGATGGTAGACTAGGGTCATGTTATTGTTCGGGGACGGGGGCGAGGGTTAGGAGGGGTAAGTGGGTTAGAGGAGTGTCTAGGTTGAGAGTAGGATCTTGGAACATTGGGACGTTAACGGGGAAGTCCATAGAGTTAGTTAAGATTCTTAAGAAGAGGAAGATTAATATAGCTTGTATCCAAGAGACCAAATGGGTAGGTCCTAAAGCTAAGGAGGTAGACGGGTATAAGCTGTGGTTCTCTGGTAGGGAGAGAAATTGAAGGATATGGGGGCCTGGGATAGTAGTGGGGATGCGACCAGTATGTGGGATAAGACGGCTAGTTGCATTAGGGTGGTAGCAAGGGAAGTGTTGGGGGTCTCGACAGGTAGTCGTGGTCAGCATCGAGGGGACTGGTGGTGGAATGGAGAAGTTCAAGGGAAGGTGGAAGCAAAGAAGGTGGCGTATGCGAAGTTGATAGAAAGCAAGGATGAGGTGGAGAAGTGGACGAATACAGAACTTTATAAGATGGCGAGGAAGGAGGCGAAGTTGGCGGTTTTGACGGCAAAAACGGCAGCTTTTGAACGCATGTATGCTGAACTAGAAGAGAAAGGAGGGGACCAGAAATTGTTCAGGCTAGCCAAGGCGAGGGAGAGAAAGGCACGTGATGTGGATCAAGTAAAGTGCATCAAGGACGAGCATGGCAAAGTATTGGTAGAGGAGACTCTCATTAGACGGAGATGGCAGTCATACTTCTGCAAACTCTTGAATGAAGAAGGGAACAGAGACATTGTGTTGGGAGAATTAGAACATACAGGAAGGCGTCACGATTTTTGGTATTGCAGGAGTATTAAGGTTGACGAGGTTAAGGGTGTTGTTCGTAGGATGCGCAGGGGAAGAGCGACCGGACCTGACGAGATTCCTGGGGAATTCTGGAAGAGCGTGGGCCCGACAGGTTTGGAGTGGCTGACTAGGTTGTTTAATGTCATCTTTAAGACGACATTGATGCCCGAAGAATGGAGGACGAGTGTAATGATCCCTCTATACAAGAATAAGGGAGATATCCAGAGTTGCAACAACTATAGAGGTATCAAGTTGCTAAGCCATACTATGAAAGTGTGGGAAAGGGTGGTGGAGATGAGGGTGAGGAGAGGTGTGTCTATTTCAGAGAACCAGTTCGGATTCATGCCGGGACGCTCAACTACAGAAGCCATCCATCCTGTGAGAAGGTTGGTGGAGCAGTATAGGGAGAGGAAGAAGGACTTACACGTGGTATTCATCGACCTAGAAAAGGCTTATGACAAAGTTCCAAGACAGATCCTATGGAAATGCTTGGAGGCTAAAAGTGTACCTGTGGCGTACATTAGGGTGATCAAGGACATGTATGAGGGAGCCAAAACCAGGGTAAGGACAGTAGGAGGATACTCAGAGCACTTTCCAGTTGTGATGGGGTTGCATCAAGGATCAGCTCTTAGTCCGTTTTTATTTGCCTTGGTGATGGATGAATTGACACGGCAAATTCAAGGTGAGGTGCCATGGTGTATGTTGTTCGCGGACGACATAGTCCTGATCGACGAGACTCGTAGCGGAGTTAACGCTAAGCTGGAGAGTTGGAGACATACTCTGGAGTCTAAAGGGTTTAAGCTGAGTAGGACCAAGACAGAGTACTTGGAGTGTAAGTTCAGTGAAGCACCTCAGGAGGCTGGCTTGGAAGTGAGACTTGGTACCCAGGCCATCCAGAAGAAAAGTAGTTTCAAGTACCTTGGGTCTATTCTGCAAAGCTGCGGGGAGATTGACGATGATGTCACACATCGTATTGGGGCAGGGTGGATGAAATGGAGGCTTGCTTCCGGAGTGCTATGTGACAAGAAGGTGCCACCAAAACTTAAGGGCAAGTTCTACAAAGTGGTGGTTAGACCGACTATGTTGTATGGGGCGGAGTGTTGGCCGGTTAAGATCTCTCACGTTCAAAAGATGAAAGTTGCCGAGATGAGAATGTTAAGATGGATGTGTGGCCACACCAGGACTGACAGGATTAGGAATGAGCATATTCAGGATAAGGTGGGGGTGGCCTCGGTGGAAGATAAGATGCGAGAAGCGAGATTGAGATGGTTTGGGCATGTGAAGAGGAGAGACACAGATGCCCCAGTGCGGAGGTGTGAGAGGTTGGCCATGGATGGTTACAGACGAGGTAGGGGTAGACCGAAGAAGTATTGGGGAGAGGTAATTAGACACGACATGGCGCAACTACAGCTTACCGAGGACATGACCTTAGATAGGAGGGTTTGGAGGACCCAAATTAGGGTAGAAGGCTAGTAGATAGTCTCGTTTTTCGTTCTTATTAGTAGTCGCATTATCGCAATATAATTTCTTCTGCTCAGATATCTGCTATTATCTGTTATTTGCTGTGCTTTGATTATCCTGTGTTATCTGTGTCGCTTGCTTTATTTCATTTCATATCGCTTTGATTCTCTTAACCTTATCTGACTTCTTTTTATGCTTTTATTGAGCCGAGGGTCTTTCGGAAACAGCCGTCCTACCTTGGTAGGAGTAAGGTCTGCGTACACTCTACCCTCCCCAGACCCCATGATGTGGGATTTCACTGGGTTGTTGTTGTTGTTGTTGATTTAACAGACTCCCCTTTTGTCTGAATTTTCAACTAAATGTGTCCCTGCAGTCTTACTATTCTGTTCCTCTGAGCCATCATCCAAAGCATTAAATGCATTGTGAGTCTCCACTACTCCCTTATTATTACCAATTATAATTGAGACCTCTCCTTTGCCAGTATTGTCATTAGATTCCACAGCATTCTCCTGATCCATAACATGGTCCTTTTGATTGAATTTTCTTTTGTCCTTAACTACATTCCATCCTTGTTTGTTCTTCACGTTGCCAACTACTTTTCCACTTGTTAACACCTTATTAGGTACAATGTTTGTTATCATTCTTTTCTGGTTCATTGACAGTCTCCTTCTCTGTGTCTTTCTCTGGCTTTAATTCAGGATGGAGAATAAAACATTCTTGTTCATTATGTCCTTGAAGTCTACAGTTCTTAAAATATATCGGCATGTAATAATACTTGATTTTGATTCAGCTGGAGATAATTTCTCTAGTACTTGTCCTTCTTATTCTCACATTTATACTTTTGGGAAAATCACTAAGCAAATCTACCTCCACCTTCACTTTTGTGCAGCTTTCCCTTGATTGGTTTCGATTAGCCATATCCACATGTAATGGCTTCCCTACTGCTGAAGCCATTGAAAAGAGAGAGTTCTTGACGAAGAAATTTGGTGGCAGATTCATGTTATCGTGATTGCTGTCTCAACTTCAGGATCAAACCAGGGTTACCTTTTAAGGCCACACATCTGATGATATCCGTCTTTGGCCCCGAGATAGAAGGATGGTTTAGACAACATATGGACTCAGTCGTCTAACAATGATATTTTGATCGAAACAAATTTGTTTCTTAGAAAACCTATTCAGACAAAAGGGGTCTGTTAAATCAAGAGTAGAAAATAATTTTGGTAAGCAATTACAAGCAAAAGATATATTCGTTAAAGGCTTCAAACGAATGGGTGTTGTAGTTTGGTTCAGGGTTGTAGGTTTTAGATAATTGGCTTAGGGGGACTGTTTGGGATGGCGAAGCCTCCTCCTGATGAGGCTGTCCTCTTCTGGTCGTAGCCATGGCTAGGGTTCCAGCGGGATTATGATGGCTTGGCTTAGGGTTTGTATGAAAGGAGGAGGAGAGAGGTGGGAGCAAAAAAAAAAAACGAAAAACTAGTTGTCCGTGAAATTATATCCCTTTTACTCTTCACACTTTTTAGAAGTCTTATTAAATTATATTGAGTAGTAAAGAATTATAAATAAAGTAGTAAAGAATTATAAATAAAGCATTCACTTTAGCCAGAAAATGAACTGTTTACAATCTATCTCTGCTTTGTGCTCTAAATGCAGTATTTGTGGCATGCATATGCCAAAGTTCTGTTGAGCTATTCAAATAATGCTTCTCGCTAGTAGGGAAGTTTATTTAGAGCCCGTTTGGATTGGCTTATAAGTTGCTTATAAGTTGTTTTCAGCTTTTTTGAGTATTTGACTGGTCAGCTTAAAGTCATTTTGTGCTTAAAATAAGCTCAAAAAAATAATTGGGCCCGTTTGACTTAGCTTATCTAAAGCAGCTTATAAGCTCAAAACAACTTATAAGCCAAAAAAAATAAGTTGGGCTACCCCAACTTATTTTTTTTTAAGCTTATAAGCTGCAAACAGCTTATAAGCTTATAAGCTGCTTAAAATAAGCTCATCCAAACAGGCTCTTAGTAATTTATGTCGGTGATTGCTCATTACATTGTGTTGTTTTGACAAATTTTGCCAGGAGTTAGAGTTGAAGGCATCTTGCGACAAGCAGCAGATGTTGAAAATGTCGAACGTCGGATACGGGAATATGAACAGGGTGTGTTTACTGCAATTCAATTTCTTTCGTCTTTGAATCTTCTGTTGCCAGTGTAAGCATGTCTATCTTGTTCAATGTTTGTCTTGTGGTCACTTCATCAGTAATGCTTGGCAATATGAGTTTACCTTGGAAATTGAGGATAATAGTTATCATATAATACCAGGTATAGCTATTGATGTAATCAAAATAGCAAGAACGAAATAAAAGATAAAATAGATAGAAATTGAAAAGCTAGACATAAGAAGATTCAAGAAAGTAGACAATAAGAAAATTGAAATTCAACAATTTACCTTCTACAATAGAAACCCTAGCACCTTGTCTATAGAATCCCTCAAGAAAGAGACAATCCTCCTGCAAGATCCCTATCAAAAGTTGGAAATAATCCAAAGGCTAAACCAAAACTCACCATTGGTTCATACAATCATCAAAGTCTAAATCGACAAAATTTGGAGAAGATATTATTTATACAAGGGCTAAAATTAAACTAATAAAGTCTTTGTCACGACCCAAATCTGGCACTTAGGCCGCTACAGGACACCTGACGAGCTACTACCCCAAAGGCAAACTATTTAAGCTAAACATGCCATAATTAAGGTAAGAAAAGAGAATATAATGTCAAACTGTATCTGATATAGATATAAGTGCAGAAGTTGAATAATTTAGTAAGTCTGTCCATACAACTCGAAAGTACTCAAGTCATTGAGCTAATATAACATGGCTACAAAATACGAGACACAACTTGATATAAATGAAAATACTGAGTCTAATATGGAAGAAGTAGCCACCACGCTCAAATGGTGGCTCGCCTCAAGTGAAGCGACTAAAAGAAGCTGGAATCAAGGGTCAGATACCTGGTCAACACCTGTACCCCAGCACACACCCAAACAACAACTGTGAGTCTAAAGACCCACCAAGATCATCGACTCGCCCTCCTAGCTTACCCCTGGGGAAAGTCTTTGAGATCACTTGTAATGCATAAAGGTGTAATAAAGCAGTACAAGTATAGGAATAATATACATGTAATCTACTGAATCTGAAATCATGAATACACAAATAAGTAAAGCATGATGAAATTGAAAACTGAAATCTGCTCAGGGAATAAGGTACGTCTATATCCATGTCTTACTTATGTTCCATGTTCATGTTCTCCTCCATACTTATGTTCCATGTTACATCCCCTTCTTCAACCACCACTTTCTTCAGGATAAGGGGATCAGTTTCTAGTAACTGGCAAAACTGATTTCTTACAGTATGATACACCCTCCAATAAAGCTTTAGCTTCTGCACAGATGCTTGTGGTACCTGGAATTTTACTTGCTCAGGCAAATATGAATTCACCTCCACTGTCCCTTACACAAAATGCTGATGAGTTTTGTCCTGGATTGCCTTTTGAAGCTCCATCAGAATTACATTTGTACCATCCTAAAGGAGGACACAACCACTGCACTTTTTTGCATTCAACTTGTGGCTTATAACCTTCCAGAAACTGCACCAACTGTGCCAAGTGTTAGGGATTTTCAACCAAGGGTATTCACTTTTGCCAAATGAGTGAGATTGAAGTTAAGCTCATATATCACCCTATTCCTAGACATATTCCCTCCGTGAAATATAGTTTTCCTCCTTTTCCACAATTGCCACAGTATGATGGCAGGAGTAGCATGATATAATGTTTTTAGCTTAGGAGCACCATCTACCATCCACCATGTGGTTATTGCTTGATTGATCTGCACAAAAGGCCCTTGCACACCTGCTGCTGCTGAAGCAAGCAATTTCCAAATATCTGATGCATACTCTCTTGTCAAGAACATACGTGACATGGTCTCTTGTTGAGGATGTGCACAGCTCCTACACCTAGACACAATAGAAATACCTGTGCTTGCCAGTATGTCGTCCATAGGCAACTTCAACTTCCACACTCTCCATAGGAAGATAGATATTTTGTAAGGCATGCCTTTTACCCACATTTGACGATAATGCCAGTTTCTCTGATTTTTCTGCCTTAATAGATTCCATGCCTGCTTACTGAAAATTTGTCACTGCTGGTTTACATCCACCAAGGTTTATTACACAGATCAGTTTGCTCGTTTAATGTTATCTCACTTCTTATATGATCCACTATATCTTCAGGAACTGTTTGCTGCAGAAGTTGATAATTCCACTGGCCATTCACCATGACACTTTCCACATCTTCTATCCCTTCATCAATAGGATAATCTGCAGGAACAATATGAGTGAGAGACCTAGTTTGATCTAGTTATCAAACCAGAAATTGGATGAGCTATTTCTTGGTTCCCACCAAATCTGCTGCTCCACTTCATCTCTAGCCTCTAGCATTTTCTTCCACAATTGAGAACCTCCTTTCCATTGAACAAGTGTAGTAATATTATTTTTACAGTATTTGTTCCACATGAAAGTTGACCATATAGTACAAGTTGTTCTGAATCTCCACCAAAGCTTAGCAAATAAGGCCTTTGAGGCATCAAAAAGAGATCTGATCTCATGCCTCCCTCCTGTTTAGGCAGAAACATGTTCAGCCAAGAGGACCAGTGTCTGCTTTTCCTTTCTTCTTTATTGCTCCAATAAAATCTAGCAAACATTCTATGCAATTCCTCTAGAGTATATTTTGTAGGGGCCATAGCAGACAAAAGATACATAGCATGCTTTGAAGCACACTGTTTTTCCAGCACTGCTTTACCTCCAAAAGACATCAACTTTCCTTTTCACTTCTGAAGCTTGTCTTTAATATTAGATCATTATAGTACACCTCCTTCTTCCTAATACGAAAAATAGGACAACTAAGGTATTTGAGAGGAAAACTCCCTCTTGTGAATCCAGTGATGTGCTCCACTTCCTGACTAATAGTAGCTGAACAATTTGGATGCATGTAGAAGGAGCTTTTATCTCTATTCATCAGCTGACCTGAGATATTTTCATATTTATATAGAACTGACATTGTCATCTTCAAAGAATGCTTATCTGCTGAGGTAAATATTAAGGTATCATCTGCATAGGCAAGATGATTAAGGTTGGCACTCCATTTGGGCATACCAAAGCATCTATACATCCCATTCTCAAATAAAGAGTTTAAAGCTCTGGATATGACTTCTGCTGACTAAATAAATAAGGATGTAGATAGTGGATCTCCTTGCTTTACTCCTCCTGTAGAATGAAAAATTCCACAGGATTGACCATTAAGCATTACTAAGTACTAGTTGTTAGCTATTAGCCTCCAAATCATATCAACAAATATTTCAGAGAATCTCATCCTTCTCAGTACTCTAATAAGATATAACCAAGACACCCTATCATATGCCTTAGCCATATCATGTTTAATCACCACATTTGGAGGCTTACCCCTCTTCCTTATATCAGTGACAAGTTCTTGAGTTAATAGTACGTTGTCAATAATACTTCTGCCTTTGACAAAGCCTGATTGATTTGCTGATATCAAATTGGGTAGTATATTCTCCAATCTTCCCTGTACCACCCTCGAAATGTCTTTATTGATGAAATTGCTTAAATTGATAGGCCTCATATCAGCGTAAGTCTGAACTACTGGTTTTTTGGGCAAAAGCACCAGATTTGTGTGAGTAATGGCTTTTGGGAGAGTCTGTCCTTCATAAAAGACCTCCACAATGTTATATACATCTGCTCGCACAATATCCCAACAGGTCGGAAAGAATTAACCTGATAGTCCTTCGGACCACAAGCACTATCACCATTTAGCCCAAACACTGCTTTCTTCACTTTATCAACTGTAGGAGAAGCAAATAAAGCTTCCTTATCCTCTATTGTCACCATATCTGGAATATGCTGTAACATGTCAAAGTCAGTAGCTTCCTCCTCTCGTGTAAAGTGCATTTGGAAGAAAGATACAGCTTCTGTAGCTAACTGAGAATCTTTTTCTAGCCAATCTCGTATCTGTTTTTAGTATCCTCTTGATCTGCAATCTTTTCGTCCTTCCATTTACCAGATTGTGAAAGAATCTTGTATTTCTGTCTCCTTCAACAAACCAGGGATGACCAACTTTTTGTCTCCAATACTCTTCATCAAAATGCATGTATATTTTCATCTCAACTTGTATTTATTGTAACACCATTCTATTTGAGACTGATGGATCTTCCTCAAACAGTTGCTCATTGATTCTCCCTATTTCCTCTCTGATAATAAGCTGTTTGAATATATCACCCAATGCTTCTTTGCTCCATAATGAGAGAGCTCCTTTTATCTGCTTCAGCTTATGTTTAAAATATAATGAAAGGATTGCCTTCACTGTCCGGAGACCAGTTATTTCTAACTGTTTCCCAAAAATCTTTGTGCTCAGTCCAAAACTTCAGAAACCTGAATGGTTTAATAAGATTCTGTCTTTGTTCTCCTAATCAGCAAAGGAGCATGACCAGACCCTGTCCTGGACAGATGCTCCACTCTTGCTCAAACCATTGCTGAAATTGCAGGTTAACGACAATTTTATCCAACCTCTCAAAAATGCAATCATCTCCTTCTCAACCATTCCAACATGTAAAAGGACAGCCCTTGAAGCTTATTTCATACAATTCAAAGGAGCTTCCTCCTACTAACCAAGGAAGATTCATGTTATAGGCCACCTGATATATACCATCCCACAACTGCAATCTCTCATTGGCATCACATTTAGCATACACCAAAGTAGTGGTCAGATATTTACTATGATTCCATAGGAATGGCTTCAGTGTAATCTGCTGATCTGTATCTGAAATAACTTGCACATCCACACTATCCTCTACAAAGTACCAGATCTTGCCAGTACAGTTTGCTCCGAGCCTTAGATTAAGATTAGAAACTTACCCCCGAGCCAAAACTTCAAGATTGCCTTTGAAATCACCCAAAACCAAGCTCCCAAATCACTTATTCGTCTTGACCCAATGTTGATCATGGTCAACCCCAAATCTTTAACTTAACTAGTTTCTCAACCAATGACCCAAATCACACCCGAACCCCTCGGGACCCGAACCAACTACTCGGCTAAGTCATAAATCACGTTCAGGGCTAATGGAATCGACGAAATTCCGATACGGACTCATTTACTCATGATTCACGTTTATTGCCATTTGATTTCTGCATTTGATTGCTGCTTATATTTGTTGGGCCGTTGTACTTTGGTTATCTTATTTATCTATAGTAGTTAATGTTCCTTTCTTTCCGGACTATTCTACCATGACTTTCTCGCTTTTGTTATTCCCTGTTTTCATATTGTTTTCGATATGCTTGGTCCTATCTGACCTTTTGTCTTATTTTCCTCTCTTGAGCCGAGGGTCTTTCGGAAACAGCCGCGCTACCTTTCAAGGTGGGGGTTAGGTCTGCGTACACTCTACCCTCCCCAGACCAACCCATTTACTCAATATGTTGATTTTTATCAAACTTCCTCATTTTCTTAACTTAAGAACTTTCAATTTTGCTAAATCTGACTCGAAACTCACCCAATTGCCTCGGGAATCATGCCATCCATCCCCGCAAGTGATAAATGGCATGATGAAGCTACGGGAAGGGTATTTTGGGGAAAACAAGTCCAAAAGCTCAAAACGAGTGGGTCATTACAAATGGCGTTAGAGAAATTAAGATACACGAAAAAGTTTAGAACAACCTCTCTACCCCATAAAGATAGGGGTAACGTATGCGTACACCCCCCCCCCCCCCCCCCCCCCCCTTCTCAGACCCCACTTGTGGGATCACACTGGATATGTTGTAATAAAAGGTTAGCTTTTGGAAATGAAATGGATAGAGAAGAAAAAATTAGTTATCAAAATAGAAATAAATAGGGAAGAAAGGTGTAGGCCTTGAGAAAAGAGATTATGTAGTAACTTCCATCTGTTACTTGTTTTTGTTTTTTAGCATTATGCCTTGGATAGAATAAGAGTTGATGAATTTTATCCGGTGAATTTGGCTAGATATTCATATTGAGTTGCTCTTAGAGTCCAAATCAGGTAGTTTATGGAATGTAGTGCCAACTTTTGTCTTATTTTCTCCTATTAGCCACGTACTGTAGCTATCCAAAATTCTTTTAAACCTCTGTGGTCCGAAAAATTCTCTCAGTTCGATCCTCTCAGACTTCAAGTGGAGTCAATCCAGATGAAACCTTTCCGAGGAAGTCAATGATGACCACAGACCAAAATAAGCAGTTAGCAATGGCAATTCGAGAAACTTGGAGCTTGCATGTATTAGGGCAGAAGACACAGGCCAAGATACAATGGATTCTGTGCATGAAGAAGAAACAAATATGGAGAATGAAGAAAGTGAAGGCTGGACTTTAGGTTCTTCCTCGATTAGTGAGAGTGACTCTGGGCTTCTTATCACAATTGAACCAATTGAAGTTGTACCTTTAAGAATTTTATCTTGAACAATATGATATCTCATCGTGTACCTATTTCTGTACCATCTTGCTACAAGCTTAATTAAAGACTTTACCTATCAAAAACAATTCTTGGATCAGATGCAATACAATTTTTAAATAATGATAAGCTTTGTAGGTTATTTTTTGGTAGAAGTAATCTTTGTAGCTTATTACCGGAGTATATACTTTTTAAATCCATGTTATACACTTTTTGTTGGATATTAAGGCACAAAGATCCCTTTACCCGTCAATCTTTCACTTTGTTTCTTCAATTGAATACTACTTTAAGAATTTTCTGAATTTAAGTAAAACCAATATGAATCTCTCACGTGTTTCCACTGGACTATTGATGCCATGCGTCAAATTTTAGGAATTGTTTTCTCAATTCAGCCAAATGTTCTACTTTCTTGCCCGTGTGCATATACAACTGAAATGAAATTCACTTGATCATTTGTTCTTTTAACTCAGGGAAAAGTGAGTTTTCTCCAGATGAGGATGCACATGTTATTGCTGATTGTGTCAAGGTATATCCTGTTAAACAGAAGTAAATAGGGAAAATTCTTGTGATTTCCTTCTCAAATTGCTATATTCTCTACTATATTTCTCAGTACATTCTGCGGGAGTTACCATCATCTCCAGTTCCCACATCTTGCTGCAATGCCCTCTTGGAAGCATTTCGTAAGTTTTATCTCAATGCTGGGAACCCTTTTTATCCTTCTTGACGTTACTGAGATCTTATAGAAGAAAGAAGAAATATTTTTCATACTTTCCATCATATTTTATATCTATGTTTGACTAGGCCTTAAGATGCAAATTTGACTTATATATTATATTAGTGATAGTGGAAGAAATTAAAAATGGAAAAGTTAGTTTGATTGAGAAAACATCACATCTGATTTTTGATAGTTTAATGAATTTAAGTTATTGAAACCTGTAAAAATGACATAGAAATAGGATTGTGTCAAACATTTTTGGTGTTTTTGTGGAAGACATTATTAAATAAATTAAAGTGTGCTCTTTCTAATGGCTTAATCTTTTAAATGAGACGGTGACACACTTTTAACATGGTATCAGAGCAGGCAGAAGTTGTGGGTTCGAGTTTCACCGTAACCCATTATCTAAAAAAAATCCACGTGCTTGGCTTATCGAAACAAATCAAGTCCGCACGTCACATGGCATGTTGAAGACATAATTAAGTAAATACAATTGCTCTTTGTAACAAGTTAAGTTTATTTTTTGAGATGATGACATGCTTCAACAGTTCCACAATAAAAGTGTCATATAAATTAAGACTTGTATATATCTGTACGTGACTTCTGTCTAGGCTTATCGTAAAGGTTATGCGTAAAAATACTTTCTTCATTGAATATAATGACACACTTGATCAAGTTCTTTCAATTGGAATATTTGCATTGCAATTTATTAGAGATATAATTAAATCAAAGTGTGCTCTCCCTAACAGCTTAATCTTTTAGATGAGATGGTTACACACTTCAACATGGTATGGGTGTAGGCAGAGGTCCTGGGTTCGAGTCTCACCGCCTAACACTATTAAAAAGAATTTTCATGTGACTGACTCATGAAAAATGATCTAGGTGGGGGTCGTGTTAGGGATATTACTGAATAAATCAAAGTGTACTCTCACTAACAGTTTAATCTTTTAGATGAGATGGTCACGCACTTCAACACAATGTTTAGATATTTATGGAGCATAGAGCTTTTGATGCATACCGCCATAAGACCAAGTGCTGATTCTATGCAATGCATTATTTAAGTCTGAGCTTGCTATGGGGATAGATGTCTAGTAATTTCTCTGTTTGCCACTGCATAATTAAAGCTATTTTTCTGTTCTTTTTTTTTTTAAATTTCTTTTTAGATATATGAACGTAGTGTCAGCAGATTCTCTTGAAACCTTTTCATTTCAGTTGTTTCACATTCTTGCCGTCGGCAACATTAAAAAATTGTCAAGGAAGTAAATGGCTTATAATAGCTAAGCCTCCAAATGATATCAACTGAGTAAGAAAGAGGCGAAACACTTGTGGAAAACGGACATTGTCATGTTAAATATTGTATCTTCATGTTGGTCAGATTTCACTAGAGATTTATAAAAGGCATGTGTTGGGTCTTTCTCACACCAAAAGTATTATAACAAGTTCCTTTATTGTTTTTTACTTATATACTAAACTTTATAAGGCTCAAAAGTCTCATAATAAGTCACTAAATCGTTCTGAATATAACTTCTTTTTGGGAGAGAGGATCCATGTGATACATCTTATTGTCAACCTTCTTGCTATGGGAATATGTCCACTAATTAGTCTGTTTTTCACTGCATAGTTAAATCTTTTCTCTCTCTCTTTTTTTTTTTTTTAAAAAAAACTTTTTTTTTAATTACAACTATATGAACTTATGTCTGCACATTCTTTTGAAGCCTTTTCATTTAAGTTGTTTTACATCTCCTGACCAACATTAACATATTGTCAAGGAAGTAAACACTAGACAGATTATAATACCAAAACCTGCAAATGATATCAATGTTTACATCGGTGGAATGAGGACCATTTGGACTCCTTATATGGACTTGGGCAATCCTCCCCTCATAAGCTAGCTTTTGGGGTTGAGTTAGGCACATGATCCATTTCTTTACATGGTATCAGAGTCAGGCCCATCCTAATTTATGATTTACCAATGTTGGGCCCCCGTATTAAATTGTCCACGCTCCAGATGTCCAGCCCTGGGCGTAAGGCGGGGTGTTAAGTCCCACATCGGTGGGATGAGGACCATTTGGACTCCTTATATGGACTTGGGCAATCCTCCCCTCATAAGCTAGCTTTTGGGGTTGAGTTAGGCCCATGATCCATTTCTTTAGGGTAAGGAAGAGGTGAAATACTCGAAAGTGAAAATTGTCTTGTTAAATGTTCATATCTTCACGTTTGTCCAGGTTTTACTAGAGATTTATAAAATGCATGTGTGTCTTTCTCACAACAAAAGTATCATAGCAAGTTATTCTATTATTTTGCTAACATATGACGAACTTTATAAGCCCCAAAAGTCTCATAATAAGTCACTTTTTTTTTTGTTGGTAAAATATGTTTTGTTAGTATTACCTAACAGAACTGTTTTATTGATTTAAAGCAAAACAACAAACTAAAAGCTATTAAGAAGTACTTGGATGTTGATTCAGTATAAACTGCTAAAAAATGACATAAAAAATAAAAAACTGCAACAGATCTGCAATGCATCCACAAAGTCTTCATTCTAGTGTGATTTTTCTGGTCCTGATTCTCAGATATGGAATTTGAGACCTGTCCATGTTGATCAATCTCCTTGCTGCTGCTGTTAACTCTCCAAAAGTCCTTGGCTGCATAAGTCACTTTATTGTTCTGAATAGAACTTTTTTTCGGAGACAGAATCCATGTGATACATGCTTATTACCAACCTTCCTTTAAGGCTGCAATCATGATATGCTAATGCTCTTTGTGGGCAGAAGGGCATCGGCACGGTCCTACCATACAACAACAACATACCTAGTGTAATTCCACAAGTGGGATCTGCGGAGGATTGTGTATACGCAGACCTTACCCCTACCTTGTGAAGATGGAGAGACTGTTTCTTTGAGTGTTAAATTTGGACAATTCAACGGCTTAAAAGAATTTCTTTTTATTGGAGTAAAATCAATTTTTTTTCTAATAATACAGAATGAATAAAGTTTGTATACCTAATAAGACAGGGTTAGAGGCGCAAGCCAACTTTGGCATAAACATTGCATTGAGTTAGGTCAAATCCAACAAGTTACAGAAATACGGATTTTCGGCATACTTCTGTCATCTTTTCTTGATAAATTTATCCTAGATTGAGTGTTTGGGCTGTAAGAGTGTCAGACAATTTATTTTGTAGCCTTCTTTCTAACATCATGGATATTTATCATTTTCTATTGAGTGTTAAATTTGAACAATTCAATGGCTTGGAGGAATCATTCGATATATTTATTATTATTGTCAGGAACTGAGCGTGCCACTAGAGTCAACTGCATGCGTTCAGCCATATTTGAGACGTTTCCAGAGCCAAATCGTCATTTGTTGCAGAGGTTCTTGTTACTTACTATTGATTTTATCTGGTATTTTCGTTTGATGCTCCATGATATACTGGTTCCCATTTACCTCATTGTACTATCATATCTGGTAATGTCACCATAAATACTCCTTAACATATGAGTATTTCATTTCCAAGCACAAAACTTTGAGTTTCCAGTCAAGCACTCTGCATTAGATACTTATGGAGCTCTTCTCAGTTCCGTTAGTTTTGAAATTGTAATCCAAAGAAACTTGGAGGAGAACTTCTTTTCTATTACTCAAGGCATTCAATAGTATGTATACATATGATGAGTATTCCTGGAAATCAGGTATACTAATATATACAAGGAAAGACAACTTTAGCCTAGTAAATACAGATTCTGTAACACTCCCCCTCAAGTTGGAGCATAGATATTTATCATGCCCAACTTGTTACAGAGGTAATTAACTCGAGCTCCATTCAATGCTTTTGTGAACATATCAACTAGTTGTTCTCCTGTCTTCACGTTACCAATGGAAATCAAGTTTTCCTGAATCTTCCCAAGAATAAAATGACAGCCAACCTCAGTATGTTCGGTTCTTTCACCATACATCGGATTTGAGGCTATACAGAGAGCAGCTTGATTATCACACCAAAGTTCGCTGGAGTAGGATGCTTAAACCCAATTTCAATAGAACAGGTTGTATCCACATGATCTCAATTAAACTTGGTTCTCCATGATATCAAGTTCCCACCAACAAAGACACAGTAACTGTAGTAGATCTTCGATCAATTTTGAATCCAGCCCAATTCGCATATGCAAAACACCCAATGCGAGAATGCCCATTGTTACATATAATATTCCAAGTCCAGGGGCTCCTTTTAAGTAAAAAGATCTGTTCCAGAGCTGCCCAATATTTGACTGTAGGTGCAGACATGAACTGGCTAATGCCACTTACTGCAAAAGCAACATCTGGACGTCATGGTGAGATAATTTAATCTGTCAACTAACTTCCTGTGTCTCTCAGGATCATTAAATGGATCACTATCATCTTTCATAAGGTGCACATTGGGAATTATTGGAGTACTGAAAGGCTTGGCTGCCATTTTCCAGTTTCTTCAAGCAGCAGATCATGAATATACTTTATCCGAGATAGAAAAAATTCTTGTTTTGCTTCAAGAGACTTCGACTCCCTATAAGTGTTTCAGTTGGCCCAAGTCTTTTATGTGAAACCTAGTCTGCAAGAAAAACTTTATAGAAGTGATTCCTGCATAGTCACTTCCTGTAATAACAATGTCATCAACATAAACAACAAGGAGGATAAGACTAGTTTTTGATTGCCGACTTTTCCATACTTCCCTTGAGACAGATCCAAAATTTAATAGGTGTGGGTGCCACTGTTCTTTTAGTGTAAAGCTACCACTAGTCAAGAAGATTGAATTAGGGTGTAGATTTGGTTGGTTCGCTCCATTTTGAATTAATTCGGTTAGGTTTGTAAGAATTTTAGCGCATAAACAAATACGCGATCACGAAACTGAAAATAGAAAAGGAAAATGATTATAATAATATTCAAATAAAGATTTGGAGGTCTGGAAAAAGAAAACTGAAGCAAATATATATATATAGAAAAACTGGGGTTGTAACAAAGAGAGAGGAAACACAGAGATGCAGAAAATAAAAATTAAGAAAAACAAGAAGAAAATAAAATAAAAGGGAAAACAGCATCAAAAGAAAGCACCAGGAAACGAGTGTGTCTCGATCCTGGGTGATCGTGTTGCACCCCGTCTCCTCTACACATCCGCCCCTGAGTATGTAATTAGAAAAAGAAAAACAGCGTAAGCTCTTTCCCCTTCTTCTTCTATTATATCCTCCAAAGAGACCCAGATAAAACACAAATCGATGTCGGGTTGCAGAATTGGGGACACTTTCATGTTTGCTCTAACAATCATGAGTTTGAGGATTCAGTTAGTATTTCAGTTTGTCTTGATTACCAATTACTTAAACCGTTATTATATCAATATAGCTACATTTGGATTCCATTAGAAGATGTGATTAGCCTCTTCAAGTTGAACAGTGGGAACAACGACAAGCTAGGGCGGTGTTTTCTCTGGTTGATCTGTAACAGTGGTGGTCTAAAGTGGAGCTTCCTGTATTTTCTTGGTTTAGTGGCGTTTTCTATGTTTCTTGGTTGGTCGTTAAGGTGGAGGTTGGCGGAAAAGGTTGAGGAAGGAGTGAGAATAAAGTGGGGTCCACATCTCATTTTTGAAGTGTCTTAACACACATTTATGACAAGAACAAGTGTCAATTTGGTCACTTAGAATGTTAAGGTTTCTATTTGACCATTTTTGATTGCCCATCACTCAAAAAGAATAGTTTTTGACTTTTAGCTTTTCCTGGATCAATGTATAAATTGCAATTCTCACATGCAGGATTCTTATGATGATGCAAACAGTGGTATTTCACAAAATTGAGAATAGGATGAGCACGCCAGCGGTGGCAGCTTGCATGGCACCTTTACTTCTTCGCCCACTTCTAGCTGGAGAATGTGAGATAGAAAGTGATTTTGAAATGGGCACTGATGGCTCTGTTCAACTTATACAGGCAGCTGCTGCAGCCAACCATGCTCAAGCTATTGTTATCACATTGCTAGAGGAGTATGATAAATTGTTTGCGGTATGCTTTATCTTATCTTCATTTCTATTTTTCCATACTCACTAACATCGCTTTTTCTATTGAGAATTTCTGTTTTATTTGGAACCATGACATATGTTTCACTCTTTAAACTGCCATCGGATTTTGTATATTGAATGTTGATGGCCCATTTATTGATTCCTGAGGCCTATTGTCAAACTCCATGACTCATGCAGATTGATCATCAGATCTTGCAGAAAAGTATAAAGATGAAAGATTTGCTTTAGAAGTGAATTATAAATATGTCAGATTATGAAGTTCAATTCGCTAATCCACTTGCTGAAAATGTTAAACTTCTCCACAAAGCCCTCTTTTACCAGTTTAGCTGATTTTCGAAACCCCCTTGATGCAAAGTCCTTCTCCTCGCGGAGTTAATTTACCAATCTTCTTATTGTTTGCTAAGTGAGAAATCAGTTTATCATCCTTGATAGAAATTGTGAAAATAGAAAAGATTTCAAGTCAGTTACAAAATACAGGAAGTGCTTCTTATATCAAGAGTCTCAGGTTATGTATAATATAGTAGGTAATCAATTTCTATACTAATGAGGTAAGTAAATATTCTTATAATTCAAATATATAACATCCGAAGCTATCTTATAAAATATTGTATGTGATTTAACACTTTTTCAAGTATTATTAATCCAGATGTGCATGAATCTAGACATGTTTTCACTTGATATTATAACATGCCGCCTCAAACTCAAAGTGGGGAAACCGGCTTGAGTTTTCTTATTTTCGAATGTAAAGATATGGCACTTGAGCCTTACTCAACCCAAAAGCTAGAAAGTCCATACAAGCAGACCACCAGTCCATTCCCCAACCAACCGGGACTCTAACCCACTCTAACAGGAAAATAGAAAGTTGACGCTGAAATCTTGCTGGAATATTGCACAACCACCAAAAAGCAATTCTGCAATTCTTTCCTTCATAGAGTAGCTGATAACTGCACTACAACAAAAAATGCTTCTTTCACTACACACAAAAAGGAGTCTATTCTCAGTCATTGAAAAGAAGTATGATTTTGCAAATCTCTAGAACTTTATCAGCGTATCTAGAATTGGTAGAACAATGACAAGAAATTCAAAGTTTAGAGGGTGCCGTTCACATAAAAAGCGGCAACACAAATCGTCGGAGGGATAAACAATGCTTGAACTATCCTAAGATATCTTACAGAATATTCTATGTGATTTTCGTTTTTCAAGTATAATAAATCTTGATGTGTATGAATCTAGGCATATAGTTACTTGATAGTCTAATAGAAACCTAGAAGTATAAGGCATTGCTTGATAAAAATATAGCATGAGCAATATTTGCAGTATGTAAACCTAAAGCAATCACATTGATTTCCTCCCCTCATCATGTCTAATGTGGTTATTACTTAGGATCAGTTCCCAAATAATTGCAGAAAAAGTATCAGAGGTAATAATGCTGAATCACCTGGATAAGAAAATTCTGCAGAACATGAAGTTTTCTTTGTGTTTGTCCAGTCCTCTTCTGTTCAAGTAGCAGTTGAAACTATTTGCAGGAAGGCTCTGTATTGCCTGAGCTATACTCTGATTCAGACGGTAGTAGAAGCGAGAGCGAAGAACTTTCTGATGATGATGAAAGCTATGAGGATGATTCACAGGAGGGCTCTGATACTGATGATGAATTTGATCGCGAGTCCAGTGCAACAACCAGTGAGGTCGGTGAATGTGAAGATAGTAACAAGGTAGAGCCTACTGCCTACACTATTATCTTGTTACTATCCTACTGCTTTCACTATCGTATTATCAGCCTTACTCATTTCTCATGCTTTCTGCTCTTGCTGTGTGATGCTAAGAACTTCTTAACTCATCCCATCCCCTTGTGCCGTTCCCTTCAGGGGTTGCATGCTGCTTGTATATCTGTCCTTGAAAACTTGTAGTTTGCTTCTCAATTTTGTTAGTATTTTAGGTGGATATGAAGATCTACAGAAAATGATTCCACCATGACCAGGTGTTTAACCATTTGTACTGCTTGATTTTAATATGGACAATGATATTAATTACTTGAATAGAGTCTACGACTATTTTGAGGAATGAAAAATCTCTAGAAAATGCATGCTGATAATGTTAAATTCTCTCTCTGTTTTCATGCAGTCCCTTAAACTACATTTTAGTACATATTTTCTCCTCCCCATGTCACCTTTTGTCACTTTTCCCTAAGTAGAGAGATTAATGGTGCAGAGCTCTCAACTATCTAAATCTGGTTCGAAGTTTCCTGAAGCAGACAGCGAAGCCAGCAGGAGCTTGCTTAGAAGTCAACCTCATACTTCTATTCAGCATGATCCTGTGGAAGAGAGCAAGAGTTTTCCAGTTCAAGGCCATGACAATTCGAGGACGCAGGGAACTGAATGTGGTGAACAATTGGGAGCTGAACTGGCAAAAACATCTTCTTCTCAAAAGTCAACAGGTGTACAAAGTGGACTTGCCCAAAGCAGTCGGCGCCCTGCTCTCTGGGGGCGCTCTCCTGTGAGTATTATTGAATGCTTTAGCTGATCGTTACGTTTTCAAATAACTCTACAGTCTATTTTTCTCCTATGCCACCATGTTCTTTCTTCTTTATATAATAATCTCTCACACATATATATATTCTTTAAGCTTTATCCTTTTCAGATTAAATTGAATTTGGTGATTCAATTGTTGGCACTATCCTATCTATTTGACTATTGCACTTGGTGTAAATTTTTCTCCTGTTCTTTTTTTTTTTTTTTTTTGAGTCTAGGCCAAGAAGAACCTCTCAATGGAATCTATCCATGTTCCTCCTGATGATGTGTAAGTGATGAATTTATCAGAAGTTGATTTTACAATGAAGATAGGGGTAAACCGAGGTATACCATAAAATAAATTTAGTAAGTAAAAGAAAGTTCTTGAACAACTGGTAAGCGTCTTGCAAGAGAGTCTTTTGACTAAGTAGGGAAAGAAAACTAAGAGTACCCACTATGATCAAGCACTATAGTGTGAACAGAGCTCACACAACAAGTATGATAAACAATCACTCTCCGCCATATCCTCCCTTCCCATTTTACCCTTCCTTAAAATACCTTACATTATATTTATATATATATATGTATGATTAATTTTCTCATCTTGGTATTTTTTCATTCGGACTTGTTTTTAGGACTGAAATTCAGAGGCTTGAGGTCAGTAAAACTGACTTGCAACTTAAAATTGCTGAGCAGGTACATCTTTTGGGATTCCTTATTCTTATGGAGTGCATTACTCTTCCTTGTGTTTATTTAAGTTTTGAGATTTGGTGTTGGTGTCACACATTTCTTCTTTGTAGGCCAAGGGTAATGCCCTTCTGCAAAAAAGTTTGGAGAATCGGAAGAATGCTTTGCATGAGCGTCGTCTAGCACTTGAGAAGGATGTATGCACCTAACACTTTCCTTTTCGTTTTATTCTTGCTTTCCTTGTGCCATTTGGTGCAGATGAATGTTTTACTTCCCATTTTCTTAACAATTGTTCTCCATTATATACTCTCTGCACGTGCATGACTTTATGACTGTGCTACATAATTGAACTATATTTTTCCATGAGATCAGATTGGGATTTTGGATCTTTAATCACACTCTCTTGTTTTTAATGTCATTTCCTAGGATTTATCAACACATCTACTTAGTTTAATAAAAATTTTGAAAATCAATATTTTTAATTTGGATCAAATCCATGAGGGTAATCCAGCTAGTAGTATCTGATTAGATAGTCTGCTTTTTGTTCGCTTTAATTGCTAACATTGTTGAAGAGTCCCACATCGGATGAAAATGGGATGGGTGGTCTCCTTATATGGTCTTGGGCAATCCTCACCCCTTGACCTAGCTTTTGGGGTTGAGTTAGGCTCAAGATCCATTTCTTTACAAACATCACTATGGGCAGGTCGTAGAAAACAATTTCAGTTCCTTGATATAATTAAAGGTTATTGATTCGAGTAGTAAAGCTGTTGGAGAGTTGGTTTACTGAAAGACAACACAAGTTCCATTATTTACATTCAGACCCCTTAAGTTTAGTTTCCTAATTATGCATTTACCCCATGTCCATTAGTTAGGCTTTCTTCCTTTATATTCTGTTGTTATAACCCTTTTGAAGTTTTATCAATGAAATTCCATATTTTAGCTCTCTTAGTATAGCTTTAGCTTAGCTTAGTTTTAGCTAGATTTCTTCCCAAATTCAAACTCGTATCAATTTGATTAAACCCACCAAAATATCATGAACCTTGCAACCTCTTCAAACCCAACAATGGTGATTACTATTATTCTTCAATGGATCTCAACAAGGATAAAAATAGTCTATTTAAGCTCAAAACAACAATACATAATCAATTACGATCACATATATGTAATAGATCTCGAATTTTACGCAATACTTGAAGCTCAAGAACCCAAAAATGGTGGAAATTTCTGTTCCAAAAAAAAAAAATGGTGGAACTTTCGATATCTTCTTTATTTTTGTATTTTTATGGCAAATAAAGCCTAAAGAAGTGATTGCAGGAAGTCAGGAACCAATCATTATCCTATGATTTGATACCAAATGATGAGAATTGGCCAGGTAGTTTCTAAGAAGAAGAGTAATTCTTCAACCCCACAAGAACACCAAAAACAAGGGATTAAGGCAAGTAAAGGATAGATGAAATAGGTAATTCAGCCAAAAATTACAAGATGAAAGATATTGATTAGCTGACGCGCTTTGTAATTCAATAATAACTACTAATCCTATGATAGAAGAAAGAAATGATTAAACTACGCAAATAATGAAATTAATGAACCCCAAAAAAAATTAAGGATACTCGAAAAAAATCTAATTAGCATTCAATTATAAAACCTAATCCAAATGGAGAAATAGAAATGAGGAACTCATACATGAACTACCTTGCAAAGAGGTAACCCAAGAGAGGTTCATTAGAGAGATAAGGGATAAAAACCCACAAGAGAGTATTCCATCTTTCATAATTTAAAGTAAGCTACCCAAAATATGAGGACATAAACACTATTTACCCTAAGGTATCAGATGATAGTTATGTAGTTCTGCTTTGTACTTTGCATATGTACCAGCTTGATACCAGATTAATAAAAGACTTTACTTATCAAAAATGAAAATTTACCCCAAGGTAAGCTACCCTAAAAATGAGGACATAAGACTATTTATAATCGGGTTGGTATTTGGGCTAACAAATGACCCTAATACCCCTAGCTAGTCTGAAAGAGCTAAATGACCAAATTACAAAGTAGCCTTCAATTGATCTTGTGTCATTTCTTCCTTCAAACTTCCACTTAAGCAACTTAAGGCCTTGAGATCTTTCTTCCACGCCTTCTTTAAGTCCTCGCAGCTATTGGTGGTTGAAATAATGCTCCAAAGTCCTTGATGGTCACCTTGATCTACATCAATAGTGTAAGGATAAGATGTCTAATGAATAATTTCATAGGAAGCCATAAACTGTTGAAATTGAGAGGATAGATATATACAAGTGGATTATTACTGTGGAAAGGACAGAGAAACACCAAACTGATTTTGTATTTTAGCTCACAAAGTTTGAAATATAGAAAATAACTCAGAACAATCTTTCATTAAGAAAATTCAAGTACATATTGAGTAGTGTTTGTTGTTCGCGGATGACATAGTCCTGATTGACGAGACTCGCAACGGAGTTAACGATAAGCTGGAGGGCTGGAGACAGACGTTGGAGTCTAAAGGATTTAAATTGAGTAGGACCAAGACAGAATACTTGGAGTGCAGGTTCAATGGCCTACCGCGTGAGGCTGACGAGGAAGTGAAGCTTAGTACCCAGGCCATTCAAAAGAAAGGAAACTTCAAGTATCTTGGGTCTATTATACAGGGAGATGGGGATATCGACGACGATGTTTCACATCGCATTGGTGCAGGGTGGATGAAGTGGAGGCTCGCCTCCGGAGTGCTGTGTGATAAGAAAGTGCCACCAAAATTTAAAGGCAAGTTCTACAAAGTGGTGGTTAGACCGACTTTATTGTACGGGGCGGAGTGTTGGCCAGTCAAGAAATTTCACGTTCAGAAGATGAAAGTCGCGGAAATGCGAATGCTGCGGTGGATGTGTGGGCACAGTAGGAGGGATAGAATTAGGAATGAAGATATCCGAGACAAGGTGGGAGTGGCATCGGTGGAGGACAAGATGCGGGAAGCGAGGCTGAGATGGTTTGGGCATGTGAAGAGGAGAGACATAGATGCCCCAGTGCGGAGGTGTGAGAGGTTGGCTATGGACGGTTTTAGGAGAGGCAAAGGGAGGCCGAAGAAGTATTGGGGAGAGGTGATTAGACAGGATACGACACAGTTTCAGCTTACCGAGGACATGACCTTAGAGAGGAGGTTGTGGAGGACTCAGATTAGGATAGAAGGCTAGGTGGCTTATCCTTTCACCATAGTAGTTGTAGTTTTGCTGATTTGTTTATTGCCATTTGATTTCTGCATTTGATTGCTGCTTATATTTGTTGGGCCGTTGTACTTTGATTATCTTATTTATCTATAGTCGTTAATGCTCCTTTCTTTCCGGACTGTTCTACTATGACTTTCTCGCTTTTGTTATTCGTTGTTTTCATATTGTTTTCAATATGCTTGGTCCTATTTGACCTTTTGTCTTGTTTTTCCTCTCTTGTTCTCCTCTCTTGAGCCGAGGGTCTTTCGGAAATAGCCGCCCTACCTTTCAAGGTGGGGGTTAGGTCTGCGTACACTCTACCCTCCCCAGACCCCACATGGTGGGATTATACTGGGCTTGTTGTTGTTGTTGTTGTTGTATTGAGTAATCATCAATGAAACTAACAAAATACTAAAATCCCACCGTTGAACTAGCTCTACTAGGATTGCAAAAATTAGAATGAACCAAATGAAATGGATATTTTGTACGATTATTAGGACGACTTGGAAATGTAGATCGGGTGTGTTTCCCTAGTTGACATGACAAAAAACTGTCAAACTAGGTACCAATTTTTTACGTTTGGATAAGCTAGGATATCTGAAGATTTCAAGAAGAAGAAAATGCTTCTTCGTATTTTTTTAATGAATTTACATCCCATGAGAATGAGTTCTTACACAATAAGTCCTACGACTAAATAAGGAAAGCAAATATTACATTGTCAATTACATTCAATACAATATCAATCAATATCAATTACTCCTATATCAATCAATCAACACTCCCCCTCAAGTTGGTGTAAAGATGTCGCACATGCCCAACTTGCAGTATGGAATCTGTTTGTTGAGGCCTTTGTTAAACACATCAGCTAGCTGCTTCTCTTATGACACGTGGAACAAACTCAACACACCACTCGTAACTTTTTCTTTGATGAAGTGTCGATCAATTTCAACATGCTTTGTTCGGTCATGCTAGACTGGATTATGAGCTATATAGATTGCAGCCTTCTTGTCACCATACAAGGAAAATTTTCTTTTTGTAGACAATCTCAATTCCTCCAGTAGCTTTTGCAACCACAAAAGTTCACAAACACCCTGGGCATACCTCTATATTTTGCCTCCGTGCTTGATCTAGCAACCAAACTTTGCTTCTTACTTCTCGAAGTGCCAGGTTTCCTAATACAAGTGTACCGTAACCGGATGTAGATCTTTTGTCATATAGAGGTCCAGCCTAATTCACATCTGTAAAAGCTTCTATTTGGAGGCGACCATGTCCGGAGAAAAGTAGGCCTTCCCTTGGGACAAACTCAAATATCGCAAAATGTGAAAGACAACTTTCATATGGGGATCTCTGGGATCATGCATGAACTTATCATCAGTCTGACTGAATAAGCTATTTTTGGTCTAGTGTGAGAGATAAGTGAGCTCTCCAACCAGCCTCTGATATCAATCCTTATCAACAGATTCTCCAACTCCGCTCTATAGTTTGTGATTGCTTTAAATGGGCGATTCTTCTGGTTTGCAACCTATCATTCCCGTTTCTTTCTAGAGATCCATAATAAACTTTCTTTGAGAAATAAAGATTCCTCTTTTTGATCTAGCAACCTCAATTCCCAAGAAATACTGCTATTTTTCTAGATTTTTGATCTCAAGTTCCTGTGCCAACAACTTCTTCAATCGGTTCAACTCCTCCTTGTCATCTCCTGCCATTACTATGTCATCAATATAAACTATAAGAAGAGTGAGTTTACCCTCTTGATGTCTTATGAACGGGGTGTGATCAACATTGCGTTGTTGGTAACCGAAGGAGATCATTGCTTTGCAGAATCTGTCAAACCAAGCTCTAGAAGTTTGCTTCAATTTGTACAAGCTTTTTCAGTCTGCGTACCGTTCCTTGACTTTGTTAAGTACCAAAACCAGGTGGAATCTCCACGTACACCTCTTCTTTTAAGTCTCCATGAAGAAATGCATTCTTCACATCAAACTGTTATATGTACAAGACAAAAGAATTCTAATAGAGTTCATTTTTGCAACAGGAGCCAATGTCTCTTGATAATCAACTCCATAAGTCTGAGTGAATCCCTTAGCAGTCAGTTTTGCTTTGAATCTTTCAATGGAACCATCAGATTTATGTTTTACAAAGGAACAAACATCGAAAAAATAGACGAGGCAAAGGCTTATAGAAGGGAGACAAAGAATTTAGGAGACAAAGTAAGATAAACGGTGTTTGGTGCAAGATCTGACTCCTTTCCTATGAGCAATAGGCAAATCTAACTCATTAGAAAATGTAAATACTCGCCAGAAGAAGACGGTTCGGCTTCGGCAGAGTGCATGATGGCTTCTTGTGCTCTATTTCTCCTCGAGAAAGTTATCACATTAGGCCTATCTTAACGCTCAACAATCTTCCCATGAATTCTTTCCCCAGTTTCACTTTCCCTTGTGGCAGTAGTTTCAACAATGGAACTAGGAAAAACCATTTCTTTCCTTATAATTCTCCTGTTGAAGAGGTGATGGTGTAACACTTAGATTCTCGAAAGGTAATATCCATGCTGACAAAGGATCTCTGGAAGGAGGTTGATAGCATTTGTACCCTTTCTATGTTGGAGAATACCCAATAAAGACACATTAAGAGCTCTAGGATCAAGTTTCCCAGAGTTCCTAGTGTGAACAAAGCAAGCAAACCCAAATACCTTTTGGAGGAACAATATAGTCATTCTTACCCTTTAGAGCTTCCAAGGGACTCTGAACATTGAGGGTTTTAAGGGAATTCTATTGATGAGGTAAGAAACTACTAGAATGGCATCCTCTCAGTAAGGTTCCGGTAGATTCATGGTAAACAAAAGAGATCTTGCTACTTCTAACAAATGCCTATTTTACTTTTGAGCAACCGCATTTTTTTCATCAAAAAAAAAAAAAGAAAAAAAAAGGCAACCCCATTTTTGGCACTAGTATAAGGATAACTAGTTTGATGGATTATCCCAAAAGACTCCAAGTAAGCTCAAAAGTTTTATCCATGTATTTTGTGCTATTGTCAGTTCAAAAAATCTTTATCTTAGCCTCAAACTGAGTTCAAAGCATCCTATGAAATGATTGAAAACAGGAGAATACTTCACTTTTGGCTTTTAACAGATATACCCATGTCATTCTATTGCAAAGTAATAAACCAGACTACCGGGAAAAAAGTGTTTGAGTAGGATTTCATCAGAATAAATAGTCGAAAAGGGAATTGTACTTTTATTATCACTCAAAGGATAAGAGTTTTTACTATGCTTGACATATTCACAAGAATCCAAAACGATATTCAAACTCAGTTCTCGAAAACAAACTAGGATATAATTCTTTAAAGCAAAAAATAAAGGGTGCCCCCACTTTCTATGTCGCAGTATTACTTTTCGGTTGACATCCTTAATTTTTCCAAAAAAGAAAAGGCCCAGAGTCTCGAGTTACATCTATTAAATATAAGCCATCATGCAATCTACCACTGCCAATCTTCTTCCTTGTTTGAAGGTCCTGAAAAACACAATAATCTAAGAAAAATTCGACACTACAATTTAGTTCTTTGGTGATGGAGCTAACAAATAACAAGTTAACAGGAAATTCAAGTGCATGAAGAATGGATAATAAGGTAATATCAGGAGTACAAAAGACTGAACATATTCCAAAGACAGGGGTAAGAGAGCCATTAGCTATTCTGACATAATCTCCTTTGGGACTAGGAGAGTAGTTTTGAAAGCCTTTAGAAGCCTGTCATATGTCTATACGCACTAGAATCAATTATCAAAGAATAAAGTTGAGCATTAAAAGCTATATGTGACTGCACATAATGGAACTGACAACACCAGAAGAGTCAAGTTTGTTCAGAAGACAGCGAAGATGTTGAACTTCACCTGAAGAAAAAGTCTCTCCAGAAGTAGTGTCTCTGCATTTCTCCACATTTTCTGCAATATTAGCCTAACCCCTTGATGGACCTATATGCTTGCCTCCACGACCTCTAGTCGGCTTGCCATGTAATATCCAGCATGTCTCTCTACTATGCTTTGATCTACCACAATAATCACAATGCAGGTGATCTTTATTAGAAGTGATTGCCCTTGGTTGCTCATGAGACACAACTAACCCAACCTTCTCAGCAGTGTTATCAAAAGCGAAAAGCGCAAAAAACCTCTAAGGTCAGCTGGGGCTTTAAGCGCAAAGTGCAAATAAAGCGTGCGCTTTAATGGAAAAAAGCGCAATGGTACAATAATACAAATATATATATGTTTAGTCCAAGATTAATAATAATAAGCATGAATAACAAATATATGGACAAAGAAATTGTAAAAATATTATGATAAAGTGAAATATCAATCATCTAGTGTCACCTCGTCAAGAGAGGCTCATTGGCAAGGAAAAGTATGTCTTAGAGCCTTAATGACGACACTGAAGCGCACATAAAGCGAGGCGAAGCGCTCAACATGTTTTGAGCCTCGTTTTAGGGCTTAAGCACGCCTTTGATAATACTGCTTCTCAGTTGGTGTAGAATAAAGCATGGCTCCCATTTGACTCTCTTCCAGTTGAAGATAAAAATATGCATCCTGGAGAGAAAGAAAATGAATTTACCCAAAACTTGAACTTGATCTGATCATATTCTTGGTTCAAACCTGACAGAAAATCATAGACCCTTTCCTTTTCAACCAATTGTTGAAAGCGAAGTGCATCATTGGTACACTTCGCTTGGAGGTCCTGGTAGTAGTTGAAAGTTTTGGTACCAAAGTTGCACACTTTATTCATCTGTAGAGATACAAATTTATAGTAGAAACAAACAAACAAACTAGCTATCTTATCCCTTGATTCTAGCATATTTGATAATCAAAGGATGATTTTATTTGATCTAATTTCCTAAAACATCTAATAGCATATCAGATCTGATTTTATCAGATCAATTAAGATCTTACACAATCAGATCTCATCATAATCAGATGTTCACAAATCAACACTCCCCCTCAAGTTGGCATGTAAATATCTGTCATGCCTACCTTGCTTACAAGAATTTCAAATTTTGGTTTAAACAGTCCTTTTGTGAAAATATCCGCAATTTGCTGATTTGTTGGGACAAAAGGCATGCACACACTTCTTCAATCTTCTCTTTTAGGAAGTGTCTATGCACTTCAACATGCTTTGTTCTATCATGTTGAACTGGATTGTGAGCAATACTTATGGCGGTTTTGTTGTCACAGTGCAACTTCCTAAAACATCTAATAGCATATCAGATCTGATTTTATCAGATCAATTAAGATCTTACAAAATCAGATCTCATCATAATCAGATGTTCACAAATCAACACTCCCCCTCAAGTTGGCATGTAAATATCTGTCATGCCTACCTTGCTTACAAGAATTTCAAATTTTGGTTTAAACAGTCCTTTTGTGAAAATATCCGCAATTTGCTGATTTGTTGGGACAAAAGGCATGCACACACTTTCTTCTTCAATCTTCTTTTTTATGAAGTGCCTATGCACTTCAACATGCTTTGTTCTATCATGTTGAACTGGATTGTGAGCAATACTTATGGTGGTTTTGTTGTCACAGTGCAACTTCATTGGTAGAGCAAACAGTTTTTTCAGATCTTCCATCATCTTCTTGAGACAAATCATCTCACAGATCCCATGAGCCATAGATCGATATTCAGCTTCGGCACTGCTACGGGCTACGACATTCTGCTTTTTACTCCTCCAAGTCACGAGATTTTCCCAGATAAATGTACAATATCCAGACGTAGACCTCCTGTCAGTAGTAGAACCTGCCCAATCCGCATCTGTAAAGCTTTCAATGCTCCTTTGTTGTTGTTTTTTTTTTTTTTTTTGAAAACAACCCTTTCGTGAACTTCTTAGATATCTTAGAATCCTGTAGACCGCTTCTTGGTGCTCTTCCTTTGGAGAGTGCATGAATTGACCGACTAAGCTTACAACAAAAGCTATATCAAGTCGAGTGTATGACAAGTAGATCAACTTTCCCACTAGTCTCTGATATTGACTTTGGTCAATTGAATTTCCTTCTTTGTATCCGAATTTTATATTCGGATCAATAGGTGTTTCAGCTAGACGACAACCACTCATCCTTGTCTCTATCAAAAGATCTAGTACATACTTCCTTTGTGACACCATGATGCCTTCTTTTGATCTCGCTACTTCCATGCCAAGAAAATATTTCAATTGGCCCAAATTTTTGATCTCGAACTTCGCGGCCAATTGATTTTTTAAATTCTTCATTTCTGACAAGTCATCTCCTATAAGTATGATAGCATCAACATACACTATTAGGATAGTTGTCTTTCCCTCAAGTGAATGTCGAATGAATATGGTATGATCTGCTTGCCCTTGAGTGTATCCTTGTTTTTTCACAAACTGAGTAAACCTCTCAAACCAAGCTCTTGGAGATTGTTTGAGCCCATAGAGAGATTTTTTTAGCTTGCACACTCTAGTTCCATACCTTTCTTCAAAACTCGGAGGAGGATCCATGTAGACTTCTTCTTCGAGTTTTCCATTCAAGAATGCATTCTTCACATCTAGTTGTTGAAGTGGCCAATCAAGGTTGGCAGCAATGGTTAGAAGAACCCTGATTGAGTCCAACTTGGCAACTGAAGCGAACGTCTAGTCAATCCCGTACGTTTGAGTGAACCCTTTTGCTACCAAACGCGCCTTATACCTCTCTAGGGACCCATCTGATTTAAACTTGATGGTGAACACCTACTTGCAGCCCACTATTTTCTTTCCACGTGGTAATTCCGCCATTTCCCAGGTTTTATTTCTATCAAGAGTGTTCATCTCATCTAGAATTGCCTCCTTCCACTCGGGAACTTTCAAAGCATCCTGCATATTTCTTGGTATCTCCATTCCAGATAATTGAGAAAGAAAAGCTACATAGAAAGGGGACAAGTTTCTATATGACACAAAATTTGACATGGGGTGGTTGGTGACTTTTCTTACCCCTTTACGTTTGGCAATCGGAAGATCAAGTCTAAAGTAACAAGGGGTAAATTAGAGTTAGGTTCTGGAGAATTACCTTGTATATCAACGAGATCTTCCGGGGCGGACGTTTGGTTCTGATGAGAGTCCTTAGTCTCTTTTTCTTGGTTCCGATTTCTCCTCGTATAAACCTGTAATTCCCTTGTTTGTTCCCTGTTCTTGTCATTAATTGTATCATGAAAAGGTTCTATTGACTCAGTTTTTTCATTTTCATTATTTAAGCTGTGATCTCTTACCTTCTCAAGGTTGTTATTACCAAAGGTACTATTTCCAGTGTCTATCATAAAACCTGGATCATTTTGTTTCTCACATGTGAGGTCAAGAGGTTCCTTATTATCCCTCGAATCTTCACTATGTTTCTTCCCCTGAAGATGAGTTCCAAAAAACAATTGAGATTCAAAAAAGGTGACATCTATTGTGACAATGATCTTCCTAGTATTTGGGTGATAACACTTGTATCCCTTTTGACTAGGAGCATAGCCAACAAAAACACATTTTTTAGCACGTGGATCAAGTTTACTCCTATTATGATCATGAACATGAACAAATACACTACACCCAAAAACTCTCAAAGCTAGATCAGCAGTCAATCTAGAAGTAGGAAAGTATGTCTTGAACATACTGGAAGGGGTTTTAAAATCTAGAACACGGGAAGGCATCCTATTAATAAGATAGGTGGCTGTCAAAATAGCTTCTCCCCAAAGAAATTTAGGGACTCCACTTATGAATAATAAGGCTCTAGTTACTTCCGTAAGATGCCTATTTTTTCTCTCGGCTATTCCATTTTGTTGGGGTGTATTAGGACAAGAACTTTGGTGCACTATTCCCTTGGAAGTGAAAAAATTGCCTAGCTGGTCATTCAAAAACTCTCTCCCATTATCACTCCGAAATATTTGAATCTTCTTATTAAATTGTGTCTCAACCATAACATAAAAAGCCTCAAACATATGTTTTACTTCCCCTTTGTCTTTCAATAGGTACACCCAACTTAGTCTAGTGTGATCATCTATGAAACTCACAAACCACCTTTTTCCATTTATAGTTGCTACCCTAGAAGGTCCCCAAACATCGCTATGGATTAACTTGAAGGGTTTTGTGGCATGATATTTTTGGGAAGAAAAAGATGAACGTCGGTGTTTAGCCATTTCACAAAATTCACACTGGAAAGAAGATGGACTTTTAATCATAAATAACTGAGGTAACAAGAGTTTCAAATAATGAAAACTAGGATGACTAAGTCTACAGTGCCATAACATGACTTTATTATCAACTAGAACAGAATTCAAACAAGTTGAACTAAAATTTGCTGATTTGTCACCATCTTCAAGAAAATAGAGACCTTCAGACTCTCTAGCATTGCCAATCGTCCTCCCCGAGACCTTGTCCTAAAATACACATGAAGTAGAGTCAAAGATAGCACGACAATTAAGGTTTCGAATCAATTTGCTGATGGACACAAGATTGCAAGACAATTTTGGAACATGAAGGACATCAAAAAGAGTCCAATAAGGGGTTAATTTTGTCCCTTTTCCGGAAATTGTTGGGAAGGAACCATCAGCAACTCTGACTTTTTTATTTCCTGCAGGAGTGTAAGTCGAGAAAAAATGGGAAGTCCATGTCATGTGATCACTAACCCCTGTTGAATTTGTACTTATAAAAACAGATGGTACAGTACCTGTCGGGGAAAAAGAACAAGTGGGAGTGGAAGGATCGGGTTTACTGGTTTGGAGTTGAGAATGGAGAAGTTTGTGCAGTAGCTCTAATTGCTCCTTGGTGAAGGTTGCAGCCCTGATTCTTCGCTGGAACTCTGAAAGGCCTGGCTGCCACGGTTGTCTGCCCCCTTTTTCTTCCAGTTAGGTGGTTTCCCATGGATTTTCCAGCAGGTCTCACGAGTGTGCCATTATTTTTTGGAAAGATCACACCACGGCTTCTTTTTCTTGTCATTTTCATTTTTCGCTGCAACTAGAGCAGAGGAATCTATATTTTTTCCTTCCATATTAGAGTCTAATTTTAGCATAACATTGCTCCTTGTTTCTTCTCACCTAATCTCAAAAAAAGTTTCCCTCAAAGTGGGCAGTGGGTTTTTTCCAAGAATTCGTGAACGAAGTTCATCAAATTCTTGGTTCAATCCTGCTAGAAATAGATATAACCTCTCATTTTCTTCTTTTTTCATTGCTTTTACACTATCCTTAGGACACTCTCATTCATCATTATAGCATTGATCTAATTCTTGCCATAAGGAAACCATCTCATTATAGTAAATAGTAACACCCCTTCCCCCCTGCCTAGCTTTCCACAGTTTAATTTTTAATTCAAAAATCTGAGAAGCATTTTCTTCGTCAGAATAAGTCTCTCTAACAGCCTCCCAAAAATCCCTAGCAGTGGGAAGAAACAAATATGGTCTACCTATGGCAGGTTCCATGGAGTTTAGTAGCCAAGCAATTACCATTGAGTTTTCTGATCTCCAGGCGTTCATTTTTGGGTCTCCTGGTTCAGGCTTTTTTGTCTCTCCAGTTAGGTGTTCAAGTTTTCCTCGACCATCAATAGCCAAACGAATAGATTGCACCCATTCCAAATAATTCTTGCCATTCAGCTTGTGAGAAGTAAGCTGAAAAGACAAACGAGAGGAATCTCCGCCTTGGTTCATAGTTGTCTCGGTCGGAACTTTGTTAACAGAACTCTCGGCTTCTGTTGATGCCGCTGGGTGACGTTGCCCAGTAAATGCTGTTTTAGTCATGAGCAACACAAGAATAAAGCTGCTCTGATACCATGAAAGTTTTGGTACCAAAGTTGCACACTTTATTCATCTGTAGAGGTACAAATTTATAGTAGAAACAAACAAACAAACTAGCTATCTGATCCCTTGATTCTAGCAGATTTGATAATCAAGGGATGATTTTATTTGATCTAATTTCCTAAAGCATCTAATAGCATATCAGATCAATTAAGATCTTACAAAATCAGATCTGATCATAATCAGATATTCACAAATCAACAGTAGTCAATCTCCTTCCATAACTCAGCTCGAAATAATAATCAGTGATAGTCAACTGACCTTGCTTAGTTGGCGTGGATTTTGTTTCAAATTTCAAAGATCTGGGCATCATTTCCCTTGCGAGAGTAAGTTCGCTTGAATTTCATATCTTTTCAGCAGTATCAAACAATAAGTATTCCTTAGAAATTTGAGGGTGCGTAGTGTTCAGAAGCCATGTCATCGTAAGGGAATTATCAGAATCGCATCGACTATAGCTAGAGTCTGTCACTTTTCTATATTGATATACCCAATCAATTTCCTAGATTAATAAAAAGCAAGCAAGACCTTGACCAAGCATGATACATACCCGCCCCATCTAGTAACTATTGTCTGCTCCCTTCGTATTCCGCGTAGCTTTTATAATGAATAATCCAAAAAAAAAAAGTTCAGGATCTGAAAAATTAGTACCAAACCAGAAGTATATTTGCAGCACGCCGGAAAAAGTTGCTGAAGCATCGGTACAGTGACTGAAGGTGTAAAAAATTGCTCATGTAGGGTCGGAACATTACCATCACGCCGGTAACACTGTAGATCTGAAAAAGAAATCCTGGAAAAGACTAGATTTCGCCAGAATAGTTCTATCACATCGGAACCCTAGTTCCAGTGATTGAAAAAAATCGACACTGGTATGGATGGCTAGGAATGAACCGACGACCCCAACGGAAGAAAAGAGTCCAGAAAAGGTTACAGGAAAATGTCTCACGCGCTAGCGCGTGGATCTTACGCGTCACCGGCGCTGAAACTTTGGGTGGCGCGTGGAGGTGAGTGGGGATGAATCCGCTGGAGAGGCTTTATGGTTTAGGTCGCGGGAGCAGAGGGACACTGTGGTGGTGTTACTCTTTCAAATAATTGGACCGGAAAGAATTTAGGTCGCGGACAGCCACTAGGAGGGAGAATAATTCAACCTCCTTGAAAAAAAAGGGAACCCTGGTGCTGCAGAGGATGATAACTCACCTCAAAAGGGCAACAACGGCTCTGATACGAAGATTTCAAGAAGAAGAAAAGGCTTCTTTATATTTATGGATGAATTTTTGTCACATGAGAATGAGTTCTTATACGATAAGTCCTACAGCTAAATAAAGAAAAATTTACATAATCTGTTACAATCAATATCAATTACTCCTATATCAATCAATCAACAATACCCCATATGAATTAATTCTCGATAGTTAGAAGCTGTAGTGGAGCTGGGAGGTGAAGTAATAAATTCCATGCGACTCTCATGCCTTGAGAAAATCAACCTTCTCGTACTACCGTCCTGTACGATAAGTCATTAAAGAATAATATTTAACAGCTTAGGATACTAGGCAACGTCGAACTGATTTAAGGCTAAAAGGACAACGAGGAACATAAATAATATAATATAACGTCAAGGCTGGTAAAGTATTAGCTTGAGTAACGCTAGTCGCCATGGTCTGAGATTCATTAGCCAAGGTAACAATTGAAAGAGATTGGAAGTTAGTAATGGTAAACAAAAGAGATTTGTTCCCAGAAATGTGATAAGAAGCATTTGAGTCAATAGCCGAAGGTCCAAGGATGGTAGACTATGAGATAGTAGGATGATCACCCATCTGAGCATCAAAGCTACTTGTAGGGATGATGCTTTTACTCGTCTAAAGGAGGTCATTATACTCTGCCTTATATAGACATATAGGTAGAACATTGGAGTCGTTGGGTTACTGACGGACTCAGTCTCAGCAATTCTTTGGTGATGTATGCGCAGATCGGACCCAGCCCTTTTTTGCCTGAATGTCGCATTGCATTTGCTCGAACTTGGGAAAGAATGAGCGTTTCTAAAAGGCCGACCATGCAAAGAGTAATACTTTTCACGGTTATTAGCAAATTTGAGACAAAAGATCGTGAGTTAATGGCCCAAGGTCCAAGGGTGGTAGACTATGAGATAGTAGCTACATGATTACCGGTTTGAGAAACTGAAGCTACTTGTAGAGATGATGCCTGCTTATTGGTCTGATACTGAAAAAAATTAATATACTCTGCCTCAAATAAGGAGGACGTCAGATTGGTTGGTTTATCAACAGACTCAGTCTGAGCTATATGAGTATTTCTAGAAGGTTGACCATATAAAGAATAACACATTTCACGAGTATGAGAGAATTTGAGAAAAGCTACATTTCGACAGAGTTTTTTCGGAATGACCCCACCCCTATTTTCCTTTTCAGTATGAGATACTACATCAGAGAAGTCGGTGACTAAGTAGAATAGTAGGTGATATCAAGAGGTGGTGCGACAAGCCGTAATAGTTAAGGGAACAAATCATCCACTGTAGCGACAGTCAGGGGCGGATGAAGCTTGTTAGTACCAAGTTCATATGAATCGGTACTTCTGAGTTCGGAGTATTAATTTATGTGTAAATATTATAAACAGTAGATATGAATCTGTGACTTTAAAAATATTATGTGAGCTTAAATCCTGGATCTGCATTTGACAGCAGGACTAGCAAGAATCTGGTCACATATCGAGTCAATATCAAACAGACCCCAACAAGTTCAAGAACTAAAAGCACCTTGTGACGTTGCTCCTATTGTTTGTTAATAGTGGTAGTGGTGGGCAACAACTTGTTCAACTTTCCATAACTACTTGAACCTGTCCAAGTTAGGTAGACATATCCAAAAAGGCTAGTCAACCGAGAAATCACATTATAAAGGCGGGAGATGTTATTTGTATATAAAGCATGAGTTTTTTTCCTAACCAAAAAGCAAGTCTGAAATGAGAGAAACAAATGTATATCATTTTTGATCAATAAACTTCCATAGGAGGCTACACAATTGAGCATCAATCTTTTCCTGTTCTCCCCAAACCTTTTCATCAATATTCATAGCCTGTTAAATTTATTCTTCTTGAGCACCTTGTCTTTTGCACCATAATTGAACAAAAGAAGACCAAGATAGGTAGTTTGCACCACCCACCAAGGGTTCTACTGTGACCACTTGGTTCGATTTTTAGCAGTACAGACATTCATTTAGAGCGACAGTTTGATGAATCAAAGGAATTTCAACACCTAAAGTATTAAATAATTGATGAAGTAATTTCAAATCAGGAGAGGGAAATTGTTATCAAATGTTGTATGATCCCAAGTGCCAGAAAATAGTGTGAAAAGTAGTCACAAACTAGTAATGGACTCGCTGGAAAATTTTACCTCCCCAGAGTTGAATGTCCTCCTTGGACTAGAACTCCGATGGTTGGAATGTAGCGGAAGGTGGATTGGTCGACATAGATTGAATTGAACGAGACCTACAGAAGAAAGAATTTTGTCTCAGTGGTGTTGGTTAATGTTCAACACCCACAACAAGTAAGGTAACACCTACACAGTAACAGGCGCCAAAAAAAATGATACGATCCAACTTGGGGATACGCGGGATCAAACAACAAATACGCAGAAATTAAGATAGGAAGAAATCAATAGATGAGAATGAAGAAATAGGAGATGAGAATAGATGAAAGAAAGGATTTAAACAACTAATTGTTGTGATTAATCAACATTGGACTGGTTACCAACACCTATCAATCAACAGACAAAACATGAATTAATCCAAGGGAGAAAAGAAACTTAAACTCATACATGGAAATCTAATCCAAGATTATCCAAAGAGGTTCTAAGTTAAGAGAAAAGGATTCCACCCACTGACCCTAACACTAGCTAATCCTACCTAAACCTAACTCCATACAAGGAGAAACTACACTCAAAAGAGCTTCTTCGTCAAATCCAATCTAAGGAATGAGAATAGTCTAAGGCAAGCTTATATAGTTTTGCCTTTACATGCATAGCCACAATTATTTAACTAATAGCCACATCCGGCTTTTAACCACCCAAGCTTGCAATTGTAGTGACACATCAAACATTTGGGCTTCTTTAAGAGGTAAGCTTTGGGCCTTGGACTCTTGGGCTCTTGAACTCTTCCTCCATGCTATCTTCAATAGCTTGAAGGCCCTCCAATCAGTGTCTTCAAGGGCTTCCATAGCTTCGTTCTCCACGAACTTGGCTCGTAAGGCTTGAAAGTCCTTCGCTCAGCTTCTATTACAAGGCCTTGGAGAAGTTTGAGCGATTGAGCTATCCGATATTGTATCACCTATGCAGTAACAGTCGCCGAAAAAAATGGCACGATGACAATGTTCTTCCTGATGTCACTGGTAAATACACAGTGACTAATATCTCGAATGAGATTAGATACCATGAGAGGAATGAAACAAGGAAGAGAAATTGAGAGAAAAGTACTGCTTGATTTTCCTTCAAATTATAAAATTATCAGTTTAAAAATAAAATAAAAATATTCCTTCGAATTATTGGGGTTTAAATAGTGAAGTCTACATGTGCTAAGAAAGGAAAGAGAATCAAAAGTACATAATTACTGGAAAGGAATCAATCTAATTGATCTAACTGATATACACAATTCACAAGATCCTAACACCATGTCTTCCCTAATGTGGAAGTATTTATCCAGAATGATTGTCTCGTTAAGTTTCCATGAATTCCATCTAAGTAGCTAAACTAAGAGTATTCATTTATGTACTTTTTCTCCATTCAGCCCTTACTGTCTGGGCGTTGTAAATATAATCTTAGCCTTTCCCTTAAGCATACTGACATTGTTGGCATCGTCAGGTGGCACAGCTTCAGGAGCAACTGCAGAAGGAGAGGGTGTTAAGGAAACTTCTGGAAGCTGGAGTTAACATGTCTATGGTCACATCGCCTGTTTCTTCCAGTATTAATGGAATGGTCAGTTTATACTAAACTAGTTAATTGTGGTAAATGGCTTGCTTATGCTGGCAGTGATCCTTTTGTTTGTTGTATGGATGAAGGAAGAGATTATGGAGACCGTTCAAGCAGAGGGAGGTAATCTGGGAGTGCAGCATAATAAACACGGCGAAGAAAGTTCCACACTTCGTCCTGATGTGGGCGATCAACCTCAGCAGAGTCTAAATTTACAAGGAAAAGAGTAAAGCTCACATCATGTCTTGTTTCAAATTTGCTTCATGACCTTCGGAAAATCTTGTTTTCTGGTCAAACTTTGTTATCTCTGCTCGGTTTGCTATCCAACTTCCTACTTCTGCAAGCTTTCTAATCTTTCTTAATAAAAGATAAAGAAAGAAAATGCATCTTCCCTAGCTAGTCTCTGATATGCACTTTTTTATTTTCTTGATGCTTGTGCAGAAAGACTTTTGGCCATGTAGGTTTTAGTTTCAAGGGCATTCTGATGCTTCAAAATCATTAGACGACTTAGCATTGTCATTTTAAAGTAGCTTGCTTTATTTTGGTTTTGTTTTCATCATTTTTATTTGGTGCAGCTGTGATAAACAGAAGGATGTGGAGAGTATTGCTACTTCACAAAATCTTGAGAAGTCAACAAGAGATAAGGTACATATTTTTGGAGGTGTCTTTTGGAACAAACAGAGTAATATGGCTTGCCAATCAGCTATGTTTCTTATCAACTCTTCGTATCAAAGCAAAATTATTTTGCATGATACATGATTTGTGCTCAATATGTACCATGTCTTAACTTCCTTTTTACCAAGAAGAAGTGGATAAAATCTCATTTATATCGATCCAAAAAAAAAGAATATTAATTGAATTGAAAGGGAAAACGACATAGATGCTATATCAGCACACGTAGAAAATAAGCCTCGTGAACATTCTACACAGTTGAGATCTACTAGAGACTTTTTCATTTGCAGACATGTTTTGGTATTTTTTGGATATGCTTGATACAGAAGAATGTCTTTTGCAGTTCCAGATGTGTGTGTTGCTACTATAAACTGCGCCCGCCACCCTCCCCTCCCCCCCCCCCCCCCCCTCCCGGCCCCAAACCCCCACCCACAACATCTGTATAAAAACGTGGACCACCTTTAGTCAAAAGATGCCAATAAGAACTTGAATCTCCAGCACCCTTAGTTTCACTTTTTCTATATAGTATTTTAGGTAGTATGAATTCAGTTACTTCTTAGTTTGCCTTGTTTTAGTATACCTTAATTGAGTTTGGAATCATTACTTATTATTCACTTGGTCAGTGTGCATTGTGGTTTTTTCATGTGCAAGTTAGTATATCTTTCTTCCTCTTGATACAGATGCCTCAAAAACAGTTTATCCTGTAATATTCACGGATTATCAATGTGTTAAGGTTTATGACATAGCTGTAAATAAAATATCTTCAGCTTGAGACTTGTTCAAACAAGGCAGATGGTGACAAGGACATGAATGAATCTCAGTTGTCAGGAAATAAACATCTATCTCAAAGTAAGCAATCAGATTCATCAAGCAGTCCCAACTCTTCTGTAGGTTTGGTCAATTCCTCCTCTGTGGAAGAAGTCGGAATGGGCAGGGGCCCTTCAACCAGTATCAGAAATTTAGGTTCCACGAATGAGGTAATTTTCTATTTATTTAACGAAGTTTAAATTTTTTGTTTTTATTTAGTGGATAATGAGCAGAAAGCCTTATAAATCATAGGTTGAGGGAACTTAGTGTAATATTGTAGGTTAGATTAAATTCTGCCAGCAAATTGCATGAAAGCCTGTCTTTCTTTCTTCACCTCTCATATCCCTGGATCAAGCATTATACCTTTCAGACTGCTTTGGTTAGACACTTTAATTCATCGAAAGTTTAACTTTTGGGAGGAGAGGAAGTTGAACAGGTTTTGTGCATGTGACTAAGATTTTGTTGCTCTTAACCTTGTATTTTGGATAAGAAATGTCTTTTTGTTTTTCACCGCCCATAAGAAAGCATGTCTAAAAATAAACGTTCTGTAGTATCTGTTAATTTTGATCTTTTTATAAAGAGCCTGTTTGGATGGGCTTAAAAAAAGCAGCTTATAAGCTGGAAACAACTTATAAGCCAAAAAAAATAAAAAATTGGGGTAGTCCAACTTATTTTTTTTAGCTTATAAGTTGTTTTCAGCTTATAAGCTGCTTTAGATAAGCTAAGCCAAACGGGTCCAATTAATTTTTTGGGCTTATTTTAAGCACAAAATGACTTTAAGCTAGCCAGCCAAACACTCAAAAAAGCTGAAAACAGCTTATCGGCAACTTATAAGCCAATCCAAACAGGCTCAAAATCTGTTTATCCTTCATATCTTTTGCTTCTGGCGAATTTGCTCCTTTCTATGAATTTCATGGAGCCAACGCTACAATATCTGCATTCAGAGCTAACAAACAGGCTCTACTTGGAACTCTTGAAGGAACATCAGACTCATGTCCCAAAGGAGATCCAAAACCTTGACAAAGGAAATTATGGTCAGCCTGTGCACAACATTGAAAGAGAAAAAGAGTCGGAATCTCACCACTCTCTGGACAAGCTTCAAGCATCTCAAAGCCAAACATCTGACATGGGTGGATCAAATAGCCAACAAGCTCTTCATAAACCAGATCAAGGAACAAAATCTTAAGTCCTTCAATTCCTGAACGAGGAAAATCTGAGAGCTTTCCAAAGTGGTAAAAGTGGAACTTCTCATCCTCCAAAGTCATTTTCGAGACATGTATTAATATTATCTTGGTTTGCCTTAGTTTTCTACAGAATGCCACATGGTTATCTGATAGATTGTTTTTGCTCAGATTGGAAGATGATGATCATGTTTTTCGCGTATGATCTTTGATTGGTCAGAATTGATTGTGATGCCGATGTTGCCTCAGTTGAAGTTCTGAGAATTCCCGGAGCCGATTATGTACAGGTCATCTATCATCTGAGGAGTAGTGCATTTGTTGGAAACGCCACACAACCGGATTGTGCTTGTTCTGACACAGCTGATACTCTTTGTATAGTTGTATGGCTGGTAGACAGTCAAACTAGTTTTCCACTGGACTAAGCCATAAAATTTTCTTGCAACTCTTTCCTCCGTTGTCAATTACAACTTGTAACGATGTCCCTCAAATAACTACGATAAAAAACTTGTGGCATTCAATTGTAAAGGAAGTTGGATAGATCCACAGTAGAGAATATTTGGGAGACATGAATATTTGGGAGACATGATTATTTAGGTTCGGTGTCTTGTTTCAAATTCATTGCTGCAAGCAGTTTATAGAGTAAATTCCTCATATGGTCACTCAACTTAAGGAAATTACCTAATAAAGTCATTTTTTTTCCTCGTATGGTCATTCAAGTTTATGTATTTGCATTAAAAAGTAACAAGGGTCAAAAGTCACTTTAAAAATAAAAGAAAAAGCGCCAAAGTAGTCCCTTAAGTTTGGATTTCGAGTTAAAATATCCCTTATTTTTTTAACACCGAACAATAATAGTCCTCCAATTATTTTTCGCTTTCTTACTTCATAAATAGATTGTGTTCGTCCTACATATAAGTTCATAACATAGAATTAAAAAAAAAAACAAATCATTATATTTAAAAGTAAAAAGAAATAAAGAGTGTTAACATAAAAGATAAATTAAGTACTAAATTTTTTAAATGAGATAAAGGAGAGGAACAACTATTGTTCGAAATTGGGAGAGATATTTAAATTTTTTAGCAAGGTTGAAGGGGGGAAATAATTTTCACCCAAATAATACTACAAGATTGAAAACATCAAAGATTAATTTAGTACACAATGGTGATATAGAATCTACTCATTTTATGTGATGTCGAATAATTTATATTATTATGATGATCTCCTTCAATATGTAGCTATGCTTTTTTCTTTATGAGAACCCTTTATGATTAATCTTTACATATGAATTTTTTACCTATTAGGACCTAGTCTTTTTTTTTTTTTTTGAAGGAATTCATCGTCTTCCTTATTAATTATGAATTTTCTGGCAATAATTTCTACCGTAGAAGAAATTAACTACTAATTTAAATTATTTTATCAAAACAAAGATTACTCATAAAATGAATAAATAGAAAATATTATTTTATTGTTGAACTCCTAAGTTTCCAAGCAAATGGAGTACATATAGGATATTTCATATTCTTTTTTTAGCAGTGATTTTTTTTTTCATTTCTGAAGTTATCAATCACAATTTTTTGTGTACTTCGTTACTTTTAATACCATTGTTAGAGTTTTACTAAAATTGTATTATTTTGAATCATTAAAAAGTTAGTATTTTATGTTAAAAAATGAGGGATATTTTAACTCAAATTCCAAACTCAAGGGACTACTTTGACCCTTTTTCTTTTACTTTTAAAGTGACTTTTGATCATTGTTACTGGAAAATGCACATACTTGAATGACCATATGAGAAACAAAAAAAAAAAAGAAAAATGACTTTAATAAGTAGTTTACTCAAATTGAGTGGCCATTTGAGGATTGAATCCAGTTTATACTCTCCAATTTTATTCACCTACCTAGCTTGTTTTGGGACCTCCAAGGTTGACATAGGGACCCTTTTTGCGCTTTGTATTTTTGAAAAAATTGAAGACCTACTTATATAGAATCGAGGGGTTTGTAATTTGGTCGTTACTTGTGTTTTCTCCTCTTCCTCTATTGCTAGGATAGATTTATAAACTTCACACTAATGATTGTTTGGAAGTTGGAATAGTTTTGACTCTGTCTAACCACCTCGCATTCTCCTAGGACATTTTCCAACCTTAGCAAGGGTTACTGTCAAGAATTAAGTGAGAAGATCTGTCATATCCCGAACTTTGGTCTGGGCAGACTGGTACTTGGTGCCTGAACTTGACCGAGCGAACCACATACATAACTTGACATATCATGAAAGATATGTGAGAATATAAATCATGTTTAAATAATGAAGTATGAATAAGTTTTATAATAGAGATGCTGAAATAATTCTCAAAATGTAAAACATATAGTCGCAATGGCTAAAGACATCATGTAACACCTCATGCCTTCGGGCTAAGGTTGACCTGTAAGATGGGGATATAATGAAACCAAGATGGGAAGTGTTTTGAAACCTATAAAAGGTATAAGAAGAGTCTTTGGGCAAAGTAAGTCGGAAGCTACTCTACGGAGCTTGTTTTCTAGCGAGTTTGCACCAGATCTTACTTAATGTTAGTATTCGGAAAAATACATAAGGAATTTCAGAAAACGTAAAACATGAAACCTGTAACCTTTGAAATAGCTTTCCATCCATATATGGTGTAGCCACAACAGACATATGTACAAAACGTTTTGTACGTTTTACTAAACAGTGTTCTACCGACTTACGACAGAATTTACGGTCCGTGAAATTTGGCCGTAAAATGATTTACGGTCCATGAAATCTGGCCGTAAAAATGCCCAAAATCAAACACACTATTACAGATTCACAGTAGACTTTATGGGCCGTAAATCTGATTTATGGGCTGTAAAATGGGCGTAAAACCGGTCTGACAACAACTTTAAAACTTTATTTTCTTGTTTTTTCACTTCATTCTTCACATCCTCAAGCCCTAGAACGACCATTCTCTCTTCTCCTCATCCTCATACATTAAGGTAAGTCCCTCCTATGTATTCCTAAGTGAATTTTAATGATTATACATGAATTCTAAGTGAAATCATATACTGCCAACCTACGGTTTTCAAAAAAACCCTTCTCAAAGATTCAAGTGTGAAGGCTTTTGGGTTTCTTCTTCAAAGATTGAATTTTTCTTCGAGTTTAGGAGTAGTGAAGGTATGTAAGGCTAATTCTCTACGTGTGGGAATATTAAGTAAGATGACGTTGATGGCCTACATTTATATAGAAGGAGATCATTACAAAAAATGAATGGCACTTAAGATTAATGAAGCCATGTGGCCAATGTCTAAGAAGTTGTCACAAGAGATAGAGTGTAATGTAAGGTGAACAGATTAGCAGAACCCATATTTCCCTATGGAGTCATAGAGCATCCTTTAGGACGAGTTAATTTAATATAGAGGTATGCAAGCCCTTATGAGAGTCTAATAGTCCATGGGGGCCAGAATGTAAGTAAAGAGTAACCAAGGTGGTATCGTAAGCATGATCCTCCCCGAGGATGAGGTGATTAAGAGAGTTAGAATATAAGGTTGTCAAGTAACGAATAATAATCATAAAACGTAAGCATGTAATCCTTATCGTATCCTAGACATGTAGTTGAGTCGTGTTTTGTTCCTTATCATGAGTCCCACAGAAGATAGAAAGACAGTTTCACGGATGATCAGTTTATAAGGAATAAGTTACGTGCTCCCAAAAGCTAAAGAGTAAGTTTCCCAAAATGCTTGATGTATATATATTATGCATGTCATATAAGAATTTGTTGCATTGCATTGCATCTCGTTCATTGCATGTTCAGAGATGGTATGCCCTATGGACGGACTATGAAACCCATAGGCGCACAGTTATACAGTTGCCTTCGGGGCTATGCATATACAGTTGCCTTCGGCGCTATGCATATACAGTTGCCTTCTGGGCTATGCATATACGGTTGCCTTCGGGGCTATGCATATACGGTTGCCTTCGGGGCTATGCATATACGGTTGCCTTCGGGGCTATGCATATTAGTTGCCTTCGGGGCTATGCATATACAGATGGTTCCTATGGACGGGCTATGGCACACATAGGTGCTACCTCGAGCATTTCATATGTACTGCATTGCATTGATATCATATGTTGTATTCATTTGGCCAATTAGGGCTTACAGGAAAGTAAAGAAAGAATCTAATGAACAGTGATCCCAAGTATTACAGTGAACGATCCCAGAACGTCGCTCCACATAGCGGCCCAAAAGAATATCATCAAAAAGACTAAGAAGATTCAGAGAGACAAAAGTACAGTAAGATCTAAGATATGTTTCCATAGAAAGTTACAGAGTCCTTAGTTATGGTTTGATTTAATTGCCTTTCAGTTGCTCTTTCTAAGCTTCTATTTTATCGAATATGTTTCATGTCTGCCTTACGTACTCGGTAAAATCTTTCGTTACTGACGTCCCATGGTCGGGGGCGCTGCATTTTTTATGTTTCACATTGCAGGTTCAGGATTACCGAGTGGAAGGCGTGCCTTCTAGATGGTACAAATGTTCAGCGAGATGGTGTAACCTCCATTTCTTCCTGGAGCCGAGTCAGGTCTTGTACTTTTATGTATAGAGATTATGGGTAAGTCCTGGCCCTGTCCCGACAGCTTGTCAGTTGTACTGTTTTAGTTATCCTAGAGGCTTCATGGACGTCTGTGGTTAGGTTCAGTCGTGTACAGGTTTTACTTTCAGTTATACAAACCGAGCATCATATAGTTCATGTTTACAGATTATCAAAGTTTACTATGTCATGTGCACCCATTACAGGGTTATTGTAGTTGTATGTAGAATGTAGTCCGCTACAGTCGAGACTGGGGTGTGACATGTATCGTGAAATACAGTGCACCAGCAAAAGGAACGTAAGTACATTGGAATAGCACTCACATGTTAAACCAACTGAATGAAGAATTAACAATGGGGTGTTGGGGGAATGGACAACCCAAATCATAAACATAAGTCATAACATAATATTGGAAACTGAAATGAAATTGAAGCATGAGAATAACTGAAGTTGAGTATCATAACCATAAGCGCCCTTTGTTGACATGGGGGAAATCACCTGTTTATAAAAGTTTATAACATGTGGCCTCTGACCCAATTATAAGCACACAACATGTGGCATCAGGCCCAAGTATGTGTATATAACATGTGGCATCAGGCCCAAGTATGCGTATATAACATGTAGCCTCGGGCCAAAGTACAGGAGTTTATCATTTCGTAATTTATATCATGAGTATGTGAATCATAAGGTCATCATACTATAGTTCTAACATGTACACATAGTATCAATATCATGAGACATGGAATCATAGAGAATTTTTAGAAATTACAGTAATCACACTTCATGGACATTTCGTGTTTCATGTTTGAAACTCATGGAAATCTAAACATGAGCATACATAGATGACGTGATGATGTTCGGAATGATATACATGAACGACATATGACACTTTATCATTAAAATATAGAAGAGCTAATGCTTTTCGTGAACTAGGGATAACTCTACTCTTGAAGCGAATTTCATGGTAATCATGGAAGAACATTGAGTCGGGAAGAACAACGATGTTCCTACACGTAGAGCGTTAGCGTTACATTCCTTTAGTTGCTCCAATCTAACGAACTAAACTGATTCTCTGACAAAGAACACCAAAACCCCTGCTTTGCGTGCTTGGGAAGGATTTATCATGGAAATCCTGTGTTTTGGATGATGATTCATGTTAGTAATCATGAATTCATATTAGAAACGCATAGGAATCGCTAGAGCGACCTCACCTTGACATGGGAGGATAAGGAGAGAAGAAAATAACAGCTTAGGACTAGCGAATAGAGTTAGAATGAACTAATTCTGAAAGTTTTGCGTAATTGTCATATTTATAGGTCGAGACAAAAAGTCCCCTAAGCCCGCATCGTGAGCTCCATCACGAGCTCCTTGGTAATGATAAGTTGCGCGACCTGAGCTGCCGCGTGAGGACAACCTTTCTTGACTCCCGTACTTAGTCAAAATTCGTGATTTTTCACTGGGCAACGACCCTAGGTTGTGGCCCGACCTCAAAGGTGACCAATTTGGTTTCTTTGGGCCTCACATTGCGAGCCCCTCTGGGACCAAAACAAAGAATATTTTCTAGTTCATTTTGTTTCAATCCTTTGCTCGGGAGTACGAGGCATTACATTATCTCCCTCTTGAGATCATTCGTCCTCGAATGATCGATCATGGTTTATGTTAAGCGTACATAACATGCATGACATAATCTTTCATGACCATACCTAGCGCATCTCTCTTTGAAATCATAAACATGAATACTCTACGTAGAACTTTAGAAAGGAAATTCGTAGGCATGAATAACACGGTCATTGAAACGTGAACATGGACATGACATGAGTACATGAACATGAGAAGCACAGCATGAAACATTAATACTGGTATACTATGCATAACATAACATGAGACATGAGTACGTGAAGATTCTGAACGTCGTAACATGAGACATAGATATGTGAGGTATTTACCTTAGACATCTTCTACCTGTTCAACAAATAGTTGCGGATATCTTGAATTCATATCCTCCTCATCTTTGCATGTAGCCTCTTCAACCTTTTGATTCCTCCATGACACTTTCACTGAAGCGACTTTGTTAGTTCTCAACTTGTGAACTTGACGATTAAGAATGGCCACAGGAATGTCTTCGTAAGTTAGGCTATCTTTAACCCCTATGCTTACAAGGGATGGATCTCCCACAGCTCTTCAACATGGATGCATAAAACACAGGGTGCACGAAAACAAACTCTTGTGGTAACTCTAGCTCATAAGCCATTTGATCAATCATTCGCATGCTGCTATATGGTCCAACATATCTGGGACTAAGCATCCCTTTATAATTCCCAAATCGCATAACACACTTCACAGGCGAAAATTTCAAGAACACACAATCATTTACATGAAATTCTAAATCTCTACGATGCGCGTTCGAATACAACTTGTGAAGACTCTGAGCCCTTTTTAAACACTCTTGAATCAACTTAACCTTCTCCATAACCCTATGGACCAAGTCTGATGTAAGCCCGGAAAGCTCCAATGACATGAAGGTAGTTCTACTTTCAAGAGACCATGGAAAACAAGCCAAGAAGAGTTTAACATTATGTGGTCGGGTCTTTTGTTCATTAGTATAATGAGGCATGTAATGAAGGATATTTATTATTTTTCTACCTTACTTAGCCCTAGTATAAATAGAATAGGATGAGGTTCATTTTATTAGTTTTTTGATGACGTTTGATGTTGAGGCTGTTTGTTAATTTCGGGGAAGGCCCTCTTATCTCTTCAATGAACCTCTCTTGGATGCTCAAGTAAGGATTTCCATGTATGAGTTCATTTCTCTTCTCCTTAGGATTGAATACAATTATTACATTTTAAATGTTAGATTATCCCTTCTTTTCTTCTGAAGTGTATTCTCCCTCATTTCTATTTCTTATTCATATCTTTTATTGTATCTTACTTGGATTGTGGTTCAATTTATTTTTCTTACATCTTGAATCACATCAATTGGCATATTTGAGGAGAAACGGGCTCCGGAATTCAAAAAAATTAAAGAAGGGTTCTTCAACCTCACATGAACACCAAGAACAATTAAAGAAAACAATAAAAGGATAGGAAGATTAAGAGAATTGTTGGGGATAACACACACCTAAGTTATTAATTACCTAGGCATATGTAAATGCAGCCAATAATCTTTAATCTAGGATAATAAGAAAGAACAGATAAATCTGTAACACCTCGTATCTTTGGTCTAAGAATTGACCCAAAATCCGGGGACATAATTGAACCAAGAAGTGTAGGAAGTGTTTTGGAACTTATAAGAGGTATAAGAAAAGTTTGGGGAAAATTAAATTTGGAATCTGCATTACAGACCATGTTTCCAAGTGAGTTTGCACAAGGCCTCACTTAAAGCGAGGGCAAAAGCTATAAGGAATCTTGGTAAGCTCTCTTGATGAAATTGTAGCATTTGAATTAGCTTTCCATCCATATAAGGATCAGGTCAAACGGATCTCTGTAAAAAATGTTATGCTTATTTTCCTGAAGCTCGCTCGGCAAACCCCCAAGCGAGCTTGGAGCTTCCGCGGGTCCCACTTGGGAAAGTCGGTTCCACCGACTTTCAAGGGGTATAAGAACCCCATCAACCCCATTTTTTCATCATTTTACATTCTCATGAGTCCTAGAAAACTCCTAACACATCCCCTAAACAATTATAGCCCATTAAATCAAGAATTTAACAAGATTACACCAAACTAGTCCATGAAAGGTAATTGTTCTTGCTTGTACTTGATGTTGTGGTGAGTTTGGTCTTGAAGAAAGTTGGTGTGGCTAAAGTTCTTTAATTATAAGGTATGTTCTTCATCCTATCTCTTATGTTGAGTTGATTTGAAGGTTTGACAAGTCTTAAAAGTGAAAATAGTTATGGAGGAAAGGTCATAAAGTGTTGTGTTGTAGTTGTTGTGTTTATGGGTTGTTTTGAGCATGTTGTGGCCGTGTGGTTGGGCAGATTTACATGTATATGTATGGTATCTAATGTTGTTGGTGTATTGATGAGATTATGCTCCTTGATTAGGAAGAACGGAAGTGTATATTGTTGTTGTATGTTGAAAAACATCTTCTGGGATGTTTTATGGAATATTTTAGTATTGATGATGATGTGGTTGATATTAGTATTGCTATTGTTGTTGTTTGTGATTTCGGGCTAGGGATATAAACAGGAGAGGTGCTGCCCGAATTTCGGCAGATTTTAAGAGGATTTAATTTAAAGGCTTAAGACAAGCATATGACGATAAGCCTAACAATAGCATGAATGGTTTTATATATAGATTACGAGACTATGAATTATCCTAAGTATATTGCAAGACAAGAAGTAAGTTGGAAAGCCGAGAAGCAAGCTTCCAGGTATGTTAAGGTTGTTCCTTTTTTTTTTCTTGGCATGATTCCATAAATAGTAAGAGCGTAACAGATCTTGTGACTAGATATTTTTCAAGTATAACTTGTCATATTGTTGTATAGATTCCAAGTGTTATGTTATTCCTTCTGAGGGGTCATATCCCCCCCTATGTCCTTGAGCTTATAGAGAGGAAGAAGAGACATGTTACAAAATCAGTATTTTTCAGCATATGCATATATATTGCATGATATACATATATGTTTACTATACCTGACCTGCAGGTCATGGAGTTTACTATACCTGACCTGCGAGTCATGGAGTTTATGTTACATCCCGTGTTTTCAAGCGTTGGAAAGCGTGCGAGTCAAATGACACTAGTAACGCAAATGAGGTTATCCCTCAAGCTTATAGGTGGTTAGAGTGATTTCAGAAGTATCATGAAGATTAGAAGTTAAACAAATCAAATAAAATAAGTTTTGTCAAGGTTCGAAATTTATTTGAATGAAATACAGTCCGAGCTATAATATCCTGCATTTTGGGCTAGAAAAATTTGACCATCCAACATGAGCAAATTTATCCGAGCCTTGAGGATTTGGTCATATTCAAGTATGGGAATCAAGAGATCAATGTGTAAAAGGAATGACGTCCCGAAATTATTTAAGACTCGAAAGTGGAATGAAGGTGACTGGAAATAATATTTGTTTCTTTGTTACACCTCGTACTTTTGTACTTTGAGTTTCGTTGTGAGTTGGTCGTTACAAACATAAAGAGCGGGATTATCTTTGAGGTTATATGAGATTAGACATGTCCACCCTAAGTATACGAGGGTTTAAGTTCATGTTTAATAAGTATTGGAAGGGTTGGAGATTGAACGAACCGACGAGAATACGTTTCGACGAAGATTGAAGTTGGAGGGGTGATATACGGTCCGTAAATGGGAATTTAATTAATGCTCAAGACAAATTGGTTTAATTGCGGTATAATTATAGTGAGAAACAAGATTCTAGTATATGTATAAGTGGATAAGTGACTTTCCACGTGGGGCCTTTACAAATAAGCAACATATGACTCATAGTTATATTTGTCTATTTAATTCTGGCCTCTTTGTAGCCAAGACTTTATCACATAAATAACGGAAAAGGGTCAAAATTACCCCTGAACTTTGAAAAATAGTTTATTCATGCCCTTCGTTATACTTTAGGGCCAATTATACCCTTACCGTTATACTTTGGGCCAAATATACCCTTGAGTATAACGGCATGCCACGTGTCAGTCTATCATTGGCCAACTTATTTCCCTTTTTATTTTTTATCATCCGGATCATGATCATACAGATCCGACCCAAATCCATTTAGTATCCGACCCGTCACTAACTTATCACACCCAAATAAACATAAACCTAACAGATCTAACGCCTCTCTCTCTCTCTAAAAAAAATGCAAACCTCTATCATCTTCAACCTCCATAGCTGACTTCTCTATTGGAAATCCTAGGTTTTTCATGATCCGAATTCAGTCCATTTAAAGGCTCAAGAAGGTAGTGATTGTACATATATGCGTTCAACTGGTGCTGTTGTTATTGTTTCCCATTTTAAATTCGAGTCCATTTCTTGGTTTGTTTGTTGATTAATATATTCTGATTTTAACTTCTTCGTTAGATTCCTTTTTGTCTTAGTTATTTTTTTGTCTTTGATGTGTTCCCATGTGTTTCCCTTTTGTTGCAGCTTATTAAGATGATAAAAGTCAACTTATTCTTCCACCATGGTGGTGATTGGATTCGAGAACCACATATATTGTATGAAAAGAAATGGGTTCACTATTCAAGTTTTTTAAATCTGTTTTTTTTTTAAATCTGTTTTTTCTAAATCTGTTTTTTTATCTGTTTTTTAAATCTGTTTTTTAAATCTGTTTTTTTCTAAATCTGTTTTTTTATCTGTTTTTTAAATCTGTTTTTTAATCTGTTTTTTAAATCTGTTTTTGTTTTTTAAATCTGTTTTTTTTTTTAAATCTGTTTTTTTGTTTGTTTTTTTTTAAATCTGTGTAAATATTGAGCATTGTTTGTTTCTTATATATAGGGACTGCTTGATGCAGTAAAGAATGTATTGCCTGAAGCACATCAGAGATTTTGTGTAAAGCACATTGAGGCAAATTGGTGCAAAAGGTGGAGTAAAGGTGAGTTGAAGAAGCTTCTGTGGTGGGGTGCATGGTCCTCTTATGCTGAGGAGTTTGGAGACCAACTTGAACAGATGAAGCAGTTGGATAAACCTGCTGCAAAGGACTGTGTTGAAATGTGCAGAAACTGTGTTGGTTATGTGCAGAAACTGGTTAAATGTGAAGAAAAATGAGGCAAATGGAGCCGAGTTTAGAAAACTGAAAGAGGAAATATGATAACCAAAATGCTTTCATTTGGTCAATAGTATTTGTGTGCTTGTGTTGTTGTAATATGGTAGAAAGCAAATGTACCCTTAAGGCACGAACACATGTAATTGTCGTGGGGAAAAATACCTTTTACTTTTTTGTGTAATGGATGGTAATGTATAAATGAATTCGTACCAATGTTATCTGGTGTTATTCATGCTATCTGTGTTATTGATTTGGTGGTATCTGGTGTTATTCATGAATATGCCACACGACTATTTGCAATATTTGACGAACTGAAGTAGGTAAATATTTTTGTAAGCTGGGATTCTTGCAATACTAAAAGGAACACAGTGCATATCTCGTTTAAATAATGGACCATTAGGTTAGAAGGGGAAGTTGATGTGTAATGTAGTGGAGAAGGCAAAACAAACAACCAGTAGTCACCTGGTTAAATGGAATAAGCTTGAGTTAGAGGCAACCTTGGCTGCTTTGTCCTGGCCTATGGTGAATGCTGAATACTATGGCCAATTCAGTAACAAAATGGCCAAGGCCAAAGCTCTTTTACAGGGTATGAAACTGTGTGTTAGCATAAGTTCCTTTTATGTGATAGTGGAATCTGATCCCCAGCTGATTATTAACATGATTAACAACAAATCCAACATGTCATTGAACAGATTATTCACTATAAGAATATGGAAAAAAATAGTATAGCCAATTTGAATTACCAAAATATCAGATATTTAAAGCTCTGACTGTTATGTCCCGTGTTTTTGCATAATTGGAAATCGTGAAAATAATTAAGACTTGTATGTTATAAGAAGATAAATCGATTTTAGTCATTATGCCTATGTCGTTTATGAAAGTATTGGTGCTAAGACATCGGGGAAGGCCGAGGGCAAATTTGGAATTTCAGAAATTAGTTTCGGGAATTACAAAACGAGACTTCAACGAATTGGGCCAAGAAAAAAATTTGATAAAAATTGGAGCCCAAGTACTAGGGGTGGCCGGCCAAAGGCTTGGCCCAAGCCCCATTTTAAGTGGTCATGTGATTATCACATGACCCTTAATCAAGTATATATTATTATCCCCTTTAGAATTTTCAAGAAAGATCAATCAAACAAAAACAAAAAAAAAAAAAAAGAAAGGAGAGCTCAAGAACACCCTTCGGCCGAACCTATTCCCCAAAAACAAAATTTTTTCTAGCCTTTTGTTTTGATCATAAAAATCGTGTCCCTTTTGTAGTTGTAGCAAGTGCAAGACGCTCTTCAACGTGATACAATTTATTTGGCGAAAGGATCACGTTTGCGACAAGTCGGATTTTCAAGAAAAGGTAAGGATTTTGCCACTTTTGAGTTATGGAACTTGTATGAATGTTATAGTGATTAGAATTGCATGAAGATTCTGGGATTTTGGTGTGTATATGCATGGCGTGTGTGTGTGTGTGTGAAAGGTGTAGTGGCCGTGAGCTATGTGGTGTGGAAGGCAAGGTGAATTTGATTTTGTTTAGTTTGTTAGTTGCGTCGTTGTGGCATTTATGACGTAAATGAATGTTTAATGAGTTGAATTGGCATTGAAAATGGTTGCAGGTTCTTATGGGAAAGTATATGATTTTTGTATATTCTTGTATAATTATGAAAGTAAGACTTTAAATGTGAATTATGGTTGTTGCTAATGAATGTGGGATGAAACAATGCGAGTTAGTATGTTCGTCGTAGTTGTTGACGTTTCGGATGAAATATAGAAAGTGACGAATCCCTTGGACTTAAGTATATTGCCCGGAACATTATTGGAATGTGTTTGAATAACTTTGAATGAGTAAATGATTATGTTAATGTGGATGTTAATTTGATGTTGTGAGGTTTGGATGAAAGTTGTTAATTTGTGTAGAAAGGAAGAATGTTGACATTGGAGTGATTTTGCTATAATTTATGATGTTGTGATATTGTGGGTTGTTGTTGTTGATGTATATTGAGCCGAGCTAAGTCTCGGGGATGTTATATATATAGGGGAAATGCTGTCAAAATTTCGGTAGACAAAAATGAAGTTAAGGGAATTCTTAAGTTTTGAAATCTCTAATTGGTAACTTTGACCAATTGCAGATTCTGGACGAAACGGGATCTGAGTTTTGGGTGAGCATAAGACGCTTATAAGGTATGTAAGGCTCCCCACTCCTTCTTTTGGCATGTCTTTGTATGTTAGGTTGATATCGGAACCCCGAGAGCGATTCTGCTCCTCGAAATCCGAATTAGAGAATGGCTACTATTCATTCAATTCTATTGAAGCTTAAAGACCCTATTTAAGCTAGAAAGTAACCAAACGTCTGAAACTTATGCAAACGTAGTCGGATTACTTCGAAACCTTTATGTATGATCCCATAGACCCCAAATGTCCGTGATTCATGTCCGCCACCTCGACTTGACCCGAGGTGAGCCCGCTAACCCCGAGATGCCTTCGTTTGCTCTATTAGGCTCTCTTTTCGTAAAATTTTGATAAAGGACCTTTGATTATGAAATTGTCTTCTATAAAATAATGTTTCGATTAACACAATATGATAAACTATAATTTTGGGTTATAAGTACCATTTCGGGAACACTTTTGTGAAATGAACTCCGTATTAACTAATTGTTCGACTATTTCGACTAAGGATTTGACTTGTGAGTTTATCAAATTCCAAAGAATATTTTGACATACAAATTGCATTGTTTGCTCACGACTCTTCTCGTGCCCTTATTATGATTCGTTCACCGGTTCCCGGGCCGGTTGTGATTCGTGCGCACTATGATAAATTCGGGCGTATGCTGTGTTACGGTTCCCGAGGCCTCGCCATAGGGCCGGGTTCCGTTTGGTGTTATGCTGTGATATGGCTGGTGATATGTATGATGATATGTGTGCTCGGGGATGTACGGAGATTTGAACCTTCTGGAGTTATGCTGTGTGTGGCACCAGCGTCGGAGTGGTGACCACGTTCTGGAGCCTTGCATGATTTTATTTGCATTATATATATATATATATAAGTTTGATACAAATTTTGATATATCATTCAGTGCTTCCCTTTTGTATCTTGTTTGCTTTCAGTTGTGGCCTATAATTCTGCACTCTATGCTTTACATACTCAGTACATCTTTCGTACTGACCCCCTTTCTTCGGGGGCTGCGTTTCATGCCCGCAGGTACAGATATTGGTGATCCACCACTGTAGGTTCCACTTTCAGATATTTCGGAGTACTCCCCTTTTATCCGGAGTCCGCTTTTGGTACATACATCTTTTGCTATGTATATGTTTCTGTATATTTGACTATTTGGGTACGGCGGGGCCCTGTCCCGTCATATGTCTTCGTTTTGGGATTTGTAGAGGCCTGTAGTCATATATGTGGGCTGAGGGTCCTATATGCGTATGTTTTGCTTATGATTTGAGTCTTAATGCGGTCTGTCTGTTTCGGTGGCCAAAACGGCCCTTATGTTTATATTTGTGCATATGATCGGCGATGTACGTTCCACCGCTCCTTTCTGATTTGATATGACATTTTGATACATGCGACCGCTTAAGACAGGCTTTGACATGAATTATGTTTAAAACGACTTTTATGAAATTTGAATTAGGGTTGAATTTGATAATTGAATATGCGAATCGGTCTGGGTGCCCAAGTAGGGTGCTAGTCGCGGCCCACGGGGCTGGGTCGTGACAAAAGTGGTATCAGAGCGGTTTGTCCTCGGAATGTCTACAGGCCGTGTCTCGTAGAGTCTTGTTTATCGGTGTGTTGTGCACCACATCTATAAACAGGAGGCTACAGGGCATTTAGGGTGTTACTTTTCTTTGGAATCTTAGATCGTGCGTTAGAGCTGTGCTATTAGGATGATTTTGATCTGATTCGTTATTGTGTTTGCAGTGATGCCTCCGAAGAAGGCAACGGCGGCCCATAAGGGCAAGGCAGGGATAGCAGGGACTAGTCAGGCACAACGAGTTACCCGGGCTCGTGTTTATGATTTGCCCGAGGTTGTGCCCCATTCAGAGGGATCCGCTACACCTCCGGCGGAGCCTGGAGCAGGTCCATCAGCAGCTCCAGGGGCACGAGTCCCCGCACCCGAGCCTCCAGCTCCTCACCCAGGGGCGGAGGACAGGACACTGAGAGAGGCTGTGCAGTTATTGACCACTCTGGTAGCGGGACAGGCTCGCAGACGCGGGCGGAGGGATGATGATGATGACGACAGGCGTGACAGCCTGAGAGTTCGAGAGTTCCTATCGTGTGGCCCTCCAGAGTTTTTCGGGTCTAAGCCTTACGAGGACCCCCATGACTTTATTCGGGGGATGCGGCGCTCACTAGACTTGGTCAGGGCTTCAGAGACTGAGTCTGTTGAGTTGGCTTCGCATAGACTACGGGATGTTGCTGCTCACTGGTATGAGTCCTGGGAGCTATCCAGGGGTGAGGGTGCTACCCCAGCTACTTGGGACGAGTTCGTGACTGCTTTCACTCACCACGTTTTGCCCCCAGAGTTACGGCGGGCGCGGTTGACCGATTTTTGCATCTGCAGCAGAGGGGTCAGAGCGTCCGTGAGTATAATATGGAGTTTGATTCTTTGGCCCGGTATGCACGTGCCATAGTAGCAGATATGGCCGATCGGATGCACAGATACGTAATGGGGTTAGACCGCTATTTGATTGATGGCTGTATGGCGGTGGCATTGCAGGCAGACATGGATATTGCCCGACTACAGGCTTATGCCCTGGGTATGGAGGACCGACATAGAGCTGATTATTCTAGCAGAGATCGGGACAGGAGGCCGCCCAAGAGGGCCAGATCCACAGGTTATTCTGGAGATTCTCGAGGCGGACAGCCTCAGCAGCAGCAGTCAGGCAGACATCCTCCTCCGTCAGGCCGGGGTACACAGCCAGCCGGTAGGAGATTTGACAGTGCAGGACAGTCTGGGGCCGGTCAGAGCTCCAGAGCATCAGGGTCACAGATAGCTAGAGGTCCCAGCCAGCCTAGACCACCCAGGCCCCGTTGTTCCCATTGCGGGAAATCGCACCCGGGAGAGTGTTATCGACTTACTGGAGCCTGTTTTTCATGCGGTGGTCAGGGCCATCTTATGCGAGATTGTCCGTTGGCGAGCGGTTCTGGTAGTGTGGCTCAGCCGACGGGGTCAGCCGCTGGTTCATCATCTGCTCCATCAGTTGCACGCCCTGCGGGGCGAGGTATGCCGGCACCGGCGGGACGCGGTCGAGGCCGTGGCAGTGCTTCAGGTTCTAGTGGTCCCTCGAACCGCATATACGCATTAGCCAGCCGCCAGGATCAGGAGGCCTCGCCGAATGTCGTCACAGGTACATTATTGGTTTTCTCCAGATCTGTATATGCACTGATTGATCCTGGTTCTACTTTATCATATATTTCCCCGCTCGTTGCTAGTAAAATTGGGATAGTGTCTGAGCCTATAGAGCCATTTGAAGTGGCTACACCGGTTGGGGATTGTATTATAGCGAGGCAGGTATATAGGGATTGTTCTATGACTATATGTGATCCCTAAACTAAAGCTGATTTGATAGAATTAGATATGCTGGAATTCGATGTCATTATGGGTATGGACTGGTTAGCTTCCTGTTATGCTAATGTTGACTGCCAGAAAAAGGTAGTCCGTTTTCAGTTTCCAGGGGAACCAGTTATAGAGTGGTTCGGGTCTACAGCATCGCCGAGGGGTAAGTTTATTTCGTACCTCAAGGCTAAGAAGATGATTCAGAAAGGCTATATCTATCACATGGTTCGTGTGCACGACACTACAGCTGAGACACCTACCATTCAGTCTGTTCCGGTCGTTAATGAATTCCCAGACGTATTTCCTGATGAGTTTCCGGGTCTTCCGCCCGAGCAGGAGATAGATTTTACTATAGAGTTGTTGCCGGATACGCAGCCTATATTTATTCCTCCGTACAGAATGGCACCGGCGGAATTGAAGGATTTGAAAGAGCAGCTGAAAGACTTGTTGGATAAAGGCTTTATCAAACCCAGTACATCACCCTGGGGAGCGCCGGTATTATTTGTAAGAAAGAAAGACGGGTCACTGCGCATGTGTATCGATTACCGGCAATTAAATAAGGTGACTATAAAGAATAAATATCCCCTCCCCCGGATTGATGATTTGTTTGATCAGTTGCAGGGTGCTAAATATTTTTCAAAGGTGGATCTGCGCTCAGGTTATCATCAGGTGCGAGTGCGAGAGTCTGATATCCCAAACACTGCTTTCAGGACCCGGTACGGGCATTATGAATTCAGAGTTATGTCTTTCGGGTTGACTAATGCTCCAGCAGTATTTATGGATCTGATGAATCGGGTATTTCGGCCTTTCCTGGACATGTTCGTGATTGTGTTTATCGATGATATTCTGATTTATTCACGATCAGCAGAGGAGCATTCGGATCATTTGAGGACGGTACTTGGCACTCTCCGTCAACAGAAATTATATGCTAAATTTTCCAAATGTGAATTCTGGTTAACTTCTGTGGCTTTCTTGGGGCATATTGTCGGAGCAGACGGTATTCGGGTCGATACGCAAAAAATTGAAGCTGTACAGAATTGGCCCAGGCCTACTACACCGACAGAGGTGCGCAGTTTTCTGGGGTTAGCCGGATATTATCGCAGGTTCATGGAAAATTTTTCTTCTATTGCAGCACCACTGACGAAGCTTACTCAGAAAGCAGCGAAATTTCAGTGGACCGATGCCTGCGAGCGCAGTTTCCAACTGTTGAAAGAAAAATTAATTACAGCCCCAGTGTTAGCTCTTCCAGAAGGATCAGACGGGTATGTTGTCTTTGGTGATGCCTCTGGTATTGGGATAGGTTGCGTGTTGATGCAGCACGGTCGAGTCATAGCCTATGCTTCTCGGCAGCTCAGACCGCACGAGAAGAATTATCCCACTCATGATCTTGAGTTAGCCGCGGTGATTCATGCTTTGAAGATTTGGCGGCATTATTTATATGGGGTCCACGTTGATATTTAGACGGACCATAAGAGTCTCCAGTATATTTTTAAGCAGAAAGAACTAAATTTGCGGCAGAGAAGATGGCTTGAATTATTGAAAGATTATGACGTTGATATTCTGTACCATCCTGGGAAAGCCAATGTGTTAGCGGATGCACTTAGCCGCAAGTCCATGGGCAGTTTAGCTGATGTACTATCTGATAAGAAAGACTTGGTTCGTGAAATTCATCAGTTGGCCAGCCTTGGAGTTCGTTTGGCGGATTCTGGAGATTCTGGGATTTCTGTTCGTGCAGTTGCTGAATCATCTATTATAGCAGAGGTAAAGCAGCGTCAGTTTGAAGATCCTATCCTGGTTCAGTATAGAGATGTGACCCTTAATAAAGACAAGACTCCGTTTGAAATTTCACCTGAAGGGGTATTATTATATGAAGGCAGATTCTGTGTACCAGATGTTGCAGGCCTACGGCGATAGATCATGGGCGAGGCGCATAATGCACGGTATTCTGTTCATCCTGGTTCCACTAAAATGTATCATGATCTCAGATGTTTATATTGGTGGGACGGTATGAAGAAAGATATTGCTGAATTCGTTGGTCAGTGTCCAAATTGCCAGCAAATTAAAATTGAACATCAGAAGCCCGGTGGATTATTACAGGAGATGGAAATACCAGCCTGGAAATGGGAGATGATTAATATGGACTTCGTTGTTGGGTTACCGCGCACTCCACGCAGGTATGATTCTATTTGGGTTATTGTTGATAGACTGACGAAATCAGCCCACTTTCTCCCAGTCCGGACTACTTATTCGGCTGAGGATTATGCTAGATTATATATCAGAGAGATAGTCAGACTTCACGGAGTCCCTGTATCTATTATTACTGACCGAGGTGCCCAGTTTACGGCAAATTTCTGGAGGTCATTTCAGGAGGGATTAGGGACTCAGGTGAGCCTCAGTACAGCTTTTCATCCTCAGTCTGACGGACAGGCCGAGCGCACTATTCAGACACTGGAAGATATGTTGCGGGCCTGCGTTATTGATTTCAGGGGCAGCTGGGATGATCACTTTCCACTTATTGAATTTGGCTATAATAACAGTTATCACTCCAGTATTCAGATGGTCCCGTACGAAGCCCTTTATGGTAGAAAATGCAGATCTCCTATTGGTTGGTTCGACGTGGGCGAGACTAAATTAATTGGGCCAGATGTGATCCAGGAAGCAGCAGATAAAGTAAAACTTATTCGGGAGCGATTATTGGCTGCACAGAGTCGACATAAAGCTTATGCAGATAGACGACGTCGACCGTTAGAGTTCCAAATTGGTGACTGGGTATTTCTGAAGGTGTCGCCGATGAAGGGTGTTATGAGATTCGGTAAAAAGGGTAAGTTGAGCCCGCGGTATATCGGGCCATATCAGATCGTTCGAAAGATAGGCGAGGTCGCCTATGAGCTAGACTTACCATCCGATTTGGAGGCCGTACACCCGGTATTTCATGTGTCTATGCTGCGAAAATGTATTGGTGATCCTTCTAGGATATTCCCAGTGGAGGACATTCAGGTAACGGAGCATTTGTCTTATGACGAGCAGCCTATAACTATTCTGGATCGACAGGTAAGGAGACTGCGCACTAAGGAAGTGCCTTCTGTCAAAGTCCTGTGGCGCAACAATAACCAGGAGGAGATGACCTGGGAGGCGGAGGATGATATGAAGAAGAAATACCCCCACTTGTTCCCGACATCCACAGGTAATTTAAACTTTTCTGTCTGTTGTGTTGATTGACAAAATGAATTACGTATGCCTCTATAAGAGAGGGACTCCCCCGTTATGTTCATAAGACTTTAGAAGACTAATTTAACATTCGGGGACGAATGTTCTAAAGGGGGGGAGAATGTTATGTCCCGTGTTTTTGCATAATTGGAAATCGTGAAAATAATTAAGACTTGTATGTTATAAGAAGATAAATCAATTTTAGTCATTATGCCTATGTCGTTTATGAAAGTATTGGTGCTAAGACATCGGGGAAGGCTGAGGGCAAATTTGGAATTTCGGAAATTAGTTTCGGGAATTACAAAACGAGACTTCAACGAATTGGGCCAAGAAAAAAATTTGATAAAAAATTGGAGCCCAAGTACTAGGGGTGGCCGGCCAAAGGCTTGGCCCAAGCCCCACTTTAAGTGGTCATGTGATTATCACATGACCCTTAACAAGTATATATTATTATCCCCTTTAGAATTTTCAAGAAAGATCAATCAAACAAAAAAAAAACAAAAAGGAGAGCTCAGGAACACCCTTCGGCCGAACCTATTCCCCAACAACAAAATTTTTTCTAGCCTTTTGTTTTGATCATAAAAATCGTGTCCCTTTTGTAGTTGTAGCAAGTGCAAGACGCTCTTCAACGTGATCCAATTTATTTGGCGAAAGGATCACGTTTGCGACAAGTCGAATTTTCAAGAAAAGGTAAGGATTTTGTCACTTTTGAGTTATGGAACATGTATGAATGTTATAGTGATTAGAATTGCATGAAGATTATGGGATTTTTGTGTGTATATGCATGGCGTGTGTGTGTGTGTGAAAGGTGTAGTGGCCGTGAGCTATGTGGTGTGGAAGGCAAGGTGAATTTGATTTTGTTTAGTTTGTTAGTTGCGTCGTTGTGGCATTTATGACGTAAATGAATGTTTAATGAGTTGAATTGGCATTGAAAATGGTTGCGGGTTCTTATGGGAAAGTATATGATTTTTGTATATTCTTGTATAATTATGACAGTAAGACTTTAAAAGTGAATTATGGTTGTTGCTAATGAATGTGGGATGAAACAATGCGAGTTAGTATGTTCGTCGTAGTTGTTGACGTTTCGGATGAAATATAGAAAGTGACGAATCCCTTGGACTTAAGTATATTGCCCGGAACATTATTGGAATGTGTTTGAATAACTTTGAACGAGTAAATGAGTATGTTAATGTGGATGTTAATTTGATGTTGTGAGGTTTGGATGAAAGTTGTTAATTTGTGTAGAAAGGAAGAATGTTGACATTGGAGTGATTTTGCTATAATTTATGATGTTGTGATATTGTGGGTTGTTGTTGTTGATGTATATTGAGCCGAGCTAAGTCTCGGGGATGTTATATATATAGGGGAAATGCTGTCAAAATTTCGGTAGACAAAAATGAAGTTAAGGGAATTCTTAAGTTTTGAAATCTCTAATTGGTAACTTTGACCAATTGCAGATTCTGGACGAAACGGGATCTGAGTTTTGGGTGAGCATAAGACGCTTATAAGGTATGTAAGGCTCCCCACTCCTTCTTTTGGCATGTCTTAGTATGTTAGGTTGATATCGGAACCCCGGGAGCGATTCTGCTCCTCGAAATCCGAATTAGAGAATGGCTACTATTCATTCAATTCTATTGAAGCTTAAAGACCCTATTTAAGCTAGAAAGTAACCAAACGTCTGAAACTTATGCAAACGTAGTCGGATTACTTCGAAACCTTTATGTATGATCCCATAGACCCCAAATGTCCGTGATTCATGTCCGCCACCTCGACTTGACCCGAGGTGAGCCCGCTAACCCCGAGATGCCTTTGTTTGCTCTATTAGGCTCTCTTTTCGTAAAATTTTGATAAAGGACCTTTGATTATGAAATTGTATTCTATAAAATAATGTTTCGATTAACACAATATGATAAACTATAATTTTGGGTTATAAGTACCATTTCGGGAACACTTTTGTGAAATGAACTCCGTATTAACTAATTGTTCGACTATTTCTACTAAGGATTTGACTTGTGACTTTATCAAATTCCAAAGAATATTTTGACATACAAATTGCATTGTTTTCTCACGACTCCGCTCGTGCCCTTATTATGATTCGTTCACCGGTTCCCGGGCCGGTTGTGATTCGTGCGCACTATGATAAATTTGGCCGTATGCTGTGTTACGGTTCCCGAGGCCTCGCCATAGGGCCGGGTTCCGTTTGGTGTTATGCTGTGATATGGCTGGTGATATGTATGATGATATGTGTGCTCGGGGATGTACGGATATTTGAACCTTCTGGAGTTATGCTGTGTGTGGCACCAGCGTCGGAGTGGTGACCACGTTCTGGAGCCTTGCATGATTTTATTTGCATTATATATATATATATATATATATATATATATATATATATATATATATATATAAGTTTGATACAAATTTTGATATATCATTCAGTGCTTCCCTTTTGTATCTTGTTTGCTTTCAGTTGTGGCCTATAATTCTGTACTCTATGCTTTACATACTCAGTACATCTTTCGTACTGACCCCCTTTCTTCGGGGGCTGCGTTTCATGCCCGTAGGTACAGATATTGGTGATCCACCAATGTAGGTTCCACTTTCAGCTATTTCGGAGTACTCCCCTTTTATCCGGAGTCCACTTTTGGTACTTACATCTTTTGCTATGTATATGTTTCTGTATATTTGACTATTTGGGTACGGCGGGGCCCTGTCCCGTCATATGTCTTCGTTTTGGGATTTGTAGAGGCCTGTAGTCATATATGTGGGCTGAGGGTCCTATATGCGTATGTTTTGCTTATGATTTGAGTCTTAATGCGGTCTGTCTGTTTCGGTGGCTAAAACGACCCTTATGTTTATATTTGTGCATATGATCGGCGATGTACATTCCGCCGCTCCTTTCTGATTTGATATGACATTTTGATACGTGCGACCGCTTAAGACAGGCTTTGACATGAATTATGTTTAAAACGGCTTTTATGAAATTTGAATTATGGTTGAATTTGATAATTGAATATGCGAATCGGTCTGGGTGCCCAAGTAGGGTGCCAGTCGTGGCCCACGGGGCTGGGTCGTGACACTGACACTATTAAAAGAATACATTACAAATGACCTCTCTGGCATTTAGTAAACTACTATTGAGATAGAAACAACACTCATAAGTGCCACAATTACTAGACCAAGCATAATTCATCCCAAATTAGCGACAAAAAAATTCAACTAATATGGCCAATGAAATCATAACAACATCTTCAACTTCAACATCTTCTCTTCCAATTCCCTTGATTTGGTCACTTGAGAGTTATTTATAGCCTCCAAGTTACGCACCTTTTTCTTCAAGTTGTCTCTTTCGAGCTTAACCGCATTCAACGACTCTCTTAAATTGTCCATCTTCACCGTAGCTGCTTCCAATTTACCCTTCAAATCACTTATTTCCAATAAAGCATTGTCTAGAAAATTATCTTGCCACTCCCAAAAACCGCTAAACTTGCTTGGCTCCATTTGCCTCATTTTTCTTCACATTTAATCAGTTTCTGCACATAACCAACACAGTTTCTTCACATTTCAACAGAGTTTCTTCACTTTGCCTCAATGTGCTTTACACAAAATCTCTGATGTGCTTCAGGCAATACATTCTTTACTGCATCAAGCAGTCCCTATATATAAGAAACGAACAATGCTCAATATTTACACAGATTTAAAAAAAAAACAGATTTAAAAAACAGATAAAAAAACGGATATATAAACAGATTTAAAAAAACAGATTTAAAAAACAGATTAAAAAACAGATTTAAAAAACAGATAAAAAAACAGATTTAGAAAAAACAGAATTAAAAAATAGATAAAAAAACAGATAAAAAAACAAATTTAAAAAAAACAGATTAAAAAAAAGATTTAAAAAACAGATAAAAAAATAGATTTAGAAAAAACAGATTTAAAAATAGATAAAAAAACAGATTTAAAAAACATATTAAAAAACAGATTTAAAAAACTTGAATAGTGAACCCATTTCTTTTCATACAATACATGTGGTTCTCGAATCCAATCACCACCATGGTGGAAGAATAAGTTGACTTTTATCATCTTAATAAGCTGCAACAAAAGAGAAACACATGGAAACACATCAAAGACAAAAAAATAACTAAGACAAAAAGGAATCAAACGAAGAAGTTAAAATCAGAATATATTAATCAACAAACAAACCAAGAAATGGACTCGAATTTAAAATGGGAAACAATAACAACAACACCAGTTGAACGCATATATGTACAATCACTACCTTCTTGAGCCTTTAAATGGACTGAATTCGGAACATGAAAAACCTAGGGTTTCCAATAGAGAAGTCAGCTATGGAGGTTGAAGATGATAGAGGTCTGCATTTGTTTTTTAGAGAGAGAGAGAGAGAGAAGCGTTAGATCTGTTAGGTTTATGTTTATTTGGGTGTGATAAGTTAGTGACGGGTCGGATACTAAATGGATTTGGGTCGGATCTGTATGATCATGATCCGGATGATAAAAAATAAAAGGGAAAATAAGTTGGCCAATGATAGACTGACACGTGGCACGCCGTTATATTCAAGGGTATATTTGGCCCAAAGTATAACGGTAAGGGTATAATTGGCCTTAAAGTATAACGAAGGGCATGAATGAACTATTTTTCAAAGTTCAGGGGTAATTTTGTCCCTTTTCCGCATAAATAATGGCTGATCTAGGGGGGACCCATGGTCCTATAAATGATTACAATTTTAGAGAATTCATTTTTCATAGTGATTCATCTTTCTAGGAACGTACCAGCAACCTTGAAATTTTATTTTTAGCTTAGATAAGTCCTTATAAACTTGTGCAACAACCTCCCTTTCATTTGGGAAATATAATATTACACTTTGATGAAGTAAAATGTTACTAGCAACCTTTTTCACTTTGGGATGAAGCAGCAATACGTTCTCAACTTATGGGGTTCAACAAAGGAAGCAAATAAAAAATTAGGAATCCCGTGATGATACTGACATTCTAGTTCTTATTGTTGTTGTGGATTTGTAGACTACTCCAGCTCGTGTTGGGTACTATATTAAGTGGTTTAAGGTAAGATTATACTCCTCCTTTATGTATTTGATCTTGTAGAAGTTGTAGCTAGCTTGTACGGTTGGAAACCTGTGAAATATAAGTCGAAAATCGTAGTTTTGTTGTTGTTGCGTGTCGAACTGTTGAAGGATGCTCTTGTAGTATTTTATGGCTGGTAATTGATGAGAGACCTTGAGTATGTTGTTGTTGATGATGATGTTGTGTATATTGTGGGCTATTTGGAGTTGGATTGGAGTAAGAATTATAGGTGAAGTGCTGCCCGAATTTTGTTAAGTAACGTGCTAGCTTAAACTTTGGATTCTAAGTGTACTATAGTTAATACTTGATGTCAATATTGTTGTTGTAGATTGGGGAGCCCGATATCTGATTTGTGGTTAGCTTGGGGCCGATAAGGTGTGTTAAGGCTATTCCCTTTTCTTCTTTTGGCATGGTCTATATGAAACAAACGGACGACGAACGTATACACTCCAAAGAAGCTCCTATTCTTAGAAATACTAGAATGGCTAATGTTCTTGATTTCCAGAAGCTATTTCATTATGTCCTGATACGTGTCTATGATTCCTGAAGCCCTATTTTGATATTATAATCCATAGTGACATTCGAGGGTGTTATGCTTCCAGGTTATTCAAAGAGTTCCAGAAATAATCTTACGAGTCTCACTTGCATTCATTTGCTTCTATATGTATGTTAAGGCTGTCATTTCTTTCTTTTTGGCATGAATTAGATAAACTGAGCGAACAACGAACATATATGACTCCAAGGAACTCTAGTCCTCAATAGTGCTTGACATGATAGTTGTCTTTGATTCTCAAGTGTTGGTTCATTCTAATTATTCTATTGAGTCTCAGATGATTGATATAGTTTGCATATGGTTGCTCATGATATTCTACTCGTGCATGCTGTTAATATATCATTCAGCGAGTCCCGGGCCGGGTATGTATTCGTGCACAGTTTCATTGCATTGTTCACCGAGTCCCTCACTAGAGGGCCGGGTACGGTATATATATATATATATATATATATATGTATGATTATTTTATCGAGTCCCTCACTAGAGGGCCGGGTACGGTATATATATGATTACTTCACTGAGTCCCTCACTAGAGGGTCGGGTACGGTATATATTTATATTTCACCGAGTCCCTTACTAAAGGGCCGGGTATGGCATATATTTACATTTTTAGTCATTGCCTTCGGGGCTATTCATATTACAGGTGGTTTCTCATACATTCATTATGGTTTATGTCTCATTCTATATGATTACTGCCGCCTTACATACTCGGTACATTGTTCGTATTGACGTCCCTTTGCCTGGAGGGGCTGTGTTCATGCCACACAGTCCCATATTGTTTTGCAGGTAAAAGTATTCAGCCAGGATGGTTGGCTATCAGCTGGGATTGGCAAACTCCATTTTCTTCCTGGAGCAGTGCCGAGTCATTATGATTATCATATGTGTGTATGGGTATATCGGGGCCCTGTCCCGACTCATGTGATTCAGGTGTTTACTCTTAGAGACTTTGCAGATAGTGTCCTGTGGTTAGTATGTTGAGATCTCATGTGTTGAGTAAAGCGACCATGTAGGCCGATATGTCAGTTTGACTTACTCGATTTTTGATTAATTGAGTATCGTTCGCAAATTTCTATGGTTTGACGAAAAGTACTTTATTATATTTTTAAATTTTTTCTATATGTCCAGTTTCATTATGTAAATGCCAGAGGGTTCGCTCAGCTCTAAGTAAGAGCTGGGTGCCCATCATGCCCTATCGGAATTGGGTGTGGGATGTTTTATGGAATATTTTAGTATTGATGATGATGTGGTTGATATTAGTATTGCTATTGTTGTTGTTTGTGATTTCGGGCTAGGGATATAAACAGGAGAGGTGCTGCCCGAATTTCGACAGATTTTAAGAGGATTTAATTTAAAGGCTTAAGACAAGCATATGACGATTAGCCTAACAATAGCATGAATGGTTTTATATATAGATTATGAGACTATGAATTATCCTAAGTAGATTGCAAGACAAGAAGTAAGTTGGAAAGCGGAGAAGCAAGCTTCCAGGTATGTTACGGATGTTCCTTTTTTTTTTCTTGGCATGATTCCATTAATAGTAAGAGCGTAACGGATCTTGTGACTAGATATTTGTCAAGTATAACTTGTCATATTGTTGTATAGATTCCGAGTGTTATTGTATTCCTTATGAGGGGCCATATCCCCTCTCTGTGTCCTTGAGCTTACAGAGAGGAAGAAGAGACATGTTACAAAATCAGTATTTTTCAGCATATGCATATATTGCATGATATACATATATTTTTACTATACCTGACCAGCGGGTCATGGAGTTTACTATACCTGACCTGCGGGTCATGGAGTTTATTATACCTGACCTACGTGTCATGGAGATATCACCTGGCCTATGAGCCATGGAGTTATTACCTGGCCTATGATCCATGGAGTTATTACCTGGCCTAGGAGCCATGGAGTTAGTACATGGCCTATGAGCCATTGAGTTATTACGTGGCCAATGAGCCATGCAGTTATTACCTGGCCTATCAGCCACGGAGTTGTTACCTGAGCTTCGAGTCACGGAGTTATATTTACAAAGATATGTTTTCTATGCTTGACCTTCGAGTCACGGAGTTATATCTATAGAGTTGTGTTAGTTTGCCTCATATGAGAGGCAACCCAGGTAGAGTACCTCCGGACGCTTTCTTGAGATATCCAGAGTACAACTTGTTATTTCATTTCAGTTGTTATCTTGCCTTACATTGTCACGACTCGACTAGGGGCCGCGACGGGTACCCGGGGCTAACCACCGAGCACCGCTCGTTCTATTACTCATCTTACTCATTTAATGCTCTCTTATTAATTTTGTATTTAAATCATAAGAAAATCATCTTTCATTTGAAAACATAAATACTTTCATATACATATGCCTCTCGTACATAATAGCATCTCGTGAGACCATATAACCCACACTGTGTATCTACGAGCCTCTACTGAAATGCTAAACATAAGGACGGGACAAGACCCCGTCATGCCCAAAATACATATACATGAATGTACACAAAAGGATCATCATAACCACCTCCGGAACAAAGGAGTGCTCTCGAATCAGCTGATAGCTACAATGAATCTGGGTCAAGCTCATCTCCCTGTCTACCTGTGGGCATGAACACAGCGTCCAAAGAAAACAGACATCAGTACGAACATTGTACTGAGTATGAGAAGCATAAACAATGAAATAAGACAATGATGTAAAGGAAATATCAATATGGAACATCTGTATCTGACTGTCAAGTATAAAGGAATTAAGTCATGCTGTCTTACTCATACTCTTCATCATATCATATATGCATAATGTATAAGCTTCCCGTCCATATAGGTACGGTGTAATAATATATAAGCTGCCCGTCCATATCGGATCGGTGTGATAATCATAACATTAGCCTGCGTCCAGGCCTCCCACGTCCGGGGTATCATCTCATGCCGCCCACTAGTGGTGTCTGCCCATGCCATCTGGCCATGGTGTATACGCTGCCCGCCTTAGCGGTGACTGCCCGGCCATATAGGCGCGGTGTTATATCATCATCATAACATGCTCATCATAATATGCTTATCATAGTACATGCATAAGGCTCAAGAACAACTATACTTTACCGGGGTGACGTAAGGTCGTGATCCCCCGATTTCATTATGGAACATTCATTGACATTCTGCCTCACCTTGAAGGAATTAGCATATAAGGTGAGTGCAGCAATAGATAACATCATTAACGCGATAGGATCATCATGTCACACATTTTAGAATCTCTATACTTTAGCTCATCATCATCATTATGGGACTCATAACATATCTCTCACCTTATGTAGCTATTCATAAACATAGGCTTCTAGCTTTTCGGAATATAGAAATTCATGAAGAGGAAAGAAGAGTCATGATATAGGATTCACGCCATTAGAAAGAAAGGACTAGCCTCACATACCTTTGGCGTTTAACTAAGCTATCGTTCGCTTGTTCTCCTTCAATATCACGTCTCTACCTTCAAGAGAGAATTCGCATCGACATTAGCTAACAATTATAAGAACAGACTTACTAATGCTAGAGAAGATTGGGCAGCATTTCCTTTGTTTATACTACTTTTCCCATGTTCTATATCAGCTCCCAAACGCTCACAACAACATTCACAATATTGCAAACAACAATCATCATTTCTCTTCAATTTCTCCACATTTATGGTTATAACTCATTATTGCGTTTTCTCACACATAATACTCATTCCATGGTCTAAATGTCATCCATAACATTTTTATAATCACAAGTTATCAATGATCATGGCTCAATTCAAACCTTTACTCAACAATGCTACTATTCACACTTTTATGACCCATTTCTTATATCTTTCTATAATCCGAGTGTTCCAACTCTTTCATACCCTAAGTAACATGTAAATACCATAAAACTTACCTTATATGTTGTAGGAACAAGCCTTGAGTGGTATTACTTTCTTGCACCAAAACCCTAGTTCACTTCTCTCGAAATTTCTTAACTTGGATGAACTTTGATGAGTTTCATACACTTAATTTCACTTGGATTCTTGATACTGATCTTTGATTTCCTTTGTTTTCTTGTAGATGAAGAATGGAGAATATTCTAGAGGTTTCTAGGGAGAAGTAACGTGGAAATGAAATGAATTAATGAGCTTGGGTCTCCCTTTTAATGACTTAAAATCTGATCCGAAATGAACAGTAGTTGAAGTGCACAGTGGTCGTAAACTCAGTTTACGGTCCGTATACTAAAATACGGGCCGTATTTCATGGACGTATTTAAGCATAACAGGACCAGAAAGGCAGTCTGAGGACATGGTGATTTACGAACTCAGTTTACGGGTCGTATTTCAGCTTACGGTCCGTATTTCAAGTCGTATTTAACCATCTGAACATTTGGCAAAAAGTTGAAGTTTTGGAAGTCGAAAGACGACATGGCAGTTTACGGGCCGTAAACCACTTTACGATCCGTATTTCATCGACGAGACCAAAGTGCAAATCTGCAGCTTTCACATTTTTAGAGCCTAAAAATAGTCATTGTGGAGCATAACCTATCTCTTATTGCAATTGCCTTTGAAGTCTTACTTAGGGTCGTCAAACGTTATTCCCTTCTTATTAAAACATCGTATACTCGTATTCTTCGTTAGTCTATTCACGATACGTTCATGGGGAAATTTTTGAGGTGTAACATACATACTCGGTACATTGTTCGTACTGATGTCCTTTTGCTGGAGGCGCTGCATTCATGCCTGTAGGTACAGATCGACAGATTGATAGACCTGCCCAGTAGGCAGGATCTAATATCAACTGATTGGTGAGCTCCCTTTTTGTTCAGAGTTGCCAAGTCCTTGGAGTCTCTCCTTTTTTATTACAGATTGTATGGTACAATCACACATTCCCTAGAGGCTTGTAGACGAGTCCTGTAAATAGTGTGTCTGTGTGATAGCCTTGTCGGCTTGTATATGTCTGCTTGGATACTGTTGGCTTTGTACGATCATAGCAGCCTCGTCGGCTTGCTCAGTTGCATATATATATATATATATATATATATATATATATATATATATATTTCGGGTGTGTGTTTGCCTAGTTTAGATGAGATAGTCAGTATTTATACACATATCCAGATTGAGGCCTCGCCAGCTTATTGGTATTGTTTGAGTGCAGGTAGGCCTGTTGGTTTAATTTGGGGTTGCCCCTCCAGAGTTATAGATTTAAAGTGGTTCGCTCGGGCCTAGTATGGCATCGAGTGCCGGTCACGCCTCTTCGGATTTGGGGCGTGACAAACTTGGTATCAGAGTAGTTCGTCCTAGGGAGTGTCTACGAGCCGTGTCTTGTAGAATCTTGTTTATGGGTGTGAAGTGCGCCACACCTATAAACAAGAGGCTGCATGGCATTTAGGAACCATTGACCTGTCTTTCTCATCTTAGATCGTGTCGTAGAGCTAAATTATAAGATGTGATGTCTCTGATTCTAACCCTAAATGTTTTGATTAAGGATAAGTAGTTGATTATGCCGCTATGAGGTAATTGATGAGAATTGAAGTTGTTACTCCGGAAGGTATGTTTCTTGTCTTATTGATATTGATAGACTTTGATATAAGAACCTGAGGTAAATGTTACGGGTATTGTGATCGCCCTGTGAGGCATTGGATGTGTTTTCTGGGCTGTGTGCAGGAATGAAGCAGTAAGAAGTATAGAGAAAACTTTGTCGAGATTTTTACATATTGAATTGTTTGAATGTCTAGGCTATAGAGAAAGGATGAAGGAAAAATGTGACAATCGGATGTTTGGTAATTCATGATTGAATGAACCATTATGAGACGCTTCCAAAGAGAAATTTTAGAATGATTTTAATTTAAGGGAAGAACCCTGGAGGGGAAAAATGATTAGTAATTAAAGGAGTTGGAATGAATGCATTCGAGATTTCAGAGAATTGAGATTTATTGAAGATATAGGGAAAGTTGACATTAAGAATTCAAATGCAGTATTATGATTTATAGATTGGTGAGTAAGAGATAACGAAAAGATATGGATAAGGGAAAGGAAGTTAACGAGTAGGGGAAAGTTTTACTCTAGAAGTTTATATATATATACATAAGATCAGGATAGGTTGATGACAGGCACTCAGACTCGTTTTATCGAACTTTTCTATATGAAGTGAGTTTATATAGGGATTTAGAAGTCACCAGTCTTTCGACTTCAAAGGGATTCTGAATATTTGATAGTTGGTACTATTCTGAGAATTATTATGACCGAGTTACTTTGGGTAATAATGACGACCTTGACCTCAATAATGAGAAATGGTTAGGTCAGTTGGTTTGCAATTATGATCGTTTTCTGGATTGTTTATATAACTTCTAAATGTGATGTTACTTGGCCGACGAAGGAAGTAAAGATTGTATCAACCTTAGGAATATGTGGTGTATTTCTATCTAATCCTTATTGTTATATCCGACATTTTTGCATATTCGGAAAAATTCGAGATAACTTGGTTTGTAATGAATGAGGCTATATTTGGACCTTACTTAGTATGAATGTGCCGGCTATGATAACATTGGTGTGGAAATACGAGAGAAGGCCAAGGGCAAAAATTGAAATTTTGGGAATTAGTTTCGGGAATTACAAAACAAGAATTTTAACCAATTGGGCTCAAAATATGAAAAGAAAAATGAGGCCCAATTGATAAGGGGGTGCCCGCCATTGAGAGGCCCAAGCCCATGGAATTTTATTAACTTCCATGTGCTAAATTATAATAAAGGACCATATATGAGTCATCTTCAACTAGAAGCTTCAAGAAATCAAAAGAAATTGAGAGAAGAAGAGAAAAAAAAGGCTCACGGCCAAGTAGAGAAAAAGAAAAAAATAATTCTTGGAGCTCAATCCTTTGGTTCAAAAATCTATCTCTTTTGGAATTACTACTAAGTGCAAGATTCTCTACAAAGTGATATAATTATTTTGGCAAAAAGGTGACTTTGGTGGCAAGTGAAGAACTTGAAGAAAAGGTAAGAATCAATTCATTTTCTTATGTTATGAAGTTTGGTTTATGTTGTAGTATGTAGAGATGAGTAGAATTTATGAAAATATGGAAGTTTGAAAAGTGGGTGTGTTTATATGAAGGTGGCCGTGTGTGTGTGTTAATGTATAGGTATGATGAGTTGCATTTTTGTGTTGTATTCTAGTTGTGGTTATGGTAGAATTTATATTGGAAATGAAAGTTGAATGAATTTGGTGGAAGTTGGAAATGTAGGAATATGGCCGTGAGGTGTAGGGGATTGAAATGGAAATGGATTGTTGTATTTAGTATGTTAATTGTGTTGTTGTAAACTTGTGATGAAAATGAGAAAAATTGTTGTTAAGTGGTTGTCGGAAAGTATGTGATTTTGTTATAGTTTATGTAATTATGAGAATGAAGTTGTAAGATGCAAATTGTTGTGGTTGTAAATGAAATTGAAGATAAGGATATGCTATGGATGTTTATGTTAAAGATTGGAAGTTTAGGTGGATTATGGTTTTGGGTGGAAAGTTGTATATTTTGTATATCTTGTGAATATTTTGTGGAAATGTTATGAAATGTTTCCGAATTGTGTTGCAATGATCTTGATTAGTAATGAATACGAGAATGTCGATATTGATTTGAAAATACGAAGTTGGAATGAAGGTTATGACATTATATTGGAAAGATGACTAGTTATGTTATATTGTGTTTTATATGATAATTGTTGATGTTGTTGGGTTGCTGTTGTTGATATATTAGGCCGAGCTAAGTCTCGGGGATGCTATATGTATAGGGGAAATGCTGCCAAAATTTCGGTAGATAAATATGAGTTCAAGAGAACTCTTAGAAGCTATAACTCACAATTGGTAAATATGACCATTTGTAGATTTTGGGCGAAACGGGAATCGAATTTGAGCGAGCGTAAGGCGCAACTAAGGTATGTAAAGCTCACTCTTTCCTTCTTTTGGCATGTCCTATGTATACTAGGTCAAGACTTGAGCCTCGGGAACAATTCTGTCCATCGAAACCCGAGTTTGATTTTGAATACTATTCATTCAATGTAATTGAACTATAATTCTTATGTTTTGTTGGAAAAGTGTCTAAACATCCATAACTTCCACAAGCGTATTCGGATTGCTTTGAAACTTTCTTGGATGACTCCATAGAGTCCAATGTTTGTAATTTATATCCGCCACCTCGACTTGACCCGAGGTGGGCCCACAAGTTCCGAAACTTCTTTCGCTTGTCTCACTTGAGCTATTCTTGTATGATATAAAAGTAAGTATTCTGATATTCTAGATAAGCTACTTACCTTCTGTATTTTTCCTGATATACGATTCTTGTGTGATGCATTATTCTGGCATGTGTGACTTATGTTTGGAAAGTAATAAAGTTAGCACTTGTCTTATTGTGCGCACTGTGTGGTATTGACCGCTGGACCCCTGACCGCGGTGTGTGCGACATTGACCGCTGGACCCCTGACCGCGGTATGCCGCACTATCTGATGTTGACCGCTGGACCCCTGACCGCGGTATCTGCGACATCGACCACTGGACCCCTGACCGCGGTATGTCGGGTTTGGGATGCTAACCGCTGGACACTTGGTCGCGGTATGTGTGATAGTGACCGCTGGACTTTTGGCCGCGGTAATTGTGTGTTTGATTTTCTGTATGTATGAGACGGAGATGTTTTTCAAAAGAAAGCAAAATATTTTGACATTTTGATTGCAGTATTTGTCTTCCGGAACCTTATGTATGATTTGTACGTCAGATGCAATACTTTGGTATTCTGGCTATTGTGCTCACCTTCTGTACACTTTACTTCGGTTATGTCTTCATTTTCTGTACTTTATGCTTTGCATACTCAGTACATCTTTCGTACTGACCCCCTTTCTTCGGGGGCTGCGTTTCATGCCCGCAGGTACAGATTCACGTTTTGGTGACCCACCGGCGTAGGATTTCCCTTTTGCTGTTCGGAGTGCTCCCTTTGTTCCGGAGCCGACGTTTTGGGTACATACTCTTCTGATGTATATGTTTATGTTTATTCAGGGTACGGCGGGGCCCTATCCCGCCATCTGATTCTGTTGTTCCGTACTAGAGGTCTGTAGACATAGACGTGGGTAATGTACAGTTTTGTTTGGACGCGTTGTGTAAATTGTGTTTGGGCGGCCCATCCGCCGTGGCGGCCCTATCGGCCGCGTGTATGTATGCTTTGGTAAGTTATGTATAGTATGATAGCCTTGCCGGCTTCTGTGCAGTATATATGATTGTAGGCACCAGTGTGGAGCCACGTCTGATGTTCATTTGCGTACGAGTCGTCTGTATGCTGAATCTGGTAAATGAGCGTGTAGGGGTGCCTAGTTCGGGCACTAGTCACGACCTACGGGGATGGGTCGTGACACTTATAAGAAGGATTCACCTCAATATTTTTAGACAGGTGTTGTGAAGGTTATTTGACGATAGAGAAATTAGGTGCGATGTCGGCTTATGTGTAAGGAAAGAAGAGAGTAGGTGTACAAGTGAAGATAAAATATCGCAAGGATCGATTCGGTTGCTACAGGAAAGTAAAGGATGTGAGGTTGATTATTTTAGACAAAGAGGCAGGGTATAAGTATGAGTAAAGATTTTTAAGTAAAGTTATATCGCCAGGAGTTACAATTAGGACATTGGAAGGTATGCTAGGAAGGCGTACAAATTTAGACATACGGAAAAAGAATATGAGAAACCAGAATACCCCGAGGAAAATTAGGAGCATATGAGCTTTACAATTAGAATTCTCTGGCTAGCTGGACAAAAAGAGAGGGCAGATGTATTAAAGCCACAGATTCAGGATAAGATCAAATGATAATGGGATATCTCGCAAGAAAAAGGTGTTGAAAAGAGATAAAAAGATAAGTCACGAGTGGCTACATCGGTTATTATGTATACCCTCATGATTGATGTTACGACATGTTAAAAGTATTGATTGTGCTGTATGTCAAAATTGAGGTAGCAAGCGCTACAGAAAGAATTAGGATTGGGTTTTCTCAAGAATTAAAGTCAAATAGCTGTAACGCGAACAACAATGTAAGAAGGAGCATTAGGAAAAAGAAGGTTATGATATCATGAAGGGGAGAGAAACTTGGACAAGGAAAACGTATACCCATTGAGGGTCAGGTAATATATATTTGAGGAAAAGGTTAGGATGAAAGAAGGAAAGCAGACAATAGGATCAAATTTAAATAAATCAACGGGAGATAGAGTAATGTTATACGTGACAAGGGATGAACGCGAGGAACCTGTAACCAACCTATACGTCTTCATAATTAGAACCAATGAGGTTGTTAATAATAAATAAAGGTGCATCCTTGAGAAGAAATAAATAGATCTTATGAGAGCGACGAGGGAATTTTAAACTCTTGAGATTTAATTAGGAGAATGGATGTGAACCTATGATTGGTACGCCTATTTAAGGGAAGAAAGTACCTCAAGAAGATATTTTCAGCGTCAAAAGGGATTCTCACTCGTAACGGAACACTCCAAGGTTTCCTAACCTAAGAGTAAAGGATGACTAATGGAAACAGGCGTTTTACGAGTAAAGGTTAACAGAAGAAACTACGAGGACTGAAGGAAGGAGGAGGTGTCAATGAAATGGTTAAAGGGAATTATGTGGCCGCCCATTAAATCAAGAATTTAACAAGATTACACCAAACTAATCCATTAAAGGTGATTGTTCTTGCTTCTACTTGATGTTGTGGTGAGTTTGCTCTTGAAGAAAGTTGGTGTGGCTAAAGTTCTTCAAGTATAAGGTATGTTCTTCATCCTATCTCTTATGTTGAGTTGATTTGAAGGTTTAGCAAGTCTTAAAAGTGAAAATAGTTATGGAGGAAAGGTCATAAAGTGTTGTGTTGTAGTTGTTGTGTTTATGGGATGTTTTGAGCATGTTGTGGCCGTGTGGTTGGGATGATTTACATGTATATGTATGGTATCTAATGTTGTTGGTGTGTTGATGAGATTATGCTCCTTGATTAGGAAGAAATGAAGCGTATATTGTTGCTGTATGTTGAAAAACATCTTGTGGGATGTTTTATGGAATATTTTGGTATTGATGATGATGTGGTTGATATTAGTATTGATATTATTGTTGTTTTGTTGGTATTGTGATTTCGGGCTAGGGATATAAATAGGGGAGGTGCTGCCCGAATTTCGGCAGATTTTAAGAGGATTTAATTTAAAAGCTTAAGACAAGCATATGACGATAAGCCTAACAATAGCATAAATGGTTTTATATATAGATTACGAGAATATGAATTATCCTAAGTAGATTGCAAGACAAGAAGTAAGTTGGAAAGCGGAGAAGCAAGCTTCCAGGTATGTTACGGATGTTCCTTTTTTTTTTCTTGGCATGATTCCATAAATAGTAAGAGCGTAACGGATCTTGTGACTAGATATTTGTCAAGTATAACTTGCCATATTGTTGTATAGATTCCGAGTGTTATTGTATTCCTTCTGAGGGGCCATATCCCCTCTCTGTGTCCTTGAGCTTACAGAGAGGAAGAAGAGACATGTTACAAAATCAGTTTTTTTCAGCATATGCATATATTGCATGATATACATATATTTTTACTATACCTGACCTGCGGGTCATGGAGTTTACTATACCTGACTTGCGGGTCATGGAGTTTATTATACCTGACCTACGTGTCATGGAGATATCACCTGGCCTATGAGCCATGGAGTTATTACCTGACCTAGGAGCCATGGAGTTAGTACATGGCCTATAAGCCATGGAGTTATTACCTGGCCTATGAGCCATGGAGTTATTACCTGGCCTATGAGCCACGGAGTTGTTACTTGAGCTTCGAGTCACGGAGTTATATTTACAGAGATATGTTTTTTTATGTCCGACCTTCAAGTCACAGAGCTATATCTATAGAGTTATGTTATCTTGCCTCAGATGAGAGGCAACCCAGGTAGAGTACCTCCAGATACTTTCTTAAGATAACTAGAGTACATCTTGTTATTTAATTTCAGTTGTTATCTTGCCTTACATACTCAGTACATTATTCGTACTGACGTCCCTTTTGCTGGGGGCGCTGCTTTCATGCCTACAGGTACAGATCGACAGATTGATAGACCTCCCCAGTAGGCAGGATCTAATATCAGCTGATTGGTGAGTTTTCTTTTTGTTCGGAGTTGCCGGTGTTAGAACCCGTATTTGTGTACAGTGGAATAATCCGGATTTAATTATGATAAGTTAAGGACAAAAAAAATTATTTTGGGATACAAAGTCGGGATTCTTGACCTTCGATTTTATTTTGAGATATATGTGGTGCATGAATTTATTGGTATGGAACAATTAGGAAAATTTGGGACCAAAAGTGATAAAAATTGGAAGATAAAAATTATCCACAATTTCCATGGTTGGCCCACACAAATGGTGTTCAATTTTAATTGGTCCACCACATTGTGTGGGCCACAAACAATAAGAGATATTATGGGGACTTAAAAAGATGACCTTAAGTCATCTCCTCACCATTCTATACTTAGCAAAAAAACAAAAAAAAACAAAACAAAAGTGGAAGAACCAAGGGGGAGCTCACGGCTAGGAGCAAGAAAACCAACCCCCATTTCTTTGCCTTCAAAAATTAATTTCTTGGTGTTAACCCACTATATTGAAGTCCCTAAGTAGCGTGGAAGAGTTGTTTGGGTCATCTAACCATTCATTGTATCCAATTGCAAACCCTAGGCTATTGTAAGGTTGAAGAAGAAAAGGTAAGATTTGATTTTATTTTTGCGTTATGAAGGTTATATCCATGTTGTAGTATGTTATAATGGAGGAAAATCATGAAATATGAAATGTTGGAGGTGAGTTGTGTATGTGGAGCTTGAGCCGTGTAAATGGGTGTTGTTGTGTTGTGATTGAAATTATGAATTAATGCCTAGTTAGTTGATTATGATCATTGTAAGGTGAAGAACAATTGAGAATCATCCATATATGTATATGTGTAGTGTTAGCCGAAAATGGGTCACCTTATGTGCCAAGAATTGAATTAGTATCGCTTATTGTTTAGCCGTCGTCGCCATGAATTCTATGTTGGAAATGAAAGTTTATTGACTCAAATTGATGTTGTAAATATTGCGGACTGATTTGGAAGTTGTTGTACATTTAATGTAAATTGTGTATTGATGAAAATAGCATTGTTAGAATGTAAATTGTAGATACGAACCATGATTTGGAAATGAAGAAAAAGTTAGGGGGGCTGTCTCGGTTAGGGGCTGTTTCGGGTAGCTTGGGAAAATTTATGGATTGTTGGAAAAATTGTATAAATTGCTTAGAATGTCCTGAAATGTTTTTGGTATGGGTTCGGGTTAGTATGTGAGCGTATAAGCGTCGATTTTGGCTTGAAGGTAAGTCGTCGAATTGAATTTATGAAAGTTGATGAATGATGGAAAAGAGAGCTATTATTGTTGTATTACCTTTCGGATTGATTATTAATGTTGTTAGGTTGGTGGTTGTTGTTGTTGTTGATTGATACGGCCGAGTTAAATTCTCGGGGTAGCCTATTTACAGGGGAAATGCTGCCCAAATTTCTGTAGAATTAAGGGCGAAATTGGAATTTAATGCCCAAAAAGTCTTTAGCTAATGTTTGGCATTTTATGGCTTGTTTATAGATCGTGGGCAGCCCGAATCATAGGTTGGATTTATCTTGAGTTTGGATCGTATTGGAGAGCGTTTGAGGTATGTAAAGTAATCTTCCTTCTTCGGCATGCCTTAGTTAAAATAGGCTATGATATAAGCCTCGAGGAAACTCTATTCTCACAATCCGAGCATGTTTATGAATCGCATTTGTTCTTTGGCATCCTTGCCTTGTCATGGCAAAACATTGATCCTTATGTTCTCGGAATCCATAACTTGTAAAGATTACATGAAAGCTGATTTTTGTTTTAAAGTTCATTCTTTAGCGATTCCAAAACTTCAAACGCTCATAATTTCCTCAGAAAAGCTCGGATTGCTTTGAAATTTTCGTAGGAGTTTGTATGATATAAAATGAGTATGTTTTTCATAGGCGGGCTCAGTTCGGGCCTATACTCGTCCGTGGGTCCCGCGACGCCCTTTTGGTAATTTCGGTAACTTTGGGGAAAAAAATGTTGTAATTATTGTTCCGATTTCAAATATGACTATTTTACTTATCATTTGGATTTATGATGATGATTTTATGCATATGATTCCTCACTACTCCGCTCGTGCCCTATGATATCGTTCGCCGGTTCCCGGGCCGGTTCTGTTGTCGTGCGCTTTGTGATACATTCCGGTGTTATGCTGTGATTATGGTTCACCGTGCTCCTCGCTCGAGGGCCGGGTTCCACTTATGTTTGGCGTTATGCTGTGTTGTGATGTGTGATGGGGATTCGGAGATTTGAAACTTTCTGGTGTTATGCTGTGTTGTGGCGCCATCGACAGGCGGGCGACCACATTTTCCTGTGCCCTATGCATAATTTATACTTTGGAAATAAACATTTTGATATTTTTTTTTTTGATATGTATTATTTTCTATATATCTGATTCGATTATTATTCAGATTTATTTCTGTACCTTCTGCTTTGCATACTCAGTACATATTTCGTACTGACCCCCTTCTCCGGGGGCTGCGTTTCATGCCCGCAGGTACAGACGCACAGCCTGGTGATCCACCTGTTTAGGACACCCTTTCTGCTATTCGGAGTGCTCCTCTCTTTCCGGAGCTTATACTTTTGGTATATATATTTTTATTAGTGCATTTGTATATATTCGTTCATGGGTACGGTGGGGCCCTGTCATGTCATATGATTCTGTCGGTCTGTTTAGAGGTCTGTGGACATGTTTGTGGGTTAGGGTCTTTCTGTATGGATGTATGTACATGTCGTTTGGGCGATCCCATACGCCGAGGCGGCCGGTCCGCATATGTTGTTTGGGCGATCCTATACGCCGAGGCGGCCGGTCCGCATATGTTTATATATTGCTTGGTTAGCCCTGTGTGACTTTTGTTGGTATTTTCTGCGTGCAGGGTATATTGGATAGTCCGTAAAACAAAGGAAACTCTGCCGAAATTTTCTGGAAATTACCTAAATTTGAAATAAAGCCTTGTCGGCTTCCGCCATATACTAGAATGAGTTGATAGAATTTGAGATAATATTTGATAGATGGGTTCGGGTGCCCAGATCGGGCACTAGTCACGGCCTACGGGGTTGGGTCGTGACAGAAGTGGTATCAAAGCGGTTTGTCCTCGGAGTGTCCACAGATCGTGTCTAGTAGAGTCTTGTTTATCGGTGTGTTGTGCACCACATCTATAAACAGGAGGCTACAGGACATTTAGGATGTTGTCTTTTCTTCTGATCTTAGATCGTGCGATAGAACTGTGCTATTAGGATGATTCTGTTTTGATCTGTTGTTGTTTTTCTTTCAGTGATGCCTCCGAAAAAGGCGATGGCCGCCCAGAAGAAAAAGGGCGTAGTAGGAGAGACCAGCCGGGCTCAGAAGGGTACTCGGACCCTTGCTCAGATGATGCGTGATATTACGTCCCGGCAGCCGACTCTGCTACGTCTTCATCGTCAGAGGAGTCTGGAGCAGCTTCACCATTAGCTCCAGGGGCCCCAGCTCCCGCGCCCCTAGCTCCTCAGCCAGGGGCGGAGGACAGGACACTGAGAGAGGCTGTGCAGTTATTGACCACTCTGGTAGCGGGACAGGCTCGCAGACGCGGGCGGAGAGATGATGATGATGACGATAGGCGTGACAGCCTGAGAGTTCGAGAGTTTCTATTATGTGGCCTTCCAGAGTTTTACGGGTCTAAGCCCGACGAGGACCCCCATGACTTTATTCGGGGGATGCGGCATTCACTAGATTTGGTCAGGGCTTCAGAGACTGAGTTTGTTAAGTTCGCTTCGCATAGACTACGGGATGTCGCTGCTCACTGGTATGAGTCCTGGGAGCTATCTAGGGGTGAGGGTGCTTCCCCAGCTACTTGGGACGAGTTCGTGGCTGCTTTTACCCGCCACTTTTTTCCCCCAGAGTTACGGCGGGCGCGGGTTGACCGATTTTTACATCTGCAGCAGAGGGGTCGGAGTGTTCGTGAGTATAATATGGAGTTTGATTCTCTGGCCCGGTACGCACCTGCCATAGTAGCAGATATGGCCGATCGGATGCACAGATACGTGATGGGGTTAGACCGCTACTTGATTGATGGCTGTATGGCGGTGGCATTGCAGACAGACATGGATATTGCCCGACTACAGGCTTATGCTCTGGGTATGGAGGACCGACATAGAGCTGATTATTCCAGCAGAGATCGGGACAGGAGGCCGCCCAAGAGGGCCAGATCCGCAGGCTATTCTGGAGATTTCCGAGGCAGACAGCCTCAGCAGCAGCAGCAGAGCAGATATCCTTCTCAGTCATCACGGGGTACACCCCCACAGTTTACCGGCAGGAGATCTGAGGGTGCCGGATATTCAGGGGCAGGCCCGAGCTCCAGGGCTTCAGGTTCACAGTTGGACAGAGGTTCCAGCAGTCAGATGAGGCCACCCAGACCTTTGTGTTCCTACTGTGGGAGACAGCACCCAGGAGAGTGTTTCCGAGCTACGGGTGCATGCTTTGTTTGCGGCCGTCAGGGCCATCAGATGAGAGACTGTCCGGCTAGAGGTGGTACAGGCAGTTCAGCTCAGTCTACCGGGTCAGCCGGTGGTTCATCTTCAGCCTCGGTGGCGATGCGCCCTGCGGGGCGAGGTACTCCAGCACCAGCAGGCCGCGGCAGGGGTCGTGGCGGAGCTTCGGGTTCTAGCGGTCCTTCGAACCGCATTTATGCCTTAGCCAGCAGACAGGACCAGGAGGTTTCGCCTAATGTCGTCACAGGTATATTATTGGTTTTCTCTCGTGATGTGTATGCATTGATTGATCCTGGTTCTACATTATCATTTATATCTCCACTCGTTGCTGATAAAATTGGGATAGAATCCGAACCGATAGAGCCTTTTGAGGTAGCTACACCAGTAGGGGATTCTGTTATAGCCAGTCAGATTTATAGAGATTGTTCCGTGATTATCTGTGGCCGCTGCACTAAGGCGGATTTGGTAGAGTTAGATATGATCGAGTTTGACGTGATTATGGGTATGGATTGGCTAGCTTCTTGCTATGCTAATGTTGATTGTCAAAAGAAGATAGTCCGATTCCAATTCCCAGGGGAGCCAGTTATAGAGTGGGCAGGTAATACAGTATCGCCGAGGGGTAAGTTTATTTCATACCTCAAGGCTGAGAAAATGATCAGAAAGGGGTATATTTATCATCTGGTCCGTGTTCATGATTTAGAGGCAGAGGCACCGACTCTTCAGTCAGTCCCAGTGGTTAATGAATTTGTAGATGTATTCCCAGATGAGCTTCCGGGTCTTCCTCCCGAACGGGAGATAGAGTTTGCTATTGATATGTTGCCAGACACTCAGCCTATCTCTATTCCTCCGTACAGAATGGCACCTGCAGAATTGAAAGAATTGAAAGAGCAGCTGAGAGATTTATTGGAGAAGGGTTTCATTCGGCCTAGTGCGTCACCCTGGGGAGCTCCGGTATTATTTGTGAGGAAGAAAGACGGCTCGCTGCGGATGTGCATTGATTATCGGCAGTTGAATAAGGTAACCATCAAGAATAAATATCCCCTCCCCAGGATTGATGATTTGTTTGATCAGCTGCAGGGTGCCAGGTACTTCTCGAAGATAGACCTGCGATCGGGTTACCATCAGGTACGGGTACGAGAGGCTGATATTCCCAAGACAGCATTCAGGACCCGATATGGGCACTATGAGTTCAGAGTTATGTCTTTTGGGCTGACAAATGCCCCAGCAGTATTTATGGACCTGATGAATCGGGTATTCAGACCGTTCTTGGATATGTTTGTGATCGTATTTATCGATGATATTCTGGTTTATTCTCGGTCAGAGGCAGAGCATGCGGACCATTTGAGGACGGTACTTGGCACACTTCGGCACCAGGAATTATATGCTAAATTTTCTAAGTGTGAATTCTGGTTATCTTCAGTGGCATTTCTGGGACATATTATTGGGGCTGATGGCGTCCGGGTGGATACCCAGAAGATCGAGGCCGTAAAGAATTGGCCTAGACCTACGACGCCGACAGAGGTGCGTAGCTTTCTGGGATTGGCTGGTTATTATCGGAGATTCGTGGAGAAGTTTGCTTCCATTTCAGCGCCTTTGACAAGGCTGACTCAGAAGGGAGCTAAGTTTCAGTGGTCAGATGCTTGCGAGCGTAGCTTCCAGTTGCTGAAAGAGAAGTTGACTACGGCTCCAGTCCTGACTCTTCCGGAGGGTCCAGATGGGTATGTGATTTATTGTGATGCCTCTGGTATTGGTTTGGGATGTGTGTTGATGCAGCACGGCAGGGTGATAGCTTATGCTTCCCGGCAGCTCAGAAAACATGAAAAGAATTATCCTACTCACGATTTGGAGCTGGCCGCGGTCATTCATGCTTTGAAGATGTGGAGACATTATTTATATGGGGTTCACGTTGACATTTATACAGATCATAAGAGCCTTCAGTACATCTTTAGGCAAAAGGAGCTGAACTTGCGGCAGCGGAGGTGGTTAGAGTTGCTGAAAGATTATGATGTTGACATTCTCTACCATCTTGGGAAAGCTAATGTTGTGGCGGATGCACTCAGCCGCAAGTCTATGGGCAGCCTAGCAGATGTGCCATCAGAGAGTAAAGAAATGGTTCGCGATATTCATCAGTTGGCTAGTCTTGGAGTTCGCTTGGCTGATTCTGGAGATGTTGGAGTTTCTGTTCGAGGTATGGCTGAGTCCTCTATTACAGAAGATATTAAGCGGCATCAGTATGAGGATCCTATTCTGGCACAGTACAGAGACGCAGCTCTGGCACAGGAGAAGACTCCGTTTGAGATTTCACCTGATGGAGTGTTATTTCACAGAGGCAGATTGTGTGTACCTGACGTTGCAGGGTTGCGGCGACAGGTTATGGGCGAGGCACATTACGCCCGATATTCTGTTCACCCAGGGTCGACGAAGATGTACCATGATATCAGATGCCTATATTGGTGGGACGGTATGAAAAGAGATATAACAGAGTTCGTTGCTCAGTGTCCAAATTGCCAGCAGGTTAAGATTGAGCACCAGAAGCCCGGTGGGCTATTGCAGGAGATGGAGATACCGACGTGGAAGTGGGAGATCATTAATATGGACTTTATTACAGGTCTACCTCGCACTCCACGGAGGTATGATTCTATTTGGGTTATTGTTGATCGGCTGACGAAATCAGCCCATTTTCTTCCGGTTCGGACCACCTATTCAGCTGAGGATTATGCCAGGATTTATGTCAGGGAGATTGTACGACTTCATGGAGTTCCTGTGTCTGTTATTTCCGATAGAGGTGCCCAGTTTACAGCTAAGTTCTGGAGATCGTTTCAGGAGGGATTGGGGACCCAGGTGAGCCTGAGTACAGCCTTCCATCCCCAGTCCGACGGACAGGCCGAGCGCACTATTCAGACATTGGAAGATATGTTGCGTGCCTGTGTTATTGATTTCAGGGGTAGCTGGGACGACCATTTACCGCTTGTTGAGTTTGCGTATAATAACAGCTACCACTCCAGTATTCAGATGGCACCATATGAGGCTTTGTATGGCAGGAAGTGTAGATCACCGATCGGTTGGTTTGATGTTGGGGAGACTGAGTTGATTGGCCCAGAAGTGGTCCAGCAGGCCGTGGATAAGGTGAAACTTATTCGAGAAAGATTGTTGGCAGCCCAGAGCCGACAGAAATCTTATGCCGATAAGCGACGTCGACCGTTAGAGTTTCAGATTGGCGATTGGGTGTTCCTGAAAATGTCACCGATGAAAGGTGTTATGCGATTTGGCAAGAAAGGAAAGCTCAGTCCGAGATATATTGGGCCCTATCTGATTATTCGCAAAATAGGCAAGGTGGCCTACGAATTGGATTTGCCAGCTGACTTGGGAGCGATACACCCGGTATTTCATGTTTCTATGCTTCGTAAGTGTATTGGTGACCCTTCCAGAGTCTTTCCTGTAGATGACATTCAGGTCACAGAGGAGCTATCTTATGAGGAGCAGCCTATAGCCATATTAGATCGCCAGGTAAAAAGGTTGCGGAACAAAGATATGGCTTCTGTTAAAGTGCTGTGGCGGAACAATAACCGAGAGGAAATGACCTGGAAAACTGAGGAGCATATGAAGAAGAAGTATCCTCATTTATTTTCAGAGCCTACAGGTAATCCAATTCTCTATTTGACTATGTTGTTTGATAAAAGAATCGTTGATCAATGATTGTATTGTTGTGATAGTTAGTAAGGAAACTCCCCCAAATTGTTGTATGATCGGTAAGGTTAATCTGACATTCGAGGACGAATGTTCTAAAGAGGGGGAGGATGTTAGAACCCGTATTTGTGTACAGTGGAATAATCCGGATTTAATTATGATAAGTTAAGGACAAAAAAATTATTTTGGGATACAAAGTCGGGATTCTTGACCTTCGATTTTATTTTGAGATATATGTGGTGCATGAATTTATTGGTATGGAACAATTAGGAAAATTTGGGACCAAAAGTGATAAAAATTGGAAGATAAAAATTATCCACAATTTCCATGGTTGGCCCACACAAATGGTGTTCAATTTTAATTGGTCCACCACATTGTGTGGGCCACAAACAATAAGAGATATTATGGGGACTTAAAAAGATGACCTTAAGTCATCTCCTCACCATTCTATACTTAGCAAAAAAACAAAAAAAAACAAAACAAAAGTGGAAGAACCAAGGGGGAGCTCACGGCTAGGAGCAAGAAAACCAACCCCCATTTCTTTGCCTTCAAAAATTAATTTCTTGGTGTTAACCCACTATATTGAAGTCCCTAAGTAGCGTGGAAGAGTTGTTTGGGTCATCTAACCATTCATTGTATCCAATTGCAAACCCTAGGCTATTGTAAGGTTGAAGAAGAAAAGGTAAGATTTGATTTTATTTTTGCGTTATGAAGGTTATATCCATGTTGTAGTATGTTATAATGGAGGAAAATCATGAAATATGAAATGTTGGAGGTGAGTTGTGTATGTGGAGCTTGAGCCGTGTAAATGGGTGTTGTTGTGTTGTGATTGAAATTATGAATTAATGCCTAGTTAGTTGATTATGATCATTGTAAGGTGAAGAACAATTGAGAATCATCCATATATGTATATGTGTAGTGTTAGCCGAAAATGGGTCACCTTATGTGCCAAGAATTGAATTAGTATCGCTTATTGTTTAGCCGTCGTCGCCATGAATTCTATGTTGGAAATGAAAGTTTATTGACTCAAATTGATGTTGTAAATATTGCGGACTGATTTGGAAGTTGTTGTACATTTAATGTAAATTGTGTATTGATGAAAATAGCATTGTTAGAATGTAAATTGTAGATACGAACCATGATTTGGAAATGAAGAAAAAGTTAGGGGGGCTGTCTCGGTTAGGGGCTGTTTCGGGTAGCTTGGGAAAATTTATGGATTGTTGGAAAAATTGTATAAATTGCTTAGAATGTCCTGAAATGTTTTTGGTATGGGTTCGGGTTAGTATGTGAGCGTATAAGCGTCGATTTTGGCTTGAAGGTAAGTCGTCGAATTGAATTTATGAAAGTTGATGAATGATGGAAAAGAGAGCTATTATTGTTGTATTACCTTTCGGATTGATTATTAATGTTGTTAGGTTGGTTGTTGTTGTTGTTGTTGATTGATACGGCCGAGTTAAATTCTCGGGGTAGCCTATTTACAGGGGAAATGCTGCCCAAATTTCTGTAGAATTAAGGGCGAAATTGGAATTTAATGCCCAAAAAGTCTTTAGCTAATGTTTGGCATTTTATGGCTTGTTTATAGATCGTGGGCAGCCCGAATCATAGGTTGGATTTATCTTGAGTTTGGATCGTATTGGAGAGCGTTTGAGGTATGTAAAGTAATCTTCCTTCTTCGGCATGCCTTAGTTAAAATAGGCTATGATATAAGCCTCGAGGAAACTCTATTCTCACAATCCGAGCATGTTTATGAATCGCATTTGTTCTTTGGCATCCTTGCCTTGTCATGGCAAAACATTGATCCTTATGTTCTCGGAATCCATAACTTGTAAAGATTACATGAAAGCTGATTTTTGTTTTAAAGTTCATTCTTTAGCGATTCCAAAACTTCAAACGCTCATAATTTCCTCAGAAAAGCTCGGATTGCTTTGAAATTTTCGTAGGAGTTTGTATGATATAAAATGAGTATGTTTTTCATAGGCGGGCTCAGTTCGGGCCTATACTCGTCCGTGGGTCCCGCGACGCCCTTTTGGTAATTTCGGTAACTTTGGGGAAAAAAAAAATGTTGTAATTATTGTTCCGATTTCAAATATGACTATTTTACTTATCATTTGGATTTATGATGATGATTTTATGCATATGATTCCTCACTACTCCGCTCGTGCCCTATGATATCGTTCGCCGGTTCCCGGGCCGGTTCTGTTGTCGTGCGCTTTGTGATACATTCCGGTGTTATGCTGTGATTATGGTTCACCGTGCTCCTCGCTCGAGGGCCGGGTTCCACTTATGTTTGGCGTTATGCTGTGTTGTGATGTGTGATGGGGATTCGGAGATTTGAAACTTTCTGGTGTTATGCTGTGTTGTGGCGCCATCGACAGGCGGGCGACCACATTTTCCTGTGCCCTATGCATAATTTATACTTTGGAAATAAACATTTTGATATTTTTTTTTTTGATATGTATTATTTTCTATATATCTGATTCGATTATTATTCAGATTTATTTCTGTACCTTCTGCTTTGCATACTCAGTACATATTTCGTACTGACCCCCTTCTCCGGGGGCTGCGTTTCATGCCAACAGGTACAGACGCACAGCCTGGTGATCCACCTGTTTAGGACACCCTTTCTGCTATTCGGAGTGCTCCTCTCTTTCCGGAGCTTATACTTTTGGTATATATATTTTTATTAGTGCATTTGTATATATTCGTTCATGGGTACGGTGGGGCCCTGTCATGTCATATGATTCTGTCGGTCTGTTTAGAGGTCTGTGGACATGTTTGTGGGTTAGGGTCTTTCTGTATGGATGTATGTACATGTCGTTTGGGCGATCCCATACGCCGAGGCGGCCGGTCCGCATATGTTGTTTGGGCGATCCTATACGCCGAGGCGGCCGGTCCGCATATGTTTATATATTGCTTGGTTAGCCCTGTGTGACTTTTGTTGGTATTTTCTGCGTGCAGGGTATATTGGATAGTCCGTAAAACAAAGGAAACTCTGCCGAAATTTTCTGGAAATTACCTAAATTTGAAATAAAGCCTTGTCGGCTTCCGCCATATACTAGAATGAGTTGATAGAATTTGAGATAATATTTGATAGATGGGTTCGGGTGCCCAGATCGGGCACTAGTCACGGCCTACGGGGTTGGGTCGTGACAGCCGGGTCCTTGGAGTCTCTCCTTTTTTATTATAGATTATATGGTACAGTCACACATTCCCTAGAGGCTTGTAGACGAGTCCTGTAAATAGTGTGTCTGTGTGATAGCCTTGTCTGCTTGTGTATATCTGCTTGGATACTGTTGGATTTGTACGATCATAATTGTCACGACCCGACTAGGGGCCGCGACGCGTACCCGGGGCTAACCACCGAGCACCGCTCGTTCTATTACTCATCTTACTCATTTAATGCTCTTTTATCAATTTTATATTCAAATCATCAGAAAATCATCTTTCATTTGAAAACCTAATACTTTTATATACATATGCCTCTCGGCCATCAAAATAATATATATATATATATATACATCTCGTGAGACCATATAACTGTAACAAGAGGATTGCTCTTGTTACTTAGGGAAGAAATTAAGATAAGAGAGAAGAAAGTAAAAGGAAGAATGGAGATATTTTCTATTTCATAATCCCCATCAGTAGCAGTACAACAGGTATAATATACCCTGTCATTAGTACAGATACTCAGACACCTATCCTATTCCTAACAGAATGAGGGACTTAATTGCAAAACATAAAAGATAACTTCTAGGACCTCATTGATAATAATTGAAAATACAACTCTAACTGAAAAAGGACTAAAACTGAAAGCTTAAAATTCTTAACTAACTTGTCACAATTACATTTGTGACATTCCATCCTCCTTAAAATTAAACTTCTCCATCTTCAAGAATCATCAAAATCTGGAAATTGAGACCTGATAAACTGATAATCCTCCCAAGTTGCTTCTTCTGGTAGTAGATTGACCTATTGAACCAAAACTTGAGTGACTGCTTTGTTTCCTTTCTTAACCATTCTTCTATCTAGTATAGCAGCTGGTTCCACTAATGGTTGTCCTTCGGGTGAACAGACGGGAGGATCTATGGATGGGACAATATGAGTACCTACTTTCTTCTTCAATTGAGAACTATGAAACACTGGATGGATTTTTGCAGTTGAGGGTAACTCTAGCATATAAGCAACAGGTCCAATTTTATTCACCACCTTGTAAGGTCCATAAAATTTGGAAGCTAACTTCAAAATTTTTCTTACTGCTACAGAGGTTTGTCTATATGGCTGTAACTTCAAGAATACCCAATCCCCTTCATTAAATTCCCTTTCTTTCCTCCTCTTGTCTGCATTGACCTTCATCCTGTTTTGAGCTTTCTCTAAATTATCCTTCAACACCTTTGCCATAACCTGTCTTGCTTTCAATACTTGATCAATAGCTTCCACTTTAGACTGTGCTATCAACTCAAATGAGAGTTGTGGTGGATCATATCCATAAAGTACCTTGAATGGTGTCATGTTGAGTGAAGAGTGATGGTTACTGTTATACCAAAACTCAGCCAAAGACAACCATTTATTCCATTCCTTTGGCTTATGACCTGTCATACACCTCAGATAATTTTCCAAACACCTGTTTAATCTCTCAGTTTGCCTATCAGTTTGTGGGTGATAAGCAGAACTATACAACAATTGCACCTGTAAATTTTTGAAGAGTTCCTTCCAAAAATTACTTAGAAAAATCTTATCCCTATCAGAAACTATGCTCTTAGGTAGGCCATGTAGCTTATAAACAGTGTCTAAAAATGTTCTAGCCACTTGTGATGCAGTGAAAGGATGAGATAGAGGAATAAAATGAGCATACTTACTATACCTGTCCACCACCACTAGGATAGTATCATGTCCTTCAGATTTGGGCAAACCTTCAATGAAGTCCATTGATATGTGTTCCCATGCTTTCTCTGGTATAGGCAGGGGTTGCAACAGTCCTGGATATGCAACTTGTTCATCTTTACTTCTTTGACATATATCACACTCTTGGACAAGCAATTTTACAGTTTCAATCATAGCAGGCCAATAGAAAACTGCTTTTACTCTTTGATATGTAGCCCAAGTTCCTGAGTGACCCCCCAAACCAGAGTTGTGAATTACTGACACCAATTGTTTCCTGAGTGAACCGTGGTTGCCAACCCAAGCTTTCCCTTTAAACCTCAACACTCCTTGTTGCCAAGACACATCCCCATTATCATCAGTAGTACTCAAGTTAGTAATAGCCTGTAAAATTTCCTCATCACCTTCATAACTAGCAATAATTTCCTCCACCCATTTTGGTTGTATTTGTGAGATCACCAAACACTGAGGAACAACTTCACTAGCCTGGGGTTCCACTTTCCTTGATAAAGCATCTGCCACTACATTTTCAACACCTTTCTTATATTGGATTTCAAAACTCAAACCCATAAGTTTGGTTAAACCTTTATGTTGCAAAGATGTTGTGATTTTCTGTTCTTGTAAAAACTTCAAACTGAAATGATCAGTTTTTATGATGAAATGCTTTGGATGGAGATAGTGTCTCCACTTATCAAATTCCTGTAGAAGAGCTATCAATTCCTTCTCATAAGTAGACAACCCCATATGTCTTCTACTTAATGATTGACTCATGAATGCAATAGGTTTTTTATCCTGCATTAATACAGCCCCTATACCAGTATTGCAAGCATCCACTTCTAAGACAAAAATCTTGTTAAAATTAGGTAAGGCAAGGACGGGCACTTCAGACATAGCCTTCTTAAGCTGGTTGAATGCCTCTGTAGCTTCATATGACCATTTGAATTCACCTTTCTTAAGTAGATTAGTCAGAGGTTTGCTGATTTGAGCATATCCTCTAACAAATTTCCTGTAGTACCCAGTCAGACCAAGAAATCCCCTCAATTCTTTCAAAGTTCTTGGTAACTGCCAATCCTACATTGCTGACACCTTAGAATGGTCAGTACTCACACCTTGACCAGCTATTATATGCCCCAGATATTCCGCCTGTGCTTGTCCAAAATCACATTTACTCAGTTTTGCAAATAGTCTATTTTGTTGTAGCAACTTCGAAACAGTTTCTAAGTGCACCAAATGTTCATTCATATCTTTGCTATATACCAATATATCATCAAAGAATACTAGTATAAATTTCCTCCTTTGATCTTTGAACACATCATTCATAAGAGATTGGAATGTAGCCGGTGCATTGGTCAACCCAAAGGGCATGACCCTGAACTGCCATAGGCCATGATGAGTCCTAAAGGCAGTTTTGAACTCCTCACCAGTTTTCATTCTCACCTGGTGGTACCCAGCTCTAAGATCTACTTTAGAAAAAACAGTTGCACCAAACAGCTCATCTAGTAGATCATCAACCATGGGAATTGGGTACTTGTTTTTGACTGTCATACTATTCAATTTTCTGTAATCAACACACAGTCTCCAAGTAGAATCCTTTTTCTTCACTAATAGTGCTGGAGAAGCAAAAGAGGATTGACTTGGAACCACAGTTCCAGCCTTGAGCATATCACTTATAATAGCTTCTATGGCATTCTTTTGATCAAAATAATACCTATATGGTTTGAGGTTGAAAGGCTGAGCTCCAGGAACTAAATTAATGGCATGATCACAAGCTCTTCGTGGAGGTAGTTCATTTGGTTCTTGAAAAATAGACTCATATTGCTTCAGTAGTTTGATCATTTCAGGGTGTACATTGCTTTCACCTTTGACAAGTCCATTAATATTGTCCTGTTCTCCAACATTAATTACATTAGTAGTAACCATAGCTAGTTCAGCAATTATTTCACAGGTTCCACGTTGCAACATTCTTCTCAATGCTTCATGATCAATTGTAGTGACCTTTGGTGTTTCTGTAATTCCATAAAGAGTTATCATTCTTCCCTTAGACATGAAAATCAGGCTATGAGGTCTGGTGTGCATTATAACAGGTGCAACCATATCAATCCAATCCATGCCAAGGACCATATCACACCCTCCAACTTTCAACAATCTCAGCTTAAAATCAAAGTGTTCCTCCTGCATTTTCCAACTATATGAGGGACACTCTAACTGACAAGTCATTACTTAACACTCATATTGTCCCATCCATAGATCCTCCCGTCTGTTCACCCGAAGGACAACCATTAGTGGAACCAGCTGCTATACTAGATAGAAGAATGGTTAAGAAAGGAAATAAAGCAGTCACTCAAGTTTTGGTTCAATGGGTCAATCTACTACCAGAAGAAGCAACTTGGGAGGATTATCAGTTTATCAGGTCTCAATTTCCAGATTTTGATGATTCTTGAAGATGGAGAAGTTTAATTTTAAGGAGGATGGAATGTCACAAATGTAATTGTGACAAGTTAGTTAAGAATTTCCAACTTTTAGTTTTAGTCCTTTTTCAGTTAGAGTTGTATTTTCAATTATTATCAATGAGGTCCTAGAAGTTATCTTTTATGTTTTGCAATTAAGTCCCTCATTCTGTTAGAAATAGTACAGGTGTCTGAGTATCTGTACTAATAACAGGGTATATTATACCTGTTGTACTGCTACTGATGGGGATTATGAAATAGAAAATATCTTCATTCTTCCTTCTTCTTTCTTCTCTCTTATCTTAATTTCTTCCCCAAGTAACAAGAGCAATCCTCTTTTTACGATAACCCATACTGTGTATCTACGAGCCTCTACTGGAATGCTAGACATAAGGACGGGACAAGACCCCGTCATGCCCAAAATACATATACATGAATGTACACAAAAGAATCATTATAAGCACCTCCGGAACAAAGGGGTGCTTCTCGAGTCAGCTGATGGCTACTACGAATCTGGATCAAGCTCACCTCCCTGCCTACCTATGGGCATGAACACAACGTCCAAAGAAAACGGACGTCACTACGAACATTGTACTGAGTATGAGAAGCACAAACAATGAAATAAGACAATGATGTAAAGGAAATATCAATAGGAACATTTGTATCTGACTGTCAAGTATAAAGGAAATAAGTCATGCTGTCTTACTCATACTCATCATCGTATCATATATGCATAATGTATAACCTGCCCGTCCATATACGTACGGTGTAATAATGAATAAGCTGCCCGTCCATATCGGATCGGTGTGATAATCATAACATTAGCCTTTGTCCAGGCCTCCTGCGTCCGGGGTATCATCTCATGCCGCCCACTAGTGGTGTCTGCCTATGCCATCTGGCCATGGTGTATACGCTACCTGCCTTAGCGGTGAATGCCCGACCATATAGGCGCGGTGTATATCATCATCATAGCATGCTCATCATAATATATGCATAAGGCTCAAGAACAACTATACTTTACCGGGGTGACGTAAGGTCGTGATCCCCCGATTTCGTTATGGAACATTCATTGACATTCTGCCTTACCTTGAAGGAATTAGTATATATATAAGGTGAGTGTAAGCAATAAAAGACATCATATCATACATTTTAGAGTCTCTATACTTTAACTCATCATCATCATTATAGAGTTCATAACATGTCTCTTATCTTATATAGCTACTTATAGACATAGGCCCTTAGCTTTCCGGAATGTAGGAACTCATGACGAAGAAGGAAAGTCATGCTATAGGATTCATGCCATTAGAAGGAGAGGACTAGCCTCACATACCTTTGACGTTAACTAAGCTATCATTCGCTTGTTCTCCTTCAATATCACGTTTCTACCTTCAAGAGAGAATTTGCATCAACGTTAGTTAATCGACTATTAGAACGCGCTACTATTTCTAGGGAAAATTGAGCAGAATTTCCTTTGTTTATACTACTTTTCCCATGTTCTATATCAGCTCCCAAACGTTTACAACAACATTCACAATATTGCAAATAACAATCATCAATTGTAAATATTTACCACAATCCACCAATTCTCTTCAATTTCCCACAATTATGGCTATGACTCATTATCACATTTTCTCATATATGATACTTATTTCATGATCTAAACGTCATTTATAACATGTTCATAATCACAACACACCAACATTCATGATTCAATCCAACTATCCTTCAACCATGACACTATTCACTCATTGGTGACCCATTTTCTATGTCTTTCTACAATTCAAGTGTCTTAGCCTTCCAATACCTTAAATAACATGGTATGGTCATACCTTAAATAACATGGTATGGTCATTAAACTTACCTTAGATGATGGAGGAACAAGCCTTGAATGGAAATACTCTTCTAGCATCAAAACCCTATTTCACCTCTCTTGGGATTTTCTTGGTTTGGATGACTTTCACTTCGTTTCATACGTTTGTTTTCATGGATTTGGTCTTGTTGATCTTGGCTTTCCTTTGATTTCTTGTGGATGAAGAGTGGAGAGAATATTTTAGAGTTTTCTTGAAGTGTAGAGAGTGGAAGTGAGTTGAAATGAAATGAAGAAGGGTCCCTTATATTAATCACAAAAGCTGTCCCGACCAACTTATACGGACCAACATACAGTCTGTATAATTTTTACTGACCGTATGTTGGACCGTATGTTTGGTCCAGAATGTTCTGCCCCTCTTGACCAATTATACGGCCTATCATACGGCCAGTATAATTTATACGGTCCGTATGTTGGGCCGTATAATGCGCAGTGGTTCCGTTTTCGTTCTCGTCGACTCGTTTGATCTCCGATCCTTATGGAACCTTCTTAACACTTGTTTAACACTTCAATACTAATCTAAGGGACGTCGTTACTTGTCTCTAAGACATCATTATGCCCTCATTAACTCGGCGTCCATAATTCCTACTCGATACATAACATATCCTTTACTTTCTTCGTCAAACTTCTTTCTTTACGTCTAATGTCTTCAAATCTTGATTAAGATCATCAAATGCTATCTCTTTCTTATCAAACCACCGTATACGTCGTACTTCTTAGCTAGCCTATTCACTATACGCTAACGGGGAATTTTCCAAGGTGTAACAATAACAGCCTCGTCGGCTTGCTCAGTTGCATATATATATATATATATATATATATATATATATATATATTTCGGGTGTGTGTTTTCCTATTTCAGATGAGATAGTCAGTATTTATGTACATATCCAGATTGCGGCCTCACCGACTTGTTGGTATTGTTTGAGTGCAGGTAGGTCTTGTCGGTTTAAGTTAGCGTTGCCCCTCCAGAGTTACAGATTTAGAGTGGTTCGCTCGGGCCTAGTATGGCCTCGAGTACCGATCACGCCTCTCCAGATTTGGGGCGTGACAGTGAGCTCGCTTAGTGAGCCAAGGGGAACTTCACCCCTCATCTATAAATACGACCTTTAGACGATTTTAGTTCATTTTTCACATTTCAGACTTCATTCTAAAGCCCTAAGCAGCCGTTTTCTCCTCTCCTCATCCTCCCACCTCAAGGTAAGATCGCTCTAATGATTCTTAGGTGTTTCTAAGATTAATTAATGATTAGTAACATGATTCTTCAACCAAAACATACGATTTCCAAGGTAAGTTCTTTCCAAGAGCTGAAAGCTAGGGTTTTGGTGTTCTTCGACATAAAAGCAGTTATTTTGTTAGATTTGAGCGATTATAGGTATGTAAGGGTAACTCTCCACATATGAAAATGTTATTGTTCTTCCCCATGCCACGTTCATCCATATCTCCACGTTTTCTTCTATGCCCTAAATTATGAAAAGTCTCTATTGTTCTTATGTCTTCAAGTATGAAACTTCGTATTTATTCATGTTATTACATTTCATATGTCATGAATTCTCTATGTATCTTTTAACGCTCATAAATTCGATGCCATGAGTTTCCACTATGAAAGATGAACTATAATTGTTCCCCAATGATGATCTCTTATTAAACTTATGTTATACAAACTTGTGCTATGATTCATAAGATGAAGTGGGATATGAAACTATGGCACATAATTCACTTTTACCTACTAACTTCATGAAGTCCTTATGAAAATTCTTTTTTTGTTGGGGGGGGGGAACCACCCAGTTCCAAAATCAGAACTTGGGTGGTATTTTATGATAAGCATAAAAGAATACAAAAGATGGGAGGGCTTAAACCATACCACTATGATGTATGAAACTGGACATTTCTAGTTTGATTCATGAAGGCCATGGCCTTTGTACATCAACTATATGATGCAAGCACTTAGGGGTGAATAGATTCTATTCTACTATGTGGTATTTTATATGATGCATGAATTAGTAAGTACAGAAAACAACTAACACTTATTTTTAATTAGTGTTGTCTGTCCTGCCACACCCCAGATCGGAGGGGCACAACTGGCACCCAGACCTAACTTACCAAGTACTAACATAACATATCTCCATAACCATACTATCATACATAAATGGGCCGGAAGGCTAAATAAAACATAAGGAGTACTCGACAAAAGACGACCGCAAAATGATATACGAGTTAACACATGAGATATACGACCTACAAGGCCGACATGACCATCTGCATATCAAACATAGGCCGACAAGGCCGCACAAAACATCTATATACATGACATCTGTCTACAAGCCTCTAAGGAGTACATGAACGTCATAAGGTAGGGACAGGGCCCCCCATACCCATAAACATATGTACATAAGCATACTGACCCAAAAAGAAACTTCGGAGCAAGTGGAGTGCAACAACACGTTTTGCTGAGCTGGTATCCTACTGGGAGGACCGTCAACTTGTCTATCAGGACCTCCGGGCATGAAACACAGCCTCCCCAGGAAAAAAGAACGTCAGTACAAATAAAGTACCGAGTATGTAAGGTGGATAACAACATAAAGAGAGACATCAATGTAATAGAGGAATAAGAAACTTAACCTTGGCTCTGTATTGCCACAGAGGGCCATGATATGCATGAATACAATATATACGCACATATAGTGCCATCATCATACAATATATATAAGCGCATATAGCGCCATCAAGTCACTGTAGGCATTATCATCATTATTATAATATCCACCTGATCAGGGGTGCGTCTATAGCACCGTCGTACCATATATATATGTGTATATAATGCCATTGGAGCCACACACAGACTCACTATATCATAATATATGTATATATGTATGTACAAGAGCCATAAAGAGACATCATGAACTTATCAAACTGACGTAAGGTCGTTAACCCCCCCCCCCCCCCCCCCCCCCCCCCCCCCCAAAATTATGATTATTGAACTAGCATCGTCAACATACGTTTCAATAAGAGTTAAAAATCAATGCCATGGATCAGAAAAACATCATGAAAGACAATAAACAGAAGCTTTCAACAGTTACTAAGAATAGGGTCGTTTATAAGTATCATTCATTCGTTTACGTTTAATGAGTTGAAAACTAGACTCTTAGACCTTCAATTTGGTGGGAGAAAAGCTCGTAACTCCAAGTATATTGGGAGAAAAGCTCAGTGACATTAGACCCAAATTTCAGAAAAATTATGAACGTAACTTGCGATAACTTTCGTTGACTTTTGTTTTATATCGTGTTTGACTTCAAAAATTAACATACAAATATTATATGATTCAAGTACCTTAAAAATGACCTCCTTATCATAATAAGAAATCCTAGTTTAACCCCAAAAGTACGGATTATAACATCTTTGATTCGTTAATGTCACGACCCAACCCCGTGGGCCGCGACTGGTACCCTAACTGGGTACCCGTACATACCTACCTGACCGAATTTCGTATCATACATATTTTTTTTTTTTAAAACAGATGTTACAGAAGTAAGCCGATACATTCACTTCACCATAACACACTTAGCATACAAACAAGATCAAATTCATACTCCATCACCATATAACAATACCACACGGCCACCTCCTATATTTTCCAATTTTCACTAATTCATTCCACTTTCATTTCTAATACAATTTCCACCATACTACAACTAAATTACAACATGAATTCAAGCCATACCTGAACCTACAATTCATGCACACATTCGGCCAACCCACTCTCATTCCAACACACAAAGTTTTCATGCTTTTCATTCATTCGCACATACTACAACATACATACATATATTTCATGGCATAGGAATGGTAAAATTCTTACCTTTTCTTCAAGTTTTTCACTTGTCACCAAGGTCACCTTTGGCCTCAATATTTATACCACTTTGTAGAGGGCTTTGTGCTTAGTAAGAATTCAAGAAAATTATAGATTTTTGCATCAAGATTTGAAGCTTGGGATTTTTTTTCTTTCCTTTTCTTTTCTCTTCTCTTAAACCCGAAATGCCCTCTCTCTCTCTCTTTGTTTTTTTTTTGTTTGTTCTTGATTCCTTTTTCTTGAAGCTTCTTGACACTTATCCATGTATAAATAATTAACCTCTTAATTAATTTATGATGGGCTTGGCACTTACTTATGGCCGGTTGAGCCTCTCCCCAAATGGGCCTCATTTTCTCTTATTTTCTTTTGAGCTCACTTGGCTAATTTTGTAATTTATGGAGCAAGTTTCCAAAATTCCAATTTTTGCTCTTGGTGACCTTTCGAAATTCCACACCATCGTATTCATGTCCAATTGTGGCCTTATTCATTACAAGTCAAATTATCTCGAATTTTCGAATAAGCAAAAATGTCGGATGTAACATCCTCCCCCCCCCCCCCCCCTTTAAAAACATTCGTCCTCGAATGTTAAATCGACCTTATGGGGCGTCACACTACTTCGGGAGGGTTCTCTTTATAGTCGTCCTTTGTTGACTTTCCGACATGGCTTCTTCACCAACATTATGGGGTAATTTTTCACATCACTGATTTAAACGCCTTCATAATATATTTGCTCATACCCCATATAATCATCGAACCATAAGCTATATTCTCGTAACAGACGGATGCCTTTCAGGCGTTATAATTAATCGTCACTTCTTGTTACACTTCTGAGTTTCTTACCACATTATCGAAATCCTACTTCATACCAAACAGATTCGGAACTAGGACCGGACGCGTAGAAGCATATCGGACGGATTCGTAATCGGAGGTTGACGTATCAAACTATGGCGGACGGATTCATAGGCAAAATCAGAGGTACGGAAGTATGTCAAACAAATCTGAGATCGGAGTCAGACGTACAGAGAGTTATCAGACAGGTTCGAAATCAGAAGCAGACGTACAGAAATGTATCATACAGAGTCGTGATCAAAGTCAGACAGACAGAAATGTGTCAGACAGAGTCGTAATTAGAATCAGTCATACGGAGATGTATCAGACAGACGCGTGATCAAAATCAGACGTACAGAGGCATATCAGACGGATTCATATCCAGAGTCAGACATACAGAGGTGTGTCAGACAGATTCGTAATCAGAGTCAATCGTACAGAGGTATGCCAACCAGAAACGTATTCAGAATCGGACATACAAAGATTTATCAGACGGAAACATAATCGAGTTCAGAAATACAGAGGCGTAATAGGCAGAGCCTTATCAGAATCGGGAGTGCAGAAGTATAACAGATAGAATCTGAATCCGAATCAGATCACTCTTAGTAAGGCTCCAGTGATTTATGAAAAAATTCCCTTATTGGTAAACTTGTTAGCCAAGTTGTCATACAAATCGCTTATCGACTCTTTCAGAGATTCCGTTTATTCACGCTTCTTATCCTTCATCTTTCCTACCATCCATACTCATTTTCTTTTTCAGACATCGTCATACCAGACTGAGTTATAATGGAATAGGGGTTTTTCTAGTCCTTGACAGCATTTGTTTCCTCACCTCCGCTTCGTTTCATGTATTCGGTTTAGTAAAACCTTTCGTCTATCACAACGTTAGTTGCCGGAACTCGGCTCTTGACCCATGTGGGCACCAAACGAAATCATACACATACACATACACACATACAGATATATTTACTAATATCTTACTGGCGAGCGTCTCTGACTGTTATTCGAATTCACTCAATTTCCCGAGCGGTGTTGTACCTTTTTCTTTTTGCCCATTTAGTCCGCCTCGTTCTGCGCGACCCCTGTAAGGGCACTAATTACTCCACACATTCTATTTTCCTTTTGGTTACCCCGAATTTCCATTTATATCTATCATACTTACACTTGTGCAAAACTTTGCATTACTTCCCAGGGGGTCACCCATCCCAGAATTGCTTTGGCTTGAGCACGCTTAACTCCGAAACTTTCATGCATTTTGACGCGTTAGGGCTAATATAATTTCGTCGATTGCCCCGCACGACCTTTGTCACGTAATTTTAGGGAAAATCGGGGTCTTAGCAAATTTTCGGAAAGATTTTGTAGCGGTCCCACCCCCGGCTAAGTCGTACAATTACCGTGTCGCCTTTCTGAATCTTAAACATTCACTTTCATACACATATACATATGATTACGGGTAACCCACGGATTTAAGTCTTCGTCCCACGAATTCCGCCTCCAAATAGTCGGTGGAATCTGATAAAATGTCACCGCAAGGTGTTCTCCGGCCACCGACAGAAGAAAACTAAAGTCCGACAAGTATCGCGGGACCTTTTTGTACTTAATCTACATGTTTTCCTCCATATTTCTGGAAAAATTTGGGCAGAGGTTCCTCTGTTTTTCTTACTATCCAAAACCTGTACACCAGAAATACCAACCATGCCGCACAGGGCCAACACATATATACACACATACATATCATATCATATCGTATCGCAACCACACGGGGCTGATAACTTCAAATAAGAATTATAACGTCGTCGACACTTACTACACGTGCCCAACTCAAACGGCATCGGAGGCACTTTCCCGTTTACTTTCATCCGGGATTTCTAGACTCACACTGACGGTGGGGACATCTCAGTCGCCCTTACCTTTGGTCACTAAGTCTCTAATCCTTTTAAATTTCCGTCGTCGTCATTGAACAACATTTTACAGATATCATACACACATCGAAAATTCTAGGAAACTTATGTACTCATAACTGATCAAACTCGGGTCTAACCTTGGGAGCTGCCGTGGGAACTGTGTCCCTCATCATCGTCGTCTGCCTGGCCCCCACTATTACCTGCATCTGAATCGGATGAGTATAAGTAGCCCGGCAATTCCTGGTTCACCGACGGCCAGGACAAGGGCTGGGGTAGGGCGTGACACTCTCCGGGGAGGCCTGTCTAACATACTGCTCCACTACAGGAGCTGCTGGCACGCCCTCGGGACCCTCCTCATCCGGCGTCCCAGAGGAATGCTCTAGTGGCTCAGCATCGGGGCTATCCTCCTCCCTGGGAGTAAGAAACTCTGGAGGTATCGTCGCTGGGTCCTCCGAGGGGTCGGTATCATAACTGTCTTCCTTGGGAGCCTCTGCTCTGGGGATCAAAAACTCTGGAGGAATTGTCTCTGGATCTTCCGAAGGGTCTGTCTCAATCGAGTAGCTGGGGATCTGCCTACTCGGTCCTGGTGACGTCCTAGGGGCCTTCTTAGCGCCCCCATCCCCATCATCCGAAGCGCTCCTCTTCATTCTTTATCAGCCTACAATCACCTGCAGGAAGAGGGTCAGAAACATTTTCCCCAAATACCGACACTTCTGCTCTTTTGGAGCCTCGCTGTAGATACAACAATTCGTAGGGGAGAATCATCCTAATCATACAGCTTTATCGCACGATCTAAGAATCCAAAGAAGGGTAACATCCTAAATGCCCTGTAGCTTCTTGTTTATAGATGTGGTGCACAACATATCGATAAACAAGACTCTACTAGACACGGCCTGTAGACATACCGAGGACTAACCGCTCTGATACCACTTTTGTCATGACCCAACCCCGTGGGCCGCGACTGGTACCCTAACTGGGTACCCGTACATACCTACCTGACCGAATTTCGTATCATACATATTTTTTTTTTTTTTAAACAGATGTTACAGAAGTAAGCCGATACAGATACGACACGCGTATATACCTGAACATGCAGACATTTACAGATAAGCTGATAAGGATAACATACAGACGAAAACCGTAACCCACACATCTATCTACAGGCCTCTACAGACATACAGAATCAGATGACGGGACAGGGCCCCGCCGTACCCAGAATTTCCACACATACAGAACATACGGAAAACAGAAGATATATACCAAAAGTGTACGCTCCGGATCAAAGGAGCTCTTCGAACAGTAGAGTCAGAAACCTACGCTGGCGGCGTATCCCCTGGTGCGTCTGTACCTGCGGGCATGTAGCGCAGCCCCCGAAGAACGGGGGTCAGTACGAAAAATGTACCGAGTATGTAAGGCAGAAACATAACATATACAATCATAATCCGAACCGGAGTCACAGAAATATAACGGACAGAACCATACATCAGACAGACGGGCAGAGTCATGATCCAGACAGACATACAGAATCGTGGTCCATACAGATAAACAGAATCATGGTTCGGACAGACCGACGGAATCATAATCCGGACAGACGAGCAGAATCAGAATCCATACGGACATACAGAATCAGAATCCATACGGACATATAGAATCAGAAGCCATACAGACATACAGACATAGTCGTAATTCAGACGGACAAACAGAATTATGCATGCAGAGTAGTGCAGAGTCATACTGAACCATACAGAATCATACAGAGGCATGTGCTTATATAAATACTGATGGCACATGCATACAGACATACAGATTCCGGCCTTGTCTGGGGGCGCGGTAACAGAACCCGGCCCTCTTAGTACGGGACGCGGTGGACAGACAGAATCAGATCAGATCAGATCATATCAGATGCCATCCTAGCCGCCATCCCCATACACAGATCAATATATCATAATCATACAGATATAACAGATCTCGGCCCGCACACCGAGGGACGCGGTGAACAATGCAGAGGAATATGCACGATAACAGAACCTGGCCCGGGATGCAGTGAAGGAATGCATTGAGACAGCAACGAACAGATCCATGAGAAACCACATACATACAGACTCACATACCGACTCAATCAGACTGAAGGGTGCCAAATGGCGAGCCAAAATCAGAGTATCCAGATAGTATGCATAGTACGCACCTACATCCTACTTGGGAAGGCACGACAGATCATTATCAGAATCGAATTCTCAGATGTTCAGAAGTCATTTTGTAAGAATTTCATAAAAATAGTTGTATCATAATCAAAATAATAGTTCAATTGTTTTCTGAGAAAATCGGACAAAATGGAAGTATTTAAAGTATTACAGAAGATATCGGGCCTTGTGGGCCCGCCTCGGACCAACTCGAGGCAACATATGTAATTTACCGACAATAGACCTTATGAGGTCATCCGTAATCGTTTGGAAGTGTTCCGACTCCGTTTAGGGAAGTTTCATACAAAAATTCATTTTAAAGGCAATTGTAAGAAAATAACTTCAACTGGATTGAAGGAATTGGAGCGGTTTTCCGTCTCGAATTCCGGGGAACGGAGTCGTACTTAAGGCTCGCGGCCGAGCCTATCACATCCAGAACATACCTAGGAACAAAGGGAAATGCTTCACATACCTCGATAGCGCCTTACGCTCGCTTGGCGTCGACTTCAATTTCGTCCAAAATCTAGAAATGGTCAAGTTTACCATTTGTTAGTTTCAAACTTTTCAATAATTCAACTTAACACATAATTGCCTACCGAAATTTCGGCAACATTTCCTCTATATACAAGACATCCCCGAGACTTAGCTCGGCTCAATTCATCAACACAACAACCCAGAGACAACATCAAAACAATAACAGACATTAAAACATACACTATGGCATCACTAGCCATCTTTCGACATAACGAAACATCTTTCGTTTCCAACTTACATTTCCAAACCAAACTTGTTATTTTCATATTCATCATCCATCAAAATCATTACAACATACATCGGAGGCATCCATACCATTTTCACACAATATTCATAAGATATGCAAACATTCAAACTTTCCATTAAGCCACTACTTTTCCAATTTTTCCTAACCTTCAACCTACAAGTTCATTATATATTTCCATCTTCCAAATTCATCAACAATAATCATGATTTTCCTCTTGATACTTGCATTTCCATTTTTACATAAATCATAACAAAGTTGCATGTTTTCCTACAACAACTTGATAACCATTTTTCCCTGACAATAAAGATTGTTGTTTTTCCATTCACTTCACCATAACACACTTAGCATACAAACAAGATCAAATTCATACTCCATCACCATATAACAATACCACACGGCCACCTCCTATATTTTCCAATTTTCACTAATTCATTCCACTTTCATTTCTAATACAATTTCCACCATACTACAACTAAATTACAACATGAATTCAAGCCATACTTGAACCTACAATTCATGCACACATTCGGCCAACCCACTCTCATTCCAACACACAAAGTTTTCATGCTTTTCATTCATTCGCACATACTACAACATACATACATATATTTCATGGCATAGGAATGGTAAAATTCTTACCTTTTCTTCAAGTTTTTCACTTGTCACCAAGGTCACCTTTGGCCTCAATATTTATACCACTTTGTAGAGGACTTTGTGCTTAGTAAGAATTCAAGAAAATTATAGATTTTTGCATCAAGATTTGAAGCTTGGGATTTTTTTCTTTCCTTTTCTTTTCTCTTCTCTTAAACCCGAAATGCCCTCTCTCTCTCTCTTTGGTTTTTTTTTGTTTGTTCTTGATTCCTTTTTCTTGAAGCTTCTTGACACTTATCCATGTATAAATAATTAACCTCTTAATTAATTTATGATGGGCTTGGCACTTACTTATGGCCGGTTGGGCCTCTCCCCAAATGGGCCTCATTTTCTCTTATTTTCTTTTGAGCCCACTTGGCTAATTTTGTAATTTATGGAGCAAGTTTCCAAAATTCCGATTTTTGCTCTTAGCCACCTTTTGAAATTCCACACCATCGTATTCATAACCTATATATCCACACCAAGTAAGGTCCAATTGTGGACTTATTCATTACAAGTCAAATTATCTTGAATTTTCGAATAAGCAAAAATGTCGGATGTAACAGTTAACTTCCAACCCTCACGATACTTTCTTAACGCTTGTTTTAACCCATCATTATCTTTGTAAAGGTCCTTAAACCCATAATTACGTTTGTAAAGATGAATTATAACATGAAAGTACGGGGTGTAACATCCTTCCCCCCTTTGGAATATTCGTCCTCGAATGTAAAAGAGTCTTAGAGGAGAAACTAGCTCTTACAAATTTTACGAAAATTTCGATAGAGTCTCCTCTGTAAGCAGGAATATCCCCTACCTTTCAAAAAACCAAAAAGATAACATATGCCACACGGGCTATGAACAATACACAATATTTCTTTGGCCTCACATGGCCATCAGTGTCAATGAAAGTTACAACTTACCTTATGACCAAATAATTCTACTCCTAAAAACACTGTAACGCTTTAATTCTGAATATCATTTAATCATAGAATAAGTGTTAATCAAAATCACAGAACATGGGCTAAGAAAACACCTGATCGAGCTACAGTCACTAAGAATCTTCTATCTGAAACAACTGAGGGTACTTAGAATTCATTTCTTCCTCAACTTCCCACGTCTTTCCTTCAACGTTCTTATTCCTCCATGATATATTTACAGAAGTCACTTTCTAACTTGCAGACCTGCCGATCAAATAGCAACTAGAACCTCTTTATAAGATAGGTTCTCTGTAATCTGAACATCATGTGCTTCTGCAGTATAGATTCCTGGTTCATTTATAGATACTGGAATCTTCTCATACGATCAACCCTCTATTTCTTGTATATCATTTAAGGTATTTCTTCAATATTGGAACACGATAGTCGAGTGGACAGATCCTAATTCTGACGGCAAATTCAATTTAGTCCATTCTTTGGGTAGTTTGGACGTGGCTTTAAATATTACTTGTTTAGCTTGTCCCAATTATGTTATTATGCTCTTCGTGATCAATATTTAAAGAAGACTACATTATTAACTCGAGATTTTCTTCATTCTCGTTATTGCGTGTTGGGGTCCGATTTGTGATGCTTTTAAACATAAACACACTTGAACAGGGATAAATTTTCTATAACTTGATACGTTAAATCAGGTCGAACAATTCTGTCTTTCAAACTATCTTATGGGCAATCTACATTTGCTTCCGCATCATGCTTTATAAGGAGCTACTCCATGCAGTTTAAAATGTATCCTTATGGTCCTCCCGCATGTATCAATACTATTATAGTTATTGTTGTGCGCTACTCAATAGGTGGTAATAGATTATCCCATCCTTCTGTAAAATTTGGCATCTTAGCTTGTAATATATCTTTGAGCATTTGAATTGTATACTTCACTTGTGCTAGAATTATTTTATGTACCCAAGTTTCTTTAAGAGGACTTTCAGAATTTATCCGTAACCGAGCACCTCTATTAACCGTAATCAAGGAGGAAACATTATGTACCCGATCTACCTCAAGCACCCTTCCATTTTACATAATCTTTGGTAATTTGTCCAGTAAAAGTAAACTGATTATTGTCAAACTATTCACAGTCGTCCATGTGGAATCGAACTTGCTATATCTGTAATGAATCTTATGCCAATCACTTCTCATTCCTATATTGGGTTACTTTATTTCGTGTCAATCCATTGGGTTCCTGATGTTCTATTTTGTCTGATTAGCAACTGCCATGAACCTACAATGGTTTTCTTCATGCCGTCCTACTAATGTAATCCTTGACATCATGGTATATCTTCGACGTTCCGAGATGAATAGAATAGTGTGAATAATGAACCTCTATCCTAATACGCAATCGACCATGTTATTTCAATATCCCTCCTTCAATAGACTCAAAAGCTGTAGTTTTCTCTTGCCAAATACCTCTTTTGACTTTCCCTAAAACAAAAATATTTCTTATCTATAAGAGATGACTCTACCGTATTCCAGGCCATTATACCTTTCTTAAAAACCAAGACCTACCCTAGTAGGATTTCAACTCCACTACACGAGCAACTTCAGGTTACAACTCTATCGTAAGGTACGAACTAACTCCCATAATCCCTCACCCTTACAATAATGCTTATGTAACCTAGTAGCTCCCCTAGTCCCTCAACCCTTGCAATACTCGAATTGCAAGCAACTCCACTTAGCTAAAGACACTAATACACTTAGACTAATCCTAGCCTAATGTACCACTCAACAACTTAAGGAAACACACTTCCAACAAGCATCCTTTGAGACTTTTGATCTGCCTATGAATAGCTTTCTTTAAAGAGAAGAGTAGGTTTACAATTTAAGTACAAACGAACAAAGACTCACAACAATATAAAGAACTTAGACTAAATCTTGTGTTTGGATTAAGTTCTTCAAATTGTAGGTGACTTTGTTCTTGAGAGATCTTGAGAACCTGTGTCGATAAATTTGCACGATTTAGATTAGGTTTTTAAGTCTACCAAATATGTTGCCATCATGTTGTATATATAGTGGGAGCATGTGGAGTGAAAAGAGACCACTCTTCAATTTTGACGTAAAGCATGGGCCAACTGTTACACCTCGGAAAATGTTTCGTTCATGCACAGTGAATAGACTGACAAAGGGCATGACGTATATGATGTTTTAATGAGTAATAAATAACATATGATGATTCTAAATGAGATTTCAAAGACATGTGAGGTAGGAGACGGAAGATGTTAAGGAAGGCAAAACAAATGTTGTGTTTTGGAAAGATTTACGAGTATCGAATTAATGATGGCTTAATGAAGTTTTGGAGAAGAGTTATAATGTCCCTTAGATTTTTAATTAAGTATTAAACAAGTGTTAAGAAATTTGTATAAGGATTGAAGATCAAACGAAATGACGAGGACAACTTCGGAAAAGCTGTGAGCTACACGACTACCTTACACGGACCGTATAAGGGTCCGTATAACCCAACAGAAAGAATGTTTTCCATGGAAATGAACTACGGATACTTATACGGACCGTACATGGTTATACGGACCGTATAATGCCCGGCGGGATGATTTAGTTGCAAGTATAAATACATGTTCCCACTTTTATTTTATCATTCTTTCCACTCCTCCATCTCTCTCAAGAGTTCTAGAGGGTTCTAAATATGTCATCAACACAAATTCAAGATAAATCAAAGATTCATATCATAAATCCAAGAGAATCAAGTGCAAGAAACTTATTGGAGTTCATCAAAGGCAAGAAACCCCATTGGATTGAAGCTAGGGTTTTTCTTCAAGTGAAAGATTATCATCTAAAAACTTGCTCCTACACTATCTAAGGTAAGTTTTATGGTATTTCTATGTTGTTTAAGGTATTGAGAGGTTGACAGACTTAGATTATGAAAGGAGATAGAACATGGGTTATAAAGATGAGAATAATGAGATTTTGAGTAGTAGCTTGGGATGAGTCATGATTCTTGATATACTGTGATTACGATTATGCTATAAATGATATTAAGAACATTGGGTAAACATTATATGCAAGAAAACGTAGTAGTGTACCATGACCATGATTTGGATAATGTAAATGAATGAAGATTGTTTGTTATAATGTTGAGAATGTTATTATAGATGTTTGGGAGTTTATAGATGATATGGGGAAAGTCGTGTAAATAAAGGAAATGCCGCTCAACTTTCTCTAGCTTTAGTAAGCACATTCATATAATCGATTAGCTAATGTTAATGTGAATTCTCTTGAAGGTAGAAACGTGAGTATTGAAGGAGAAAAATCAAGCGATGGAATTGTTAAACGAAAGAGGTATGTAAGGCTAGTCCTTTTTTTTTCTAAGGCATGATTCCTATGGTATGAATCCTCCTATCTTTCCATGATTCTCCTACGTATCGAAACTTATGAGTCTACGAGTAGAAAGAGTTCCATACAAGGTAAAGAAAAGAGATACGCTACGAGCATGATAATACTGATGATGAATCTAAGTCTAGAAGTCCTCAAGCTCATGATATGACATTCGTACGAAGCTAATGATTCCTATGATAGTATTTTCCCTACGCCTCCATGATTTTCTTACATTCCGGGAACTATGAGTTAAAGTTGATAAAGAGCTTCTTATGAGGTAAAGATGAGTGAAATGTCATGAATACGAAAATAATGATGGTAACTTTAAGCCTAGAGATTCTAAAGCAAGATATGTTGTCTATGAAGTTAAAGATCCTACTTACAATCCTTTGATGTTGTTCATGGCGTACACTCACCTTAAAATGTTAGTTCCTTCAAGGTGAGATATGATGAATATGATTACTCCATAATGTAATCGGGGGTTCTCGACCTTATGTAACCCCGACATTGTTATAGATTGTCTATAAGCTCTAATGCATATCCTATGACCAATGTTCCGAAAAGTTACGAGTCTATGTTCATAGGGGGTTCCATATGAGATAGAGGTAAGAGATATGCCATAGATATGATGATGGTAATGATGAGCCTATGTTTAGAAATTATAAAGCCGATCATACGATATTTTTACAAAGTTCATGCTACGAATATGATATGATTTTCATAGATTGTCTTTAAATTCAAGTGCATGGCTCTATGCTAAGTTATGATAAGGTTATGATATGCCTGTGATAAGTATGATGACGATGTTAATAGTGATAACGATAATGATGACGATGTTGATAGTGACGATGATAATGATGATGATGTTAATAGTGATGACGCTAAAGATGTTTATGGGCTTTTATGTATATGTTCCTATGAGTGGCTATTATGAAACCTCGAGCTTATATGACCGGGTAGAATATATATATATATATATAATACGCGCGCACCACTGCAGTTGGGTACGGATACCACTGAGCTTTGGTAGGGCCGGGTACGAATATCACTGAGCCTTGGTAGGCCCAGGCACGGACAACACTGAGCCTTGGTAGGGCCAGGCACGTATAACACCAGGCATTATTATAGCCAGGTACGTAAGACACCGAACCTATATAGTTGGGTACGATAATACTATGTATTATAATGTATGAAAAGCCCGGAAGATATGTATGTGATATTGTCGAGCCACTATGTGGCCGAATACAGATAATGTTTAATGTGTATGAGCAAATACAGTATTATGATATATGTATGATACGATGAGGTATGCGTTACGATGATACATGTACTATGATTATATAATATATGATATAGGCATGAAAGGTATCCTCCTTTAAAAGTTACGCAGGTTATATCTTTATCTTATGTCTCATGACTTCTCTATTATGTTCATTTCATTCATGCCTTACAAACTCAGTACAATATTCGTACTGACGTCCGTTTTCTTTGGACACTGTGTTCATACCCACAGGTAGATAGGGAGGCGACCCAGATTTATAGAAGCCGATAAGCAGACTTTTGAGAGCACTCCATTATTCCGGAGGTGCCACTGATTTACTGTTTTGTGTACATATATGTTTTGGGCACGACGGGGTCCTGTCCCATTCATATGTCTAGTACTCTAGTAGAGGCTCGTAGATACGTATGTGTGGGTAGCATGGTCTCACGATGTCCTTATTGTATATATATTATTTTGATAGCCGAATGGCTTATGTGTATAAAAGTATTTATGTTTCCAAATGAGAAATGGTTTTCCTATGATTTGAGTATAAAATTAATGAATGTACGCTTAATGAGTATGATGAGTAATAGAATGAGCAGTGCTCGGTGGTTAGCCCCGGGTACCCGACATGGCCCCTAGTCGGGTCGTGACACCAACTAACTACTGTACTTTTGTGTAGTGAGTTGTCACATCCGGTATTTTTGCTTATTCGAAAAATTTGATATAACTTGACTTGTAAGGAATAAGGCCATATTTGGACCTTACTTGGTATGAATGTGTCGGTTATGAATACGTTAGTGTGGAATTACGAAAAGAGGCCAAGGGAAAAATAGGAATTTTGGAAATTGGTTTCGGAAATTACAAAACAATTAGCCAAATGGGCTAAAAAAAAATGAAAAATTGAGGCCCAAACTTGGAGGGTGGCCGGCCATGGTTGGCCCAAACCCATGAGCATTAGTCATGTGATTAGTCACATGACTAATTAATATAAAGAGTATATAAATGGATCAATGTTCATCTTTTGGAACATTCAAGAAAAATTGAGAGAGAAAAAGAAGAGGAAGGTCACGGCTAGGAGAAAAAAAAAAGGAGAGAAAAGAAAAAAATTTCCAAGCTTCAACCTTGATGCAAGAAGTATAATTTCTTGAACTCTTAACAAGTGCACGACCCTCTCCAACTTGGTACAATTATCTTGGCAAGAGGACAATTCTAGTGGCAAGTGGAAAGTCTTGGAGAAGGTAAGGATTTTATGCTTTTGTTATGATATGGAAGGTATATGTATGATGTAGTGTGTGGAAATGAATGAAAAACATGAAAATTTTGTGTGTTAGAAGTATATGCATGTTGGCCGTGTATATGTATGTGTTGCAAGTATATGATGACTTGAATTCATGTGGTAATCTAGTTGTTGTTATGGTAGAAATTGTATTGGAAGTGAAAGTTGAATGAATTAGTGGAATTTGGAAAAAGTAGGGTGTGGCCGTGTGATGCTATGGGGATGATGGAATGTGAATTAAATCCCGTTAGTATGCCAATTGTGTTATTGTGAAATGAATAGAAGAATAATGGCTTTAGTTGTTATGGAAAAATGGTTGTTAAGTTGTTGTAGGAAAACATGCAAGTTCATTGTAACTTATGTAAATATGGAAATGAAAGTATTAAGAGGCAAATTATGGTTGGCATTGATGAAGTTGAAAGATAGAAATATATCATGAACATGTTTGCTAAAAGATTGGAAGTTGTGGGCGAATTATGCTTTTGGTAGGAAACTTGTATATGGTGTATACCCTATGTATATCTTGTGAAAATGGTATGATATGCCTCCGACGTATGTTGTAATGGCCTTGATAAGTGATGAATATGAAAATGGTAAGATTGGTTTGGAAATGTAAGGTCGGAATGAAAGATGTGATGTTATGTCGGAAAGATGGCTAGTATGCCATATTATGTGTTTTGTAATGCTTGTTGTTGTTATTGATGTTGTTTCTGGGTTGTTGTGTTGATAAATTGAGCCGAGCTGAGTCTCGAGAATGATATATATATAGGGGAAATGCTGCCGAAATTTCGGTAGGCAAGTATGTAATAAGTTTGGATTATTGAAAAGCTTGAATTTGACATTTGGCAAACTTGACCATTTGTAGATTCTGGACGAAATTGGAATCGAAACCAAGCGAGCATAAGACGCAATTGAGGTATGTAAAGCCTTCCCCTTTATTCTTAGGCATGTTCTGAATGTAATAGGCTCGGCCGCGAGCCATAAATACGACTCCGTTCCTCGGAATTCGAGATGGAAATCCGCTCCAATTCCTTTAGTAAAATTGAATCATTTCTCTTATAACTTGTCCCTAAAGTGAACTTTTGTATAAAACATTCCTAAACGGAGTCGGAATACCTCCAAATGACTATGGATGACCTCATAAGGTCTATTATCAGTAATTTACATATGTCGCCTCGAGTTGGTCCGAGGCGGGCCCACAAGGCCCGATGCCTTCTGTATAACCTTAATTACTTTGGTTCTGTCCGATTTTCTCAGAACACATCTGGACTATTATTGTGATTATGAAATGACTATTTTTATGCAAATCTTACAAAATGATTTCTGGACATCTGAGAATCTGATCCTGATAATAATCTGTCGTGCCTTCCCAAGTAGGACATAGGCGCGTATTATGCATACTATCCGAATACTCTGATTTGACTTGCCATTTGGCCTACTTCAGTTTGATTGAGTCGGTATAACGATCCGTATGTATGTGGTTTCTCATTAATCTGTTCGTGGATGTCTCAAAGCTTCCTTTCACCGGATCCCGGGCCGGTTTATATCGTGCGGATGGGCCGCCGAGTCCCTTGTCGGGGGCCGGGTCCCATGTATGAATTCCAAAGTATGATGTGTCCGGTTCCGGGGTACTGTGGTATATGTCCGTCCCCGGTTACCGTGTATATGTTACGAAGTATGATGTGTCCGGTTTCCCGGCGTGTGATCTGTCCCCGGGGTTACCGTGGTTATGATATGATGTGTTATGTGACGGAGATGTTCGAAGATATGAAATCTTCTGAAATATGATATGTTGTGGCGCCAAAGATGTTATATCCTGCATTTTCGAACGTCGAATTATTCGTAAGCTGAGGTGGGGCCCACACGTCAAGAATTTTTTTTGGGGCATGTGACAAGCTATATGAATCGTATATGTAAAGTTAAACACAACTCGTGAAGGGCCCTGGGGCCAAATTAAAGTGGAAGCCCTCCAAATGAATATTTTTAAGAAAACGTTTTCGGATGACCTGACTTGGAGGGGCAATAACGGCATTATAAGTTTGGAATTTGGGAAAACGCCCAGAAAGAAAAGTTGTAGATAATTGAAATATCTTTCCAACGGTAGGTCGTGGGCTTCCAGGGGACATCGGTACAAGGAGATATGGATGTTTTAAGGTCCAAAGGTCAGTGGGCTAGGCCCAACTCGTGACCAACCGGGTTGGCCCAAAAAAAAATGAAAATCAAAGGCCCAATTAGGAGAGGTGGCCGGCCATGGGAACAATTAAAGAGGCCCAAGCCCAAGTGTAATATCATGTGATAAATATAGAAAGGAAAGGATAAGTCTTCATTTTGCAAGAAGCTTCAAGAAGTTAAAAGAAGAATTGAGAGGAAAAGAAAAGAAGGCCCCACGGCCAAGAGAAAAGAAGAGAAAAAAAAAATCTTGGAGCCTTCAACTTTGATTCAAAAACTTGTCTCTACTTGAATTCCTACTAAGTTCAAGGTCCTCTTCAAGATGATATAATTATTTTGGCAAGAAACTACATTTTGTGGCAAGTGAAAGAATTGGGAAAAGGTAAGAATTTCATCATTTTTATACTATGGAAAACATATACATATGTTATAGTATGTAGAGATGAATGAAAAGTATGAAAAATTTGTGTGTTGTGAATGTGCATGTGTGGCCGTGTGGTACCTCATGTGTAGGAGAATTGATGGAATTTGTTTAGTATGTTAATTGTGTTGTTATGACCTTGTGGAGTAAATGGAAGGTTAATGGTTCTTGTTGTTATGGAAAATATATATTGTAAGGTTGATGTAGGAAAATATGTAACCTTATAGTAGGTTATGTAATTATAAGAATTGAAGTTGTAGGGTGCAAATAGTGATGGTTGTAAGTGAAATGATAAGATAAAAATGTGTTGTGAACATTTATGTTGAAAGTTGGAGGTTTTGAGTGAATTATGATTTTGGAGGAAAACTTGTGTGTATTGTGTAAAATGATATGGAAATGATATGAAATGCCTCCAAATCGTGTTGTAATGGTCGTGATTAGTAAGGAATGTGAAATTTATAAGATTAGTTTGGAGGTATGAAGTTTGGGTAGAAGTTGTTGCCTTATGTAGAAAAGAAGACTATTTATACTATGTTGTATTTTGTGGTGATTGTCAATTGTTGTTGGTATTGTTGTTGGGTTGGCTGTTGATGTTTGGAGCCGAGTTAAATCTCGGGGATGTCGTATATATAGGGGAGATGCTGCCCATATTTTTGTAGAAAAGTATGAGTTAAAGTTCAAGTCTAAAGGCATGAAATTGCTAATTGGTAAACATGACCATTTGTAGATTTTGGGCGAAACGGGAATCGAGTTTGAGCAAGCGTAGGACGCAACCAAGGTATGTAAAGCCTTCCCCTTTATTCTTCGGCATGTTCTGAACATGATAGGCTCGACCGCGAGCCTTAAATATGACTCCGTTCCTCGGAATGCGAGATGGAAATCCGCTCCAATTCCTTCAGTAAGATTGAAACCATTTCCTTATAAAATGTCTTTAAAGTGAACTTTTGTATGAAACTTTCCTTAAACGGAGTCGGAATACTTCTAAATGATTATGGATGACCTCATAAGGTCTTTTATCAGTCATTTACGTATGTCGCCTCGAGTTGGTCCGAGGTGGGCCCACGGAGCCCCGATACCTCTTGTATGGCCTAAATTGCCTTCTTTCTGTCCGTTTTTCACAGGCAACATCTGAACTATCATTTTGACCATGATATGACTTTTTTTATATAAATCTTGCAAAATGGTTTTGACATCTGAAAATATGATTCTGGTCATAATCTGTCGTGCCTTCCCAAGTAGGATATAGGCGCGTATTATGAATACCATCCGAATACTCTGATTTGACTCACCGCTTGGCATACTTCAGTTTGATTGAGTCTGTATGTGTGTGGTTTCTCGTTAATCTGTTCGTGGATGTCTCAATGCTTCCTTCACTGCGTCCCGGGCCAGGTTCTATTATCGTGCATATTCCTCTGCATTGTTCACCGCGTCCCTCGGTGTGCGGGCCGGGATCTGTTTATATCAGTATGATATTATGATCTGTGTATGGGGATGGCGGCCAGGAAGGCACATTATCTGATTCTGTCTGTCCACCGCGTCCCGTACTAAGAGGGTCGGGTTCTGTTACCGCGACCCTCAGGAAAGGGCCGGGATCTGTATGTGTGTATGTATGTGCTATCAGCATTTATATAAGCACATGACTCTGTATGATTCTGTATGATTCTGTATGACTCTGCATGCATAATTCTATCCGGCACACGTCTGTCTGTCCGTATGTATTGTGATTCTGTCTTTCCGTATGTATTATGATTCTGTCTGTCAGTCTGGACCATGATTCTGTCTGTCCGTCTGGATTATGACTCTGTCCGGTATACTTCCGTCTGTCTGTTCGGCTTATGATTCTGTCTATTATATTTCTGTGTTTCTGGTCCAGATTATGATTATGTTTGATACATTTCCGCTTTACATACTCGGTATATTTTTCGTACTGACCCCCGGTTCTTCGGGGGCTGCGTTACATGCCCGCAGGTACAGACGCACCTGGAGATACACCGCCAGTCTAGGACTCAGATTCTGCTATTTTGAAGAGCTCCTTTGATCCGGAGCGAATACTTTTGGTATATATCTTCTGACATCTGTATATTCTGTATGTATGACAATTCTGGGTACGGCGGGGCCCTGTCCCGTCATCTGATTCTGTATGTCTGTTAGAGGCCTGTAGATATGTATGTGGGTTACGGGTTACATCTGTTCAGGTAGGTGCGTACGATTTTGTGACTCCGTCTGCTTTGTTAGCCTCATCGGCTTATGCAAAAGTTTCAGTATGCATATGTATATATTTTCGCGCGCGCCGTATCTGTATTGACTTGAATCTGTAAACACCTAATTGAAATATTCTGTCTGGTACTCCGATTCTGTCAGGTAGGTACGTATGGGTATCCAGTTAGGATACCAGTCGCGGCCCACGGGGTTGGGTCGTGACAAAAGACAGGAGTGGCGACCACGTTCCTGTGCCCTGTTATGATTCTGTCTGTCCGTATGGATTCTGATTCTGTCTGTCCGTATGGATTGTGATTCTGCCCGTCCGTCTGGACCATGATCCTGTCAGTCCGTTTGATTTATGGTTCTGTCCGCTATATTTTTGTGCTTCCGGTTCAGACTATGATTATGTTTGTTATGTTTCTGCTTTACATACTCGGTACATTTTTCGTACTGACCCCCGGTTCTTCGGGGGCTGCGTTACATGCCCGCAGGTACAGACGCACCCGGTGATACGCCGCCAGTCTAGGGCACAGATTCTGCTATTTTGGAGAGCTCCTTTGATCCGGAGCGTGTACTTTTGGTATATATCTTCTGACATCTGTATATTCTGTACATATGGTAATTCTGGGTACGGCGGGGCCCTGTCCCGTCATATGATTCTGTATGTCTGTTAGAGGCCTGTAGATGTGTTTGTGGGTTAGGGTCTTTCTGTGCGGATGTGTGTATATGTTGTGTTTGGGGCGATCCCATTCGCCGCGGCGGCCGGTCCGCATATGTTTATATGTTGCTTTGTTGGCCGGTGTGGCCTTTGTTGGTATTTTCTGTGCGCAGGATTATTTTGGATAGTCTGTAAAACAAAGGAAACTCTGCCAATATTTTTCTGGAAATTATTTAAATTTGAAATATAGCCTTGACGGCTTCTGCTTTATACTTGAATGCGTTTGATAACAGTTGAGATAGCATTGGATAGATGTGTTTGGGTGCCCAGATCGGGTACTAGTCACGGCCTACGGGGTTGGGTCGTGACAGAAGTGGTATCAGAGCGGTTAGTCCTCGGTATGTCTACAGGCCGTGTCTAGTAGAGTCTTGTTTATCGGTGTGTTGTGCACCACATCTATAAACAGGAGGCTACAGGGCATCTAGGATGTTACCCTTCTTTGAATCTTAGATCGTGCGATACAACTGTATTAGTAGGATGATCCCCTCCTGACGATTTGTTATGTTTTCAGCGATGCCCCCGAAGAAGGCAGCAGCTGCCCAGAAGGGCAAAGCGGGGGTGGAGGTAGGAGAGACCAGCCGGGCCCAGAGAGTTACCAGGGCCAGTGCGCGGCTAGCGCTTGAGGATGAACCCCCGTCAGCCGGATCTGTTACACCCCCTTACCGGAAGGGATCGGAGCAGCAGAAGCTGCTGATCAGGGGACGGCTCCACCGCGAGCTCCCAGGGTTCCAGTGCCCGAGCCTCCAGCTCCACAGGCAGGGGCGGAGGGCAGGGCTATGCGAGATGCGGTCCAGTTGTTGACCACGCTGATGGCAGAGCAGGTTCGCAGGCATGGATTTGGGGGTGGTCATGCGGACAGATATGAAAGCTCCAGGGCTCGTGAGTTCTTGACATGTAATCCTCCAGAATTCTCCGGGACAAAACCCGAAGAGGACCCCCAGGAGTTCATTAGAAAGATGGAGAGTACGATACAGTTGATTAAGGCTTCGCCGACTGAGTCCGTCGAGTTGGCTTCGTATCGGTTATATGAGGTAGCGGCGAACTGGTATGAGTCCTGGCAGCTATCCAGGGGTGACGATGGTTCCCCAGCAGTATGGGCCGAGTTTACTAAGGCCTTTCTTGATCATTTTCTACCTCCAGAGCTGCGGAGAGCTAGGGTTGATCGATTCTTGAACTTGAGGCAGAACGGTAGAAGTGTTCGAGAGTATAGCCTAGAGTTTGACTCACTGGCTAGGTATGCACCCGCTATAGTAGCTGAGATGGCCGACAGGGTGACCCGGTACGTGATGGGGCTGGACCCTTATTTGATTGATAGTTGCCTGGCGGTGGCTTCTCAGCCAGGGATGCATATTGCCCGGGTGCAGGCGCACGCCCAGGGCATGGAGGACCGACGTAGGGAACGTCGGCCTGATAGGGGCCACGACAGGGGCCGGCCTAAAAGAGCCAGATCGACCGGGTATTCAGGGGGATTTCAGAGTGAGTTTTCTCAGCGGCAGGGTAACAGGTATTCGTCCCAGCCAGCACACAGTACGCCCCCACAGTTTTCGGGACAGAACTCCATGGCTTCGAGTTTGCGAGTAAATGGGAGTTTCAGTCAGGTGGGGTCATCCATACCTCGGTGTCCTTATTGCAGGAGGCGTCACCCGGGTGAGTGTTATCGTGCCACTGGTGCCTGCTTTTCTTGTGGCCGACAAGGTCATACGATGAGAGAGTGTCCGTATAGGGGTGGTCCAGGTGGTTCAGCCCAGCTTACCGGGTCAGTTGCTGGCTCGTCTTCTCCTTCGGCAGCCATACGCCCCACAAGGCGAGGAGCACCAGCACCAGCGCCAGCACCAGCGAGTCGTGGCCGAGGTCGAGGTGTAGCTTCCGGTTACAGCGGTCCTTCGAACCGCGTATTTGCTTTGACCGGCCGGCAGGACCCAGGAGCGTCTTCAAGTGCACACCTAGGTACGTTAGTGATCTTTTCTTGAGGGATATGTGTATGAATGGGTCTATACTTTATCATATTATGTGATTTTCTCCTTCTGGGTATTAATAAGAGCAAGGTAATTGTTAACCTGATAGACATTGAGAATTCGGAAGGGCGATATGGTAATTGTATGGTTTAGCCCGGGGTGGGACCCACTATGAGAATTTTCCGAAAATTTATTAAGACCCCGATTTGCCCTAAATTATGTGACAAAGGTCGTGCGGGGCTCTCGACGAAATTATACCAGCCCTAACGCGTCAAAATGCATGAAAGTTTCGAGGTTAAGCGTGCTAAGGCCAGGACAATTCTGGGATGGGTGACCCCCTGGGAAGTAATACAAAATTTTTCACAAGTGTAAGTATGATATATGTTAATGGAAATTTAGGGTAACCTAAAAGGAAAAGAGAATGTGTGGAGTAACTAGTACCCTTACGGGAGTCGCGCAGGCCGAGACGGACTAAATGGGCGAAAAGAAGAAGTGTGATATCGCTCGAGAATTTGGGCCAATTTGAATAACGGTCGAAGACGTTCGCAAATAAGATATTAGTAAATGTATATGTATGTGTATGATTTTCGTCTGGTGATCATATGGATCAAGAGCCGAGCCTCGGCGACTAATGTTGTGATAGACGAAAGGTTTTACTAAACCGAATACATGAAACGAAGCGGAGACGAGGATACGAATGTTGTCAAAAATATATATAATAGATAAACTTCGGTTACGTTATCACTTAGTCTAGTGCGACGATATTTGGAAAAGAAAATGAGTATGGGTAGTAGGAAAGATGAAGGATAAGAAATGTGAATAAGCAGAATCTATGAAAGAGCTGACAAGCGACACGTAAGACGATTTGAATGACAATTTGACGAACAAGTTTATGAATGAGTGAACAGGTTTCGATGAGATAATCTGTGATACAATGGTCGGGGTGAGTAACGAGATGTCGACAAAGGGAAATTTTCGTAAATCACTGGAGCCTTAATAGGAGTGGTCCGATTCTAATCAAAACTCTATCTGTTATACTTCTGCACCTCTGATTCTGATAAGGCTCTGTCTATTACACCTCTGTACTTCTGAACCCGATTACGTTTCTGTCTGATACACCTCTGTCCGATTGACTCTGGATATGAATCTGTCTGATATAACTCTGTATGTCTGACTCTGATTACGAATCTGTCTGATACATCTCTGTACGTCTGACTCTGATCTCGGATCTATCTGATACCCTCCCATACATCTGACTTTGACTACGAATCCGTCCGCCATAATTTAGTACGTTTGCCTCCGATTACGAATCCGTCCGATATGCTCCTGTGCGTCCGATCCCAGTTCTGAATCTGTTTGGTATGACGTGGAATCATGATAATGCGGTAAGGAACCGAAGAGTATGAGAAGAAGTGATAGTAAGAATAATGTCTGAAAAGCCTTGAAGGAAAGGGAGAAGGGACACAACGTCTGTGAAAGAGCGAAAAGCATTCATCCGTTACTAGAATATAGTTCATGGCCTAATGACTGTGTGGGATATGAGAAAATATGTTATGAAAGCATACGAGTCAGTAATGTGAATAATTACTCCATCATATTGGAAATGAATCCATATCGGAAAGTCAACAAAGGATGATTATAAAAAGAACCCTCCCGAAGTAGTATGATGCCCCATGAGGTCAATTTAACATTCGAGGACGAATGTTTTAAAGGGGGGGAGGATGTTACATCCGGCATTTTTGCTTGTTCGAAAAATTTGAGATAACTTGACTTGTAAGGAATAAGGCCATATTTGGACCTTACTTGGTATGAATGTGTCGGTTATGAATACGTTGGTGTGGAATTATGAAAGGAGGCCAAGGGCAAAATAGGAATTTTGGAAATTGGTTTCGGAAATTACAAAACAATTTGTATCCAAATGGGCTAAAAAAAAATGAAAAATTGAGGCCTAAACTTGGAGGGTGGCCGGCCATGGTTGGCCCAAACCCATGAGCATTAGGCATGTGATTAGTCACATGACTAATTAATATAAAGAGTATATACATGGATCAATGTTCATCTTTTGGAACATTCAAGAAAAATTGAGAGAGAAAAAGAAGAGGAAGGTCACGGCTAGGAGAAAAAAAAAACAGGAGAGAAAAGAAAAACAATTCCAAGCTTCAACCTTGATGCAAGAAGTATAATTTTCTTGAACTCTTAACAAGTGCACGGCCCTCTCCAACTTGGTACAATTATCTTGGCAAGAGGACAATTCTAGTGGCAAGTGGAAAGTCTTGGAGAAGGTAAGGATTTTATGCTTTTGTTATGATATGGAAGGTATATGTATGATGTAGTGTGTGGAAATGAATGAAAAGCATGAAAATTTTGTGTGTTAGAAGTATATGCATGTTGGCCGTGTATATGTATGCGTTGCAAGTATATGATGACTTGAATTCATGTGGTAATCTAGTTGTTGTTATGGTAGAAATTGTATTGGAAGTGAAAGTTGAATGAATTAGTGGAATTTGGAAAAAGTAGGGTGTGGCCGTGTGATGCTATGGGGATGATGGAATGTGAATTAAATCCCGTTAGTATGCCAATTGTGTTATTGTGAAATGAATAGAAGAATAATGGCTTTAGTTGTTATGAAAAAATGGTTGTTAAGTTGTTGTAGGAAAACATGCAAGTTCATTGTAACTTATGTAAATATGGAAATGAAAGTATTAAGAGGCAAATTATGGTTGGCATTGATGAAGTTGAAAGATAGAAATATATCATGAACATGTTTGCTAAAAGATTGGAAGTTGTGGGCGAATTATGCTTTTGGTAGGAAACTTGTATATGGTGTATACCCTATGTATATCTTGTGAAAATGGTATGATATGCCTCCGACGTATGTTGTAATGGCCTTGATAAGTGATGAATATGAAAATGGTAAGATTGGTTTGGAAATGTAAGGTCGGAATGAAAGATGTGATGTTATGTCGGAAAGATGGCTAGTATGCCATATTATGTGTTTTGTAATGCTTGTTGTTGTTATTGATGTTGTTTTTGGGTTGCTGTGTTGATAAATTGAGCCGAGCTGAGTCTCGGGGATGATATATATATAGGGGAAATGCTGCCGAAATTTCGGTAGGCAAGTATGTAATAAGTTTGGATTATTGAAAAGCTTGAATTTGACATTTGGCAAACTTGACCATTTGTAGATTCTGGACGAAATTGGAATCGAAACCAAGCGAGCGTAAGACGCAATTGAGGTATGTAAAGCCTTCCCCTTTATTCTTAGGCATGTTCTGAATGTAATAGGCTCGGCCGCGAGCCTTAAATACGACTCCGTTCCTCGGAATTCGAGATGGAAATCCGCTCCAATTCCTTCAGTAAAATTGAATCATTTCTCTTATAACTTGTCCGTAAAGTGAACTTTTGTATAAAACTTTCCTAAACGGAGTCGGAATACCTCCAAATGACTATGGATGACCTCATAAGGTCTATTATCAGTAATTTACATATGTCGCCTCGAGTTGGTCCGAGGCGGGCCCACAAGGCCCGATGCCTTCTGTATAACCTTAATTACTTTGGTTCTGTCCGATTTTCTCAGAAAACATCTGGACTATTATTGTGATTATGAAATGACTATTTTTATGCAAATCTTACAAAATGATTTCTGGACATCTGAGAATCTGATCCTGATAATAATTTGTCGTGCCTTCCCAAGTAGGACATAGGCGCGTATTATGCATACTATCCGAATACTCTGATTTGACTCGCCATTTGGCCTACTTCAGTTTGATTGAGTCGGTATAACGATCCGTATGTATGTGGTTTCTCATTAATCTGTTCGTGGATGTCTCAAAGCTTTCTTTCACCTTTCCGGGCCGGTTTATATCGTGCGGATGGGCCGCCGAGTCCCTTGTCGGGGGCCGGGTCCCATGTATGAATTTCGAAGTATGATGTGTCCGGTTCCGGGGTACTGTGGTATATGTCCGTCCCCGGTTACCGTGTATATGTTACGAAGTATGATGTGTCCGGTTTCCTGGCGTGTGATCTGTCCCCGAGGTTACCGTGGTTATGATATGATGTGTTATGTGACGGAGATGTTCGAAGATATGAAATGTTCTGAAATATGATATGTTATGGCGCCAAAGACAGGAGTGGCGACCACGTTCCTGTGCCCTGTTATGATTCTGTCTGTCCGTATGGATTCTGATTCTGTCTGTCCGTATGGATTGTGATTCTGCCCGTCCGTCTGGACCATGATCCTGTCCGTCCGTTTGATTTATGGTTCTGTCCGCTATATTTTTGTGCTTCCGGTTCAGACTATGATTATGTTTGTTATGTTTCTGCTTTACATACTCGGTACATTTTTCGTACTGACCCCCGGTTCTTCGGGGGATGCGTTACATGCCCGCAGGTACAGACGCACCCGGTGATACGCCGCCAGTCTAGGGCACAGATTCTGCTATTTTGGAGAGCTCCTTTGATCCGGAGCGTGTACTTTTGGTATATATCTTCTGACATCTGTATATTCTGTACGTATGGTAATTCTGGGTACGGCGGGGCCCTGTCCCGTCATATGATTCTGTATGTCTGTTAGAGGCCTGTAGATGTGTTTGTGGGTTAGGGTCTTTCTGTGCGGATGTGTGTATATGTTGTGTTTGGGGCGATCCCATTCGCCGCGGCGGCCGGTCCGCATATGTTTATATGTTGCTTTGTTGGCCGGTGTGGCCTTTGTTGGTATTTTCTGTGCACAGGGTTATTTTTGATAGTCTGTAAAACAAAGGAAACTCTGCCAAAATTTTTCTGGAAATTATTTAAATTTGAAATATAGCCTTGACGGCTTCTGCTTTATACTTGAATGCGTTTGATAACAGTTGAGATAGCATTGGATAGATATGTTTGGGTGCCCAGATCGGGTACTAGTCACGGCCTACGGGGTTGGGTCGTGACATGAGTAGCACTACTTTACAGCTGTCTCTGCCGACAGTGCAAGGTACACAGAGCGCAGATCACAGACCAAGTCTCTATCTAGTTCTGAAACTGTTTGACAATCATCAAAACACGAATGTAATTGGAACTATCAATTTCTCCCTTTTTGATGATGAAAAATTCATAGCCAATGTTTCCTCTGAGAGCCAAATTTCCGCTTCTTCCCTTTCGAAGCAGACCATCATTTTCAAGGCACCTGCAATATTTTAGCAACAAAATATAGCTTCTGTGTGAACCAGAAGAACACCTACTAACGGGTTCTTCAAATATAACACGTATAAAACTTCCCCCTTAGTTCAGCAGCATGTCTGGCCCCTTAATTCAGCATTGCCTTCCCCCTTAGTTCAGCATTGTCTGTACCCTTAATTCAACATCATGTAACATTGTCTTCCCCCTTTTGACATCATAAAAAAGATAACAAACACAGGCATGCGTAATAATAGAGATGTCGTATGGCATAAAGACATCCAAAGTAGGATGAAGTAATTATCCAAAGCAGTAGTCTAGATAATACAAACATGATAATTAAAAAGCTAAAACATCATGTCAGAGGCAGAGAGGACTGGAGGTAGACAGAGGGGACTTTAGGGCTCAAGAGACTGAAATATGGAGGACATAACAGGGAGAAGAGCTAGGGAGCACGAGCAAGGCCTTTAGAATGTTATTTACTTGTTCACCAGCAGCTCATTGATTCTTGATCAACTGATCATGAAGCTCATCCTCCTTCTCCTTTAAGAAAGCATTTTCAGCTTGGAGCTCAGCATTTGTATGGACAAGCTCACTGCTGGGACCAGCTTCGTGTGTCTGTCCAATCAATTCAGCTCTCAGACTATCATTTTCAGCTTCAAGCCTGCTGATTTTAATAGTTGCTTGCTGCTGTGTTTTGATTAGGTCAGAGATAACATAGCTGCTCCCTATACCTTTATTTTGAGGTATGCATTCACATTCTTCCAAGATCCCTAGAGTAATCATCTGCTACCTTGTTCCCACTTCTAAAATTCGACAATCTCTAGAAGCTCTTTCTTGCCATATTTTTTAGAGATGTCTGGATCAAATACTTTGCCAAGCAGCATCTTTTGATTCCTCAAAGAGACTTGCTTTTCATCATTCAAGTCCTGTATCTTTCTCCTCTTCTTGGAGGAACAACGTTACTCGCTTGCTTTGCTTCCTTTACCTTTTAGGAGGTCGACCCATGCTCTTCTCCTTGACTGCTTGTTCACTCTTTACTTTCTCATCAGAATCTATTTCAAGAATGGAGTTTTTTTCTTTTAAGAGCACAACCACATGGATGCTATCTTTTATCACCCTAGAGGGGTCTGGAATTTCAATTGAGGTAAGAATGGTCCAATGAATGAATGTTTCGAACACTCTTGGAGTTTAGAGACCAGGTCCGTCTTACACATTTCCTATTTTACTTCCTTCCCCCTTAACCTTTTCATCATCCCTCGTAGCCTGCAAGGCGTCAACATACCCAGCCATAATTTCCACTTCACTCTCTAAGATATTTGACAGTCCCACTCCTTTTTTTCAGCCAAGTTACCATCTACATTTAAGCCAAAGTCCTCTGCATCTTTAACCTAACTGAAGGAGATGGTCTTACCTGAAATTCCCGCTGTAACTTCATTTCCCTCAGAGTACCTACATTTTTAGAGTCACCCATGCCTTCATAGCTCGATTTTTCAGTAGCAGAACTTTGGACCTTAGTAGTTACACATTCAGAATCCCTATTTTTCTAGATACCTCTGCTCCATCATCCTTTGCATTAATTATCTCAGTGGTTTGGAGAAATTTGGAAGCAGATAGTGTTTGACTGCTCTCGTCAGAATCAGGTTTATCAGATGGAATAGGATTTAAGGGTTGGTACACTGATTTTTCATGAGTTTGGTCATTTTGAGTTGTAGGGGGACCAGTAGTGAGGGACTCTAAGCGTGCAGATGACAAATTTTGGTCTTTCAAAGTTGGAGGTGGTGTGGAGGATTTTGGTAATTGTGGTTCCAAAGGGAATGCGTTCTTAAAGAGTGAGGAAGAACTGTTCATGTCTGAGATAGCTTGAGAGGTAGATTCGTTTGATAGACATGATTGATAAGGGCAAGATTTTGTGAGAAGATGAGGGATTACCAAATTTTTCTTGCAAACCGGTTTGGTTCAGGAGAAGATGTAAAGTTTGGTCATAAGTTTTGAAAAGAGGGCGAGAGGAGTTTTAATGACATGGAATTTTAGCAATTTGGCACATAAAAGCATTAGAAAGGCTACTAACCTGCGTCACGGGGACCAGGTCCCTTGTGCTTGCTCCACTAAGCATCAATGAAGAAATAACTTCAACCTGAGTTTTCCGAACCTTGTAGCATTTTCTTCAGCAGCAAGCAGATTCAATACAACAGGAGAGTGTTTTTCAGAAGCGCACACTCCCCTCAGAGTTACTAGAGTGAGATGACATTCTTCAAGTTTTTCAAAAGGATTTTTAGCACCTTCACTTCATGTGCTACCTTTTGACGGTCCTTTTCTCACCCAAGTCTCCAAACTGAATGTCACGACCCAACCGGAGGGCCATGACGGGCACTCGAAGCTAACCCACCGGGCACCTCTCATCATATTTTCACAATCATATCTAGGTGAGCCACATGGCTTATTAACAAACTCTATGCCTCAATAGTACCATTTACAACGGCTAAAACACTTTTATATTACTGTCAACAAGTATTCCCATATATATATATATACACAAGCCGACGGGGTTAATAAAATGATATACAAAATATGAGCTGACAAGGCAAAACACATCTACTATACATGACTGTCTACGAGCCTCTAAGAAGAGTATGAAACATCATCATAAGTGTCACGACCCAACCCCGCAGGCCGTGGCTAGTGCCCAAGTTGGACACTCATATCCCCTGTTAACTATAATCTTTTATAACTAGCATATCATGAACTTATTTGTATAAAAAGGCAGGGCGTTATTTTAAAGCTGTCACGATTCTATATGTCATAAGCACCTGTCTCTTGAGGAGTTACCATTTTCAACAACAACATATTTATATCTACGCAAGCCGACAAGGCTGCCTCTACATGCAACATCCCAAACATATATATATATATATGCAAGCCGACAAGGCTGCCATTACGAGTGGGTACGCCCCAAACATAAGTCATATTCATACAACGCAACAACCACTATATACAGACCCACACGAATGTCCACAGACCTCTAAGAGTAATGACAGTATCATGTGACAGGACAGGGCCCCGCCGTACCCCGAATAAACACATACACATACAGCAAAAGGGAGTTATACCACAAGCTAGGCTCCGGAACAAAGGAGCACTCCAAAGTAGCTGAATAGATATCCTAAGCTGGCGGATCTCCAAAACGAGCGTCTGTACCTGCAGGCATGAACGCAGCCCCCCGAAGAAAGGGGGTCAATACGGAATATGTACTGAGCATGTAAAACATGAAACATAGTAATAGACTCATAATGAGACAAGGTGTATAGGACTCAATGCAACAAACAGAATTTCATAAAACTTGCCTTTGAACATATTTCATCTGTATCGTTCTCATATCAATGTCAATATAGTGTTTTGTAATCAAAGCTGCATAATCATTCTGTATATAACATATATAACGTGTCCCGGCCCTTTAATGAGGGGCTCGGTAATTATAATCATAGCATCATAACATAAACATATACGTGTCCCGGCCCTTTAGTGAAGGACTCGGTAATAAGGAATATATGCCCTCCTGGCCACCATCTCCATATCATCATATCATCATATATATATATATATATATATATATATATATATATATATATATATATATATATAGCGTGTCCCGACCCTCTAGTGAGGGACTCGGTGAGTAATATAGTAAATATGCGCACGAAAACGTGTCCTGGCCCGGGACTCAGTGAAGGATATAGCGGTAAGCACGAGCAGAATAATAAGCAACCACATATATGCAATTCATCTTTTGAGACTCAATAGATAAGTGACTAACCAGCTCTAAAGTGTCAGGACAATAATCATATTCAGTTCTTTTTAAATCTCATTACAAGATATAGCAAGGAACGTTTCAGATTTCATGTACATGTATCAATTTGAGATGGTGTAACTTTTGATAGTCAAGTATGCCTCTAATTATGCAATTCTTTAAAAATAGGAACTTCTATACATCATTCATTAGTCAATCATATAGTAGGCTCGTGACCATAACATTACGGAATGAATAGAATCATAAAGGGGGGGAGGATGTTATAGCCCGTATTTTGTACATTTGGATAATTCAGAGTCGTCGTGGGAAGTTAAGGGCGAAACCAATTTCAAAATTATATTAATGCACAAGTTGTTATAAATATTATTTATGACTGTTATTAGTATGGAAATATTGTGAGAGGCTAAGGACAAGAAGAGAAATTCGCAAAATGGCCTATGGAAATATTGCGGAAAGAATAGGGGCAAATAGGAATTTTGCAAGGTCCAAGAAGTTCATGAAATGGCCATGTTGGCCGTGTGACATGCATGGTGCATGTCCAAATTTTATTAACTATAAGGGCTATTTGTGAATTAAAGAGAAGAAGGGGTCAAAACTTGCTTAAGAAGACAAATGGTCTTCTTTGACCAACATTAAAGGAAAATCCAAAAAAAAAAAATGGAAAAAATGAAAGAAACCTCTAGAGAGGGGCATGTGCCCCTCACATGTTGGGAGCTTACATATATATATATATATATGATTAAGTCTTGAAAGGAAGACAAAATTTTCATTTTAATTCTAGAATTTTCAAGAAAAAGGAAACAAAGAAAGAAGGGGAGCCACAACCATGGCCATTTCGGCCAAGCTCTCCAATTTTTGCCCCTTGAAATTTTGCTCCTAAAATTATTTTCTTGTGGTATTCCTACTAATTCAAGGGTCCTCTACAATGTGGTATAATTGTTTCGGAAGATAGGCCATCCGTTTCATTGTTTTCCGCACTTTGGTTGAGTAAAGAAGTTGGGAGGAAAAGGTAAGAATTAATCCTCTCTTATATGTTATAAATGGTTTGTGTATGTTGTGGTATGTGGAAATGGAAGAGAAGCATGAAAACATGCATGTTGGAGGCTTGGCCGTGTGTGTACATGTTGTTTAGGAAAAAAATGGAATAATTTTTATATGGTAATATGATTGTTGTTGATAAGTATCCTATGATGAAAATGAGAACTTGATGATTCAAGGTGGAGTTGAGATTAGTGTGTGTAGCCGTGTGTGTGTGTGGTGTGTAGAAATGATGAATTAAGTGTATTTAGCATGATTATGTGTTGTTGTGATGTACAAAAAAATGGATAAAAATTATGGAATGTGTGTGTTGAAGGGCTGGCCGAAAATGGACTGTTTTGTATGTCAAAGAATGAACTAATTTTATTTAGTATGTTTGGGTCATTGTGTTGTGGATTATGTGATGTAAATGAGAGCTTAATGATCTAAGATGGTGTCGTAATTGTTGCGGGCTGTTTTTGGAAGCCAATTTGAATTAAATGTAGTTTCTTGTAATCATGATAATAATGTTGGTAAAGTGTGGTTTGTTGGTGTAGTTTGTGAAGTTTGAAGAAAGAAATGTGTTGTGATGGTTCCTATGGAAGTTGGAAGATTTCGGGTTCCATGGTGCATTGTTGGGCTGTTTGAAAAATTGTGTCAATTGTTTAAAGCATTCGTGAATATTGTTTGAATGGTCTTGGATTAGTAATCGAATGCATAAACGTTGATATTAGTTGGAATATTGTGAATGTTGTCGGATTATGTAAAAAGAGCGTTTAATGTTAGAATGTATTCTTGAATTGATTATTGATGCCATAGCTTGGTTGTTGGCTGGGTTGTTGTTGAATTGGGCCGAGCCATATTCTCGGGGTTGGTACATTTACAGGGGAGATGCTGCCGAAATTTCGGCAGAATATAAATGAATGTATTGAAAGGGTGAGGCAAGTACTTGACGAAGGAACTAATGAATGGATGAACTCTCTTGCATGTAGGCAAACAAATTGGATGCACAAGCGTAACTAGTTGGTCGCGGCACAGGTATGTAAGGCTTACCCTTTCTTTCTTTAGCATGTCCTAGAGCCAAGTAAGGTATAATGTGATATGCTGCCTTGGGGTAACTCTGTTCTGTGATGCTGAGTCTGATTATGATTCTAATTCACTTCTTGACCTGAGTTTGTGATCCTAGTTCATCCCTTGATATAAGTATTTTGGTACAAGTATTCTGATATACGTATTTTGATATAAGTATTCTGATATAAGTATTTTGATAGAAGTGTCTTGATATAAGCATTTTGATATCAGTCTTCTGATATAAGTGTGTCGATATGAGTATTTTGATATGAGTTTTTTGATGTAAGTATGCTGATATAAGTATTCCGATATAAGTATCCTGATATGAGAATTCCGAAATCAGTATCCTGATAGGAGCATTCTGATATGTTTATCCTGGTTCGAGAACTTCTGTAAGATTTAATGTCCCTAACTTCCGTATACGATCTCGGATTGCTCTGAAATGTTCGAAGAGGTTTCTGTATTAAGACGTCTAAATTTTTCTTATACGTAAGTATGGTTCCAAAATCTCTATTTGATCTGATTCGTAAGGACATCTGAAGGTGTCTGATATGACTATGACTCTGATTCCCCGAAAAAGGCTTCTGAAGCGCTTATACAGCGTTCTGTACTTCGAACGCACGTAACTTTCTCATACTACGTCGGATTGACCTGAAATCTGTTTCGAGCCCCCAGGTATCGGTAAGTATACTGGTCTGTCGAGTCTTGATTCCTATGCATGTGGTTTCTCACGACTCTGCTCGTGCATGACTCAATGTATCTTTCACTGCGTCCCGGGCCAGGTTCTGTTATGTCCTCGTGTGTCCGCTACGATATGATTCACTGCGTCCCGGGCCAGCATCTGTTATTATGCGCATTCCTTTGCATTGTTCACCGCGTCCCTCATAGGCGGGCCGGGCTCTGTTATATGGTATGATGATATGATGATATGGGGTGGTGGCCAGGATGGCATATGATCTGTCTGTTCACCGCGTCCCGTACTAGAGGGCCGGGCTCAGTTACCGCACCCCTCACTGGAGGGTCGGGTTCTTATATATGCATATATGATACATGAATTTGATATATGATGATTCTGTTTACCGCGTCCCTTATCACAGGGCCGGGTTCTGTTATACGCATATGTGACATACGATTCTGAGTATTCTGTATGTTCTGACATCATCTGAGTATTCTGTATGTTCTGCATTCCGTCCGATATATGACATCATCTGTACGTTCTGTATTCCGTCCGATATATGACATCATCTGAGTAATCTGTACGTTCTGTATTCCGTTCGATATATGATATTATCTGAGTAATCTGTACGTTCTATATTCCGTCCGATATATGACATTATCTGAGTAATCTGTACGTTCTGTATACCGTCCGATATATGACATCATCTGAGTATTCAGTACGTTCTGTACTCCGTCTGACGTATGACCTTATCTGTGTGTTCTGTACGTGCCACACTCCTTCTGACATCTGGTATCGGTATATGCGATCTGTGTCTGGAAAGTAAGTATGTCGGCATTCTGTATGCTCTGTATGATTTTGTTACGCTCTGTATGATTGGTACGGTCTGTATGATCTGTATTGGTCGGTACGGTCTGTGTCGGTCTGTATGGTCGGTATTGATCTGTATGATCTGTGTCTGAGAAGTAAGTAATTTGGCAATCTGGATAATATGCTCACCCTTGGTACTGTTTGTTTCGATTATGGTTCTGCTTTCTGTATTCTATGTCTTACATACTCAGTACATATTCCGTACTGACCCCCGGTTCTTTGGGGGGCTGCGTTTCATGCCGCGCAGGTACTCCCAGACGAGATAAGGACATTATAAAAGATATTTCAGCAGTGGTGGCGAACTCCAATTGCTCCTGGAGGATTGCCGAGTCAGGGTTTGGTATGCGTGTTAAGGTTTCTGTATGATGTTAGAGACTTTGCAGATAGCGTCGTGGGTATGGTGTATCAGTCTGTAAGCGGCTGCATCAGCCGATATGTTGGTCTGTGTTGTGTATTGAATTGTGTATGACTACAGATTTGTTCGCTTGGAAGATTCGAGAAGGAATATTTCTGAAAAGAATATTTGTGAAAAAAAAAATTGCTATGTATTTTATCTGATTTGATTTAAAAGTTTGGCGTAACTTTATGTGCAGCAAAAGTCTGAGGGTTCGCTCGGCCCCAAGTAAGGGTCGGGTGCCCATCACACCCTAGTAAGGTCGGGGTGTGACAAAGTGGTATCAGAGCAGGTCGGTCTAAGGGTTGTCTGTAAAGTCGTGCCCGGTAGAGTCTTGTTTATGGGTGTGTAGCGCGCCACACTTATAAACAGGAGGCTACGGGGTATCTAGGAATTGTTGACCTTCTTTGTGCCATAGATCGTGCGATAGAGCCCCGATATAGGGAAACGAGACCCCAAATGTAAGCCTTACATACGTTGGGAAAAAGGTGAATAATGATATGGAGGGCCACGGAGGTAAGTTTTGACATGTTCGTTCTGCTATCATAAACCGGAAGCCCTGTACGACAGTGATTTGGTATGATATGATATGATCCCATACGAAATGACACGACGCGATATGATACGATATGATATGATGCGATACGATATGATATGATATAACAAGACATGATATGACATAATATGACATGATATGGTCTGATATGAGGTAATATGATATGATACGATGTGAAACGATATATAAAGGCCCTGGCCGGCTGGAACATGTTATATATATGTACGATCCGTGAGATGTTGTTGATATTTGTAGTGTGTGAGTGAATGCCGAATAGTAAGGGTTGGAAAAGGGTAAAATGGTAATTGTAAGGATAGAACGGGTTACAGAAATGTCTCGGAATCTGTGAGACCTTGATCTGCTCCGGATCAGGTAATAAAGGTTGTAAGGGAAATTGGACGCGATTATATCGGCCCTAAGGCACAGAAATCCATCAAAGTTTTGAGGTTAAGCGTGCTCAGGCGGGGGCAATTTCATGATGGGTGACCCCCTGGGAAGTTTTCTACAAATTTTGTAAAATTCAGATGTGAGCAGCCGGTCAGGAGCTGGAGTAATCCAAGAGAGATTTAATGTATACGGAATGGTTGGGAAACCATACGAGGTCACATAGAATGCGACAGGCTACACTAGAAAAGAGACAGAAAGTGCAGTGCAAAGTTTTGGAATTTGGATAGGCCTGAATAGCGTCTGAAGGTAATTTGCGGGTCAGTTGATACTAATTATATGTGTATATGTATATGAACATGAATGGTATCTCCTATGTCAGGATATCGACGGGAAATGAAAGGAAAACTTATGATAAGGAATTTTGCTATGTTGTGCACGGAGTTGAAAAGAAGAACTGTTCGCTTATAAGGAGCCCCTTAAAGAGGGGAGGCCATATTAGGTTTACAAGGAATAGCGATGAACGAAATGAGCGTCACCACATGAAGTCAAAGACAAGTATGCCTGTATCGAGAGATACGAGAAGAGACTAAGGAAGAGTTGTAGTAAGAATCTAAACGTGTGACTTTTGTTAATATACGGTCACGAAACAGTAACAGAAAAAAGATGACCTGAGAAGGACAAGGAAAATATGTCGGCCCAGCGGATTAGGAAACTCATGGCATAGAATAAGGACCCATATAAGGATGGAGAGACTCGATTATATGAAATGGGCACGGAGAAACGGGCAACTATAAAAGAAACCCCCTCCTGAAGTGCTACGAGTCCCCAAAAGGCCAGTTGAACATTCGAGGATGAATGTTCTAAAGGGGGGGAGGATGTTATAGCCCGTATTTTGTACGTTTGGATAATTCAGAGTCGTCGTGGGAAGTTAAGGGCGAAACCAATTTCAAAATTATATTAATGCACAAGTTGTTATAAATATTATTTATGACTGTTATTAGTATGGAAATATTGTGAGAGGCTAAGGAAAAGAAGAGAAATTCGCAAAATGGCCTATGGAAATATTGCGGAAAGAACAGGGGCAAAATGGGAATTTTGCAAGGTCCAAGAAGTTCATGAAATGGCCATGTTGGCCGTGTGACATGCATGGTGCATGTCCAAATTTTATTAACTATAAGGGCTATTTGTGAATTAAAGAGAAGAAGGGGTCAAAACTTGCTTAAGAAGACAAATGGTCTTCTTTGACCAACTTTAAAGGAAAATCCAAAAAAATAAAAAATGGAAAAAAATGAAAGAAACCTCTAGAGAGGGGCATGTGCCCCTCACATGTTGGGAGCTTACATATATATATATATGATTAAGTCTTGAAAGGAAGACAAAATTTTCATTTTAATTCTAGAATTTTCAAGAAAAAGGAAACAAAGAAAGAAGGGGAGCCACAACCATGGCCAATTCGGCCAAGCTCTCCAATTTTTGCCCCTTGAAATTTTGCTCCTAAAATTATTTTCTTGTGGTATTCCTACTAATTCAAGCGTCCTCTACAATGTGGTATAATTGTTTCGGAAGATAGGCCATCCGTTTCATTGTTTTCCGCACTTTGGTTGAGTAAAGAAGTTAGGAGGAAAAGGTAAGAATTAATCCTCTCTTATATGTTATAAATGGTTTGTGTATGTTGTGGTATGTGGAAATGGAAGAGAAGCATGAAAACATGCATGTTGGAGGCTTGGCCGTGTGTGTACATGTTGTTTAGGAAAAAAATGGAATAATTTTTATATGGTAATATGATTGTTGTTGATAAGTATCCTATGATGAAAATGAGAACTTGATGATTCAAGTTGGAGTTGAGATTAGTGTGTGTAGCCGTGTGTGTGTGTGGTGTGTAGAAATGATGAATTAAGTGTATTTAGCATGATTATGTGTTGTTGTGATGTACAACAAAATGGATGAAAATTATGGAATGTGTGTGTTGAAGGGCTAGCCGAAAATGGACTGTTTTGTATGTCAAAGAATGAACTAATTTTATTTAGTATGTTTGGGTCGTTGTGTTGTGGATTATGTGATGTAAATGAGAGCTTAATGATCTAAGATGGTGTCGTAATTGTTGCGGGCTGTTTTTGGAAGCCAATTTGAATTAAATGTAGTTTCTTGTAATCATGATAATAATGTTGGTAAAGTGTGGTTTGTTGGTGTAGTTTGTGAAGTTTGAAGAAAGAAATGTGTTGTGATGGTTCCTATGGAAGTTGGAAGATTTCGGGTTCCATGGTGCATTGTTGGGTTGTTTGAAAAATTGTGTCAATTGTTTAAAGCATTCGTGAATATTGTTTGAATGGTCTTGGATTAGTAATCTGTCACGACCCAACCCCGTGGGCCGCGACTGGTACCCTAACTGGGTACCCGTACGTACCTACCCGACCGACTTTCGAATCATACGGATTTTTTTTTTTTCGTTTCAAAACAGAAGTACAGAAATAGGCCGATACAACTACGGCACGCGCGCAAACATATATATATATCTGAACATACAGAAACATATAGATAAGCCGATAAGGCTAACATACAGACGAAACCCGAAACCCACACATCTATCTACAGGCCTCTACAGACATACAGAATCATATGGCGGGACAGGGCCCCGCCGTACCCAGAATACACACATACGGAGTACACAGAAGACAGAAAATATATACCAAAAAGATATGCTCCGAGTCAAGGGAGCTCTTCAGATAGCAGAGTCGGAAACCTACGCTGGCGGCGTATTACCTGGCGCGTCTGTACCTGCGGGCATGTAGCGCAGCCCCCGAAGAATGGGGGTCAGTACGGAAAATGTACCGAGTATGTAAAGCAGAAACGTAACAGATATAAACATAGTCCGAACTAGAGTCACAGAAATATAACGGGCAAAATCATAAATCAAACTGACGGACAGAGTTATGATCCAGACAGACATACAGAATCGTGTTACACACAAATGAACAGAATTATAGTTCGGACAGACAGACGGAATCATAATACGGACAGACGAGCAGAATCTGAATCCATACGGACATACAGAAGCAGAAGCCATACGGACATACAGAAATAGTCGTAACACAGACGGACAGACTGTAGTATGACGGACAGAATTATGCATGCGGAGTAGCACAGAATCATACAAAATCATACAGAGGCGTGTGCTTTATAAATACAGATGGCACACGTATATATTCATACAGATCCCGGCCCTGTCTGGGGGCGCGGTAACAGAACCCGGCCCTCTTAGTACGGGACGCGGTGGACAGACAGAATCATATCAGATCATATGCCATCCTGGCCGCCATCCCCATACACAGATCATACAGACATACAGATCCCGGCCCGTACGCCGAGGGACGCGGTGAACAATGCAGAGAAATATGCACGATAACAGAACCTGGCCCGGGTCGCAGTGAAGGAATGCATTGAGACAGACACGAATCGATAAATGAGAAACCACCTACCTACAGACTCAACATACAGACTCGATCAAACTGAAGGGGTGCCAAACGGCGAGCCAAAATCAGAATATCCAGATAATATGCACAGTACGCGCCTATATCCTAGTTGGGAAGGCACGACAGATTGTTATCAGAATGGGATTCTCAGATATTCAAAAATCATGTTGTATAAATTGCACCAAAATAGCCATAATATACACAAAATAATAGTTCAGAAGTTTTTAAAGAAAATCGGACCCAAAATGGAAGTATTTAAAATCGTACCGGGAGTATCGGGCCTCGTGGGCCCACCTCGGACCAACCCGAGGCTACATATGTAAATTATTGATAATTGACCTTATGAGGTCACCCATACTCATTCGGAAGTGTTCCGACTCCGTTTGGGGAAATTTTTGTGCAAAATCTCACTTTAAGGACAATTTGTAAGAAAATAGGTTCAATTGAATTGATGGAATTGGAGCGGTTTTCCGTCTCGAATTCCGGGGAACGGAGTCGGACTTAAGGCTCGCGGCCGAGCCTACCACATCCAGAACATGCCTAGGAACGTAGAGAAGTGCTTCACATACCTTGATGGCGCCTTATGCTCGCTTGGCGTCACTCCAAATTTCGTCCAAAATCTGGAAATGGTCAAGTTTACCATTTGGTTAGTTCCATTCTTTCAATACTCTAACTTTACACATAATTGCCTACCGAAATTTCGGCAGCATTTCCTCTGTATATACGACATCCCCGAGACTTAGCTCGGCTCATTTTAGCAACACAATAACCCAGAGGAGACATCCAAACAACAACAAACATCAATAAACACTAAATCATACGCTATGGCATTATTAGCCACCTTTCGACACGACGAATCATCTTTCGTCTCAAGCTTACATTTCCAACCAAAACTTATTATTTTCATATCCATTATCCATCAAAATCATTACGACACACATCGGAGGAATCCATAACATGTTCTCATAATATTCACAAGATATTCATAAAATTCACAAACATTCAACTTTCCATCAAGTCACTACTTTTCCAATCCCTTCCTAACTTTCAACATGCAAACTCATCAACACATTTTTATATTCCAAGTTCATTGTCATAAGCATAGTTTGCCTCTTAACACTTTCATTTTCACTTATACACAAATCATAACAAAGTTCAATAATTTCCTTCAACAATTTAATAACCAATCTTCCATAACAACACAATTAACATGCTAACAAGATTCAATTCACCTTCCAACACCAACACACACCACACGGCCACACCTCAAAATTCTCAACTTTCCTTAATTCATTCAACTTTAATTTCTAATACAATTCCTACCACACTACAACTAGATTTCAACATAGTTTCAAGTCACCATAGACATGCCATATACATATATGCATTTCGGCCACACACCCCAAATTCCAACACACCAAATTTCCATATTTTTCATTCATTCACACATACTACAACATACATACATCATTTTTAACACAACAAAAGCATGAAATCCTTACCTTTCTTCAAGTTCTACACTTGGAAGATGAAGTTGTTTTCTTGCCACAATCTTTATATCAACTTGTAGAGAATCTTGTGCTTAGCAATAATCTCTCAAGAGATGAACTTTTTAAACCAAAGGATTGGCTCCAAAAATTTTTCTTTCTTTTCCTTTTTTTTTTTTTCTCCAAACCCGAAATGCTCCTCTCTTTTGTTCTTGATTTCTTTTGATTTTTCTTGAAGGTTCTCACAATCTTATCCTACTTATATAATATTATATACATAATAAAAAATATTTTATGGGTTTGGACCCCTTTGTGGCCGGTTGGGCCTCCCATATTGGGCCTTATTCTATGAATTTTTGGAGCCCAAAATGGTTGGTCACATATTATAATTCATGGGCAAATTTCCAAAATTCCAATTTTGCCCTTGGCCTCCTTTCGAAATTCCACACCAAGGTATTCATAACTTACACATTCATACCAAGTAAGGCCCAATTGTGGCCTTATTCATCACAAGTCAATTTATCTTGAATTTTCCGAATGAACAAAAATGTCGGATGTAACATTCTCCCCCCCCCTTTTAGAACATTCGTCCTCGAATGTTAAATTGACCTTATGGGGCGTCATACTACTCCGGGAGGGTTCTCTTTATAGTCGTCCTTTACTGACTTTCCGACATGGCTGCTTTGCCAACATTATGGGGTAATTTTTCACATCACCGATTTAAATGCCTTCATAATAGATTTTTTTTTCTCATACCCCACATAATAATCGAACCATAAGCTATATTCTTGTAACCGACGAACGTTTCCTAAACATCATAGTCCACCTCATTTCTTATTACACTCCTGAATTCCCTACCACATTATCGACATCCCACTTCATACCAGACACTCCTTACCAACAGATTCAGAATTAGGGCCGGACGCGTAGAAGCATATCGGACGGACTCGTAGTCAAAATCAGGGGCACGGAAGTATGTCAGACAGACCTAAGATCGGAGTCAGATGTATAAAAAGGTATCGGACGGATTTCAAAATCGGAATCAGGCTTACAGAAATGTATCATACAGAGTCGCACTTAGAATCAGACATGCTGAGATGTATCAGACAGATGCGTGATCAAAATTAGACGTACAGAGGCACACCAGACGGATTTATATCCGGAGTCAGACATACAGAGGTGTGTCAGACAGATTCGTAATCAGGGTTAATCGTACAGAGATATGTCAGACAGAAACATATTCAGAATCAATCATACAAATCGTCTTGGGTGTCGCTCATCGACTTTTTTCAAAGTTTCTGCTTACCCGCTCTACTTATCTCTCTCCTTCCCTACTATCCATACTTTTTTTCCTTTTACAACCATCGTCATACCAGACTAACTTATGATGTAATTGGGCTTTTTCTATCCCCTGACAACATTCGGGTCGTCGCTGACTGTTATCCAGATTCGCTAAGTTTTCCGAGTGGTATCGCACCTTTCCTTTTTGCCCATTTAATCCGCGTCGGTCTGTGTGGTGTCTGTAAAGGCGTTAATTACTCCATACATCCTCTTTTCCTTTAGATTACCCCAAGTTTTTCATTTATATTGGTCATACCTACAATTGTGCAAAACTTTGCATTACTTCCCAGGGGGTCACCCATCCCAGAATTGCTATGGCCTGAGCACGCTTAACTCCGAAACTTTCATGCATTTCGACACGTTAGGGCTAATATAATTTCGTCGAGTGCCCCTCACGACCTTTGTCACGTAATTTTAGAGTAAATCGGGGTCTTCGCAGGTTTTCGGAAAAATTTTGGTAGCGAGTCCCACCCCCGGCTAAGTCATACCATTACCATATTGCTTTTCTGAATCTCGGTATCCACCAAATTAACCTTTATCTTACTATTTCTAATACCCAGAAGTATAAGATCACGTAATTCAGCAAAATACAAACTTATCCATACATACATTTCTCAAAAAGTATTGGCTGGCGTACCTAGGCTTGCACTCGAAGACGCTCCTGGGTCCTGCCGGCCGGTTAAAGCAAACACGCGGTTCGAAGGACCGCTGTAACCAGAAGCTGCACCACGTCCTCTGCCACGACCCGCTGGCGCTGGTGCGGGTGCTGGTGCTGGTGCTCCTCGCCTCGCAGGGCGCATGGCCGCTGAAGGAGAAGATGAGCCTGCAACGGACCTAGCAGGCCGGGCTGAACCCGAACTGCCCTTAAGTGGGCACTCTCTGACTCGATGGTCTGGGCTCCCACAAAAATAACAAGCGCCCGTAGCGCGGTAACACTCCCCCGGGTGGGGCCTCCCACAGTAAGAACATGGGGGTATGGGTGGCCTCGACTGACCGGGACCTCTGGAGCTCTGTCCTGTGAACTGTGGGGGCGTACTGTAGGCTGGCTGGGACGAATACCTGTTTCTCTGCCGCTGGGAAGGCTCGCTCTGAAATCCCTCTGAATACCCAGCCGATCTGGCTCTCTTAGGCTGGCCCCTGTCGTAACCCCTATCAGGCCGACGTTCCCTACGTCGGTCCTCCATGCCCTGGGCGTGTGCCTGTACCCGGGCTACATGCATCCCTGGCTGAGCAGCCACAGCCAAACAACCATCAATCAGATAAGAGTCCAGTCCCATCACATACCTGTGCACCCTGTCGGCCATCTCAACTACTATGGTGGGTGCATACCTAGCCAGTGAATCGAACTCTAGGCTGTACTCGCGAACACTTCTACCATTCTGTCTCAAGTTCAAGAACCGATCGACCCTAGCTCTTCGTAGCTCTGGTGGTAGAAAATGGTCAAGAAAGGCCTTAGTAAATTCGGCCCATACCGCTGGGGGCGCGTCGTCGCCCCTGGAGAGCTGCCAAGACTCATACCAATTTGCTGCCACCTCATACAATCGATACGAAGCCAACTCCACAGACTCAGTCGGCGAAGCTTTAATCAATCGCAGTGTGCTCTCCATCTTTCTAATGAACTCTTGGGGGTCTTCCTCAGACTTGGTCCCGGAGAATTCTGGAGGACCACATGTCAGAAACTCGCGAGCCCTGGAGCTCTCGTACCTATCCGCACGACCACCCCCAAATCCATGCCTGCGAACCTGCTCCGCCATCAATGTGGTCAATAATTGAACCGCATCTCGCATGGCCCTACCCTCCGCCCCTGCCTGTGGAGCTGGAGGCTCGGGCACTGGAACCTCAGGGGCTTGCGGTGGAGCCGTCTCCCGATTAGCAGCTCCTGCTGCTCTGATATCCTCCGGCAAGGGGGGTGTAACAGATCCAGACGACGGGGGCACATCCTCAAGTGCAGGGTGCACACTGGCCCTGGTAACCCTCGGGGCCTGGCTGGTCTCTCCTGCCTCAATCCTGGCCTTGCCCTTCTGGGCAGCTGTTGCCTTCTTCGGAGGCATCACTGAAACATAACAGATCGTTAGGAGAGGATCATCCTACTAATACAGTTCTATCGCACGATCTAAGAATCCAAAGAAGGGTAACATCCTAAATGCCCTGTAGCTTCCTGTTTATAGATGTGGTGCACAACACATCGATAAACAAGACTCTACTAGACACGGCCTGTAGACATTCCGAGGACTAACCGCTCTGATACCACTTTTGTCACGACCCAACCCCGTGGGACGCGACTGGTACCCTAACTGGGTACCCGTACGTACCTACCCGACCGACTTTCGAATCATACGGATTTTTTTTTTTTCGTTTCAAAACAGAAGTACAGAAATAGGCCGATACAACTACGGCACGCGCGCAAACATATATATATATCTGAACATACAGAAACATATAGATAAGCCGATAAGGCTAACATACAGACGAAACCCGAAACCCACACATCTATCTATAGGCCTCTACAGACATACAGAATCATATGGCGGGACAGGGCCCCGCCGTACCCAGAATACACACATACGGAGTACACAGAAGACAGAAAATATATACCAAAAAGATATGCTCCGAGTCAAGGGAGCTCTTCAGATAGCAGAGTCGGAAACCTACGCTGGCGGCGTATTACCTGGCGCGTCTGTACCTGCGGGCATGTAGCGCAGCCCCCGAAGAACGGGGGTCAGTACAGAAAATGTACCGAGTATGTAAAGCAGAAACGTAACAGATATAAACATAGTCCGAACTAGAGTCACAGAAATATAACGGGCAAAATCATAAATCAAACTGACGGACAGAGTTATGATCCAGACAGACATACAGAATCGTGTTACACACAAATGAACAGAATTATAGTTCGGACAGACAGACGGAATCATAATACGGACAGACGAGCAGAATCTGAATCCATACGGACATACAGAAGCAGAAGCCATACGGACATACAGAAATAGTCGTAACACAGACGGACAGACTGTAGTATGACGGACAGAATTATGCATGCGGAGTAGCACAGAATCATACAAAATCATACAGAGGCGTGTGCTTTATAAATACAGATGGCACACGTATATATTCATACAGATCCCGGCCCTGTCTGGGGGCGCGGTAACAGAACCCGGCCCTCTTAGTACGGGACGCGGTGGACAGACAGAATCATATCAGATCATATGCCATCCTGGCCGCCATCCCCATACACAGATCATACAGACATACAGATCCCGGCCCGTACGCCGAGGGACGCGGTGAACAATGCAGAGAAATATGCACGATAACAGAACCTGGCCCGGGTCGCAGTGAAGGAATGCATTGAGACAGACACGAATCGATAAATGAGAAACCACCTACCTACAGACTCAACATACAGACTCGATCAAACTGAAGGGGTGCCAAACGGCGAGCCAAAATCAGAATATCCAGATAATATGCACAGTACGCGCCTATATCCTAGTTGGGAAGGCACGACAGATTGTTATCAGAATGGGATTCTCAGATATTCAAAAATCATGTTGTATAAATTGCACCAAAATAGCCATAATATACACAAAATAATAGTTCAGAAGTTTTTAAAGAAAATCGGACCCAAAATGGAAGTATTTAAAATCGTACCGGGAGTATCGGGCCTCGTGGGCCCATCTCGGACCAACCCGAGGCTACATATGTAAATTATTGATAATTGACCTTATGAGGTCACCCATACTCATTCGGAAGTGTTCCGACTCCGTTTGGGGAAATTTTTGTGCAAAATCTCACTTTAAGGACAATTTGTAAGAAAATAGGTTCAATTGAATTGAAGGAATTGGAGCGGTTTTCCGTCTCGAATTCCAGGGAACGGAGTCGGACTTAAGGCTCGCGGCCGAGCCTACCACATCCAGAACATGCCTAGGAACGTAGAGAAGTGCTTCACATACCTTGATGGCGCCTTATGCTCGCTTGGCGTCACTCCAAATTTCGTCCAAAATCTGGAAATGGTCAAGTTTACCATTTGGTTAGTTCCATTCTTTCAATACTCTAACTTTACACATAATTGCCTACCGAAATTTCGGCAGCATTTCCTCTGTATATACGACATCCCCGAGACTTAGCTCGGCTCATTTTAGCAACACAATAACCCAGAGGAGACATCCAAACAACAACAAACATCAATAAACACTAAATCATACGCTATGGCATTATTAGCCACCTTTCGACACGACGAATCATCTTTCGTTTCAAGCTTACATTTCCAACCAAAACTTATTATTTTCATATCCATTATCCATCAAAATCATTACGACACACATCGGAGGAATCCATAACATGTTCTCATAATATTCACAAGATATTCATAAAATTCACAAACATTCAACTTTCCATCAAGTCACTACTTTTCCAATCCCTTCCTAACTTTCAACATGCAAACTCATCAACACATTTTTATATTCCAAGTTCATTGTCATAAGCATAATTTGCCTCTTAACACTTTCATTTTCACTTATACACAAATCATAACAAAGTTCAATAATTTCCTTCAACAATTTAATAACCAATCTTCCATAACAACACAATTAACATGCTAACAAGATTCAATTCACCTTCCAACACCAACACACACCACACGGCCACACCTCAAAATTCTCAACTTTCCTTAATTCATTCAACTTTAATTTCTAATACAATTCCTACCACACTACAACTAGATTTCAACATAGTTTCAAGTCACCATAGACATGCCATATACATATATGCATTTCGGCCACACACCCCAAATTCCAACACACCAAATTTCCATATTTTTCATTCATTCACACATACGACAACATACATACATCATTTTTAACACAACAAAAGCATGAAATCCTTACCTTTCTTCAAGTTCTACACTTGGAAGATGAAGTTGTTTTCTTGCCACAATCTTTATATCAACTTGTAGAGAATCTTGTGCTTAGCAATAATCTCTCAAGAGATGAACTTTTTAAACCAAAGGATTGGCTCCAAAAATTTTTCTTTCTTTTCCTTTTTTTTTTTTTTCTCCAAACCCGAAATGCTCCTCTCTTTTGTTCTTGATTTCTTTTGATTTTTCTTGAAGGTTCTCACAATCTTATCCTACTTATATAATATTATATACATAATAAAAAATATTTTATGGGTTTGGACCCCTTTGTGGCCGGTTGGGCCTCCCATATTGGGCCTTATTCTATGAATTTTTGGAGCCCAAAATGGTTGGTCACATATTATAATTCATGGGCAAATTTCCAAAATTCCAATTTTGCCCTTGGCCTCCTTTCGAAATTCCACACCAAGGTATTCATAACTTACACATTCATACCAAGTAAGGCCCAATTGTGGCCTTATTCATCACAAGTCAATTTATCTTGAATTTTCCGAATGAACAAAAATGTCGGATGTAACATAATCGAATGCATAAACGTTGATATTAGTTGGAATATTGTGAATGTTGTCGGATTATGTAAAAAGAGCGTTTAATGTTAGAATGTATTCTTGAATTGATTATTGATGCCATAGCTTGGTTGTTGGTTGGGTTGTTGTTGAATTGGGCCGAGCCATATTCTCGGGGTTGGTACATTTACAGGGGAGATGCTGCCGAAATTTCGGCAGAATATAAATGAATGTATTGAAAGGGTGAGGCAAGTACTTGACGAAGGAACTAATGAATGGATGAACTCTCTTGCATGTAGGCAAACAAATTGGATGCACAAGCGTAACTAGTTGGTCGCGGCACAGGTATGTAAGGCTTACCCTTTCTTTCTTTGGCATGTCCTAGAGCCAAGTAAGGTATAATGTGATATGCTGCCTTGGGGTAACTCTGTTCTGTGATGCTGAGTCTGATTATGATTCTAATTCACTTCTTGACCTGAGTTTGTGATCCTAGTTCATCCCTTGATATAAGTATTTTGGTACAAGTATTCTGATATACGTATTTTGATATAAGTATTCTGATATAAGTATTTTGATAGAAGTGTCTTGATATAAGCATTTTGATATCAGTCTTCTGATATAAGTGTGTCGATATGAGTATTTTGATATGAGTATTTTGATGTAAGTATGCTGATATAAGTATTCCGATATAAGTATCCTGATATGAGAATTCCGAAATCAGTATCCTGATAAGAGCATTCTGATATGTTTATCCTGGTTCGAGAACTTCTGTAAGATTTAATGTCCCTAACTTCCGTATACGATCTCGGATTGCTCTGAAATGTTCGAAGAGGTTTCTGTATTAAGACGTCTAAATTTTTCTTATACGTAAGTATGGTTCCAAAATCTCTATTTGATCTGATTCGTAAGGACATCTGAAGGTGTCTGATATGACTATGACTCTGATTCCCCGAAAAAGGCTTCTGAAACGCTTATACAGCGTTCTGTACTTCGAACGCACGTAACTTTCTCATACTACGTCGGATTGACCTGAAATCTGTTTCGAGCCCCCAGGTATCGGTAAGTATATTGGTTTGTCGAGTCTTGATTCCGATGCATGTGGTTTCTCACGACTCTGCTCGTGCATGACTCAATGTATCTTTCACTGCGTCCCGGGCCAGCATCTGTTATTATGCGCATTCCTTTGCATTGTTCACCGCGTCCCTCATAGGCGGGCCGGGCTCTGTTATATGGTATGATGATATGATGATATGGGGTGGTGGCCAGGATGGCATATGATCTGTCTGTTCACCGCGTCCCGTACTAGAGGGCCGGGCTCTGTTACCGCACCCCTCACTGGAGGGTCGGGTTCTGATATATGCATATATGATACATGAATTTGATATATGATGATTCTGTTTACCGCGTCCCTTATCACAGGGCCGGGTTCTGTTATACGCATATGTGACATACGATTCTGAGTATTCTGTATGTTCTGACATCATCTGAGTATTCTGTATGTTCTGCATTCCGTCCGATATATGACATCATCTGTACGTTCTGTATTCCGTCCGATATATGACATCATCTGAGTAATCTGTACGTTCTGTATTCCGTTCGATATATGATATTATCTGAGTAATCTGTACGTTCTATATTCCGTCCGATATATGACATTATCTGAGTAATCTGTACGTTCTGTATACCGTCCGATATATGACATCATCTGAGTATTCAGTACGTTCTGTACTCCGTCTGACGTATGACCTTATTTCTGCGTTCTGTACGTCCCATACTCCTTCTGACATCTGGTATCGGTATATGCGATCTGTGTCTGGAAAGTAAGTATGTCGGCATTCTGTATGCTCTGTATGATTTTGTTACGCTCTGTATGATTGGTACGGTCTGTATGATCTGTATTGGTCGGTACGGTCTGTGTCGGTCTGTATGGTCGGTATTGATCTGTATGATCTGTGTCTGAGAAGTAAGTAATTTGGCAATCTGGATAATATGCTCACCCTTGGTACTGTTTGTTTCGATTATGGTTCTGCTTTCTGTATTCTATGTCTTACATACTCAGTACATATTCCGTACTGACCCCCGGTTCTTTGGGGGCTGCGTTTCATGCCGCGCAGGTACTCCCGGACGAGATAAGGACACTATAAAAGATATTTCAGCAGTGGTGGCGAACTCCAATTGCTCCTGGAGGACTGCCGAGTCAGGGGTTGGTATGCGTGTTATGGTTTCTGTATGATGTTAGAGACTTTGCAGATAGCGTCGTGGGTATGGTGTGTCAGTCTGTAAGCGGCTCCATCAGCCGATATGTTGGTCTGTGTTGTGTATTGAATTGTGTATGACTACAGATTTGTTCGCTTGGAGGATTCGAGAAGGAATATTTCTGAAAAGAATATTTGTGAAAAAAAAAATTGCTATGTATTTTATCTGATTTGATTTAAAAGTTTGGCGTAACTTTATGTGCAGCAAAAGTCTGAGGGTTCGCTCGGCCCTAAGTAAGGGTCGGGTGCCCAGCACACCCTAGTAAGGTCGGGGTGTGACAAAGTGGTATCAGAGGAGGTCGGTCTAAGGGTTGTCTGTAAAGTCGTGCCTGGTAGAGTCTTGTTTATGGGTGTGTAGCGCGCCACACTTATAAACAGGAGGCTACGAGGTATCTAGGAATTGTTGACCTTCTTTGTGCCATAGATCGTGCGATAGAGCCCCGATATAGGGAAACGAGACCCCAAATGTAAGCCTTACATACGTTGGGAAAAAGGTGAATAATGATATGGAGGGCCACGGAGGTAAGTTTTGACATGTTCGTTCTGCTATCATAAACCGGAAGCCCTGTACGACAGTGATTTGGTATGATATGATATGATCCCATACGAAATGACACGACGCGATATGATACGATATGATATGATGCGATACGATATGATATGATATAACAAGACATGATATGACATAATATGACATGATATGGTCTAATATGAGGTAATATGATATGATACGATGTGAAACGATATATAAAGGCCCTGGCCGGCTGGAACATGTTATATATATGTACGATCCGTGAGATGTTGTTGATATTTGTAGTGTGTGAGTGAATTCTGAATAGTAAGGGTTGGAAAAGGGTAAAATGGTAATTGCAAGGATAGAACGGGTTACAGAAATGTCTCGGAATCTGTGAGACCTTGATCTGCTCGGATCAGGTAATAAAGGTTATAAGGGAAAGTGGACGCGATTATATCGGCCCTAAGGCACAGAAATCCATCAAAGTTTTGAGGTTAAGCGTGCTCAGGCGGGGGCAATTTCATGATGGGTGACCCCCTGGGAAGTTTTCTACAAATTTTGTAAAATTCAGATGTGAGCAGCCGGTCAGGAGCTGGAGTAATCCAAGAGAGATTTATGGTTCTGCTTTCTGTATTCTATGTCTTACATACTCAGTACATATTCCGTACTGACCCCCGGTTCTTTGGGGGGCTGCCTTTCATGCCGCGCAGGTACTCCCAGACGAGATAAGGACACTATAAAAGATATTTCAGCAGTGGTGGCGAACTCCAATTGCTCCTGGAGGACTGCCGAGTCAGGGTTTGGTATGCGTGTTATGGTTTCTGTATGATGTTAGAGACTTTGCAGACAGCGTCGTGGGTATGGTGTGTCAGTTTGTAAGCGGCTCCATCAGCCGATATGTTGGTCTGTGTTGTGTATTGAATTGTGTATGACTACAGATTTGTTCGCTTGGAAGATTCGAGAAGGAATATTTCTGAAAAGAATATTTGTGAAAAAAAATAAAAATTTGCTATGTATTTTATCTGATTTGATTTAAAAGTTTGGCGTAACTTTATGTGCAGCAAAAGTCTGAGGGTTCGCTCGGCCTTATGTAAGGGTCGGGTGCCCATCACACCCTAGTAAGGTCGGGGTGTGACAGGACAGTCCGTAAATCATTCAAAACAGTCCCATCTCACGGCCAAACAACACACACAACATTACCATTCTCATTTAGCAATTTTCCAACTTTAACTTACAACGACAACAACACGTTTAACAACATTACCTTTACGATTCTTGGAACCTTTTTAGCATCATTTTCATTCTTACAACAGCCCACAAACCATTTCAATTTCAACTTGAATCATTAAACTTCACTTTCACTATACGTTCATAACAACATTCAACATTCAGAACGCACAAATTTACTCCAATCATCAAAACAGTCCACGGTTTGGACTGTTTTCCCCCTTCAACATGATTCGTTTCTTTAACACCTCAATTCACATATTCAATATGCATACAATACACCATAATGTCCATAACAACAACAATCAAAATATGACACAAAACAGTCCATAAATTCCCCTAAAACAGTCCCCCTACACGGCTTCAACACAACTATAACATCTTCATGATTTTCATCCATTTATCCATACTACAACACATTCAATCCATTTCCAATCCATGTACAAGAAGATTAAGCATGATTCCATTTAACTCTACAACACACGACTCATTTCAAATTCAAGAAAAACAGTCCAATACCAACGTGCAACATCATAAACAAACTTCTACAATCTTTGTTCATTCACATATGTTGACACACATTCAATCCATCAACAATACATGCAAAATGAGACCAACCATGACTTCACCAAGCTCACGGCTCACCCCCAACTTCAACCACAACAACAATCCAACAACAGCATGCACGAATTGTACATCAAATTATCATACAACACAAGAAAAATGATCATTCTTACCTTACAATTTGTTCTTCAACCTTGGCCGAATCTTCAACCTTATTGACATGCTACACCTCCTTGTTTGTTTCCAACAACTACTACACGTTCTTATGCACTTGGTAAGGAGTTGAATTGATGGATAAAACTGAAATTTGGGATCAACATCACCTCACCATTCTCGGCTAGCTCTAGCCGAGAGCTTCTCTTTCTAACTCTAAGTTTCTTAACTTTGCAAATGTTGAAATGATGTAGTGAGTTGATGAATAATCAGAATTTTACTATATATATTCACTACAAGACTTGGACATGTGTCCCACTCAAAGTTTTGGGTCAAAAACCATTGACCATTCCACTATAATACACGACCAAACATGGCTTATAATAATGGGCTGATTTTTGTTGCCAATCCCACTTAATAATCTAACCATTGTTAATTTAATCCCAATTTTCCATCAATGCTTCTATACCAAACGAAATTTGTAGGTAAATTGTGACTTGAAACGAAATCGGAAGTTAAAGTCTCTACTTCGTACCTTAAAATAGTCTTGTCTTTAACTTGTCGCGTTTAGTTTAAAACGTCCCAATGTATGAAAATATGGGATATAACAATAAGGACGGGCCAGGGCCCCGCCATGCCCTTATATACACAAAATAATAGTACCCACAGCTGCAGTTTCGGATCAAATGAAGCTCCTCTAAGCAATCTCTGGATAAGCAGCCTAAGGATCAAATCTATCTCTCTGTCCACCTGCGGGCATGACGCAGCGTCCACAAACAAAAGGACGTTAGTACGAATAATGTACTGAGTGTGTTAAGCATAATCAATAACATAATAGAAGCATGAGAAATAACATAAGATGGAAAATTCATGGGAGGATAGAGCCATTTATACCTCTAGCGACGTTCATCGTATTTACTTACCCTTTTTCTAATGGGAACCTTCCATTTCATACATTTATACATATAGTAGTATCATACATGACCATAGAGGTTCGGTGTCTTACGTACCCGAAGTGATGCAATCCAAATTACCATGGTGACGACTACAGTGTTCAAGCCGAGGAGACCCAAATTGAAGTCCGAAAGGATGTGGATTGAAGCCCAAGATCTGAAAGAACAAGTCTAGCAGCCCAAATAAGGACTTCTAGAAGCTCTAGTGTGAACATGACGGGCTGGACTAATGTGAACGAAGGAAGCTTCCCTTTTTATGTTTTCTAGGCTTATTAAAGGCTATTTTAACTTTCAATATGTGTAGTGGCTTTCTAGGCTTCTAGGAGTATGCATTTTGTAGTCTTCTATACATCTAGAAGACTACACTTCTATTTATTTCTTTTAACTAGTATATTTTAAGAACCTTATTTAAAGGTGCTTGTAATTGATTTGGAGGAAACCTATCCTTGAATATTGAATATTATTAAAACCCTTTAGTCTTGAATGACTAGTGTTAATTTGGTGGACTCCAAATTGTACAACCCCCGTTTGATCTAACAGTTTGCCAGAGATGGCTATTCTCTTGAGGATTGTTCGAATAGGATAGGTGCCTTTTGATCCTTTTAGGAGGTAACTAGGACTAGTTCTTCTAGTTATTGTCCAATTGTTATTCAAATTGTGTCTTCTTTCTATCTTTGTTATTTTTCTTGCATCATTTGGTATCAGAGCCTAGTATAGATTTGTTCTAACAAATCTAGTCTTGGGTTTGGTATTCACAAAAAAAAAAAAAAAAATCTGGAAAAAAATAATCCAAAATGGTTTGAATTCCTTGTTTTGTTGTTGATTCTAGTGTTAGATTCGAGTTCCTTAGAGTTCTTAGGTTCTAAATCTGAAGTCTTGAGTCAATTGAAGTTAGATTTTCAATTTCCACCATTGTTAGACCTTGAAACTTGAAGACTCAAAGTGGGTCTTATAGAAGACGTTGAAATTGAGGGTTGAAAATTGTTGGGTTGATTTCTCCTAGTTAAGAAGGGAAAGAATCCAAAAATTGGAAAGATTTGGAGTATTTCGGTGTTCTTGATCTTTTTGGTGAATCTGATTTTTGGTGTTTGAATACTTGTGTTCTTGAGTGTTCATAAATATTTTGTGAATGTTCATGTGTGTTCTTGATAATTTCAAATTTACTAACTTTGTTTGATCTAATTTTGGTGATAAGTTAAGCTTTCAAGGTGTTAGGGAGTGTGAAAGCTTTTGGGAAGTCCAAGGGACTAGTCAAGAGTTAATTCCCAAGGAGTTGGTGCATTGAACCCATCCAAAACGTGGAGAAGGGGGCTGCACTCATTAGGAGAAGTAAAAAAATCAGTTTGGGTGTGTGAAAGGGAGTAGAGGCAAACAAATAGTCAAACCATTAATTGACACAAGTTCCCAAGTCAATTCTTGGGAAGACTAACAGTCACCTTGACAAAAGAGTGTCCAAGTTCCTAATCACCTCTTGGGAAAATGAGAAGTCAAGTTTACAAGTCCTTAGTCATCTTTTGGGAAGACGAGAAGCTACATTGAAACTTGTAGTAATTAAATTCCAAGACAAGTTGGTCAAAGGATATTAATTAGCAAGACTTAAGGGGCTACCTTGCACATTTTAAAGGGGGGTTGGGAAGCTTCTTAATCCTTTCTTTGTGACATAACTGCTAGCTAGTATCCATTGAGTAATTACCTACTCAAAGTTTACTAGTTCTTGAGCTATAACTTTTTTCGTGCTAATGCTTTCAAGCTTTTCTCGTTTTTAACTCGTCGTGAATTGTTTGACTCAAGTGCACCACAATTAAAAGAGTCGTCCGACTATAGAGTCCATAATCCCACTCTAATCCTGAAGAGGTAGCATCTTTTGTATAATTTGGGAGATTGAATAGGAGTTGGTCGATTCCGAGGAAGCCAGGTACTACAAGACGGAGTGAACTAAACCTATGTATCATTGAGTGAACCGAGGGCCACCCAAATAAAGTAAGGGAGTGAGTAAGGTGATTTTTAACTCATAACGTTTCTTTGAGATTTGTTATGCAGGTATGATGGACCAAGGTGCAATGAGGACTAAACCCGTTCAATCGGAAGTAAGAACTAGATGGCTTACACAAAGGAGAGGACCACTATTTCCAAGAAAAGGAGAGAGATTGCCTAAGCCAAGGTTTCAAAAATTGAAGGTGAATGTTTGTGGGTATAATGGCTTTGATCTAGAGCTTGATGATTTGTGTGACTCCACATTCATCTCTCCTTATGCGGCTGATGGGTTGAATTTGACATGGGTTAAAAAGAGATATCCATATGACTATAATGGGTATCAAGTTGAGTGGATGGTCAAGGTGGTAATATCTCATGGAGATTATGTTGAAACGGTCCGATGTGATGTGTTTCCCCTAAAAATATGTCACTTATGCTTTCGACAGCCCTGGTTTCAAAAACACGATGTTCCAAATGTACGAGATTGGATAAGGTATGTCATAGATGAGGAAGGATGGCCTCTCTTTCCATTCACACTTCCGAAAGAAAATCCCAATAGTGCATATGCCTCTTCTATGCCTATAGGGGAGTGTAATGCCATGCAAAATGGGAAGTCCGGGTTGACTGGAATGAGTAGGCTGCCACAAAAGAAACAAGAGAATGGAATTGAAAAGAACATGAGAGAAAAGAAAAATAACGAGGGAGATGAAGTTCTTCACTCTGACACTCACAATCTTTCTTTTTCCTCTAGTTGCTTGAATTCTTTTGTAGGTACCGGTGAAAACAAGCTAGAAAGTGAGCCTCCGACAATGAAAACTCATGAAGAGGATGCAATGACTTCGGAAGAGCTGATTTGCCGAAAAGAGGAACTTGAAGGTAAAGAGAACCATTCTTGTGAGCTTGAAGGTAAGTTGACTAAATTCACTACTCTAGATGCTAATGTTGAGCATGCTGATTGTGTGAGTATGAGTAAGGAATTATCTTGTGTGGGCTTAAAATCTTCTTTGTCTTGTGATGATAAGTTGAATGAATCTTGTGGAGATACACTAGTTGTTCTTGGTTGTGATCCTGAAACTGAAACTACTTGTGCGTTTAATGTGATGAAAACTAGTGTTGACACTTATGATGAGAGTCTTAATGCAAAAGACACAACTTCTGTGGGTGAAATGAGTGAAAACAAGTTGATTGATTTTAGCGTCTTGTCTTTAGAAAGCAATCTTGAACCTTGTGTGTGTATGTGAGCAATATTCCATTATTAGTTGATGATTATTCTGGATATGATGGAATTGTTGGCCATAAATGTGATTGTTTGGAATTAGGCACACCACCCATGTTTGATAAGGAAGAAAGCAATTCGTCTTTAAGTCTTTATGATGTTGAATCTGCGCATGATAATGAAATTGACTTGAATGATGAGTTTGAACATGTGAACTTGGATGAGACCTTTCTTGTGAAACTATTTTTACTTGGAGATGCTTGTTTGTTTAATGGTGAGTTTGAGTTTCTTAATACTCTTTCTTGTGATGGAATTAACTCCTTGTTGGATAGTTAACTTGATAGAGGACATTGTCTTGGAAAGGAAAGTGTGGAAAGTTGCTTAAGTAATAAATCTTCTTTGTGTGGTCCAAATCGTGATCTTGTGCTTAATAGTATTCATGATTGTGAAAGTGAACTTACTGATGGTGAAGTGACCTTAAGTAGCACTTTTCTTTACTATTTGTTTACATATGATGAGGGTCATGATTTTTTTAGGATCTTTTGTGATGTGGAGGACTTAAAGTGTGACTTTGAGTGTGCTAGACGTGTAGGAAGTGATCTTGAAGAGGATTGGGAAAGTAGTGCAGAATTCTTTAATAGTGAAGAAGAATGTGAGGATGAGTTCTCACTAGGAGCAGAATTTGAGTTGAAATCTCTAGGTGTGATTCTTGAAGCGGAAAAGGAAAGTAGAATGGTGGATGCTAGTTCTAGTGTCTATTACTTTACTTATTGTGATCCTTACATGGATAACTCACTTGAGATAGGCTATACCAAATTCCTTAGCTTGAAATGTGGAAGTTATGCATTTGAACCTTGGGATTGTAGTCATGAATCTTAGAGGTAAAATTCTTCCTTTTGATAAGTTTGATTGCTTATTTGATTTTTGTGTGAGTTCTTGTCAAAGGAAAAGACGAGAGAAGTATGAGAAATCTGGTCATTACACATGGTTTGATCCCTTTGATGTTTCTAAGATTAATGATGGCACATATTCTTACCTCATGATTCATGCTTCTCTAGAGTACTCTTGTAGTAATTGGATACATCATTGTCACTCTTGTTTGTTGTTACTATTCGAGTTACTAGTTGATATGCTTGAGACATATGCTAACCTTGATGTGTTGACCATTTTTGTTTTTGACCCTGGAATTGATCATAAGGTTTATAACTTGTTGGAATTGATGACTTTGGGGTGGGCTGGTACATTACTTCGATATTGGGAGTTGAGTTATTCTACTTGTTTTGTACTTAGCCTTGGAGCGAATTTAGTGTATTTTAAGGTGAATCAGGTGGAAAGAAATTGGAAAGATCCTCCCTGGACATCATTGTGGTATGCAACCACGACTTGCAAACTCCATGAAGATGGTAGGTTTTCTTGGCTCATGCTTCTTCTTGGGCTTTCCAAATCCATGACGGTAATTTTTATTATCTTTGGGCAGTTTTGTAGCACTCTTGTTTTATATCATGATTATTCACTCATGTTGCTACTGAACTCTTACCCGATTGAGACTTGGAAGCTACACATAGTCATTCTCGTCCATGTTTTGCAGGGATCGAATTTGAGGGCAAATCCTTTTCAAGAGGGGGAGAATGATGTAATCCGTATAGCCATGATGATGATCTAACTGTGCCATAATGATGTGGTTGAGGTTGATGCTGCGGTTGCTGCGGTCGAGGTTGATATTAATGTTGTAATTTTGAGGACGAAATTCTTCCAAGAAAGGGAGGATGATGCAATCCAAATTACCATGGTGACGACTAAAGTGTTCAAGCCGAGGAGACCCAAATTGAAGTCCGAAAGGATGTGGATTGAAGCCCAAGATCTGAAAGAACAAGTCTAGCAGCCCAAATTAGGACTTCTAGAAGCTCTAGTGTGAACATGAGGGGCTGGACTAATGTGAACGAAGGAAGCTTCCCTTTTTATGTTTTCTAGGCTTATTAAAGGCTATTTTGACTTTCAATATGTGTAGTGGCTTTCTAGGCTTCTAGGAGTATGCATTTTGTAGTCTTCTATGCACCTAGAAGACTACACTTCTATTTATTTCTTTTGACTAGTATATTTTAAGAACCTTATTTAAAGGTGCTTGTAATTGATTTGGAGGAAACCTATCCTTGAATATTGAACATTATTAAAACCCTTTAGTCTTGAATGACTAGTGTTAATTTGGTGGACTCCAAATTGTACAACCCCCGTTTGATCTAACAGTTTGCTAGAGATGGCTATTCTATTGAGGATTGTTCGAATAGGATAGGTGCCTTTTGATCCTTTTGGGAGGTAACTAGGACTAGTTCTTCTAGTTATTGTCCAATTGTTATTCAAATTGTGTCTTCTTTCTATCTTTGTTATTTTTCTTGCATTCCATTTCATACATTTATACATATAGTAGTATCATACCTGACCATAGAGGTTCGGTGTCTTACGTACCCGAAGTAATAAGGTTTGGTGTCTTGCATACCCAACCATAATAAGGTTCGGTGTTATACGTACTTGGCCCTACTAAGGCTCAGTGTTATCCATACCCAGCTGCAGTGGTGTGCGCACGATAGATATCATACTCGATCATATAAGCTCGATGTTCTTAATAGTCATACTTAGATATATACATGCATATACATAGGAGTACATAAGTATCATCAACATCATCATTGTCATCGTCATTTTCATTATAGCTTTCCTTAGAAGATCAACTATCATAGAATGGGACTAATAGTGTCATGGGAATATCAAGAACTGTGAGCTTTAATGATTCTAGGAAATGAAGTCATCATAGAAGACGTTAGGGAATTCATGTGAGGGTATACGACAAATGGGAACATGCGTTAAGAAGAAGGGTTAGCCTTACAAACCTCTTTGTCTTCTCAACTATCTAACGTTCACCGCCAAGGCTTGAGAAATCTACATTTAAAAGGATTCATGCCAAGGTTAAGTTCTAAGGACACTCTTAAATTCAAACTAGAATAACTCATGAGCTAACAAAAATTTAGCAGCATTTCCCTTATTTCATCGACCTCCACCATACCACAAAACAACTTCCAAACAACTATAATAACATCCACAATATCATACTCAAGTAGTCAATATCAATTAAGTCTCAAAGTTCATTCTCATATTCAACTTACATCAACAACTTCACATCCACCCTTTGCACAATTTTATACAACACTTCTTTGTCCTCATTTAACACCCTTCATAGCAAGATTATATCCATAGCATACTAAGAATCATGACTCAAGTTAGTTTACTACTCACAAATGTCACGACCCAGCCCCGTGGGCCGCGACTGGCACCCTACCTGGGTACCCAGACCAAATCGCATATTCATTTCCGAATCCAAACTTATTTCAAAATTTTCAAGAAGTTATATCACACATAATTTATATCGAAAATATGTCTTAAGCGGTCATATCAAATCAAACTCAAACAAAGCGGCGGAATAGGCCTCGCCGGTCAAAATACAAATATATATAGAAGGGCCATTTGGGGCCATCATATCAAACAGACCGCTTTAAGACCCGAAAGCAAAATCAGACAACATACACATAGGACCCTCGCCCCACATATATGACTACAGGCCTCTACGAACTCAAAACAAAGACATGTGGCGAGACAGGGCCCCGCCGTACCCAAATAGTCAGATATACCAAACATATACAAAGCAAAAGAGTCTGTACCAAAAGTGGACTCCGGATCGGATAAGAGTACTCCGGAATAGCAAGAAGTGGAGCCTACTGCGGAGGATCACCGATATCTGCACCTGCGGGCATAAAACGCAGCCCCCGGAGAGAGGGGGTCAGTACGAAATATGTACTGAGTATGTAAAGCACGGAGTACAGAATTATAGAGCAAAACCGAAAGCAAATCAAATGTCAAAGTGGGGTACAAACTGGTATGTCAGAATCTGTATCGAAATCATATACATGTATTGTATGCAAACAAAATCATGCAAACGCTTAAGAACGTGGTCGCCACTCCGACGCTGGCGCCACACACAGCATAACACCAGAAGGTTTCAAATCTCCGTACATCCCCGAACATAATCATAATCATCGGTGAGCGTATCGCATCACGAGCCATATCACAGCATAACTCTAAACGGAACCCGGCCCTATGGCGAAGCCTCGGGAACCGTAACACAGCATACGGCCGAATTGTCATAAGGCGCACGAATCAAAACCGGCCCGGGAACCGGTGAACGAAGTCATAATAAGGCACGAGCGGAGTCGTGAGCAAACAAATGCAAATCGTATTTCAAAATAGTGTTTCAAAACAAAGTAAACTCATAAATCATATCCTATTACAAAATAGTCGAATACTTAGTCGACATGAGGTTTCATTTTGCAAAACGATTCCAAGATGGTCCATATAGTTCAAAACCTGGATTAGTGCATCGAATAGTCCAAACATACCCCGTGGAAGGATGTTCCAAAGATCAGAAGTGGTACGTTCAACTCTATTCTCAAAGATGGCCCGAAGGGCAAATCGGGCATTTTGGGGTAGCGGACCCACCTCGAGTCGAAGTGAGGTGGCGAACATATTCTTTTTCGAGCAGTAATATGCCAAGGGTCATACATAATCATTTCTAGGTTACCCGACCACATTTCGATAGGTTTCGGACGAATAATGGCATTCTAGCCAAAAGGGAGCCTTTAGGCTTCAATCGAATTGAATGAATAGTAACTTTCCTGTGGATCGGGTTTCGAGGAGCAGAAATGCTCCGGAAGGTCTCATATTCAACTAACACACTAAGATATGCCAAATAAAGAATTGGGAAGCTTTACATACCTCACAGACGTCGTAAGCCCTTCCAAAAGTCCAGTCCCGTTTCGTCAAAAATCTGCAAATGGTCGAAGTTACCAATTGAGATTCTTAGGCTTAAAGAAATGCCTTTAACTCCAATTTTTGCCTACCGAAATTTCGGCAGCACTTCCCCTATAAGTCTAACATCCCCGAGACTTAGCTCGGCTCAAAATACAACAACAACAACAGCCCACACATCAACAAACAACACAAACAACAATCAAGCCATTCTAGCTTCAAAATTCCACTTTGTTATCTAAGTTGGCAACTTCCATTCAAACTTTCAAAATTCCAATTCTATATCTACCTATTTGTATTCATTCCCACATTCAAACTTATACAACCACATTCTCATTACAATTCAAACCATACACGAAATTGCACCACAATCAATTAATTTCCATAGTTCTTCAAAATATCAAAATTTCACGACGAACATTCTAACTAACGTCGTTTCATTCCGAATTCATCCACATCATTAAAAAGCCATATCTAAAGTCTCTAGTACCCAAAATATACATTGATATACATAAAGATACCAAGGATATACACTTTCCGATAATATCCGAATTCGTTTTCCACCGCCAATTTAATTCAACAATCAATCATTTACGATATAAGGATCACAACAACACATTATACCAACTTAACCAAGATCAATTCACACCAATTTTTTTCTCTCTATGGCTCACGGCCAAACACACTACAAATACACACCCACGACTTTCTATTTACGTTAAAATTACGGGATCTCCATCTACTTCCAATGCTTAACACATTCACATCAATTCTATAACATAAAAGGGTAAGAATTCTCACCTTTTCTTGAAAACCCGACTTGTCGAAAACGTCGTCCTCGTGCCAAGATAATTATACCACGTCGGAGAGCGTCTTGAGTACTTCACAAATATGAGAAGAACAAGATTTTTGGATCACAAAGAAGCTTGGAATTTTTTTTTTCTTTTCCTTTTTGGTTCGGCCGAATGCCTCTTTCTAGAGGTGTTCTTGATTTTTATTTTTTTGTTTTATTTAGTGATAATTTCTAAGTATGATCTTAGTATATATCCACTTATGGGGTCATGTGCATAGCACATGCCCCTTTTAAAATGGATTTGGGCCACACTATGGCCGGCCCCCATTTGATCTTGGGCCTTATTTTTGCATTGCATTTTTCTTGGCCCAATTCGAGAAAAGTCCCGTTTTGTAATTCCCGAAACTAATTCCCGAAATTCCAAATTTATCCTCGGCCTTCCCCGAGGTCTTAGCATCAAAGATTTCACAACCAACATAGTCATATTCACAAAATTTAAATTAGGTCCTTCTAACACCCGAGTCATAGTTATTTCTCGATTTCCAATCGTACGAGAACACGGGGCCTAACATTCTCCCCCCCTTAAGAACATTCGTCCCCGAATGTTAAACAAATCTTATGAAGGCTCACAAGCATAACGGGGAAAAAAACCATTTTTTTTTTTTATATAAATAGCACACATGGTCCATCCGTTCATTGGTACAACAAATACAGAAGTCTAGATTACAGGAGGCGTAGGGAATAAATGGGGGAATCTCTTCTTCATCTCATCCTCCGCCTCCCAAGTCATCTCTTCCCGGTTGTTATTGCGCCACAGAACCTTGACAGAAGGCACTTCCTTAGTGCGCAATCTCCTCACCTGACGATCCAGAATAGATATCGGCTGCTCGTCATAAGATAGCTGCTCCGTCACCTGAAGATCATCTACTGGGAATATCCTGGAAGGGTCACCAATACATTTCCGCAGCATAGATACATGAAACACCGGGTGCACGGACTCCAAATCGGATGGCAAGTCTAGCTCGTAGGCGACTGCGCCTATCCTCCGAACAATCTGGTATGGCCCGATGTACCGCGGACTCAGCTTACCCTTCCTGCCAAATCTCATAACGCCCTTCATAGGCGACACCTTCAGGAATACCCAGTCACCAGTCTGAAACTCTAACGGTCGACGTCGCCTATCAGCATACGCTTTCTGTCGACTCTGAGCAGCTAACAGTCGCTCCCGAATGAGCTTCACCTTATCTACAGCCTCCTGGATCACATCAGGCCCAATCAGCTTAGTCTCGCCCACGTCAAACCAGCCGATCGGAGATCTGCATCTCCTGCCATAAAGGGCCTCATACGGGGCCATCTGGATGCTGGAGTGATAACTGTTATTGTAGGCAAACTCTATAAGCGGCAAATGATCATCCCAGCTGCCCCTGAAATCAATAACGCAAGCCCGTAACATATCCTCGAGCGTCTGAATAGTGCGCTCGGCCTGCCCGTCGGTCTGAGGATGGAAAGCTGTACTGAGGTTCACCTGAGTCCCTAATCCCTCCTGAAATGACCTCCAGAAATTAGCTGTAAACTGAGCACCTCGGTCAGTAATAATAGATACAGGGACCCCGTGAAGTCTGACTATCTCTCTGATATATAATCTGGCATAGTCCTCAGCCGAATATGTAGTCCGGACCGGAAGGAAATGGGCTGATTTCGTCAGCCTGTCCACAATAACCCAGATAGAGTCGTACCTGCGTAGAGTACGCGGCAACCCAACAACGAAGTCCATATTAATCATCTCCCATTTCCAGGCTGGAATCTCCATCTCCTGTAACAAGCCACCGGGCTTCTGGTGCTCGATCTTGACTTGCTGGCAGTTCGGGCACTGACTAATAAACTCAGCAATGTCTTTCTTCATGCCGTCCCACCAATACAAACACCTGAGGTCCCGGTACATCTTAGTGGAACCAGGATGGACGGAATACCGGGCACAATGTGCCTCGCCCATAATCTGCCGCCGTAAGCCCGCAACATCCGGTACACAGAACCTGCCGTCGTACAATAATACTCCTTCAGGCGAGATTTCGAACTGAGTCGTTGCTTTATTAAGGGCCACATCCCTGTACTGAATCAAAGTAGGATCCTCAAACTGGCGCTGCTTTACCTCCTGAATAATAGATGACTCAGCAACCGGGCGAACAGAAATCCCAGAATCTCCAGAATCGGCCAAACGAACTCCGAGGCTAGCCAGCTGATGAATATCACGAACCAAATCTCTCTTATCAGATGGAACGTCAGCCAGACTGCCTATGGACTTGCGGCTAAGCGCATCAGCTACCACGTTGGCTTTCCCTGGATGGTACAGAATATCAACATCGTAATCCTTTAGTAGCTCAAGCCATCTCCGCTGCCGCAAATTTAGCTCCTTCTGCTTAAAAATATACTGAAGGCTCTTATGATCCGTATAGATATCCACATGGACCCCATATAAATAATGCCGCCAAATCTTCAAAGTATGAATCACCGCGGCCAACTCAAGATCATGAGTGGGATAGTTCTTCTCGTGCGGTCTGAGCTGCCGGGAAGCATAGGCTATAACTCGACCGTGCTGCATCAATACACATCCTATCCCAATACCAGAGGCGTCACAATATACGACATACCCATCAGACCCCTCTGGAAGAGCCAGAACTGGCGCTGTAATCAATCTCTCCTTCAGCGTCTGAAAGCTGCGCTCGCAGGCATCTGACCACTGGAATTTTGCTGCTTTCTGGGTAAGCCTCGTCAGTGGTGCTGCAATGGAAGAGAAGTCCTCCACAAACCTGCGATAATACCCAGCCAATCCAAGAAAACTACGCACCTCTGTCGGTGTAGTAGGCCTGGGCCAATTCTGCACAGCCTCAATCTTCTGCGTGTCAACCCGAATACCATCTGCGCCGACAATATGGCCCAAGAATGCCACAGAAGTCAACCAGAACTCACACTTAGAGAATTTAGCATATAACTTCTGCTGACGGAGGATGCCAAGTACCGTCCTCAAATGATCTGAATGCTCCTCGACTGATCGCGAGTAAATCAGGATATCATCAATAAACACAATAACAAACATATCCAGGAAAGGCCGAAATACCCGGTTCATCAAATCCATAAATACTGCTGGAGCATTAGTCAGCCCGAAAGACATAACTTTGAACTCATAATGCCCGTACCGAGTCCTGAAAGCAGTCTTCGGGATATCTGACTCCTGTACTCGCACCTGATGATAACCAGAACGCAGATCTATCTTTGAAAAGTGTCTAGCACCCTGCAGCTGGTCAAACAAGTCATCAATCCGGGGGAGGGGATATTTATTCTTAACAGTCACCTTATTCAGCTGCCGGTAGTCGATACACATCCGCAATGACCCGTCTTTCTTTCTGACAAACAGCACCGGCGCTCCCCAGGGTGAGGTGCTGGGTCTAATAAAGCCCTTATCCAGCAAATCTTTCAGCTGCTCCTTCAACTCCTTCAACTCAGCTGGTGCCATTCTGTACGGAGGAATAGATATAGGCTGCGTATCCGGCATCAACTCAATAGAAAAATCAATCTCCCGCTCAGGCGGAAGGCCAGGAAGCTCGTCAGGAAAAACATCTGGAAACTCGCTGACGACCGGAACAGACTGAAGGGTAGGTACCTCCGCGGCAGTATCGTGCACACGAACCAAATGATAAATATAACCCTTCTGGATCATCTTCTTAGCCTTGAGGTATGAAATAAACTTACCCCTCGGCGATGCAGTAGATCCGAACCACTCTATGACTGGTTCCCCTGGAAACTGAAAACGGACTACCTTTTTCTGGCAGTCGACATTAGCATAACAGGAAGACAACCAGTCCATACCCATAATGACGTCAAACTCTAGCATGTCTAACTCTACCAAATCAGCCTTAGTGCTACGATCATAAATGGTCACAGAACAATCCCTATAGATCTGTCTCGCTACAATAAAATCCCCAACTGGCGTAGCTACCTCAAATGGCTCTATAGGCTCAGACACTATCCCAATCTTACTAGCAACGAGCGGGGAAATATATGATAAAGTAGAGCCAGGGTCAATCAATGCATATACAGATCCGGAGAAAATCAGCAATGTACCTGTGACGACGTTTGGCGAAGCCTCCTGATCCTGGCGGCTGGCCAAAGCATATATGCGGTTCGAGGGACCGCTAGAACCTGAAGTGCCACCGCGGCCTCGACCGCGTCCCGCCGGTGCTGAAATACCTCGCCCTCCAGGGCGTGCAACTGATGGAGCAGAAGAAGAACCGGCGGCTGACCCTGTCTGCTGAGCAGCACTACCAGAACCGCTAGCCAATGGACAATCTCTCATAAAGTGGCCCTGACCGCTACAAGAAAAACAAGCTCCCGTCGCTCGGTAACACTCCCCGGGATGTGACTTCCCGCAATGAGGACAACGGGGCCTGGGTGGTCTGGCCTGGCTGGGACCCCTGGGTACCTGTGAACCTGCCACTCTGGAGCTCTGACCGGCCCCAGACGGTCCTGTACTATCGAATCTCCGGCTACCTGACTGAGTACCCCGGCCGGAGGGAGGAAAATATCTGTCAGACTGCTGCTGCTGCTGAGGCTGTCCGCCTCGAGAATCCCCTGAATAACCCACGGATCTAGCCCTCTTGGGCGGCCTCCTGTCTCGATCTCTGCCAGCAGGATCAGATCTGCGACGGTCCTCCATACCCATCGCATAGGCCTGAAGCCGGGAAATGTCCATGTCTGCCTGCAATGACACTGCCATATAGCTATCAACCAAATATCGGTCCAATCCCATAACATATCTGTGCATCCGATCGGACATATCTGCTACCACGACCGGTGCATATCAGGCCAGAGAATCAAACTCAAGGTTATACTCGCGAACACTCCGACCCCTCTGCTGCAGACGTAAGAATCGATCAGCCCGTGCCCGCCGTAACTCTGGGGGCAAAAAGTGGCGGGTGAATGCTGTCACAAACTGATCCCAAGTGGCTGGAGGGGCACCCTCTCCTCTAGACAGCTCCCAAGTCTCGTACCAGAGGGTAGCCACATCTCGAAGCCGGTGCGAAGCCAGCTCAACTGACTCAGTCTCTGAAGCCCTGACCAAGTCCAGTGAGCGTCGCATCCCCCGAATAAAGTCGTGGGGGTCCTCGTCGGGCTTAGACCCGAAGAACTCTGGAGGGCCACATAGCAAAAACTCCCGAACTCTCAGGCTGTCCCGCCTGTCATCATCATCGTCGTCCCTCCGCCCGCGCCTGCGAGCCTGTCCTGCTACCAGTGTAGTCAACAGCTGTACAGCCTCCCTCAGGGTCCTATCCTCCGCCCCTGGCTGAGGAGCTGGAGTCTCAGGTGCGGGTACACGGACCTCTGGAGCTGCTGAAGGTCCTGCTCCAGGCTGTACTAGTGGGGGTGTAGCAGACCCCTCAGAATGAGGCACATCCTCAGGCAAATCATAGACACGAGCCCGGGTAGCTCGCTGTGCCTGGCTAGTCTCTCCAATCCTCGCCTTGCCCTTCTGGGCCGCCGTTGCCTTCTTCGGAGGCATCACTGCAAACACGAAGGCGAGTCAGATCAAAATCATCCTAATAGCACAGCTCTATCGCACGATCTAAGATTACAAAACAAACAGACGACGTATATATATGACTCCAAAGAAGCTCCTATTCTTAGAGCCACTAGGATGGCTACTGTTCCCAGAAGCTATTTCATTATGTCTTGATACGTGTATATGATTCCAGAAGTTCTAGTTTAATATAATCCGTAGTGACATTCGAAAGGTACTTGATATGACTATCGTCTAAATTCTCAAATGATGGTTCATTTTGATTATCTTATTGAGTCTCAGATATGATTTTATTTGCATATGGTTGCTCACTACTCTACTCGTGCATGCCTCAATACATCTTTCACTGAGTCCCGGGCCAGGATACGTTCTCGTGCACAGTTTCACTGCATTGTTCACCGAGTCCCTCACTAGAGGGCCGGGATACGGTATATATATATATATATATGATGTGATGGTGTGATGATGTGATTATGGCGCCAAGGATGGTATGTGGCGACCTTATTCACCGAGTCCCATAATGGGCCGGATATGATATATGAAATTGATATGCTTGATTTTCATTTCATAAGGCAAGTGTATTGATACTTTAAAAGTCATACTTGTTTCCGGTAATCTTTATTTCAGTTATGATCCTCTTTATTGTATTTCATGCTTTATATACTCAATACATATCTCGTACTGACCCCCTTTCTTCGGGGGGCTGGTTTCATGCCCGTAGGTACATATAGTCGGTTTGGTGACCCTTTAGCATAGGACTTCCACTCAGCTGTCTTGGAGAGCTCTGTTGTTCCGGAGCCTAGACTTTTGGTACAGATCTTATGATGTACGTATATAAACACCCAAGGGTACGGCGGGGCCCTGTCCCGTCATATTTCGCTATCGATACTCTTAGAGGTCTGTAGACACATGTGTGGGTTGTGTATAAGTTTGTTCAACTGTGTCTATACGATGTGCTACGGATATGTTCGTATGTAGTGGCAGCCTTGTCGGCTTGCGCATCATATTGATATGTAGTGGCAGCCTTGTCGGCTTGCGTATCATTTTATGATTTGATCAGTTGTGACTCCTCAGGAGACAGTTATCTGGACATATAAATATGATGACGTTATGAACCTTCGGAGTGGTTTTGCAAGTTTCCATATTGTTCATAGTTTCAATTTGGATATATCTAACAGGTACGTATATGAGTGTCCAGCTCGGGCACTAGTCATGGCTCATGGGGTTGGGTCGTGACAGAAGTGGTATCAGAGCAGTTCATCCTCGGAGTGTCTACAGAGTGTGTCTAGTAGAGTCTTGTTTATCGGTGTGTTGTGCACCACATTTATAAACAGTAAGCTACAGGACATTTAGGATGTTACCTTTCTTTCATATCTAAGATTGTGCGATAGAGCCCAGCCATAGGAAATGAAATTCCTTATACTAACCCTTGATTTCAGCTGAAGAACGGCATCGACAGAAGAAAGTGACTGATGATATAGGAAGTTACAAAGTACACAGGTGAGCAACGGTGCGAAAGATGCATGCCGAATAAGGTAAGAATATTGAATTGTGATTGGAATGTAAAATTGAAGAATGAAAGGGAAGGTAGATAGGAAGGTATAACAGGACAGATCGTTAAAGGATCATGTACGTCTCGAGGTGTGATATGTGAGGTAAGTTTCGACATCTTTATACTTTTACTTGAAATTGGGAGCCCTGTGTGGCTATGATATGATATGATATTTATGTATATATGTTGGCCCTGTGAGGCATTGTTGGTATTTCCTGCGTGTAGGTTTTGGGATAGTAAGAAATACAGAGGAAACTCTGCCAAAACTTTCTTAGAAATAAAAAGGGAATGAGATATTAGTTTGTAATATGTCTTGAAAGGTTGTGTCAACAGTAATGATAGGATTTGACCAAGTTGCAAGTCTGACTTCGAGAAATAAGTTAACGGTTGAATTGATGGTAATAGTAATTATGAGGTCAAGATCAATATGGTAAAAAGGAAATGTTAAGACAATTTGGAAGGGCTTGTGATAATAAAAGATGATTTAGAAAGGGCTAGCAAATCTTAATAGAGTGTTATGTTGAGATATCAACTGAATTGATCAGTAGGGATAAATTACGACGAGTCTATAGTTAAAAGGAGTAATAGTATGATTGAGACAAGAGTACGGAGGAGGAAGAATTGTGACGAATACGAATGTATTGATAAGACAGCCTGTGAGGTATTAAGGCTAAGATTAATCAGAAAGGTTAAAAGGGTTAAGTACACCTACTCCACAGAGTGTAATTAAACCATAGTAAGAATCGTGAATCCTTAAGGTTAAGAAGTGTTACACCATAGGATTAATTATGAACAGGATATTATGTGAACATAATAAGGATTGTTATGAAAATGAGTAAAGCCCAGTGAGGAAGTGACTAAAAGATATGACGTGATCTATGTGACTTAAGTATAAAGGAAAATGTGAAATAGAAAGGCAAGGTATAGAACGAATGAGAAAGACTTATAAAGTTCTATAGGGAAAGTTCAGAATAAAGATTATGCGATAACGGAAATGAAAGCGAGCACAAGAAAAGAATGAGGTAATTAAAAGAAGGAAATAAGAAGGAAGCGAGCGAGATAACCATGCAGTAATAGGTTATGGCATGTATAGCTGAGGACACAAGTAATATAAGTGACGGAATTGTGAAAGACTAAATTATAGGAAAATGAGCAACGAGGTAGAATGAGTGCCAGAGAATGACTGGGATGATAAGAACAAATAGGGATGAACAGAATACACTTTGAAAAAGAGAAAGGGATTATATAGGAGTAGTGTTTTCCGAAGGATACAGGAGTAGCAAGAGATTCCTCGTGCACAGAATAAAAGATGGACATAGAATGGAGAAATGGAAAGGAATACTAAAGAAAGCACCCAAGATAGACGTAATTATTTGGGTACGAGAGAAAAATAAAAGGGAAATACATAGCTACGAACTTAAAGGTGTAGTACGACGACAAGGTGATAAGATAAGACCATCATTAAGACAAACTTGATATGATTTTGAGTAAGTTAGAAGTCAGTGTTAGGTACGCAATAAGGGTAGAAGAGCATAAGACATAAAGGAGTACTGCGCGTATATGACTTTACCTCGGAAATAGTGAAATCCTTAAAGGACAAGGACTGTAGGCTTGAGGGACAAATGGTATATTGTAAATTTATTAAAGGAAATAGATGATGTAGGTTGGGATGAAGAAAATGTTACAAGAGAACTTTGGACACTTATTATTGGGATATAAGTGCTACCTAATTGAGAATTTGGAATGACTACAGGTACTAATTAATTATTGATTGGAGTAAATGGAATGTGGTCTTGGATGAATTGCTACATTGATTACATTACTCTAGTACCAACCATCAGATAAGATTTTGTGCTATATATCGAGAGGTTCTCGTCGTTTTCTGATTTTGATTAAGGTTTCGTATGTGGATAATCAAAGTTATAAATGATAAAGAAGGACATGGATATGGTACAGTATACCAAGTGAATTGGAAAAGAGATCAACTGAATTTGAGATTGGAAATAGGGACATAAAGCGGAAAATAAGTAGATAATGGTATAAGTACGTCCTTAAGGGGGGGAGCGAGTGGGAGATATGCAAGTGTAAGACGGAAATAATTGACACCGCAATATATTTGATATGGATACTTAAACTTCAAGTGAGATCCCTTGCTGAAACAAGTTAGTAAGATCTAAAAGCCAGCAATAAATGGATAGAAGTCAGGATGGTATTTGAGACAGTGCTGAGAATTATTTGTAAAGATCTTGAATGATATGACAATAGAAAGTGGTGCTTATAAAAAGAAAGAGTACGACAAGAGATTGGTAACAAGTAACTTAAGAGATATTATAAAGGATAGCAATACTATACTAGATTAGAGGCTAAGATTTGGCAGCAAAGTTGTGCGCTAATGATATTGAGACTTATAAGTAGTAAGAGAGAAGGGATAAAAAATCTCCTATAGTAGGATATGAGAAAATCAAAGGGGTGAATAAAGGAAGGGAAAGGAGTATGACAAGATAGGCTACGAGTGAGTTTTAGTACGAATGAGTTATGTAAAGCATAATGAACTAGGAGAAGGAAAGACTATGACTAAGATTGGATATATTATATACAAGCTGTACAAGAATAGTTATGCAACCTACGAATATTTGTATGCTGAGAATGAGACCAAGTGAGTACTTGATAATAAAAGTAAGGATTCAGTAATAACAATGCGGTTGTGAGATTTTGGATACATTAAGGAAAGGTGTAAGATGGTTTGAGCTAAATTACCGAGATAGAACTAGTACTGAGGGCAAATAGGACATGGCCATAGTTGAGCCCTGATACCGATTGAAAGATACAAGAGAAAAATGCAAGTAAAGCATAAAGACTAGTGAAACGACGCTAAGGTATTTGAGCACCTTCACATGCTCTTGAAAAGATCGCAACATAATGTGTAACAGAAAAGCTAAGAAAAAAATAAAATAAAGAAACGGCACGGGATAATATGCCTAAAGTGTTACAAGTTGGAGTAAGGGAAATGGTGAAACAGTTCAAGCGAGACGATCGGAACAAACTGGTTACTAGATGACGTTGAATTTATATGTCAAATTCAAAAATTCTTTCAGAATTGTACCAGTTAATAATAGACAGATCACAGACCAGCTAGATAAGGTTATCATATGAGGGAACTCTAAAGATCGAGATTAAGAGCTAAAAGAAAAATGACAGTTAAAATCGTTTAATAAGAAAGTCGAGAAGTGATACATGATGCTGAAGATTCCAGAGTATGAACTGTAACACAGAGCAATGTAAGGTTATTGAAGCAAAATAATGTTACACCAAGGGAAATTTCGTCTTATTCGTAGAGTCTGCGAAGGGTCTACAGGTTACCAGAGGCATGAAATACTCTAGGGATTGTAAAGTCTAATAAATCGACGAGGGACGTCTATGCGTGAGAGGTAAGATGAAGTGAACGATACGTCTTAAAGGAGTAACTATAGAAGAACAAAGAGCGAGTTAAGACTACGTGCACCAGGAGAGAGTAAGATTTCAGCGGAAGAGCTCGCAATACAATCGTCAACCAACTGCGAAATGAAAAGGAGAGTAAAGACAACGGCGTGGAATTATCACCTCGAGAGGCAAGAGCAAGAACAAATATTATGGGAATGGTTACTTAGAGATCTGGAATGCGTTATAATAAACTGAAGGGATCGACCAATGAAGGAGGCATGTGCAGGGCATAATTCAGTAAAAGAACGTTTAAGGAAGTATTGGAACTGCAGAATTAGTTTAACATTCGAGGACGAATGTTCCAAAGGGGGGAAGGATGTTACACCCCAGAAAATTTCGTGTTACTAAGGCTACAAACGGCTTAATATGAGCTCGAGGAGGAGCAAATATCACAAGTATAAAGAATGAAATTCTACTGTAGTAGCATGAGTATGATATTTGGAATTCGTACAATATGATTAGAATAATACGTTAAAATATATATAGCCCTCGTAACCGTAAGCTGAGGTGGGGCCCACATGATGGGATTTTTATAAAGGACACATGATAAGTTATATGTACAATATATGTGAAGTTAAACACAACTCAAGAAGGACCCTTGAGCCAAATCCAAGTGTAAGCCCTCAAAAAAGATGTTTTTAAGTTACGTTTTCGAGTGATCTAACTTGGAGAGGCCATAACCCCATCATTATTTGGGAATTTGGGAAAACCCCCAAAATAAAAGTTGTAGCTAATTTAAATACCTTTCCAACTATAGGTCATGGGCCAGCATGTGACATCGGAATAAGGAGATATGGACGTTTTAAGGCAGAAAGGTCAAGCTGGGCAGTGGGCTCGGCCCAACCCGATTCCAATCCGGGTCAGGCCCATTTCCCTTGCTATTTAAGGGAAATTTCAGCCTTATCCTCCTCATTTACTGACCAAAAAGACCCAGAAAATTCTAGAGAGAGGGAAGAGAGCTTTTAGAGAGAGAAATCAAATTTTGATCACAATTTGAGCCCCAAATCCCAAAGCTTATGAAGAGAAAGTGTTGTACGTTGCGTTGCCTTCAATTTGAGCTAAATATCAGCCAAGAAGAAGAGTGTTGACGTGGTTGATGCATACTTAAGGTAAGATTAAGGTCCCTTTTTCATTGTTAACAAGTTTATTTGGAGTTTTAACGGATTAGAACGGAGAAAATAGCGCTATAAACTCGTTTGTTGCTTTGTTGAGATTTATGGATTAGGAGCTGTTTTAGTTGGATTAAATGGATGGAATTAGCTGGGTTATGATGTATAATAATTTTTGATGTTGTTGACAAGTTGCTGTTCTTGAATTTAGGAGAATAAAGTGTATGAAGATATCATATGCAAAGCGTATACCGGGCTGTTTTTATATGATTTTCGTGGCTGTTTTGTGACAATATTTTGGGGCTGTTTGGTGGTTGTTATGAATTTTTTGTGGGCTGGAATATCGTGGGATTGGCTGTAGTTGTTGTTGTTGTCGTGTTTGTTGTTATACTATAGATATACAAAAATAAAGAAGTGTATACAAGCATTGGTAGATGAATGTATATTGGGCTGTTTTGGAACTGATATAAGAATGGATTTAATTCTAGTTTGATATGAAATTGTTGGTGTTGTTGTTGTTGGTATTTTGATTGATGTTTGGCTGAATTGGAATCTCGAGGATTGTTAAGTTTTCAGGGGAAATGCTGCCTGAATTTCGTTAAGTTTCATTCGTACTTGGATTGGTTAGTAAGTGATGTGGATGATCTAACTATGGCTTATGTTATCTTAATTTTACACCTACGAGCTCGAGAAGTAGACGTTGGACATTTAAATAAGCGTTAAAGGTATGTAAAGCTAACCCTTCTTTCTTTTTGGCATGATCTTTATGAAGCAAACAGACGATGTATATATATGACTCCAAAGTAGCTCATATTCTTAGAGCCACTAGGATGGCTACTATTCCCAGAAGCTATTTCATTATGTCTTGATATGTGTATATGATTCCAGAAGTTCTATTTTAATATAATCCGTAGTGACATTCGAAAGGTACTTGATATAACTATCGTCTAAATTCTCAAATGATGGTTCATTTTGATTATCTTATTGAGTCTCAGATATGATTTAATTTGCATATGGTTGCTCACTACTCTACTCGTGCATGCCTCAATACATCTTTCACTGAGTCCCGGGCCAGGATACGTTCTCGTGCATAGTTTCACTGCATTGTTCACCGAGTCCCTCACTAGAGGGTCGGGATACGGTATATATATATATATATATATATATATATATATATATATATATGATGTGATGGTGTGATGATGTGATGATGTGATGATGTGATTATGGTGCCAAGGATGGTATGTGGCGACCTTATTCACCGAGTCCCATAATGGGCCAGATATGATATATGATATTGATATGCATGATTTTCATTTCATAAGGCAAGTGTATTGATATTTTAAAAGTCATACTTGTTTCCGGTAATATCTATTTCAGTTATGATCCTCTTTATTGTTTTTCATGCTTTATATACTCAGTACATATCTCGTACTGACCCCCTTTCTTCGGGGGGCTGCTGTCACGACCCAGCCCCGTGGGCCGCGACTGGTGCCCTTCTGGGACACCCCAAACGAACTCACACCCAGATCATCGTAATCAGACTCGCCCAAACTCACGTACGTTATTCGAACTCAACATCGTAATCAGACATCTACCGAACACTTATCCTAAGCAGTCGCCCGTACAGATCAGACAAAACACAAATCAGAAAGGAGGCGGAATATACATCGCCAAATTTCACACACACACATCAGAAGGGTGGCGGAATGCACATCGCCCCCAAGTACATACACATACATACAAACTCAGAGGCCGACTTGGCCATAGCAGCGTACGGGCCGCTTAAGAACGCAAAACAGACTCACATGCAAACACACCGGACCCACGACCCACAAATCTGACTACAGGCCTCTAAACAAAACAGAACATATGAACATATGACGGGACAGGGCCCCGCCGTACCCACACATCCACAAATGTACCGAACACACACATACAACAGAAGATATGTACCAAAAGTAGGCTCCGAATCAAGGGGAGCTCTCCAACACAGCAGAATGAGTAGCCTAAACTGGAGGACCACCCAAACGAGCTTCTGTACCTGCGGGCATGAAACACAGCCCCCGAAGAAACGGGGGTCAGTACGGGAGAAGTACTGAGTATGTAAAGCAGAAGGTACAGAAATCACAACACAGCTGGAGTCAGAAAGAACAAACACACCAACATCGTAAACAAAGCAAACCTGCGCGGGAGGCGAACGTACAAATGCAAATCAGATCATGTATAGGGTTTAGGAACGTGGTCACCCCCCGACGCTGGTGCCACAACACATCATAACTCCAGAAGTTTTCAAATCTCCGTACAGTCTCCAAACACATCATATCACACACACATCATATCATCAGAACATATCAAATGCCATATCACATCATAACTCCATAAGCGGTAACCGGCCCTATGGCGAGGCCTCGGAAACCGTAACACATCATAACTCCCGAATATATTTTAGCGCGCACGATCACAAAGTCGGCCCGGGTACCGACGAATGAAGTCATAGCAGACAGTACGAACAGAGTAGTGCAGAAACCATATGCATATCAAAAATAATTTGTCGGACTCAACATATAGTTTACGCATAGGTATATACTGACGCCAGAAGGCTCTGAGCAGGAATCAGATTGATCAAAGTTTATGTGTAAAAGTTACGAAGTTCCAAACTGCCAAATTCTCAAGAAAAAGCGTTCATAAGTCATTTTCCGAAAATCTCACATCATTCAGAGGGGAAAACGTACATTGATGGCATAGGAAGTTTCAAACACATCCTTGGGTCATAAACAGACGGTCGCAGATTATAACGGACACAAACGGACCAAACAAACCGGATAAGGGGAGCCTCGGGGCTCGCGGGCCCACCTCGGGTCAAATTGAGGCGGCGGACACAAATCACAGACTTTCGGCTCCATAGAGCCATCTACGGAAGTTTCGAGGAGTTTCGGACACAACAGCACAAGTTATGGAGGTACGAACATTCTTTTAACCAAATGCGACAAAAAGGGTTCAATCGCGCTGAATGAATAGTGCTCGAACTTGAACTTCGATTTCCAAGAGCAGGGTTATTCCCGAGGGGCCGATCTTAACCTAGTATGTCTAGGACATGCCAAAAGAATGATAGGTAGGCTTTACATACCTGGTTGGCGCCTTACGCTCCTCAAATCGCAATTCCCGTTTCGTCCAGAAACTGCAAATGGTCACTTTTACCAGTTACTATTCATGAGAATTAACATTTTAGTCTTTGGGCTATATTTGGCTACCGAAATTTCGGCAGCACTTCCCCTATAAATCTAACACCCCCGAGACTTGGCTCGGCTCAAAATACAGTAACAACAACAGCCCAAACATCATTAAACCGTACAAACCACAATCATACTACATTAACTTCAAAATTTCACTTTAATGCATAAGTTGACAAATTCTTGATTCAACTTCAAAATTCCAAATCTATTTCCACATTAGTCCATTCATTCACTCATCCCCAATTATTCAAACACACTACATACAAGTTCCAAACCACATACAAACATCCCCAAAGTTCACTACTTTCCAATTTTCATTCAAAACACAAAAAGTTACGACAAATGTTCTAACTTGCGTCGTTTCGTTCCAAATTCGTTATCATCAACCATAAATCTTATTTAAGGTCTTTAGTGTCATAAATATACTATGATATACACAAATATACCAAATGTATACGCTTTCCGATAACGTCCGAAATTATTTGCTAGCACCAACTCAATTCTTTAATCGATCCTTTACGACATAAAGATCACAACAACACATTATTCAAACTAAACAAGATAAAATTCTTATGGCTTGCACCACATGGAACTCACGGCCAAACACACCCTTTTTACACACACACACCATGCACAAACACAACCTCATCCCACAATCTTCACACTAATCCAATCACTAACACATATATATCCATTTCATAACATTAAAACATAAAAATCTTACCTTTTTCTTGAATTTCCGACTTGTCGCAAACGTCGCTCTTTCTCCAAACTACTTGTATCACGTCGGAGAGCGTCTTGAGTACTCCACAACTATGTAAAACTTGAGATTTTTGGATCAACAATCAAGCTTGGAAATTTTTCTTTCTTTTTCTCTCTAGTGGCCGAAACCCCTCTTTCTTTATGTTCTTGATTTTTTTGATCTATTTTCTTGATAATTACCAAGTGTGCTTGATATATATCCACTCATAGGTCATGTGCATAGCACATGACCTTAATGAAATGGGCTTGGGCTTGCCCCCCCTTGGCCGGCCTCTTCAAGGACTTGGGCTTCAATTCCTTGTTGTCCAAACTTGGCCCAATTCGTGAAATGTCCCGTTTGGTAATTCCCGGAACTAATTTCTAAAATTCCAAATTTACCCTCGACCTTCCCCGAGGTCTTGACATCAATGATTCCATAATCAACATGAGCATAGCAACTTGAATCAAATTATTTCCTCAACACACACAAGTCTTATTTATTTCTTGATTTCCCGTTATACGAAAATACGGGACATAACATTCTCCCCCCCCCCCCCTTAAGAACATTCGTCCTCGAATGTTGAATCGAACTCATGGGTGTCGTACTACTCCGGGAGGGTTCTCTTGATAGTTGTCCTTTATTGATTTCTCCGACATGTCTTCTTTACCAATACTAGGGTAGATTTTTCACATCACTGACTCAAATACCTTCATAATACATTTTCTCATACTCTACGTAATCACCGAACTCTGCACTATATTCTTGTAAGGGACGGACACTTTCCAGACATCATCGTCAATATCATCTTCTTTTCACACTCCTGAGTTTCCTTACCACATCGTCGTAATCTCACTTTGCTTCATATCAGACACTTCATGCCAAACAGATTCAGAACTAAAACCGGACGGATTCATAATCGGAGGCAGACATACTCAACTATGGCGGACGAATTCGTAATCGAAGTCAGAGGTACGGAAGTATATCAGACAGACTGAGATGTGTCAAACAAATCTGGGCTCGGAGTTAGACGTACAAAGGCGTATCGGACGAATTTGTAAGCAGAATCAACACACGAAGATACACCAGACAGATTCACAATTGAAGTCAAACGTATGGACTCATATCGAACGGATCCGAAATCAGAATCAAATATACAGGATTGTTTCATACAAAGTTGTGACCAGTCAAACCGAAGTGTATCAAACACACACGCGGTCAAAATCAAACGCACCGAAGCATATCAGACGGATTTATATCCAGATTCAGACCCACAGAGGTGCGCCAGACAGGAACGGATTCAGAATCAAACGCACAAAAGGTTCATCGGACGGGAACATAGTCGAACTCAGAAATATAGAGGCGTACTAGGCAGAGCCTTATCAGACTCAGAAATGCAAAAGCGCCACAGATAGGATGTCAATTTACGATCAAATCATTCCTATTAAGGCTTCAATAATTCATGATAATTCCCTTTATTTGCAAACTCACTCACCAAGGCGTCACACAATTTACCTTGCGTCTTACGTACCAACTCCTTCAAGGATTCCAATTACTCACACTGCTTATCTTTTATTTATCACCACATCAGTTTCCGGGGCTCGGCTCTTAGCCCTCATAGGCAGCAAATGAGAATCATACACACACATACACATACATATACACATACACACGTTTACTCACACCTTACTGGCGAACATCTCTGAGTATTATTCAAATTCGTTCAATTTCCCAAGAGGTGTTGTACCCTTTCCTTTTTGCCCATTTAGTCCGCCTCGTCTCGCGCGACTCCCGAAAGGGCACCAATTACTCCACACACATTCTATTACGTTTTGGTTACCTCAAATTCCCATCTACATTAATCATACTTACACTTATGAAAAACTTTGCATTACTTCCCAGGGGGTCACCCATCCCAGAATTGCTCTGGCTTGAGCACGCTTAACCCCGAAACTTTCACGCATTTTGATGCGTTAGGGCTGATATAATTCCATCAATTGCCCTGCACGACCTTTGTCACGCAATTTTAGGCCAAACGGGGTCTTAGCAAATCTTTCAGAAATTTTTCGTAGCGGGTCCCACTCTCGGCTAAGCCGTACCATTACCTTGTCGCCTTTCTGAATTTCCAACATTCACTTTCATACACATATACATATGATCACAACTAACCCACGAATTTAAGCCTCCAAATAGTCGATGTGATCCGATAGAAATGCCACCGTAAGGTGTTCTCTGGCCACCGACAGAAGAAAACTAAAGCCCGATAAGTATCGCGGGGCCTTTGTACTTAGTCTACATATTTACTTCTATATTTCTGGAAATATTTGGGCAGAGTTTCCTCTGTATTTCTTACTATCCGAAACCTGTACACCAGAAATACCAACCACGCCTCACAGGGCCAACACATATGTACACACATACACATCATATCACGTCGTAACGCAGCCACACAGGGCTGATGACTTCAAATAGGAATTATAACATCGTCGACACTTACCACACGTGCCCAACTCAAACGGCATCAGAGGCGTTTTCCTGTTTACCTTCATCCAGGATTTCCAAAATCACTCGGACGGTGGGGATATTTAGTCGCCCTTGCCTTAGGTCACCCGGTCTCTAATTCCTTTAAATTTCCGTCGTCTTCATAGGACAACGTTTTGCGAATATCATACACATATAGAAAATTCTAAAAACTCATACACTTATAAATAATCAATATCGGGTCTGACCTGGGGAGCTGCCGTGAGAGGTATGTCCACTATCATCCACGTCTGTCTGCTCCCTGCCTATCCGGTCTCCATTATCACCCGCATCTGAATCGGAGGGATACGGACGATCAGACAAATCCCGGCTCACTGACGACCCAGGCCAAGAACCGGAGAAATCCATAGCACTCTCCGAGGTGGTTGGGCTATCAGGATTCTCCCTAACGATAAGAGCTGGCGCATATTTGAAAATCTCCTCTTGAGTCATCCCAGAAGAATGCTCCGATGGGCCTGCCTCATCACTATCCTCCTCCGCGGAGGTAAGAAGCTCCGGAGGGGTCATCGCCAGATCCTCCGAGATATCTGTGTCGTAGCCATCCTCCACGGGATCCTCCGCCCCAGGAATCGGGGACTCTGGAGGAGTCGTAGAGGGGTCCTCCGACGGATCCGTATCGTAGCTATCCTCCGGGGAATCCTCCGAAGGATCCGTCTCGATCGAGTAACTGGGGCCCTGCCTACTCGGCCCCGGTGACAGCCTGGGGGCCTTCCTGGCACCCCCATCCTCATCGTCGGAAGCCGTCCTCTTCATCCTTCACCAACCTACAATCACCTGCAGGAAGAGGGTCAGAATCATTTTTCCCCAAATACCGACACCTCTGATCCTTGGAGCCTTACTGTAGGTACAACAATTCGTAAAGGAGAATCATCCTAATCATACAGCTTTATCGCACGATCTAAGATTCCAAAGAAAAGGTAACACAACATCCTAGATGTCCTGTAGCTTCCTGTTTATAGATGTGGTGCACAACACATCGATAAACAAGACTCTACTAGACACGGCCTGTAGACATTCCGAGGACAAACCGCTCTGATACCACTTTTGTCACGACCCAGCCCCGTGGGCCGCGACTGGTGCCCTTCTGGGACACCCCAAACGAACTCACACCCAGATCATCGTAATCAGACTCGCCCAAACTCACGTACGTTATTCGAACTCAACATCGTAATCAGACATCTACCGAACACTTATCCTAAGCAGTCGCCCGTACAGATCAGACAAAACACAAATCAGAAAGGAGGCGGAATATACATCGCCAAATTTCACACACACACATCAGAAGGGTGGCGGAATGCACATCGCCCCCAAGTACATACACATACATACAAACTCAGAGGCCGACTTGGCCATAGCAGCGTACGGGCCGCTTAAGAACGCAAAACAGACTCACATGCAAACACACCGGACCCACGACCCACAAATCTGACTACAGGCCTCTAAACAAAACAGAACATATGAACATATGACGGGACAGGGCCCCGCCGTACCCACACATCCACAAATGTACCGAACACACACATACAACAGAAGATATGTACCAAAAGTAGGCTCCGAATCAAGGGGAGCTCTCCAACACAGCAGAATGAGTAGCCTAAACTGGAGGACCACCCAAACGAGCTTCTGTACCTGCGGGCATGAAACACAGCCCCCGAAGAAACGGGGGTCAGTACGGGAGAAGTACTGAGTATGTAAAGCAGAAGGTACAGAAATCACAACACAGCTGGAGTCAGAAAGAACAAACACACCAACATCGTAAATAAAGCAAACCTGCGCGGGAGGCGAACGTACAAATGCAAATCAGATCATGTATAGGGTTTAGGAACGTGGTCACCCCCCGACGCTGGTGCCACAACACATCATAACTCCAGAAGTTTTCAAATCTCCGTACAGTCTCCAAACACATCATATCACACACACATCATATCATCAGAACATATCAAATGCCATATCACATCATAACTCCATAAGCGGTAACCGGCCCTATGGCGAGGCCTCAGAAACCGTAACACATCATAACTCCCGAATATATTTTAGCGCGCACGATCACAAAGTCGGCCCGGGTACCGACGAATGAAGTCATAGCAGACAGCACGAACAGAGTAGTGCAGAAACCATATGCATATCAAAAATAATTTGTCGGACTCAACATATAGTTTACGTATAGGTATATACTGACGCCAGAAGGCTCGGAGCAGGAATCAGATTGATCAAAGTTTATGTGTAAAAGTTACGAAGTTCCAAACTGCCAAATTCTCAAGAAAAAGCGTTCATAAGTCATTTTCCGAAAATCTCACATCATTCAGAGGGGAAAACGTACATTGATGGCATAGGAAGTTTCAAACACATCCTTGGGTCATAAACAGACGGTCGCAGATTATAACGGACACAAACGGACCAAACAAACCGGATAAGGGGAGCCTCGGGGCTCGCGGGCCCACCTCGGGTCAAATTGAGGCGGCGGACACAAATCACAGACTTTCGGCTCCATAGAGCCATCTACGGAAGTTTCGAGGAGTTTCGGACACAACAGCACAAGTTATGGAGGTACGAACATTCTTTTAACCAAATGCGACAAAAAGGGTTCAATCGCGCTGAATGAATAGTGCTCGAACTTGAACTTCGATTTCCAAGAGCAGGGTTATTCCCGAGGGGCCGATCTTAACCTAGTATGTCTAGGACATGCCAAAAGAATGATAGGTAGGCTTTACATACCTGGTTGGCGCCTTACGCTCCTCAAATCGCAATTCCCGTTTCGTCCAGAAACTGCAAATGGTCACTTTTACCAGTTACTATTCATGAGAATTAACATTTTAGTCTTTGGGCTATATTTGGCTACCGAAATTTCGGCAGCACTTCCCCTATAAATCTAACACCCCCGAGACTTGGCTCGGCTCAAAATACAGTAACAACAACAGCCCAAACATCATTAAACCGTACAAACCACAATCATACTACATTAACTTCAAAATTTCACTTTAATGCATAAGTTGACAAATTCTTGATTCAACTTCAAAATTCCAAATCTATTTCCACATTAGTCCATTCATTCACTCATCCCCAATTATTCAAACACACTACATACAAGTTCCAAACCACATACAAACATCCCCAAAGTTCACTACTTTCCAATTTTCATTCAAAACACCAAAAGTTACGACGAATGTTCTAACTTGCGTCGTTTCGTTCCAAATTCGTTATCATCAACCATAAATCTTATTTAAGGTCTTTAGTGTCATAAATATACTATGATATACACAAATATACCAAATGTATACGCTTTCCGATAACGTCCGAAATTATTTGCTAGCACCAACTCAATTCTTTAATCGATCCTTTACGACATAAAGATCACAACAACACATTATTCAAACTAAACAAGATAAAATTCTTATGGCTTGCACCACATGGAACTCACGGCCAAACACACCCTTTTTACACACACACACCATGCACAAACACAACCTCATCCCACAATCTTCACACTAATCCAATCACTAACACATATATATCCATTTCATAACATTAAAACATAAAAATCTTACCTTTTTCTTGAATTTCCGACTTGTCGCAAACGTCGCTCTTTCTCCAAACTACTTGTATCACGTCGGAGAGCGTCTTGAGTACTCCACAACTATGTAAAACTTGAGATTTTTGGATCAACAATCAAGCTTGGAAATTTTTCTTTCTTTTTCTCTCTAGTGGCCGAAACCCCTCTTTCTTTATGTTCTTGATTTTTTTGATCTATTTTCTTGATAATTACCAAGTGTGCTTGATATATATCCACTCATAGGTCATGTGCATAGCACATGACCTTAATGAAATGGGCTTGGGCTTGCCCCCCCTTGGCCGGCCTCTTCAAGGACTTGGGCTTCAATTCCTTGTTGTCCAAACTTGGCCCAATTCGTGAAATGTCCCGTTTGGTAATTCCCGAAACTAATTTCTAAAATTCCAAATTTACCCTCGGCCTTCCCCGAGGTCTTGACATCAATGATTCCATAATCAACATGAGCATAGCAACTTGAATCAAATTATTTCCTCAACACACACAAGTCTTATTTATTTCTTGATTTCCCGTTATACGAAAATACGGGACATAACAGCTGCGTTTCATGCCCGCAGGTACAGATAGTCGGTTTGGTGATCCTTTAGCATAGGACTTCCACTCAGCTGTCTTGGAGAGCTCTGTTGTTCCGGAGCCTAGACTTTTGGTACAGATCTTATGATGTACGTATATGTTTACCCGGGGGTACGGCGGGGCCCTGTCCAGTCATATTTCGCTATCGATACTCTTAGAGGTCTGTAGACATATGTGTGGGTTGTGTATAAGTTTGTTCAGCTGTGTCTATACGATGTGCTATGGATATGTTCGTATGTAGTGGCAGCCTTGTCGGCTTGCGCATCATATTGATATGTAGTGGCAGCCTTGTCGGCTTGTGTATCATTTATGATTTGATCAGCTGTGACTCCTCAGGAGACAGTTATCTGGACATATATATATGATGACGTTATGAACCTTCGGAGTTCTTTTGCAAGTTTCCATATTGTTCATAGTTTCAAGTTGGCTATATCTAACAGGTACGTATATGAGTGTCCAGCTCGGGCACTAGTCATGGCCCATGGAGTTGGGTTGTGACATTAACACTTGCATAACACATAATTAACCATAAAAGAGGCCCCATAGCCCCTCCTGAAGACATTACTAAGTAAATATTAGCTCAATTATAGTGAAAACCTTTCCAAACATGACTTACATCTTACTTCCTCCAACGAACTTAGTTTCACATATTCATATGACTTCAAAATCCTATGGTACACACTTTAAGCTATTTAATACTTCCCTTAACCTCATAAGGGCTTCATATTCACCTTAAGCTCGCATTAGTCTACTCATAATGCAACAATCCGAAATCTCCGAGATGTAACATTCTTCCCCACTTAGAAACATTCGTCCTCGAATGTTAGACTTTTAGGGAATCTACAAAAAATTTGCCAGATTTTTCCCTATAATATGGCACTACCATCTTGTCACAGCAACCCAAATTATATTGCCTCACAGGGCTACAACAACAACATCAATAACCATGGCCACACACGACCAAGAAAGCATCAAGGAAAGCATTACATACCTGAGGACAATGGCGTCTCTGCCTGAGTCTCGTCTGGAGGTGGAAATAAATACGGGTACCTGAACTTCAGGTCTTCTTCTGCTTCCCAAGTCATTTCTTCTCTATTATTATTTCTCCATAAGACTTTAACTGAAGCTACATCTTTGGTTCTGAGTCTCTGTACTTTCCTATCTAGAATGGCAATGGGAACTTCGTCGTAGGATAATTGCTCAGTGACTTGAACATCATCTACCGGCAAACTTTTGGAAGGATCTCCAATGCTCTTACGAAGCATCGATATATGAAAAACCGGATGGACTGACTCCAAATCTGAAGGTAGATCTAATTCATAAGCCACTTGGCCTACCTTGCGTACAATCTTATAAGGTCCAATGTACCGGGGACTAAGCTTGCCCTTTTTGCCAAATCTCATGATTTCCCTTCATTGGCGACACCTTCAAGAATACCCAATCTTTCACTTGGAACTATAAGTCTCGTCGACGATTATCCGCATAGGATTTCTGGCGACTCTGAGCTGTTAATAGTCGATCGTGTATGAGCTTAAACTTTTCTATAGCTTGCTGGACCAAGTCTGGTCCTAGCGATTTAGTCTCCCCTACTTCAAACCACCCAATTGGCGATCTGCATTTGCGCCCATACAAAACCTCATACGAGGCTATTTGGATGCTAGAATGATAACTGTTATTATAAGCAAATTTAATAAGCGATAAGTGATCATCCTAACTACCTCCAAAATCCAATCCATGCTCATAGGATATTGTCACGACCCGACTAGGGGCCATGACGGGTACCCGGGGCTAACCATCGAGCACCACTCGTTCTATTACTCGTCATACTCATTAAACCTTCTTTTTCATTCATATACTCATAATCATAAGAAAATCATTTTCATTTGAGAACATAAACACTTTTATATACATAAGACTTTCGGTCATCAAAATAATATATATATACATAATGGCAACCTCGTGAGACCATATGTTATAGCCCGTATTTCGTACGTCCGGAAAATTCAAGGTAATGGGGAGAAGTCAAGAACAAGACTACGTTTCAAAAATTATTTTAATATACGAGTTGTTGAAAATATTATTTATGAATATTGTTAGTATGGAAATATTGAGAAAGACCAAAGGGGAAAAAGGAAATTCGTAAAATGGCTTATGGAAATATTGCGGAAAGGATAAGGGCAAAATGGGAATTTTGCAAAGTCTCGAAAGTTCATGAAATTTCCATGATGGTTGAGTGGCATAAGTATATGCCCACATTGCTTTGGGGGCTAAAGTGTACTAAGAAAAACATTTGGTCTTCTTTGACCAAATAAAACAAAGCAAGAAAAAAAAGAAAGAAAAATCAAGAAAAATGGAGAGCTTTCTAGAGAGGGGCATGTGCCCCTCACATGCTTGGAATATATATATATATATATATATATATATATATATATATATATATATGTGTGTGTGTGTGTGTGTGTGTGTGTGTGTGTGTGTGTGTTATCTTCCAATCCAAGACAAAAACAAGAACAAGAACAAAAAAAAAAAAAAAAAGAGAAAGAAAAAAAGAAGGAGAGGTTTCGGCCACAACATGGAAAAATTGGCCATGAGAAATCTTGTTCTAAAAATTATTTTCTCATGGTATACCCACTAATTCAAGGGTCCTCTACGACGTGGTATAATTATTTCGGGAGATAAGTCATCCGTTTCGTCGTTTCCGCATTCGAGGCAAGTTGAGAAGTTGAAGAAGAAAGGTGAGTTTTAATCTTGTTTTATGTGTTATGAAGGGTTTACATGTGTTGTAGTATGCTAAAATGGAAGAAATTCATGATAGAAAACAAGTTGGAGTTGAGGCCGTATGTATGAAGTGTTATGTATGGAAGAATGGATTAAAATTATATGATGTATTGGTTGTTGTTGTAATGTGTTGTAGTGTGTAGAAAAAAAATGGAAATTCATGAAATATTGCATGTTCAAGTTGAGTCGTGTGAAGTATTGTTTGGCCGTGTGTTGTGTGCAATGTGTTGGAATAATGAATTAAGTGTATGTAGCGTAATTATGTGGTGTTGTAATGTATAGAAAATGGATGAAAATCATGGAATGTGTGTGTTATGGTGATGGCCAAAAATGGGCTGATTTAGTGTAGGCATGGTGGACTAATGTGATGTAGTATTTTGGTTGTCGTCGTTGTGAGTTTCATGATGGAAAATGAAGTTTTAATAATCCGAGTTGAGATCATAATCGCATGGGCCGAATTGGAAGGAAATGTAGTCTTGATATGGTTTCTTGAATTTATGAAATGAAGTTGTAAATGTATGTATTGTGACATAATGTGTGAATTTGGAAGGAAAAGATGTGTTTGGTGTTGTTCTCGGGTTTGGGGGATGAATTCGGGTAAGTTGGAGTGTTGGTTGGGCTGTTTGAAATATTGTGTGAATTGTTTAAAGGGTTTTGAATATTGTTCTGAACGGTTTCGGATTAGTAATTGAATGCATAAATGTTGATGTTGGTTTGAATGTAAGTAGTTGAATTGAATATGAGGTTATGTTGTTGAATTGTGTAGGAGTCATCAATGTTAAAATACGTTCAATTGACTCCTAACGACTATTGTTATGGTTGTTGGTATTGTTGCTATTGTTGTTGTTGTTTATTTGGAGCCGAGCCATATTCTCGGGGTTGGTATATTTACAGGGGAGGTGCTGCCGAAATTCCGGCAGAATATAAGTGAATGTGTTTGAAAGGTTAAAACAAGTATATGATAATGGAACTAATGAAGGGATGAACTTTCTTGCATGTAGACAAACAAGTTGGATGCACAAGCGTAACTAGTTGGTCGCAGCACAGGTATGTAAGGCTTACCCTTCCTTTCTTTTGGCATGTCCTAGTTGTAATAGGCTATGATACGAGCCTCGAGGGAAATCTATTCCTAGAAATCCGAGCTTGATTTGGACCCCTATTCATTCAGTGAAATTGAACTAACAACCTTATGCTTTGATGGAAACATAGTTTGAACGTCCGTAACTTCTACAAATGAAACCGGATTGCCCTGAAACCTTCATGAATGACTCTATAAGGCTAAATGTTCATAGTTTATATACACCACCTCGACTTAATCCGAGGTGGGCCCATAATTCCCGAACCCCATTTGTATTGCTCTATTGGACTCATTTCCGCATAGTAATTAAGAGAAACTTGGGCTATTGTTCTGGATTTGTTATGAACTGTATGTACTCTCTGATATAAGTATCTGGAAATTCTGATATGAGTATTCCTATATAGGCATTGGATACAAGTATTTTCGATATGGATATTTTGACAAAAGTATGTTGACGTAAGTACTCCGATACAAGAAATTTGATGTAAACATTTTGATAGCAGTATTTGGATATAAGTATTTTGGATATGAGAATCCTGACATACGTATTCTGTTATAACTACTCTGATATAAGTATTTTGATATAAGTATTCCGACCTAAGCATTCTGACATAAGTATTCTGATATGAGTACCCCGACATAAGTATTTTAATATAAGCATTTTGATATGGGTAACCTGCTATGATTATTCTGATGGCACGTTCGATCATTCTATCGAGTCTCGATTTATGTGCATTTAGTTGCTCACTACTCTGCTCGTGCATGTGCTATGATCCCTTTCACCGGATCCCGGGCCGATATATATATATCGTGCGGATGGTTCGCCGAGTCCTCTGTTAAGGGCTGGGTTCCATATATGAATTCCGAAGTATGATGTGTCCGGTTCCGGGGTACTGTGTTATATGTCCGTCCCCGGTTACCGAGGATATATTATGAAGTATGATGTGTCCGGGCTCGGGGTGCCGTGTTATCTGTCCGCCCCCGGGTACCGTGGTTATGTTATGATGTGTGACGAAGATCGGAGCAAATTTTCTGAAATATGATGTGTTGTGGCGCCAAGGGTAGGAGTGGCGACCACATTCCTACGTTATCGTGCGCATCCCTTGGCATTGTTCACCGGTTCCTCGGCGTGTTATCTGTCCCCAAGGTTATCATGTATATGATAGGATGTAACCGGTCCCTCGGCGTGATATTTGTCCCCGAGGTTACCGTATGTATGATATGGTATTCGTCCCGGCGTGGTATATGTCCCCGGGGTTACCGCGTATGTGATATGATATCCGATTCCGATATGCATGACTTGTGTTGGAGAGTAAGCATTCTGACCTTCCGTATATTCTGTATCCCGTTTGCTATATGACATCATTTGAGTAATTTGTACGTTCTGTAATCCGTTTGGCATACGAGATGAGTAAGTATGATTCGTGTCTGGAAAAGAAAAATAATAATAATAATAATAATAATAATAATAATAATAATAATAAGTGTTTGGTATTCTGGATAGGCTATTTGTATGTTGTTCTATCTGTCTCAGTCATGGTTTCGTTTTCTGTACTCATGCCTTACATACTCAGTACATATTCCGTACTGACCCCCTCTTCTTCGGGGGCGGCGTTTCATGCCGCGCAGGTACCCACAAGTGGATAGACGAGATTAGATGAAGATGATCAGGTGGATTGGCGGGCTCCATTTCCTCCAGGAGTGCTGCCGAAGTATGCTGTGATGTCTGATCAGTATTAGAGACTTTGCAGACAGCGTCGTGGGTAATGATAGTCAGTCTGTAAGCGGCTCCATCAGCCGATATGTCATTTTGTGTTATGTAGTAAATTTCATATAATTACAGATTTGTTAAATTCTGGAAATAGTAAGCAGAAAATTTTGAAAGCTCAATATGTATTTTATTTGTAATTGACTTTCAAAATTCAAAAAAAAAACATTAGGTGTGTAATCAGGGTCTGCGGGTTCGCTCGGCTCTGTATGTGGGGTCGAGTGCCCATCACACCCTAATAAGGTTAGGGTGTGACACCATATGACCCACAACTGCGTATCTACGAGCCTCTACTAAAGTGCTAGACATAGGGACGGGACAGGACCCCGTCGTGCCAAAAATACATATACATATATATAAACAAAAGAATGAACCAAGTAGCACCTCCGGAACAATGGAGTGCTCTAAAGTCAGCTGACAACTCCTACGAGTCTGGATCTAGCTCACCTCCCTGTCTACCTGTGGGTATGAACACATCGTCCAAAGAAAACGGATGTCAGTACGAACATTGTACTGAGTATGTAAGACAAGAGCGAAATAAACATAATAGAAGAATCATGAGCCATAAGAGGAAGATATAACCTGCATGAGTTTCATAGGTGAATACATTTCATACATATATCGTATATTTATATAATCATGGTACATATGTCATCACAGCGCATACATCATCACATCATAATCCTCATCATTAACCCGCATCCGGGTAACCATCATATGCCGCCCACTAGTGGTGATCATGCCCGGCCCTCTAGGTTCGGTGTAAACATAGCAGCCCGCCTTAGCGGTGACATGCCCGGCCATTTAGGAACGGTGGGATCATATGCAGCCCGCCTTAGCGGTGACATGCCCGGCCATTTAGGCACGGTGGGATCACATCGTCATGTAACCAATCATGATTTCATCATTATTACACATCTCAAAGGCATAACATAATTTTTCATTATTAATCATCTCATAGACATATCATGACTTGGCATCCTTATACATTCATCATTAAGAGCATACGCTAGAATTTGAAGGCAACTATAGCTATGTCGGGGTGACATAAGGTCATAAACCCCCGATTACATTATGGAGTAATCGTCAACATCATATCTCACCTTGAAGGAACTAATAATTTCAGGTGAGTGTACGCAAAGAGAAGCGTCGATGAAACCATACTTAGAATTATTAGCTTCATGGACATCTTATATGACACTAGGATTTCTCATACTTATATTCATAATCATCATTATCATGATCGTATCGTACTTCTTTTCTTAATCATGTGCGTATGTAGCTTTTTGTATTCATGGACTCATAGTCTCCATCGTATAGGATGATCATGGAAAATTTGGAGGATTCATGCCTTAGAAGGAAGGGATTAGCCTTACATACCTTTTCCGTTTAACTAGTTTATCGTTTGCTTGTTCTCCTTCAACGCCCACATTTCTACCTTCAAGAGAATTCGTATTAACATTAGTTAATCGACTATAAGAATGTGTTACCATTTCTAAGGAAAATTGGGCAGCATTTCCTTTGTTTCTATTACTTTTCCCATACTCTATATCAACTCCCAAACATTTATAACAACATTCACAATATCGCACACGACAATCATCATTCATCTACATTTCCCACAATTCACCATTTCGCTTCAATTTCTCCACAATTATGGTTATAGCTCACTATCGCGTTTTCTCATATATAATACTTATTACATGTTCTAAATGTCATTAATAGCATATTTACGATCACAACATATTGGTAATCATGACTCAATCCAGACCTTTACCCAACAATGTCACTATTCTCATATTTATGACCCATTTTCTATGTCTTTCTACAATCCATATGTTTTTAACTTTCAACACCTTAAACAATAAAGAATAATAATAAAACTCACCTTAGATAGTGGATGAACAATCCTTGAGTGGAACCTCTCTTCTTGCACCAAAACCCTAACTCACTTCCCTTGAGTTTTCTTGGCGTAGATGAACTTTTACTAAGTTTCATACACTTGATTTCATGGATTTGGTATAGTTGATCTTGGTTTTCCCTTGATTTCTTGTGGATGAATAATAGAGAGTGTTCTAGAGGTTTATTTAAGAGAAGAGAGTGGAAATGAAATGAAATAATGAGAGAGGGGTCCTTATATTAAACACTTAAATCTGTCCCGACCAAGATATAAGGACCAACATACGGTCCGTACATTTTATACGGGCCGTATGTATGGCCGTATGTTTGGTCCAGTGAGTGATGCCCCGCTTGGCTAAATATACGGCCTAACATACATCCAGTATTATTTATACGGCCAGTATGTTCGGCAGTATAATTTATACGGCCCAATGCCCAGCTGTTCCGATTTCGTTCTCGTCCACTCGTTTGATCTCCAATCCTTATGGAACGTTCTTGACACTTTTTTAACACCTCAAGACCAATATAAGGGACGTTATCACTCTTTTCTAAGACATAATTACGCCATCTCTAGCTCGTCGCTCACAATTCTTACCCGACACATAACATGTCCTTTACCTCTTTGACATACATTTTTTCCTTTTTGTCAAATGTCTTTGAATCTCGATTAGGATCATCAAATGCTATTTCTTACTTATCTAAATCATCGTATACCTCGTGCTCTTCTCTAGCCTATTCACTGTACCCCAACTGGGAATTTTCCAAGGTGTAACATTCTTCCCCCCTTTTGGATCATTTGTCCTCGAATGTTAAATACTCGGGAATTCTACGAAAATTTCGCCAGAGTTTCCCTTGTAATATGGCACTACCATCCTATCACAACAACCCATAATAACATTGCCTCACAAGGCTACAACACAATAGTACTGTAAATTGGTCACACACGACCAAAAGCATGAAAAGTAAGCATACATACCTCAAAATATTGGTGTTTCATCATGAATCTCTCCTGAGGGTTGAAATAAGTGCGGATATGTGGATTTCATTTTCTTTTCCGCTTCCCAAGTCAATTCTTTTCGGTTGTTGTTTCGCCATAAGACTGTGAATGAAGCTACTTCCTTATTTCGAAGTCTTCGCACTTGCCTGTCTAAAATGGCAATGTGCACTTCTTCATATGCTAGCTTTTCTGTCACTTGCACATCATCAATTGGAACAATCCTCGTAGGATCTCCAACACATTTGCGGATCATTGAGACATGAAAAACTGGGTGGACTGATTCAAGCTCTGAAGGCATGTCCAATTCATAAGCGACATGACCCACCTTGCGGATGATTTTATAGGGTCCAATGTATCGAGGACTTAATTTCCCTTTCTTCCCAAATCTCATCACCCCTTTCATTGGCGACACCTTCAAATATACCCAATCATCAACCTGAATTTCCAAGTCTCGCCCGCGGTTGTCCGCATAAGATTTTTGGTGACTTTGGGCTGTCAATAATCGATTTTGGATCACCTTGAATTTTTCTACCGCTTGCTGAATCAATTCAGGGCCTATTAGCTATACTTCTCCTATTTCAAACCATCCGATTGGGGACCTGCATTTCCTTCCATATAATGCTTCATACGAAGCCATTTGGATACTGGAATGTTAGCTGTTGTTATATGCAAACTAAATCAAAGGTAAATGATCATCCCAACTACCACCAAAGTCTAAAAAACACGCCCTTAGCATATCCTCCAAGGTCTGTATAATACGTTCGGCTTGTCCATCAGTCTGCGGATGAAATGCTATGCTAAGTTTCACTTGGGTACCTAGACCTTCTTTAAAGGATTTCCATAACTTGGCTATAAACTGTGCTCCCCTATCTGTGATAATGGATAGTGGAATACCATGGAGTCGCACAATTTCTTTGAGATACAGCCTTGCATAGTCTTTCGCTGAGTATGTGGTTCTGACTGGAAGAAAATGAGCTGCTTTCGTGAGTCTGTCCACGATCACCCATATAGAATCATATTTGCCTCGAGAACGAGGTAGCCCCACAATGAAATCCATGTTTATCACTTCCCATTTCCAAGTAGGAATTTCTATCGCTTGCAATAATCCTCCTGGCCTTTGATGCTCGATTTTCACTTGCTGGCAATTTGGACATTGAGCTACAAATTCTGCTATGTCTCTTTTCATTCCATCCCACCAATATATTAATTTAAGATCATGATACATCTTGGTTGCACCTGGGTGAATAAAATACCAAGAGTAATGGGCTTCTTCAAGAATTCGTCGGCGCAGTTCCGCAACATTCGGAACGCATAGCCTGTCTCGGTATCTAAGAATTCCATCCATGGAAACATCAAATGGGTACTTCTCTTTTCCATGAGATGTGTCTCTGTAACGGCACAAATGAGGATCTTCATACTGACGCTCTTTCACTTCTATATTCAGAGATGAAACTATGGGATCATTAATGTCAATCCCTACATTACCCGAATCAATTACACGTACTCCAAGATTAGCTAATTGGTGAAGCTCATGAACCATCTCTTTCTTTTTTGAAGGAACTTCAAATAGGCTGCCCATTGATCGGTGGCTAAGCGCATCAGCCACTACATTTGTTTTTCCGGGGTGGTATAAAATGTTCACATCATAATCTTTCAACAATTCTAACCACCGCCTATGTCGCAGATTTAACTCCTTTTGTTTGAAAATGTACTGAAGGCTCTTGTGATCTGTGTAGATGTCAACATGCACACCATACAAGTAATGTCTCTACATATTTAAGGCATGAATAACTGCAGCTAATTCGAGGTCATGAGTTGGATAATTCTTTTCATGTTTCCGCAGCTGTCTCGAAGCATAAGCAATGACTCTTTCGTGCTGCATTAACACGCATCCTAACCCAACGCCGGAAGCATCACAGTATACCACATAACCATTTGACCCTTCTGGAAGTGTTAAGACTGGAGCTGAGGTTAATCTGTCCTTCAACTCTTAGAAGCTGCATTCACAAATATCATTCCATTGAAATTTAACTGACTTCTGGGTTAGCTTCGTCAATGGGGCTGAAATAGAGGAAAATCCCTCTACGAATCTTCTTTAGTACCTTGCCAATCCCAGAAAACTACGGACTTCTGTAGGGGTCGTAGGCCTTGGCCAAGTCTTCACAGTTTCAATTTTCTGAGTGTCGACTCTAATGCCATCGTCTGAAATAACATGGCCCAGAAATGTTACAGAATTCAGCCACAACTCGCACTTTGAAAATTTTGCATATAATTCTCGGGCTCGAAGAATCCCAAGAACGATACGTAAATTGATCTGCATGTTCTGGTTCTGTGCGAGAATATACCAGAATATCATCAATGAATACTATCACGAACAAATCCAAGAGTGGCCTGAATACATTGTTCATCAAATTCATGAACACTGCCGGAGCATTAGTCAACCCAAACGACATCACCCGGAACTCATAGTGACCATATCTTGTTCTAAAGGCTGTTTTGGGAATATCTTCTTCTCTAATTCTCACTTAATGATAACCTGACCTCAAGTCTATTTTAGAAAACCACTTGGCACCCTGTAGCTGATCAAACAAATCATCAATCCTTGCGAGAGGATATTTGTTCTTTATTGTGACCTTATTCAACTGCCTATAATCGATGCACATTCGTAGGGAACCATCTTTCTTTCTCACGAACAAGACTGGTGCTCCCCATGGCGATGAAATGGGTCTAATAAACCCCTTCTAAAGCAATCTTTCAACTGTGCTTTTAGCTCTTTCTATTCTGCCGGAGCCATTCGATAAGGAGGAATAGAAATAGGCTTGGTGTCCGGCAACACATCAATGGCAAAATCAATCTCTCTTTCTGGAGGAAGACCTGGAAGCTCATCTGGAAATACATCCGGAAATTCATTCACTATCGAAACAGATTGGAAAATTGGCGACTTTGATTCTGTATCATGAACTCGGACCAAGTGATAAATATAGCCTTTAGCTATCATCTTTCTTGCCTTAAGGTACGAAATAAACCTACCTTTTGGAGAGGTTGTATTACCCTTCCATTCAAGCACGGGCTCTCCCGGAAATTGAAATCGAACTACTTTCATTCGGCAATCGACATTAGCATAACATGATGCCAACCAATCCATACCCATAATCACGTCGAAATCTAGCATTTCCAGCTCAATTAAATCAGCTTTGGTCTGGTGATTGCATATCACAAATACACAGTTTTTACACACATGTCTAGTTATCACGGGATCACCAACCGGAGTAGATACCTCAAAAGGTTTGATTGGCTCGGGTTTCACCCCAATACAACCAGCAACATACAGAGTAATATAAGAGAATGTAGAACCTGGATCTATCAATGCATACACATCACGGGAAAATACAGATAATGTACCTGTAACCACATCCAGGGAGGATTCAAGATCCTGTCGTCCGGCTAAAGCATACACACGGGGCTGAGCGGCGCCTAAAGTAGATGGTCCCCCTTTTCCTCTACCTCGACCTACTGACATCTGGGGCGCCTGCCCTACCGGGCGCACTGAAGAGGAACCAGTTGTTGAACCTGTGGGCTGAACCCCATCTCTACCATACCTCGAGGGATAATCTCGCATCAAATGCCCAGTCTGTCCACAAACGTACCAAGCATCTGTGTCCTGGCGACATGGCCCCGAGTGTAATTTCTTGCACAGGCTACATCGTAGAACTGGTGGTCTCCTCTGACTATAATCACCCCCAAACTGAGAACCCGAAACTCTCGAACTCTGACCCTGTTGTTATATCCCGTATTTTATACATTCGGATATTTCAAGGTGGTCGTGGTAGGTTAAGGGCAAGACTATGTTCCAAAATTATTTTAATATACAAGTAGTTTATTAATATGGAAATATTGAGAAAGGTTAAGGGTAAAGAGGGAAATTCACAAAATGGCTCATGGTACTATTGTGGAAGGCTAGGGACAAAATGGGAATTTCACAAGAAGTCTTGAAAATTCTTGAAGAAGCCAAGTTGGCCGTGTGGCATATAAGTACATGTCCACATTTTTATTTAATAAGGCTAATTATAAATATATATATATATATATATATATATATATATATATATATATATATATATATATATATATATATATGGACCAAGCTTGTTACATAAGCCAAGTGGTCATATTTGCTATTTTAAGAAGGTTCAAGAAAAATGGAGAAGGGGACATGTGTCCACCTTGTATTGGTAGAAGCTATATATATATATATATATATATATATATACATATAATTGATGACAAAATAAGGGGCAACTCATCATTTTGACTCTAGAATCTTGGAGAAAAAAAGAAAAGAAGAAGGAGAAAGGAAATATAGTAGGTTCGGCCATGGCTCAAAAAATTGAGGCCATGGAAATTGATCAAGAAAAATTATTTCTTCTAGCTTTCCTACTAACTTGAAGGTCCTCTTTAACATGAGAAAATTGTTGGAGCAAGAAAACAATTCATTCTTGCAAGTTCATGACCCTAGCCAAGTAAGAAGACAAGTGGAAAAAGGTATGTATTCAATCTTCTTTTCATATGTTATGGATGCTTTGTATATGTTGTAGAGTGAGGAATGAATGAAATTCATGAAATATGTAAGTATAGGGGTGTGGCCGAATGGAGGTGGTGGTGTAGAAGTGATGAATTAATTTTATTTAGTAGTTTGATTGTCGTGTTGTGGATTCCATGATGTAAAATGAAGGTTTGGTGGCTTGAAATGAATTTGAAATTGTTTGTGCATTATTGAACAAGTTAGTGTGACATTAGTGTGGTTTCTTATATTTGTAAGAATAAATTTGTTAATGTATGGGTTGTTGACATAATTCATGAATTTTGAAGTGAGGCATGTGTTGGAAGATTGTAAGTTGGGTTGTTGTGGTTGAATTTGAAAGAAGGAAATAGGTTGTTATTGTTCTTGTTGAATTTGGAAGGCTTCAGGTGAAGTAGTGTGTTGATTGAGTCGTTTTGAATGCTATGTGAATTGAATTGAATATAAATGAAATGTCATTGAATTGTACGACAAAGGTTGTTAATGTTAGAATGCGTCTTAAATTGATTGTTGATGTTGTTGGCACGATTGTTGGTATTGTTGTTGATAGTTTGGCCGAGTTAAATTCTCGGATTGTTGATTGATGATTTGGGCCGAGTTAGATTCTCGGGGATGGTGTATTTACAGGGGAGATACTGCCGAAATTTCGGCAAATCATAAGTGAATTAATTTGAAAGACTAAGACAAGTATATGTGATACAAGACTAACTCCATCGAGCTTCATGAAGATGGAGTCTTTGAAGATCATGGGAGGTCCACATAGGATGGCCTTCAAGATATGGGAGATAGCTTGGATGGAAGGCTTCAAGAACGTCACATTCAAGATATGGAAGATAGCTTGGGAGGCTATTTGGAGAAGGAGGTTATTCATGCAAAAGGGGCTAGTAATAAAATACAAGCCTTTTCAAGTTTCACTTCCATGGAAGACATCCAAACAAGGCCCTTACTTCATTAAGGGTATAATTGTAATAGAGCTAGTTGTCTTCCTTATTTTCTTAGTATAAATAGTAGACTAAATATTTCAATAGGGGACTTTTGATGAATTGATGAATTGATGAGTGATTTTCAGAGTTGTCTCTAGAGAGAGAAACTTGTGAGAGAGGCCATGGATGGCTCTTGTTGAATCTTTGATTGTTGAGAGGTTGGTTGCTTTTTAATTCCCTTGAGGTCAACTTAAGAGTTAGGTGCTAATTAGTTGCGTAATTAGGAGGTCAAGACTTTAATATAGTTTTGGTTGCTTAATTCTCTCTAATCTTGTGTCTATCTTTCTATCTTTTCTTTCCCTTTTGTTTATCTTCTTAATTTCTCGCTTCCGCGTATCCGTTATTGTATCAATATGTCGATGAATCTAACGATTGTGCCAATCTTCTTGAACGTAGGCTAGCGATAGCGAGCTTGGGCAATTAAGCGTAGCTAATAGGACGTGGAGCAGGTATGTTAAGGCTCGTCCCTTTCTTTCAAGGCATGATTCCGATGTTATGATTTCATAATTGCTTCCATATTCTCCTTGTTTTCAAAAGTTAGATGTTTATGATTCCAAGGCATGATTCTCTTCCCGATAACTCGTAAATGTTTTTCCAAAGTGTCCGTATTCTACCAAAACAGAGGTTTATGATTTTGAAAGATCTTATGACAATAACGATGGATATGTTTTACAATGACATTGATGATGTCGAGGATGAGAATATTTCTATGATGGCTATGATAAGACTGATTTTATGTTTAAAGGTACTTGGTACGATTATTGCCTTGATTTTCCAAAAATGGCTTCTGAAACGTTCGTAGAAGGTTCTGTACTTCAAACGCTCATAACTTTCTTATACTAAATCAGATTGACCCGAAACTTGTTTCTGAGCTTTCAGGTGTCGATTTATGTACGTACCCATCGAGTCTTAAAAATTTGTTCCATGTGCATATGTATATGAAGCGACGCCTTATGAGACTTATGATCTTATTCCATGTTCTCTTAACGCTGTTATTCGTTGCTAGTCTCATCTTATAATAATTGTTCCTTCAAGGTGAGACAAAGTTATGATGATTATTCCATAATGAAATCGGAGGTTACCCACCTTACGTCACTCCGATGGAGTTATAGCTTTTGATTGGGCTCTTATGCATGCTTAAGTTGTGATGATTACACCGTGCCTATACGGCCGGGCAGCACCGCTAAGGCGGGCGGCTTATGGATGATTACACCGCGCCTATACGGCCGGGCAGCACCGCTAAGGCGGGCGGCTTATGGATAATAACACCGTGTCTATATGGCACGGGCAGCACCACTAGTGGGCGGCGTGAGATGATTACCCCGGACGCGGGAGGCCCGGACGCGAGCTAATGATGATATTTGACTCAGACAGCTTATGTATGCATGAAAGTGAAAGTGAGCATGCATGATTCCGCCTTAAGAGGCAAGCAGTTACAGTCATACCTTTTCTTTTATCTTCTATATTTCCTTATTATATTGTTGTTCATGTTCTGTCCATATTATCATGTTATCATTTATGCCTTACATACTCAGTACATTGCTCGTACTGACGTCCCTTCTTGTGGACGCTGCGTTTCATGCCACGCAGGTACACCCAGATGAGTAGAAGATGTTCCAGCGGAGTTGACAAGCTCCATTTGCTCTGGAGTGTTGCCAAGTCAGAGTGCTATGCTATGATGTCTTGTTCGAAGTTAGAGACTTTGCAGATAGAGTCGTGGGTATAGAGTGTCGGTATTGTAAGCGAGTCCACCAGCCGAAGTGTTACTATGTTTCATGTTACGAGTTTCATGTGATGATAGATCTTATTTGAATTGAGTACAATGAAAGGAAGCTTTACTATGTATTTCATTTCTGTCTGATTTAAGAAGTCCAAGAGATTATGTATGTAATACGAGTCAGCGGGTTCGCTTGGCTCCGAATATGGGGTCGGGTGCCCATCACACCCTAGTAAGATCGGGGTGTGACAAAGTGGTATCAGAGCAGGTTGTCCTAGGGGTTGTCTGCAAAGTTGTGTCCAGTAGAGTCCTGTTTATGGGTGTGAAGCTGGCCACATTTATAAACAGGAGGCTGCGGGGCATCTAGGGATTGTTGACCTTCTTTCTGTCTTAGATCGTGCGATAGAGCCAAGTCATAGGAGAATGAAATTGTTTATATAAGCCTTACATACGACGGAAGGAGGTAAGTGATGATATGGAAATTTATAGAAGTAAGCCTTGATATTTTGTTCTATTACCTGAAATTGGAAGCTCTGGGTGGCTGGAATATGTCGTATGACTGTATCACCTGTGAGGCATTATTGGTACTTGCTGCGTGCAGATTTTGAATAGTAGGAATGGTAAAGGAGATTCTGCCAGAATGGGTACGCCTAACAGGAAGAAGCGTGGGAAGGAAATACTGTAAATAGGCAATAAGTGAGATGCGTTGTTTCAGAAAGGTTATGGATTTGGCATGGCGATGAAGGTGCGCTCACTACCATCGGGAATCTGGAAGCCCAGGACAGGAAGTAGTCATACACACAGGTGGGAGGTGAACATTGGGAATTGAAAGGGTAAAATAGTAATTGTAAAAGAAAGGACGTGTTACAAAATGTCTCGGAACCTGTAAGACTTCAATTTGCTCTAGATCATGTAATAAAGGTCATGTGAGGAAGCGGACGCGATTATATCAGCATTAAGGCACCAGATTCCATCAAAGTTTCGAGGTTAACCGTGCTAAGGTGGGAGCAATTTTAGGATGGGTGACCCCCTGGGAAGTATGCAAGAAATTCTATATATCCAGACATAGGAAACAAATGAGAAGTTAGAGTAACCTAAGGGACACTAGAGTATACGGAATGGCTGGAAACCTTAAGAAGTCGCGTAAGACGAGGTAGGCTAGACCGGAGAAGTGACAGAAAGTGCGTCACAACTCTGGAAATTTGGATAGGCTTGAATAGCGTTTGGAAGTATTTCGTAGGATATCCCACATATGATTATATCGGTGGACATGTGAGTTTCAGCAACCGGCGCTACGGTAAGGAAGGCATTAATCATGTAAGGGTACCGAAGATCTGGTGACAGCAAGAATAAATGATATAAGTGTTACAAGGTAAATTGATGTCATTTTCACTACAGGTTAAGATTGGAAAGTTTTAATACAGCGATATTTGGAAAAGAAAGAGAGTGAGTAGATGGAAAACAAAGAGATCAAAGGGTCAGAAGAAGGTGAAAGGTAAGAAACCTCAGTGAGTAAAGCTCCCGAGAGAAACTACCGGCAAAGCACGAGACTATTTGGGTAAGAACTCAAAGTAGGCATGTGAAAAGGGATAGAGTGTGGTAAAAGGAAATAGGAGAGAAGTGTATGAGGTTCGAGAACCGATTTCGATAAGTGGGGCTAAAGGAATAGTGACTAGGATAGGGGGATGTGAAGTAAGAGAAAGAATGCTTAGGCTTGCGATGATGTTGAGGTGAGAGATCTATAAAAGAATAAATGTGTAGCTATATTAATGTAGTTAAGGGTTCGATGAACAAGGATAGGGAGAGTGAAAGTTGTAAGGATTCTGTGCTAAGAACAAAAGTAGCGGGACGCTTGAGAAATATGGACGCACAGCTATAACACAAACACGTAGTTAAAGAAGAATTACGAGCAAGTGAGCTAAGCAAGTGAAAGGACAAATAGTGGATGGAAGGGTATGGAAATGTGGACAAAATGATGACATAGACAGTGTAAAAGAAAAACTTAGGATAAGAAGTTTTCGATATGTTAGGCACAGAGTTGGAAGGAAGATGAGGAATAAGATATAAACGAAGACTTTATAAAATGACTGTTGGCGAGCCCCTTAAAGGCGGGGGGGGGGGGGGGGGGAGACCATATTATATTAGGCCAAAAAGGGATCACAATATTTTCAAGTACCAGAAAAGGAAACTTATTAGCTCGGGACCAAAGTTTAAAACATGTCGGCACATCGGAAGTAAGTAAAGAATGTTTCGAATGACGACGACTATTATAACGGAAGTATTAACAATTGGTAGTCTGAGGATTTTTGGAAAGAAAGAAAGAACGTAGTGCCTATGAATGAAACAAAAGAGTTTATCAGACACTAGAAAATAGTTCATGGATCATTAATTGTACGGAGCATGAGAATGTACGCTATGGAATTGTATGAATCATCGACGTGAAGCGATACTCAATCATGTTTGTAGGGGATCCACACCGGAGAGCCAACAAGAAATAACGATGGACGAAACGAGCGCCAATACAAAGAAATCAAAGACAAGTATACTTGTGTCAAGAAATGACCTGGGAAGGACAAGGATAATGAGATGGCGCAGTGGATTAGGAGACCCATGACGGGGAATGAGGACTCGTGTAAAGACCCAGGAGTTCGAGTATAAGGAGAATAGGGTAAGGGATAAGGAATGGGCATAAAGAGAAGAACGACTATAAAAGGGACCCTCCCGAAGTATTATGACACCCCATAAGATTAGTTGAACATTCGAGGACGAATGTTCTAAAGGGGGGGAGGATGTTATATCCCGTATTTTATACATTCGGATATTTCAAGGTGGTCGTGGTAGGTTAAGGGCAAGACTATGTTCCAAAATTATTTTAATATACAAGTTGTTTATTAATATGGAAATATTGAGAAAGGTTAAGGGTAAAGAGGGAAATTCACAAAATGGCTCATGGTAATATTGTGGAAGGCTAGGGGCAAAATGGGAATTTCATAAGAAGTCTTGAAAATTCTTGAAGAAGCCAAGTTGGCCGTGTGGCATATAAGTATATGTCCACATTTTTATTTAATAAGGCTAATTATAAATATATATATATATATATATATATATATGGATTAAGAAAGTTCCATATATGGACCAAGCTTGTTACATAAGCCAAGTGGTCATATTTGCTATTTTAAGAAAGTTCAAGAAAAATGGAGGAGGGGACATGTGTCCACCTTGTATTGGTAGAAGCTATATATATATATATATACATATAATTGATGACAAAATAAGGGGCAACTCATCATTTTGACTCTAGAATCTTGGAGAAAAAAAGAAAAGAAGAAGGAGAAAGGAAATATAGTAGGTTCGGCCATGGCTCAACAAATTGAGGCCATGGAAATTGATCAAGAAAAATTATTTCTTCTAGCTTTCCTACTAACTTGAAGGTCCTCTTTAACATGAGAAAATTGTTGGAGCAAGAAAACCATTCATTCTTGCAAGTTCATGACCCTAGCCAAGTAAGAAGACAAGTGGAAAAAGGTATGTATTCAATCTTCTTTTCATATGTTATGGATGCTTTGTATATGTTGTAGAGTGAGGAATGAATGAAATTCATGAAATATGTAAGTATAGGGGTGTGGCCGAATGGAGGTGCTGGTGTAGAAGTGATGAATTAATTTTATTTAGTAGTTTGATTGTCGTGTTGTGGATTCCATGATGTAAAATGAAGGTTTGGTGGCTTGAAATGAATTTGAAATTGTTTGTGCATTATTGAACAAGTTAGTGTGACATTAGTGTGGTTTCTTATATTTGTAAGAATAAATTTGTTAATGTATCGGTTGTTGACATAATTCATGAATTTGGAAGTGAGGCATGTGTTGGAAGATTGTAAGTTGGGTTGTTGTGGTTGAATTTGAAAGAAGGAAATAGGTTGTTATTGTTCTTGTTGAATTTGGAAGGCTTCAGGTGAAGTAATGTGTTGATTGAGTCGTTTTGAATACTATGTGAATTGAATTGAATATAAATGAAATGTCGTTGAATTGTACGACAAAGGTTGTTAATGTTAGAATGCGTCTTGAATTGATTGTTGATGTTGTTGGCACGATTGTTGGTATTGTTGTTGATAGTTTGGCCGAGCTCAATTCTCGGATTGTTGATTGATGATTGGGCCAAGTGTCACGACCCAGCCCCGTGGGCCGCAACTGGCACCCTACCTGGGCGCCCAGTCCAAATCACACATTCATTATAAGGTCCAAACTTATTTCCGAATTTTTACGAAATCATATCAAACATAATTATATCAAAATATGTCTTAAGCGGTCACGCCAAATCAAAATACCATATCAAATACAAACTGAGCGGCGGAATAGACATTGCCGGTCAAAAGTGTAAACATAAGCATAAGGGCCATTTGGGGCCATCATAACAAACAGACCACTTTTAGACCAGAAAACGAAATCAAACCAACATATACAGGACCCTCACCCCACATATATGACTACAGGCCTCTACGAATTCAAAACAAAGACATATGGCGAGACAGGGCCCCGCCGTACCCAAATAGTCAAATGTACAGAATATATACAAAGCAAAAGGAGTCTGTACCAAAAGTGGACTCCGGGTCAAAGAGGAGTACTCCGGAATAGCAAAGAGTGAAGCCTACTGTGGAGGATCACCAATGTCTGCACCTGCGGGCATAAAACGCAGCCCCCGAAGAAAGGGGGTCAGTACGAAATATGTACTGAGTATGTAAAGCACGGAGTACAGAAATATGGATCAAAACCGAAAGAAAACCGAATGACAAAGTGGAGTACAAATCGGTATGTCAACAATCTGTATCGAAATCATATACGTATGTATAATGCAAACGACATCATGCAAACGCTTAGGAACGTGGTCGCCACTCCGACGCTGGCGCCACACACAGCATAACATCAGAAGGTTTCAAATCTCCGTACATCCCCGAACACAAACATAATCATAGGTGAGCGTATCGCATCACGAGCCATATCACAGCATAACTCCAAACGGAACCCGGCCCTATGGCGAAGCCTCGGGAACCGTAACACAGCATACGGCCGAATTATTATAAGGCGCACGAATCATAACCGGCCCGGGAACCGGTGAACGAAGTCATAACAAGGCATGAGGGGAGTCGTGAGCAGACAAATGCAAATCGTATTTCAAAATAGTCTTTCAAAACATAATAATCTCATAAATCATTTCATAATACAAAATAATCGCATACTTAGTCGATATAAAGTTTCATTTCACAAAAACTTTCCAAAATAGTACGTATAGCTCAAAACGTAACTTAGCGTATCGTAATATTCAAAACATATCCCGTAGGAGGAAGTTCCAAAATCGAAAGTAGCATGTCAAACTTTATTCACAAAGATAGCCCAATAAGACAAATAGGGCGTTTCGGGGTAGCGGGCCCACCTCGAGTCAAATTGAGGAGGCGAACATATTTATCGAACGTCTATAGGCCGAAGGTTCATACATAATCATTTCTAAGTTACCCGACCACATTTCGATAGGTTTCGGACGAGTGGGGGCATTCTAGCCAAAATAGAGCCCTTAGGCTTCAATTGAATTGAATGAATAGTAACTTTTCTGTGGATCGGGTTTCGAGGAGCAGAAATGCTCCGGAAGTTCTCATATTCGCCTATCATACTAAGATATGCCAAACGAAGGAGTGGGAAGCTTTACATACCTTACAGACGTCGTATGCTCTCCCAAAAGTCAAGTCCCGTTTCGTCCGAATTCTGCAAATGGTCAAAGTTACCAATTGAGATTCTTAGGCTTAAAAATGCCTTTAACTTCATTTTTGTCTACCGAAATTTCGGCAGCATTTCCCCTATACATCTAACATCCCCGAGACTTAGCTCGGCTCAAAATACATCAATACAACAGCCCACACATCAACAAATAACACAAATCAAAATCAAACTTCAAAAGCCTACCTTACTACACAAGTTGGAAATCTTTCATTCAAACTTCAAAATTCCAAATCTATATCCATATTATTGTATTCATTCACTCATTCAAGATTATGCCATCACATTCCAACTACATTCCAAGCCATACACGAAATTGCCCAAAATCCATTACTTTCCACAATTCTCCCAAAACACCAAAACTTACAATGAACGTTCTAACTTGCGTCGTTTCATTCCGAATTCATTAACATCATTATAAGTTCATATTTAAAGTCTTTAGAACCCTAAATATACAATGATATACGCAATGATACCAAAGGTATACGCTTTCCGATAATATCCGAATTCATTTTCCAACGCCAATTTAATTCATCAATCAATCATTTACGACATAAGGATCACAACAACACATTATTCAAACTAAACAAGATAAAATTCCTATGCCTTTGCACTTCATGTAACTCACGGCCACAACACCAACACACACACACCCACGGCTTTCTATAAGCATCAAAGTTACGAGATTCTCGTCTATTCCCAATCCTTAACACATTCATAACAATTCTATAACATTAAAGGGGCAAAATTCTTACCTTTTCTTGAAAACCCGACTTGTCGTAAACGTAGTTCTTGTGCCAAACTAATTATACCCCGTTGAAGAGGGCCTTGAGTACTTCTCAACTATGTAGAAATTCAGATTTTTGGATCAACAACAAAGCTTGGATAATTTTTTTCTCTTCTCTTTCTCACTCGGCCGAGAGCTCTTATTTCTTGGTGTTCTTGAATTTTTGTTCTTTGTTCTAGATAATTACCAAGTATAACATGATATATATCCATATATTTGATCATGTGCATAGCACATGATCATTAACAAAGGGGCTTGGGCCATGGATATGGCCGGCCACCTCTAAACATTGGGCCTCAATTTTTATGTTGTATTTTTCTTGGCCCAATCATAAAACGTCCCGTTTTGTAATTCCCGAAACTAATTTCCGAAATTCCAAATTTACCCTCGGCCTTTCCCGATGTCTTAACATTAAAGATTCCCTAACCAACATAGTCATATTTACTAAAATCAAATTATGTCCTTATAACACACAAGTCGTAATTATTTCTCGATTTCCAATTATACGAAAACACGGGACATAACACCAAGTTAGATTCTCGGGGATGGTGTATTTACAGGGGAGATACTGCCGAAATTTCGGCAAATCATAAGTGAATTTATTTGAAAGACTAATACAAGTATATGTGATACAAGACTAACTCCATCGAGCTTCATGAAGATGGAGTCTTTGAAGATCATGGGAGGTCCACATAGGATGGCCTTCAAGATATGGGAGATAGCTTGGATGGAAGGCTTCAAGAACGTCACATTCAAGATATGGAAGATAGCTTGGGATGTTATTTGGAGAAGGAGGATATTCATGCAAAAGGGGCTAGTAATAAAATACAAGCCTTTTCAAGTTTCACTTCCATGGAAGACATCCAAACAAGGCCCTTACTTCATTAAGGGTATAATTGTAATAGAGCTAGTAGTTGTCTTCCTTATTTTCTTAGTATAAATAGTAGACTAAACATTTCAATAGGGGACTTTTGATGAATTGATGAATTGATGAGTGATTTTGAGAGTTGTCTCTAGAGAGAGAAACTTGTGAGAGAGGCCATGGATGGCTCTTGTTGAATCTTTCATTGTTGAGAGGTTGGTTGCTTTTTAATTCCCTTGAGGTCAACTTAAGAGTTAGGTGCTAATTAGTTGCGTAATTAGGAGGTCAAGACTTTAATATAGTTTTGGTTGCTTAATTCTCTCTAATCTTTTGTCTATCTTTCTATCTTTTTGTTATATCAGAGCATGAGCGTGATACGTGTTTCCTCAAAATATTGACAACCATGTCTTTTTAAGTGGGATTTTTGCCCTTTATCCTCATTTTTCATACCAAAAATACCAGAAAATTCTGGAAAGAGAGAGAGAGGAGCTTTGGAGAGAAGAAAAACCAACTTTGATCAAAATCCGAGCCCCGAATCCCGAAGCCCATGAAGGGAAAAGTGTTGCACGCTGCGTTGTCTTCAATTTGAGCTAAAAATCAACCAAGGAGGAGGGTGATAACGTGGTGGCTGAATTATTAAGGTATGGATAAGGTTCCTTTTCATTGCTAACAAGTTTATTTAAAGTTTTAACGGATTAGAACGGGAAAATAGCGATATAAATTCGTCTGTTGGCATTGTGAATTATGGAATGAGATTTGAAGAGAATTTTGGATGAAAATAAATGTAGTTAACTTGTAGAATGTGGAGGATGTTGTTATTGATGTTATTTAGTATCTTGATTGTGGTTGTTGTAGATTCTATACTAAAAATAAAGATTTGATGGTTTGAAAGAAAGTTGTAATTGTTGAAGGGATGTTGAAGAAGTCAATGTGACATTAGTATGAATTCTTATATTGTATGGATAATAATGTTAACATGTAAATTTGTTGGTGTAGTTTGTGAATTTGGAAGGAAAGAAAATGTGTTGTCATTGTTATTGTTGCACCTTGAGGAGTTTTTGGGTGAATTATGGATTTTGGTGGAATTTTTGCATATTTTGTAGAATGATATGAAATGCTTCATAATTGTATTGGAATGATCTTGATTAGTAAATAAATATAAAAACATTGATATTGGTTTGGAAGTGCGAACGTAGATTGGAAGTTGTCGCACTATGTTGGAAAGAAGACAATTTATGTTAGAATGTGTTTTGTAGTGATTGTTGATGTTGTTGGTATTGTTGTGGGTGTTGTTGTTGATTATTTTGGCCGAGTAAAAATCTCGGGGATGTTGAATTTACAGGGGAGATGCTGCCCAAATTTCTGTAGAAAAGTGTTAATTTAAGATTCAAGTCCTAAAGTCTTATAATTAATATTTGGCAATTGTGACCAATTGTAGATTTTGGAGGAAACGAGATTTGAGTTTGGACAAGCGTAAAAAGCAAATAAGGTATGTAAAGCCTACCTTTCTTTCTTTTGGCATGTCCTAGTCGTAATAGGCTATGATACGTGTCTTGGGGAAAACTCCATTCTTAGAAATCTGAGCATAGTTCTGACGCTTATTCGATTCAATGTAATTGAATTGTAAACTCTATGCTTTGATGAAAAATAACTTAAACACTTTTATTTTTTTAAAAAGAGTTTTGTGCCATAAAACGTCCGTAACTTTTACAAATAGACTCGGATTACCATGAAACGTTCGTAGACGACTCCATAAGGCCTAATGTCCGTAATTTACGTACGCCACCTCGACTTGACCCGAGGTGGGCCCACAATTTCTGAAACCTTCTTGTATTGTTCTATTTGACCTATTTTCGTACTATGATTAAAAGAAAACTTTTGGTTATTGTTCCGACTACTAAACGATAGCTGTTTTAACTATTCCATTGAATCCTATGATATTTTGATATGTACAAATAATCTCAGTATTTTTACTTTGACATAATCCGTCGTAACATCCGAAAGGTACGTACTATGACTATCGTCTGATTTCTTTCCTCAACGACCTGTCATTCTGACTACCCTATCGGGTCTTTCTAAATATTTTATGATGCATATAGTTTCTCACTACTCTACTCGTGGGTGCCTCAATGCTTCCTTCACTGAGCCCGGGCCAGGATATGTTATCACGCGTATTCCACTGCATTGTTCGCCTTGCCTCGATGTGAGGGGGCAGGTATACATGTACATGGGTTGTGGAGTATGCTGTGCCATGTACACATGTTCTGATATATGATGATATGATAAGAGTTGGCAAGCTCTATTTGTTCCTGGGGTGCCACCGAGTCAGAGTTTGTATGTGTGCTTCTTCTGGATTGATGTTAGAGACTTTGCAGACAGAGTCGTGGGAATAGAATGTCCGTTTGGTAATCGGCTCCATCAGCCGATATGTCGTTCCGTACTATGTAATAAATTTCATATGTTACTATTTTGTTTGATTTGAAAACAACAAAAAGTGTATTTCTGAAAGCTTTTACTATATTTGATATTTTCATTTGGCTAAGAGTCCAATAGATTATGTTTGTAATGAGAGTCAGTGGGTTCGCTCGGCTCCGAATGTGGGGTCGGGTGCCCATCACACCCTAGTAAGACTGGGGTGTGACAAAGTGGTATCAGAGCAGGTCTGTCCTAGGGATTGTCTACAAAGTCGTGTCCGGTAGAGTGCTGTTTATGGTGTGAAGCGCGCCACATTTATAAATAGGAGGTTACGAGGCATCTAGGGATTGTTGAGCTTCTTGCTATCTTAGATCGTGCGATAGAGCTGAGTTATAGGAAAATGAAATTCCTTATATGAGCTTTACATACGACGGGAGAAGGTAAGGGATGACATGGAAAGTCATAAAGGTAAGTCTTGAAGTATTTGTTTTGTTATCTGAAATTGAAAGTTCAGGATGGCTGGAATGTGTTATATAACTGTATGCTTTGTAAGGTATTGTTGATATTTGTCGCGTACAGATTCTAAATAGTAAGGATGGTAAAGGAGACTCGGTCAAATATTCAAAATGTGGTCATTTAACTAGGTATACCTAGCAGGAAGAAGTATGGAATGGGAACATCGTAAATAGACGATAAGTGGGATGTGACATTTTGGAGAAGCTACAGATTTGGGCACGACGTGAAGAACGATTGTAAGAAAGATGATTAACAGTCCGAAGAGTTAAAAAGGGATAAAAATTTGAGGTTAGTAAGAATAAGGTTTATTGGATGATTCAGAGAAAGTTAACAATCAGTGTTGCTGTAGATTAGTAGGTACGGATGGTAAGAGGAAATCTGTACATACGGATACCTGAGTACTTATATGCAATGGCGACGAAGGTAGGTCCGCCACCATCAGTAATCTGGAAGCCCAGGACAGGCAATAATCATACATATAAGTGAAAAGGGTAAAATAGTAATTGTACAAAGGAGGACGTATTACGAAGATGCCTCGGAACCTGTAAGATCTTGACTGGTCTCAAATTACGTAACAAAGGCCATATGAGAAAGTGAATGCGATTATATCAGCATTAAGGCATTGAATTCCATCGAAGTTTTCGAGGTTAAGCGTGCTAAGGTGGGAGGATGGGTGACCCCCCTGGGAAATATGTAAGAAATCCCAACGATTCAGCCACAAGAGACGAATGAAAAGCTAGGATAGTCTGAATGAAATTAGAGTATACGGAATGGTTGGGGACCATGAAAGGCCACACAGCACGCGACAGACTAGACTAGAAGAGAGATAGAAAGTACGCCACAGCTCTGGAATTAGGATAGACTTGAATAGCGTTTGGAGGTATTTTGTGGGCTAGTTGGTAATAATTATATATGTATGTATGAATGCGTATGACATCCCATATGTGATCGTATCGGCGGACATGTGAGTCCCAGCAACTGGCACTACGGTGTAGAAGGTATTAATTGAGTAAGGGCACCGAAGTTTAAATGACACAACAGGAATAAATGGTGCAAGTGCTATAAGGCAAGCTGTTATTACTCTCACTACAGGCTAAGACTGGAAAGGTTATAATACAACGATATTTGAAAAATGAAAGAGAGTGAGTAGATGGAAGACAAAGAGACCAAAATGTCGGCAAAAGGTAAGGAATTCCGGTAAGGGAAGCCCGAGAGAAGTTATCGGCAAAGTAAGAGATTATTTGAATAAAAATTCGAAGATAGGCCTATGAAAAGGATAAGATGCGGTCATATGGAGCAAAAGAGGAATGTGTGAGGTTCGAGAACCAATTTCAAAAAGTGGGACTAAATAGATAGTGACTACGACAAGGAACGCGAAGTAAGCAAAAGAACGATAAAGCCTTGTGATGATGACAGGAGATTTGGCATATAAAGGGACAATATGCAGTCGCGATAATGTGATTACCTCGGACGTAAAAGTGTTCTCCTGAAAGGATGATCTAGGAATGAAACAGATTTGTGAGCTTAAAGTGAAAATTTCGTAAACTTCAGAGTTGATGCCACAAATGGCAAAATCAGAAAAGTGTTCGAGGAGGAAGGAACCCAAGGAAGGACAAGGATACTAACTTGGTATGGTGGGTTAGAAAACCCATGAAACGGAATAAGGATTCACGTAAAGACCGAGAAGGTTGATTATAAAGGAAAATACGACAGAAAATAAGGAATGGGCATGAAGAGAAGGATAACTAGAAGAGGGACCCCCCCCCCCCCCCAAGTGTTATAAGATCCCATAAGGGCAGCTGAACATTCGAGGACGAATGTTTTAAAGGGGGGAGGATGTTATAACCCGCATTTTCAGAGCATGAGCGTGATACGTGCTTCCTAAAAAAATTGACAACCATGTCTTTTTAAGTGGGATTTTAGCCCTTTATCCTCATTTTTCATACCAAAAATACCAGAAAATTCTGGAAAGAGAGAGAGAGAGGAGCTTTGGAGAGAAGAAAAACCAACTTTGATCAAAATCCGAGCCCCGAATCCCGAAGCCCATGAAGGGAAAAGTGTTGCACGCTGCGTTGTCTTCAATTTGAGCTAAAAATCAACCAAGGATGAGGGTGATAACGTGGTGGCTGAATTATTAAGGTATGGATAAGGTTCCTTTTCATTGCTAACAAGTTTATTTAAAGTTTTAACGAATTAGAACGGGAAAATAGCGATATAAATTCGTCCGTTGGCATTGTGAATTAAGGAATGAGATTTGAAGAGAATTTTGGATGAAAATAAATGTAGTTAACTTGTAGAATGTGGAGGATGTTGTTATTGTTGTAGATTCTATACTAAAAATAAAGATTTGATGGTTTGAAAGAAAGTTGTAATTGTTGAAGGGATGTTGAAGAAGTCAATGTGACATTATGAATTCTTATATTGTATGGATAATAATGTTAACATGTAAATTTGTTGGTGTAGTTTGTGAATTTGGAAGGAAAGAAAATGTGTTGTCATTGTTATTGTTGCACCTTGAGGAGTTTTCGGGTGAATTATGGATTTTGGTGGAATTTTTGCATATTTTGTAGAATGATATGAAATGCTTCCTAATTGTGTTGGAATGATCTTGATTAGCAAATAAATATAAAACATTGATATTGGTTTGGAAGTGCGAAGTTAGATTGGAAGTTGTCGCACTATGTTGGAAAGAAGACTATTTATGTTAGAATGTGTTTTGTAGTGATTGTTGATGTTGTTGGTATTGTTGTGGGTGTTGTTGTTGATTATTTTGGCCGAGTAAAAATCTCGGGGATGTTGAATTTACAGGGGTGATGCTGCCCAAATTTCTGTAGAAAAGTGTTAATTTAAGATTCAAGTCCTAAAGTCTTATAATTAATATTTGGCAATTGTGACCAATTGTAGATTTTGGAGGAAACGGGATTTGAGTTTTGACAAGCGTAAAAAGCAAATAAGGTATGTAAAGCCTACCTTTCTTTCTTTTGGCATGTCCTAGTCGTAATAGGCTATGATACGTGTCTTGGGGAAAACTCCATTCTTAGAAATCTGAGCATAGTTCTGACGCTTATTCGATTCAATGTAATTGAATTGTAAACTCTATGCTTTGATGAAAAATAACTTAAACACTTTTATTTTTTTAAAAAGAGTTTTGTGCCATAAAACGTCCGTAACTTTTACAAATAGACTCAGATTACCATGAAACGTTCGTAGACGACTCCATAAGGCCTAATGTCCGTAATTTACGTACGCCACCTCGACTTGACCCGAGGTGGGCCCACAATTTCTGAAACCTTCTTGTATTGTTCTATTTGACCTATTTTCGTACTATGATTAAAAGAAAACTTTTGGTTATTGTTCCGACTACTAAACGATAGCTGTTTTAACTATTCCATTGAATCCTATGATATTTTGATATGTACAAATAATCTCAGTATTTGTACTTTGACATAATCCGTCGTAACATCCGAAAGGTACGTACTATGACTATCGTCTGATTTCTTTCCTCAACGACCTGTCATTCTGACTATCCTATCGGGTCTTTCTAAATATTTTATGATGCATATAGTTTCTCATTACTCTACTCGTGGGTGCCTCAATGCTTCCTTCACTGAGCCCGGGCCAGGATATGTTATCACGCGTATTCCACTGCATTGTTCGCCGTGCCTCGATGTGAGGGGGCAGGTATACATGTACATGGGTTGTGGAGTATTCTGTGCCATGTACACATGTTCTGATATATGATGATATGATATGATATGGCCATCTGATATGTTTGATATGTGCACATTCTGATATGATATGATATGTTACGGAGCTATTCCCTACTCTGGAGTATGCTGTGTTGTGGCGCCAGTGACGGGGTGGCGACCACGCTCTGTTCACCGTGTCCCATAATGGGGCCGGATATGGCATATTTTCTCACATGCATTACCTATGTTTTATGAGTAAGCATTTTTGATACTCCGGTTACTACAATTATTTTCTGTATCCCCTGTTCAGATTATGACTCTGTTTATTGTACCTTATGCTTTACATACTCGGTACATATTCCGTACTGACCCCCTTTCTTCTGGGGCTGCGTTTCATGCCGCGCAGGTGCACCCAGATGACTAGAAGACATTGTAGAAGATGTTCCAGCAGAGTTGGCAAGCTCCATTTGTTCCTGGGGTGCCACCGAGTCAGAGTTTGTATGTGTGCTTCTTCTGGATTGATGTTAGAGACTTTGCAGACAGAGTCGTGGGTATAGAATGTCCGTTTGGTAATCGGCTCCATCAGCCGATATGTCGTTCCGTACTATGTAATAAATTTCATATGTTACTGTTTTGTTTGATTTGAAAACAACAAAAAGCATATTTCTGAAAGTTTTTACTATATTTGTTATTTTCATTTGGCTAAAGGTCCAATAGATTATGTTTGTAATGAGAGTCAGTGGGTTCGCTCGGCTCCAAATGTGGGGTCGGGTTCCCATCACACCCTAGTTAGACTGGGGTGTGACACCTTTCTTTCCCTTTTGTTTATCTTCTTAATTTCTCGCTTCCGCGTATCCGTTATTGTATCAATATGTCGATGAATCTAAAGATTGTGCCAATCTTCTTGAACGTAGGCTAGCGATAGCGAGCTTGGGCAATTAAGCGTAGCTAATAGGACGTGGAGCAGGTATGTTAAGGCTCGTCCCTTTCTTTCAAGGCATGATTCCAATGCTATGATTTCATAATTGCTTCCATATTCTCCTTGTTTTCAAAAGTTAGATGTTTATGATTTCAAGGCATGATTCTCTTCCCGATAACTCGTAAATGTTTTTCCAAAGTGTCCGTATTCTACCAAAACAGAGGTTTATGATTTTGAAAGATCTTATGACAATAACGATGGATATGTTTTACAATGACATTGATGATGTCGAGGATGAGAATATTTCTATGATGGCTATGATAAGACTGATTTTATGTTTAAAGGTACTTGGTACGATTATTGCCTTGAATTTCCAAAAATGGCTTCTGAAACGTTCGTAGAAGGTTCTGTACTTCAAACGGTCATAACTTTCTTATACTAAATCGGATTGGCCCGAAACTTGTTTCTGAGCTTTCAGGTGTCGATTTATGTACGTACCCATCGAGTCTTAAAAATTTGTTCCATGTGCATATGTATATGAAGCGACGCCTTATGAGACTTATGATCTTATTCCATGTTCTCTTAACGCTGTTATTCGTTGCTAGTCTCATCTTATAATAATTGTTCCTTCAAGGTGAGACAAAGTTATGATGATTATTCCATAATGAAATCGGAGGTTACCGACCTTACGTCACTCCGATGGAGTTATAGCTTTTGATTGGGCTCTTATGCATGCTTAAGTTGTGATGATTACACCGTGCCTATACGGCCGGGCAGCACCGCTAAGACGGGCGGCTTATGGATGATTACACCGCGCCTATACGGCCGGGAAGCACCGCTAAGGCGGGTGGCTTATGGATAATAACACCGTGTCTATATGGCATGGGCAGCACCACTAGTGGGCGGCGTGAGATGATTACCCCGGACGCGGGAGGCCCGGACGCGAGCTAATGATGATATTTGACTCAGACAGCTTATGTATGCATGAAAGTGAAAGTGAGCATGCATGATTCCGCCTTAAGAGGCAAGCAGTTACAGTCATACCTTTTCTTTTATCTTCCATATTTCCTTATTATATTGTTGTTCATGTTCTGTCCATATTATCATGTTATCATTTATGCCTTACATACTCAGTACATTGCTCGTACTGACGTCCCTTCTTGTGGACGCTGCGTTTCATGCCACGCAGGTACACCCAGATGAGTAGAAGATGTTCCAGCGGAGTTGGCAAGCTCCATTTGCTCTAGAGTGTTGCCAGGTCAGAGTTCTATGCTATGATGTCTTGTTCGAAGTTAGAGACTTTGCAGATAGAGTCGTGGGTATAGAGTGTCGGTATTGTAAGCGGGTCCACCAGCCGAAGTGTTACTATGTTTCATGTTACGAGTTTCATGTGATGATAGATCTTATTTGAATTGAGTACAATGAAAGGAAGCTTTACTATGTATTTTATTTCTGTCTGATTTAAGAAGTCCAAGAGCTTATGTATGTAATACGAGTCAGCGGGTTCGCTCGGCTCCGAATATGGGGTCGGGTGCCCATCACACCCTAGTAAGATCGGGGTGTGACACCTGTCCTGAAGGAAAGGAGTGATCAAATCTCCTACCTGTAAATCATGGGGGTGCACTAGTCACCGACTGGCCTGAGTGTCTAGAATGTGTCTGCCTTGATCCACCTCTATAATCACTACCTGCCCATAGATCTAGCCCTCTTGCTTTGCCTTCTATCAATATCACGATCACCTCTTTGTGGCTGCTGTCGTCCCTCTAAAATTCTGGGCATGGGCTTGTATTCGGGAAATATCCATCCCGTCTTGCGAAGCTGTCAAACAATCCTTGAACAAATGTGGCCCAAAACCGCTTACAAAGTGATGCACCCTATCTCCCATATCGGCCACCATAGTCGGGGCATATCTAGCCAATGAATTAAATTGAAGGCTATATTCCCGAGCACTCATATTTCCTTGCTTCAGATTTCAGAACCTATCCGCTCTAGCTCGGCGGACCTCGGGCGGCAAATAATGACGGATGAAAGCATCTACAAATTCTAGCCACACGGGAGGAGGCGCATTTTCTTTTCTTGATGCCAGCCAATTGTTGTACCACAATACCGCCACATCTCAAAGTCTATAAGATGCCAACTCCACAGACTCAGTTTTGGAGGCATGGATAATCCTCAATGTTCTCAGCATCTCATCAATAAAACCTTGTGGGTCTTCATCCGGCTTTGACCTGAAAAACTCCGGAGGATTCAAACTCATAAAATCACGGGCTCTGGTACTAGCTGCCCGATCACTTGAGCTCAAATTCTACCATTGTGCCGGGGCGGCAGCCAACTGTGTCAATAAATGAATGGCCTCGGTCACTTGTTGAACCGAAGCAACTGGTGGAGGAATTAGAGCTGAAGCTCCTCCTTGTTCTTCTACATTGGGCGGGGTGGAGGAAGTATTAGATAGGGCCTCATTATGTAACTCGCCCTCTTCTACATTCATCGGAGGCTCTCTTTCCACCCGCCTTTTTGTCGTCGTCTTGCCCTTCTGGGCGGCTGTGGCTTTTCCTTTTGGTGGCATTTCTGAAATCATAACACACTATTAAGAGGGGAAAATCTTATAACACAGCTCTATCGCACGATCTGTTGAGATGAACGATGGTCATTTTTCCTAAATGCCCTGTAGCCTCCGGCTTATTAGTGTGGCGCGCAACACACCATAAACAAAACTCTACTAGACACGGCTCGTAGACACTTCCTAGGACTGAACTGCTCTGATACCACTTTTGTCACGACCCGACTATGGGCCGTGACGGGTACCCGGGGCTAACCACCGAGCACCACTCGTTCTACTACTCGTCATACTCATTAAAACTTCTTTTTCATTCATATAATCATAATCATAAGAAAATCATTTTCATTTGAGAACATAAACACTTATATAAATAAGCTTTTCGGTCATCAAAATAATATATATATATATATATATATATATATATATATATATATATATATATACATAATGGCAACCTCGTGAGACCATGTGATCCACAACTGCGTATCTATGAGCCTCTACTAGAGTGCTAGACGTAGGGACAGGACAGGACCCCGTCGTGCCCAAAATACATATACATATATATATAAACAAAAGAATGAACCAAGTAGCACCTCCGGAACAATGGAGTGCTCTCAAGTCAGCTGACATCTCCTACGAGTCTGGATCTAGCTCACCTCCCTGTCTACCTGTGGGCATGAACACAGCGTCCAAAGAAAACAGACGTCAGTATGAACATTGTACTGAGTATGTAAGACAAGAATGAAATAAACATAATAGAAGAATCATGAGCCATAAGAGGAAGATATAACCTGCATGAGTTTCATAGGTGAATACATTTCATACATATATCGTATATTTATATAATCATGGTACATATGTCATCACAACGCATACATCATCACATCATATTCCTCATCATTAACCTGCCGGTAACCATCATATGCCGCCCACTAGTGGTGATCATGCCCGGCCCTCTAGGCTCGGTGTAAACATAACAGCCCGCCTTAGCGGTGACATGCCCAACCATTTAGGCACGGTGGGATCATATGCAGCCCGCCTTAACGGTGACATGCCCGGCCATTTAGGCACGGTAGGATCACATCATCATGTAACCAATCTTGATTTCATAATTATTACACATCTCAAAGGCATAACATAATTTTTCATTATTGATCATCTCATAGACATATCATGACTTGGCATCCTTATATATTCATCATTAATAGCATACGCTAGAATTTGAAGGAAACTATAGCTATGTCGGTGTGACATAAGGTCGTAAACCCCCGATTACATTATGGAGTAATCGTCAACATCATATCTCACCTTGAAGGAACTAATAATTTAAGGTGAGTGTACGCAAAGAGAAGCATCGATAAAACCATACTTAGAATTATTAGCTTCATGGACATCTTATATGGCGCTAGGATTTCTCATACTTATATTCATCATCATCATTATCATGATTGTATCGTACTTCTTTTCTTAATCATGTGCGTATGTAGCTTTGTGTATTCATGGACTCATAGTCTCCATCGTATAGGATGATCATGGAAAATTTGGAGGATTCATGCCTTAGAAGGAAGGGATTATCCTAACATACCTTTTCAGTTTAACTAGTTTATCGCTTGCTTGTTCTCCTTCAACGCCCACGTTTCTACCTTCAAGAGAATTCGCATTAACATTAGTTAATCGACTATAAGAACGTGTTACCATTTCTAAGGAAAATTGGGCAGTATTTCCTTTGTTTCTATTACTTTTCCCATGCTCTATATCAACTCCCAAACATTCATAACAACATTCACAATATCGCACACGACAATCATCATTCATCTACATTTCCCACAATTCACCATTTCCCTTCAATTTCTCCACAATTATGGTTATAGCTCACTATCGCGTTTTCTCATATATAATACTTATTACATGTTCTAAATGTCATTAATAACATATTTACAATCACAACATATCGGTAATCATGACTCAATCCAGACCTTTATCCAACAATGTCACTATTCCCATATTTATGACCCATTTTCTATGTCTTTCTACAATCCATATGTTTTTAACTTTCAACACCTTAAACAATCAAGAATAATCATAAAAATCACCTTAGATAGTGGATGAACAATCCTTGAGTGGAACCTCTGTTCTTGCACCAAAACCCTAACTCACTTCCCTTGAATTTTCTTGGAATCGATGAACTTTTACTAGGTGTCATACACTTGATTTCATGGATTTGGTATAGTTGATCTTGTTTTTCCCTTGATTTCTTGTGGATGAATAATAGAGAGTGTTCTAGAGGTTTATTGAAGAGAAGAAGAGAGTGGAAATGAAATGAAATAATGAGAGAGGGGTCCTTATATTAAACACTTAAATCTGTCCCGACCAAGATATACGGACCAACATACATTTTATACGGGCTGTATGTATGTTCGTATGTTTGGTACAGTGAGTGATGCCCCCCTTGGCTAATTATACGGCCTAACATACGGTCAGTATAATTTATACGGCCAGCATGTTGGGCCGTATAATGCCCAGCTGTTCCGATTTCGTTCTCGTCGACTCGTTTGATCTCCAATCCTTATGGAACCTTCTTGAAACTTGTTTAACACCTCAAGACCGATATAAGGGACGTTATCACTCTTTTCTAAGACATCATTACACCATCTCTAGCTCGTCGCTCACAATTCTTACCCGACACATAACATGTCCTTTACCTCTTTGACAAACGTTTTTTCCTTTTTCTCAAATGTCTTTGAATCTCGATTAGGATCATCAAATGCTATTTCTTACTTATCCAAATCATCGTATACCTCGTGATCTTCGCTAGTCTATTCACTGTACGCCAACGGGGAATTTTCCAAGGTGTAACACATATCTTCAAGAGTCTGGATTGTACGCTCGGCTTGTCTATCAGTCTGTGGATGGAATGTTGTGCTAAGACTTGAGTCCCCAAACCTTCTTGAAAATATTTCCAGAAATTAGCTGTAAACTACGTCCCTCTATCAAAATTAATAGATACTGGAACACCATGGAGTCGTACTATCTCTCTGACATAAAGCTTTGCATAATCTTCCGCTACATATGTTGTTATGACCGGTAGGAAATGAACTGATTTCGTAAGTCTATCCACAATTACCCATATAGAATCATATTTGTGCTTAGAACGAGGTAAGCCTGCAATGAAGTCAATATTAATCACTTCCCATTTTCAAGTTGAAATCTCCATAGCTAGTAGCAATCCACCAGGCTTTTGATGCTGAATTTTCACTTGTTGACAACTAGGACATTGAGCCACGAACTCCGCTATGTCTTTCTTCATTCCATTCCACCAATATATGGATTTAAGATCATGATACATTTTCGTTGCTCCGGGGTGAACAGAATAATGGGAACAATGGGCTTCTCTCAATATTTGGTGGCGTAATCCTGCAAATCAGGACCATTCAACCTGCCTCGACATCGGAGAACTCCATCTCCAGAAATCTCAAAGGATGACTTCTTCTTCTGAGGCAGTGTATTTCTGTAATGAACTAGCATGGGATCCTCGTACTGGCGCTCTTTCACTTCAACCACTACTGACGAGATAGTTGAATTCTGAATGATAGCTCCCATATCGCCCGAGGGCATTACCCGGAATCCTAGGCTAGCTAACTATTGGAGCTCATGAGCTAGCTCTCTTTTCTCTGGCTGAACATCACATAAACTTCCCATAGATCTACGGCTAAGAGCATCAGCCACAACGTACGCCTTCCCGGGATGATATAGAATGTTAACATCATAATCCTTCAACAACTCCAACCATCGCCTCAGTTGTAAATTCAATTCTTTCTGATTGAAAATATACTGAAGGCTCATGTGATCCGTATAGATATCCACATGTACACCATACAAATAATGTCTCCACATCTTCAATGCATGAATCACCGCAGCTAACTCAAGATCATGGGTTGGATAATTTTTCTCATGTCTTCGCAACTGCCTTGAAGCATAAGCAATCACCTTACCATGCTGTATCAACACACATCCTAACCTAACGCCTGAAGCATCGCAATAGAGAACATAGCCTTCCTATCCTTCTGGAAGTGTTAGGATCGGGGCCGAAGTTAATCTATTCTACTCTTGAAAACTACGTTCACAAGCATCTGTCCATTGAAATTTAGCTGGTTCCTGAGTTAGCTTTGTCAATGATCTAGAAATAGAAGAAAAACCCTCTATAAATCTTCTGTAGTAACCTGCTAAGCCCAGAAAACTACGAATCTCCATAGGTGTTGTAGGCCTTGGCCAAGTCTTCACAGCCTCAATCTTTTAGGTATCTACTCAAGTACCATCGGCTGAAATAATGTGCCCCAAAAAGGTCACTGAATTCAACCAAAACTCGTACTTGGAAAATTTGGCAAATAACTCTCGAGTTTGAAGAATTCTAAGAACGGTATTTAAATGATCTGCATGTTCTGCCTCAGACCTAGAATATACCGGATATCGTCAATGAACACAGTCACAAATTAATCCAAGAAAGGCCTGAACATATTGTTCATGAAATCCATGAATACTGCAGGTGCATTGGTTAGCCCAAATGACATTACCCGGAACTCGAAGTGACCATATCTTGTTCTGAAGGCCGTCTTAGGAATATCTTTCTCCTTAACTCTCACCTGATAATACCCGGATCTCAAATCTATTTTTGAAAACTATTTGGCACCCTGCAATTGATCAAATAAATCATCAATCCTTGGGAGTAGATATTTATTCTTGATCGTTACCTTATTTAGTTGCCGATAATCAATGCACATTCGCAAGGAGCCATCTTTCTTTCTCACAAACAACACGGGTGCTCCCCAGGGGGATGAACTAGGCCTTATGAAGCCTTTCTCAAGCAAGTCCTTCAATTTCTCCTTCAATCCTTTCAACTCTGCGGGAGCCATTCTATAAGGAGGAATAGATATGGGTTTAGTATCTGGTAGCACATAAATAGCAAAATCAATCTCCTGCTCTGGGGGAAGGCCTGGAAGCTTATCGGGGAATACATACGGAAACTCATTATTTACTGGGATAGACTAAGAGTCGGCGATTCGTCTTCTATATCTTGAACCCGGACTAAATGGTAAATACAACCTTTAGCAATCATTTTCCTTGCCTTGAGATAGGAAATAAGCCAACGCTGTATTTCCTTTCCATTCCAAAACTGATTCTCCCGGAAACTGGAAGCGAACCATTTTTATTCTACAATCAACATTGGCATAGCAAGAAGCCAACCAATCCATGCCCATAATAACATCAAAGTCCACCATTCTCAACTCATGTAAATCAACCATAGTGTGATGTTTACAAATCACAACTGCACAATTTCTATATACTCGACTAGCTATTACCGGTTGACCAACGGGTGTCGATACCTCGAAAGGTTTGATTGACTCCGGTTTCACCCCAAATCGACCCGTAATTTATGGAGTAACATATGACAATGTGGAACCGGGATCTATCAATGCATATACATCAAGAGAAGATACCGATAATCTACCTTTGACGACATCAGGGGAGAAGTAAAGATCCTGCCATCCCGCCAAAGCATAAATACGGTGCTAAGAACCACTATAACTGGGAGCTCCTCCTCTACCTCTACCACAGCTGAGCGACGCCTGTGAACCTTTCCCCAGAGGGCGTATAGATGATGAATACCCGGATGACGACCCTGAAGGCTGGACCCTACCCTTACCACCAGTCGAGGGGCAGTCACGCATGATATGGCCTGGCCGACCGCATGTATAGCAAACATCTTAACCTAGTCGACACTGGCCCCAATGTAGCTTCCCGCACTAAGAACATCATGGCATGGGTGGCCTTGCCTGACCCGAGTCGCCTCTATAATGAGAACCTGAAGCTCTAAAACTTTGACTCGGCCCGGAGTGAGTAGATCTATCAAATCTCTGGCCCATAAACCGTGGAGGCGCACTAGTCATAGAATGGCCTGAATGCCTAGAAAACTGCTGTCTTTGCCCTCCTATAAACTCACTAGTTGGACCCGAAGATCTAGCCCTCTTGTTATAACCTCTGTCAAGCTCACGCTCGCCTCTTTACAGTTGTTGGTTTTCCTCCAAATTCTGGGCATGGGGTTGAATGCGAGAAATATCCATATTGTCCTGAAGGGATGCAGTCAAGAACTATTGTGGCCCTAGGCCTCTCACAAATCGGTGAACTCGATCACCCATATCCGCTACCATAGTCGGAGCATACCTAGCCAAAGAATTGAAGAGGATACTATACTCTAAAGCACTGATGCTTCCTTGCCTAAGATTCAAAAACTTATCGGCTCTAGCCCACCGAACCTCAGGGTGCAAGTAATGTTGAAGGAAAGCATCAACAAGTTCTTACCATACCGGGAGAGGTGCATTGACTCCCCTAGAAGACAACCACACCGTATACCAATGAACCGCAATATCATGCAATCTATATGATGCTAACTCCACCGATTTAACGTCGGAAGCATGCATTAACCGAAGTGTCCTTAACACTCCATCAATAAAGTTTTGAGGGTCCCCATCCGGCTTTGACTCGAAGAACTCCGGAGGGTTCAGGCTAATAAAATCACCGGCTCTTGCACTAACTGCCCTATCACCATGACCCATACCCTACCGCTGGGCCTGAGCGGAGACTAACTGAGTCAGCAATTGAATGGCCTCTTTCACCTCTTGGCCAGAAACCTCTGGGGTGCTGGAGCTGGGGCTGAGACTCCCTCATGCTCCTTAGAAATAGGCAGTGAGCGAGAGGACTGAGATTTTCCGATGGTGGTACTCTTTCAACCCACTTTTCTGCCACTGTCTTGCCCTTTTGGGCTGCCATAGCTTTCCTCTTTACAGGCATTTCTGAAATACATAACACACGGTTAAAGGAAAGGAAATCCTTATATCAGGGCTCTATCGCACGATCTTATGAAGAAAGAAGGTCATTCATTCCTAAAATGCCTGTAGCCTCCAGTTTATAAGTGTGGCGCATAACACACCTATAAACAAGACTCTACTGGACACGGCTCGTAGACACACCCTAGGACGGAACTACTCTGATACCACTTTTGTAACGACCCAACCGAAGGGCCATGACGAGCACCCAGAGCTAACCCACTGGGCATCTCTCATCATACTTTCACAATCATATCTAGGTGAGCCACATGGCTTATTAACAAACTCTATGCCTCAATAGTACCATTTACAACGACTAAAACACTTGTATATTAATGTCAACAAGTATGCCTATATACATATACGCAAGTTGACTGGGCAAACAAAATGTATACAAAATATGAGCCAACAAGGCAAAACATATCTACTATACATGACTGTCTACGAGCCTCTAAGAAGAGTATGTGTCACGACCCGACTAGGGGACATGACGGGTACCCGGGGCTAACGACCGAGCACCACTCATTCTACTACTTATCACACTCGTTAAGCGTTCATTCATCCAATTCATACTCAAATCATAGGAAAATCATTTTTCATTTGGAAACACAATTACCTTTATACACATAAGCCCTTCGGCTATCAAAATAATATATATACAATAAGGACATCGTGAGACCATGCTACCCACACATACGTATCTACGAGCCTCTACTAGAGTACTAGACATATGGACGGGACAGGACCCCTTCGTGTCCAATATACATATACATATATACACAAAAGAATAAGTCCATGGCACCTCCGGAATAGTGGAGTGCTCTCAAATGTCTGCTTATCGGCTTCTATAAATCTGGGTCGCCTCCCTGTCTACCTGTAGGCATGAACACAGCGTCCAAAGAAAACGAACGTCAGTACGAATATTGTATTGAGTATGTAAAGCATGAATGAAATAAACATAATGGAGAAATCATGAGACATAAGAGGAAGATATAACCTGCGTAACTTTTTAGGGTGGATACCTTTCATGCCTATATCATATGTAATCATAGTACATGTATCGTCATGGCGCATACATCATCGTATCATATATGCATATATGTCGTAGTACTGTATCTGCTCATACACATAAAGCATTATCCGTATTCGGCCATGTAGTGGCTCGACAATATCCGTATTCGGCCATGTAGTGGCTCGATAATGTCCGTATTCGGCCATGTAGTGGCTCGACAATATCACATACATGTCTTCCGTACCCGGCCATAACAAGGCTCGGTATATCTCATCATCATCATTGCCATCACATACATCTCATAAGCTTATCATAACTTTCCATAAGGCATACATTTGAATTTAAAGACAATCTATAACAATGTCGGGGTGACATAAGGTCGAGAACCCCCGACTACATTATAGAGTAATCATATTCATCATATCTCATCTTGAAAGAACTACCATTTTAAGGTGAGTGTACACCATGAACAACATCAAGGGATCGTAAGTAGGATCTTTAACTTCATAGACATCATATCTTGCTCTAGAATCTCTAGGCTTAAACTTACTATCATTATTATCGCATTCATGACATATTTCTCATCTTTATCTCATAAGAGGCTCTTTATCAATATTATCTCATAATTCCCGGAATGTAAGAAAATCATGGAGAGGTAGGGAAATAATATCATAGGAATCATATAAGGATCATTAGCATCGTAGGAATATCGTATCATGAGCTTTATGACTTCTAGACATATATTCTTCATCGGCATTGTCATACTCGTAACGTATCTCTTTTCTTTATCTTGTATTAAGCTCTTCATACTCGTAGACTTATAGTTTCCGATATGTAGGAAAATCATGGAAAGATAGAAGGATTCATACCATAAGAGTCATGCCTTAGAAAGAAAGGACTAGCCTTACATACCTCTTTCGTTTAACAATTTCCATCGCTTGATTGTTCTCCTTCAATGCTCATGTTTCTACCTTCAAGAGAATTCACATCCACATTAGCTAATCGATCATATGAACGTGCTTACTAAGCTAGAGAAAATTGGGCGGCATTTCCTTTGTTTGTACAACCATCCCCATATTGTATATCAACTCCCAAACATTATAATAATGCTCACAATATCATAACTAACAATCTTCATTCGTTTACATTACCCTCATTTCACAATTCCACTTCAATTCATCCATAATCATGGTCATGGTTCACTATTGCGTTTTCTCACATATAATACTTATCCCATGTTCTAAATGTCACTTATAGCATACTTATAATCACAACATATCAATATTCATAATTCACCCCAAACTACTACTCAACAATGACTCTATTCCCACATTTATGACCCATTTTCTATATCCTTCTACAATCCAAGTGTTTTAACTTTTCAATACCTTAAACAACATGTAAATAACATAAACATTACCTTAGATGGTGTAGAAGCAAGTTTTGGATTATAGTCTTTCACTTGAAGAAAAACCCTAGCTTCAATCCAATGAAATTTCTTGGCTTGGATGATCTTTAATGAGTTTCTTACACTTGATTTCCTTGGGTTGATGAGGTTGATCATAAATCTTTCTTCAGTTCATGTGGATGAAGAGTAGAGAGGGTTTTCTAGAGTGTTCTTGAGGTGCGAGGTGAAAATTAAATGGAATAAATTAACTTGGGTCCTCCTTATATAAATCATACAATCTGTCCCGACACGAACATACGGACCAACATATGGTCTGTATCTTTTATACGGGCCGTATGTTTGGTCCAGTGAAGGTTGCCCATCTGGGCTAAATATACGGCCTAACATACGACCAGTATAATTTATATGGCCAGTATGTTGGGCCGTATAATTCCCAGCTATTCCGATTTCGTTCTCGTCGACTCGTTTGATCTCCAATCCTTATGGAACCTTCTTAACACTTGTTTGTCAATTCATTAATAATCTAAGGGACGTTATAACTCTTCTCCAAAGCATCATTAAATCATCATACATCGTTACTTGTAAATCCTTCTCAATACATAACGTGTACCTTGTCTTTCGTGGTAAACTTTCTTCTCTTACTTCGAATGTCATTGAAATCTCACTTAGAATCATCAAAACATCGTATACATCGTGCCCTTCGTCAGTCTATTCACTGTGCACAAATGAAATTTTTTTTAGTGGTGTAACAGTATGAAACATCATCATAAGGACGGGACGCTATGCCCATATATACACAAAAGAATAGTACCCACAGCTGCAACTCCGGATCAGATGGAGCTCCTCTAAGCAATCTCTGGATAAGCAGCCTAAGGATAAAGTCTATATCCCTATCAACCTGCGGGCATGACGCAATGTCCACAAACAAAAAGATGTCAGTACGAATAATGTACTGAGTATGTAAAGTATAATCATCAATAACATAATGGAAGCATGAGAAATAACATATGATAGAAAAGTCATGGGAGGATAGAGCCATTTATACCTCTAGCGACGTTCATCGTATTTACTTACCCTTTTTCAAATGTCAACCTTCCATTTCATACATTTATACATATAGTAGTATCATACCCGACCATAGAGGTTCGGTGTCTGACATACCCGACCATAATAAGGTTCGGTGTCTTGTGTACCTGACCATAATAAGGTTCAGTGTTATATGCACCTAGCCCTACCAAGGCTCAGTGTTATCCGTACCCAACTGCAATGGTGTATGCGCGATAGATATCATACCCGGACATATAAGCTCGATGTTCTTAATAGTCATACTTAGATATATACATGCATATACATAGGAGTACATAAGTATCATCAACATCATCATCGTCATCGTCATTTTCATTATAGCTTTCCTTAGAAGATCAACTATCATAGAATGGGACTAATAGTGTCATGGGAATATCAAGAACTGTGAGCTTTAATGATTCTAGGAAATGAAGTTATCATGGAAGACGTTATGGAATTCATGTGAAGGTATACGACAAATGGGAACATGCGTTAAAAAGAAGGGTTATCCTTACATACCTCTTTGTCTTTTCAACTATCTAACATTCACCACTAGGGATTGACCTTTCTCTAAAATGTTATACGAACTATTATACGGACCGTATAAAGTTATATGGACTGTATAAGTGGTCGTATAACCCACTATTTTTCCGAACTTTCTCTCGTTGATTCGTTTGACTTCCAATCCTTATGGAACCTTATTAACACTTGCATAACACATAATTAACCATACAAGAGGCCCCATAGTCCCTCCTCAAGACATTACTAAGTAAATATTACCTCAATTATAGCAAAAAGCTTTCCAAACATGACTTACATCTCACTTCCTCCAATGAACTTAGTTTCACATATTCATATGACTTCAAAATCCTATGGTACACCCTTTAAGATATTTAATACTTCCCTCAGCCTCATAAGGGCTTTATATTCGCCTTAAGCTCGCATTAGTCTACTCATAATGCAACAATCAAAAATCTCTGAGATGTAACACTGAACTACTAGCTCCGTTTGGGAACCCATATCCGATCGAGTCCCTTAGGATGATGACCAATAGAGCTATAGCTTCCTCCTTCTAAACCAGGTACATCTTCCTTTTTCTGGTGCGGACCAGGTTCCTTCTCTCTTTACATTTGTTTGGCGGTATCTTCATTTTAAGGATGATTGAGACTGCTGAACTTTTGGGGTTCACATTCTTGTCTACCTTTATGCCCCACCTGATCTCCTTTTGCAATCTCCTTCCGTCCATAAGTCGTATTCATCAGCTCTTTGATCCAGTGTTTAGTAGACAATTTTCCTTGGTAACTTCTTCCACTTATTCTTGTAGATCTGCGATAGTGACGACCATATCATAACTTTCTTGTTCGGCACTGTCAAGCTTCTTAGTTAACTCCTTCTTTTCTTTCGCGAGTCAATGAAGCTCACTTATCAATCCTTTTGCCACTGAGATCAACATTTTATGAGAGTGACCTTCTAGTTCTGCCTGATCTTTAAAAGGATCTTCCTCCTATTCGTTAGCTTCATCATAGGTCCCAGATTCTTTTAGGAGACATGGATTCAAGTTACTCATTGAGGCTTCATGATTGACTCCACCCTTAGGTGTATTACTTGAGTCAACTTCATCTTCGGATTCCCCCATTGAATCTCTCTGTCACGACCCAGCCCCGTGGGCCGCGACTGGCACCCTACCTGGGTACCCAGACCAAATCGCATATTCGTTTACCAAATCCAAACTTATTTCAAGATTTCATAAAAATCATATCAAACATAACTTATATCAAAATATGTCTTAGGCGGTCGCACAAATCAAAATATCATATCGAATCCAAAAGGAGCGGCGGAATGGACATCGCCGGTCGTAAGTTCAAATATAAGCATAAGGGCCATTTAGGGACATCATAACAAACGGACCGCTTTAAGACCAGAAAACAAAATCAAACAAACATATATAGGACCCTCGCCCCACACACATGACTACAGGCCTCTACGAATCCAAAACAAAGACATATGGCGAGACAGGGCCCCGCCGTACCCAAATAGTCAAATGTACAAAATATATATAGCAAAAGATGTCTGTACCAGAAGTGGACTCCGGATCAAGGAGGAGTACTCCGAAATAGCAGAAAAGTGAAGCCTACAGTGGAGGATTACCAATGTCTGTACCTGCGGGCATGAAACGCAGCCCCCGAAGAGAAGGGGGGTCAGTACGAAATATGTACTGAGTATGTAAAGCACGGAGTACAGAAATATGGCCAAAACTGAAAGCAAACCGGATAACAAAGGGGAGTACAAATCAATGTGTCAAAATCCGTATCAAAATCATATACATATACATAATGCAAACGAAATCATGCAACGCTTAAGAACGTGGTCGCCACTCCGACGCTGGTGCCACACACAGCATAACACCGGAAGGTTTCAAATCTCCGTACATCCCTGAACACACATACACATGGGAGCGTATCGCATCACCAGCCATATCACAGCATAACTCCAAACGGAACCCGGCCCTATGGCGAGGCCTCGGGAACCGGAACACAGCATACGGCCGAATTATCATAGGGCGCACGAATCATAACCGGCCCGGGAACCGGTGAACGAAGTCATAAAAAGGCACGAGCGGAGTCGTGAGCAAACAAATGCAAATTATATTTCAAAATAGCCTTTCAAAACTTAATAATTTCATAAGTCATTTCGTAGACCAAAATAGACAAATGGTTACTTGATACGAAAGTTTAATTCAGGAAATGTTTCCAAAGCGGTACGTATGGCTCAAACGGAACTTAACATATCATACTAGTCAAAACATATTTCATAGAGGGAAGTTTCAAAGTCGAAGATCTCATATCGAAGTTCATCCAAAAAGAGAGCCCGATAAGACAACTAGGGCGTCTCGGGGTTAGCGGGCCCACCTTGGGTCAAATCGAGGTGGCGAACATAATTTACGAACATTTAGAGGCTAACAGATCATACATAATGATTTCAAAGTGACCCGATCACATTTCCATAGGTTTCGGATATTTAGTTGCATTCTAGCCAAAATAGGGCCCTTAGGCTTCAATTGAATTGAATGAATAGTAGCCGTTTTATAGATCGAGTTTCGAGGAGCAGAATTGCTCCGGGGGCTCCGATATTCACCTAACATACTAAGACATGCCAAACGAAGAAGTGGGGAGCTTTACATACCCTATGGACGTCTTATGCTTTCCTTAAAATCAAATCCCGTTTCGTCCAGAATCTGCAAATGGTCAAAGTTACCAATTAGAGATTCTTAGGCTTAAGATTTCCATTAACTTGATTTTTGTCTACCGAAATTTCGGCAGCATTTCCCCTATAAATCTAACACCCCCGAGACTTAGCTCGGCTCAAAATACATCAACAACAACAACCCAAACATCATCAAACAACATAAACCATAATCAAACCATTCTAACTTCAATGTTCTTCCTTACTATATAAGTTGGCAACTTTTCATTCAAACTTCACAATTCCAAATCTATGTCCACATTATTGTATTCATTCAATCACTCAAAATTATTCAATCACACCCCAATTATGCTCCAAACCATATACAAATTTTCCCAAAGTTCATTACTTTCCATATTTCATTCAAAACATCAAAAATTACGACGAACGTTCTAACTCTCATTGTTTCACTCCAAATTCATTAACATCAACCATAAGTCATATTTAAAGTCTTTAGCATCATAGATATACAACGATATACACAAATATACCAAAGGTATACACTTTCCCATAATGTTCCGAAATCATTTTCCAACACCAATTCAATTCATTAAACGATCATTTACGTCATAAATGTCACAACGACGCCACAAACCAACTAACAAGATCAAATTCACATGGCCTTGCACTTCATGTAGCTCACGGCTACAACACCAAACACACACACACCCACGGTTTTCTACACATATCAAAACTACGGGATTCTCGTCTATTCTCAATCCTTATCACATTCATACAAATTCCATAACAAAAGAATATCAAAATTCTTACCTTTTCTTAAATTTCTGACTTGTCGCAAACGCGCACCTTTCGCCAAACTAATTGTACCCCGTTGAAGAGGGCCTCGAGTACTTCACAAATATGTGAAAATCAAGATTTTTAAGGCTAGAATCAAGCTTGCAAAAAAAATTTCTTTCTCTTCTCTATGGTTCGGCCGAGAGGTATATTTGAGGTGCTTTCTTATCTTTTTGTTGCTTTGATGATTTTTCTTGAAAATTCCTAAGGCTAAGTATGATATATATATCCAATTAAAGTCATGTGCCTAGCACATGACTTGCTAAAATGGGCTTGGACCTAGCCAACATGGCCGGCCACCCCATAGACTTTGGGCCTAAATTTTTTGATCAATTTTCTTGGCCCAATCCATTAAAAGTCCCGTTTTGTAATTCCCGAAACTAATTTCCGAAATTCCAAATTTACCCTCGGCCTTCCCCAATGTCTTAACATTAATGATTTCATAACCAACATAGTCATATCCACTAAAATCAAAATATTTCCTTATAACACACAAGTCTTGATTATTTCCCGATTTCCAATTATACGAAAACACGGGACATAACACTCTCCATGCCGTTAGGGCCTCCCTCATCAATTTCTCAGCTGCCCTTCTCTCTGTAACCGTTTTGACAGATATCTTACTTCCTATAGCTATCTCATTGGAGTTATCCTTGAGATCTTTACTGTTACTCATTCTTTTCTGTCACGACCCAACCAGAGGGCCATGACGGGCACCCAGAACTAACCTACAAAGCACCTCTTGACATACATCTCATAATCATATCTAGGTTGGCCACATGGCTAACTCGTGACTATCATAATCTGTAAGAGACACAAGTCCAAGAGATCTATGCACATAAATATGATCACCATCAACTATGCCCATATCTACAAGCCGACAAGGCTGCCAAAATGATGTACCAAATATGAATCGATGAGGTTATAGGATATCTAACTATATACATTCTGTCTACGAGCCTCTATATAGAGTGAGTAGCATCACGAGGATGGGACAGGATCCCACCATGCCAATATATACACAAAAGAATAGTACCAGCTGAACTGTAGCTCCGGAACAAGCGAAGCACTCTCACACAATCGCTGATGAAGCAACCTAGGGGTCTGGTCTGTTTCCCTATCTACCCGCGGGGATGAACGCAACGTCCACAAGCAAAAGGAAATCAGTACGAATAATGTACCGAGTATGTAAGGCATGAGTAACAAAATAATGAAAATATGAAGATAACATAAGATAAAGAGATTAATCTGTACCTCTGAAGGCCTGTTAAGGCGGATGTCATGCGTGCTTAGCTTTTTTAAAAAAAAAATTCATACATTCATATATATAGTATCCTGCCTGGCCATTTAGGCTCGGTGTTATCATCATATCCTCATCATCCCACGTCCGGGGTAACATTATAACCTGCCCACTGCAGTGGTGTGCACATCTACGTGCCTGCCTGACCAACTATAGTGCAGCGCGGTGTGAGAAAATACATACATATATATAAAGCATGCATGAGAGCCCAAATGAAAGCTATAACTTTATCATAGCGACGTAAGGTCGTAAGGTTGGTATCCTCCGATTATCATTATGGATCTATCATCGTCAACATATCTCATCTTGAAGGAATCAATAATCATAAGATGAGATCAATGTCAATAAACAAGATAAATAATCATAAGACATGATCAATAATCAATAAGCATGAGACAAGGATCAATAATATCATAAGAGAATCAAGAACGTAAGCTTCTAGCATTTCTATGAGTGTAGTCATTGTAGATATCCTTCGTGTAAGCTCGTAACAATGGAATCATGCCATAAGAAAGAAAGAGACAACCTTAACATACCTTGTTGTCTCTTTAACTACTCAACGCCTATCCTCCCGAGCTTGTAAATCTACATTCAAAATGATTCACACTACTACATTCAAGATGATTCACACTAAGGGTAAGTCATAGAAACGCTTATAGGGTCAAACTAGATTAATTGGTAAGTTAATGAAAATCGGACAACCTTTTCCTTATATCTTCTACTTCCTCCATTCTTCAAAACAACTCCCAAAACCACAATAAAACATCAACAATTCTATAATCAAAAGATTTCATTCAAATTATACTCAATTCAATCCCAAAATTCCTTTTCATAATCAACCCATAACAATAACTTCGACACAACTCTTATACACTTGTATACCACACTTCTTCAAAATCATTGTGACCCCTCATAGCAAGATCATGCTCAAAATATGCCAATAATTATAGCTCAAGCTAGTTCACAACTAAAAATATCATCAAATTCATATTTGAACTTTTCTTCCAATTTCTTCTCCCTAAATCTAAGCATAGTTACCAAATAAACTCATAAGCATGAAACTAAGATGAAAACTTACCTTAAAATTCAAGAACACTTCAATTCTAGGGTTACTCCACCTTACAAACACTCACCCAAGCATCTTCAAGAAGAGGAGACAAGTGTAAAGCTCGCTTGGGAACCCTAACCACTTTAATTTTCACCTTGATCTTTGATTTAGGCTTGGAAATATGTTTGAATGTGTTTGGAGAGGTCTTTAGAGGTTTTTACGACTTGGGGTTATGTCTAAAATGATTAAAATGAAAAGGGGTCATCATACTTAAATTCTAAAAATTTCCACCGACTTTGTATTATACTGGTCGTATAACTTGGTCGTAAAACATTATACGACCAACTTGCTGGCCGTATAATATTATACGGTCCATATAATTTGGCCGTATAATACCACCTTAGTTTCTGCTTCTCTGTTAAATTTTAATATCCTTAAATAAGGTCCATATCTCAAAATACGAACCATATCTCACTTATACGACCCATATATCATGTTTTCCAAAAACAACTTTTGATAAACCTTCCCGCTTCGATTCACGTATTCTCCAATCCTTTCGTAACTTACTAAACATGAATTTAAGCACCTATAATTACAAGTTAAACATTTCCAACCTCATATATCCTTGAAACAAGTCTCAGTGTCAAAATTAAGACACTAACGTACTACAAATCTCAATGCACAAAACTAAGGGGTGTAACATTCCTCCCTCCTTAAAAACATTCATCCTCGAATGTTAATTTCCAAAAATTCTACCTAAATTTTGGCAGAGTCTTCCCTATGACTGTACCACTACCAACCTGCCGCAGGACAAAAAATATACAGTGCCACACAGGGCCTTTATAAGCAATAACAAAAATGGCCCCACACGACCAATAAGAGTAGCTAATAAATAATGCATACCTGAAGACAATCATGATGTAGTCTGGATCTGTTCTGGAACTGGAAACAGATGAGGATATCTAGACTTCATATCTTCTTCAGCTTCCCAAGTCATCTCCTCCCTATTCTTTTTTCTCCACAGGATTTTAACTGAAGCTACATCCTTAGTTCTCAGTCTCCGAACCTGTCTATCTAGAATGGCAATGGGAACCTTTTCATATGATAGTTGCTCAGTAACCTGAACATCATTAATGGGCAGAACTCTTGAAGGATCTCCAATACACTTTCAAAGCATCGATACATGAAAGACCGGATGAACAGACTCCAAGTCTGAGGGAAGATCTAATTCATAGGCCACCTGGCCCACTCGACGTACAATCCTGTAAGGCCTAATATATCGAGGACTAAGTTTTAATTTCTTACCAAACCTCATAACGCCTTTCATAGGTGATACCTTTACGAATACCCAGTCATCAACTTGGAACTCTAAGTCTCAGTGGTGATTATCTGCATACGACTTCTGACGACTTTGAGCTGCCAATAGTCGATCTTGAAAAGCTTGACCTTTTCTACTGCTTGTTGAATCAAATCTGGCCCTATTAACTTAGTCCCCCCCACTTCGAACCATCCAATTGGTGACCTGCACTTCCGCCCATATAAGGCTTTATACGAGGCCATCTGAATAGTGGAATGATAACTGTTATTATACGCGAACTCAATAAGCGGTAAATGATCATCCCAGCTACCTCCAAAGTCCAGCACACATGCCCGTAAATTGTCCTCGAGGGTCTGAGTAGTGCGCTCAGCCTGCCTATCAGTCTAGGAGTGAAATGCTGTGCTAAGATTCACCTGCGTCTCCAAACCCTTCTGGAAAGACCTCCAGAAATTAGCTAAAAACTGTGCACCTCTGTCGGAGATGATAGATACCGGAACACCATGAAGTTGGATTATCTCCTTGATATAAAGCTTTTCATAATCCTCGGCAGAGTAAGTAGTCCTGACAGGTAGAAAATGAGCCGATTTTGTAAGCCTATCCACAATCACCCATATAGAGTCAAACTTACGTTGAGAATGAGGCAAGCCTGAAATGAAATCCATATTAATTACTTCCCACTTCCAAATTGGGATCTCCATAGCCTGCAATAGTTCGCCAGGTTTTTAATGCTCTATCTTCACCTGCTGAGAGTTAGGACACTGGGCGACGAACTCGGCTATGTCTTTCTTCATTCCATCCCACCAATAAACTTCATTAATATCATGATACATCTTTGTCATTCTCGGATGAATAGAATAATGGGAACAATGAGCCTCCTTCAAAATCTGGCGACGTAATCCTACAACATCAGGAACACATAGTCTACCTTGATATTTAAGAACTCCATCAGCAGAAATCTCAAATGGTGACTTTTTCTTCTGAGGAGATGTGTCTCTATAATGAACTAACATGGGATACTTATACTAGCACTCTTTCACCTGTGTTACTAAAGATTGAACTACCATATTATGGATAGTGATCCCCGTATCACCCGAGCCCAATAATCGGACTCCTAAGTTGGCTAACTGCTGAAGGTCACGAGCTAAATCTCTTTTTTCTGGCTGAATATCATATAAGCTACCCATGGATATACAGCTAAGGGCATCGACTACTACGTTTACCTTTACAGGATGATACAAAATGCTAACATCATAATCTTTCAATAGCTCCAACCATCGCCTTTAACGCAAATTTAACTCTTTCTGCTTGAAAATATACTGGAGACTCTTGTGGTCTGGATAGATGTCAACATGGATTCCATACAAATAGTGCCTCTACATCTTCAATGCATGAATCACCGCAAACAACTCTAGATCATGGGTCGAGTAATTTTTCTCGTGTTTCCGCAACTGCCTTGAAGCGTAAGAAATGACTTTACCGTGCTGCATCAATACACAACCTAGACAAACATTTGAGGCATCACAATAGATAACATAACCTTCCGATCCTTTGGAAGTGTTAGAACCGGGGCCAAAGTCAATCTGTACTTCAGTTACTGGAAACTATGCTCACTAGCATCCGTCCATTGAAACTTAACTATTTCTGAGTCAGCTTCGTCAATGGTGCAGAGATAGAGGAAAAACCCTCTATAAATCTCCTGTAATAACCTACCAAACCCAAAAAACTATGAACTTCAGTAGGTGTTGTAGGACTCGACCAAGTCCTTACAGCTTCAATCTTCTGGGTATCCACCCGAATACTATCAGCTAAAATAATGTGCCACAGAAAATCACACCATTCAAGCAAAACTCACATTTAGAGAACTTTGCATACAACTTTCGATCTTGAAGAACTTTAAGAACAACACTTAAATGGTCTGCATGCTCTGCCTTTGATCTGGAGTATACCAGAATATCATCAATAAACACAATCACAAACAATATAGGAAGAGCCTGAATACACTGTTCATTAAATCCATGAATACTGGCGGTGCGTTCGTCAACCCAAATGACATTACACTAAATTCAAAATGACCATATCTGGTTCTGAAGATTGTCTTCGGAATGTCCTTTTCTCTAACTCTTACCTGGTGGTACCCTGATCTCAAATCTATCTTTGAGAACCATTTGGCACCCTGCAACTGATCAAATAAATCATCAATTCTTGAAAGTGGATACTTTTTCTTTATCATTACCTTATTCAGCTATTTATAGTCGATACACATCCGTAAAGAGCCATCTTTCTTCCTCACAAATAACATTAATGCTCCCCACGATGACGAACTAAGCCTGATAAAGCCTTTCTTAAGCAAATCATTCATTTGCTCCATCAACTCCCTCAATTCAGCAGGTGCCATTCTATAAGGAGGAATGGATATTGGCTTAGTATCCAGTAGTGCATCAATGGAAAAATCAATCTCCCGTTCTGGTGGAAGGCCTGGGAGCTCATTCGGGAATACATCCAGAAACTCATTAACTACTGGGACAGAGCTTCCGTATCCTGAACCCGAACTAAATGGTAGATACAGCATTTGGCAATCATCTTCCTTGGTTTGAGATAGGAAATAAACGTACCTCTCGGAGATGCTGTATTACCCTTCAACTCTAGAACTGGTTCTCCTGGGAACTGAAATCGAACCACCTTCGTTCTGCAATTAACGTTAGCATAACAAGAGGCCAACCAATTGTTACGCCTCGAAAATTCCGTATGTGTTGCCTTGTGGATAGGATAATGTGAGCTTAAGGTGATTATGAAATCCCTATGAGGTTAAGTGAAGGATTAGATAGCTTGAGGTGCATACAATAATATTTCCAAGTTCTATGAATATGTGAAGTTTAGTTTGTTGAAGGGAGCGAAACGTAAGTCGTGTTCGGAAAGGTTCCGCTATAATTGAGCTAATGTTTATGTGGTGATGTTTTAAAGGGATTCTATAGAGCCTATTGTATGGTTAATGAAGTATTATACCAGTGTTAAGAAGATTCCATAAGGATTGGAGATCGAACGATACGACGAAAACCGTTTCAGAGAAGTGGAGTTATATGACCACTTATACGGTCCGTATAAGGTGTCCGTATAACTCCCAGTAGGGAGATGATTGTTACACCCCGCGTTTTCAGAGCAGGAGTATGACATTTACCTCACCGTAGTAAGGGAGTGTCGGAGACGTCCCATAATGTTTTGAAAAGCACAAGCCATGGAAAGTACGTAACAACGAAGAAAGAGGGTGAATTACGATCTCGTAAGTCGTAATCGGGAAAGAGTATTTTGAAACACGAGAACATGATCATTATTAGTATAATAAGTGATAAATATCATGTATGGAGAGTTTCGGAATATTTCGAGATCGAGCAAATTGAAGAAAATAAGTTTGATGAAAAATTTGAGAAATGCTGGAAGGATTTTTATTCAACTTTGGAGGGGTATATCTCCATGTATAGTTGGCGTTTTAAGGCGTTTCAAAAGCCTAAAATGCAGTTCGTCGAGTCTAGTTTATAATGTAACAAACCGTTCATTGATAGGACCTCGGAGGAGAGAATTATAGACGTTACAAACTGAACTGTCGCGCAGAAACAGCACTGCTACAGTACGCCGACCCAATTTAATATAAAAGGGGCAAAAACCCATTTTTCTTCATCAAAAAAACCCCTGAAAAATTCCAGAAAGTTCAGCCATCAAAGGGCTCTCAAATCTCATACAAAATCAAAGATTTTGAGCAAAATTTCAAGCTACAAGTACTAATCGAAGTCCGGGCAACGCATAGTCACAAATATAATTTCATTTTGGAGTTGGAGGAGCTTGGGAGCAAGTGAAAAATTGAAGATTTTGTTACTTTGGTAAATACAAGATTTTGACGAAATTGTGACGTGAATTTGGAATAGCAAAAGGAGCGGAAAGAGGTATGTAAGGCTTCACCCTTCTTTCTATGGCATGTCTTATGTGTAATAAGTCGGGTACGAGCCTCGGGGACAACTCTGTTCCCCGGAATCCGCACCTAAAGTTTTCTCCTTTTTGTTCAATAGAATTGAATTAGAAAGTGTGCCAATTGTGGGAAAAACCTCCTAAACCCTTGGCACTTGTATAAATGGGACCCGATTACCCTAAGATCCTCACAAGTAACGCTATGACACGTAATATATGTAAATCGTATACGCTACCTCATCCGGCCCGAGGTGGGCCCGTTACTCTCGGATTTTCCTTATAGTCTTGCTTGACTTACTTGAAGTGAATCTAAAGGGAAACTTTAATCCCGATTTCGTTACCAAATGATAAGTACTATGACTCCTCTAACGAGGATACTTCCATGACGATAATGATAACAATGATGTTAGATAAGAGGATATGCCTATGATACGTACTACCAGAACGACTCTATGACTAAGATGACTAAGCTAAGTATCTTATGTAAACATGAAAATGATAAACTAATTTTCGAATCCTATTTATATTCCCTAGCTATGACTTCACTTTCTAAAGACTTCCAAGCCTATGAACTGTCATCTATGACGCCCACGATTTCATTCTACGTTTACTTTAATACTATTCTCCGTTGACCATCTCACCTTAAAATATTCGTCCCTTCGAGGTGAGAGAAGAGCGATCATGAGTATTCCATAATGTACTCGGAGGTCACCGACCTTACGTCACTCCGATGGCTACATGATTTTCCCTTGGGCTCCCTTGTGTGCTTATATGATGTATATTTATATAAAACATGTATATTTATATAAGATATGTATATATATATATATAAAACATGTATATGTATATAAGATATATATATATATAAGTATATAAAATATGTATATGTATATAAGATAAGTAAATGTATATAAGACATGTATATGTATACAAGCTATGTATATGAATACAAAAATATGTGTACGTATATAAGATGTGTATATGCATACAAAGTACATATATGCAAGATATGTATATGAACCTAGGCTGGGGGGAAGGGATACATGGGGGAATAGGAAGGGAAACATGTTTCATTGCTACCTGATCAGCTGGCTTATCATCCCGGACGCGGGATGCCCGGACGCGGGATATATGGGTGAGCCGGTGTATATCGGCGCTATGTGGGTGAGCCGACATTGCTCGGCGCTATGATATGACCTACCATGTCATGACCAGACATGCTATGATAAGATATGCTATGGTAAGCTATACTATGACATGATATGCTATGATCTACCACGACAGGACATGATATGACAAGCTATGCTATGCTATGATACGCCATGACATGCTATGCTATGGTGAGACATGCTATGACACGACACGCTATAACATGCTATGCTATGATATGATGAACTATGATATGATATACTATAGCCTGACATACTATGACACGATATATTATAACGCGATATGCTACGACAAGACAAGATAAGATATGATACGATATGATAATACATGACATGGTATAAGTTCTATTTTCTATGTCCTATGACTCCATGACATTATTAATTATACACTATGTTATTGCTTGTGTTATCTTCCATGTCTTACATACTCGGTACACTATTCGTACTGACGTCCCTTCTTGTGGACGCTGCGTTTCATGCCGCGCAGGTCGGCAGACAGGTGGACTTGATCCTTAGGAGCTCTACCAGCGGTACTCTACAGTGCTCCAGTTGTTCCGGAGCCTCACTTCAGTGGTACTATTTTGTGTATGTATTCTTGGGCACGACAGTACTCGGCCCTTTCTATGTATAAGCGTACTATGTCTAGAGGCTCGTAGACAGTTATGTACAGTCAGTCAGGTACAGTTAGATATATGGTGTTTTAGCATGTTAATGTTGTTGTATAAAGTGATAACGAAGTTTACTAGGCTATGTTCATAATGACGCTGCTAATGTTAATGTTCAAAATATATATATATATATATATATATATATATATATATATATATATGGCACCGTTCATACGGCTTGCTAAGAGGTAAAGGCAAAACGATAGACAAGGGGGTGCTCGGTACAAGTATCGGGTACTCGTCACGGCCCCTAGTTGGGTCGTGACAATGATTTTCTGGTTGGTGAACCACGACCACTTATACGGGCCATAAAATGTTATACGGACCATATAAGTGTCCGTGGAAGTCACGACAGACTGATTTTTAATGTTTGTATAAATAGATGCCTTAGGTTCTTTTACTTTATTTTTCATCTTCTACAAGTGTTGAGAGCACAAAAACCCTTCTCTAAGCATATTCCACTTAAATCCAAGAGAACACAAAGATCAAAGGCTAGAATCAAGTGTTTGTGTGTGAGAAAGCTTCCAAGGGTTAGAGGACCACAAGAAATTCCATTGGAGGAGAACTAGGGTTTGGTTCAAGTGAAGTATTTCCACTCAAGATTCATTCCCACACTATCTAAGGTATGTTTTATGGTATTTACATGTTGTTTCAGGTGTTTGAAAGTTGAAACACTTGGATTGTAAAAGAATATAGAAAATGGGTCTTGAATGTGAGAATGGTGTCATCTTTGAGTAATAGTTTGGATTGAGTAATGATTCGTGATATGATATGATTATAATCATGTTATAAATGACGTTAAGAACATGGGATAGACATTGTATATGAATGAATGTAATCGTGTGTTATGACTATGGATATGGATGATTGGAAGTGAATTGAGAAATATGGATAATGTGGATGAATAAAGACTATTGTTATGACATTGTGAATGTATTATTGACGTTTGGTAATTGATATATGATATGGAGGAAGTCGTATAAATAAAGGAGATTCTATCCAATTTTCTCTAAGCTTTAGTCATGTATGCTAGCTATCGATTTTCTAATGATAGTATAACTCTAATAAAGGTAGAAACGTGAGCATTGAAGGAGAACGTGCAAGTGATAGAATAGTTGAACGGAAAGGTATGTAAGGCTAACCCTTCTTTCATAAGGCATGGTTCTTTGGCCAAATATCTAATCTTCTATAAGCCTATGATGTCCTCCAAATGATGCTATCATCAAAAGCTATTAAGTTCGTGATTCTCGATATGTTACGATTGTACTAAATTCCTCATATGACGAGTAATCCTATAAGGATAGATGTAATGAACGACGATAATAGTGATAACGATAATGATGACCATGATAATAGTGATGATGCTAAAGATGCCTATGAGCTTATATGGCCGGGTAGAATAGATGTATATATTTATGATGATGCGCGCGCACCACTACAGTTGGGTACGGACAACCCTGAAGCCTTGATAGGGAAAGGTATGTGTAACCCTAAACCTTGGTTGGCCAGGGATGTATGATAACCGAGCCTAGCCATGGTCGGGTACGTGAAACACCGAACCATCGTGGTCGGGTATGCGATGTAAATGCTATGTATATGATATGGATATGTATACGATATAGATATGAGTATGAATACGAATATGAATAAGAATATGTATATGAATATGACTATGGATATGATATGTAAATGAGTACGAATATGAGTACGGATATGGATACGGATGTATGTACACAATCTCGCATTAGAAATGGAAAGTCCCTATGAAAAGCAAGTAAGTGCTTATGACGATGATACTACTATCTCCCATCTTATGCTATTTCTTATGTTGCTTATTATGCTTTTATAATGATATTGATCATGCTTTACATACTCAGTACATTTTTCGTACTGACGTCCTTTTATTTGTGGACGCTGCGTCATGCCCGCAGGTGGCCAGGGAGACAGGCTTGATCCATAGCTATATTACTCAGGGACTACATAGCGGAGCTCCATTTCATTCGGAGCTATAGCTTTTGGTATTGATTCTTTTGTGTACATATTTATGGGCATAGCGGGGTCCTGTCCCGCCTATATGATATGACATACTCTTCGTAGAGGCTCGTAGACATGTGTATATGGTTAGATGTGTTTGGCCTTGTCGGCCTATATTGTGGATATCATTTTGTTAGCCTCGTCGTCTTATGTACATTGATATGGGCATAGTTGTTAATGATGATATAAATGTATTGTTGTCCAATGGGATTAGTATGATTGATGGATAGAAAGTATGATTTAGCTATGTGGCTCACCTAGAGGTAAATGTGAAGGCATGATAAGAGGTGCCAGGGTGGGTTAGCACCGGGTGCCCGTCGCGGCCCTCCGGTTGGGTCGTGACAAAAGTGGTATCAGAGCAGTTATATCCTAGGGTGTGTCTACGAGCCGTGTCCAGTAGAGTCTTGGTTATAGGTGTGTTGCGCGCCACACTTATAAACAAGAGGCTGCGGGAATTTTTAGGAATGATTGACCTTCTTTCTTCATAAGATCGTGCGATAGAGCTATGACATAAGAACTTCTTTTACCTTAACCATGCGTTATGTATTTCAGAGATGCCTGTAAAGAGAAAGGCTACGGCAGCCCAAAAGGGCAAGACAGTGGCAGAAAAGCGGGCTGAAAGAGCACCGCCAACAGTTGTAGAGGAAACTGAGTCCCAGAATGCGGCTCAATCTCAGTCCTCCCAGTCAGTACCTATTTCTGAGGAGCGTGAGGGAGCCTCAGCCCCAGATCCAGCACCTCCAGGTCCTACACCGAATGCTTCAGGACAAGATGTCAAAGAGGCCATTCATGTGCTTACTCAATTTGTTGCTGCACAGACTCAGCGGCAAAGTACAGGGCAAGGTGATAGGGTTGTTAGTGCAAGGGCCCGTGATTTCATTAGCTTGAACCCTCCGGAATTTTTTAGATCAAAGCCGGATGAGGACCCTCAGAAATTTATTGATGGAATGTTGAGGATGCTTCGGTTGATACATGCCTCGGACACCGAATCGGTGGAGTTATCATCCTATAGATTGAGGGATGTCGCGATCCATTGGTACACAGTTTGGATGGCTTCACGGGGAGCCAATGCGCCTCCCTCGGTATGGCAAGAATTTGTTGATGCTTTCCTCCGACATTATTTGCCTCCAGAGGTTCGGCGAGCTAGAGCTGATAAGTTATTGAATTTGAGGCAAGGAAGCATGAGTGCTTTGGAGTATAGTCTCCGCTTCAATTCTTTGGCTAGGTATGCTTCGGCCATGGTAGCGGATATGGGTAACCGAGTGCACCGATTTGTGAAAGGCCTAGGGCCACATTTGATGGATAGGTGCTTGACTGCGTCCCTTCAGGACAATATGGATATTTCACGCATTCAGGCCCATGCTCAAAACTTAGAAGAAAGCCTACAACAACAAAGAAGTGAGTGTGAGCATGATAGGGGACATAGCAAGAGGGCTAGATCTTCAGGTCCGATGAGTAAGTTTAGAGGCGGGCACAGACAGCAGTTTTCGAGACATTCAGGCCATTCCATGACTAGTGTGCCTCCACGGTTTTCAGGCCAGAGATTTGATAGATCTACTCATTCCGGACCCAGTCAGAGTTTTCTGGGATCTCAGTTCAGAGGTGATTCAGGTCAGCTGAGGCCACCCGTACCATGATGTTCCCAGTATGGGAAGTTACATTGGGGTCAGTGCCGATTGGGTTCAGAGGTTTGCTATTCATGTGGTCGACCAGGCCATATTATGCGTGATTGCCCCTCCGTTGGTGGTAGAGGTAGGACCCAGCCTTCAGGGTCGGTAGCAGGATCTTCATCATCTATAGGCCCTATGGGGCCAGGGTCACATGCGCCAGTCAGCCATGGTAGAGGCACAGGGAGAGTCCCCAGTTCTAGCAGTCCTCAGCACCGTATTTATGCTTTGGCTGGACGCCAAGATCTTGATTCTTGTCCTGATGTGGTCACAGGTATATTATTGGTATTTTCTCATGATGTATATGCTTTGATAGATCCGGGCTCCACATTGTCATATGTTACTCCGTATATTGCGGGTCAGTTTAGAGTCAAACCGGAGTCGATCAAACCTTTTGAGGTGTCTACACCTGTTGGTGAATCGGTAATAGCTAGCCGAGTATATAGAAACTACATAGTTATGCTTTGTGATCGTCGTACTATGATTGACTTGCATGAGCTAAACATGGTAGATTTTGATGTTATTATGGGCATGGATTGGTTGGCTTCTTGCTATGCCAATGTTGATTGTAGAATGAAAATGGTTCGTTTCAAATTTCCGGGCGAACCAGTTTTAGAATGGAAAGGGAATACTGCGTCACCAAAAGGTAGGTTTATTTCCTATCTAAAGGTAAGGAAAATGATCACAAAAGAGTGCATTTATCATCTAGTTCGGGTTCAAGATGTAGAAGCTGAACCGCCGACTCTTCAGTCAGTTCCCGTAGTGAATGAGTTTCCGAATGTGTTCCCGGAAGAGCTTCCAGGCCTCCCGCTTGAGCGGGAGATTGATTTTGCTATTGATGTGTTGCCAGACACCAAGCCTATATCTATTCCTCCTTATAGAATGGCTCCCGAAGAATTGAAAGAGTTGAAGGAGCAATTGAAAGACTTGCTTGAGAAAGGCTTTATTAGGCCTAGTTCATCCTCGTGGGGAGCACCCGTATTGTTTGTCCGAAAGAAAGATGGCTCCTTGAGAATGTGCATTGATTACCGACAATTGAATAAGGTGACGATTAAGAATAAATATCCTCTTCCGAGGATTGATGACTTATTTGATCAATTACAAGTTGCCATATGGTTTTCAAAGATATATTTGAGGTCCGAGTATCATCAAGTGAGAGTTAGGGAGAAAGATATCCCCAAGAGAGTCTTCAGAAGATATTGCCATTTTGAGTTCTGCGTGATGTCATTTGGACTAACTAATGCATCAGAAGTATCTATGGATTTGATGAACAATGTGTTCTGCTCCTTCCTAGATCTATTTGTGATTGTATTCATCGACGATATCTTGGTGTATTCTAGATCCGAGGCAGAACATGCGGATCATTTGCGTACTGTCCTTAGAGTGCTTCAAACTCGAGAGCTATTCGCCAAATTTTCTAAGTGTGAGTTCTGGTTGAACTCAGTGACATTTCTGGGGCACATTGTTTCAGCCGATGGTATTCGGGTAGATAGCCAAAAAATTGAGGCCGTGAAGACTTGGCCAAGGCCCACAACTCCTACGGAGGTTCGTAGTTTTCTGGATTTAGCAGGTTATTACAGGAGATTTGTAGAAGGCTTTTCTTCCATTTCTGCACCACTCACAAAGCTGACACAGAAATCAGCTAAGTTTCAATGGACAGATGCTTGTGAACGCAGTTTCCAAGAGCTAAAAGATAGATTGACTTCTGCCCCAGTCCTGACACTTCCATAGGGATTCGAAGGTTATGTTGTTTATTGCTGTCACGACCCAACCCCGTGGGCCGCGACTGGCACCCTAGCTGGGTACCCGTACATACCTACCTGACCGAATTTCGTATCGTACAGATTTTTTTTTTCAAACGGATATTATAGAAGTAGGCCGATACAGATACGGCACGCGCGCAAACATATATATATACCTGAACATGCAGACATTTACAGATAAGCCGATAAGGCTAACATACAGACGAAACCCGTAACCCACACATCTATCTACAGGCCTCTACAGACATACAGAATCATATGACGGGACAGGGCCCCGCCGTACCCAGAACTTCCATACATACAGAACATACGGAAAACAAAAGATATATATACCAAAGTACTTGCTCCGAATCAAAAGGAGCTCTTCAAGATAGCAGAACCTGTGCCCTAGACTGGCGGCGTGTCACCGAGTGCGCCTGTACCTGCGGGCATGTAACGCAGCCCCCGAAGAACCGGGGGTCAGTACAAAAATGTACCGAGTATGTAAAGCAGAAATATATCAAACATAATCATGATCTGGACTGGAAGCGCATAAATATACTAGACTGGCTCATAAGCCGGACAGACAGAGTCATAGTCCCGACAGACGGACATAATCATGGTCCAGACAGACAGAATCAGAATCCATACGGACATACAGAATCGGAATCCATACGGACATACAGAATCAGAATCCATACGGACATACAGACATAGTCGTAGTTCAGACGGACAAACAGAAGTATACCTGACAGAATTATGCATGCAGAGTAGTGCAGAATCATACTGAATCATACAGAATCATACAGAGGCATGTGCTTATATACATACTGATGGCACATGCATACAGACATACAGATCCCGGCCCTGTCTGGGGGCGCGGTAAACAGAACCCGGCCCTCTTAGTACAGGACGCGGTGGACAGACAGAATCAGATCAGATCGTATGCCATCCTGGCCGCCATCCCCATACACAGATCATAGTATCATACAGACATACAGATCTCGGCCCGTACGCCGAGGGACGCGGTGAACAATGCAGAGAAATATGCACGATAACAGAACCTGGCCCGGGACGCAGTGAAGGAATGCATTGAGACAGCCACGAACAGATCCATGGGAAACCACATACATACAGACTCAATCAGACTAAAGGGTGCCAAATGGCGAGCCAAAATCAGAGTATACGGATAGTATGCATAGTACGCGCCTATATCCTACTTGGGAAGGCACGACACATTATTATCAGAATCGGATTCTCAGATGTTCAGAAGTTATTTTATAAGAATTTCATAAAAATAGTTGTATCATAATCAAAATAATAGTTCAGATGGTTTCTGAGAAAATCGGATAAAACGGAAGTATTTAAAGTATTACAGAAGATATCGGGCCTTGCGGGCCCGCCTCGGACCAACTCGAGGCAACATATGTAAATTATCGCTAATAGACCTTATGAGGTCATCCATAATCGTTTGGAAGTGTTCCGACTCCGTTTAGGGGAGTTTTGTACAAAAATTCACTTTAAAGGCAATTTGTAAGAAAATAGCTTCAATTGAATTGAAGGAATTGGAGCGGTTTTCCGTCTCGAATTCCGGGGAACAGAGTCGTACTTAAGGCTCGCGGCCGAGCCTATCACATCCAGAACATGCCTAGGAACAAAGGAAAATGCTTCACATACCTCGATAGCGCCTTACGCTTGCTTGGCGTCGATCCCAATCTCGTCCAAAATCTAGAAATGGTCAAGTTTACCATTTGTTAGTTTCAAACTTTTCAATAATCCAACTTAACACATGTTTGCCTACCGAAATTTCGGCAGCATTTCCTCTGTATATAAGACATCCCCGAGACTTAGCTCGGCTCAATTCACTACACAACAACCCAGAACAACAGCAAAAACAACAACAGACATTAAAACACACACTATGGCATCACTAGCCATCGTTTCGGCATAACGACACATCTTTCGCTTCAAACTTACATTTCCGAACAAAACTTGTTATTTTGATATTCATCACCCACCAAATTCATTACAACATACATCGGAAGCATCCATACCATTTTCACCCAATATTCATAAGGTATGCGAACATTCAAACTTTCCATCTTCCAAATTCATCCACAATAATCATAATTTTCCTCTTGATACTTTCATTTCCATTTTTACATAAACCATAACAAAGTTGTATGTTTTCCTACAACAACTTAATAACCATTAAGTTCCTTCACTCTCCTCACATAATCCATGATTAAAACAACCAAAATATTAATTCAAATCAGTCCATCAATTTCAATTAAAACAGCCCCTCACCCATAAATTTCAACAAAACAACAAACGAGTTTATAATGTTGTTTTTTCCGTTCTAATTCGTTAAAACTCTAAATAAACACTTTAATAACATAAAAGGAATTTTATAAATACCTTATCAGAAGATCCACCACGAAAATTTCATCCCCCAAGACCAATATTTATCTCAAATTGAAGGCAACGCAACGTACAACGTTTTTCTCTTCATGAGCTTCGAGATTCGGAGCTCGGATTTTGATCAAAATGACCTTCTTAGCCTTGAAGTTTTCTCTCTCTCTCTCTCTAATGGAATTTTCTGGATCTTTTCTGATCTGAAATGTGGAGGAGGAGGCTGAAAACTCCCTTAAATAATAAGGAAATGGGCCTGACCCGGATTGGAATCGGGTTGGGCCCATTTCACTGCCCAGCTTGACCTTTCCGCCTTAAAATGTCCATATCTCCTTGTACCGACGTCGCCTGGGAGCCCACGACCTACCGTTGGAAAGCTATTTCAATTATCTACAACTTTTATCTCTGGGCATTTTCCCAAATTCTAAACTTATAATGCCGTTTTTGCCCCTCCAATTCAGGTCATCCGAAAACGTTTTCTTAAAAATATTCGTTTGGAGGGCTTCCACTTTGATTTGGCCCCAGGGCCCTTCACGGGTTGTGTTTAACTTTACATATACGATTCATATAACTTTTCACATGTCCCAAAAAAAATATTGATGTGTGGGCCCCACCTCAGCTTACAAATAATTCGACGTTCGAAAATGCAGGATATAACATTCTCCCCCCCTTTAGAACATTCGTCCTCGAATGTTCGATTGACCATAGGGGGCCTCGTGACACTTCGGGGAGGTTCCTTCCTTTCTTTCAAAATTCCTTTCAATGTTACGATTGCTATCAACATCTTTCACCTCTTGTCACACTTCTCGGTTCCTTACAACGTTATCATAATTTCACGTTACATCAAACAGGTTCATAACTAGAGCCAGACGCACAAAAGCATATCGGACAGATTCATAGTCGAAGCCAGATGTACGGAAGTATGTCGGACAAACATGAGATCGGAGTCAGACGTACAAAGAGGTATCAGCCAGATTCGAAATCAGAATCAGACGTACAAAAATGTATCAGACAGAGTCGTAATCAGAATCAGACATACGGAGATGTATCAGACAGACGCGTGATCAAAATCAGACGTACAGAGATGTATCAGACAGATTCATATCCAGAATCAGACACACAGAGGCGTGTCAGACAGATTCGTAATCAGAGTCAATCGTATAGGGGTGTGTCAAACAGAAACGTATTCAGAATCAGATGTACAAAGATTTATCAGACGGGAACATAATCGAGTTCAGAAGTACAGAGGCGTAATAGGCAGAGCCTTATCAGAATCGGGGGTGCAGAAGTATAACAGATAGGATCTGAATTAGAATCAGATCACTCCTATTAAGGCTCCAGTGTTTTATGAAAATTTCCCTTATTTGTAAACTTGTTCGCCAAGTTATAATACAAATCGTCTTACGTGTCGCTTATCGACCTTTTCAAAGATTCCGCTTATTCACACTTCTTATCTTTCATCTTTCCTACTATCCATACTCATTTTCTTTTTCAGACATCGTCATACCAGACCGAGTTATAATGGAATAGGGGTTTTTCTATCCTTTGATGACATTCGAATCCCCGTCTCCGCGTCGTTTCATGTATTCGGTTTAGTAAAACCTTTCGTCTATCACAACATTAGTTGCCGGGACTCGGCTCTTGATCCATATGGGCACCAAACGAAAATTATACACACACACATACACACATACAGATATATTTACTAGTATCTTACTGGCGAACGTCTCTGACTGTTATTCAAATCCGCTCAATTTCCCGAGCGGTGTTGCACCTTTTCTTTTTGCCCATTTAGTCCGCCTCGTTCTGCGCGACTCCTGTAAGGGCACTAATTACTCCACACATTCTCTTTTCCTTTAGATTACCCCAAATTTTCATTTATATCTATCATACTTACACTTGTGCAAAATTTTGCATTACTTCCCAGGGGGGTCACCCATCCCAGAATTGCTCTGGCTTGAGCACGCTTAACCCCGAAACTTTCATGCATTTTGACGCGTTAGGGCTGACATAATTTCGTCAATTGCCCTGCAGGACCATTGTCACATAATTTTAGGGCAAATCGGGGTCTTAGCAAATTTTCAGAAAATTTTTGTAGCGGGTCCCATCCCCGGCTAAGTTGCACAATTACCTTATTGCCTTTCTGAATCTCCGATATTCACTTTCATACACATATACATACAATTACAGACAGGCCACAGATTTAAGTCTTCGTCCCACGAATTCCGTCTCCAAATAGTCGGTGAAATCTGATAAAATATCACCATAAGGTGCTCTCCAACCACCGACAGAAGAAAACTAAATTCCGACAAGTATCGCGGAACCTGTTTGTACTTACTTTATATATATTTACTTCCATATCTCTGGAAAAACAATTTGGGCAGAGGTTCCTCTGTATTTCTTACTATCCGAAACCTGTACACAAGAAATACCAACCATGCCTCACAGGGCCAACACATATACGCATATGTATATACATCATATCATGTCGTCTCGTAGCCACACGGGGCTAACAATTACAGATAAAATTATACAGATGTCGAGGCTTACCTCACATGCCCAACTCGAACAACATCGGAGGCTCCTTCCTGTTCACTTTTCTGTTCAATCTTTAACTATATATTTCTACCACACATCAAACAACTTCTCCGACACACAGCTTTCATATTATTGCTTACCTGAGTACTGTGCGGCCTCCAATATCATCAGCCATTGCCTTCTGTCGATGTCGTCCTTTGGCTGAAATTAAAAGTTAGTCGAAAGGAATTCATATCCTACACCTGGCTCTATCGCATGATCTAAGATTCGAAGAAGGGTAACATCCTAGATGCCCTGTAGCTTCCTGTTTATAGATGTGGTGCGCAACACATCGATAAACAAGACTCTACTAGACACGGCCTGTAGACATTCCGAGGACTAACCGCTCTGATACCACTTCTGTCACGACCCAACCCCGTGGGCCGCGACTGGCACCCTAGCTGGGTACCCGTACATACCTACCTGACCGAATTTCGTATCGTACAGATTTTTTTTTTCAAACGGATATTACAGAAGTAGGCCGATACAGATACGGCACGCGCGCAAACATATATATATACCTGAACATGCAGACATTTACAGATAAGCCGATAAGGCTAACATACAGACGAAACTCGTAACCCACACATCTATCTACAGGCCTCTACAGACATACAGAATCATATGACGGGACAGGGCCCCGCCGTACCCAGAACTTCCATACATACAGAACATACGGAAAACAAAAGATATATATACCAAAGTACATGCTCCGAATCAAAAGGAGCTCTTCAAGATAGCAGAACCTGTGCCCTAGACTGGCGGCGTGTCACCGAGTGCGCCTGTACCTGCGGGCATGTAACACAGCCCCCGAAGAACCGGGGGTCAGTACAAAAATGTACCGAGTATGTAAAGCAGAAATATATCATACATAATCATGATCTGGACCGGAAGCGCATAAATATAATAGACTGGCTCATAAGCCGGACAGACAGAGTCATAGTCCCGACAGACGGACATAATCATGGTCCAGACAGACAGAATCAGAATCCATACGGACATACAGAATCGGAATCCATACGGACATACAGAATCAGAATCCATACGGACATACAGACATAGTCGTAGTTCAGACGGACAAACGGAAGTATACCTGACAGAATTATGCATGCAGAGTAGTGCAGAATCATACTGAATCATACAGAATCATACAGAGGCATGTGCTTATATACATACTGATGGCACATGCATACAGACATACAGATCCCGGCCCTGTCTGGGGGCGCGGTAAACAGAACCCGGCCCTCTTAGTACAGGACGCGGTGGACAGACAGAATCAGATCAGATCGTATGCCATCCTGGCCGCCATCCCCATACACAGATCATAGTATCATACAGACATACAGATCTCGGCCCGTACGCCGAGGGACGCGGTGAACAATGCAGAGAAATATGCACGATAACAGAACCTGGCCCGGGACGCAGTGAAGGAATGCATTGAGACAGCCACGAACAGATCCATGGGAAACCACATACATACAGACTCAATCAGACTAAAGGGTGCCAAACGGCGAGCCAAAATCAGAGTATACGGATAGTATGCATAGTACGCGCCTATATCCTACTTGGGAAGGCACGACAGATTATTATCAGAATCGGATTCTCAGATGTTCAGAAGTTATTTTATAAGAATTTCATAAAAATAGTTGTATCATAATCAAAATAATAGTTCAGATGGTTTCTGAGAAAATCGGATAAAACGGAAGTATTTAAAGTATTACAGAAGATATCGGGCCTTGCGGGCCCGCCTCGGACCAACTCGAGGCAACATATGTAAATTATCGCTAATAGACCTTATGAGGTCATCCATAATCGTTTGGAAGTGTTCCGACTCCGTTTAGGGGAGTTTTGTACAAAAATTCACTTTAAAGGCAATTTGTAAGAAAATAGCTTCAATTGAATTGAAAGAATTGGAGCGGTTTTCCGTCTCGAATTCCGGGGAACAGAGTCGTACTTAAGGCTCGCGGCCGAGCCTATCACATCCAGAACATGCCTAGGAACAAAGGAAAATGCTTCACATACCTCGATAGCGCCTTACGCTTGCTTGGCGTCGATCCCAATCTCGTCCAAAATCTAGAAATGGTCAAGTTTACCATTTGTTAGTTTCAAACTTTTCAATAATCCAACTTAACACATGTTTGCCTACCGAAATTTCGGCAGCATTTCCTCTGTATATAAGACATCCCCGAGACTTAGCTCGGCTCAATTCACTACACAACAACCCAGAACAACAGCAAAAACAACAACAGACATTAAAACACACACTATGGCATCACTAGCCATCGTTTCGGCATAACGACACATCTTTCGTTTCAAACTTACATTTCCGAACCAAACTTGTTATTTTGATATTCATCACCCACCAAATTCATTACAACATACATCGGAAGCATCCATACCATTTTCACCCAATATTCATAAGGTATGCGAACATTCAAACTTTCCATCTTCCAAATTCATCCACAATAATCATAATTTTCCTCTTGATACTTTCATTTCCATTTTTACATAAACCATAACAAAGTTGTATGTTTTCCTACAACAACTTAATAACCATTAAGTTCCTTCACTCTCCTCACATAATCCATGATTAAAACAACCAAAATATTAATTCAAATCAGTCCATCAATTTCAATTAAAACAGCCCCTCACCCATAAATTTCAACAAAACAACAAACGAGTTTATAATGTTGTTTTCTCCGTTCTAATTCGTTAAAACTCTAAATAAACACTTTAATAACATAAAAGAAATTTTATAAATACCTTATCAGAAGATCCACCACGAAAATTTCATCCCCCAAGACCAATATTTATCTCAAATTGAAGGCAACGCAACGTACAACGTTTTTCTCTTCATGAGCTTCGGGATTCGGAGCTCGGATTTTGATCAAAATGACCTTCTTAGCCTTGAAGTTTTCTCTCTCTCTCTCTAATGGAATTTTCTGGATCTTTTCTGATCTGAAATGTGGAGGAGGAGGCTGAAAACTCCCTTAAATAATAAGGAAATGGGCCTGACCCGGATTGGAATCGGGTTGGGCCCATTTCACTGCCCAGCTTGACCTTTCCGCCTTAAAATGTCCATATCTTCTTGTACCGACGTCGCCTGGGAGCCCCCGACCTACCGTTGGAAAGCTATTTCAATTATCTACAACTTGTATCTCTGGGCATTTTCCCAAATTCTAAACTTATAATGCCGTTTTTGCCCCTCCAATTCAGGTCATCCGAAAACGTTTTCTTAAAAATATTCGTTTGGAGGGCTTCCACTTTGATTTGGCCCCAGGGCCCTTCACGGGTTGTGTTTAACTTTACATATACGATTCATATAACTTTTCACATGTCCCAAAAAAAATATTGATATGTGGGCCCCACCTCAGCTTACAAATAATTCGATGTTCGAAAATGCAGGATATAACAATTGCGATGCTTAAAGCATTGGGCTAGGCTGTGTGTTGATGTAACATGGTGTTATACCCCGTAAGAGTCCGTCCTATTTTAATTAAGACAAGAAAGAATGAGTTAAGAAAGTTCAAGGAAAGTTAATCGAGTTAGTAAGAATATCGTTATATATATATGGTTGCCTTAAGTATCCCGAGGTGACATCGTAACCTAAAGGATTTGAAATCGCGTTATGAGCGTATATGAGTATGTATATGTATGTATAAGAGGTTACATGAGGGTCGGAAGAGGATTAGAAGTTAAACGAAGCTGAACGAAATGAATCCAAACAACTTCACAAAATATCTCGGACCAGATTTTTAGCCCATATTGTTGGAGGCATATCTCCTAGTATATGAGGAGTTTTAAGGTGTTTCAAAATTCTAAAATGAATTTCATCGAGTATAGTTTCTAACGCAATAAACCGCTCGTCAAAACGATATCTGGATAAGCAGATATGGACGATGCAAGTTGGGCTGGCGGGGCAGAAAATTGTGACCCGATCCAAACTTTCACCTTTCGGCCCATGAGGCCCATTAACGTCAAGTATATAAGGAAAAATTATTTGAGGGATTTTCATTTAACATAAAATCTTCCAAGAACATTAGAGAGAGAGAGAGAGAGAAAACTTCAAGGCTAAAAAGGTCATTTTGATCAAAATCCGAGCCCCGAATCCCGAAGCTCATGCAGAGAAAAGCATTGTACGTTGAGTTGCCTTCAATTTGAGCTAAATATTGGTCTTGGGGAATGAAATTTTCGTGTTTGAGCTGCTTCTAAGGTATTTATAAGATTCATTTTATGTTATTAAAGTGTTTATTTAGAGTTTTAACGAATTAGAACGGAGAAAACAACATTATAAACTCGTTTGTTGTTTTGTTGAGATTTATGGATTAGGGGCTGTTTTAATTGAAATTGATGGACTGATTTGAATTAATATTTTGGTTGTTGTAATCATAGATTATGTGATGAGAATGAAGGAATTTGAAGGTTAGAGTTGGAGTTAAAAATTGTTGTGGGTTATTGTAAGGATTATAGAGATAATAATGTGGTTTAGTTGCATATGAATAGATGATGTGGTGTCGTGTGGCTGCTGTTGTATTTCTCAGAAATTTGCTGAAAAGATTGAATGGAATAAGGTATAAGAAGTGCATACGGGCTGCTTGGTGTATTGCAAGTGTTCGTTAGAATTCCGGGCATCGTTATGTTATAGTTGGGGGCTGTTTTGATATGTTGTTGTTCTTGTTGAAATAAAAGAATTGAAGATATGGTTGTGTCCACATGTTATTGTTGGTATTTCTGTGTCAACAGGAGAGCAATTGGAAATTCGGATAGGCGAGTTTATAGGGGAAATGCTGCCAAAATTTCGGTAGGCAATTATGTGATTAAGCTTAGATTCTTGAAAATCTTGAAATTGACAATTGGTAAACATGACCATTTGTAGATTCCGGACGAAATTGGAATTGAAGCCAAGCGAGCATAAGGCGCAATCGAGGTATGTAAAGCCTTCCCCTTTGTTCTTTGGCATGTCCTAGGTGTGCTAGGTGGAGATTTTAGCCTCGGGGGCAATTCTGCTCATCGGAAACCGAGATTGATTTCTTGGTACTATTCATTCAATTCAATTGAACTTCAAAAGGTGCTTTTGTTGAAAAAAAGTGGTTAAACCTCCATAACTTTCACAAATGTAATCCAATCACTCCGAAACTTTCCTGGATGACTCCGTAGAGTCTAATGGGCGTGATTCATGTCCGCCACCCCGACTTGACCCGAGGTGGGCCCGTTACCCCCGGCGCCCCTCCTATGGTTTTGTTTGTCTCACTTCGGTGCAACAAGTCTAGGGACTTATGGCTATTGTCCCGACTACTAAACGGGAGATATTTTATCTATCCTGAGACGGATTTTAATTATTATTGAACCAACTGCGGGGACAGAAACCCTGATATGTGTTGTATGGCTTTAGCCAATGTACTCTTGTCCGGAGTTCACAGGTAACTCCTGGTTATTATGTTGTTTACTATACGATAGGTGTTATGACCACCTTCATGAGCGTTATAAAATGTTTTTGACATCTAAAACGTTTTGAAAACCTTACCCTGATAATTTGGATAAACTACTTATCTTCTGTATTTTCTGATATATGATTTTGGCATACCTGAATCTTGTGTGATGCATGATCCTGGCACGTGTGATTTATGTTTGGGAAGTAGTGATTTGGTATCCTGTATGGTTATTTTCTGTTTCACCGAGTCCCGGGCCGGTTATGTGAATATGCGCATATGTAATATTGGCCGCTGGACCCTCGATCGCGGCGTGTCCGACATTGACAGCTGGACCCTTGACCGCGTCATGCCGAACGTGTGGCATTGACTGCTGGACCCTTGACCGCGTCTGCCGCACTTGTTATTGTGCCTGACATAGACCGCTGGACCCTTGACCGCGGTATGTCAAATGTGTGATTGTGACCGCTGGACCCTCGACCGCGGTATGTGTGATTATAACCGTTGGACCCTTGGCCGCGGTACGTGTGATAGTGACCGCTGGGTACTTGGCCGCGGTATGCGTGGTAGCGACCGCTGGACTTATGGCCGCGGAAATTGTGCGTTGATTCTTTTATATGTGTGAAACAAAAATGTTTTTCAAAAGAAAGTAAAGCATTTTGACATTCTAACTGCCGTATTTGCCTGCTGGAACCTCTTGGGTATGACTTGTGCACTAGAGGCGACCCTGTGGCGACCTAGTTATTCGTGCACACCCCAGTGCACTGTCCATTGCGCCCCTCACTAAAGGGCCGAAACCTGAGGTAAATGTATACTACCTGTGCTTGTGTAAGTTTATGATTCTGCATGCATGGTTCTGCCTGTTACATTTCTGGACAGCGGATTCGGAGAATGATTCTGTTGGTGTTGCTTCTGCATGATTGAGCCGGACTATGCTTCAGTCGGCTATAGTTCTACACCCCTAGCTTCGGTTGCGGGTATGTCAGTCGCACTCTGTGCCCCGATCCGCACGATGATCCTGCCAGTTAGGCTTTGTACCTCTGTTTCATATCACGATTCAGACGGCTACACCCCGTGCTTATGATATATATCGTGGTCCTGGCCACACACTCTGTATTTCCGTTTCGGACTCGGATCCGATACTACCTGTTCTATTTCTATACTTCTGGCTCGGTTTTACTTATATTGTTATATTTCCGCTTTACATACTCGGTACATTTCCGTACTGACCCCCTGTTCTTCGGGGGCTGCGTTTCATGCCGCGCAGGTACTCCCAGTTGAGTTGAGGACAGATGGAAGATGTTCCAGTGCAGATGGCAAGCTCCATTTGTTCCCGGAGTGCTGCCGAGTCAGATTATGTATGTTATGCTTTTGGGATCTTACTAGAGACTTTGCAGACAGTGTCGTGGGTATTGGTTGTCGGTCTGTCTACGTAATGAATTTTGTATGATCACAAATTTGTTCGGCTTGAAAGCCACGAGAAAGAATATTTCTGAAAGAAAAGTTTTGCTATGTACTTTATTATTTGTTTTAAAGAAAAAAAAAAGAGTTGACGTGATTTTATGTGCAGCGAGAGTCTGAGGGTTCGCTCGGCCCTAAGTAAGGGTCGGGTGCCCATCACACCCCAGCGAGGTCGGGGTGTGACAGAGTGGTATCAGAGCAGGTCTGTCCTAGGCGTTGTCTGCAAAGTCGTGTCTGGTAGAGTCCTGTTTATGGTGTGTTGCGCGCCACATCTTTAAACAAGAGACTACGGGGCATCTAGGGATTGTTGATCTTCTTTGAATCCTGGATCGTGCGATAGAGCCAGCTGTAGGAAAGGAATTTCCTTTTTACTAACCCTTGATTTCAGCTGAAGAGCGGTATCGACAGAAGAAAGTGGCCGATGATATTGGAAGCTACACTGTACACAGGTAAGCAACGGTGCGAAAGGGGCATGTTGGATAAGGTAAGAATATTGAGATATGATTGAAAAATAAGGTTGAAGAATGAAAGATAAGGTAGGTAGGAAGGTAAACAAGAAAGTGTAACAGGTGCAGTTTGAATTGGACATGTGAGGTAAGTCTCGACATCTTTATACTTTTACTTGAAATTGTTAGGCCTGTGTGGCTATGATACGATATGATATATATATATAGGTATATATGTTGGCCCTGTGAGGCATTGTTGGTATTTCCTGCGTGCAGGTTTTGGGATAGTAAGAAGTACAGAAGAACCTCTACCCAAATTTTCCCAGAAATATAAAAAGGGTAAGAATTCAATAACAATAGTGCGGTTGCAATATTTTGGATACGTCAAAGAAAGGTGTAAGGTGGTTTAAGGCAAAACTACAGAGACATCATTAGTACGGAGAGCAAAAGCCATAATTGGGCCCCGATACTATTGGAAGGTATGAAGGAAGAATGTAAAGTAAAGCATAAAGACTAGTGAGACAACGCTAAGATATTTTCTGGGCTGATTTGAGTACCTACACATACTCGTGTAAAGTTTGCAATAAGATGCATGATAGGAGAACTAAGAGCAAATCTGAGTAAAGAGGCAATAGAAGAGTTGAGTCAAAAATAGAGAAACGACACGAGATAATATGCTTAAAGTGTTATAAGTGGGATTAAGGGAAATTGCAAAATGACTTAAGTGAGATGGTCGGAACGAGCTAGTTACAAGAAGACAGTGAATTTAAAGAGGACGATCAAGAAGAACTCGACTTAAGCTTCAAGTGTAGATGGACATGGTAAGTTGCAGTCGATTACAGAGGTAGCTAAATAGTGTCTACTATATTTGGAAGATCAATATTAACAGATGTCAGGTGGAGAATGGAATTAGGCTAAGTAAAGAAAGGCACATCATGATAGATGAGTTCAAGTTACAAATGATTCGTTATAACATCACCAGAAGCAGTATACTTATGTAGGACTAATTTGACATTCGGGGACGAATGTTCCTAAGGGGGGAAGGATGTTATACCCCGTAAGAGTCCGTGCTATTTTAATTAAGACAAGAAATAATGAGTTAAGAAAGTTCAAGGAAAGTTAATCGAGTTAGTAAGAATATCGTTATATATATATGGTTGCCTTAAGTATCCCGAGGTGACATCGTAACCTAAAGGATTTGAAATCGCGTTATGAGCGTATATGAGTATGTATATGTATGTATAAGAGGTTACATGAGGGTCGGAAGAGGATTAAAAGTTAAACGAAGCTGAACGAAATGAATCCAAACAACTTCACAAAATATCTCGGACCAGATTTTTAGCCCATATTGTTGGAGGCATATCTCCTAGTATATGAGGAGTTTTAAGGTGTTTCAAAATTCTAAAATGAAGTTCATCGAGTATAGTTTCTAACGCAATAAACCGCTCGTCAAAACGATATCTGGATAAGCAGATATGGACGATGCAAGTTGGGCTGGCGGGGCAGAAAATTGTGACCCGATCCAAACTTTCACCTTTCGGCCCATGAGGCCCATTAACGTCAAGTATATAAGGAAAAATTATTTGAGGGATTTTCATTTAACATAAAATCTTCCAAGAACATTAGAGAGAGAGAGAGAGAGAAAACTTCAAGGCTAAAAAGGTCATTTTGATCAAAATCCGAGCCCCGAATCCCGAAGCTCATGCAGAGAAAAGCATTGTACGTTGAGTTGCCTTCAATTTGAGCTAAATATTGGTCTTGGGGAATGAAATTTTCGTGTTTGAGCTGCTTCTAAGGTATTTATAAGATTCATTTTATGTTATTAAAGTGTTTATTTAGAGTTTTAACGAATTAGAACGGAGAAAACAACATTATAAACTCGTTTGTTGTTTTGTTGAGATTTATGGATTAGGGGCTGTTTTAATTGAAATTGATGGACTGATTTGAATTAATATTTTGGTTGTTGTAATCATAGATTATGTGATGAGAATGAAGGAATTTGAAGGTTAGAGTTGGAGTTAAAAATTGTTGTGGGTTGTTGTAAGGATTATAAAGATAATAATGTGGTTTAGTTGCATATGAATAGATGATGTGGTGTCGTGTGGCTGCTGTTGTATTTCTCAGAAATTTGCTGAAAAGATTGAATGGAATAAGGTATAAGAAGTGCATACGGGCTGCTTGGTGTATTGCAAGTGTTCGTTAGAATTCCGGGCATCGTTATGTTATAGTTGGGGGCTGTTTTGATATGTTGTTGTTCTTGTTGAAATAAAAGAATTGAAGATATGGTTGTGTCCACATGTTATTGTTGGTATTTCTGTGTCAACAGGAGAGCAATTGGAAATTCGGATAGGCGAGTTTATAGGGGAAATGCTGCCGAAATTTCGGTAGGCAATTATGTGATTAAGCTTAGATTCTTGAAAATCTTGAAATTGACAATTGGTAAACATGACCATTTGTAGATTCTGGACGAAATTGGAATTGAAGCCAAGCGAGCATAAGGCGCAATCGAGGTATGTAAAGCCTTCCCCTTTGTTCTTTGGCATGTCCTAGGTGTGCTAGGTGGAGATTTTAGCCTCGGGGGCAATTCTGCTCATCGGAAACCGAGATTGATTTCTTGGTACTATTCATTCAATTCAATTGAACTTCAAAAGGTGCTTTTGTTGAAAAAAAGTGGTTAAACCTCCATAACTTTCACAAATGTAATCCAATCACTCTGAAACTTTCCTGGATGACTCCGTAGAGTCTAATGGGCGTGATTCATGTCCGCCACCCCGAATTGACCCGAGGTGGGCCCGTTACCCCCGGAGCCCCTCCTATGGTTTTGTTTGTCTCACTTCGTTGCGACAAGTCTAGGGACTTATGGCTATTGTCCCGACTACTAAACGGGAGATATTTTATCTATCCTGAGACGGATTTTAATTATTATTGAACCAACTGCGGGGACAGAAACCCTGATATGTGCTGTATGGCTTTAGCCAATGTACTCTTGTCCGGAGTTCGCAGGTAACTCCTGGTTATTATGTTGTTTACTATACGATAGGTGTTATGACCACCTTCGTGAGCGTTATAAAATGTTTTTGACATCTAAAACGTTTTGAAAACCTTACCCTGATAATTTGGATAAACTACTTATCTTTTGTATTTTCTGATATACGATTTTGGCATACCTGAATCTTGTGTGATGCATGATCCTGGCACGTGTGATTTATGTTTGGGAAGTTGTGATTTGGTATCCTGTATGGTTGTTTTCTGTTTCACCGAGTCCCGGGCCGGTTATGTGAATATGCGCATATGTAATATTGGCCGCTGGACCCTCGACCGCGGCGTGTCCGACATTGACAGCTGGACCCTTGACCGCGTCATGCCGGACGTGTGGCATTGACTGCTGGACCCTTGACCGCGTCTGCCGCACTTGTGATTGTGCCTGACATAGACCGCTGGACCCTTGACCGCGGTATGTCAAATGTGTGATTGTGACCGCTGGACCCTCGACCGCGGTATGTGTGATTATAACCGCTGGACCCTTGGCCGCAGTACGTGTGATAGTGACCGCTGGGTACTTGGCCGCGGTATGCGTGGTAGCGACCACTGGACTTATGGCCGCGGAAATCGTGCGTTGATTCTTTTATATGTGTGAAACAAAAATGTTTTTCAAAAGAAAGTAAAGCATTTTGGCATTCTAACTGCCGTATTTGCCTGCTGGAACCTCTTGGGTATGACTTTTGCACTAGAGGCGACTCTGTGGCGACCTGGATATTCGTGCACACCCCAGTGCACTGTCCATTGCGCCCCTCACTAAAGGGCCGAAACCTGAGGTAAATGTATACTACCTGTGCTTGTGTAAGTTTATGATTCTGCATACATAGTTCTGCCTGTTACATTTCTGGACAGCGGATTCGGAGAATGATTCTGTTGGTGTTGCTTCTGCATGATTGAGCCGGACTATGCTTCAGTCGGCTATAGTTCTACACCCCTAGCTTCGGTTGCGGGAATGTCAGTCGCACTCTGTGCCCCGATCCGCACGATGATCCTGCCAGTTAGGCTTTGTACCTCTGTTTCATATCACGATTCAGACGGCTACACCCCATGCTTATGATATATATCGTGGTCCTGGCCACACACTCTGTATTTCCGTTTCGGACTCAGATCCGATACTACCTGTTCTATTTCTATACTTCTGGCTCGGTTTTGCTTATATTGTTATATTTCCGCTTTACATACTCGGTACATTTCCGTACTGACCCCCTGTTCTTCGGGGGCTGCGTTTCATGCCACGCAGGTACTCCCAGTTGAGTTGAGGACATATGGAAGATGTTCCAGTGCAGATGGCAAGCTCCATTTGTTCCCGGAGTGCTGCCGAGTCAGATTCTGTATGTTATGCTTTTGGGATCTTACTAGAGACTTTGCAGACAGTATCGTGGGTATTGGTTGTCGGTCTGTGTACGTAATGAATTTTGTATGATCACAAATTTGTTCGGCTTGAAAGCCACGAGAAAGAATATTTCTGAAAGAAAAGTTTTGCTATGTACTTTATTATTTGTTTTAAAGAAAGAAAAAAGAGTTGACGTGATTTTATGTGCAGCGAGAGTCTGAGGGTTCGCTCGGCCCTAAGTAAGGGTCCGGTGCCCATCACACCCCAGCGAGGTCGGGGTGTGACACATGGTAGGGTGATTGCGTATGCTTCCAGGCAATTACGAAAACATGAGAAGAATTATCCAACCCATGATCTAGAATTGGCTACAGTGATTCATGCATTAAAAATGTGGAGACATTATTTATATGATGTCCATGTGGATATGTATACTGATCATAAGAGCCTTTAGTATATCTTCAAGCAGAAAGAGTTGAATTTGCGGCAACGACGATGGTTGGAATAACTAAAAGATTATGATGTTGGTATCCTATATCACCCTGGAAAGGCAAATGTTGTGGCTGATGCTCTTAGCCGCAGATCCATGGGAAGTTTGTGTGATGTACGACCAGAGAAAAGAGAAACTGCTCGTGAGCTCCAGCAGTTAGCTAACCTAGGAGTTCGAGTAGTGGACTCAGGTAGCAGGGGAACTACTATTCAGGATTCAGCAGTTTCGTCACTAGTAGTGGAAGTGAAGGAGCGACAATACGAAGATCCCATGCTAATGCATTACAGAGATACACTCCCTCAAAAAGAGAAGTCATCATTTGAGATTGCAGGAGACAGAGTTCTCCGATGCCGAGGCAGATTATGTGTTCCTGATGTGGTAGGTTTACGCCACCAACTATTGAGAGAAGCCCATTGCTCCCGTTATTCTGTCCACCCCGGAGGAACGAAAATGTACCATGATCTTAAATCTATATATTGGTGGAGTGGGATGAAGAAAGATGTAGCGGAATTCATAGCTCAATGTCCCAACTGTTAACAAGTGAAATCGAGCACCAAAAGCGGGGCGGATCTTTGCAAGCTATAGAAATTCCAACTTGGAAGTGGGAAGTAATTAACATGTACTTCATTACAGGCTTACCCCGTTCTCGACGTAAGTATGATTCTATCTGTGTGATTGTAGATAGACTCACAAAGTCAGCTCATTTCTTACAAGTCAGAACTACATATGTGGCAGGAGATTATACAAAGCTTTATGTTAAAGAGATAGTGCGACTCCATGGTGTTCCAGCATCTATTATCTCAAATAGAGGACCTCAGTTTATAGCTAATTTTTGGAAGTCCTTCCAAGAGGTTTTGGGAACTCAAGTGAGCCTCAGCACGACATTTCACCCTCAGACAGATGGACAAGCTGAACGTACCATTCATACTCTTGAGGATATGTTACAGGCATGCATGTTAGATTTTGGAGGTAACTGGGATGATCACTTACCCCTCATTGAGTTTGCTTATAATAATAGTTATCATTCTAGCATCCAAATGGCACCGTATGAGGCTTTATATAGGCAAAAGTGTAGATCCCCAATTGGGTGGTTCGAGGTAGGAGAGACTAAATTGATAGGGCCGGACTTGGTCCAGCAAGCCATAGAGAAAGCTAAGCTCATACAAGATCGGTTATTAGCAGCCCAAAGTCGTCAAAAGTCCTATGTGGATAATCGTCGAAGGGACTTAGAGTTTCAAGTGAAAGATTGGATATTCTTAAAAGTGCCACCAATGAAGGGTGTATTGAGATTTGGCAAAAAGGGGAAGCTTAGTCCCCGGTACATTGGGCCTTATGAGATTGTGCGCAAAGTAGGCAAAGTGGCCTATGAATTAGATCTACCTCCCGATTTGGAGTCAGTTCACCCGGCTTTCCATGTCTCGATGCTTCATAAATGTGTCGGAGATCCTACTAGGATCGTGTCAGAAAATGATGTTCAAGTGACAGAAAAGTTGACTTATGAAGAGGTACCCATTGCCATATTAGATAGGCAAGTACGGAGGCTTAGAAACAAAGAAGTGGCCTCAGTTAAGGTTTTATGGAGAAACAATAACCGAGAAGAGATGACATGGGAAGCAGAAGAAGTTATGAAATCCAAGTACCCGCATTTATTTCAGCCCCTAGAAGAAATCCAAGATGGGACATCAAGATCATAAGGTGTGTATGTTTTCCTTTTTATGCATTTGGGTCATGTGTGGCCAAATTCTATTGCTATTATGTTGTGGCCCTATGAGGAATTGTTATTATGGGCTGTTGTGACAGGATGGTAGTGCCATATTATAGGGGAAACTCTGGCGCAATTTTTATGATATTGTGAATGTATTGTTGACGTTTGGGAGTTGAATTATGACGATGAAGGAAATGTTGTCCGATTTTCCCCTAGTTTTAGCCATGTGTGCTAATTATCGATTATAATGATAGTATGAATTTAATGAAGGTAGAAACGCCAACGTTTGAGGGGAACGCACAAGTGTAAAATAGTGCGACGGAAAGGTATGTAAGGCTAACCCTTCTTTCATAAGGCATGGTTCTTTGGCCAAACAGCTAAATCCTCTATACGAGTATGTTGTCTTCCAAATGAATTGATCTCCCGAGCTTGTAAGCTCACGATTCTTGATACGCTACGATTGTACTAAGTTTCTCGTATTACGAGTAGGCCTATTAAGGTAGAAGAGGTGGATGACGATAGTAGTGATAATGCTATTGATGATGACTATAATGATAATAACGATGACGATTATTATAACGATGATTAAAAGTAAAGATGTTTATGAGCTATTATTTATATATACGACTATTATGGAACCCCGAGCTTATGAGGCCGGGTATGATATGTAAATAAGTATGCATACGATTACGTAACACGCGCGCACCTCTACAGAGGGTACGAATAACCCTGAAGCCTTGGTTGGGCCAGGTATGAGTAACCTTGAGCCTTGGTTGGCCAAGTATGTATGAAACACCGATCCTACGTGGACGGGTATGCTATGGAAATGCTATGTATATGATATGACTATGTATATGAATGTGAATAAGGGCATGTATACGAATACGAGCACAAATTTGGTATGGGTACTATCACGGAATACGGATAATGATGTATGTACACAAATACGTATTAGCAAGGGAAAGTTCCTATGAAAGGCAAGTAAGTGTATATGACGACAATATTGCCATCTCCCATCCTATGCTATTTCTTATGTTGCTATTTATGCTTCTATATTGATATTGATCATGCTTTACATACTCAGTACATTCTTCGTACTGACGTCCTTTTATTTGTGGACGCTGCGTCATACCCGCAGGTGCACAGGGAGACAGGCTTGATCCATAGCTTCTTTCTCAGAGGCTTCACAGCAGAGCTCCATTTCATTCGGAGCCATAGCTTTTGGGTACTTAATCTTTTGTGTACATAATTGTGGGCATAGCGGGGTCCTGTCCCGCTCATATGATATGCTATACTCTCCTTAGAGGCTAGTAGTCACGTGTGTATGATTAGACGTGTCCGGCCTTGTCGGCCTATATTTTGTATATCTTTTGATAGCCTCGTTGGCGTATATACATTTGATGTGGCGTAGATGTCAATGATGATTTAAATATGTTGTCGTCCAATTGGACTAGCGTGATTAATAATAATAAAAAATATGTATGTTTAATCGTATGGCTCACCTAGATGTAAGTATATGTGTAAGCCAAGGGTGCCCGGGTGGGCTAGCACCGGGTGCTTGTTGCGGCCCTCTAGACGGGTCGTGACAAAAGTTGTATCAGAGCAGTTCAGTCCTAGGGTGTGTCTACGAGCCGTGTCTAGTAGAGTCTTGGTTATGGGTTGTTGCGCGCCACACTTATAAACAAGAAGCTGCAGACATTTTAGGAATAAATGACCTTCTTTCTTCATAAGAATCGTGCGATAGAGCTATGATGTAAGAAATTCTTGTCCCTTAATCGTGTGTTGTGCATTTCAGAGATGCCTAAAAGGAGAAATTCTACAGCAGCCCAAAAAGGCAAGACGGTGGCAGAAAAGTGGGCTGAAAGAGCACCGCCACCGTAGTAGAGGAAAGTGAGTCCCAGAGTGCGGCTCAATCTCAGTCCTCCCAGATAGTGCCTCTTACTGAGGAGCGTGAGGGAGCTTCAGCCCCAGCTCCAGCACCTCCAGCTCCTCCACCAGATGCTTCGGGCCAAGATTTGAAAGAGGCCATTAATTGGTTGCGGCCCAGACTCAGAGGCAAAGTTCAGGGTGAGGTGATAGGGCTGTTAGTGCAAGGGCCCGTGACTTCGTTACTTTAAGCCCTCCGGAATTCTTTGGGTCAAAGCCGGAGGAGGACCCTCAGGATTTTATTGATGGTATGTTGAGGACGCTTCGATTGATACATGCTTCGGACACCGAGTCGGTGGAGCTAGCGCCATATAGATTTAGAGATGTCTCGATCCAATGGTATAGTTTAGATGGCTTCACGGGGTCCAATGCACCTCCCCCGGTATGGCAAGAGTTTGTTGATGCTTTTCTCCGTCATTATATGCCTCCAGAAGTCCGGTGAGCTAGAGCCGATAAATTCTTAAATTTGAGGCAAGGTAGCATGAGTGCTCTAGAGTACAGTCTCCACTTCAACTCCTTGGCTAGGTATGCTTCAGCTATGGTAGCGGATATGGGTGACCGGGTACACCGATTTGTTAAAGGCCTAGGGCCACATTTGATGGATAGGTGTTTGACTGCGTCCCTTCAGGACGGTATGGATATTGCACGCATTCAGGCCCACGCTCAGAACTTAGAAGAAAGTTTACATTAGGAGAGGAGTGAACGTGAGCAAGATCGGGGACATAACAAGAGGGCTAGATCTTTGGGTCCGATGAGCGAGTTTAGAGGCGGGCACCGGCAGCAGTTTCCCAGGCATTCAGGCTATTCTATGACCAGTGCACCTCCACGATTTTCAGGCCAGAGATTTGATAGATCTGCTCGTTCAGGGCCGAGTCCGAGCTTTTCAGGGTCCCAGTTTAGGGGTGATTCGGGTCAGGCGAGGCCACCCGTGCCATGATGTTCCCAGTGTGGGAAGTTGCATTGGGATCAATGCCGATCAGGTTCAGATGTTTTCTATTCATGTGGCCGACCAGGCCATATCTGCGTGATTGCCCCTCAGTACATGGTAGAGGTAGGACCCAGCCATCAGGGTCGGTAGCCGGATCTTCAGCATCTGTACGCCCTACGGGGCCAGGTTCACATGCGCCAGTTGGCCATGGTAGAGGCAGAGGCAGAGCTCCCAGTTCTAGCGGTCCTCAGCACCGTATTTATGCTCTGGCTGGACGCCAAGATCTTGAGTCTTCTCCTGACGTGGTCACATGTATATTATTGTCATTCTCTCATGATGTATATGCTTTGATTGATCCGGGCTCCACATTGTCATATGTTACTCCATATATTGCTGGTCGATTTAGAGTCGAACCAGAGTCGATCAAACCTTTTGAGGTGTCTACACCCGTGGGTGAATCGGTAATAGCTAGCCGAGTATATAGAAATTGTGTGATTGTGATTTGTGATCGTCGTACCATGATTGACCTGCATGAGCTAGAAATGGTAGATTTTGATGTCATTATGGGCATGGATTGGTTGGCTTCTTGCTATGCCAATGTTGATTGTAGAATGAAAATGGTTCATTTCCAATTTCCGGGAGAACCAGTCTTAGAATGGAAAGGGAATACGCATCACCAAAAGGTAGGTTCATTTCCTACCTAAAGGCAAGGAAAATGATCACAAAAGGTTGTATTTATCATCTAGTGTGAGTTCAAGATATAGAAGCAGAATCGCCAACTCTTCAGTTGGTTCCCGTAGTAAATGAATTTCCGGATGTGTTCCCGGAAGAGCTTCCAGGCCTTCCTCCCGAGCGGGAGATTGACTTTGATATTGATGTGTTGCCAGGCACTAAGCCTATATCTATTCCCCCATATAGAATGGCACCCGCAGAACTGAAAGAATTGAAAGAGCAATTAAAAGACTTGCTTGAGAAAGGCTTTATTAGGCCTAGTTCATCCCCGTGGGGAGCACCCGTATTGTTTTTCTGAAAGAAAGATGGCTCCTTGAGAATGTACATTGATTATAGGCAATTGAATAAGGTGACGATTAAGAATAAATATCCTCTCCCAAAGATTGATGATTTATTTGATCAATTGCAGGTGCCAAATGGTTTTCAAAAATCGATTTGAGGTCCGGGTATCATCAAGTGAGAGTTCGGGAGGAAGATATCCCTAAGACAGCGTTCAGAACAAGATATGGTCATTTCAAATTCCGGGTAATGTCATTTGGGCTAACGAACGCGCCGGCAGTATTTATGGATTTGATGAATAATGTGTTCAGGCCCTTCCTGGATTTATTTGTGATTGTGTTTATCGATGACATCTTGGTGTATTCTAGATCCGAGGCAGAACATGCGGATCATTTGCGTACTGTCCTTGGAGTCCTTCGAACTCCAGAGTTGTTTGCAAAGTTTTCCAAATTTGAGTTTTGGTTGAATTCGGTGGCATTTTTAGGGCATATTGTTGCAGCCGACGGTATTCGAGTGGATAGCCAAAAGATTGAGGCCGTGAAGACTTGGCCAAGGCCCACAACTTCTGCGGAGGTTCGTAGCTTTCTGGGCTTAGCAGGTTATTACAGGAGGTTCGTTGAAGGTTTTTCTTCTATTTCGGCACCGCTCACAAAGTTGACCCAGAAATCGGCAAGGTTTCAATGGACAGATGCTTGCGAACGTAGTTTCCAAGAGTTAAAGGGTAGATTGACCTCCGCTCCAGTCTTGACACTTCCAGAGGGATTGGAAGGATATTTCGTGTATTGCGATGCTTCAGGTGTTGGGCTAGGCTATGTATTGATGCAACATGGCAAGGTGATTGCGTATGCTTCAAGGCAATTGCAGAAACATTAGCAGAATTATCCTACCCATGATCTAGAATTGGCCGCGGTGGTTCATGCATTAAAGATATGGAGACATTATTTATATGGTGTTCACGTGGATATTTACACAGATCATAAGAGCCTGCAGTATATCTTCAAGCAGAAAGAGTTGAATCTGCGGCAACGACGATGGTTAGAATTGCTAAAAGACTATGATGTTGATATTTTGTATCACCCCGGAAAGGCAAATGTTGTGGATGATGCTCTTAGCCGTAGATGGATGGGAAGTCTATGTGATGTACGACCAGAGAAGAGAGAAATGGCCCGTGAGCTCCAACAGTTAGCTAGCCTAGGAGTCCGAGTAGTGGACTCAGGTAGCAGCGGAGCTACTATTCAGAATTCTGCAGTCTCGTCGCTAGTAGCAGAGGTGAAGGAGCGACAATATGAGGACCCCATGCTAATGCAGTACAGAGATACACTCCCTCAGAAAGAGGAGTCATCATTTGATATTTCAGGAGACGGAGTTCTCCGATGCCGAGGCAGATTATGTGTCCCTGATGTGGCAAGTTTACGCCACCAGATTTTGAGAGAAGCTCATTGTTCTCGTTATTCTGTTCACCCCGGAGCGACGAAAATTTATCATGATCTTAAGTCCATATACTGGTGGAATGGAATGAAGAAAGATATAGCGGAATTCGTAGCTCAATGTCCAAATTGTCAACAAGTGAAAATCGAGCACCAAAGGTCGGGTGGATTGTTGCAAGCTATAGAAATCCCGACTTGGAAGTGGGAAGTGATTAACATTGACTTCATTTCAGGCTTACCCCGTTCTCGACGTAAGTATGATTCCATATGGGTGATTGTGGATAGACTCACAAAGTCAGCTCATTTCTTACCGGTCAGAACGACCTATGTGGCAGAAGATTATGCAAGGCTTTACCTTAAAGAGATAGTGAGACTCTATGGCGTTCTGGTATCTATTATCTCCGATAGAGGGACTTAGTTTACGGCTAACTTTTGGAAGTCTTTCCAAGAGGGTCTAGGGACCCAGGTGCGCCTTAGCATGGCCTTTCATCCGCAGACCGATGGGCAAGCTGAACGCACCATTCAAACTCTTGAGGATATATTACGGGCATGCATGATAGATTTTGGAGGAAACTGGGATGACCATTTGCCACTCATTGAGTTCGCTTACAATAATAGTTATCATCATAGTATTTAAATGGCACCGTACGAAGCTTTATATGGGCGAAAGTGTAGATCCCCAATTGGGTGGTGTCACGACCCAGCCCCGTGGGCCGCGACTGGCACCCTACTTGGGCACCCAGGCCAATTCACATATCCCGTTATCAAACCCAAACTTAGCTCAAATTTCATAATAGCCATTTTAAGCATAATTTAAATGTACAAATATAAACATAAGGGCCGTTTTGGCCACCAAAACAGACTGACCGCATTAAGACGCAAATCGTAGCCAAAACAGACACATATAGGACCCTCGACCCACATATATGACTACAGGCCTCTATACATCAAAACAAAGACATATGACGGGACAGGGCCCCGTCGTACCCCAAATAGCCAACTGTACAGTAACATATACATAACAAAAGATATATGTACCAAAATGTTATATCCCGTACTTTCGCATGTTCGGGAAAATTCGAATGATTTTGATTTGCAAGGAATAAGGCCATATGTTGATTTGAATTCACATATGGGTGTGTTGTTCATGAAAAATATTGGTGTGGAAACACGGAGGAAGTCCAAGGGCAAAAATTGAAATTTTGAAAATTAGTTTCGGGAATTACAAAACGAGAATTATTATTATTGGGCTCAAAATAAATAAGAAAATGGAGGCCCAATTTGAAGAAGGTGGCCGGCCAAAGCATGGCCCAAACCCATAAAATGGTCATATGATTTCCATGTGGTCACTAATCAAAGTATTCATATTATATATATACACTTAGCCATTAGAAGGATCAAGAAACAAAACAAAAAAAAAATGATGAAGAACAAAGGGGCAAGCCATTCGGCCAAGACCCTAAGAAATTGGGTCTTGGAAATCTTGCTTCCAAAATATTTTTCTTGTGGTATTTGCACTAATTCAAGGTCCCTCTACAGCATGGTGCAATTATTTGGGAAGAAAGGGCACTAGTTTCTTCAATGGGACAACATATTTGAGTGAAGAAGTTGAAGAGAAAAGGTAAGAATTCATTCCATATTATTAAGTTATGAAGGTTTGTTTGTGTTGTAGTATATGGAAATGAGTAGAATTCATGAAAATATAGAAGTTTGCAAAGTGGGAGTGCATACCTATGTGTGGTCGTGTGTGTATTAATGTGTGCATGTGATGAATGGAAATTTATGTTGTATTCTAGTTGTGATAATTGTGGAAATTGCATTGAGAATGAAAGTGGAATGAATTTGGTTGAAGTGGGAAATGAGTAGGTTGGTCGTGTGATGTTGAAATTGGAATGGAAATAAATCACTTTTGTTTAATATGTTAATTGTGTTAATGTGATGCTTGCAATATAAATGAAGATGAAATGATATAAGTTTGCATTGAAATGGAAAGTAGAAGTCTATGTCGTTTTGTCATGATTTTATGACATTATGAAAATGGAGTTGTTAAGGATATGATTATGATGATCAGTGATGGATTTGGAAGGTGGAAACATGTTATGGATATGTATGCCAAAGACTAGAAATATGATCTTGGTGGAAAATTGTATATCTTGTATATCGTGTGAATATTTTGTGAAAACGATATGAAATGCTTCTAACCTATATGGTGATGATCTTCATTAGTGATGAATATGAAAATATTGAGCTTAGTTTGGAAGTGTGAAGTCGGAATGGACGTTAGTGCATTATGTCGGAAAATAGAGCTAGTTGCCTTATATTGTGTTATATTGTAATGGTTGTTGACTTTGTTGATGCTGTTGGGTTGTTGTCGCTATTATTTAAGCCGAGATGTTTCTCGGGGATGCTATATTTATAAAGGAAATGCTGCCGAAATTTCGGTAGGCAAGTATGTGCTTAAGTTGGGTCCTTAAGGCTTGAATTTGACAATTGGTAAAAGGGACCGTTTGCAGATTTTGGATGAAACGGGAATCGAGTCTGGACGAGCGTAGAGCGCAACTAAGGTATGTAAAGCCTTCCCCTTCATTCTTTGGCATGTCCTAGACATACTAGGTTGAGATTTGAGCCTCCGGGGCAATTCTGCTCATAGAAATCCGAGATTGATTTTTGGTACTATTAATTCATGCAATTGAACTACAAAAGGTGCATTTTGTTAGAAAAATGGTTAAGCATCCGTAACTTTCACAAATGTAATCCGATCGCTCTGAACCTTTCCTGGGTGACTCCGTAGAGTATAATGTGCGTGATTCATGTCTACCACCTCGACTTGACCCGAGGTGGGCCCGCTATCCCCGACTTCTCTTCTATGGTCCTGTTTGTTTCATTCTTGTACGATAAGTCAAGGGAACTTATGGTTATTGTTCCGACTACTAAACGGGAGTTATTTTAACTATTCTGAGTTTGATTTAATGTTTATTGAAACGATTGTGGAGACAGAAACCTTGATATCTTCGGAATGGCTTTAGCCAGCTCACTTTTGTCCGGAGCTCACAGGTAGCTCCTGGTTATTATGCTGTTCACTACACGATAGGTGCTATGACCACCTTTATGAGCCTTATAAAATATTTTGACATCTAAACCGTTTTGAAAATCTTACCCTGATAATTTGGATAAACTACTTATCTTCTGTATTTTCTGATATACGATTTTGGCATACCTGAATCTTGTGTGACGCATGATCCTGGCACGTGTGATTTATGTTTGGGAAGTAGTGATTTGGTATCCTGTATGGTTATTTTCTGTTTTACCGAGTCCCGGGCCGGTTATGTGAATATGCGCATATGTGATATTGGCCGCTGGACCCTCGACCGCGGCGTGTCCGACATTGACTGCTGGACCTTTGACCGCGTCATGCCGGACGTGTGGCATTGACTGCTGGACCCTTGACCACGTCTTCCGCACTTGTGATTATGCCCGACATAGACCGCTGGACCCTTGACCGCGGTATGTCGAAATTGTGGTAGTGACCGCTGGATACTTGACCACGGTATGTATGATTGTGACCGCTGGATACTTGACTGCGGTATGTGTGATTGTGACCGCTGGACCCCTGGCCGCGGTATGTGTGATAATGACCGCTGGGTACTTGGTCGCGGTATGCGTGATGGCGACCGCTGGACTTATGGCCGCGGTAAGTGTGCGTTTGATTCTTTTGTATGCATGAAACAAAAATGATTTTCAAAAGAAAGTAAAGCATTTTGGCATTCTAATTGCCGTATTCGTCAGCCGGAACCTCTTGTGTGTGACTTGCACGTTAGAGGTGACATTGTGGCATCCTGGTTATTCGTGCACACTCCGTTGCACTGCCTACTGCGCCCCTCATTAAAGGGCCGAAACCTGATATAAATGTATATTATCTGTACTTGTGTAAGTTATGATTCTGTATGCATGGTTGTGCCTGTTACACTTCTAGACAGTTGATTCAGAGAATGATTCTGTCGGTGTTGCTTCTGTATGACTGAGCCGGACTATGATTCAGTCGGCTATAGTTCTGCACCCCTAGCTTTGGTTGCGGGTATGTCAATCGCACTCTGTGCCCCGATCCGCACGATGATCATGTCAGTTAAGCTCTGTGCCTCTGTTTCATATCACGATTCAGACGGCTACACCCCATGCTTATGATATATGTCGTGGTCCTGCCCACACACTCTGTATTTCTGTTTCGGACTCGGGTCCGATCCTACCTGTTGTACTTCTATACTTCTGGCTCGGGTTTTGATTATATTGTTACATGGTCGCTTTACATACTCGGTACATTTCCGTACTGACCCCCTGTTCTTCGGGGGCTGCGTTTCATGCCGCGCAGGTACTCCCAGTTGAGGTGAGGACAGATGGAAGATATCCCAGCACAGATGGCAAGCTCCATTTGTTCCCGGAGTGCTGCCGAGTCAGAGTCTGTATGTTATGCGCTCGGAATCTGGTTAGAGACTTTGCAGACAGTGTTGTGGGTGTTGGTTGTCGGTCTGTGTATGTAATGAATTTTGTATGTTCACAAATTTGTTCGGCCTGAGGGCCACGAGAAAGAATTTTTCAGAAAGAAAAGTTTTGCTATGTACTTTATTATTTGATTTAAAAAAAAAATATGACGTGATTTTATGTGCACCAAGAGTCTGAGGGTTCGCTCGGCCCTAAGTAAGGGTCGGGTGCCCATCACACCCGACTCGGCCCTAAGTAAGGGTCGGGTGCCCATCACACCCTAGTGAGGTCGGGGTGTGACAAAGTGGTATCAGAGCAGGTCTGTCCTAGGGGTTGTCTGCAAAGTCGTGACCGGTAGAGTCTTGTTTATGGTATGTTGCGCGCCACATTTATAAACAGGAGACTACGGGGCATCTAGGGATTGTTGATCTTCTTTGAATCCTGGACCGTGCGATAGAGCCAGCTGTAGGAAGTGAATTCCTTGCACTAACTCTTGATTTCAGCTGGAGGACGGTATCGACGTAAAACAGCGACTGATGATATTGCAAGTCACACAATACACAGATGAGAAATGGTATGACAGACGTATGCCGGGTAAGGCGTTTGAAGTATGATTGAAACGTAAGGTTGAAAACGAAAAGGAAAGTAAACAGGAAAGTGCAATAGGCCCAGTTTGAGTTGGGCATGTGAGGTAAGCCTCGACATCTTTATACCTTCATTTGAAATTGTTATCCCTGTGCGGCTATGATGCGATATGATGTGATGTATGCGTACGTATATGTGCTGGCCCTGGGAGGCGTGGTTGGTATTTCCTGTGAACAGGTTTTGCGATAGTGAGAAATACAGAGGAACCTCTGCCCAAATTTTTCTAGAAATACGAAGAGGAAAATGAGGTATAAATTCTTGACAAGCCTTGAAGATCGATATCGATGGGGCAAGAAGAAAATGCCTAACGACCAAGTTTCCTCTAATTGGAAGAATGCAAAGTGTATGACGGGTCGTTGAGGATTGAGTGATTCGCTCACGACTCAGAATTTTGTATGTGTGCGTAATGGTAAACATTGGGGATTTACAGGGGACGACCCGGTAACCAGAAAAGTAAAGGAATCCCCTCTAGATCGGGGTGGGACCCGCTATGAGAACGTTTTGAAAGCTGTTAAGACCCCGACTTGCCTTAAATTATGCGACAAAGGTTGTGTGGGGCAGTCGACGTAATTATGTCGGCATTAACGTGTCAAAAATGTGTAGAAGTTATGAAGTTAAGTGTGCTAGTGCCAGAGCAATTTTGGGATGGGTGACCCCCCTGGGAAGTATACCAAAATTTTCACCAATGAAGAAAAACGAAAGACATTAGAAATCTGGGGTAACCCAAAGGAAATTGGAATGTACTGAACGATCGAAAACCATGGATAGGCCGGGTAGGCCAAGGCAGACTCGGCTGCTGAAAGAGAAAGGAAACGCAATGCAGCTCTGGAATCAGAGTAAGTCTGAATAAGCGTTTGGAAATGTTTTATGAATAAAATGGCAGTGAATCCATAGATAGGCATGTGATGCCTCGTTCGTGACTGTGCCGATATGTAGTGGGCCCCGGTGGCCATTGTTACGATATCTGAAAGGTGTTAGCTAAACAAAATTCGGGAGACAAGAAAAAGGTGATGTATAGATATTATGAAGTAAACGAATACTGAACTCGTTACAACAAAAGGTAGAAGCTTCCGATACGACGATATCAATGGGAAAGAGGAAAGTAAGTAAGCGGAAGAAAAAGAGACAGCAACGACAACTTTTGGGAATCTTCGGAGGAAAGACGGGTACCTCCCCGGATGTAAGAAAAGACCCCATAAGGTCAGTTTAACATTCGAGGACGAATGTTCTAAAGGGGGGGGAGGATGTTATATCCCGTACTTTCGCATGTTCAGGAAAATTCGAATGATTTTGATTTGCAAGGAATAAGGCCATATGTTGATTTGAATTCACATATGGGTGTGCTGTTCATGAAAAATATTGGTGTGGAAACACGGAGGAAGGCCAAGGGCAAAAATTGGAATTTTGAAAATTAGTTTCGGGAATTACAAAATGAGAATTATTATTATTGGGCTCAAAATAAATAAGAAAATGGAGGCCCAATTTGAAGAAGGTGGCCGGCCAAAGCATGGCCCAAACCCATAAAATGGTCATGTGATTTCCATGTGGTCACTAATCAAAGTATTCATATTATATATATACACTTAGCCATTATAAGGATCAAGAAACAAAACAAAAAAAAAAAGATGAAGAACAATGGGGCAAGCCATTCGGCCAAGACCCTAAGAAATTGGGTCTTGGAAATCTTGCTTCCAAAATATTTTTCTTGTGGTATTTGCACTAATTCAAGGTCCCTCTACAACATGGTGCAATTATTTGGGAAGAAAGGGCACTAGTTTCTTCAATGGGACAACATATTTGAGTGAAGAAGTTGAAGAGAAAAGGTAAGAATTCATTCCATATTATTAAGTTACGAAGGTTTGTTTGTGTTGTAGTATATGGAAATGAGTAGAATTCATGAAAATATAGAAGTTTGCAAAGTGGGAGTGCATACCCATGTGTGGCCGTGTGTGTATTAATGTGTGCATGTGATGAATGGAAATTTATGTTGTATTCTAGTTGTGATAATTGTGGAAATTGCATTGAGAATGAAAGTGGAATGAATTTGGTTGAAGTGGGAAATGAGTAGGTTGGTCGTGTGATGTTGAAATTGGAATGGAAATAAATCACTTTTTTTTAATATGTTAATTGTGTTAATGTGATGCTTGCAATATAAATGAAGATGAAATGATATAAGTTTGCATTGAAATGGAAAGTAGAAGTCTATGTCGTTTTGTGATGATTTTATGACATTATGAAAATGGAGTTGTTAAGGATATGATTATGATGATCATAGATGGATTTGGAAGGTGGAAACATGTTATGGATATGTATGCCAAAGACTAGAAGTTTTGGATGAAATATGATCTTGGTGGAAAATTGTATATCTTGTATATCGTGTCAATATTTTGTGAAAACGATATGAAATGCTTCTAACCTATATGCTGATGATCTTGATTAGTGATGAATATGAAAATATTGAGCTTAGTTTGGAAGTGTGAAGTCGGAATGGACGTTAGTGCATTATGTCGGAAAATAGAGCTAGTTGCCTTATATTGTGCTATATTGTAATGGTTGTTGACTTTGTTGATGCTGTTGGGTTGTTGTCGCTATTATTTGAGCCGAGATGTTTCTCGGGGATGCTATATTTATAAAGGAAATGCTGCCGAAATTTCGGTAGGCAAGTATGTGCTTAAGTTGGGTCCTTAAGGCTTGAATTTGACAATTGGTAAAAGTGACCATTTGCAGATGTTGGATGAAACGAGAATCGAGTCTGGACGAGCGTAGAGGACAACTAAGGTATGTAAAGCCTTCCCCTTCATTCTTTGGCATGTCCTAGACATACTAGGTTGAGATTTGAGCCTCGGGGGCAATTCTGCTCATAGAAATCCGAGATTGATTTTTGGTACTATTCATTCAATGCAATTGAACTACAAAAGGTGCATTTTGTTAGAAAAATGGTTAAGCATCCGTAACTTTCACAAATGTAATCCGATCGCTCTGAAACTTTCCTGGGTGACTCCGTAGAGTATAATGTGCGTGATTCATGTCTGCCACCTCGACTTGACCCGAGGTGGGCCCGCTATCCCCGACTTCTCTTCTATGGTCCTGTTTGTTTCATTCTTGTACGATAAGTCAAGGGAACTTATGGTTATTGTTCCGACTACTAAACGGGAGTTATTTTAACTATTCTGAGTTTGATTTAATGTTTATTGAAACGATTGTGGAGACAGAAACCTTGATATCTTCGGAATGGCTTTAGCTAGCTCACTTTTGTCCGGAGCTCACAGGTAGCTCCTGGTTATTATGTTGTTCACTACACGATAGGTGCTATGACCACCTTTATGAGCCTTATAAAATATTTTGACATCTAAACCGTTTTGAAAATCTTACCTTGATAATTTGGATAAACTACTTATCTTCTGTATTTTCTGATATACGATTTTGGCATACCTGAATCTTGTGTGACGCATGATCCTGGCACGTGTGATTTATGTTTGGGAAGTAGTGATTTGGTATCCTGTATGGTTATTTTCTGTTTTACCGAGTCCCGGGCCGGTTATGTGAATATGCGCATATGTGATATTGGCCGCTGGACCCGCGACCGCGGCGTGTCCGACATTGACTGCTGGACCTTTGACTGCGTCATGCCGGACGTGTGGCATTGACTGCTGGACCCTTGACCGCGTCTGCCGCACTTGTGATTATGCCCGACATAGACCGCTGGACCCTTGACCGCGCTATGTCAAAATTGTGGTAGTGACCGCTGGATACTTGACCACGGTATGTATGATTGTGACCGCTGGATACTTTACCGCGGTATGTGTGATTGTGACCGCTGGACCCTTGGCCGCGGTATGTGTGATAATGATCGCTGGGTACTTGGCCGCGGTATGCGTGATGGCGACCGCTGGACTTATGGCCGCGGTAAGTGTGCGTTTGATTCTTTTGTATGTATGAAACAAAAATGATTTTCAAAAGAAAGTAAAGCATTTTGGCATTCTAATTGCCGTATTCGTCAGCCGGAACCTCTTGTGTGTGACTTGCACGTCAGAGGTGACATTGTTGCATCCTGGTTATTCGTGCACACTCCGTTGCACTGCCTACTGCGCCCCTCATTAAAGGGCCGAAACCTGATATAAATGTATATTATCTGTACTTGTGTAAGTTATGATTCTGTATGCATGGTTCTGCCTGTTACACTTCTAAACAGTTGATTTAGAGAATGATTCTGTCGGTGTTGCTTCTGTATGACTGAGCCGGACTATGATTCAGTCGGCTATAGTTCTGCACCCCTAGCTTTGGTTGCGGGTATGTCAATCGCACTCTGTGCCCCGATCCGCACGATGATCATGTCAGTTAAGCTCTGTGCCTCTGTTTCATATCACGATTCAGACGGCTACACCCCATGCTTATGATATATGTCGTGGTCCTGCCCACACACTCTGTATTTCTGTTTCGGACTCGGGTCCGATCCTACCTGTTGTACTTCTATACTTCTGGCTCGGGTTTTGATTATATTGTTACATGGTCGCTTTACATACTCGGTACATTTCCGTACTGACCCCCTGTTCTTCGGGGGCTGCGTTTCATGCCGCGCAGGTACTCCCAGTTGAGGTGAGGACAGATGGAAGATATCCCAGCACAGATGGCAAGCTCCATTTGTTCCCGGAGTGCTGCCGAGTCAGAGTCTGTATGTTATGCGCTCGGAATCTGGTTAGAGACTTTGCAGACAGTGTTGTGGGTGTTGGTTGTCGGTCTGTGTATGTAATGAATTTTGTATGTTCACAAATTTGTTCGGCCTGAGGGCCACGAGAAAGAATTTTTCAGAAAGAAAAGTTTTGCTATGTACTTTATTATTTGATTTAAAAAAAAAATATGACGTGATTTTATGTGCACCAAGAGTCTGAGGGTTCGCTCGGCCCTAAGTAAGGGTCGGGTGCCCATCACACCCTAGTGAGGTCGGGGTGTGACACAAAAGCGGGCTCCGGATCAAAGGGGAGCACTCTGAAATAACAGAAGGTGGAGCCTACAGTTTGGGATCACCGACGTCTGTACCTGCGGGCATGAAACGCAGCCCCCGAAGAAAGGGGGTCAGTACGAAAGATGTACTGAGTATGTAAAGCATCGAGTGCAGAAACATAAACCACAACTGAAACAAGCTGGATACAAAAGGGAAATGCTGGGCAGTATATCAAAATCTGTACTAAAAACATACGTATACATAATACAAATAAAATCGTGCAAAAGCTCAGGAACGTGGTCACCACTCCGACGCTGGTGCCACACACAGCATAACACCAGAAGGTTCAAATCTCCGTACATCCCCGAACACACATATCATCATAACATATCACCAGGCATATCACAGCATAACTCCAAACGGAACCCGGCCCTATGGCGAGGTCTCGGGAACCGTAACACAGCATACGACCGAATTTATCATAGCGCGCACGAACCATAACCGGCCCGGGAACCGGTGAACGAAGTCATAATAAGGGCACGAGTAGAGTCGTGAGCAAACGATGCAATTTATATATTAAAACACCTTTTGAAACTTAATAAAATCATATGTTAATTTAACGGTCAATACGGAGCTCATTTCACAATAGTGTTTCCAAAATGATATTTATAGCTCAAAATATAATTTAGAATATCATGGCAATCAAAACATCATTTTATGATGACCAAATTCATAACAAAAATTCTTTGTCGACGTTATACAAAAGTGAGCCTAATAGAGTAATTAAAGGAGTCTTGGGGTTAGCAGGCCCACCTCGGGTCAAGTCGAGGTAGCGGACATGAATCACGGACATTTAGGGTCTATGGGATCATACATGGAGTTTTCGAAGCGATCCGATTACATTTGCATAAGTTTCGAACATTTGATTACTTTCCAACCAAAATGAGAGCTTTAAGGTTCAATTCAATTAAATGAATAGTGCTCGATTTCTAATTCGGATTTCAAGGAACAGAATTGCCCCCGGGGCTCAGGTATCAACCTAGCATACCTAAGACATGCCAAAAGAAGGAGTGGGTAGCCTTACATACCTTATATGCATCTTACACTCGTCCAAAACTCAAATCCCGTTTCGCTCAGAATCTGCAAATGGTCAAAGTTACCAATTAGGAATTGTAAGGCTTAGGAATTCACTTAACTTCATTTTTGTCTATCGAAATTTCGGCAGCATTTCCCCTATATATATAACACCCCCGAGGCTTAGCTCGGCTCAATATACATCAACCCCAACAACCCACAATACCATAGACATCATAAGTCACAACAAAATGAATCTAACATCAATATTCTTCATTTCTACATAAAGCGACAACTTTCATTCGAACTTCACAATACCAAACTAACATCCACATTATTGTATTTATTTACTCATTCAAGGTTATTCAAACACATTCCAATAATGTTCCAAGCAATATACACAAGTTCAAATGATCCATCACTTTCCATATTCTATCCGAAGCGTCGACGACTACGACGAGCATACTAACTCGCATTGTTTCCTTCCAAATTCATTAACAACAACATTAGTTCCCATTCTAGCATCTTACTTTCATAATTATTCAAAACTATATAAAAGTTGCATCATTTCCCATAACGACATACAACCATTTTCGACGCCGACTCGATTCATTAAACCCTTATTTACATCACAAATGCCACAACGACGCAACTAACGAACTAAATAGAATTTAATCTATTATCCCTTCACCACAACATGGCTCACGGCCACATACCATCACACACACACTCACGGCTGCACACACATGCATCACTACTACATAATTCTCATCTTATTCCAATCATAATAACATTCATGCAAGTTCCATAACACAAAAGTGGCAAAATCCTTACCTTTTCTTGAAATTCCGATTTGCCGCAAACGTCCCTCTTTCGCCAAACCAATTGTATCATGTCGGAGAGCGTCTTGAACTTACTACATGTCATGACCCAACCCCGTGGGCCGCGACTGGCACCCTAACTGGGTACCCATACGTACCTACCTGACAGAATCGGCGTACCAGACAGAACATATCAAATAGGTGTTTACAGATTCAAGCCAATACAGATACGGCGCGCGCGAAAATATATATACATATGCATACTGAAACTTTTGCATAAGCCGATGAGGCTAACATAACAGACAGAGTCACAAAATCGTACGCACCTACCTGAACAGATGTAACCCGTAATCCACATGCATATCTACAGGCCTCTAACAGACATACAGAATCAGATGACGGGACAGGGCCCCGCCGTACCAAGAATTATCATACATACAGAATATACAGATGTTAGAAGATATATACCAAAAGTATTCGCTCCAGATCAAAGGAGCTCTTCAAAATAGCGGAATCTGAGTCCTAGACTGGCGGAGTATCACCGGGTGCGTCTGTACCTGCGGGCATGTAACGCAGCCCCCGAAGAACCGGGGGTCAGTACGAAAAATGTACCAAGTATGTAAAGCAGAAATATAACAAACATAATCATAGTCTGAATCAGAAGCACGGAAGTATAGCCAACGGAATCATAATCCAACGAACAGACAGAGGTATACCGGACAGAGTCGTAATTCAGACAGACAGGCGGAAGAATACCGGACAGAATTATAATCCGAACGGACAGACAGAAATGTACCGGACATAATCACAACCCAGACGGACAGACAGAATCATAGTCCAGACGGACGGATAGAATCATAGTCCAGGCGAACAGACGGAATCATAATTCATACGGACAGACAGAAGTATGATCCAAACGGACGGACAGAATCATGCATGCAGAGTCATATGCTCATACAGATACAAATAGCATATACATACATACATACATACATACAGATCCCGGCCCTCTCATGAGGGACGCGGTAACAGAATCCGGCCCTCTTAGTACGGGACGCGGTGGACAGACAGAATCAGATCATATGCCATCCTGGCCGCCATCCCCATACACAAATCATAATATCATACAGATATAAACAGATCCCGGCCCGCACACCGAAGGACGCGGTGAACAATGCAGAGGAGTATGCACGATAACAGAACCTGGCCCGGGCACAGTGAAGGAAGCGTTGAGGCATCCACGAACAGATTAATGAGAAACCACATACATACAGATCATCATACAGACTCAATGGAACTGAAATAGGCCAAACGACAGGTCAAATCAAAGTATTCAGACAGTATTCAAATTACGCGCCTATATATTACTTGGGATGGCACGACAAATTATTACCAGAATCAGATTTCCAGATGTCAAAAGCATTTTGTCAGATTTATGAAAATAGTCATAACGCTTGTCATATAACGGACAGAATATTAATCCAGATGTTGTCTGAGAAAATCGGACAGAAACAAGGTAATTAAAGTTATACAGAAAGTATCGAGCCTTGTGGGCCCAGCTCGGACCAACTCGAGGCGGCGTACGGAAATTACAGATAGTAGACCTTATGAGGTCGTCCATAATCATTTGGAAGTATTCCGACTCCGTTTAGGAAAGTTGCATCCTTAAAGTTCACTTTAAAGACAAATTATAAGGAAATTGATTCAATCTTACTGAAGGATTTGGGGCGGATTTCAATCTCGAATTCCGAGGAACGGAGTCATATCTAAGGCTCGCGGCCGAGCCTATTACGTTTAGAACATGTTCAGGAAAATTCGAATGATTTTGATTTGCAAGGAATAAGGCCATATGTTGATTTGAATTCACATATGGGTGTGCTGTTCATGAAAAATATTGGTGTGGAAACACGGAGGAAGGCCAAGGGCAAAAATTGGAATTTTGAAAATTAGTTTCGGGAATTACAAAATGAGAATTATTATTATTGGGCTCAAAATAAATAAGAAAATGGAGGCCCAATTTGAAGAAGGTGGCCGGCCAAAGCATGGCCCAAACCCATAAAATGGTCATGTGATTTCCATGTGGTCACTAATCAAAGTATTCATATTATATATATACACTTAGCCATTAGAAGGATCAAGAAACAAAACAAAAAAAAAAAAAGATGAAGAACAATGGGGCAAGCCATTCGGCCAAGACCCTAAGAAATTGGGTCTTGGAAATCTTGCTTCCAAAATATTTTTCTTGTGGTATTTGCACTAATTCAAGGTCCCTCTACAACATGGTGCAATTATTTGGGAAGAAAGGGCACTAGTTTCTTCAATGGGACAACATATTTGAGTGAAGAAGTTGAAGAGAAAAGGTAAGAATTCATTCCATATTATTAAGTTATGAAGGTTTGTTTGTGTTGTAGTATATGGAAATGAGTAGAATTCATGAAAATATAGAAGTTTGCAAAGTGGGAGTGCATACCCATGTGTGGCCGTGTGTGTATTAATGTGTGCATGTGATGAATGGAAATTTATGTTGTATTCTAGTTGTGATAATTGTGGAAATTGCATTGAGAATGAAAGTGGAATGAATTTGGTTGAAGTGGGAAATGAGTAGGTTGGTCGTGTGATGTTGAAATTGGAATGGAAATAAATCACTTTTTTTTAATATGTTAATTGTGTTAATGTGATGCTTGCAATATAAATGAAGATGAAATGATATAAGTTTGCATTGAAATGGAAAGTAGAAGTCTATGTCGTTTTGTGATGATTTTATGACATTATGAAAATGGAGTTGTTAAGGATATGATTATGATGATCATAGATGGATTTGGAAGGTGGAAACATGTTATGGATATGTATGCCAAAGACTAGAAGTTTTGGATGAAATATGATCTTGGTGGAAAATTGTATATCTTGTATATCGTGTCAATATTTTGTGAAAACGATATGAAATGCTTCTAACCTATATGCTGATGATCTTGATTAGTGATGAATATGAAAATATTGAGCTTAGTTTGGAAGTGTGAAGTCGGAATGGACGTTAGTGCATTATGTCGGAAAATAGAGCTAGTTGCCTTATATTGTGCTATATTGTAATGGTTGTTGACTTTGTTGATGCTGTTGGGTTGTTGTCGCTATTATTTGAGCCGAGATGTTTCTCGGGGATGCTATATTTATAAAGGAAATGCTGCCGAAATTTCGGTAGGCAAGTATGTGCTTAAGTTGGGTCCTTAAGGCTTGAATTTGACAATTGGTAAAAGTGACCATTTGCAGATGTTGGATGAAACGGGAATCGAGTCTGGACGAGCGTAGAGGACAACTAAGGTATGTAAAGCCTTCCCCTTCATTCTTTGGCATGTCCTAGACATACTAGGTTGAGATTTGAGCCTCGGGGGCAATTCTGCTCATAGAAATCCGAGATTGATTTTTGGTACTATTCATTCAATGCAATTGAACTACAAAAGGTGCATTTTGTTAGAAAAATGGTTAAGCATCCGTAACTTTCACAAATGTAATCCGATCGCTCTGAAACTTTCCTGGGTGACTCCGTAGAGTATAATGTGCGTGATTCATGTCTGCCACCTCGACTTGACCCGAGGTGGGCCCGCTATCCCCGACTTCTCTTCTATGGTCCTGTTTGTTTCATTCTTGTACGATAAGTCAAGGGAACTTATGGTTATTGTTCCGACTACTAAACGGGAGTTATTTTAACTATTCTGAGTTTGATTTAATGTTTATTGAAACGATTGTGGAGACAGAAACCTTGATATCTTCGGAATGGCTTTAGCTAGCTCACTTTTGTCCGGAGCTCACAGGTAGCTCCTGGTTATTATGTTGTTCACTACACGATAGGTGCTATGACCACCTTTATGAGCCTTATAAAATATTTTGACATCTAAACCGTTTTGAAAATCTTACCTTGATAATTTGGATAAACTACTTATCTTCTGTATTTTCTGATATACGATTTTGGCATACCTGAATCTTGTGTGACGCATGATCCTGGCACGTGTGATTTATGTTTGGGAAGTAGTGATTTGGTATCCTGTATGGTTATTTTCTGTTTTACCGAGTCCCGGGCCGGTTATGTGAATATGCGCATATGTGATATTGGCCGCTGGACCCGCGACCGCGGCGTGTCCGACATTGACTGCTGGACCTTTGACTGCGTCATGCCGGACGTGTGGCATTGACTGCTGGACCCTTGACCGCGTCTGCCGCACTTGTGATTATGCCCGACATAGACCGCTGGACCCTTGACCGCGCTATGTCAAAATTGTGGTAGTGACCGCTGGATACTTGACCACGGTATGTATGATTGTGACCGCTGGATACTTTACCGCGGTATGTGTGATTGTGACCGCTGGACCCTTGGCCGCGGTATGTGTGATAATGATCGCTGGGTACTTGGCCGCGGTATGCGTGATGGCGACCGCTGGACTTATGGCCGCGGTAAGTGTGCGTTTGATTCTTTTGTATGTATGAAACAAAAATGATTTTCAAAAGAAAGTAAAGCATTTTGGCATTCTAATTGCCGTATTCGTCAGCCGGAACTTCTTGTGTGTGACTTGCACGTCAGAGGTGACATTGTTGCATCCTGGTTATTCGTGCACACTCCGTTGCACTGCCTACTGCGCCCCTCATTAAAGGGCCGAAACCTGATATAAATGTATATTATCTGTACTTGTGTAAGTTATGATTCTGTATGCATGGTTCTGCCTGTTACACTTCTAAACAGTTGATTTAGAGAATGATTCTGTCGGTGTTGCTTCTGTATGACTGAGCCGGACTATGATTCAGTCGGCTATAGTTCTGCACCCCTAGCTTTGGTTGCGGGTATGTCAATCGCACTCTGTGCCCCGATCCGCACGATGATCATGTCAGTTAAGCTCTGTGCCTCTGTTTCATATCACGATTCAGACGGCTACACCCCATGCTTATGATATATGTCGTGGTCCTGCCCACACACTCTGTATTTCTGTTTCGGACTCGGGTCCGATCCTACCTGTTGTACTTCTATACTTCTGGCTCGGGTTTTGATTATATTGTTACATGGTCGCTTTACATACTCGGTACATTTCCGTACTGACCCCCTGTTCTTCGGGGGCTGCGTTTCATGCCGCGCAGGTACTCCCAGTTGAGGTGAGGACAGATGGAAGATATCCCAGCACAGATGGCAAGCTCCATTTGTTCCCGGAGTGCTGCCGAGTCAGAGTCTGTATGTTATGCGCTCGGAATCTGGTTAGAGACTTTGCAGACAGTGTTGTGGGTGTTGGTTGTCGGTCTGTGTATGTAATGAATTTTGTATGTTCACAAATTTGTTCGGCCTGAGGGCCACGAGAAAGAATTTTTCAGAAAGAAAAGTTTTGCTATGTACTTTATTATTTGATTTAAAAAAAAAATATGACGTGATTTTATGTGCACCAAGAGTCTGAGGGTTCGCTCGGCCCTAAGTAAGGGTCGGGTGCCCATCACACCCTAGTGAGGTCGGGGTGTGACACAAAAGCGGGCTCCGGATCAAAGGGGAGCACTCTGAAATAACAGAAGGTGGAGCCTACAGTTTGGGATCACCGACGTCTGTACCTGCGGGCATGAAACGCAGCCCCCGAAGAAAGGGGGTCAGTACGAAAGATGTACTGAGTATGTAAAGCATCGAGTGCAGAAACATAAACCACAACTGAAACAAGCTGGATACAAAAGGGAAATGCTGGGCAGTATATCAAAATCTGTACTAAAAACATACGTATACATAATACAAATAAAATCGTGCAAAAGCTCAGGAACGTGGTCACCACTCCGACGCTGGTGCCACACACAGCATAACACCAGAAGGTTCAAATCTCCGTACATCCCCGAACACACATATCATCATAACATATCACCAGGCATATCACAGCATAACTCCAAACGGAACCCGGCCCTATGGCGAGGTCTCGGGAACCGTAACACAGCATACGACCGAATTTATCATAGCGCGCACGAACCATAACCGGCCCGGGAACCGGTGAACGAAGTCATAATAAGGGCACGAGTAGAGTCGTGAGCAAACGATGCAATTTATATATTAAAACACCTTTTGAAACTTAATAAAATCATATGTTAATTTAACGGTCAATACGGAGCTCATTTCACAATAGTGTTTCCAAAATGATATTTATAGCTCAAAATATAATTTAGAATATCATGGCAATCAAAACATCATTTTATGATGACCAAATTCATAACAAAAATTCTTTGTCGACGTTATACAAAAGTGAGCCTAATAGAGTAATTAAAGGAGTCTTGGGGTTAGCAGGCCCACCTCGGGTCAAGTCGAGGTAGCGGACATGAATCACGGACATTTAGGGTCTATGGGATCATACATGGAGTTTTCGAAGCGATCCGATTACATTTGCATAAGTTTCGAACATTTGATTACTTTCCAACCAAAATGAGAGCTTTAAGGTTCAATTCAATTAAATGAATAGTGCTCGATTTCTAATTCGGATTTCAAGGAACAGAATTGCCCCCGGGGCTCAGGTATCAACCTAGCATACCTAAGACATGCCAAAAGAAGGAGTGGGTAGCCTTACATACCTTATATGCATCTTACACTCGTCCAAAACTCAAATCCCGTTTCGCTCAGAATCTGCAAATGGTCAAAGTTACCAATTAGGAATTGTAAGGCTTAGGAATTCACTTAACTTCATTTTTGTCTATCGAAATTTCGGCAGCATTTCCCCTATATATATAACACCCCCGAGGCTTAGCTCGGCTCAATATACATCAACCCCAACAACCCACAATACCATAGACATCATAAGTCACAACAAAATGAATCTAACATCAATATTCTTCATTTCTACATAAAGCGACAACTTTCATTCGAACTTCACAATACCAAACTAACATCCACATTATTGTATTTATTTACTCATTCAAGGTTATTCAAACACATTCCAATAATGTTCCAAGCAATATACACAAGTTCAAATGATCCATCACTTTCCATATTCTATCCGAAGCGTCGACGACTACGACGAGCATACTAACTCGCATTGTTTCCTTCCAAATTCATTAACAACAACATTAGTTCCCATTCTAGCATCTTACTTTCATAATTATTCAAAACTATATAAAAGTTGCATCATTTCCCATAACGACATACAACCATTTTCGACGCCGACTCGATTCATTAAACCCTTATTTACATCACAAATGCCACAACGACGCAACTAACGAACTAAATAGAATTTAATCTATTATCCCTTCACCACAACATGGCTCACGGCCACATACCATCACACACACACTCACGGCTGCACACACATGCATCACTACTACATAATTCTCATCTTATTCCAATCATAATAACATTCATGCAAGTTCCATAACACAAAAGTGGCAAAATCCTTACCTTTTCTTGAAATTCCGATTTGCCGCAAACGTCCCTCTTTCGCCAAACCAATTGTATCATGTCGGAGAGCGTCTTGAACTTACTACATGTCATGACCCAACCCCGTGGGCCGCGACTGGCACCCTAACTGGGTACCCATACGTACCTACCTGACAGAATCGGCGTACCAGACAGAACATATCAAATAGGTGTTTACAGATTCAAGCCAATACAGATACGGCGCGCGCGAAAATATATATACATATGCATACTGAAACTTTTGCATAAGCCGATGAGGCTAACATAACAGACAGAGTCACAAAATCGTACGCACCTACCTGAACAGATGTAACCCGTAATCCACATGCATATCTACAGGCCTCTAACAGACATACAGAATCAGATGACGGGACAGGGCCCCGCCGTACCAAGAATTATCATACATACAGAATATACAGATGTTAGAAGATATATACCAAAAGTATTCGCTCCAGATCAAAGGAGCTCTTCAAAATAGCGGAATCTGAGTCCTAGACTGGCGGAGTATCACCGGGTGCGTCTGTACCTGCGGGCATGTAACGCAGCCCCCGAAGAACCGGGGGTCAGTACGAAAAATGTACCAAGTATGTAAAGCAGAAATATAACAAACATAATCATAGTCTGAATCAGAAGCACGGAAGTATAGCCAACGGAATCATAATCCAACGAACAGACAGAGGTATACCGGACAGAGTCGTAATTCAGACAGACAGGCGGAAGAATACCGGACAGAATTATAATCCGAACGGACAGACAGAAATGTACCGGACATAATCACAACCCAGACGGACAGACAGAATCATAGTCCAGACGGACGGATAGAATCATAGTCCAGGCGAACAGACGGAATCATAATTCATACGGACAGACAGAAGTATGATCCAAACGGACGGACAGAATCATGCATGCAGAGTCATATGCTCATACAGATACAAATAGCATATACATACATACATACATACATACAGATCCCGGCCCTCTCATGAGGGACGCGGTAACAGAATCCGGCCCTCTTAGTACGGGACGCGGTGGACAGACAGAATCAGATCATATGCCATCCTGGCCGCCATCCCCATACACAAATCATAATATCATACAGATATAAACAGATCCCGGCCCGCACACCGAAGGACGCGGTGAACAATGCAGAGGAGTATGCACGATAACAGAACCTGGCCCGGGCACAGTGAAGGAAGCGTTGAGGCATCCACGAACAGATTAATGAGAAACCACATACATACAGATCATCATACAGACTCAATGGAACTGAAATAGGCCAAACGACAGGTCAAATCAAAGTATTCAGACAGTATTCAAATTACGCGCCTATATATTACTTGGGATGGCACGACAAATTATTACCAGAATCAGATTTCCAGATGTCAAAAGCATTTTGTCAGATTTATGAAAATAGTCATAACGCTTGTCATATAACGGACAGAATATTAATCCAGATGTTGTCTGAGAAAATCGGACAGAAACAAGGTAATTAAAGTTATACAGAAAGTATCGAGCCTTGTGGGCCCAGCTCGGACCAACTCGAGGCGGCGTACGGAAATTACAGATAGTAGACCTTATGAGGTCGTCCATAATCATTTGGAAGTATTCCGACTCCGTTTAGGAAAGTTGCATCCTTAAAGTTCACTTTAAAGACAAATTATAAGGAAATTGATTCAATCTTACTGAAGGATTTGGGGCGGATTTCAATCTCGAATTCCGAGGAACGGAGTCATATCTAAGGCTCGCGGCCGAGCCTATTACGTTTAGAACATGTTCAGGAAAATTCGAATGATTTTGATTTGCAAGGAATAAGGCCATATGTTGATTTGAATTCACATATGGGTGTGCTGTTCATGAAAAATATTGGTGTGGAAACACGGAGGAAGGCCAAGGGCAAAAATTGGAATTTTGAAAATTAGTTTCGGGAATTACAAAATGAGAATTATTATTATTGGGCTCAAAATAAATAAGAAAATGGAGGCCCAATTTGAAGAAGGTGGCCGGCCAAAGCATGGCCCAAACCCATAAAATGGTCATGTGATTTCCATGTGGTCACTAATCAAAGTATTCATATTATATATATACACTTAGCCATTAGAAGGATCAAGAAACAAAACAAAAAAAAAAAAAGATGAAGAACAATGGGGCAAGCCATTCGGCCAAGACCCTAAGAAATTGGGTCTTGGAAATCTTGCTTCCAAAATATTTTTCTTGTGGTATTTGCACTAATTCAAGGTCCCTCTACAACATGGTGCAATTATTTGGGAAGAAAGGGCACTAGTTTCTTCAATGGGACAACATATTTGAGTGAAGAAGTTGAAGAGAAAAGGTAAGAATTCATTCCATATTATTAAGTTATGAAGGTTTGTTTGTGTTGTAGTATATGGAAATGAGTAGAATTCATGAAAATATAGAAGTTTGCAAAGTGGGAGTGCATACCCATGTGTGGCCGTGTGTGTATTAATGTGTGCATGTGATGAATGGAAATTTATGTTGTATTCTAGTTGTGATAATTGTGGAAATTGCATTGAGAATGAAAGTGGAATGAATTTGGTTGAAGTGGGAAATGAGTAGGTTGGTCGTGTGATGTTGAAATTGGAATGGAAATAAATCACTTTTTTTTAATATGTTAATTGTGTTAATGTGATGCTTGCAATATAAATGAAGATGAAATGATATAAGTTTGCATTGAAATGGAAAGTAGAAGTCTATGTCGTTTTGTGATGATTTTATGACATTATGAAAATGGAGTTGTTAAGGATATGATTATGATGATCATAGATGGATTTGGAAGGTGGAAACATGTTATGGATATGTATGCCAAAGACTAGAAGTTTTGGATGAAATATGATCTTGGTGGAAAATTGTATATCTTGTATATCGTGTCAATATTTTGTGAAAACGATATGAAATGCTTCTAACCTATATGCTGATGATCTTGATTAGTGATGAATATGAAAATATTGAGCTTAGTTTGGAAGTGTGAAGTCGGAATGGACGTTAGTGCATTATGTCGGAAAATAGAGCTAGTTGCCTTATATTGTGCTATATTGTAATGGTTGTTGACTTTGTTGATGCTGTTGGGTTGTTGTCGCTATTATTTGAGCCGAGATGTTTCTCGGGGATGCTATATTTATAAAGGAAATGCTGCCGAAATTTCGGTAGGCAAGTATGTGCTTAAGTTGGGTCCTTAAGGCTTGAATTTGACAATTGGTAAAAGTGACCATTTGCAGATGTTGGATGAAACGGGAATCGAGTCTGGACGAGCGTAGAGGACAACTAAGGTATGTAAAGCCTTCCCCTTCATTCTTTGGCATGTCCTAGACATACTAGGTTGAGATTTGAGCCTCGGGGGCAATTCTGCTCATAGAAATCCGAGATTGATTTTTGGTACTATTCATTCAATGCAATTGAACTACAAAAGGTGCATTTTGTTAGAAAAATGGTTAAGCATCCGTAACTTTCACAAATGTAATCCGATCGCTCTGAAACTTTCCTGGGTGACTCCGTAGAGTATAATGTGCGTGATTCATGTCTGCCACCTCGACTTGACCCGAGGTGGGCCCGCTATCCCCGACTTCTCTTCTATGGTCCTGTTTGTTTCATTCTTGTACGATAAGTCAAGGGAACTTATGGTTATTGTTCCGACTACTAAACGGGAGTTATTTTAACTATTCTGAGTTTGATTTAATGTTTATTGAAACGATTGTGGAGACAGAAACCTTGATATCTTCGGAATGGCTTTAGCTAGCTCACTTTTGTCCGGAGCTCACAGGTAGCTCCTGGTTATTATGTTGTTCACTACACGATAGGTGCTATGACCACCTTTATGAGCCTTATAAAATATTTTGACATCTAAACCGTTTTGAAAATCTTACCTTGATAATTTGGATAAACTACTTATCTTCTGTATTTTCTGATATACGATTTTGGCATACCTGAATCTTGTGTGACGCATGATCCTGGCACGTGTGATTTATGTTTGGGAAGTAGTGATTTGGTATCCTGTATGGTTATTTTCTGTTTTACCGAGTCCCGGGCCGGTTATGTGAATATGCGCATATGTGATATTGGCCGCTGGACCCGCGACCGCGGCGTGTCCGACATTGACTGCTGGACCTTTGACTGCGTCATGCCGGACGTGTGGCATTGACTGCTGGACCCTTGACCGCGTCTGCCGCACTTGTGATTATGCCCGACATAGACCGCTGGACCCTTGACCGCGCTATGTCAAAATTGTGGTAGTGACCGCTGGATACTTGACCACGGTATGTATGATTGTGACCGCTGGATACTTTACCGCGGTATGTGTGATTGTGACCGCTGGACCCTTGGCCGCGGTATGTGTGATAATGATCGCTGGGTACTTGGCCGCGGTATGCGTGATGGCGACCGCTGGACTTATGGCCGCGGTAAGTGTGCGTTTGATTCTTTTGTATGTATGAAACAAAAATGATTTTCAAAAGAAAGTAAAGCATTTTGGCATTCTAATTGCCGTATTCGTCAGCCGGAACCTCTTGTGTGTGACTTGCACGTCAGAGGTGACATTGTTGCATCCTGGTTATTCGTGCACACTCCGTTGCACTGCCTACTGCGCCCCTCATTAAAGGGCCGAAACCTGATATAAATGTATATTATCTGTACTTGTGTAAGTTATGATTCTGTATGCATGGTTCTGCCTGTTACACTTCTAAACAGTTGATTTAGAGAATGATTCTGTCGGTGTTGCTTCTGTATGACTGAGCCGGACTATGATTCAGTCGGCTATAGTTCTGCACCCCTAGCTTTGGTTGCGGGTATGTCAATCGCACTCTGTGCCCCGATCCGCACGATGATCATGTCAGTTAAGCTCTGTGCCTCTGTTTCATATCACGATTCAGACGGCTACACCCCATGCTTATGATATATGTCGTGGTCCTGCCCACACACTCTGTATTTCTGTTTCGGACTCGGGTCCGATCCTACCTGTTGTACTTCTATACTTCTGGCTCGGGTTTTGATTATATTGTTACATGGTCGCTTTACATACTCGGTACATTTCCGTACTGACCCCCTGTTCTTCGGGGGCTGCGTTTCATGCCGCGCAGGTACTCCCAGTTGAGGTGAGGACAGATGGAAGATATCCCAGCACAGATGGCAAGCTCCATTTGTTCCCGGAGTGCTGCCGAGTCAGAGTCTGTATGTTATGCGCTCGGAATCTGGTTAGAGACTTTGCAGACAGTGTTGTGGGTGTTGGTTGTCGGTCTGTGTATGTAATGAATTTTGTATGTTCACAAATTTGTTCGGCCTGAGGGCCACGAGAAAGAATTTTTCAGAAAGAAAAGTTTTGCTATGTACTTTATTATTTGATTTAAAAAAAAAATATGACGTGATTTTATGTGCACCAAGAGTCTGAGGGTTCGCTCGGCCCTAAGTAAGGGTCGGGTGCCCATCACACCCTAGTGAGGTCGGGGTGTGACACAAAAGCGGGCTCCGGATCAAAGGGGAGCACTCTGAAATAACAGAAGGTGGAGCCTACAGTTTGGGATCACCGACGTCTGTACCTGCGGGCATGAAACGCAGCCCCCGAAGAAAGGGGGTCAGTACGAAAGATGTACTGAGTATGTAAAGCATCGAGTGCAGAAACATAAACCACAACTGAAACAAGCTGGATACAAAAGGGAAATGCTGGGCAGTATATCAAAATCTGTACTAAAAACATACGTATACATAATACAAATAAAATCGTGCAAAAGCTCAGGAACGTGGTCACCACTCCGACGCTGGTGCCACACACAGCATAACACCAGAAGGTTCAAATCTCCGTACATCCCCGAACACACATATCATCATAACATATCACCAGGCATATCACAGCATAACTCCAAACGGAACCCGGCCCTATGGCGAGGTCTCGGGAACCGTAACACAGCATACGACCGAATTTATCATAGCGCGCACGAACCATAACCGGCCCGGGAACCGGTGAACGAAGTCATAATAAGGGCACGAGTAGAGTCGTGAGCAAACGATGCAATTTATATATTAAAACACCTTTTGAAACTTAATAAAATCATATGTTAATTTAACGGTCAATACGGAGCTCATTTCACAATAGTGTTTCCAAAATGATATTTATAGCTCAAAATATAATTTAGAATATCATGGCAATCAAAACATCATTTTATGATGACCAAATTCATAACAAAAATTCTTTGTCGACGTTATACAAAAGTGAGCCTAATAGAGTAATTAAAGGAGTCTTGGGGTTAGCAGGCCCACCTCGGGTCAAGTCGAGGTAGCGGACATGAATCACGGACATTTAGGGTCTATGGGATCATACATGGAGTTTTCGAAGCGATCCGATTACATTTGCATAAGTTTCGAACATTTGATTACTTTCCAACCAAAATGAGAGCTTTAAGGTTCAATTCAATTGAATGAATAGTGCTCGATTTCTAATTCGGATTTCAAGGAACAGAATTGCCCCCGGGGCTCAGGTATCAACCTAGCATACCTAAGACATGCCAAAAGAAGGAGTGGGTAGCCTTACATACCTTATATGCATCTTACACTCGTCCAAAACTCAAATCCCGTTTCGCTCAGAATCTGCAAATGGTCAAAGTTACCAATTAGGAATTGTAAGGCTTAGGAATTCACTTAACTTCATTTTTGTCTATCGAAATTTCGGCAGCATTTCCCCTATATATATAACACCCCCGAGGCTTAGCTCGGCTCAATATACATCAACCCCAACAACCCACAATACCATAGACATCATAAGTCACAACAAAATGAATCTAACATCAATATTCTTCATTTCTACATAAAGCGACAACTTTCATTCGAACTTCACAATACCAAACTAACATCCACATTATTGTATTTATTTACTCATTCAAGGTTATTCAAACACATTCCAATAATGTTCCAAGCAATATACACAAGTTCAAATGATCCATCACTTTCCATATTCTATCCGAAGCGTCGACGACTACGACGAGCATACTAACTCGCATTGTTTCCTTCCAAATTCATTAACAACAACATTAGTTCCCATTCTAGCATCTTACTTTCATAATTATTCAAAACTATATAAAAGTTGCATCATTTCCCATAACGACATACAACCATTTTCGACGCCGACTCGATTCATTAAACCCTTATTTACGTCACAAATGCCACAACGACGCAACTAACGAACTAAATAGAATTTAATCTATTATCCCTTCACCACAACATGGCTCACGGCCACATACCATCACACACACACTCACGGCTGCACACACATGCATCACTACTACATAATTCTCATCTTATTCCAATCATAATAACATTCATGCAAGTTCCATAACACAAAAGTGGCAAAATCCTTACCTTTTCTTGAAATTCCGATTTGCCGCAAACGTCCCTCTTTCGCCAAACCAATTGTATCATGTCGGAGAGCGTCTTGAACTTACTACATGTCATGACCCAACCCCGTGGGCCGCGACTGGCACCCTAACTGGGTACCCATACGTACCTACCTGACAGAATCGGCGTACCAGACAGAACATATCAAATAGGTGTTTACAGATTCAAGCCAATACAGATACGGCGCGCGCGAAAATATATATACATATGCATACTGAAACTTTTGCATAAGCCGATGAGGCTAACATAACAGACAGAGTCACAAAATCGTACGCACCTACCTGAACAGATGTAACCCGTAATCCACATACATATCTACAGGCCTCTAACAGACATACAGAATCAGATGACGGGACAGGGCCCCGCCGTACCAAGAATTATCATACATACAGAATATACAGATGTTAGAAGATATATACCAAAAGTATTCGCTCCAGATCAAAGGAGCTCTTCAAAATAGCGGAATCTGAGTCCTAGACTGGCGGAGTATCACCGGGTGCGTCTGTACCTGCGGGCATGTAACGCAGCCCCCGAAGAACCGGGGGTCAGTACGAAAAATGTACCAAGTATGTAAAGCAGAAATATAACAAACATAATCATAGTCTGAATCAGAAGCACGGAAGTATAGCCAACGGAATCATAATCCAACGAACAGACAGAGGTATACCGGACAGAGTCGTAATTCAGACAGACAGGCGGAAGAATACCGGACAGAATTATAATCCGAACGGACAGACAGAAATGTACCGGACATAATCACAACCCAGACGGACAGACAGAATCATAGTCCAGACGGACGGATAGAATCATAGTCCAGGCGAACAGACGGAATCATAATTCATACGGACAGACAGAAGTATGATCCAAACGGACGGACAGAATCATGCATGCAGAGTCATATGCTCATACAGATACAAATAGCATATACATACATACATACATACATACAGATCCCGGCCCTCTCATGAGGGACGCGGTAACAGAATCCGGCCCTCTTAGTACGGGACGCGGTGGACAGACAGAATCAGATCATATGCCATCCTGGCCGCCATCCCCATACACAAATCATAATATCATACAGATATAAACAGATCCCGGCCCGCACACCGAAGGACGCGGTGAACAATGCAGAGGAGTATGCACGATAACAGAACCTGGCCCGGGCACAGTGAAGGAAGCGTTGAGGCATCCACGAACAGATTAATGAGAAACCACATACATACAGATCATCATACAGACTCAATGGAACTGAAATAGGCCAAACGACAGGTCAAATCAAAGTATTCGGACAGTATTCAAATTACGCGCCTATATATTACTTGGGATGGCACGACAAATTATTACCAGAATCAGATTTCCAGATGTCAAAAGCATTTTGTCAGATTTATGAAAATAGTCATAACGCTTGTCATATAACGGACAGAATATTAATCCAGATGTTGTCTGAGAAAATTGGACAGAAACAAGGTAATTAAAGTTATACAGAAAGTATCGAGCCTTGTGGGCCCAGCTCGGACCAACTCGAGGCGGCGTACGGAAATTACAGATAGTAGACCTTATGAGGTCGTCCATAATCATTTGGAAGTATTCCGACTCCGTTTAGGAAAGTTGCATCCTTAAAGTTCACTTTAAAGACAAATTATAAGGAAATTGATTCAATCTTACTGAAGGATTTGGGGCGGATTTCAATCTCGAATTCCGAGGAACGGAGTCATATCTAAGGCTCGCGGCCGAGCCTATTACGTTTAGAACATGCCTAAGAATGAAGGGGAAGGCTTTACATACCTCAGTTGCGCCTTACGCTCGCTTAGCTTCACTTCCAATTTCGCCCAGAATCTACAAATGGTCGTGTTTACCAATTGTCAAATTCAAGCCTTTAAGAATCCATACTTAATCACATAATTGCCTACCGAAATTTCGGCAGCATTTCCCCTATACATATAACATCCCCGAGACTTAGCTCGGCTTAATATATCAACACAGCAACCCAACAATCCAACAACAACATTAACAACAACACAAGTACTACAAAATACACAATATGGCATAACTAGCCATCTTTCCGACATAACACAATATCTTTCATTCCGACCTTACACTTCCAAATCAATCTTACCATTTTCATATTCATCACTCATCAAGATCATTACAACATGATTCGGAGGCATATTATATCATTTCCATAAAATATTCATAAGGTATACACAATATACAAGCTTCCTACCAAAGGCATAATTCACCCACAACTTCTAATCTTTAACAAACATGTTCATGATATATTTCTATCTTCCAACTTCATCAATGATAATCATAGTTTGCATCTTCCTACATTCATTTCCACATTCACATAAACTACAATAAATTTGCATAATTTCCTACAACAACTTAACAACAAGTTTTCCATGACAACAAGAACCATTATCCTTTCATTCACTTCACAATAACACACTTAACATACTAACAAGATTCAATTCACCTTCCATCATCCACATCACACCACACGGCCACACACTATATTTTCCAACTTCCACTAATTCATTCAACTTTCATTTCCAATATAAATTCCATCATAACCACAACTAGGATACAATACAAAATTCAACGCATCTGAACTACACAATCATGCACACACACGGCTACATATGCATATATACCAATACCATACAAACTTCCATATTTCCATAGTTTCTACTCATTCCTACATTCCACAACATATATACATATATTCCATGGTATAAAAATGGTAAAATTCTTACCTTTTCTCAACTCTTCCACTTGCCACAAATGGTAGTTTCTTGCCAAAATAATTATATCACCTTGAAGAGAATCTTGAGCTTAGTAGAAATTCCAAAAGAGATGGATTTTTTGAACTAAGAATTAAGCTCCAAGATGTTTTTTTTTCTTTTTCCCCTTTCTCTTTCTCTTTGGCCGTGGCCTTCACCTTTCCTCTCTTCTTGTTTTTTCTTGAACTTTCTTGAACCAAAGTGAAGACTTAAGCCCCTTTTTAATATTAATCACATGGATCAATTCCCATGGGTTGGGCTTTGGCCATGTGGCCGGCCACCCCTTTACTTTGGGCCTCACTTTATTATTATTTTTTTGAGCCCAATTGGCTACAAATTGTTTTGTAATTTCCGAAACCAATTTCCAAAATTCCTATTTTGCCCTTGGCCTCCTCTCGTATTTCCACATCAACATTTTCCTGAGTAACATATGCATATTGGCTAGAATCAAAATATGGCCTCATTTCTTACAAGCCACAAATTATTTCGAATTTTCCGAATGTTCGAAATTACGGGATATAACACTACAAATACAAGAAGACCAAGATTTTTGGATTGGAAACAAAGCTAGAAAAATTATTTTTGTTGGGGAATGGGGTTTCGGCCGAGAGGGGGTTTTTGCTCCCAAAGGTGTGTTTGATTTTTTTCTTGAAATTTCTAAGGATATACATGGATATATATCTTGATTAAATGGTCACATGTAATTCACATGACCATTTAAATGGGGCTTGGGCCAAGGCCTTTGGCCGGCCACCCCTCAAACTTGGGTTTCCATTTTCTTCAAATTTTTCTTGGCCCAATTTGTAAAAATCTCATTTTGCAATTCCCGAAACTAATTTCCGAAATTCCAATTTTTGCCCTTGGACTTCCGCCATACTCCCACACCAATATTTCCACAAACAACAAGTCCTATGCGGATAATCGTCGAAGAGACTTGGAGTTCAAAGTGAAAGATTGGGCATTCTTGAAAGTGTCGCCTATGAAGGGTGTAATGAGATTTGGAAAAAAGGGGAAGCTTAGTCCCCGGTATATTGGACCATATGAAATTGTACGAAAGATAGGCAAAGTGGCCTGTGAGTTAGACCTACCTCCAGAATTGGAGTCAGTCCATCCAGTATTTCCTGTCTCGATGCTTCGAAAATGTGTTGGAGATCCCACTAGGATCATCCCAGTAAATGATGTTCCAGTGACAGAAAAGCTATCTTACGAAGAGGTACCCATTGCCATATTAGATAGGCAAGTACAGAGGCTTAGAAACAAAGAAGTGGCCTCGGTTAAGGTTCTATGGAGAAGCAGTAAACGAGAAGAGATGACATGGGAAGCAGAAGAGAGTATGCGATCCAAATACCTGCATTTATTTCAGCCCTTGGAAAAAGTCCAAGATGAGACGTCGAGATCATAAGGTATGCATGTTTTCCTTTTATGCTTTTTGGGTCGTGTGTGGCCAAATTTTTATGCTATTGTGTTGTGGCCCTATCAGGCATCGATATTATGGGTTGTTGTGGCAGGATGGTAGTGCCATATTATAGGGGAAACTCTGGCGAAATTTTTATAGAATTCCCTAAGGCTTTAACATTCGAGGACGAATGTTCTTAAGGGGGGAAGAATGTTACACCTCGGAAAAATCTTTCGTTGGTACGCGAGTGAATGACCTAGTGATGAGCATGAGTGTATTATGTTTCCATGAGTAAGAAATGGCATTTGATGACCCTAAATAATATTCCAAAGGAAATCGCAATAAGAGAGAGGTTATGCTCCACAATGACGAATTATAGGTTTTGGAAATGTGAAAAGTTGCAGGCTTGCATTCTGGCCAGTTGGTCGTAAAGTGAAATACAGACCGTAAAGTGGTATACGGTTTTGTAAACTGCCATGTCGTATTTTGGCTTCTAAAACATCAACTCTCTGCCAATTGATCAAATGGTTAAATATGACCCAAAATACGGACCGTAAAGTGGTTTACGGCCCGTAAACCATGATCGTAAATCACCATGTCCCAACCTGGGTTTCTGGTTCTGTTATGATTAAATACGACCACGAAGGACGGTCCGTAAACTGGAATACGGACCGTAAACCAAGTTTACGACCACTGTGCACTTTAAATCAGATTTTTAAGTCATTAAATAAGGGGACCAAGGCTTATTTCATTTCATTTCTACATCACACCCCTTCTATCTAGAACATCTCTCTACATATATTCCACAAGAATTCTAGGATATTTGGTGATCAACAACATAAATCAAGTAAATCAAGAGTAAGAAAACCATCAAAGATCATCCAAGGTCAAGAAATCCAAATGGAGATAAACTAGGGTTTTGCTCAAAGTGGAGTATTATCAACTATTAAATGGAGATAACTCTTAAACTCATTTTGAACCCATCTTATGACCCTCCTTTCAGTCGATTTACAACTATTATTAACCTTTCATTCTTCGGTTTACACTTGTGTATCTTACTGATCATAGCACACATATATATACTGATCACAATCATTTTGAACAAAATTTTGGCACCTCCTCTGTAATTTGTACTACCCACCTGTACCCAGCTAACTAATAAGCCTCACAGGGTAAGAATCAAAATATATCAACATGCTTCACAGGGCCACAATCATATTACAACACCCTATACATACCTGTACAAATGCTCTTCACAATGGCATTCTAAATTTGATAAGAAGCATACCTTTCTTATTGCAATCCTTAACATGCAACACCTACCTCAAATAGCAGCCATTAATCATTAGAGAACTTACCTTTCTGACGAGCAATTCCAATTTGGCAATCATAGCTGCACTTTGTAATCACTTAATCAAAATTAAAATCTTAAAGTTAGCGGCAAGGATTCAAGGCCTATAACATATCTCTATAGCACAATCTATGATCTGAATGAAACGAAACCATCTTAGAGGCCCTGTAGCCTCTTGTTCATGAGTGTGGTCGACAACACACCCATGAACAAGACTCTGCCAGACACGACTTTGTAGACAACCTCGAGAACGAACTGCTCTGATACCATTTTTTCACATCCTAACAATGGTAGGGCATGCCGGGCACTCGACTCTCATCAGAGTCGAGCGAACCCTCAGACATTCGCTCTATCAAAACCTATCATTTCTAAAACTTCTAAGAACATAAAACTTTTTCCAAATAGAAATCATTATCTTTATAACGATTATGAAAACTTTTGGTCAAATAAGTACTTTAAACCAATTGAAATCATCTAAAATACATTCTCTTTTTAAATCCTCAGACATTCGCTCTATCAAAACCTGTCATTTCAAAAAAATTTAAGCACATAAAACTTTTCCAAATAGAAATCATTATCATTATAACGATTATGAAAACTTTTGGTCAAATAAGTACTTTAAACCAATTGAAATCATCTAAAATACATTCTCTTTTAAAATCCACAAATTACTCAACTGACATCACTTTGTTGACATCTCGACAAACCTATCACTGGACACTATCTATAGAAGTCTCTAAGAAACAAACCGAACATTATGAGTCGGGACAGGGCCCTAACATACCCATAATCATACATATCTATACATGACTTATCACAACTCTAGAATAAGGTTGAACTTGCCAATCCCAGCTGACGTCCACTTAACCTGCCAAACAATCTAGGGCTGCGGGCATGAACGCAGCGTCCCCAGGCCAAAGGACGTCAATACGGATAATGTGTTGAGTACGTAAGGTGGTAACAAATCATAATCATATTGACTTAGAAGAGCAGAAATCACAATCTAACTCAATACATGCAGCCTTCGCTAGAAGAAACATAAATGTGCACACGAAGTCTCAAAACAATCTTTAAGTAAATAATGCAATCCAATACACATGCCGCTTCTGACATGTTACCAGAATGGTCCCTTCGGATAGCCGCTTCCGGCTAGTATCACAATAGTCCCTTCGGACGGCCGCTTCCAACATAATAATGATGGCCCCTTCGGGCAACTGTGTTACACCTAGTAGTTTCATCCGTTGCGATTCGTTAGGTGTTAGTTGTCCAAATCGTGAAAACTGGAGTTACCTTCTAAGATATATGAGATTATATGTTCCCATATTATGGTTATGGGGGTTTAAGCCCATATGGAAGGATTTAAGAACAAGTAAATTAAGGAATGGAATTTGTCGAAACTTTGGGAAAACTTTGCAAAATTTCCGGACAGGATTTTGGTCCTAATTGGGGGAGGCATATCTCCTAGAATATGAGGAGATTTGGTGTGTTTAATTTATCCAAATTGAAGTTCATTGAGTCTTGTTTCCAACGCAACAAACCGTTCGTCAATGTGACGTCGGAGTAAAACGTTATGGGTGTTTCAAAACAGACTGTCTGAGCAAGAAATTTTGACGAACCATCTGGCGGCCCGCAGAAATTTTGACTCCCCGCATAAATTTCTGCGGCCCGTCAAATTGCACAGCCGAGCATAAAATGGTTACAGTGAACCATATTTGACTGGGCAGTTCTACGGACCATTTTGAAAGTCCGTAGGAATTTTGATGGCCCGTCAAAATGGGCGCAGAATTGCCCGACGGGATTCTAAGTTCCGCTTTATATATTTCAACCCTCTTCATTTGGACAGTTTATTTTACCAAATCGGATCCAAAAGCTCTCTAAAAACCCTATCTTCAACTCCATAAACTAATCCAAGCCAAAATCCAAGGGAGATTAAATATCAAGAGGCAAGAATCAAGATACCCATGTGTTAGAAGTCTTGTTAGGGTTAGTAGACTCCAAGAATTCTTCGAAAATTGAAGCTAGGGTTTTAATATGAGTTGATAGCTTGATCCAAAGCTCATCCTTATGAGATAAAAGATTAGTTTTTATACTTATTACATGTTATCAAGAATGTTAGTTGTTGAACAACTTGGGTAGAAGGATAAAGTAGAAGATGAGTTCTAAATGTATCTTTTATGATGTTTATAAGTAGTAAACTAAATTGAGTTATGATTCTTAGTATGATATGGATATAATCTTGCTATGGAAGGTAATAATGGTGATGAGGAAGCATTATATGAAAATGTGCTAAAATGGGTATGAAGTTCCTAGCATAAGTTGAACATAAGGATGAATTTTGAAGGCTTAATGAAGTGTGATCACTTGAATACGCTATTATGAGTGTATTATGGTTGTTATTGTGGTTATTGGGAATTGTTTTGTGATATGGTGGAAGTTGATGAAATAGGGGAAATGCTGCCCAATTTTCATTAGGTCATGAATTACTCTAGTTCGAATTTAGAAGTATCATTAAGGCTTAACCATGGTATGAATCCTTCTAAATGTAGATTATTCAAGCTTCAACGGTGAACGTTAAGTAGTTAAGAAGACAACGAGGTATGTAAGGCTAACCCTTCTTTCATTAAGCCATGGTTCCCTTGCTATATGTATCCTTTCATGAGTTCCATAATGTCTTCCAAATGACTCTATCTCTAAGGTTACCAAAGCTTACGATTCTCGATACGTTCATGATTCTATTGCCTCTTTTATATGATAGTTAATCCTGTAAGGATATATATAACGAAAATGATGATGTCAATGATGACGATGATACTCATGAATTCCTACATATACGGATTTAAGTATGTAAGATTACTATGTGACACCGAGCTTATATGGTCGGGTATGATACCTATTACACGCACACCACTGCAGTTGGGTACGGATAACACTGAGCCTTGGTAGGGCCAGGTATGTATAACACCAAGCCCTATCATGGCCGGGTATGTGAGACCACCGAACCTTCATGGTCGAGTATGCTATGGATACGAATATGTATATGAATACGGATTCGAATATGGATACGAATATGTCTATGAGCACGGATATGAATATGGATACGGATATGGATATATGTATATGTATAGATGTATATACACGAGCACGCATTTGAAGTGGAAGGTCCCTATGAAAGACAAGTAAGTAATTAGGATGATGGCAACTATCTCTTGATTGTCCCATCTTATGCTATTTCTTATACTGTCTCTTATGCTCCTATTATGATGTTGATTATACTTTATATACTCAGTACATTATTCGTACTGACGTCCTTTTGTATGTGGACGCTGCGTCATGCCCGCAGGTGGACAGGGAGACTGGCTTGATCCATACATATCTTATTTAGGGACTGCATAGAGGAGCTCCTTTTCATCCGGAGCTACAGCTTTTTGTATTATTCTTTTGTGTGCATACCTATGGGTATGGCAGGGTCCTGTCCCGCCTATATGATATGACATACTCTTCTTATAGGCTCGTAGACAGTTGTGTATGATTAGATGTCTTTAGCCTTGTCGGTTTATATTTTGTATATCATTTTGATAGCCTCGTCGGCTTACGTATATTGATATGGGTATAGTTGTTAATGATAATATGAATGCGTTAATGAGATTAGCATGAATGATGGCTAGAAGTTATGACTAAGCTATGTGGTTCACCTAGATGTAGATATGAATGTACGATAAGAGGTGCCCAGGTGCGTCAGCACCGGGTGCCCATCATGGCCCTCCGGTTGGGTCGTGAAAAAAGTGGTATCAGAGCAGGTTTGTCCTAAGGTGTGTCTACGAGCCATGTCCAGTAGAGTCATTTTTATGAGTGTGTTGCGCGCCACACTTATAAACAGGAGGCTGCAGGCATTTTAGGAATGAATGACCTTGTTTCTTCATAAGATCGTGCGATAGAGCCATGATATAAGGATTTCTCTTTCCCTAACTGTGTATTATGTATTTCAGAAATGCCTGTAAAGAGAAAACCTACGGCAGCTCAAAAGGGCAAGACAGTGGCAGGGAAGCGGGCTGAAAGAGCACCGCCAACGGTTGTAGAGAAAAGTGAGTCCCAGAATGTGGCTCAATCTCAGTCCTCCCACTCAGTGTCTATTTCTGAGGAGCATGAGGGAGCCTCAGCCCCAGCTCCAGCACCTCCTCTAGCTCCTCCACCGGATGCTTCAGGCCAAGATGTAAAAGAGGGCATTCACTTACTTACTCAGTTGGTTGCCGCCCAGACTCAGCAGCAAGGTACAGGGAAAGGTAATAGGGCTATTAGTGCAAGGACCCGTGACTTTATTAGATTGAACCCTCCGAAATTCTTGTGGTCAAAGCCAGAATAGGACCCTCAAAACATTATTGATGGGATGTTGAGGACACTTCGGTTAATGCATGCTTCAGATATTAAATCAGTAGAGTTCGCATCCTATAGAGTCCGGGATGTTGCGGTTCATTGGTATATGGTGTGGATGGCTTCACGGAGAGTCAACGCACCTCCCTCGATATGGCAAGAATTTGTGGATGCCTTCTTTCGACATTACTTACCTCCAGAGGTTCGGCGGGCTAGAGCCGATAAGTTCTTGAATCGTAGGCAAGGAAGTATGAGTGACTTAGAGTATAGTCTCCGCTTCAATTCTTTGGCTAGGTATGCTCCGGCCATGGTAGCGGATATCGGTGACCGAGTGCACCGATTTGTGAGAGGCCTAAGGACACATTTGATGGATAGGTTCTTGACTGCGTCCCTTCAGGACAACATAGATATTTCACGCATTCAAGCCCATGCCTAAAATTTAGAGGAAAGCCAACAATGGCAAAGAAGTGAGCGTGAGAATAATAGAGGGTATAGCAAGAGGGCTAGATCTTCGGGTCTGAGGAGTGAGTTTAAAGGTGGGCAAAGACAACAGTTTTCTAGGAATTCAGGCCATTCCATGACTAGTGCGCCTCCACGGTGTACAAGCCAGAGATTTGATAGATCTTCTTATTCCAAGCCGAGTCAGAGTTTCAAGGCTTCGGGTTCTCAGTTCAGGGGTGATTCGGGTTAGGCTAGGCCACCCATGCCACGGTGTTCCCAGTGTGGGAAGTTACATTGGGGCCAGTGTCGACTAGGTTTAGAGGTTTTCTATACATTGTTATATCCCGCATTTTGTGCAATCGGATAATTCAAGACAATTGCGGGAAGACAACAAGCAAGGCCATATTTTATTTTGTTTGGCATATGAGTTGCTTATGAAAAATTTAGAAGTGGAAATAATGAGGAAGGTCAAGGGCATAAATGGAAATTTGCAATATGGCTCGTGGATATACGGAGGAAGACGAAGGATAAATTTGGAAATTTAAAAAATTAAAATTTGTCATGAAGTGCCAAAACAAATGGGCTAGAGCACTTTGGGTCAAGGTTGGCCATCTAACCTCTTTCTTGATAGGCCAAGCCCATATGGGGGTAAAATTGATAACCCAAAATATGACTTATAAGTCATCTTATTCACCTAATTTCTCTAGAAAGTTCAAGAAACAAGAACAAGAGAAAAGGAGGAGAAACTTGAAGGCCATTTCGGCCAAGAGCAAAAACCAACAAGAAAATTTACAAAAATTCCTTCAAAAATGGTTCTCTACTAATTGGAGGGCCCTTAACAAGGTGGAGTGTTCATTGGAACAAGAAGATTTCATATTCTTGCAAGTTACAATTCTAGTAAAGTGGGGAGTCAAGAAGAAAGGTAAGAATCAACTTATCTTTATGTGTTATAGGTGATTATGTATGTTGTAGTATGTAAAGGTTGATGAAATCCATGGAAGTGTGGAAAACATGTTGTGGCCGTGAGTGTGTCGTGTGTATATGTGGCCGTGTATACATGATGTTTAGCCGTGTATATTTGCTAAATTGTAGAGGAATGGTGAGCAAGTTTTATTTAGTGTTTTGGTTGTTGTTGTGTTGTGGATCCTTTGTTGTTAATGAATGCTTAATGACCTTAGTGGAGTTGTAGAAGTTGGAGACTTATTTAGAAGTTTATGTATATTGAATGTGATGTTCTTGCATGTATGAAAGACAATGATATTGGTATGGTGTCGTTGGAATATATATATATATATATATATATATATATTATTAGGTTGTTATTGTTTTATTGGAGTTGGAAGGTTTTGAAGAAAGTAGTTTATTGATTGAGTTGTTATGATGTATCTTGGGTTGAATATGGAAATTGTTAGTATGGTTGTTGACATTATGTTGATAGTTTGGCCGGGTTGAATTCCCGGATTGTTGTTGATTAAAAATTGGTTAAGTTGAATTTTGGTAATGGTGTATTTACAGAGGAAGTGCTGCCGAAATTTCGGTAGCCAAGTGTTACCTTAAGATTCCAACTCTAAGTACCCTAATGAAAGTTTGGGTAAATGTGACCAAATTGCAGATTTTGGCGGATTTGCAGCTTGAATTCGGAATAGCAAAAGGAGCGGAAAGAGGTATGTAAGGCTTCACCCTTCTTTCTATGGCATGTCTTAGACGTAATAAGTTGGGTACGAGCCTCGGGGACAACTCTATTCCCCGGAATCCGCACCTAAAGTTTCTCCTTTCTCCTTCAATAGAATTGAACTAGAAAGTGCGCGAAATGTTGGAAAGACCTCCTAAACCCCTAGAACTTGTATAAATGGGACCTGACTACCCTAAAACCCTCGCAAATAACGCCATGACATGTAACATATGCAAATCGTATACGCTACCTCAATCGGACAAAGGTGGGCCCGTTGCTCTCGGATTTTCCTTATAGTTCCGTTTGACTTACTTGAGGTTGAATCCAAAGGGGACCTTTGATCCCGATTTCGTACTAAATGATAAGTACTATAACTACTCTAACGAGAATACTTCTATGATGACAATGATAACGACGATGTTAGACAAGAGAATATGCCTATGATAAGTACGACCGGAACGATTCTACGGCTAAGATTTCTAAGCTAAGGATTCAATGTGAGTATGAAAGTAATAAACTAGTTCTTGAACCTTATTTCCACCTCCTAGCTATGATACTATTTCCTAAGGAATCCAAAGCCTATGAGTTGACGTCTATGATGCCATGATTCCATTCTATGTTACTGTTGATACTATTCTCCGTTGGTAGTCTCGCCTTAAAATACTTGTTCCTTCATGGAGAGACAAAGCGACCACGATTGTTACATAGTGTAATCGGAGGTCACCGACCTTACGTCACTCCGATGGCTACATGATTTTTCTTTGGCTCTCTTGCGTGCTTATATGACATATGTATATAAGATATGTAAATGTATATAAGACACGTATATGTGTATGATAAAGGATCCAGAGCGCTATAGACGCTGATATATGCACATGATACACGTATATGTATATGATGAAAGAGCCAGAGCGCTATAGACGCTGATATACGTACATGATATATGCATATGTATACGGGGAAGATGGAGATAAGGACAGAGCGTTATATACGCATATCCACCTGATCAGTTGGCATTTCATGACATGATATCGTCCCGGACGCGGGATGCCCGGACGCGGGATGTGTATATTTATGGTTAAATGGATCGGCTGCCGACGCCTCGGCAACATGACATATTCTACTTTTATAGATATATATGAACAAGAAAATATTTTCAAAGGAAAGCTAAGCATGCATGGCATCTGCCCAAGGGCACTTATATGTACAGGTTATGTTTCTACCGCAGGACATGTGTTATAACTCTTTTATGTCACTATCCCTGTTTTATATTTTCCGTATATTACTATTCATGCCTTACATACTCGGTACACTATTAGTACTGACGTCCCTTCTTGTGGACGCTGCGTTTCATGCCGCGCAGGTCAGCAGACAGACGGTTTTGGTTCCTAGAAGCCTCACCAGCAGCACTTAGCAACGCTCCAGTTGTTCCGGAGTCTCACTTCCTTGGTACTGTTTTTTGGATATATATATTCGGGCACGGCAGTACTCGGCCCTTTCTATGTATATGTGTACTATGTCTAGAGGCTCGTAGACAGATATGTAAAGTTAGATGTCTTGTACTTTTGTTGGTCCTCGTTGTTGTATAAAGTGCAAACCGAGTTTGTTAGCCTATGTTTATAACTATGCAACTAGTGTTAATGGTAAGTAGAAAAGAAAAAACAATATGGTGCAGTTCATTCGGCCCACTTAGTAACAAGAATACGATACGAGATAGGGGGTGCTCGGTACAAGTATCGGGTACTCGTCACGGCCCCTAGTCAGGTAGTGACAGAAGTGGTATCAGAGCAGTTCGGTCCTAGGGGTTTGTCTACGAGCCATGTCCAGTAGAGTCCTGTTTATGGGTGTGTAGCGCGCCACACTTATAGACAGGAGGCTGCAGGGCATTTAGGAAATATGACCATCTTTGTCTTCTAGATCGTGCGATAGAGCTATGTTACCAGGCTTCCTTGTTCTTTTCTTAATTCTATGTTACGATTTCAGTAATGCCGAAGAAGAGGAAGACTACGGCGGCCCAGAAGGGCAAGTTGGCGGCTGGAAGCAGAGTTGAACAGGAGCCAGAAGAAGACGAGTCCTATACTGAAGCTCCCCATCAGACTCCTCCTGCTTCCCCTATATCAGCAGAGCAGGAAAGAGTTCCAGCTCCAGCCCCAGCACCTCCAGTTCCACCGCCAGCAGCTCCGGGCCAGCAGATGACAGAGGCCATCCAGTTATTGACTCAGCTAGTTGTCGCACAGGCTCAGCAGCAAGATGCAGGCCCGGGAGACCGAGCGGTAAGTGCAAGGGCCTGCGACTTTATCACCCTGAAGCCTCCAGAGTTTTACGGATCAAAACCAGAGGAGGACCCGCAGAGTTTTATAGACGAAATGCTGAGGAATCTGGGGATCATACATGCTTCGGATACGGAATCCGTAGAATTGGCTTCATACAGGCTGCGGGATGTGGCAGTTCTGTGGTATAATAGCTGGATATCCTCGAGGGGAGCGAATGCACCTCCCCCGGTTTGGCAGGAGTTTACTGAGGCATTTCTACGACATTTCCTACCGCCAGAGGTTCGACGAGCTCGAGCCGATATGTTCTTGAACCTTAGACAGGGAAATATGAGTGTTCGAGAATACAGCCTTCATTTCAACTCACTAGCCAGGTATGCCCCAACCCTGATAGCTGATAGGGGAGATCATGTGCACCGATTCGTGAGTGGGCTAGGGCCACATTTAGTTAAGGAGTGCCTGATGGCTTCACTCCAGGATGGGATGACTATTACCCGCATCCAGGCCCACGCCCAAAATCTGGAAGAGCAGTACCAGTCGCAGAGAGAGGAGCGGTATCCAGATAGGGGTTCCAGAAAAAAGGGCAGATTTTCCAGGGCTAGAAGCGAGTATAGAGGGGGACAGGCACGGGAGCAATTTAGGTATTCAGACCAATCGACGGCCAGTGCACCTCCTCGATTTTCGGATAGGGGATTTGACCGTTCTACTCACTCGAGACCAGATCAGGGTACTAGAGCTTCAGGATCCCAGTATAGAGCTGATTCTAGCAGGATGATGCCACCCCCGCCACGGTGTGCGCGATGTGGTAGGCCACACTCTGGAGAGTGTCGCGCAGGTACAGGTGCTTGTTATACTTGTGGGCGGGTTGGCCATTTGATACGTGATTGCCCACTGAGGTATGAGGGAGACCAAGCCCAGCCCGCCGGGTCCGCGGTTGGTTCATCGTCGACCGTACGCCCTCCTGGACAGACTTCCCAAGCTCCAGTGGGCCGCGGCCGAGGCAGAGGAGGGACACCTAGTTCAGCCGGCCCTCCGCACCGCCTATATGCATTGACAGGACGACAGGACCCTGAGCCTTCCGCAGACGTGGCCACAGGTACTTTTTCGGGATCTTCTATGATATGTGTGTTAATTGATTCGGATTCTATCTTGTCCTACACTGGCCTTTGTATTGCTGAACATATTAAGAATTCGGAAATTAGGACGAAAAGTAGCCATACGCACAGGTAAAAAGACGAATACTAGAGATTGCGGAGGTTAGAACTGTAAACAAAAGAAAAGACGTGTTACGCGGGCGTTTCGAAAACTGCTAAGACCCCAACTCGTTCCATATTATGTGATATAAGTAGTGCGAGGGAGTGGAGGCGAAAATACTAACGCTAAGACGCTGAAATGCATTAAAGTTTCAAGGTTAAGCGTGCTGGGGTGAGAGCAATTTCACGATGGGTGACCCCCTGGGAAATATGCTGAAAATTCCATAAATGTGGGAACAAGAGACGAATGTGAAATTAGGTAGCCCAATGTAAATTAGAGTGTGTGGAGTGGTTAGAAACCCTATAAAAGTCATGTAGGCGGAGACAGACTAAACTAGCAGAAGGGGAGAAAGCATGACAGAACTTTAGGGCTAAAGAAAGTTTGATTAGTGCTTGGAAGTGGTTGTACGTAAAACAGTGGTAGGAATGTATATATGTATATGACATCTTATCTGTGACTATAGAACCCTAACAAATAGTGTCGCGATACATGGAATATGCTAGTCGAACGAATATCCGAAAGACATGATGAAGGAGATAGGTACGGATGTCACAGGGTAAGACCGATGCCGAACCCATACTAGTTAAGGCTAGAAAACCCTAATATGGTGATATACGGGAATATATATATAGCAAGGGAATAGACGCGACAAACTCTACGAAGAAAGAATTACAATTGTAAAAGGATCGCAGAAGGCAACCCAAGTTCCTGGAAGGGATATGTTAAGCGACATGTGAGATATCTACTAAGGAGACCTCCCCGAGGTATTATAAAATACTATGAGGCCAGTTTAACATTCGAGGACGAATGTTCTAAAGGGGGGGAGGATGTTATATCCCGCATTTTGTGCAATCGGATAATTCAAGACAATTGCGGGAAGACAACAAGCAAGGCCATATTTTATTTTGTTTGGCATATGAGTTGCTTATGAAAAGTTTAGAAGTGGAAATAATGAGGAAGGTCAAGGGCATAAAGGGAAATTTGCAATATGGCTCGTGGATATACGGAGGAAGACGAAGGATAAATTTGGAAATTTGAAAAATTAAAATTTGTCATGAAGTGCCAAAACAAATGGGCTAGAGCACTTTGGGCCAAGGTTGGCCATCTAACCTCTTTCTTGATGGGCCAAGCCCATATGGGGGTAAAATTGATAACCCAAAATATGACTTATAAGTCATCTTATTCACCTAATTTCTCTAGAAAGTTCAAGAAACAAGAACAAGAGAAAAGGAGGAGAAACTTGAAGGCCATTTCGGCCAAGAGCAAAAACCAACAAGAAAATTTACAAAAATTCCTTCAAAAATTGTTCTCTACTAATTGGAGGGCCCTTAACAAGGTGGAGTGTTCATTGGAACAAGAAGATTTCATATTCTTGCAAGTTACAATTCTAGTCAAGTGGGGAGTCAAGAAGAAAGGTAAGAATCAACTTATCTTTATGTGTTATAGGTGATTATGTATGTTGTCGTATGTAAAGGTTGATGAAATCCATGGAAGTGTGGAAAACATGTTGTGGCCGTGAGTGTGTGGTGTGTATATGTGGCCGTGTATACATGATGTTTAGCCGTGTATATTTGCTAAATTGTAGAGGAATGGTGAGAAAGTTTTATTTAGTGTTTTGGTTGTTGTTGTGTTGTGGATCCTTTGTTGTTAATGAATGCTTAATGACCTTAGTGGAGTTGTAGAAGTTGGAGACTTATTTAGAAGTTTATGTATATTGAATGTGATGTTCTTGCATGTATGAAAGACAATGATATTGGTATGGTGTCGTTGGAATATATATATATATATATATATATATATTATTAGGTTGTTATTGTTTTATTGGAGTTGGAAGGTTTTGAAGAAAGTAGTATATTGATTGAGTTGTTATGATGTATCTTGGGTTGAATATGGAAATTGTTAGTATGGTTGTTGACATTATGTTGATAGTTTGGCCGGGTTGAATTCCCGGATTGTTGTTGATTAAAAATTGGTTAAGTTGAATTTTGGGAATGGTGTATTTACAGAGGAAGTGCTGCCGAAATTTCGGTAGCCAAGTGTTACCTTAAGATTCCAACTCTAAGTACCCTAATGAAAGTTTGGGTAAATGTGACCAAATTGCAGATTTTGGCGGATTTGCAGCTTGAATTCGGAATAGCAAAAGGAGCGGAAAGAGGTATGTAAGGCTTCACCCTTCTTTCTATGGCATGTCTTAGACGTAATAAGTTGGGTACGAGCCTCGGGGACAACTCTATTCCCCGGAATCCGCACCTAAAGTTTCTCCTTTCTCCTTCAGTAGAATTGAACTAGAAAGTGCGTGAAATGTTGGAAAGACCTCCTAAACCCCTAGAACTTGTATAAATGGGGCCCGACTACCTTAAAACCCTCACAAGTAACGCCATGACATGTAACATATGCAAATCGTATACGCTACCTCATTCGGGCCAAGGTGGGCCCGTTGCTCTCGGATTTTCCTTATAGTTCCGTTTGACTTACTTGAGGTTGAATCCAAAGGGGACCTTTGATCCCGATTTCGTACTAAATGATAAGTACTATAACTACTCTAACGAGAATACTTCTATGATGACAATGATAACGACGATGTTAGACAAGAGAATATGCCTATGATAAGTACGACCGGAACGATTCTACGGCTAAGATTTCTAAGCTAAGGATTCAATGTGAGTATGAAAGTAATAAACTAGTTCTTGAACCTTATTTCCACCTCCTAGCTATGATACTATTTCCTAAGGAATCCAAAGCCTATGAGTTGACGTCTATGATGCCATGATTCCATTCTATGTTACTGTTGATACTATTCTCCGTTAGTAGTCTCGCCTTAAAATACTTGTTCCTTCAAGGAGAGACAAAGCGACCACGATTGTTCCATAGTGTAATCGGAGGTCACCGACCTTACGTCACTCCGATGGCTACATAATTTTTCTTTGGCTCTCTTGCGTGCTTATATGACATATGTATATAAGATATGTAAATGTATATAAGACACGTATATGTGTATGATAAAGGATCCAGAGCGCTATAAACGCTGATATATGCACATGATACACGTATATGTATATGATGAAAGAGCCAGAGCGCTACAGACGCTGATATACGTACATGATATATGCATATGTATACGGGGAAGATGGAGATAAGGACAGAGTGTTATATACGCATATCCACCTGATCAGTTGGCATTTCATGACATGATATCGTCCCGGACGCGGGATGCCCGGACGCGGGATGTGTATATTTATGGTTAAATGGATCGGCTGCCGACGCCTCGGCAACATGACATGTTCTACTTTTATAGATATATATGAACAAGAAAATATTTTCAAAGGAAAGCTAAGCATGCATGGCATCTGCCCAAGGGCACTTATATGTACAGGTTATGTTTCTACCCCAGGACATGTGTTATAACTCTTTTATGTCATTATCCCTGTTTTATATTTTCCGTATATTACTATTCATGCCTTACATACTCGGTACACTATTCGTACTGACGTCCCTTCTTGTGGACGCTGTGTTTCATGCCGCGTAGGTCAGCAGACAGACGGTTTTGGTTCCTAGAAGCCTCACCAGCAGCACTTAGCAGCGCTCCAGTTGTTCCGGAGCCTCACTTCCTTGGTACTATTTTGTGTATATATATATTCGGGCACGACAGTACTCGGCCCTTTCTATGTATATGTGTACTATGTCTAGAGGCTCGTAGACAGATATGTACAGTTAGATGTCTTGTACTTTTGTTGGTCCTCGTTGTTGTATAAAGTGCAAACCGAGTTTGTTAGCCTATGTTTATAACTATGCAACTAGTGTTAATGGTAAGTAGAACAGAAAAAAAATATTGTGCAGTTCATATGGCCCACTTAGTAATAAGAATACGATACGAGATAGGGGGTGCTCGGTACAAGTATTGGGTACTCGTCACGGCCCCTAGTCAGGTCGTGACATACATGCGGTCGGCCAGGCTATATCATGCGTGATTGTCCCTCGTTTGTGTTAGGGGTAGAGTGCAGCCTTCAGGATCGGCAGCCGGGTCTTCATCATCAATATGCCCTATGGGGCAAGGTTCATAGGCGCCGGTCATCCATGGTAGAGGTAGAGGGAGAGCTCCTAGTTCTAGTGGTCCTCAGCACAGTATTTATGCTTTAACTTGGCGCCAGGATCTTGAGTCTTCCCCCGATGTCGTCACAGGTATATTATCAGTATTTTCTCATTATGTATATGCTTTGATAGATCCGGGATCCACGTTGTCATATGTTACTCCATATATTACGGTCGGTTTGGGGTCAAACCGGAGTCGATAAAACCTTTTGAGGTATCTACACCCGTTGGTGAACCGGTAATAGCTAGTCGAGTATATAGAAATTGTGTAGTTGTGATTTGTGACCATCGTACTATGGTTGATCTACATGATTTAAAAATGGTGGACTTTGATGTTATCATGGGCATGGATTGGTTGGCTTCTTGCTATGCCAATGTTGATTGTAGAATAAAAATAGTTCGCTTCCAATTTTCAAGAGAACCAGTTTTAGAATAGAAAGGAAACACTGCAGTCCCGAAAGGTAGGTTTATTTCCTATCTCAAGGCAAGAAAAATGATCGTCAAAGGTTGTATTTACCACCTAGTTCTGGTTCATGACGTAGAAGCTGAATCGTCAACTCTTCAGTCTGTCCCAATAGTTAATAAGTTTCCGGACGTATTCCCAGAAGAGCTTCCAGGTCTCCCTCCCGAACGGGAGATTGATTTTGCTATTGATGTGCTACCGGACACAATACCTATATCTATCCCCCCTTACAGAATGGCTCTCGCAGAGTTGAAAGAGTTGATGGAACAAATGAAGGACTTGCTTTAGAAAGGTTTTATTAGGCCTAGTTCTTCCCCGTGGGGAGCACCCGTGTTGTTTGTGCGAAAGAAAGATGGCTCCTTGCGAATGTGCATTGACTATCGGCAGGTAAATAAGGTGACAATCAGGAATAAATATCCACTTCCAAGGATTGATGATTTATTTGACCAATTGCAAGATGCCAAATGGTTTGCAAAGATAGATTTGAGATCCGAGTATCATCAAGTGCGAGTTAGGGAGAAAGATATTCCTATGACAGCCTTCAGAACCAGATACGACCATTTTGAGTTCCGGGTAATGTCATTCGAGCTAACTAATGCACCGACACTATTTGTGGATTTGATGAATAATATGTTCAAGCCATTCTTAGATTTATTTGTGATTGTGTTCATTGACGATATCCTGGTATATTCTAGGTCCGAGGCAGAACATGCGGATCATTTGCGTACCGTTCTTAGAGTTCTTGAAACTCGAGAGTTATTTGCCAAATTTTCTAAGTGTGAATTTTTGTTGAACTCACTGACCTTTTTGGGGCATATTATTTCAGCCGATGGTATTCGGGTAGATACCTAAAAGACTGAAGCGGTGAAGTCTTGGCCAAGGCCCAAAACACCTAAGGAGGTCCGTAGTTTTCCGGGCTTAGCAGGTTATTACAGAATATTTGTACAAGGCTTTTCTTTTATTTCTACACCACTCATGAAGCTGACCCAGAAATCTGCTAAATTTCAATGGACCGATGCTTGTGAACGTAGTTTCCAAGAGCTAAAGGATAGATTAACTTCTGCCCCAGTCCTGACACTTCCAGAGGGATCGGAAGGTTATGTTGTCTATTGTGATGCTTCAGGCGTTGGGTTAGGTTGTGTGTTGATGCAACATGGTAAGGTGATTGCTTATGCTTCAATACAGTTGCGGAAACCTGAGAAAAATTATCCGACCCATGATCTCGAATTGGCTACAGTAATTCATGCATTGAAGATGTGGAGACATTATTTGTATGGCGTCCACGTTGATATTTATACACATCATAAAAGCCTTCAGTATATCTTCAAGTAGAAAGAATTGAATTCACGGCAACGGCGGTGGTTGGAATTGTTGAAAGACTATGATGTTGACATCCTGTATCATCCCGGGAAAGCAAATGTTGTGGCTCATGCTCTTAGTCGTAGATCCATGGGAAGTTTTTGCGAGGTGCAGCCAAAGAAAAGGGAGATGGCTCGTGAGCTCTAGCAGTTAGCTAGCCTAGGAGTTCGAGTAGTGGACTCAGGTGGGAGCTATCATTTAAAATGCAGCGGTCTCATCACTAGTAGTGGAAGTGGAAGAGTATCAATACGAAGATACCATGCTAATTCATTACAGAAATACACTCCCTCAGAGGGAGAAGTCATCATTTGAGATTTCTGGAGATGGAGTTCTCCGATGCCGAGGCAGGTTATGTGTTCCTGATGTTGCAGGATTACGCCACCAAATATTGAGAGAAGCCTATTGTTCCCGTTATTATGTTCACCCAGGAGCAACGAAAATATATCATGATCTTAAATCTATATATTGGTGGAATAGGATGAAGAATGATATAGCGGAATTCGTAGGTCAATGTCCTAACTATCAACAAGTAAAAATTGTGCACCAAAAGTCTGGTGGATTGTTGCAAGCTATGGAAATTCCAACTTGGAAATGGGAAGTAATTAACATGGACTTCATTACAGGCTTACCCCGTTCTCGACGTAAGTATGATTCTATATGGGTGATTGTGTATAAACTCTCGAAGTCAGCTCATTTCTTACCGGTTAGAACTACATATGTAGTACAAGATTATGCAAAGCTTTATGTTAAAGAGATAGTGCGACTTCACGGTGTTCCAGTGTCTATTATCTCCGATAGAGGGACTCAGTTTACAACCAATTTTTGGAAATCTTTCCAAGAAGGTTTGGGGACTTAGGTGAGCCTTAGCACGACATTTCACCCACAAACGGATGGGCAAGCTGAACGTATCATTCAGAATCTTTAGGATATGCTACGGGCATGTGTATTGGATTTTGGAGGTAGTTGGGATGATCACTTACCACTTATTGAATTTGCTTATAACAATAGTTATCATTCTAGCATCCAAATGGCCCCCGTATGAGGCTTTATATGGGTGAAAGTGTAGATCTCCAATTGGGTGGTTCGAAGTAGAAGAGACCAAATTGATAGGGCCAGACTTGGTCCAGCAAGCTATAGAGAAAGTCAAGCTTATACAGGATCGATTATTAACAGCTCAGAGTCATCAGAAATCCTACGCAGATAATCGTCGAAGGGACTTAGAATTCCAAGTGAAATATTGGGTATTCTTGAAGGTGTCACCAATGAAGGACATCATGAGATTTGGCAAAAAAGGCAAGTTTAGTCCCCGGTACATTGGACCTTATGAGATTGTACGCAACGTAGGCTAAGTGGCTTATGAATTAGACCTACCTGCGGATTTGGAGTCAGTCCATCCAGTTTTCCATGTATCGATGCTTCATAAGTGCATTGGAGATCCTTCTAGAGTTGTACCGGTAGATGATGTGCAAGTCACTGAGCAATTATCCTACGAAGAAGTTCCCATTGCAATTCTAGATAGGCAAGTACGGAGACTCAGAACCAAAGATGTAGCTTCAGTTAAAGCCTTATGGAGAAATAATAACAGAGAGGAAATGACCTGGGAAGCGGAAGAAGACATAAAGTTCAAGTACCCACATTTATTTCCACCTTCAGAGGAGACTCAGGCAGAGACGCCATTGCCCCCAGGTATGTGATGCTTTGTTCAATGTTTTTCTTGGTCGTGTGTGGCCATGGTTGTTGATGTTGTTGTTGTAGCCCAGTGAGGCGATATATATTTTGGGTTGCTGTGACAGGATGGTAGTGCCATATTACAGGGGAAACCCTGGCAAACTTTTTGTAGAATACCCAAGAGTCTATCATTCGAGAATGAATGTTCCTAAGAGGGGGAGAATTTTACACCTCGTAGTTTCGTCGTTGAGATTCGTTAAGTGTTAGTTGTCCAAATCGTGGAATCTGGAGTTACCTTCTAGGATATATGAGATTATATTTTCCCATATTATGGTTATGGGGGTTTAAGCCCATGAAATAAGCTATGGAAGGATTTAAGAACAAGTAAATTAAGGAATGAAACTTGTCGGAACTTTGGGAAAACTTGGCAAAATTTACGGACAAGATTTTGGTACTAATCGGGGGAGGCATATCCCCTAGAATATGAGGAGTTTTGGTGTGTTTCATTTGTCCAAATTGAATTTCATCGAGTCTAGTTTCCAACGCAGCAAACCGTTCGTTAATGTGACGTCGGAGTAAAACGTTTTGGGTGTTTCAAGACAGACTGTCTGAGCAGGAAATTTTGACGGACAATTTGAAGGCCCGCAGAAATTTTGACGCCCCGCAGAAATTTCTGTGGCCCGTCAAATTGCACCAGCCTAGCGTAAAATGGTTACAGTGAACCATATTTGACTGGGCAGTTCTACAGACCATTTTGACGGTCCATAGGAATTTTGACGGCCGGTCAAAATGGGCGCAGAATTGCCCGACTGGATTTTAAGTTCCGCTTTATATATTTCATCCCTCTTCATTTGGACATTTTATTTTACCAAATCAGATCCAAAAGCTTTCTAAAAACCCTCTCTTCAATTCCATAAACTAATCCAAGGGAGATTAAATCCATGTGTTAGAAGTCTTGCTAGGGTTAGTAGACTCCAAGAATTCTTTGGATATTGAAGTTAGGGTTTTCATATGAGTTGATAGCTTGCTCGAAAGCTCATTCTTATGAGATAAAAGGTTAGTTTTCATACTTATTACATGTTATCAAGAATGTTTAGTTGTTAAACAACTTGGGTAGAAGGAGAAAGTAGAAGATGAGTTCTAAATGTAGCTTTTATGATGTTTATAAGTAGTAAACTAAATTGAGTCATGATTCTTAGTATGATATGGATATAATCTTGCTATGGAAGGTAATAATGGTGATGAGGAAGAATTATATGAAAATGTGCTAAAATGGGTATGAAGTTCCTAGCATAAGTTGAACATAAGGATGAATTTTGAAGGCTTAATGAAGTGTGATCACTTGATTACGATATTATGAGTGTATTATGGTTGTTATTGTGGTTATTGGGAGTTGTTTTGTGATATGGTGGAAGTTGATGAAATAGGGGAAATGCTACTCAATTTTCATTAGGTCATGAATTATTCTAGTTCGAATTTAGGAGTATCATTAAGGCTTAACCATGGTATGAATCCTTCTAAATGTAGATTATTCAAGCTTCAACGGTGAACGTTAAGTAGTTAAGAAGACAACAAGGTATGTAAGGCTAACCCTTCTTTCATTAAGCCATGGTTCCCTTGCTATATGTATCCTTTCATGAGTTCCATAATATCTTCCAAATGACTCTATCTCTAAGGTTACCAAAGCTTACGATTCTCGATACGTTCATGATTCTATTGCCTCTTTTATACGATAGTTGATCCTGTAAGGATAAATATAACGAAAATGATGATGTCAATGATGACGATGATACTCATGAACTCCTACGTATACGGATTTAAGTATGTATGATTACTATGTAACACCGAGCTTATATGGTCGGGTATGATACCTATTGCACGCCCACCACTGCAGTTGGGTACGGATAACACTGAACCTTGGTAGGGTCAGGTATGTATGACACCGAGTTCTGTCATGGCCGGGTATGTGAGACCACCGAACCTTCATGGTCGGGTATGCTATGGATATGAATACGTATATGAATACGGAATCGGATATGGATACAAATATGTCTATGAAGACGGATATAAATATGGATACGGATGGATTTATGTATATATATGTATGTACATGAGCACGCATTAGTAATTGAAGGTACCTATGAAAGACAAGTAAGTAATTATGATGATGGCTACTAACTCCTGATTTTCCCATCTTATACTATTTCTTATAGTGTCTCTTATGCTCCTATTATGATATTGATTATACTTTACATACTCAGTACATTATTCGTACTGACGTCCTTTTATTCGTGGACGCTACGTCATGCCCGCAAGTAGACAGGGAGACAGGCTTGATCCATAGATATCTTATTCAGGGACTGCATAGAGGAGCTCCTTTTCATCCGTAGCTACAGCTTTTGGTATTATTCTTTTGTGTACATACCTATGGGCATGGCGGGGTCCTGTCCCGCCTATATGATGTGACATCCGCTTCTTAGAGGCTCATAGAGAGTTGTGTATGATTAGATGTCTTTTGCCTTGTCGGCTTATATTTTGTATATCATTTTGATAGCCTCGTCAACTTACGTATATTGATATGGGTATAGTTGTTAATGGTGATATGAATGCGCTGTTGCCCAATGAGATTAGTATGAATGATGGCTAGAAGTTATGACTAAGCTATGTGGCTCACTTAAGTGTAGCTATGAATGTACGATAAGAGGTGCCCACCAGGTGCCTGTCATGGCCCTCCGGTTAGGTCATGACAAGCCGCTTCCGTCTTAATATCACCATCATATCAACACAAACTCAATCCACAAATATCAATTTCAATTCATATCGTAAGTCGCGAATCAATTCATCACAATCCAGTTATTAGCCTTAGTCTTTCATAAGAAGTTATCAAATTTGTATCTCACTAGACTTAGGAGGATATACTTCCAGGTTTGAGGGCAGAATTGTCATGAAATTCTTACTACTTATATTGTACTCAATTTCATCTTATTGCCCTACCCAAAGAATAAATGATCATATTAATACAAAGGGATGATACTACGAAATGTAAACACAAATCGTAAATGAAATGAAGTAGTAAAATCTCGCACCTCCTTCGGAATGCTTTTAAAAATCAAACTTAATGTTTCCTTTAGTATAAAACTCATTTCCTCAAAATCATTAGTAAAACCATATACACTACTCAACTTGGCACCTTATGGGTGTTCCCTTCGGAACAGAATAGGAGTACAATATCAATAAGCCATCACAAGAAATATTTAGACCTTACTCGTCTAAAAATGGAATCAGATAGAGTACATATAGAATGAATAACAACAAGAATCATGCCAAAGGAAGAAAGATTTGCCTTACATACCTTATTTACGCCTCAAGCTAATCCTCGAGTCTCCTCTCGAGCTTAGTCAACTAGAATATAATCAATTACATATGGATTAAGACTAGGCCAACAAGATTACTCTAACCAATCATTTATTCTTTTGCCTAACGGGATTTGGACAGCATCTCCTCTATAATCCTACCAACCCAACAATTCCAAATTCAACTAATAACCAACAACAACAACAACAAATCTAACAATTTACAACAATAATATAACTAAAGTCATCTTACAATTACATCCAAAACAACCCCTAAACCACAAAGCCTTAATATTTGGTATACGATAATTATAACTATATTTCTAACACTTTAATCCGTTAAATCTCTACCTAATCTTCTCAATAACAAAGATGAGAAGATAATACATACCCTAGCAGCAGCTAAACCACGAAAATATCATCCCCAAAGCTCAATATTTAGCTTAAAACGACGACGACAACTCGTACTATAGTTTATCCTTCACGAGCCTCGGGATTCAGGGCCTCGAATTTGATCGAACCCTTGCTTTATCTCTCTAACTCTCTTCTCTCTCTCTCTAAAATGTTCTGGATCTTTTGGTATGAAAATGAGGAAGATAAGGGTGAAAACTCTCCTTAAATAGCAAGCGAAGTGGGCCTGACCTGACTCGGAGTGGGGTTGGGCCGAGCCCACTGCCTAGTTTGACCTTTCCGCCTTAAAACGTCCATAAATGGTTATCCCTATGTTGCATGAAGGACCACAACCTATGGTTGGAAACATAATTCAATTATCTACAACTTCCGTATTTGGAGTTTTCCCAAATGCCCAAATTATGATGGGGTTATGGCCTCCCGAATTCAGATCACCCGAACACGTAACTTAAAAACATCTTTTTGGAGGGCTTACACTTGAATTTGGCTCAAGGGTCCTTCTTGAGTTGTGTTTAACTTCACATATACAATCCATATAACTTGTCATATGTCCTTTATAAAAATCCCATCATGCGGGCCCCACCTCAGCTTACGGTTACGAGGGCTATATATCTTTTAACGTATCATTCCAATCATATTGTACGAATTCTAAATATCATACTCATGCTATCCTCATGCTAATATAGTATAATTTCATCCTTTATACTTGTAATATTTGCTCCTCCTTGAGCTCACAGTAAGTCGTCTGCAGCCTTAGTAACGCAAAATTTTCTGGGGTGTAACAGCACAGTGCGAAGATGACTCTCATGCTCCTCTCTACTCTTGGAATACATCAAGATATCATCAATAAAAACAATTACAAATGAGTCAAGGAATGGCCTAAAGATGCCATTCATCAATGTCATGAATGCAGCCAGGGCATTGGTAATCCCAAATGACATCACCAAAAACTCATAATGTCCATATCTTGCCCAAAAAGCTATCTTCAGAATATCCTCAGTCTTGATCATCAGCTGATGGAAGCCTGAACGTAATTAAATATTTGAGAACACTGAAGCACCCTGAAGCTGGTCAAATAAATCATCAATACGAGGCATAGGACAATTGGTCTGAATAGTAACGTTGTTCAGCTGGCAATAATTAATTGACATCCTCATAGATCGATCTTTCTTCTTTACAAACAACACAAGAGAACCCCAAAGGGAGGCATTCGGTCTAATGAACCCTTTGCTCAATAAATACTATAATTGCTCCTTAAGCTCTCTCAACTCGGCAGGTGCCATCCGATATGGCAGAATAGAAATAGGGCGAGTGTCTAGATCCAAGTCAATATCGCGATCGGGTGGCATACCCGGAAAATCAGACGGCAATACCTCCGCGAACTCGCTCACAATGGGAATGGGCTCAGGGGTGGAGATGCAACAGTAGTGTCACGCACATGAGCTAAATAAGCTAAACACCACTTGTTGACTAATTGCTTCGCCTGAAGAAAGCAAATAATCTTCCTCAGAGTGGGGCTAGGAGTACCCCTCCACTCAAGTCTAGGAATGCCTAGCATAGCTAACGTGACTGTCATGGCATGACATCCAAGATCGCATGATAAGGAGAAAGCCAGTTCATAGCCAAAATAATATCAAAATTCACCATATCAAGTATCATCAAATCTACCCAAGTGTCATAACCCATAAAAGTAACCAAACACGACCAATAAACTCAATCAACCACAACAGACTCTCTGACCGGAGTAGACACATAAATAGGTACAGCTATGCTATCACAAGGCAAATCCCAATCAATGACATAATATGCAGACACATACAAATAAGTGGATCCAGGATCAAATAATATAGATGCTTCTCTATGTCGGACAAAAACGGTGCATGCAATGACACCATCTGAGGCATCCACCTCGGGTCTACCTGGAAACCAATAACACTGGGCCCCACCACATCCAGACTGTGATCCACCTCTCGAACTCTATGACCCACCTTAACTAGTTTGGGATCTACCTCTAGAAACCTATGAACCATCGCGGCCTGACTGAGCACCGCCCCTCTGAGAAGCACCACCTCGGCTACCTGAACATGCCGGAGTCCTCTAGAACTGAAGACCTTGCCTGGGACATAGACACTCTCTAGAAAAGTGACCGGGCTCTCTACATGAAAAACAACACTTAGAAGCCGAAGACTGATAGACCGAAACTAAAAACCCATCCGGAACAACTCTATTTGCTGGTCAAGAAAACAGGTTCTAAGAAGCTCTCTATCGGGGTGGCCCACTAGAAGAAGCCTGCAAATCTGACTGCACAGGGCGGTCTAAATAGGGCTGATACTGCCTAGAAGACTGACCGGCGCCCCTCGAGCTGGAACCACTATAACCCCTAAACTGTCGCGACCGCTTCTTACTAACTCCTTCAAATGCACTGGCCTTAGAAACCTCAACCAATGAGGCATGCTCAACTATGGAATGGAAGGAAGCACCCATGGCCTCAAGCTGAAGGCATGGAATCTGAAGAGAACCACGAGCCCACAAACAAAGCGTTGAATCCTGTCAGGCTCTGTAGGAATCAAGGGTACTGAATAACGGGCCAAATGCAAGTAGCGAGTAACATAAGCATCCACATACAATCCCTTCTACTGTAGGTGCAAAAACTTATCCCTACGTGCCTCTCTCGAAGCTTTGTCACACCCTGACCTTACTAGGGTGTGATGGGCACCCGACCCCATATCCGGAGCCGAGCGAACCCGCTGACTCTTATTACATAGATAAACTCTTGTATCAATCAAGAATAGAATACATAGTAAGCTCTAAATTTTTTTTTATTTTTTTTCATAAGTAAAGTCTATCATCATGCGGGACCCGTGACATGAAACATAATAACATATTGACTGGCGAAGCCGTCTATAAAACTAACACTCTATACCCACGACTCTGTCTGCAAAGTCTCTAACATTGAACAAAACATCATGGCTCCTATACTCTGACTCGGCAGCACTCCAGAACAAGAGGAGCCTACCAACCCCGCTGGAACATCTTCTATGATCTCTTCTGCTCATCTGGGTGTACCTGCGTGGCATGAAACGCAGCCCCCGAAGAAGAGGGGTCAGTACGAACAATGTACTGAGTATATAAGGCAAGAGTAATAACATAAGATCATGGTAGAAGACATAGAGAAATGTATATAGTAAGAACATAACTTGTACCTCTGTTTGCCACTTAAGGCAGATATCATGTAAGCTAACTTTCCCTTTTGAAACGACATATAAATATTTACATGTAAACTGCCCAACCATATAGGTACGGTGTACTTCTGTCTGAGCATATCATGGGACAAAGAGTAACCTGAACATATGAGTGCCTCTGAGGGCGGATGCCATGCATGCTTTATTCTGGTCACGTCATATCATGTCGTATCATATCATATCATGTCATATCATATCATATCATATCATATCATATCATATCATATCATATCATATCATATCATATCATATCATAGCACCGAACAAGTCGGCTCACCCACATTGCGCCGAAATACATCGGCTCGCCCATATATCCCGCGTCCGGGCATCCCGCGTCCGGGATGATAACGCCAGCTGACCAGGTGGCAATGAAACATGTTTCCCTTCCCATTTCCCCATGTATCCCTTCCCCCACCCCATGTACATATTCATATCTCATATACTTATGTCATATAAGCATGCAGGAGAGCCCAAAGAAAATCATGTATCCATCGGAGTGACGTAAGGTCGGTGACCTCCGATTACATTATGGAACAATCGTTATCGCTTTTTCTCACCTTGAAGGAACGAGTATTATAAGGCGAGACTATCAACGGAGAATAGTGTTGAAAGAAATATAGAATGAAATCTTGGATGTCATAGAAATTAATTCATCTGTTTTGGAATCTTTAGAGGATGGTGTCATAACCAAGGAATAGAATTAAAAATCAAGAACTAGTTTGATACTTTCATACTCATATGGAATCCTTAGCTTAAAACTCTTAGTCATGGAATCATCCTTGTCATACTTATCATAGGCATATTCTCTTTCTTAACATCATCGTTATCATTGTCATCGTAGAAGTATCCTCGTTAGCATAGTCACAGTACTTGCCATTCGATGAACGGAATAAGGATCAAAAGTTTCCTTTGGATTCTGCTTCAAAATAAGTCAAACGGAGCAATAAGAAAAATCCGGGAACAATGGGCCCACCTCGGGTCAAATGAGGCGGCGTACCAAATTCACGTACACTACATTTCATGACGTCACTTGTGAGGGTTTTAAGGTAATCGGGTCATAATTATGCAAGTTCTAGATGTTTAGGAGGTTTCTCCAACATTTCACACACTTTCTAATTCAATTCTACTGAATGCAAAAGGGGAAACTTTAGGTGCGGATTCCGGAGAATAGAGTTGTCCCTGAGGCTCGTATCCAACCTAGTATGCCTAAGACATGCCAAAGAAGGAAGGGTAAAGCCTTACATACCTTTTTCCGCTTCTTACGCTCCTCCAAATTCAAGTTCCAATTTCTCCAAAATCTACATTTGGTCACATTTACCAAACATTAATTAGGGCATTTAGAAGTTGATTCTTAAAGTAGCATTTGTCTACCGAAATTTTGGCAGCACCTCCCCTATAAATACACCATCCCCAAAACTTCAACTTAGCCAATTTAATCATCAACAATCCGGGAATTCAACCCGGCCAAACAATCAACAATACCAACAATTATACTAGCGGCACTTCAACAATCAATTTTATTCAATTCAATTCACATAGTCTTTCAACAACCTTCATTCTTCACCGCATAATCCATCACGACGACAACTAGAACGTCAAATAACATCAATTTACATTAACTTACCAAAACACCTATTATTCGACCATAACTACTTCTTACATATTTTCATGCATTCTCATCCATCCCTTTTCATTACAACAACAACATAACAATCAAAATACTAAATAGAATTGTTTCGTTTTCTCCTACACCATTAAAGGACCACACGGCCACCACACTTTATACATACTTCCATGAATTTTCACTCATTTCTTAGAATTTCAAGAACAACCAACATGCTACATACACTACATGCATATTTTCATCAATTCTCATCTTCTCATACATTTCAACAACAATAGCAATCAAATTACTAAATAATATTAATTCATCATTTCAATCCAACACCACACATATATTCGGCCAACATGCAACGCACATACCTTCATTTAGTTCATTCATTTCTTCAACCTACAACATATATGAACCATCCACAACACACAAAGGAGATGAAACCTTACCTTTTTCTTCAACTTCCCACTTGATTTAGGGTTGGTAAATGACACCAAAAAGACTTCTACTTGCTTCAACACTTACTCCATGTTTTAGAGAACCTCCAAATGAACTACAATATTAGGAGGAAATAATCTTTCCTTATCAATTTTCCATGGCTAGATTTTGCTAGCCATGGCCGAATTCTCCACCCTTTTTTTTTTCTTGCTTTCTAGTTTCTTCACTTAAAAGATGACTCCTTATATTTATATATAAGCCTTCCACCACTTTTCCATATTTGAATCTTAGTCCCTCAAGTATGGCCTCATGTCCCTTTTCTTCTTCTTCTAGAGTTTTCCTCTTTTTTCTAGATTTTTCTTTTCTTTTCTTAAATTTCCTCACTTGGTCAAAGAAGACCAAGTGTCTTCTTTTGTACACCTTATTCCATCTATATTTACACTTTTCCCCCTTCACTTATGAAATGGCCACATGCTCCATTCTTTATTTTCCTAGAGAATTCTTCCATTTTCTTGAATTTTCTTAAAAATGAATAAAGAAGACTAAGTGTCTTCCTTTGTAAGCTTTGGTCCATATGTCCTTATAATTTATAATTAGGCCCCCACTAATTAATAGAAATGTGGACATATGCAACACATGCCACACGGCCAACTTGGGATTTTTTCAAGAATTTTCTTGAACATTTGCGAAATTACCATTTTACCCTTAGACTTCCATGATATCACCATGGGCCATTTTGTGAATTTTCCTCTTCGCCCTTAGTCTTTCTCAATATTCCATATCAACGATATTCCTAGTTATCTTTCAAAACCCACTTGCGCATTAAAATAGTTTTGGAAACGATCTTGCCCTCAACATTCCACGGCTTCTTCAAATCATGTGTACGTATGAAGCACGGGCTATAACAGCCCGAGGCACATACTTCTCAAGGAAGGCCCGATGAAACTGTGTCCAAGACAGTGGAGGAGAACCCCAAGGGTTTACAAGCAATGAAATATCTCTACCAAGTCTTCGCGTCCCCGCAAAACTGGTAGGACACGTAATTAACTCCATGGGACTCAACAATCCTCGTCCTGTGCAATAACACAAGCACATCCAAGATGAACTCATACGCATCCTCTCTAGAAGTACCCACGAATCTCTGCAACTCCAACTTTCTAAACCTCCCAACTAGCTCCTGATCAGTCAAGGTCATAACAGGGCCTGCTACGAGTCTAATATCATCTCCAAGGGATGGTACTGCATCAATCCATAGAGCAATATCCGTAGCAGGGTGCGCTACATGAGTCTGTCTCTACTCAGGGGTCTGCGCCCCAACTCTAGTCTGCAATCTTCTGCCCGAAGAAGTAACACCAGTGGCATCCTGCTGGACAGCTAAATGGAGTAGAACACGAGCCATGGTAGCCTGCATCATCTACTCTGAAGTGGCCTCAGGGTGTGTCCGTGCTGGAGCCATGTCATCCTCGACGGTCAGGTCTTGACCCTGCTGATCCTCAGGCTTTGGAGACGGAGATATCTCATACCGCTGCCCTATCACAGGAGCCTTGCCCCTGGATGGGGTAGTTTCATGGCCTCTAGCTCGACTGCGTCCTCTAGCTGTCGCTCGTCCCCTGGTACCAGCCATAGCTGCAGGCTGTGGCACCTGGTCTCGAGCTATCGTAGCTCGAGTCCTCACCATCAGTGAGAGAAGAGATAAGAGTCAGATACCAATTTGATTGTTCTAGATACCAATTATAATAAAGTAGCACGAAAGAAGGAAAGAAAGTGAAGTTTCCTAAATGTCCTATAACCTCTCGTAGATAAGTACGGAGCTCATCGTACCCATCCACGAGATTCTCTAGACACGCTCTTGTATTATAGACCGTGTAACCTAGGGCTCTGATACTAACTTGTCACGACCCGATTTTGCAGAGTCGAGCGGGCACCTACCTATCCGAACTCAGTAGGCGAACCCTCAACCCAACATTCACAACACAATATAAATAGCGAAAGGAGATAAAGTAACGTAAGTTTGACGTATGAATATATATAATAAGGGCAAAAATAAATCAAAAACCACTCCAGTATCTGATCTGGTCATACAAGAGCATCTAACTAAGATCTATAAGTCTGGAAGTAATAATAATACATCAATAATCTCAAATAATGTCTCAGAATAGCAAAGTAAGACATAACAGAAGAAGAGTCTTTGGGTAGCGAAGCGTCCATATGCTCACCCCAACAGACTCGAATCGGTAGCCTCGAGCTCTCAGTCACGAGGGGTAGACATTGTGATACAAGATTAAGAACGAAAATAGAATTAAAAATGCAAGAAAAGAAAAAGGATAGATAATTTGACACAACTTGAGACCTAATTTAGCAACCAAAGTTATAGAAAACTAAGACCTCTAAATTAAGAGCAAAAGAAACACCAAATTCCTAGGTCTTAGACCTCAAGGGATTTGAATCCCAAGCAACCTTTCCTCTCAACAATTACACAATCCAAGGCTTCACAAGCTCTCAACACTCAAAAGAGTTTTACAATCTCAAAATATCAATAATCAAAATAATCTAAATCTTCTAAAATGAAAGAAACTACTACTTATACTAAGGCTCAAAAGAAGACAACTAAACTATTACACTTTTACCCTTCATGAAGTAAGGGCCTTGTTTGGGTGTCTTCTTTTGGGAACAAAGCTTGAATTTGCAAATCTTCAAGTAATAGCCACATTGCAAGTATGACCATCTTCAACTCTCTTCTCCAAACCATCCTCCCATGCTATCATGAACACTTGAAATCCCCGGAAAGGTGCTAAAGTGTATTCAAGTATGTCCCTCCTCATGAACAATGCTTGCATAGCTTGAAGTTCCCTCGCTTGGCTCCTTGTAAAAGGTTTTGATGCCACTCGAATTGTATCATTCTCCCCTTCTTGAAAAGAATTTGTCCTCAAATTTAAGGGGTCATCATCTTGCACCACCATAGGAGAGAGATCACACACATTGAAGGTGTTATGAACTTGGTATTCGGGTGGGAGATCAATTTTGTATGCATTATCATTGAGTCGTTCAAGTACTTCAAATGGACAATCTCCTCTAGGCATCTACTTGGTCTTTCTTTTGTTGGGAAACCTCTCTTTTCGGAAATGTACCCAAACACAATCACCCGGTTCAAGCACAACTCGTTTGCGACCCTTGTTTACTCTCTTGGCCGTTTCTTGATTCTTTTTCTCAAGGTGAAGCCTCACCTTCTCATGCAACTTCTCCATGGCCTCGGCTTGTTTGTTTCCATCTAAACTCAACACAACATTTTGAGATAAAGGGGTTAGATCTAAAGGGGTTAGGGGGTTAAAACCATAAACCACTTCAAAAGGTGACATGCCAATAGTGCTATGAATGACTCTATTGTAAGCAAATTCAACCAAAGGCAATTGATCTTCCCAAGATGCTAATTTTCCTTTAACCATGGCCCTAAGAATAGAACCCAAGGTCCTATTGACAACTTCGGTTTGGCCATCGGTTTATGGGTGACAAGAGGTAGAAAACAACAATTTGGTACCAAGTCGTCCCCACAATTCTTTCCAAAAGTGGCTAAGGAATTTTGGATCCCTATCGCTCACAATGGTTTTGGGAATACCATGCAACTTTACCACATGTTCAACAAACAAAGAGGCAACATGAGGAGCATCATCAACTTTATGAAAAGCAATGAAATGAGCCATTTTAGAAAATCGATCAACCACAACAAAGATGCTATCTTTACCCCTTTTGGTTCTAGGCAAACCCAACAAAAAATCCATCGAAATATCAACCCAAGGTTGTTGAGGGGTGGGGAGATGGGTATACAAACCATGGGGAATGAGTCTAGACTTGGCGCTGCGACATTCAATGCATTGGCCACAAATCTTAGCCACATCCCTCCGCATATGAGGCCAATAAAATTGTTCCTCAAGAATCCCCAAAGTTTTATCAATCCCAAAATGTCCATCAATCCCCCATTGTGTGCCTCCCTCACAAATAATTCTCTCCAAGAACTCATGGGCACACACAAACGCTTGTTTTTGAACAAGAAACCATCAAACCTAGAATAGGGAGTAGAAGACCTATCCCTAATCCACCTCTCCCTTTCCCACTCTTCGCAATCTAGAAAGATTTTTTTAAAGACGGGGTCCTCGGGATACAATGTCTTCAAGCTTTTAAAACCCATCAATTTGGAAGACAAGGTATTAATCAAAACATGTTTCCTTGATAGGGCATCCGCCACTACATTCTCCTTTCCCTTTTTGTATTGGATTACATAAGGGAAGGTTTCAAGGAATTCAACCCATTTAGCATGCCTTTTGTTCAACTTTCCTTAGGCCTTAAGATGCTTTAAGGACTCATGATCGGTCCTAATCACAAACTCTTTAGGCCACAAGTAGTGTTGCCAATTACCCAAAGCTCTAATCAAAGCATAAAATTCAAGATCATAGGTGGAGTAGTTCAACGTCGCACCCTTAAGCTTTTCACTAAAATAGGCAATAGGTTTTTGGTCTTGCATCAAAACGGCACCAATACCTACTTTGCTAGCATCACATTCTGTTATGTTCCGTGTTTTTGTATAATTGGAAATCGAGAAATAATTAAGATCTGTGTGTTATAAGGAAATATTTTGATTTTAGTGAATATGACTATGTTGATTATGGAATCATTAATGTTAAGACATCGGGGAAGGCCGAGGGTAAATTTGGAATTTCGGAAATTAGTTTCGAGAATTACAAAACGGGACGTTTTATGAATTGGGCCAAGAAAATATAACACAAAAATTTGAGGCCCAAAACTTAAAGTGGTCGGCCATAGAATGGTCCAAGCCCACTTTTAAAGAGTCATGTGCTAAAGAACACCACAAAAAAGGGGGTTCGGCCGAAGCTAAAGAAAAAGAGAAAGAAAAATTTCCAAGCTTTGTTGTAGATCAAAAATTCTTGTTCTTCCCATAGTTGTGAAGTGCTCGAGACCCTCTTCAACGGGGTATAATTAGTTTGGCACAAGAACTACGTTTGCGACAAGTCAGGGTTTCAAGAAAATGTGAGAATTCTTACACTTTAATGTTATGGAATTGATATGAATATGTTAAGGATTGAGAATAGACGAGAATCCCGTAATTTTGATGTATGAATGAAGCCGTGGGTTTGTGTATATTTTGCAAAGTGGCCGTGTGCCTTTAGGAAGGAGAAATAAATGTGAATTGATCTTGTTTAGTTGGTTCGTAGCATCGTTGTGACATTTAGGACGTAAATGATTAGTTAATGAATTGATTTGGCATTGGAAAATGATTTCGGAACGTTATCGGAAAGTATACACCTTTAGTATATTTGTGTATATCATTGTATATCTAGGGTGCTAAAGACCTTAAATATGATTTATGGTTGATGTTAAGGAATTCGGAATGAAGCGACGCAAGTTAGAATGTTCGTCGTGACTTTTGATGTTTTGAATGCGGTTTTCCACTCATCTTCGGGTTTCATCCGGATTTGATGATACCCACTCCTACGATCTACCTTAGAGAATATGCATGAACCATTCAACTCATCAAGCATCTCGTCAAGACGATGTATGGGATGGCGATACTTTATCGTTATCTTGTTGATGTCCCGGCAATCAACACACATGCTCCATGATCCATCTTTCTTTGGCACCAAGATCACGGGCACGGCACACGGACTCATGCTTTCTCGCATAACTCCCTTTTCAAGGAGCTCATCCACTTGCCTTTGAAGCTCCTTAGTGTCATCCGGGTTGGCTCTATAAGCCGGTTTGTTTGGCAATTGAGAACCCGGAACAAAGTCAATTTTGTGTTCAATTCCCCTCAAGGGTGGTAACCCCTTTGGGAGTTCCGTTAGGAACACATCATCAAATTCCTGCAAAAGAGAATAAATAGAACAAGGAAAAGAAGGGGTTAGTTCGTTAGTGTGCAATGCATAGTCCCTATGCATGAGGAGAATCACCGGTTGACGCTCCCCCAATTCCTCCCTAATTTCCCCACAATTCTCCAAAAGAGACACCTTGGTTTTTCCTCTAAGCTCTCCTTTCTTTCCACTCAACTCTTGAGAACAACTCTCCTCGACTCCCTCGTCCCCCACATTCTTCTTTTGCAATGCACCATGTCCCTTCTCCTTTAACTCCCTCATTTTGTTATAGATCTCACCCACTTGGGAGGGGGTCATGGGATTCAAGACATGTTTGACACCATTGTGGACAAGGGTGTATTGGTTAGTTCTCCCATTATGGTTGACGAACCTATCATATTGCCATGGTCGGCCAAGTAGAAGATGACACGCTTGCATGGGAACAACATCACATAACACCTCATCGTGATACTTCCCAACCGCGAATTTGATGATAGATTGCCTAGCCACCTTCAACTCACCACATTCATTGAGCCATTGAAGTTTGTACGGATTTTCATGGCGGGTGGTTGGAAGTTTCAAGAAATCAACAAGGGTGGTACTAGCAACATTGGCACAACTCCCACTATCAATGATCATGATGCTAGTGTTTTGGTTAATGATGCACTTGGAATGGAAGAGATTTTCCCGTTGACTTGGGTCATCCATTGCTTTTCTTATCATGGTCCACCGCACCACATAGAGAGGTACAGTAGGCTCATCATCACCTTCAACTCCATCCCCTTCACTATCATGAAGTTCATTCTCATGATTGCCCTCATCATCCCCTTCGTCACATTCTTCCTCATCCTCACTATAAGTGTCTCTCAAAATAAACTCTCTACGATTAGGGAACTCGCTTGCTCTATGACCGAAGCCATGACATTTAAAACATTGAATAGGAGTTTTCGTACCTCCTTCTTTTGGAGCAAATTTCGGAGGTTGTTTGTCAACTTGCTTCTCAACTTGAGCATTCTTCACAAATGGTTTCTTGGCTTCTTGCATGGGGCCCTTATTCTTTTGCCAATTGGAGGAGAAGGCTCCTCGTTCTTTGTTATTGTTCCATGAACTCACATAGCCCCTTGACTTATCGATTTTGTCTTCCTTGAGACCCTCCTCTATTTCAATAGCCGCTTGAAGGGTTTCTTCAATGCTCCCATAGTTGTGGAGTCTCATTTGGGAGACAATGTCACCATTTAACCCGGCTCGGAACCAAGTCAAAGCATTTAACTCATCCTCGTCAAAGTCGATTCTCATCTTGACAATTTGGAACTCATCATAGTATTCTTCCACACTCTTTTTATTTTGCCTTAGGGTATACACCTTCTTGAGTTGTTCTTGTTTGTAGAGTTCGGTGACATACTTACGCCGCATGGCCTCCTTCAATTCATCCCAAGTAGGTGTGGGCGGGAGTTCAATAATTCTTCTTGCTTTCACTTGAGTCTCCCACCATGTGGAGGCATAACCTTCGAATTGAGCAATGGCGTAAGACGCCTTTTTCACCTCGCACATGTCATTCGTCAAGAAGATTCTATCACAAAGCATCACCCAATCAAGGAATGTATCGGGATCACTACTTCCTTTGAAGGTTGGGAGAGTAACCTTGATGGAATTGAGACTCGTGTCTCACCCTCCTCCATAACCGTGATTCCCATTGAAATCTCCATCGTCATCATAACCTTGATGGTCACGACCTTGTTACCCTTCACGAGCTTGGTACCCTCTTTGCCTACCCATGTTAGGGTTAGGACCATGCCGTCCACCCCTCCCTCGATAACCTCCTTGTGCTTGCCCTTGTGGCCTCCAACCTTGGTCACCATAATGTTCGTGCTCAAGTATAGCTTCCTCTATCTCTTCCTCATTTGGTTGTTGGATGTTTGGACGGTTTTGGGGTGGCATTGGTGCATTTAGGGGTGGGTCATTTGGATGTGGGTCATTTGGAGTTTGATCTTGTGGGGGTGTGTTGTTCCGTTGGCCTATGGGAATGTTGTTTGGTGGGGTGAGAGTCGTGTTTTGAGAAGTGTTTTGGGGAGTGGGGTTATATAGATGATGGAAGGTGCCGGGTGACAATGTAAGTGAAGTGCTTCGAGTAGCTCCACTTGTGCCACCTTGGTATTGCACTCGGGGCGAATATGAGACCTCCCTACTACCTCCCTCAATTGCTTCCACCCTACTTCCCAAGTTTTCCATTCGACCACCCATACTATCCACCTTATGGTTCAAGGCTTGTAAGGCCCTCATTACATCAGCTAGTGTGAGTTCCCCGGTGGGAACTCGAGTTTCATCCTCCGTAGCCATGGTACCTATTAAGACACTCAACAAAACAAGCAAACACGTTAGATTAGTAAGATCAACTCACAATCGCTCAAGTATGCGCACCTTTGATTGTCTCACAAATTGCTTCCGCCAACGATTGTGTGCTTGTTAATGTCGACTAGTCACAAAGGTTCAAATTCTACTCTTGGTCGGAATAGATCTTGTTAGACTAAGAAAGACGGACGAATCAATTCAATCTAACGGACTTGAACCAAGGAATCAACAACGAAGCAAAACGACGAAAAGCACGAAAAGAATTGGCACGAAAGAAATGCGGACACAAGAACTAATTAGCAACTAATAAGGTTGATTACTAGTTGTTAATTAGTTGTAAGAATCAAAGAATAGGATTAGGAATTGGAATCAAAGAGAATTAGAGTTGAAAAACCTGAACTGCGCAACATGCTATGCCTGTGCAGCACATGCTACTCGCGGGTGCAACCTGCGATGGTGATCCGCGGCTCGCGGATGATGCAGCCAAAATGTCAACTCTCTGTCACAAGGTGCGACACCACCTACGACTCGCAGGTTCGGCCTGCGATGGTGATATGCGTCTCGCGGATGATGCTCCCAAAAATGTTCAACTCTCTGTCACAAGGTGCGACATCACCCACGACTAGCAGGTTCGACCTGCGACTCGCATGTGTTGCATGTAGTGTTGCATATGGGCCAATTCGCTGCTTTTCTCTCTTTTTTTTTTTTTTTTTTTTTTTTGCAAAATTAGAAATTTAGACAAAGTATTTCTGATTTTTTTGTTTTTGTTGGGCCCACAAACACTTTTTCACAACTTTATTTGATAACTTTTGGATCAAATGGCCCTTTGGAGAGTCTTCTTCATCATGAAGATTTGAAGGTCTTCAAGAACACAAGCACAATTCAAAAATTCAACTACCCTCAAATCAACTCCAAATTGGCTCAAATTTCGGATTTAAGTTCTCTTTAATGTAGAGAACAAAGCCCAATAGGTTTCAACCCTCAATTTCACCTTCTTCAACAAGACCCACTTTCAAGTTCTTGAAGTTTTCAAAGCTTCAAATTTCAAAAATGGTAGATCCTTCAATCCTTAGCCAAATACCTCCAACTTTCGGATTTAGAGTCCCTTATCAACTAGAGAACAAACCCCAATCAACTTGAACCGTCAATTTTTCACCTTCTTCAAACACACCAACCTTGTTCTTGAAGCTTTGAAGCTCAACAATGGTGGAACACAAACTCTAACTCCAAATTGAAGATTTAGACTCTAGAAACACTAAGAAACTCTAATCTAACACAGGATTCAACAAAATCAACAAGAAAATTTGATTTTGTTTTTGAATCAAAACCCAAGATTAGATTTGGTGGAACAAAACTAAACTAAGCTCTGATACCAATTGATACAAGATTAAGAACGAAAATAGAATTAAAAATGCAAGAAAAGATAAAGGATAGATAATTTGACACAACTTGAGACCTAATTTAGCAACCAAAGTTATAGAAAACTAAGACCTCTAAATTAAGAGCAAAAGAAACACCAAATTCCTAGGAAGACCTCAAGGGATTTGAATCCCAAGCAACCTTTCCTCTCAACAATTACACAATCCAAGGCTTCACAAGCTCTCAACACTCAAAAGAGTTTTACAATCTCAAAATATCAATAATCCAAATAATCTAAATCTTCTAAAATGAAAGAAACTACTACTTATACTAAGGCTCAAAAGAAGACAACTACACTATTACACTTTTACCCTTAATAAAGTAAGGGTCTTGTTTGGGTGTCTTCTTTTGGGAACAAAGCTTGAATTATCCTCCCATGCTATCATGAACACTTGAAATCCCCGGAAAGGTGCTAGAGTGTATTCAAGTATGTCCCTCCTCATGAACAATGCTTGCATAGCTTGAAGTTCCCTCGCTTGGCTCCTTGTAAAAGGTTTTGATGCCACTCGAATTGTATCACATTGATCCCACCTGATACTCTGCATTCATAAAAGAATGCAACAAGTGTAGGTTAGTACAAACAACACGTACTGGTAGGTATCATGGGCCGACTAAGATTAGCTAACATATGCCAAGACAATAATGGATGTATCAGGAACTTTCTTTCATTCATGATGGGACATTGTAGGAATGGTTGTATTCAGAATGGTTCAGGCTTTCTATGAAGGTCATACTCTCCCAAAACTAGTAACTCATACTAATTTGATGTTGATCCCTAAGAAATCAAATGTTCATACTTTTGGGGATCTCAGACCAATTAGCTTGAGTAACTTCATAAACAAGGTCCTTTCAAGAGTGGTTCATGGAAGACTAGATAAGATTCTAGTAGGCTTGATCTCTAGTAACCAGTCTGGTTTTGTGAAGGGAAGAAGCATTATTGAGAATGTGTTGCTCAATCAAGAAATTGTCTCAGATATTAGAAAGAGAGGTAAGCCTGCAAATGTGGTAATTACGTTAGATATGGCTAAGGCATATGATAGAGTGTCCTAGCTGTATTTAACTAAGGTGCTGAGAAGAATGGGATTTGCAGAAATCTTCGTGGATTAGATATGGAGGTTGTTGGAAAATAACTAGTATTTAGTTTTGTTTAATGGCCAATCTTATTATTTTTTCCACTCTACAAGGGGTGTGAAGCAAGGTGATCCACTGTCACCAGCTCTATTTATACTTTCAGCAGAAGTGCTATCTAGAGCACTTAATTCTTTATTTGAGCATGATCAGTATAGGTGCTTTGGTATAACTAAATGGAATGCAAACCTTAATCATCTTTCTTATGTAGATGATACCATCATCTTTGCATCAGCTGATAAACTATCATTGGAACTGACTATGAATGTTTTGAGAGATTATGAAAATCTGTCAACTCAATTGATAAATAGAGAGAAAAGTTTCTTTTACATGCATCAGAAATCAGCAGTGCAATTATGCCAAGAAGTTGAGCAGGAAACTAGTTTTACAAGAGGCATGTTGCCTTTCAAATATCTTGGCTGTCCTATCTTCCACTCTAGAAAAAGAAAAGTTTATTATATTGATCTGATTAAGAGGGTGAAAGATAGGTTGCAGAACTAGAAAGGAAGGTTGTTATCATTTGGAGGGAAGGCAGTTCTTATCAACAGTGTTTTACAAAGTATGCCAATGTACCTTCTATCTGCAATGACACCTACTAAGTACACACTAAATGAACTGCATAAAATCTTTACAAGAATCTATTGGAGTAACAAGTAAGAAGGCAAGAGTAGACACTGGTCAGCTTGGCTGAAAGTGTGTGTTCCTAAACAGGAGGGAGGATTGGGATTTTAGGTCCCTTTTTTATGTATCATAAGCTTTATTCACTAAGCTATGGTGGAGATTCAGAACTTCTGGTACCTTGTGGTGAACATTCATGTGGAATAAGTACTGTAAGAAACATATTCCAACTAGGGTTCAATGGAAAGGAGGCTCACAATTATGGAAGAAGATGCTAGAAGTAAGAGATGCTATAGAAGGGGAGATTTGGTGGGAATCAAGAAATAGTTCTGCTAACCTTTGGTTTGACAACTGGACTAAACTTGGTCCTCTTGCTCAACTTATGCCAGCTAATTTCCCAACGGATGACAATATTCAGGAGGTTGCAGATGTTATGGAGAATGGGACTTGGAATTATTAGACATTGCAACAAAGTGTGCCAGAAGATATTGTTGATCATATAAGAAAAGAGATGCACATTGACACTCCCTCAGAAAATATGGATAAGGCCTGGTGGATGCTGACTTGTAGTGGTAAATACACTGTTAGTAGTGCATAGGAAGTGGTAAGACAAAGAAGTGCCTCAAACTGGTGTTATAAGCAATTCTGGACAAAAGGTTTGCCTTTCAAGATTGCTTTCTTCTTGTTGAGAGTGTGGAAGCAGAAGTTACCTGTTGATGATGTACTTGCAAAGATGTGGATATCTATTGTGTCTATATATAGGTGTTGTGCTCATCCCCAACAAGAAACAATGAACCATATGTTTGTGACAGGTCAATATGCTACAGATATATTAAAGATGTTCTCAGCAGCAACAGGTGTGCAAGGCCCTTTTATTCAAGTTAATGAAGCTATCAAGAAATGGTGGGACACAAAGTGATCTTCAAAGCTAAAACCATTATATCAAGCAGCTCCTGCAATCATACTTTGGCAACTTTAGAAAAGAAGAAACACAGTTTTGCATGGTGGTAACATGTCTAGGCATAGGGTCATATATGAGATTAATCTTAATCTCATTCAGCTGGACAAAACTAGATATCCATGGATGAAAATTTTGACAAATATTGGCCTTAGCTGGTACAGGATTTAGAAGAATATAGGCCTCAGATACAGTTCATTCTGGTTCAATGGATTAGTCCTCCTGCAGGTTTGTTCAAATGTAATAGAGATGGTTCCTCCAGGGGAAATCCTGGTCCTAGTTCATCTGCATTTTGTGTGAGAAATCATGAAGGAGAGTTCATTCATGCTACTGCTAGAAGGATTGCAGATACAACTTATCTATGTGCAGAGACAAAAGCAATGCATGATGGCATCATATTTTGTGTAATACAACAGCTTCTACAACTGATATTGGAGACTGATTCACTTGGTTTAATGAAGATAGTAGAAGAGGACTAGGAAGTTCCATGGAGTATTAGTATGGAGTTGCAAAAGATCAGAGAACTGAGGAAGAAGGGACTGATACAAGTTAGACATGTGCTGAGAGAGGGTAACCAGTTTGCTGATTTTTTAACTAACTATGTTTTTGATTTTCAGGTACTCTCAACTTTGAGTTATTTAATGAACTACCAAATGCAGCTAGGAGACTTGTAAACATGGATAAAATGCATTTGCCAATCTTCAGATTTAAAACAATAATTCCTAGGGAGCCAGATTAAAGTAAGCAATTCATAAGTTCGGATGCAGCAACACTGAAAGTTGCAGATCATGGTTGACAGGAATATCAAGGTGGAGGTAGTTCAAGATTAAGTTTATCTGCTCTTGAGTCTGTTGCTAAGCAAATTCTATCCAATGTGTGGTATTAACTTCATGTTCAGCCTGTTGGAAGAATCTCCTTAGTGATAGAGGATAAGTACAGATAAACTGTCCTATTCAAATATTTCATATAAAAGCTTAGGAGGCTCAGATTATATACAGCTTTGGCTAGAATAAAAGGCCTGATTTTGCACAGTTGCAAGTTGGAAGGATACTTTTTTTGGCAATTGATTACATAGCACCTGGTGAGAGCTTGAGGTGACTGAAATGGAATCAAGCCAAGGCTTGGAATGATCATGCATACATTAGGCTAGATATAGCTACTTAAGCTGTTTTCCCCTTGATTTTTAGTAACTTTTAGCCTTGTAATCTTTCTTGCTTGTTGCTTTTTTTGCTTTCTTTACAATTTCTGTACAGAACCTTAGATTTATAAAACTCCAACTATGCCTGGTGCTAGTTGTTTTTTTTTTTAAAAAAGTAAGATAAACAGGTAAATCAACAAGGTATAAGTCAACACGAGCCAGTAGCCAAGTACAACTCATCACCTATGTTATAGCATCTAAACCCAACTGTGCCAAGTCTCAGTACATCCAATCTGAATCCGTAGATCATAAATATATCCCTAGAATATCACAATAGAAGCCACGGTACAATACAATGCAATAATGTATGAAATATGGATGCAATGCATATGCACCGATACGCATGTACTCCGATGATGGAACATAACATCTCGGCAGCACAACCCATGGGGGACCCGTGAAGTCCATGTACCAATCCTCAAGATTCCGGCAAAGACTTCGGCAATCACTACCAGCACTCCTACCTCGATTCTGGGATAAACATCGGGCATCCGTCCTCACGTCACTCTCATCCAATTGAGCCCAACTCATAACAATGTTTCCTTGTATATAATCAATGTATCAATAGTATATCATGAAGGATGAGAATGCATGGAATGTATGAGTTCAATGTTAATAATCAAATCAATCTCAACACATGGGCACACCAACTATATCAATAAAAGGCTACACTATAAGCCACAATAGTATCACCATTTCTTATCTCAAACAACAACAAGTAAGGTGCTACAATATCATCATCAAGATATATCACTAGTCACAAATATCTACTATCTCCTCGTGGTAACGAGCCAACAACAAATAGAATAAGATGAGTCATAACACAATAGGGTGGCTAGCACCAAATCATACAGCAAGGCCCAACCTAAGGCAATATCCAGACGAACTTCATACCCGAAGGTTTACAAGCATTCTTCAACAATATCATCAAAATATATGTTTCGCTAATCGAAGTCTCACTATAGGGTAAATCGTAACCTACCTGGAAGGCCGAACAGCAAAGTCTCCAACAATTTGTTACACCCCGTAGTTTTGTATGTTGAAATTCGAGCTACCTTTCAGGAGGCATATGAGATTATACGTGTTTATCTTATGGTTATGAGGGTTTAAGTTTAGATAATAAGCTATGGGAAGATTGGAGAGCAAGTGAGGTAAGGGAAACCAAGCTTGTTAGACTTTGGAGAAAATGTGAGGGGCGATTTTGACCCTACTTGAGGAGAGGATATCCTTTAGTATACGAGGAGTTTTGAGGCAAAGCAAAAGCCTAAAGTGAAGTTCATTAAGTATAGTTTCCAACACAACAAACCGCTCATCGATATGGTATCAGAGTAAGGAGATATGCGTTAAAAGTTGGGCTGCCAGGCAAGGAAAATGGTCTGCGCGAACGCGCCAAGGAGTGGCGCGAACGCGCAGAGGACCAAAGGCCAACTCAGCGCGAACACGCTGAGCAATTTATAGGTCGGTGCAAACCGAGCCTAAAATGTATAAAAAGGGGTTATCCCCTCATTTTCTTCAAAGACACCCCTAAAAACCTCTCCAAATATCTGGAATCTTCCACCAACTTCCACGCATCAATTTTAACGCAAATCGAGTATAATTCTCGGATTCTAGTCCAGACAGCGTATAGTTGCGATTATAAAAATCGTATAGCGATGAGTTTTGTATCAAATTCAAGTTGAAAGTGAAGATAGTGCAATATTAGGATATTACAATATTAGAGGGAGTAAGGTATGAATCTCTCCTATATAATATTAGTTTCGGTTTATTAACGGAGGTAAAACTACTAAACAGTCTTATAATAAGCTGGTTAGTTAATTGGTGTTGGTAATAGTTTTGTTGATACTGGTATGATTGTTGAGGTTGTTGGTTGTTTAATTGTGATTTCGGGCTAGGCATATAAACAGGGGAGATGCTGCCCGAATTTCGGCAGATTTTAAATGGAATTATATCCAAGACATAGGATGAGTATATGACATTGAGCCTAACCATAGTACGAATGGTTTTTATGTAGATCTACGAGCTTGGAAGGATAAACGTTGAATGGGGACCAAAAGGTATGTTACGGCTAGCCCCTTTCTTTCAAAAGGCATTATTCCTATGTTATGATTCCATATGTGTTTCCATGACCTTCTTACATCCCAAAAGTTGAAAGTTAAAGATTCTTAAGAGCTTCTTATGAGAAAGAGATAAGATGTGTTCTATGATAATGATGATGATGATGATTTTACTTCTAGAGATTCCGAAGCTTATGAATTGATCCTATTATGAGCTTAATGATCTTATTTCATAATTTCATTGATGTTATTCATTGTTGGCCATCTCACCTCATGATACTAGTTTCTTTGAGGTGAGATATAGCGATGATGATTATTCCATAATATAAATCGGATGCTATCGACCTTATGTCACTCCGATAGAGTTGTCGCTTTCACTTGGGCTCCCATGCATGCTTTATAAATGTGTATGTGTTTTCATAACACCGTGCCTACATGGCCAGGAAATATAACACCGCGCCGCCCAATAGGCGGTCCGGCAGACAAAGCACTGCAGCGGGCAGCTTACGCCCCAGACGCGGAATGCCCGACGCGGGCTAATGATGATAACACCGTGCCTATATGGTCGGGTAGCATAACACCGTACCTATATGGTCGGGCAGTTTACTTGTATATATTTATAATGTTGTTTTAAAAAGTTAAAGTTAGCATTCATGACATCCGCCTTAAGAGGCAATTAGATGTACAAGTTATCTCTTTAACTCATGTTATGTTCCATACTTCTTATTATGTTGTTATTCATTCTTTACATACTCAGTATACTGTTCGTACTGACGTCCCTTCTTCCGGATGCTGCGTTCATGCCCTCAGGATCAATGTCAGCCAGACGTTCGAACCAGTAGGATCTCCCTTCAGCCGCAGTCGGTGCGCTCCATTGATCCGAAGCTACAGCCTTTTTGGTATGCTGTTTTGCTATGTTGAGACGTGGGTATGACAGGACCTTGTCTTATCTTTTCTACAGTTTATGTTCCATAGAGGTCTGTAGAGAGTTGTATATAGTGGGAGTGTCATGTAGCTTGTGATCTCTTATTTTATGTACAACACATGTAGTGGCCATGTCAGACTGCATTGTCATCCTTTGCAGGCATGCCTATATATATATCCATGTGGACTGTTTATGAGTTTTCGAGGTAGAGTCCATTCCATAACTTTTACAGCAGATGCTATCATTTAGAGTTAATAAGCTAGAAATGGGCCACCAGGTTATTCAGTATATGACAAGTACGAGTTTAGAAGTGCTTGGTCAGTAGTGGTCGGTCACTCGTCACGGCCCATTGGTTTTGGTCATGACACAATCACACCTTAGTCTTTCCTTTCATTTGAGCCTCATGATAATGGAAGTCCAATCATATCCGAATATGAAATTGGAATAAAAAAAGAACATCAATCAAACCCTACTTATATTCAAGATCGAAATTCCCAAACTATGGAATGGGGTTTATAAAATATAAAGGTGAAATAGGAATCTAAAGGTTTCAAAATGAAAATAAGATCTAGGTGATCAATTACAAGCTAGAAGAACCAACAAATCACTTAAATTCGGATTCTAGGCAAACCCCCCAAATTTGGGTATAAACCTAACTTTCAATACCATAAATTAGACACCAATTTGGAAGAATTCATTCAATAATAGATTCTAGTCATCAATTCCATGTTTAATAAATTCCCAATGAATAAATCAAGATTACAAAGCCTAGGAAGAAGAACTCATTGAACCCTCTATTTGTTACACCTTGAAAATTTTCATGTCGTCGCACGGTAAATAGACTAATGTAGGGTAAGATGTATATGATGTCCCTACAAGTAAGAAGGGGTACTTAACGATTCTAATTAAGATTCCAAAGACGTTTGAGGCAGGAGAAGAAAGTTCGTTGAAGAATGTAAGGTATAAGTCATGTTTTGGAAGGGTTTTGCAAAGTACCGAACTAATGTTGACTTAATGATGTCTTGAGGAAGAGTTATAACACCCCTTAGATTATTAATGAAGTGTTAAACAAGTGCTAAGAAGGTTCCATAAGGATTGGAGATCAAACGAAACGTCGGAAATTATTTCGGAAAAGTGGAGTTATACGACCACTTATAGGTCCGTATAAGGGTCCGTATAAACCTAACAGGAAAGCAAAATCCCTGATAGTGAAATACGGTCACTTATACGGAACGTATAAGTGTCCGTATAACATGATCGGGATAGATTTTTCTAGAATTCTCTCTCTCTCTCTCTCTCTCTCTCTCTCTCTCTCTCTATATATATATATATATATATATATATATATCCTAAGCCCATGTTTCTCATTTTATACATTCTCCACACCAAGGACTCTAGAACATTCTATACATTTGACCAACATAAATCCAAGGCAAATCAAAGATCAAGCATCATTAATCCAAGGAAATCAAGTGCAAGGATACTCTCTAGGGTTGCTAGAGGCCAAGAAGCCCTTTGGAGTTGAAGTTGGGGTTTTCTCACATGGATTATTTTCATCCAAGGACCATTCCTATGTGATCAAAGGTGAGTTTCACATTTAATCCATGTTAATAAGAGTATTTGGTTGTAGAATAACTTGAATAAAGGAAAGGAGTGGAATATGAAGCTCAAAGGTGGAATTAATGGTATTCTTGAATAGTGACTTGACATGAATCATAGTTCTTGATGTGCCATGAGCATGATCTTGTGATGAATGATATTAAGAATGTTGAAGAAGCATTACATGTGAGCGAATATGGTGGTACGCCATAGTTATGGTTATGAATGACATTGGAAGGGCATTTTAAGAATCGAATAATGTTTAACTTAAAGAAGTTATTGATTATGATGTCTTGGGTGTTGTTAATGATATTTGGGAGTCGTTTATTATATGGAGGAAGTTGTAGGAACAAAGGAAATGGTGCCCAATTTTTATTAGGCTTTTAGTCGCTTAGTCCAGATTTAAGCATGTTCTCATTGAGCTAATTTTGTACGGATTCTCTTGAATGTAGAATAGCGAGCTTGGAAGGAGAACCCTTAGTCATTAAGAACACATAAAGGTATGTGAGGCTAGTCCCCTTCTTTCAAAGGCATGACTCTTACATTGTGATCTCTTCTTTATATTTCCATGATCTTCTTACACTCTAAAAGAGGACAGTTAATGATTTTTAAGAGCTTCTTATGAAATAGAGATGAGATATTTTCCATGATAATGATGATGATAATGATGCTATGATGAGTTCCATATTCTTATTTTTGTATGATTTCATGAATGTTGCTTCTTGTTGTTAGTCTCACCTCATGCTTTTAGTTCCTTCAAGGTGAGACATGATGATCACAATTATTCCATAACATAATCGGAGGTTCTCGACCTTACGTCACTCCGATAGATTGATAGCTTTTATTTGAGCTCCCATGCATGCATTGTCTTATGCATATGTAAGATTACACCATGCCTATTTGGCCAGACATGACACCGCTAAGGCGGGCTACTTATGACTACACCATGCCTAGAGGGCCGGACATGACACCACTAGTGGGCAGCGTGTGATAGTATCCGGACACGGGTTAACAATGATGGTATAATTGATATGCATACATGTGAATTCTTTTAAAGTTAAGCAGGCATAGTATTCGCCTTAAGAGCCAATTGATGTACAGGTTATATCTTCGCCTCATGTTTCATTATTCCTCTACTATGTTAGTATTATTCATGCCTTACATGCTCAGTACATTTTTTGTACTGACGTCCTTTTCTTTTGGACGTTATGTTCATGCCCACAAGTAGACAGGGAGGTAGCCCAGATCCATAAGAGTCTATCAGCAGCTACGCAGGAGCACCCCATTATTTCGGAGGTGCCAGTTATTGATGTATTCTTTTGTGTACATATATTTGGGCATCACGAGGTCCTGTCCCATTCTTACGTCTCAGTATTCTAGTAGAGGCTCATAGATACAGATGCGTGGGTAGTTGTTGTCTTATGGATATATCAGTGTATATCATTTTGTTGCCATGATTGCGTATTTATTTATATGTATGTGTTGCCTTCGAGATTGTGTATGTTTAGGTTGGGTACGACGATTAGCATAATGAGTGGTGCTCGGTAGTTAGCTCCGGGTACCCGTCATGGCCCCTAGTCGGGTCGTGACACTTTTAATTCTTAAACTCTTAGTGAACTCGCATGATAATGGAATCCTAAGGTGATTATAGAAAATGGAATAGCAAAGAATATAGAAGGACTTACCACCAAGATTTTTCCCTAAGCATCACCTTGAACTGCCCCCAATAATTCTAAACTCGAAATAATAGAGAATGAGGGACTTAGGGCTTTTAATACTCATTTAATGAAATTAACTACACGTCACCCACTTTCGTGACCAATATACTGCTTTAGTGGCACCGCTTCTGCGGTACCACGATCGCTACAGCGGTCCTGCCCCAAATTACTTAAGCCGCTAAGAGACAGGGTGACCACTAATGCGGTACCGCTGCTGTTATATCCCGTATTTTATACGTTCAGATATTTCAAGGTAGTCGTGGCAAGTTAAGGGAATGACCATCTTCCAAAATCATTTTAATGTACAAATTGGTTATGAATATTATTGTATGGAAATATTGAGAAAGGTTAAGGGTAAAAAGGGAAATTCGCAAAATGGTTCATGGTAAGAGTTGGAGCGTTCTTGTGTTCTTGAGGTAACATTTCATCATATCTTTATGTCCTTGAGTTTATTAGTTCTTAATCAACTAATTAGAGATGAAATTTGTAGAAGGAAAACTCAAACTTGTGGGCTGTTTTAGATCACGTGTTTCATATGTTGTTGATGAAATGCTAGGATAATTTGGAAAGGGCTTGTGACACTAAGGGATGATTTAGAAAAAGGTAGCAAATCTTAATAGAACGTTTTATTGAGGTATCGAGTGAACTAATAAGTAGGGATAAATTACGATGAGTTTATAGTTAGAAGAAGTAATAGTATGATTTAGGCAAGAGTACAGAGGAAGAAGAATTGTGACGAATATGAATATATTGATAAGATAACCTGTGAGGTATTAAGGCTAAGATTGACCAGAAAGGGTAAAAGGTTAAGAAGTGTTACGCTATAGGATTGATCACGAACAGGATGTAATGTGATACCATAAGGGTTGTTATGAAAATGAGTAAAGCCTAGCGAGGAAGTGACTAAAAGATATGACGTGATCTATGTGACTAAAGTATAAAGGCACATGTGAAATGGGAAGGCAAGGTATAGAACGAAAGAGAAAGACTTATAAAGTTCCATAGGGAAACTTCAGAATAAAGATTATGCGATACGGAAATGAAAGCGAGCACAAAAAAAGGAGGTAATTAAAAGAAGGAATTGAGAAGGAAGCGAGCGAGATAGGGACATATATGGAAAGTGTCACGACCCAACCCCGTAGGCCGTGATTAGTGCCCGATCTGGGCACCCAAACCCATCTATCATATGCATTCAAGTATATAGCAGAAGCCGTCAAGGCTATATTCAAAATTTAGATAATTTCCAGAAAAAAATTTCGGCAGAGTTTCCTTTGTTTTACAGACTATCCAAAATAACCCTGCGCACAGAAAATACCAACAAAGGCCACACCGGCCAACAAGGCAACATGTAAACATATGCGGACCGGCCGCCGCGGCGAATGGGATCGCCCAAATACATCATATACACACATCCGTACAGAAAGACCCAACCCACAAACATGTCCACAGACCTCTAAACAGACCGACAGAATCATATGACGGGACAGGGCCCCGCCATACCCAAATAGTCAGATATACAGAAATATATACATAACAAAAGATGTATGTACCAAAAGTGGACTCCGGATCAAAAGGGAGTACTCCGAAATAGCAGAAAGTGGAGCCTACAGTGATGGATAACCTGTGTCTGTACCTGCGGTCATGAAACGCAGCCCCCGAAGAAAGGGGGTCAGTACGAAAGATGTACTGAGTATGTAAAGCATAGAGTATAGAAATATGAGCCACAACTGAAAACAAACAGGATACAAAGGGAAATACCGAACAGTATATCAAAACCATATATACGTAATGCAAACAAAATCATGCAAAGCTCAGGAACGTGGTCACCACTCCGACGCTGGTGCCACACACAGCATAACACCGGAAGGTTCAAATCACCGTACATCCCCGAGCACACATATCAGCATAGCATATCACCAGCCATATCACAGCATAACTCCAAACGGAACCTGGCCCTATGGCGAGGTCTCGGGAACCGTAACACAGCATACGGCCGAATGTATCATAGCGCGCACGAATCATAACCGGCCCGGGAACCGGTGAACGAAGTCATAATAAGGGCACGAGCGGAGTCGTGAGCAAACAATGCAACTTATAAGTCAAAACACCTTTTTAAACTTAATAATATCATATGCTAACTCATTAATCAAATAGTTCGAATAACTAGTAAATACGGGGTTCGTTTCACAAAAGTATTTCCAACATAGTATTTATGGTTCAAAATATAGTTTAGAATATCGTGGCAGTCAAAAAATTATTTTATGATAGCCAAATTCATAACCAAAAGTGTTTTGCCGACATTATACAAGAATGGGCATAATAGAGCAAACAAAGAAGTCTCGATGCTAGCGGGCCCACCGCGGGTCAAGTCGAGGTGGCGGACATGAATCACAGACATTTGGGGTCTATGGAATCATACATGGAAGTCTCGAGGCAACTTGATTACATTTACAAAAGTTTCGGACATTAGATCACTTTTCAATATAATATGAGTTTTATAATTCAATTCAATTGAATGAATAATACTAAATTTCCAATTCGGATTTCTAGGAACAGAATTGCCCTCGGGGCTCCAATATCGACCTAGTATACCTAAGACATGCCAAAAGAAGGAATGGGTAGCCTTACATACCTTATAAGTGTCTTACGCCCGTCAAAACTCAAATCCCGTTTCGCTCAGAATCTACAAATGGTCAAAGTTACCAATTAGGAATTTCAAGACTTCAAGAATTCATTTAACTTTATATTTGTCTACCGAAATTTCGGCAGCACTTCCCCTATACATATAACATCCCCGAGGCTCAGCTCGGCTCAATATCTCAACAACAACAACCCAACAATACCAAATAAATCAAGAATCACAACAAAATAAGTTCTAGCATTAATACTCTTCTTTTCTACATAACGCGACGACTATCATTCGAACTTCACAACATCAAACTAACATCAACATTATCGTATTCATGTTCTCATTCAAGGTTATTCAAACGTATTTTCAATAGCGTTCCAAGCAATATACATGGATTCAAGTATGCCGCCAAATTCCATATTCCATCCGACACTTCAACAAATACGACAAACCTACCAACTCGCATTGTTTTCATCCAAATTTATTAGCAACAACATCAATTCTCACTTTAGACCTTTACTTGCAAGATTACATAATAACTTTATTAAAACACATAATTTCCCATAACGACATACATGCAACTTCAACGTCGACTTAAGTCATTAAACCTTAATTTGCGTCACAAATGCCACAACGACGCAACTAACGAACTAAATAGAATTTAATTCACTTTCACTTCCACTCCCACATGGCTCACGGCCAAACACCTCCCACATACACACACACGGTCATGCACAACACAACACAATTCCATATTCTCCATGAAACTTCAATCACTTCCACATATACACCCATTTCATAACATAAAAACATGGAAATCTTACCTTTCTCTTGAAGTTCCGATTTGCCGTAAACGTCGCTCTTTCGCCAAACTAATGGTATCACGTCGGAGAGCGTCTTGCACTTGCTACAACTACAAGAAGGACACGATTTTTATGATCAAAGCAAAGGCTAGAGAATTTTTTTTTTTTGGAGGGTTCGGCCGAGAGCCTCTTTTGAGGTGTTTTTCAAATTTTTTTTTTGTTTGTTTGGTTTTCTTGAAAATTCTAAAAGATGAGCATGAATATATCTTGCTCATATGGTCACATGGAACTCACATGACCACTTAAAATGGGGCTTGGGCCTTGGCTCCTTGGCCGGCCACCCCTAGCATTTGGGCTTCAATTTTCTTCCAATTTTTCTTGGCCCAATTCGTTAAAATCTCTTTTTTTTTGTAATTCCCGAAACTAATTTCCAAAATTCAAATTTGCCCTCGGCCTTCCCCGAGGTCTTTGCACCAATACTTCCATAAACAACATAAACATATTAACTAAAATCAAAGATATGGCCTTATAACATACAAGTCTTAATTATTTTCTAGATTTCAAATTATGCGAAAACACGGGACATAAAATTCTCCCCCCCCCCCCCCCCCCCTTTAGAACATTCATCCCCGAATGTTAAATTACTCTTATAAGGTCTTATGAGCATAACGGGGGAGTCCCTCTCTTGTAAGTAGTACACATAATTCATCCATCGATTAATACAACTAGTTTAAAAAAAGTTTAGATTACCTATGGGCGTAGGAAACAAGTGGGAATATTTCCTCCTCATCTCCTCCTCCGACTCCCAGGTCATCTCTTCCCGGTTGTTATTGCGCCATAGGACTTTAACAGAAGGCACTTCCTTAGTGCATAGTCTCCTGACCTGCCGATCCAGAATAGTTATAGGCTGCTCTTCATAAGACAAATGCTCCGTTACCTGAATGTCATTTACTGGGAATATTCTGGAAGGATCACCAATACATTTTCGCAGCATGGACACATGAAATACCGGGTGCACTGCCTCCAAATCGGATGGTAAGTCTAGCTCATAGGCGACCTCGCCTATCTTCCGAATGATCGGATACGGCCCGATATACCGCGGGCTTAACTTACCCTTTTTACCGAATCTCATAACACCCTTCATAGGCGACACCTTCAAAAATACCCAGTCGCCAATCTGAAACTCTAATGGTCGACGTCGTCTATCTGCATATACCTTCTGTCGACTCTGTGCAGCCAACAATCGCTCCCGAATAAGTTTCACTTTATCTACTGCTTCCTGGATCACATCTGACCCAATTAATTTAGTTTCTCCCACATCGAACCACTCAATAGGAGATCTGCATTTCCTGCCATAAAGAGCTTCGTACGGTGCCATCTGAATGCTGGAGTGATAACTGTTATTATAGGCAAATTCAATAAGCGGCAAATGATCATCCCAGCTGCCTCTGAAATCAATAACGCAGGCCCGCAACAAATCTTCCAGCGTCTGAATAGTGCGCTCGGCCTGCCCGTCGGACTGAGGATGAAAAGTTGTACTGAGGCTCACCTGAGTCCCTAATCCCTCCTGAAATGACCTCCAGAAATTTGCCGTAAACTGGGCACCTCGGTCAGTAATAATAGATACAGGGACTCCGTGAAGTCTGACTATCTCTTTGATATATAATCTAGCATAATCCTCAGCCGAATAAGTAGTCCGGACGGGGAGAAAATGGGCTGATTTCGTCAATCTGTCAACAATAACCCAAATAGAATCATACCTGCGTGGAGTGCGCGGTAACCCAACAACGAAATCCATATTAATCATTTCCCATTTCCAAGCTGGAATTTCCATCTCCTGTAATAATCCACCAGGCTTCTGGTGTTCAATTTTAACTTGCTGGCAATTCGGGCACTGACTAACGAACTCGGCAATATCTTTCTTCATACCGTCCCACCAGTATAAACACTTGAGATCATGATACATTTTAGTGGAACCAGGATGAACAGAATACCGTGCATTATGCGCCTCGCCCATAATTTGTCGCCGTAGGCCTGCAACATCTGGTACACAGAATCTGCCTTCATATAATAATACCCCTTCAGGCAAAATTTCAAACGGAGCCTTTTCTTTATTAAGGGCCACATCTCTGTACTGAACCAGGATAGGATCTTCAAACTGACGCTGCTTTACCTCTGCTATAATAGATGATTCAGCAACTGCACGAACAGAAATCCCAGAATCTCCAGAATCCGCCAAACGAACTCCAAGGCTGGCCAACTGATGAATTTCACGAACCAAGTCTTTCTTGTCAGATGGTACATCAGCTAAGCTGCCCATGGACTTGCGGCTAAGTGCATCCGCTACCACATTGGCTTTCCCAGGATGGTACAGGATATCAACGTCACAGTCTTTCAATAACTCAAGCCATCTTCTCTGCCGCAAATTTAGTTCTTTCTGTTTAAAAATATACTGGAGACTCTTATGGTCCGTATACATATCAACGTGGACCCTAAATAAATAATGCCGCCAAATCTTCAAAGCATGAATCACCGCGGCTAACTCAAGATCATGAGTGGGATAATTCTTCTCGTGCGGTCTGAGCTGCCGGGAAGCATAGGCTATGACTCGACCATGTTGCATCAACACGCAACCTATCCCAATACCAGAGGCATCACAGTAGACAACATACCCATCTGATCCTTCTGGAAGAGCTAATACTGGTGCTGTAATTAATTTTTCTTTCAACATCTGAAAGCTGCGCTCGCAGGCATCGGTCCACTGAAATTTCGCTGCTTTCTGAGTAAGCTTCGTCAGTGGTGCTGCAATAGAAGAAAAATTTTCCACGAACCTCCGATAATATCCGGCTAACCCCAGAAAACTGCGCACCTCTGTCGGTGTAGTAGGCCTGGGCCAATTCGGTACAACTTCAATTTTCTGCATATCGACCCGAATACCGTCTGCTCCGACAATATGCCCCAAGAAAGCCATAGAAGTTAACCAGAATTCACATTTGGAAAATTTAGCATATAATTTCTGTTGACGGAGAGTGCCAAGTACTGTCCTCAAATGATCCGAATGCTCCTCTGCTGTTCGTGAATAAATCAAAATATTATCGATAGACACAATCACGAACATGTCCAGGAAAGGACGAAATACCCGATTCATCAGATCCATAAATACTGCTGGAGCATTAGTCAACCCGAAAGACATAACTCTGAATTCATAATGCCCGTACCGGGTCGTGAAAGCAGTCTTCGGGATATCTGATTCTCGCACTCGCACCTAATGATAACCCGAGCGCAAATCTATCTTTGAAAAATATTTGGAACCCTGCAACTGATCAAACAAATCATCAATCCGGGGGAGGGGATATTTATTCTTTATAGTCACCTTATTTAATTGCCGATAATCAATACACATTCGCAGTGACCCATCTTTCTTTCTTACAAATAATACCGGCGCTCCCCAGGGTGATGTACTGGGTCTGATAAAGCCTTTATCTAACAGATCCTTCAGTTGCTCTTTCAATTCTTTCAATTCAACCGGTGCCATTCTGTACGGAGGAATAGATATAGGCTGCGTATCCGGCAACAAGTCTATAGTGAAATCTATCTCCCGTTCGGGCGGAAGACCCGGAAGCTCATCTGGGAACACATCTGGGAATTCATTAACAACCGGAACAAACTGAAGAGTAGGTGTTTCGGCTGTAGTATCGTGCACACGAACCAGATGGTAGATATAACCTTTCTGAATCATCTTCTTAGCCTTGAGGTACGAAATAAACTTACCCCTCGGTGATGCTGTAGACCCGAACCACTCTATAACTGGCTCCCCTGGAAACTGAAAACGGACTACCTTTTTCTGGCAGTCAACATTAGCATAACAGGAAGCTAACCAGTCCATACCCATAATGACATCAAATTCCAACATATCTAATTCTATCAAATCAGCTTTAGTGCAGTGATCATATATAGTCACAGAACAATCCCTATATACCTGCCTCGCTATAATACAATCCCCGACCGGTGTAGCTACCTCAAACGGCTCTATATGCTCAGACACTATCCCAATTTTACTAGCAACGAGCGGGGAAATATATGATAAAGTAGAACCAGGATCAATCAGTGCAGATACATATCTGGAGAAAACCAGTAATGTACCTGTGACGACATTAGGCGAAGCCTCCTGGTCCTGGCGACTGGCTAAAGCATATATGCAGTTCGAGGGACCGCTAGAACCTGAAGCGCTGCCACGGCCTCGACCGCGTCCCGCCGGTGCCAGCATACCTCGCCCCGCAGGGCTTGCAACTGATGGAGCAGATGATGAACCAGCGGCTGATCCCGTCGGCTGAGCTACACTACCAGAACCGCTCACCAACGGACAATCTCGCATAATATGGCCCTGACCGCCGCATGAAAAAAAACAGGCTCCAGTAAGTCGATAACACTCTCCCGGGTGCGATTTCCTGCAATGGGAACAACGGTGACTGGGTGGTCTGGGCTGGCTGGGACCTCTGGCTATCTGTGACCCTGATGCTTGGAGCTCTGACCGGCCGCAGACTGTCCTGTACTGTCAAATCTCCTACCGGCTGGCTGTGTACCCCGGCCTGACGGAGGAGGATGTCTACCTGACTGCTGCTGCTGAGGCTGTCCGCCTCAAGAATCCCCAGAATAACCTGCGGATCTGGCCCTCTTGGGCGGCCTCCTGTCCCGATCTCTGCTGGAATAAGCAGCTCTATGTCGGTCCTCCATACGCAGGGCATAAGCCTGTAGTCGAGCAATATCCATGTCTGCCTGCAATGCCACCGCCATACAGCCATCAATCAAATAGCGGTCTAACCCCATCACGTATCTGTGCATCCGATCGGCCATATCTGCTACTATGGCAGGTGCATACAGGGCCAAAGAATCAAACTCCATATTATACTCACGGACACTCCGACCCCTCTGCTGCAGATGCAAAAATCGGTCAACCCGTGCCCGCCGTAACTCTGGGGCAAAAGGTGGTGAGTGAAAGCAGTCACGAACTCGTCCCAAGTAGCTGGGGTAGCACCCTCACCCCTGGATAGCTCCCAGGACTCATACCAGTGAGCAGCAACATCCCGTAGTCTATGCGAAGCCAACTCAACAGACTCAGTCTCTGAAGCTCTGACCAAATCTAGTGAGCGCCGCATCCCCCGAATAAAGTCATGGGGGTCCTCGTCGGGCTTAGACCCGAAAAACTCTGGAGGGCCACATAATAGGAACTCTCGAACCCTTAGGCTGTCACGCCTGTCGTCATCATCATCATCTCTCCGCCCGCGTCTGCGAGCCTGCCCCGCTACCAGTGTGGTCAATAACTGCACAGCCTCTTTCAGTGTCCTGTCCTCCGCCCCTGGCTGAGGAGCTGGAGGCTCGGGTGCGGGTACTCGGGCCCCTGGAGCTACTGATGAACCTGCTCCAGGCTCCACCGGTGGTGGTGTAGCGGATCCCTCTGAATGGGGCACAACCTCGGGCAAATCATAAAAATGAGCCCGGGTAACTCGCTGTGCCTGACTAGTGCCTGCCATCCCTGCCTTGCCCTTCTGGGCCGCCGTTTCCTTCTTCGGAGGCATCACTGCAAACACAATAATGAATCAGATCAAAATCATCCTAGTAGCACAGCTCTAACGCACGATCTAAGATTCCAAAGAAAGGTAACACCCTAAATGCCCTGTAGCCTCCTGTTTATAGATATGGTGCACAACACACCGATAAACAAGAGCCTCCTGTTTATAGATATGGTGCACAACACACCGATAAACAAGACTCTACGAGACACGGCCTGTAGACATTCCGAGGACAGACTGCTCTGATACCACTTTTGTCACGACCCAACCCCGTAGGCCGTGACTAGTGCCCGATCTGGGCACCCAAACCCATCTATCATATGCATTCAAGTATATAGCAGAAGCCGTCAAGGCTATATTCTAAATTTAGATAATTTCCAGAAAAAAATTTCGGCAGAGTTTCCTTTGTTTTACAGACTATCCAAAATAACCCTGCGCACAGAAAATACCAACAAAGGCCACACCGGCCAACAAGGCAACATGTAAACATATGCGGACCGGCCGCCGCGGCGAATGGGATCGCCCAAACACATCATATACACACATCTGTACAGAAAGACCCAACCCACAAACATGTCCACAGACCTCTAAACAGACCGACAGAATCATATGACGGGACAGGGCCCCGCCGTACCCAAATAGTCAGATATACAGAAATATATACATAACAAAAGATGTATGTACCAAAAGTGGACTCCGGATCAAAAGGGAGTACTCCGAAATAGCAGAAAGTGGAGCCTACAGTGATTGATCACCTGTGTCTGTACCTGCGGGCATGAAACGCAGCCTCCGAAGAAAGGGGGTCAGTACGAAAGATGTACTGAGTATGTAAAGCATAGAGTACAGAAATATGAGCCACAACTGAAAACAAACAGGATACAAAGGGAAATACCGAACAGTATATCAAAATCTGTATCAAAACCATATATACGTAATGCAAACAAAATCAAGCAAAGCTCAGGAACGTGGTCACCACTCCGACGCTGGTGCCACATACAGCATAACACCGGAAGGTTCAAATATCCGTACATCCCCGAGCACACATATCAGCATAGCATATCACCAGCCATATCACAGCATAACTCCAAACGGAACCCGACCCTATGGCGAGGTCTCGGGAACCGTAACACAGCATACGGCCAAATGTATCATAGGGCGCACGAATCATAACCGGCCCGGGAACCGGTGAACGAAGTCATAATAAGGGCACGAGCGGAGTCGTGAGCAAACAATGCAACTTATAAGTCAAAACACCTTTTGAAACTTAATAATATCATATGCTAAATCATTAATCAAATAGTTCGAATAACTAGTAAATACGGGGTTCGTTTCACAAAAGTATTTCCAACATAGTATTTATGGTTCAAAATATAGTTTAGAATATCGTGGCAGTCAAATCATTATTTTAGGATAGCCAAATTCATAACCAAAAGTGTTTTGCCGACATTATACAAGAATGGGCATAATAGAGCAAACAAAGAAGTCTCGATGCTAGCGGGCCCACCGCGGGTCAAGTCGAGGTGGCGGACATGAATCACAGACATTTGGGGTCTATGGAATCATACAAGGAAGTCTCAAGGCAACTTTATTACATTTACAAAAGTTTCGGACATTAGATCACTTTTCAATATAATATGAGTTTTATAATTCAATTCAATTGAATGAATAATACTAAATTTCCAATTCGGATTTCTAGGAACAGAATTGCCCTCGGGGCTCCAATATCGACCTAGTATACCTAAGACATGCCAAAAGAAGGAATGGGTAGCCTTACATACCTTATAAGTGTCTTACGCCCGTCAAAACTCAAATCCCATTTTGCTCAGAATCTACAAATGGTCAAAGTTACCAATTAGGAATTTCAAGACTTCAAGAATTCATTTAACTTTATATTTGTCTACCGAAATTTCGGCAGCACTTCCCCTATACATATAACATCCCCGAGGCTCAGCTCAGCTCAATATCTCAACAACAACAACCCAACAATACCAAATAAATCAAGAATCACAACAAAATAAGTTCTAGCATTAATACTCTTCTTTTCTACATAAAGCGACGACTATCATTCGAACTTCACAACATCAAACTAACATCAACATTATCGTATTCATGTTCTCATTCAAGGTTATTCAAACGTATTTTCAATAGCGTTCCAAGCAATATACATGGATTCAAGTATGCCGCCAAATTCCATATTCCATCCGACACTTCAACAAATACGACAAACCTACCAACTCGCATTGTTTTCATCCAAATTCATTAGCAACAACATCAATTCTCACTTTAGACCTTTACTTGCAAGATTACATAATAACTTTATTAAAACACATAATTTCCCATAACGACATACATGCAACTTCAACGTCGACTTAAGTCATTAAACCTTAATTTGCGTCACAAAGGCCACAACGACGCAACTAACGAACTAAATAGAATTTAATTCACTTTCACTTCCACTCCCACATGGATCACGGCCAAATACCTCCCACATACACACACACGGTCATGCACAACACAACACAATTCCATATTCTCCATGAAACTTCAATCACTTCCACATATACACCCATTTCATAACATAAAAACATGGAAATCTTACCTTTCTCTTGAAATTCCGATTTGCCGCAAACGTCGCTCTTTCACCAAACTAATGGTATCACGTGGGAGAGCGTCTTGCACTTGCTACAACTACAAGAAGGACACAATTTTTATGATCAAAGCAAAGGCTAGAGATTTTTTTTTTTTTGGAGGGTTCGGCCGAGAGCCTCTTTTGAGGTGTTCTTCAATTTTTTTTTTGTTTGTTTGGTTTTCTTGAAAATTCTAAAAGATGAGCATGAATATATCTTGCTCATATGGTCACATGGAACTCACATGACCACTTAAAATGGGGCTTGGGCCTTGGCTCCTTGGCCGGCCACCCCTAGCATTTGGGCTTCAATTTTCTTCCAATTTTTCTTGGCCCAATTCGTTAAAATCTCATTTTTTTTTTGTAATTCCCGAAACTAATTTCCAAAATCCAAATTTGCCCTCGGCCTTCCCCGAGGTCTTTGCACCAATACTTCCATAAACAACATAAACATATTAACTAAAATCAAAGATATGGCCTTATAACATACAAGTCTTAATTATTTTCAAGATTTCAAATTATGCGAAAACACCGGACATAACAGAAAGGTTCTCATCGCTTCACGATTTTGTTAAGGTTTCGTACGTGGATAATCAAAGTTATACATTATAAAGAAAGACTCAGTATGGTACAGTGTACTGAGTGAATTGGAAGAAGGATCGGGTGAATTTGAGATTAAAAATAGGGACATAGAGCGGAATATCAACAGATAATGGTATAAGTACAACCCCAAAGGGGGGAAGCGGATGAAAGCAAAGAAAGTATAGATGGAAACAATTGACACTACAATATATTTGATATGGATACTCAAACTTCAAGTGAGATCCCATGCGGAAACAAGTTGGTAAGATCTGGAAGCCAGCGATGAACGGATAGTTGTCAAGATGGTATTTGAGACAGTGCTGAGAATTATTTATAAAGATCTTGAATGATATGGCATTAAAAGGTAGGTGCTTATGAAAAGAAAGAGTACGATAAGAGAATGGCAATGAGTAATTTAAGCGATATTACGAAGGATAGCAATGCTATACTAGATTAAAGGCTAAGATTTGGCAATAGAGTTGTGCACTAATGATATTGCGACTTATAAGTAGCAAAAGGGAAGGGATAGAAAATCTCCTACAATAGGATATAAGAAAATCAAAGGGGTGAATAAAGGAAGGAAAAGAGAATGATAAGATAGGCTACGAGCGAGTTTTAATACTGATGAGATATGTAAAGCAGAATGAACCGGGAGGAGGAAAAGCTAGGACTAAGATCGGATATATTTTATACAAGTTGTACAAGAATAGTTATACAACCTACGAATATTTGTATGCTGAGAATGAGACCAAGTGAGTACTTGATAATAAGAGTAAGGATTCAGTAATAACAATGCGGTTGTGAGATTTTGGATATATTAAGGAAAGGTGTAAGATGGTTTGAACCAAAGTACCGAAAAAGGATTAGTACTGAGGGTAAAAACCATAGTTGAGCCCCGATATCACTTGAAGGATATGAGAGAAGAATGCAAGGTAAAGTATAAAGACTAGTGAAACGGCGCTAAGGTATTTCTCGGGCTAATTTGAGCACCTTCACATATTTGCGTAAAGATTGCAACATAAAGTGTGACAGTAAAACTAAAAGAAAAATTTGGGTAAAGGGGCAATAGAATACGCCTAAAGTGTTACCAGTTGGGTTAAGAGAAATTGTGAATTAGCTTAAGCGAGACTATCAGAACAAGCGGGTCACTGGTTACTGGGTGACAGTGAATTTATGTCACGACCCAACCCCGTGGGCCATGACTAGTGCCCTACCTGGACACTCGTATACATACCTGTTAGATATAGTCAAACTGAAGCTAAGGTCAATATGGAAACTTGCAAAAGAACTCCAAAGGTTCATAACATCATATATATATATATATGTCCGAATAATTGTCTCCTGAGGAGTCACAACTGATCAAGACATAATATGATACGTAAGCCGACAAGGCTGCCACAATATATCAAAAGGATACGCAAGCCGACAAGGCTGCCATTATACATCAACATCATATGCAAGCCGACAAGGCTGCCACTTCAGACGAACATATTCATAGCACATCGTATAGACACCGCTGAACAAACTTATACACAACCCACACATATGTCTACAGACCTCTAAGAGTATCAACAGTGACATATGACGGGACAGGGCCCCGCCGTACCCCTGGATAAACATATATATACATATACATCAAAAGGGCTATACCAAAAGTCTAGGCTCCGGAACAACGGAGCTCTCCAAGATAGCTGAAAGGGAATCCTAAGCTGGAGGATCACCAAAGCGAGTATCTATACCTGCGGGCATGAAATGCAGCCCCCCGAAGAAAGGGGGTCAGTACGGAATATTTACTGAGTATATAAAGCATGAAATACAGTAAAGAGGATCATAACTGAAATAGAGATTACCAGAAACAAGTATGACTTTTAAAACATCAATACACTTGCCTTATGAAATGAAAATCATGCATATCAATATCATATATCATATATATAACGTGTCCCGGCCCTCTAGTGAGGGACTCGGTGAATAAGGTCGCCACATACCATACTTGGCGCCATAATCACATCATCACACCATCATATCATCACATCATATATATATATATATAACGTGTCCCGGCCCTCTAGTGAGGGACTCGGTGAACAATACAGTGAAACTGTGCACGAAAACGTGTCCTGGCCCGGGACTCAGTGAAAGACATATTGAGGCACGCACGAGCAGAGTAGTGAGCAACTATATGCAATTTAAATCATATCTGAGACTCAATGGAATAATCAAAACGATATCATTTGGAAATCAAAACGATAGTCATATCAAATACCTTTCAGATGTCACTGTGGATTATGTCAGAATAGAACTTCTGGAATCATATATACGTATCAAGATATATCAAAGACCCAATGGAATAATCAAAACGAACTATCATTTGAAATCAAGACAATAGTCATATCAAATGCCTTTCGAGTGTCACTCGGAAACATATCAAATAGAACTTCGGAAAATCATAGACACGTATCAAAACCATATGAAATAGCTTATAGAAATCAAGAACATAATTATCCTAGTGTCTCTAAGAATAGGAATTTCTTTGGATTCATATAGACATCGTCAGTTTATTTCATAAGGATCATGCCAAAAAGAAAGAAGGGTTAACTTTACATACCTGTTAACGCTTAATCGTAATCTCGTTCGCTTCGTTGCTCTTTTAGCCTATTTAATATAAAAGTAACGCTATCGTTAGTAACTATACTTTCTAGTTCGTAAACCCGTAGCCCATCTCTTATAGAACTTATTCTTTAACTCATACTTTCTCCTTTAGGGTTTTTCATTAGTTAAGGACTTAACGAAAATCGGGCAGCATTTCCCCTGTATATTCTCCTAACCCGAATTTGCAATTATCTTCCTATTAACACATAAATACCAACAATAGAGATATACGTACATAATTCGTACAATTCAGCTCATAACAATTCTAACAACCCAACAACCTTTTTGAACCCACCTCACCCCACAATTTTATATAACAACAATTTCATGCATTTTCCTAATTCCAATTTCGTCCAATCCAATTTTAATAATTCCATTCCAATACTATTAACAAAATTACACCATAAAATAAGAAAATCTTACCAATGTTTTTCTCGGAGGAATTTCTACGCTCAATTGCTCCAATTTTACAATTTCTTCTTTTCCAACTTAATATCCAATGTTGCTATCACCTCCTTGAACTTGTAATTCACTTGGAACTTGATCAAAATATGCAACAAAAATTATTTTGCTCCATCACCATGGCTGGCCGAGAGTCTTGGCAGCCATGGAAGTTTCTTATTTTTTTTTCTCCAAATTTGATCTTATGAAATGAAATGAATTTGCTTGTCTATTCATCATCCAACTATATATATATTTACCCTACAATGGACACGTACCCCTCCCCTTTATGACTCACTAATTGGTCTCTTGATTTATTATTGTTTTATATTTATTTTTTCGGGTGGGGCCCATAATTAATAATTAACTTAATTAATATTAATTAATCACTAATCCCTACTTTATAATCTAGTCATAATTAATTAATTCCTAAACTCCAATAAAATTTTTACACTAAATAAAACTTATAAACAATTTATGTTCTAATTTAAAATTGAAAATTAAAGGTTTCTATTTCGTGTCCGAAAATGATCCCGTCTTTAACTTGAGTCGATTTACTTGCGAATAATTCGACGTATAAATATACGGGGTATAACATCCTTCCCCCCTTTAGAACATTCGTCCTCGAATGTTAAACTGGTCCTGAACTCCCAATACTTTCTCAAGTGTTCTCTTATTTAGGCATGCCTTTCACATACCTCTTCTCAAATCTCTACATAGTCATTCCTGTAATATCTCCTCCTTCTGTTGCTTGTCAAGATAATTGTTTTACGCCGTTGTCTTTGCTCCCCTCGTCATCTCGCAGTTGGTTGTCAGTAGTGTTTCAAGCTGTTCCGCTGAAGTGTTACTGTCTCTCTTATCTGCTTACTGTTCAGTTGTACTGTCATCGATTGATTCGGACTTGTACTCATGGTACATGTAGTCATGACTCGATTCTTTCTTTTTCTATAGTTACTCTCTTAAGATGATATATCGTTCACTTCCCTTTACCTCCTTATCTTTAAACAAGGTCTTGTAACACGCAGAAATCCCTCATCGGTTTATTAGATTTTTGCAATTCTTATAGTATTTCTTACCTCCGGTATTCGTAGACCCCTCACAGACTCTACGGATAAAATGAAATTTCCCAGAGGGTAACAATTTTGTAGTCCAATATCCCTACTTTACTCCGCTGTGACCGTCCGTATTCTGAAATCCTTAGCATCACGTGTCACTCTTTGACTTTCTTTTAAAGGCCTTTAACTATCACTTGCTTTTACTTCCCGATCTCGATCTTTAGGGATGGCTATCAAATAGCGCTAGGATCCCCTCATCTTATAACTTTACTGTCATCCAGTAACCAGTAACCCGCTTATTCTGATTGTCTCGGTCAAATCATTTCGTAATTTCCTTTACCCTAACTGGCAATACTCTAGGCATATTATCCCGTGTCGTTTCTCTATTTTTGACTTAAACTCTGCTATTGCCCCTTTACTCAAATTTGCTCTTAGTCCTCCTATCACGCATCTTATTGCAATCTTTACACGGGTATGTGTAGGTGCTCAAGTCAGACCGGAAAATATCTTAGCGTTGCCTCACTAGTCTTTATGCAGACCCTATATTCTTCTCTTATATCTTTCAATTGATATCAAGGCTCAACTATGGCTTTTGCCCTCAGTACTAATTATATCTCCGTAGTTTTGTCTCAAGCCGTCTTATACTTTTTCTTTGATGTATCCAAAACATCGCAACCACATTGTTTTTACTGAATTCTTATTCTTCTTATCAGGTACTCACTTGGTCTCATTCTTGGCATAAAAATATCCGTAGGTTGCATAACTATTCTTGTAAAATTTGTACAAAGTGTATTTAATCTTAGTCAGAGTCTTCCCTTTTCCTGGTTCATTCTGTTTTATATATCCGTACTAAAACTTGTTTGTAGTCTTTCTTGTCATACCCCTTTCCTTTCGCTTTTGCTACTTATGTGTTACAATGTCATTAGCCAATAACTCTGTTGCCAACATCTTAACCTGTAACCCAGTATAGCCTTGCTATCCCTTATCATATCCTTTAAGTTACTTGTTATCATTCTCTTGTCGTATTCTTCCTTTTTGTAAGCATCCACCTTCTGATGTCATATCCATGTATTCCTTTATCATTTATAACTTTGATTCCCCACGTACGAAACCTTAACCAAATCACGAAGCGATGAGAACTCTCGATATATATTACAAAATCTCATCTCGATATATAGTACTCTCGATATATAGTACAAAGCCACATTCCATTCAGTCCAATCAGTAATTAGCTAGTGCTTATAGTTGTTTTAAATTCTCCATTCGGTAGCACTTATATTCTAATAATAAGTGTCCCAAGCCTTCCCATAACACTTTTTTTCCCAACGGATATCATCTGTTTCTTCTAATAAATTCACGACACATCAGTTGTTTCGCAAATTCGCGATCCTTATCCTTTAAGGATTTCACCATTTCCGAGGTGAAGTCACATACACGTAGTACTCCTTTATGCCTCATGCTCTTTCATTCTTGTTGTCTACCCAACGCTAATTTCTAACTTACTCAAAATCATATCAAATTCGTCTTACTAGTGGTCTTGTCTTATCACCTTTTCGTCGTACTACACCATAAGTTTGTAGTTATACATTGTCCTTTTATCCTATTCTCATACTCAATTAATTACGTCTGCCTTGAGTGCTTCCTTTAGTATTCCTTTCATTTCTCCAATCTGTGCCCATCTTTTAATTTGTGCACGAGGAATCTCATGCTACTCCTATATCCTTCGGAAAACACTACTTTTACATAACCCATTTCTCGTTTTCAAAACATATTATGTTCATCCCTATTTGTTCTTACCATACCAGTCATTTCTGGCATTTATTCTGTCTTGTTGCTCATCTTCTCGTTGCTCATCTTCCTTTAGGTTGGTCTTTCACAATCCTGTCACTTATTTTACTCGTTTTCCAAGCCATACATGTCATAACGCATCGCTACACTATAATCCCACTCGCTTTTCTTCTTATCTCCTTCCTTCTATTAACTCCTCCTCTTCCTGTGCTCGCTTTCACTTTCGTTACCACTTGACTTTTATTCTGAACTTTCCCTATAGAACTCTGTAAGTCTTTCTTATTCATTCTACATTTGCTTTTCCATTTCACACCAATCACATCGCATTCTTTAGTTACTTCCTTGTTAGGCTTTACTCATTTCTATAACAATCCTTATGGTATTCACATTACATCCTATTTGTGACCAATCCTATAGCGTACACTTTTTATTCTTAAGGATTTACGATTTTTTATTATGGTTTAATCTAACTCTATGGAGCAGGTGTACCTAACCTTTCACCTTTTCTGATCAGTCTTATCCTTAATATCTCACAAGCTGTCTTATATTAACCTTCATATTTGTCACCTTTTTCTAAATCATTCTTTAGTGTCACAAGCCCTTCCAAGTTATCCTAGCCTTTCATCATCGACACATGAAACACATGGTCCATGATACAATAACGGATACGCGGAAGCGACAAATTAAGAAGATAAACAAAAGGGAAAGAAAAGATAGAAAGATAGACACAAGATTAGAGAGAATTAAGTAACCAAAACTATATTAAAGTCTTGACCTCCTAATTACACAACTAATTAGCACCTAACTCTTAAGTTGACCTCAAGGGAATTAAATTCCCAAGCAACCAACCTCTCAACAATCAAAGATTCAACAAGAGCCATCCATGGCCTCTCTCACAAGTTTCTCTCTCTAGAGACAACTCTCAAAATCACTCATCAATTAATCAATTCATCAAAAGTCCCCTATTGAAATGTTTAGTCTACTATTAATACTAAGAAAATAAGGAAGACAACTAGCTCTATTACAATTATACCCTTAATGAAGTAAGGGCCTTGTTTGGATGTCTTCCATGGAAGTGAAACTTGAAAAGGCTTGTATTTAATTACTAGCCCCTTTTTCATGCATAGCCTCCTTCTCCAAATATCCTCCCAAGCTATCTTCCATATCTTGAATGTGACGTTCTTGAAGCCTTCCATCCAAGCTATCTCCCATATCTTGAAGGCCATCCTATGTGGACCTCCCATGATCTTCAAAGACTCCATCTTCATAAAGCTCGATGGAGTTAGTCTTGTATCAGAACGACACATCTTGAAGGAATAACCTATAAAAGAAGAAAGAGTCGAGTTATGACTAAGTGTTCTAATATGCAAGATATAAGAGAAAAAGGATAACTGAAAAGAAATGAGGAACGTAAGTTCATTGGAATTCATATTAACACCCTCTACGAGACTTGTGGGTAAGGACTTGAGTTAAGCTGACATTCGAGGACTGTTACACCTCGGAAAAATTTGGTGTCATCATATAATTGATAGACTAATGCGGGGTGAGATGAATATGATGTTTCTATAAGTAAGCGAGGTTATTTAACAATTCTAGTTAGGATTTCAAAGATGTAGGAAGTAATAGGAGAAAGTTCCTTAAGAAGGGCAAAGTATATGTGGTATTTTGGAAAAGTCCCGTGAAGTACCGAGCTAATGTTGACTTAATGATGTCTTAACAAAGAGTTGTAACTCTCCTTAGATTGGTAATGAAGTGTTAAACAAGTGTTAATAAGGTTCCATAAGGTTTGGAGTTCAAATGAAACGACGGAAATCATTTCAGGGAAGTGGAGTTATACGACCACTTATACGGTCCGTATAACTTTATACGGTCTATATAAGGGGTCCGTATAACCCCCAGTAGGGAGATGTTTTTTATGGTTGTGAACCACGGCCACTTATACGGACCGTAAAATGTTATACGAACAGTATAAGCGTCCGTATAGTATCCGTCGGGCAGATTTTTACTTGTTGTATAAATAGTTGCCTTGGTTCTTTTATTTCATTTTTCACCTTCTATAAGTATTGAGAGCTCAAAAACATTCTCTAAACTTATTCCACCCCAATCCAAGATAAAACAAAGATCAAGAGGGTTTTTTAGGGTTTGTAGACTACAAGAAAACTTGGGCATTGTAGCTAGGGTTTTGCACAAAGTTGATAGCTTCTCCAAAGCTTGTTTCCATGGGATGAAAAGGTTAGTTTTCATGCTTATTTCATGTTGTTGAGAACGTTTGGTTGTAGCAAAACTTGGGTGGAAGAAGGAGGTAGGAAATGAAGTCTAAATGTATCTTTTATGATGTTTATGAGTAGTAATCTATATGTAGTCATGATTCTTAGTATGATATGAATATAACCATGTTATGGAAGGTAATAATGGTGAAGAATAAGCGTTATACGAAAATGTGCTAAAATGGGTATGAAGTTGCTAGTATAAGTTGAACATAGGGGTGAATATTGAAGGCTTAGTGTAATGTGATTACTTAAATTGGGTATTATGAGTTATTATGGATGTTATTGTGATTGTTGGGAGTTGTTTTATGATATGGTGGAAGTTGACGAAATAGGGCCTAACCATGTCATGAATCCTTCTAAATGTAGATTTTTCAAGCTTCAACGGTGAACGTTAGATAGTTGAAAAGACAAAGAGGTATGTAAGGCTAACCCTTCTTTCAGTAAGGCAGGGTTCCTTGGATATATATATATATATTCTTTCATGAATTCCATAATTTCTTACAAATCACGCTATCTCTAAGATTATCAAAGCTTGTGATTCCCGATACGTTCATGATTCTATTGCATCCCTTATATGATAGTTGATCCTCCAAGGATAGACGTAATAAAAATGATGATGGTAATGATGCAATTGATGCTTATGGGTTCTTATGTATACGTGTCTATGTATGACTATTATATAACATCGAGCTTATAAGGCCGGGTATGATGTTTATTGCGCGCACACCACTGCAGTTGGGTACTGATACCACTGAACCTTGGTAGGGCCAAGTATGTATAATCACCGAGCCTTGTCATAGCCGGGTATGTGAAACTACCGAACCTTTATGGTCGGGTATGCTATGGATATGAATATGTATATAAATACGAATACGAATATGGATACAGATATAGATATATGTATATGTTTGTATATATGTACACAAGCACGTATTAGAAATGGAAGGTCCCTATGAAAGACAAGTAAATAAGTAATGATGATGATGGCTTTATTATCCCCTGATTCTCCCATCTTATGCTATTTCTTATGCTGTCTCTTATGATGTTGATTATGCTTTACATACTCAGTACAATATTCGTACTGACGTCCTTTTGTTGTGGACGCTGCGTCATGCCCGCAGGTGGCCAGGGAGACAGGCTTGATCCATAGCTTTCTTATTCAGGGACTACTTAGAGGAGCTCCATTTCATCCGGAGCTACAGCTTTTGGTATTATTCTTTTGTGTACATATATGGGCACGGCGGGGTCCTGTCCTGCCTATATAATGTTACCTACTCTTCTTAGAGGCTCGTAGACAGTTGTATATAGTTAGATGTCTTGAAGCCTTGTCGGCTTATATTTTGTATAAAATTTTGATGGCCTCGTCAGCTTATGTATATTGATGTGGGGATAGTTGTCAATGATGGTATAAATGTGTTTTTTCCCAATGAGTTTAGCATTTTTGATGTATAGTATTCACGAGCAAGATATGTGGTCCACCTAGATGTGAATATGAATGTACGATAAGAGGTACCCGGTGGGTTAGCACCGGGTGCCCGTCTAGCCCTCGGGTCGGGTCGTGAAAAAAGTGATATCAGAGCTGTTCTGTCCTAGGGTATGTCTACGAGTCGTGTCCAGTAGAGTCGTGTTTATGGGTGTGTTGTGGGCCACGCTTATAAACATGAGGTTGCAGGCCTTTTAGGAATGAATGACCTTCTTTCTTCATAAGATCGTGCGATAGAGCTATGATATAAGGACTTTTCTTTCCTTAACTGTGTATTGTGTATTTCAGAAATGTCTGTAAAGAGAAAGGCTATGGCATCCCAAAAGGGCAAGACAGTGGCAAAAAAGTGGGCGGAAAGAGCACCACCAACGGATATTGAGGAGGGTGAGTCCCAGAATATGGATGGAATGTTGAGGACACTTTGGTTAATGCATGCTTCAGACATTGAATCGGTGGAGTTAGCATCCTATATAGGTTGAGGGATGTCGTGGATCATTGGTATACAGTTTGGATGGCATCACGGGGAGCCAATGCACCTCCCCCAGTATGGCAAGAATTTGTGGATGCCTTCCTCCGACATTACTTTCCTCCAGAGGTTCAGCGGGCTAAAGCCGATAAATTCCTGAATATTAAGCAAGGGAGCATGAGTGCTTTAGAGTATAGTCTCCGCTTCAATTCCTTGTCTATGTATGCTTCAGCCATGGTAGCGGATATGGGTGACCGAGTGCATCAATTTGTTAGAGGCCTACGACCTCATTTGATGGATAGATGCTTGACTGTGTCATTTCAGGACAAAATGGACATCTCACGCATTCAAGCCCACGCCCAGAATTTGGAAGAAAGCCAATAACAACAAAGAAGTAAGCGTGATTATGATAGAGGGTATAACAAAAGGGCTAGATCTTCGGGTCCGATGAGTGAGTTTAGAGGCAGGCCGAGACAACATTTTTCTAGACATTCAGGCCATGCTATGACTAGTGCACCTCCACGTTTTACAAGCCAGAGATTTGATAGATCTACTTATTCCGGGCCGAGTCAGAGTTTCATGGCTTAAGGTTCCTAGTTCAGGGGTGATTCGGGTCAGGCAAGGCCACCCGTGCCGCGATGTTCCCAGTGTGGAAAGTTACATTGGGGCCAGTGTCGATTTGGTTCAGAGGCTTGTTACGCATATGGTCGGTCAGGCCATATCAGCATGATTGCCCCTCGGTTGGTGGTAGGGGCAGGACCCAGCCTTCAGGATCGATATCCGGATCTTCATCATCTATACGCCCTATGGGGCTAGGTTCACATGTGCCAGTAAGCCATGGTAGAGGTAAGGGGAGAGCCCCCAGTTCTAACGGTCCTCAGCACCGTATTTATGCTTTGGCTGGACGCCAGGATCTTGAGTCTTCTCCTGATGTTGTCACAGGTATATTATCGATATTTTCTTATGATGTATATGCTTTGATAGACCCGAGCTCCACATTGTCATATGTTACTCCATATATTGCGGGTCGGTTTTGAGTTAAACTGGAGACAATCAAACCTTTTGAGTTGTCTACACCCGTTGGTGAGCCGGTAATAGCTAGTCGAGTAAATAGAAATTGTGTAGTTGTGATTTGTAACCATTGTACTATGGTTGACTTACATGAGTTAAAAATGGTGGATTTTGATGTTATTATGGGCATGGACTGGCTGGCTTCTTGCTATGCCAATGTTGATTGTAGAGTGAGAATGGTTCGCTTCCAATTTTCGGGAGAACCAGTTTTAAAATGGAAAGGGAATACTGCGTCACCAAAAGGTAGGTTTATTTCCTATCTTAAGGCAAGGAAAATGATCACCAAAGGTTGTATTTACCATCTAGTTCGGGTTCAAGATGTAGAAGCTGAACCGCAAGCTCGTCAGCCTGTCCCCGTAGTGAATGAGTTTCCGGATGTGTTCCCGAAAGAGCTCCCAGGCCTCCCTCCAGAGCGAGAGATTGATTTTGCTATCGATGTGCTACCAGATACAAGGCCCATATCTATTCCTCCTTATAGAATGGCTCCCTCAGAGTTGAAAGAGTTGAAGGAGCAATTGAAGGACTTGCTTGAGATAGGCTTTATTAGGCCTAGTTCTTCCCCGTAGGGAGCACCTGTGTTGTTTGTATGAAAGAAAGATGGCTCCTTGCGAATGTGTATTGACTATCGGCAACTGAATAAAGTGACGATCAAGAACAAATATCCTCTTCCAACGATTGACGACTTATTTGATCAATTTCAAGGCGCCAAATGGTTTTCAAAGATAGATTTGAGATCCGGGTATCATCAGGTGAGAGTTAGGGAGAAAGATATCCCTAAGACAGCCTTCAGAACAAGATACGACCATTTTGAGTTCCGAGTAATGTCGTTTGGGCTAACTAATGTGTCGGCAGTATTTATGGATTTGATGAACAACATGTTCAGGCCCTTCCTAGATTTATTCATGATTGTGTTCATCGACGATATCTTGGTGTATTCTAGGTCTGAGGCAGAACACGCGGATCATTTGCGTACCGTTCTTAGAGTTCTTCAAACTCGAGAATTATTTGCCAAATTTTCAAAGTGTGAGTTTTGGTTGAACTGAGTGACCTTTCTGGGGCATATCATTTCAGTCGATGGTCTTCGGGTAGATAACCAGAAGATTGAGGCCGTGAAGACTTGGCCAAGGCCCACAACTCCTACGAAGGTTCGTAATTTTCTGGGCTTAGCAGGTTATTACAGGAGGTTCGTAGAAGGCTTTTCTTCTATTTCTGCACCACTCACGAAGTTAACCCAGAAATCAGCCAAATTTCAATGGATATCTAGATGCTTGTGAGCGTGGTTTCCAAGAGCTAAAGGATAGATTAACTTCCACCCCAGTCCTGACACTTCCAGAAGGATCGAAAGGTTATGTTGTGTATTGTGACGCTTCAGGTTTTGGGCTAGGATGTGTGTTGATGCAACATGGTAAGGTGATTGCGTATGCTTCAAGACAATTATGGAAACATGAGAAGAATTATCCAACCCATGATCTTGAGTTAGCTGCAGTGATTCATGCATTGAAGATGTGGAGACATTATGTGTTACATCCGACATTTTTGCTTATTCAAAAAGATTCAAGACAAATTGACGTGTGATGAATAAGGCCATAATTGGACCTTACTTGGTATGAATGTGTAGGTTATGAATTCAATGGTGTGGAATTACGAAAGGTGGCCAAGGGCAAAATTGGAATTTTGGAAACTTGTTCCATAAATTACAAAATTAGCCAAGTTGGACTCAAAAAAAAATAAGAGAACAAGGCCCAAACTTGGAGGCCCAACCGGCCATATTGGCCCAAAATCCATGGCCATAAGTCATGTGATTAGTCACATGACTAGTTAATATAAAGAGGTAATAATACATGTTTATCCAAAGAAGCTTCAAGAAAAAGAATTGAGAGGAAGAGAAAGAGGCATTTCGGGTTTGAAGGAGAAAAAGAAAGAAAAAGAAAGAAAAATTTTTGAGGCCTAATCTTTGGTTTAAAAATCAAGTTCTTGTGGGAATATTACCAAGTGCAAAGCCCTCTACAAGTTGGTATAAGTATTGTGGCAAGAAAGCAATTCTATCCTCCAAGTGAAGAACTTGAAGAAAGGTGAGGATTTAATGCTTTTGTTATGTTAAAAATGGTATATGTATGTTGTAGTATGTGTGAATGAATGAAAAACATGGAAATTTTATGTGTGGAAAAATATGCATGTTGGCCGAATACATGTACATGTATTACATGTCTTGGATGATTTGAATTCATGTTGTAATTTAGTTGTAGTATGGTGGAAATTTTATTAGAAATGGAAGTGGAATGAATTAGTGAAAATTGAAGAATGTAGGAGGTGGCCGTGTGGTATTGTTATGTGTTGATGGAGTATGAATTTGATCTTGTTAGTATGTTAAGTATGTTATGGTGAAGTGAAGGGAAAGATAACAATCTTTATTGTTTTGGAAAAATGGTTATCAAGTTGTTGTAGGAAAGTATGCAACCTTGTTATGAATTATGTAAAAATGGAAATGAATGTGTCAAGAGGCAAATTATGATTATTGTTGATGAATTTGGAGGATGGAAATGTATAATGAACTTGTATGTTGAAAGTTAGGAAAAGATTGGAAAAGTAGTGACTTAATGGAAAGTTTGAATGTTGTGTATCTTATGAATATTATGTGAAAATGGTATGGATGCCTCCGATGTATGTCGTAATGACTTTGATGGATAATGAATATGAAAATAATAAGTTTGGTTTGGAAATGCAAGTTTGAAACGAAAAAATGTTTCGTTATGTCGAAAGATGGCTAATGATGCCTTAGTGTATGTTTAATGTCCATTGATGTTTTGATGTCATTCCTGGGTTGTTGTGTTGATGAATTGAGCCGAGCTAAGTCTCGGGGATGTCGTATATACAGAGGAAATGCTGCCGAAATTTCGGTAGGCAAGTATGTGTAAAATTGGAATATGGAAAGAATGAAACTAACAAATGGTAAACTTGACCATTTCCAGATTTTGGACGAAATTTGGATTGACGCCAAGCGAGCATAAGGTGCCATCGAGGTATGTGAAGCATTTCCCTATGTTCCTAGGCATGTTCTGGATGTGGTAGGCTCGGCCGCGAGCCTTAAGTACGACTCCGTTCCCCGGAATTCGAGACGGAAAACCGCTCCAATTCCTTCAATTCAATTGAAGCTATTTTCTTACAAATTGCCTTTAAAGTGAATTTTTGTACAAAACTTCCCTAAACGGAGTCAGAACACTTCCAAACGACTATGGATGACCTCATAAGGTCTATTAGCAATAATTTACCTATGTAGCCTCGAATTGGTCCGAGGCGGGCCCACAAGGCCCGATATCTTCTGTAAAATTTTAAATACTTCCGTTTTGGTCCGATTTTCTCTAAAAACTTCTGGACTATTATTTTGTGTATAACATGGCTATTTTTGTGGAATTTATACAAATGATTTTTGAACATCTGAGAATCCAATTCTGATGATAATCTGTCGTGCCTTCCCAACTAGGACATAGGCGCGTACTATGCATACTATCTGGATATTCTGATTTTGGCTCGCCGTTTGGCACCCTTCAGTTTGATTGAGTCTGTATGTTGAGTCTGTATGTAAGTAGTTTCTCATTTATCGGTTCGTGTCTGTCCCAATGCATTCTTTCACTGCGACCCGGGCCAGGTTCTGTTATCGTGCATATTTCTCTGCATTTTTCACCGCGTCCCTCGGCGTACGGGCCGGGATCTGTATGTCTGTATGATATTATGATCTGTGTATGGGGATGGCGGCCAGGATGGCATATGATCTGATCTGATTCTGTCTGTCCACCGCGTCCCGTACTAAGAGGGCCGGGTTCTGTTACCGCGCCCCCAGACAGGGCCGGGATCTGTATGAATGTATGCGTGTGCTATATATATTTATATAAGCACATGCCTCTGTATGATTCTGTATGACTCTGTACTACTCTGCATGCATAATTCTGTCCGACATACTTCTGTCTGTCCGTCTGAAAGACGACTACGTCTGTATGTCCGTATGGATTCTGATTTTGTATGTCCGTATGGATTCTGATTCTGCTCGTCTGTCCGTATTATGATTCCGTTTGTCTGTCCGAACCATAATTTTGTTTATTTGTATGGGACACGGTTCTGTATGTCTGTCTGGATCATGACTCTGTCCGTCAGTCTGATTTATGGTTCTGTTCGTTATATTTCTGTGACTCCGGTTCGGACTATGTTTATATCTGTTATGTTCTGCTTTACATACTCGGTACATTTTTCGTACTGACCCCCGTTCTTCGGGGGCTGCGCTACATGCCCGCAGGTACCGACGCACCAGGTGATACGCCGCCAGCGTAGGGTTCTAATTCTGCTGTTTGAAGAGCTCCTTTGATCCGGAGCGTATACTTTTGGTATATATATCTTCTGTCTTCTGTATACTGTGTATGTATGGATATTCTGGGTACGGCGGGGCCCTGTCCCGTCATATGATTCTGTATGGCTGTAGAGGCCTGTAGATAGATGTGTGGGTTACGGGTTTCGTCTGTATGTTAGCCTTATCAGCTTATCTGTATGTTTCTGTATGTCCAGATATATATATGTTTGCGCGCGTGCCGTAGTTGTATCGGCCTACTTCTGTAACTTCTGTTTTAAAAAAAAATAATAATAAAAAAAAATCTGTATGATTCGAATTCGATCGGGTAGGTACGTATGGGTACCCAGTTAGGGTACCAGTCGCGGCCCACGGGGTTTGGGTCGTGACAAAAGTGGTATCAGAGCGGTTAGTCCTCGGAATGTCTACAAGCCGTGTCTAGTAGAGTCTTGTTTATCGATGTGTTGTGCACCACATCTATAAACAGGAAACTACAGTGCATTTAGGATGTTACCCTTCTTTGGGTTCTTAGATCGTGCGATAAAGCTGTGTGATTAGGATGATCCCCTCCTAACGATATGCTATGTTTCAGTGATGCCTCCGAAGAAGGCAACAGCTGCCCAGAAGGGCAAGGCGAGGATTGAGCCAGGAGAGACCAGCCGGGCCCCGAGGGTTACCAGGGCCAGTGTGCAGCCTGCACTTGAGGATGTGCCCCCATCGTCTGGATCTGTTACACCCCCTTGTAGGAGGATATCAGAGCAGCAGGAGCTGCTAATCGGGAGACGGCTCCACCGCAAGCTCCTAAGGTTCCAGTGCCCGAGCCTCCAGCTCCACAGGCAGGGGCGGAGGGTAGGGCCATGCGAGATGCGGTTCAGTTATTGACCACATTGATGACGGAGGAGGTTCGCAGGCATGGATTTGGGGGTGGTCGTGCGGACAGGTATGAGAGCTCCAGGGCTCGTGAGTTTTTGACATGTAAGCCTCCAGAATTCTCCGGGACAAAACCTGAGGAGGACCCCCAGGAGTTCATTAGAAAGATGGAGAGCACACTACGATTGATTAAGGCTTCGCCGACTGAGTCTGTGGAGTTGGCTTCGTATCGATTATATGAGGTGGCGGCAAATTGGTATGAGTCTTGGCAGCTCTCCAGGGGTGACGATGCTCCCCCAGCGGTATTGGCCGAGTTTACTAAGGCCTTACTTGACCATTTTCTACCACCAGAGCTACGGAGAGCTAGGGTTGATCGGTTCTTGAACCTGAGACAGAATGGTAGAAGTGTTCGCGAGTACAGCCTAGAGTTTGACTCACTGGCTAGGTATGCGCCCGCCATAGTAGCCGAGATGGCCGACACGGTGCACAGGTATGTGATGGGACTAGACTCTTATCTGATTGACGGTTGCTTGGCCATGGCTTCTCAGCCAGGGATGCATGTAGCCCGGGTACAGGCATACGCCCAGGGCATGGAGGACCGACGTAGGGAGCGTCGGCCTGATAGGGGTTACGATAGGGGCCGACCTAAGAGAGCCAGATCGGCTGGATATTCAGAGGGATTTCAGAGCGAGCCTTCCCAGCGGCAGGGCAACAGGTATTCGTCCCAGCCAGCCTACAGTACACCCCCACAGTTCTCGGGACAGAGCTCCAGAGTCCCAGGCCCATGGGTGAGCAGAGGTCCCGGTCAATCGAGGCCACCCATACCCCCATGTTCTTACTGTGGGAGACCCCACCCGGGGGAGTGTTATCGCGCTACGGACGCTTGTTATTTTTGTGGGAGCCCAGACCATCGAGTCAGAGAGTTCCCGCTTAAGGGCAGTTCAGGTTCAGTTCAGCCTGCTGGGTCCGTTGCAGGCTCATCTTCTCCTTCGACAGCTATACACCCCACAGGGCGAGGAGCACCAGCACCAGCGCCAGCAGGTCGTGGCAGAGGTCGTGGCGCAGCTTCTGGTTACAGCGGTCCTTCGAACCGCGTGTTTGCTTTGACCGGCCGGCAGGACCCAGGAGCGTCTTCGAGCGCACGCCCAGGTACGCCAGCGATTCTTTTTGAGAGATATATGTATGGATAAGTCTGTATTTTGCTGCATTACGTGATCTTATACGTCTGGGTATTAGAATTAGTAAGGTAAATGTTAACTTGGTAGATACCGAGATTCAAAAGGCGACATGGTAATTGTACGATTTAGCCGGGGATGGGACCCGCTACAAAAAGTTTTCCGAAAATTTGCTAAGACCCCGATTTGCCCTAAAATTACGTGACAAAGGTCGTACGGGGCGATCGACGAAATTATATTAGCCCTAACACGTCAAAACGCATGAAAGTTTCGGAGTTAAGCGTGCTCAAGCCAGAGCAATTCTGGGATGGGTGACCCCCTGGGAAGTAATGCAAAGTTTTGCACAAGTGTAGGTATGATGGATATAAATGAAAATTGGGGGTAATCTAAAGGAAAAGAGAATGTGTGGAGTAATTAGTGCCTTTACAGAAGCCACACAGACCGACGCGGATTAAATGGGCAAAAAGGAAAGGTGCGATACCGCTCGGAAAATTAAGCGAATTCGAATAACAGTCAGAGAAGCTCGCCAGTAAGATATTAGTAAATATATCTGTATGTGTGTATGTGTATGTGTGTGTATGTGTGTATGTATGATTTTCGTTTGGTGCCCATGCGGGTTAAGAGCCGAGTCCCGGCAACTAACGTTGTGATAGACGAAAGGTTTTACTAAACCGAATACATGAAGCGAAGCGGGGGTGAGGACACAAATGTTGTCAAGGACCAGAAAAACCCCTATTCCATTATAACTCAGTCTGGTATGACGAGGTCTGAAAAAGAAAATGAGTATGGATGGTAGGAAAAAGTCGATAAGCGACACGCGAGACGATTTGTGTGATAACTTGGCTACCAGGTTACCAATAAGGGAATTTTCCATATATCGCTGGAGCCTTACTAAGAGTGATCTGATTCGGCTTCAGATTCTATCCGTTATACTTCTGCACTTCGATTCTGCTAAGGCTCTGCCTATTACGTCTCTGTACTTCTGAACCCGATTATGTTTCCAACCTGGTAAATCTTTGTATGTCTGATTCTGAATATGTTTCTGGGTGACATACCTCTGTATGATTGATTCTGAATACGTTTCTGTCTGACATATCTCTGTACGATTAACTCTTATTACGAATCTGTCTGATACACCTCTGTATGTCTGACTCCGATTACGAATCCGTCCGATATGCTTCTACGCGTCCGGTCCTAGTTCTGAATCTGTTTGGTATGAAGTGTCTGGTTTGAAGTGGGACTATGATAGCGTGGTAGGGAACTCAGCAGTGTCACAAGAAATGATATGGACTATGACGTCTGGAAAGCATTTGTCTGTTACAAGAATATAGCTTATGGTTCGAGGATTATGTGGGGTATGAGAAAGTATATTATGAAGGCATTTGAATCAGTGATGTGAAAAATTACCCCATAATGTTGGTAAAGAAGCCATGTCGGAAAGTCAGTAAAGGACGACTATAAAGAGAACCCTCCCGAAGTAGTATGACGCCCCATAAGGTCGATTTAACATTCGAGGACGAATGTTTTAAAGGGGGGGAGGATGTTACATCCGACATTTTCGCTTATTCAAAAAGATTCAAGACAAATTGACGTGTGATGAATAAGGCCACAATTGGACCTTACTTGGTATGAATGTGTAGGTTACGAATTCAATGGTGTGGAATTACGAAAGGTGGCCAAGGGCAAAATTGGAATTTTGGAAACTTGTTCCATAAATTACAAAATTAGCCAAGTTGGACTCAAAAAAAAATAAGAGAACAAGGCCCAAACTTGGAGGCCCAACCGGCCATATTGGCCCAAAATCCATGGCCATAAGTCATGTGATTAGTCACATGACTAGTTAATATAAAGAGGTAATAATACATGTTTATCCAAAGAAGCTTCAAGAAAAAGAATTGAGAGGAAGAGAAAGAGGCATTTCGGGTTTGAAGGAGAAAAAGAAAGAAAAAGAAAGAAAAATTTTTGAGGCCTAATCTTTGGTTTAAAAATCAAGTTCTTGTGGGAATATTACCAAGTGCAAAGCCCTCAACAAGTTGGTATAAGTATTGTGGCAAGAAAGCAATTCTATCCTCCAAGTGAAGAACTTGAAGAAAGGTGAGGATTTAATGCTTTTGTTATGTTAAAAATGGTATATGTATGTTATAGTATGTGTGAATGAATGAAAAACATGGAAATTTTGTGTGTGGAAAAATATGCATGTTGGCCGAATACATGTACATGTATTACATGTCTTGGATGATTTGAATTCATGTTGTAATTTAGTTGTAGTATGGTGGAAATTTTATTAGAAATGGAAGTGGAATGAATTAGTGAAAATTGAAGAATGTAGGAGGTGGCCGTGTGGTATTGTTATGTGTTGATGGAGTATGAATTTGATCTTGTTTGTATGTTAAGTATGTTATGGTGAAGTGAATGGAAAGATAACAATCTTTATTGTTTTGGAAAAATGGTTATCAAGTTGTTGTAGGAAAGTATGCAACCTTGTTATGAATTATGTAAAAATGGAAATGAATGTGTCAAGAGGCAAATTATGATTATTGTTGATGAATTTGGAGGATGGAAATGTATAATGAACTTGTATGTTGAAAGTTAGGAAAAGATTGGAAAAGTAGTGACTTAATGGAAAGTTTGAATGTTGTGTATCTTATGAATATTATGTGAAAATGGTATGGATGCCTCCGATGTATGTCGTAATGACTTTGATGGATAATGAATATGAAAATAATAAGTTTGGTTTGGAAATGCAAGTTTGAAACGAAAAAATGTTTCGTTATGTCGAAAGATGGCTAATGATGCCTTAGTGTATGTTTAATGTCCATTGATGTTTTGATGTCATTCCTGGGTTGTTGTGTTGATGAATTGAGCCGAGCTAAGTCTCGGGGATGTCGTATATACAGAGGAAATGCTGCCGAAATTTCGGTAGGCAAGTATGTGTAAAATTGGAATATGGAAAGAATGAAACTAACAAATGGTAAACTTGACCATTTCCAGATTTTGGACGAAATTTGGATTGACGCCAAGCGAGCATAAGGCGCCATCGAGGTATGTGAAGCATTTCCCTATGTTCCTAGGCATGTTCTGGATGTGGTAGGCTCGGCCGCGAGCCTTAAGTACGACTCCGTTCCCCGGAATTCGAGACGGAAAACCGCTCCAATTCCTTCAATTCAATTGAAGCTATTTTCTTACAAATTGCCTTTAAAGTGAATTTTTGTACAAAACTTCCCTAAACGGAGTCAGAACACTTCCAAACGACTATGGATGACCTCATAAGGTCTATTAGCAATAATTTACCTATGTAGCCTCGAATTGGTCCGAGGCGGGCCCACAAGGCCCGATATCTTCTGTAAAATTTTAAATACTTCCGTTTTGGTCCGATTTTCTCTAAAAACTTCTGGACTATTATTTTGTGTATAACATGGCTATTTTTGTGTAATTTATACAAATGATTTTTGAACATCTGAGAATCCGATTCTGATGATAATCTGTCGTGCCTTCCCAACTAGGACATAGGCGCGTACTATGCATACTATCTGGATATTCTGATTTTGGCTCGCCGTTTGGCACCCTTCAGTTTGATTGAGTTTGTATGTTGAGTCTGTATGTAAGTAGTTTCTCATTTATCGGTTCGTGTCTGTCCCAATGCATTCTTTCACTGCGACCCGGGCCAGGTTCTGTTATCGTGCATATTTCTCTGCATTGTTCACCGCGTCCCTCGGCGTACGGGCCGGGATCTGTATGTCTGTATGATATTATGATCTGTGTATGGGGATGGCGGCCAGGATGGCATATGATCTGATATGATTCTGTCTGTCCACCGCGTCCCGTACTAAGAGGGTCGGGTTCTGTTACCGCACCCCCAGACAGGGCCGGGATCTGTATGAATGTATGCGTGTGCTATCTATATCTATATAAGCACATGCCTCTGTATGATTCTGTATGACTCTGTACTACTCTGCATGCATAATTCTGTCCGACATACTTCTGTCTGTCCGTCTGAAAGACGACTACGTCTGTATGTCCGTATGGATTCTGATTTTGTATGTCCGTATGGATTCTGATTCTGCTCGTCTGTCCGTATTATGATTCCGTTTGTCTGTCTGAACCATAATTCTGTTTATTTGTATGGGACACGGTTCTGTATGTCTGTCTGGATCATGACTCTGTCTGTCAGTCTGATTTATGGTTCTGTTCGTTATATTTCTGTGACTCCGGTTCGGACTATGTTTATATCTGTTATGTTCTGCTTTACATACTCGGTACATTTTTCGTACTGACCCCCGTTCTTCGGGGGCTGCGCTACATGCCCGCAGGTACCGACACACCAGGTGATACGCCGCCAGCGTAGGGTTCTAATTCTGATGTTTGAAGAGCTCCTTTGATCCGGAGCGTATACTTTTGGTATATATATCTTCTGTCTTCTGTATACTCTGTATGTATGGATATTCTGGGTACGGCGGGGCCCTGTCCCGTCATATGATTCTGTATGGCTGTAGAGGCCTGTAGATAGATGTGTGGGTTACGGGTTTCGTCTGTATGTTAGCCTTATCAGCTTATCTGTATGTTTCTGTATGTCCATATATATATATATGTTTGCGCGCGTGCCGTAGTTGTATCGGCCTACTTCTGTAACTTCTGTTTTAAAAATAAAAAATAAAAAAAAATCTGTATGATTCGAATTCGATCGGGTAGGTACGTATGGGTACCCAGTTAGGGTACCAGTCGCGGCCCACGGGGTTTGGGTCGTGACATTATGTGTATGGCATCCACGTTGATATTTATACATCATAAGAGCCTTCAATATATCTTCAAGTAGAAAGAACTGAATTTAAGGCAACGGTGATGGTTGGAATTATTGAAAGACTATGATGTTGACATCCTGTATCATCCCGGGAAAACAAATGTTATGGCTGATGCTTTTAGCCGTAGATCCATGGGAAGTTTATGCGATGTGTAGCCAGAGAAGAGGGAAATCGCTCGTGAGCTCCAGTAGTTAGCTAGCCTAGTAGTTCGAATAGTGGACTCAGGTAGTATGGGAGCTACCATTCAGAATCCAGCGGTCTCATCGCTAGTGGTGGAAGTGACGAACGCCAGTATGAGGATCCCGTGCTAATTCATTACAGAATACACTCCCTCAGAAGGAGAAGTCATCATTTGAGGTTTCTGGAGATGGAGTTCTCTGATGCCGAGGTAGGTTATGTGTTCCTGATGTTGCAGGATTACGCCACAAAATATTGGAAGAAGCCCATTGTTCCCGTTATTCTCTCCAACCGGGAGCAACGAAAATGTATCATGATCTTAAATCTGTATATTGGTGGAATGGGATGAAGAAAGATATAGCCGAATTTGTAGCTCAATGTCCCAACTGTCAGCAAGTGAAAATCGAGCACCAAAAGCCGGGCGGATTGTTGAAGCTATAGAAATTCCAACTTGAAAATGGGAAGTAATACATGGACTTCATTACAGGCTTACCCCGTTCCCGACATAAGTATGATTCTATATGGGTGATTGTGGATAGACTTACGAAACCAACTTATTTCTTATCGGTCAGAACTACATATGTAGCAGAAGATTATGCAAAGCTTTATGTTAAAGATAGTGCGGCTTCACGGTGTTCCAGTATCTATTATCTCCGATAGAGGGGCTCAATTTACAGAAAATTTTTGGAAATCTTTCCAAGAAGGTTTGGGGACTCATGTGGGCCTTAGCACGACATTTCACCCACAGACGGATGGACAAGCCGAACGTACCATTCAGACCCTTGAGGATATGCTACGAGCATGTGTATTGGATTTTGGAGGTATTTGGGAGGATCATTTACCGCTTATTGAGTTTTCTTATAATAATAGTTATCATTCTAGCATCCATATGGCGCCGTATGAGGCTTTATATGGGCGAAAGTGCAGATCCCCAATTGGGTGGTTCGAGGTAGGAGAGACTAAATTGATAGGTCCAGACTTGGTCCAGCAAGCTATAGAGAAAGTTAAGCTCATACAAGATCGATTATTAACACCTCAGAGTCGTCAAAAGTCCTATGCGGACAATCGTCGAAGGGACTTAGAATTCTAAGTGAATGATTGGGTATTCTTAAAGGTGTTGCCAATGAAGGGCGTAATGTGATTTGGCAAAAAGGGGAAGCTTAGTCCCCGGTACATTGGGCCTTATGAGATTGTGCGCAAAGTAGGCAAAGTGGCTTACGAATTAGATCTACCTCCTGAGTTCGAGTCAGTTCACCCAGTTTTCCATAAATCAATGCTTCGTAAGTGCATTGGAGATCCTTTTAAAATAGTACCAATGGATGATTTTCAAGTTACTAAGCAATTTTATTATGAAGAAGTCCCCATTGCCATTTTAGATAGGCAAGTACGAAAGCTCAGAACCAAAGAGGTAGCTTCAGTTAATGTTTTATGGAATAATAATAATAGAGAGGAAATGACTTGGGAAGCTGAAGAAGACATGAAGTTCCGGTACCCACATTTATTTTCACCCTCAGAGGAGACTCAGGCAGAGACGCCATTATCCTCAGGTATGTAATGCTTTTCTTAGTGTTTTCTTGGTCGTGCGTGGCCATGGTATTTGTCGTTGTTGTTGTAGCCCTGTGAGGCGATGTATTTTGGGTTGCTATGCAGGATAGTAGTGCCATATTATAGGGAAAACTCTTGCGAAATTTTTATAAAATCCTCGAGAACCTAACATTCGAGGACGAATGTTCTTAAGGGGGGAAGAATGTTACACCTTGAAAATATTTCATGTCGTCATATGATAGATAGACTAATGCGGGGTGAGACGAATATGATGTTTCTATAAGTAAGCGAGGTTATTTAACGATTCTAGTTAGGATTTCAAAGATGTTGGAAGTAAGAGGAGAAAGTTCCTTAAGAAGGGCAAAGTATCTGTGGCGTTTTGGAAAAGTCCCGTGAAGTACCGAGCTAATGTTGACTTAATGATGTCTTAAGAAAGTAACTCTCCTTAGATTGGTAATGAAGTGTTAAACAAGTGTTAAGAAGGTTCCATAAGGTTTGGAGATCAAACGAAACGACGGAAACCATTTCAGGGAAGTGGAGTTATACGACAACTTATACGGTCCGTATAACTTGATATGATCCGTATAACCCCCAGAAGGGAGATGTTTTTCATGGTGGTGAACCATGGCCACTTATACGGACCGTACAATGTTATACGGACCATATAGTATCCGTCGGGCAAATTTTTAGTTGTTGTATAAATAGTTGCCTTAGTTCTTTTATTTCATTTTTCACCTTCTACAAGTATTGAGAGCTCAAAACCCTTTGCTAAACTTACTCCACCCCAATCCAAGATAAAACAAAGATCAAGAGGCAAGAATCAAAGTGTTCATACGTTGGAGGGTCTTTTAGGGTTTGTAGACTACAAGAAAACTTAGGCATTGTAGCTAGGGTTTTGCACAAAGTTGATAGCTGCTCCAAAGCTTGTTTCCATGGGATGAAAAGGTTAGTTTTCATGCTTATTTCATGTTGTTGAGAATGTTTGTTTGTAGCAAGACTTGGGTGGAAGAAGGAGGTAGGAAATGAAGTCTAAATGTATCTTTTATGATGTTTATGAGTAGTAATCTATATGTAGTCATGATTCTTAGTATGATATGAATATAACCATGATGGTACTAATGTTGATGAAGAAGCGTTATACGAAAATGTGCTAAAATGGGTATGAAGTTGCTAGCATAAGTTGAACATAAGGGTGAATATTGAAGGCTTAGTGTAATGAGTGTGTTATGGATGTTATTGTGATTGTTGGGAGTTGTTTTGTGATATGGTGGAAGTTGACGAAATAGGGGAAATTCTGCCCAATTTTCATTAGACTATGAATTATTCTAGTTTGAATTTAAGAGTGTCATTAAGGCCTAACCATGGCATGATTCCTTCTAAATGTAGATTTTTCAAGCTTCAAAGGTGAACGTTAGATAATTGAGAAGATAAAGAGGTATGTAAGGCTAACCCTTCTTTTAGTAAGGCATGGTTCCTTGGATATATATATATATTCTTTCATGAATTCCATAATGTCTTCCAAATGACTCTATCTCTAAGATTATCAAAGCTTGTGATTCCCGATACGTTCATGATACTATTGCATCCCTTATATGATAGTTGATCCTCCAAGGATAGACGTAATGAAGACGATGATGGTAATGATGCGATTAATGCTTATGGGTTCTTATGTATACGTGTCTATGTATGACTATTATATAACATCGAGCTTATAAGGCCGGGTATGATGTTTATTGCGCGCACACCACTGCAGTTGGGTACTGATACCACTGAGCCTTGGTAGGGCCAAGTATGTATAATCACCGAGCCTTGTCATAGCCGGGTATATGAAACTACCGAACCTTTATGGTCGGGTATGCTATGGATATGAATATGTATATAAATACGAATACGAATATGGATACAAATATAGATATATGTATATGTTTGTATGTATGTACACGAGCACGTATTAGAAATGGAAGGTCCCTATGAAAGACAAGTAAGTAAGTAATGATGATGATGGCTTTATTATCCCCCGATTCTCCCATCTTATGCTATTTCTTATGCTGTCTCTTATGATGTTGATTATGCTTTACATACTCAGTACAATATTCGTACTGACGTCCTTTTGTTGTGGACACTGCGTCATGCCCGTAGGTGGCCAGGGAGACAGGCCTGATCCATAGCTTTCTTATTCAGGGACTACTTAGAGAAGCTCTATTTCATCCGGAGCTACAGCTTTTGGTATTATTCTTTTGTGTACATATATGGGCACGGCGGGGTCCTGTCCCGCCTATATGATGTTACCTACTCTTCTTAGAGGCTCGTAGACAGTTGTATATGGTTAGAAGTCTTGAAGCCTTGTCGGCTTATATTTTGTATAAAATTTTGATGGCCTTGTCGGCTTATGTATATTGATGTGGGCATAGTTGTCAATGATGGTACAAATGTTTTGTTGACCAATGAGTTTAGCATTTTGGATGTATAGTATTCATGAGTAAGATATGTGGTCCACCTAGATGTGAATATGAATGTACGATAAGAGGTACCCGGGTGGGTTAGCACCGGGTGCCCGTCATGGCCCTCGGGTCGGGTTGTGACAAGGACGAATGTTCCTAAGGGGGGAAGGATGTTACACCTCGTATTTTTAGAAGAATGCTCGCCAAGTCTAAGTATAAGTACGTGGAATTTTGATCAACAAAGTTAACCTTTAGATTAAGGAACGACACAAGTATTAGGCATATTTATGGATAAAGTGATATATAAGATTGTATGTACCCATATTATGGTTATGAGGGTTTAGGATCATGTATAAGAAGTGTCGGAAGGATTGGAAGTCGAAAATATTCTAGACCATAAATATTCTAGACCATAGTGTTCACGAGGGTCCTTTGCGTTTGTGAAGGTCACTGATTAAGTCGGTTTCCACCGAGTTTGTCACCCTATAAAAGGGGCAAAATCCTTTATTTTCCATTCAAAATATTTCCCAAAATTCATAAATCATATGGGGGAGTGAGGATATCCTAAAATTGAGGGTTTTGAGTGCTTTTCAAGAAGTGGAGTATTAATCGAGGCTCGGAGAACGCATGGTTATGGTTCTAGTATTGCTTTGTGGTGGATTTTGGCTTAGATTCAAGGTGGATATTCCAGATATTACTGTTTTAACAAGAATAAGTTATGAATCTCTCCTTATTAATATTACTTTGGTTTATTTATGAAGATAGAGTGATTAAATGATCGTATAATAAAGTTGTTGGTTGAGAAATTTGATAAACATCGTGTAGGATGTTTCATGGAATATTTTGATATTGATGATGTTAGTATTGTTGTTGTTGTTGTTAGTTGTTGGTATGGTGATTTCGGGCTAGGGATATAAACATGGGAGATGCTGCCCGAATTTTTGCAGACTTTAAGAGATTTAATTTGAGGGCTTAAGATAAGTGTAAGACGATAAGTCTAATAGTAGTATGAATGGTTTTATATGTAGATTATAAGACTATGAATGATCTTATGTAGATTGCAAGACAAGAAGTAAGTTGGAAAGTCGAGGAGTAAGCTTCCAGGTATGTTAAGGCTTTTCCTTTCTTTCTTTTTGGCATGATCCTATGATATCTGCGGACAATGAATACACGAGACTCTTAGAATTATTAGAAGTATACCCGTTCTTGATAATCCTGTACCCCTTTGTTATGATTGTTCCTTCTGTTAATGGGTCCTGATTTTGTATTATGACAATGTTAGTCCACATTTATGCATTTACATATATTGTCACGACCCAACCCCGTAGGCCGTGACTACTACCCGATCTGGGCACCCAAACACATCTATCCAATGCTATCTCAACTATTATCAAACGCATTCAAGTATAAAGCAGAAGTCGTCAAGGCTATATTTCAAATTTAAATAATTTCCAAAAAAAATTTGGCAGAGTTTCCTTTGTTTTACAGACTATCCAAAATAACCCTGCGCACAGAAAATACCAACAAAGGCCACACCGGCCAACAAAGCAACATATAAACATATGCGGACCGGCCGCGGCGGCGAATGGGATCGCCCCAAACACAACATATACACACATCCGCACAGAAAGACCCTAACCCACAAACACATCTACAGGCCTCTAACAGACATACAAAATCATATGACGGGACAGGGCCTCGCCGTACCTAGAATTACCATACGTATAGAATATACAGATGTCAGAAGATATATACCAAAAGTACACGCTCCGGATCAAAGGAGCTCTCCAAAATAGCAGAATCTGTGCCCTAGACTGGCGGCGTATCACCGGGTGCGTCTGTACCTGCGGGCATGTAACGCAGCCCTCGAAGAACCGGGGGTCAGTACGAAAAATGTACCGAGTATGTAAAGCAGAAACATAACAAACATAATCATAGTCTGAACCGGAAGCACAAAAATATAGCGGACAGAACCATAAATCAAACGGACGGACAGGATCATGGTCCAGACGGACGGGCAGAATCACAATCCATACTGACAGACAGAATCATAACAGGGCACAGGAACGTGGTCGCCACTCCTGTCTTTGGCGCCACAACATATCATATTTTAGAAGATTTCATATCTTCGAACATCTCCGTCACAAAACTCATCATATCATAACCACGGTAACCCCGGGGACAGATCACACCCCCGGAAACCGGACACATCATACTTCGTAACATATACACGGTAACCGGGGACGGACATATACCACAGCACCCCGGAACCGGACACATCATACTTCGGAATTCATACATGGGACCCGGCCCCCGACAAGGGACTCGGCGGCCCATCCGCAAGATATAAACCGGCCCGGGATCCGGTGAAAGGAAGCTTTGAGACATCCACGAACAGATAAATGAGAAACCACATACATACGGATCGTTATACTGACTCAATCAAACTGAAGTAGGCCAAATGGCGAGTCAAATCAGAGTATTCGGATAGTATGCATAATACGCGCCTATGTCCTACTTGGGAAGGCACGACAGATTATTATCAGGATCAGATTCTCAGATGTCCAGAAATCATTTTGTAAGATTTGCATAAAAATAGTCATTTCATAATCACAATAATAGTCCAGATGGTTTCTGAGAAAATCGGACAGAACCAAAGTAATTAAGGTTATACAGAAGGCATCGGGCCTTGTGGGCCCGCCTCGGACCAACTCGAGGCGACATATGTAAATTACCGATAATAGACCTTATGAGGTCATCCATAGTAATTTGGAGGTATTCTGACTCCGTTTAGGAAAGTTTTATACAAAAGTTCACTTTAGGGACAAGTTATAAGAGAAATGATTCAATTTTGCTGAAGGAATTGGAGCGGATTTCCATCTCGAATTCCGAGGAACGGAGTCGTATTTAAGGCTCGCGGCCGAGCCTATTACATTCAGAACATGACTAAGAATAAAGGGGAAGGCTTTACATACCTCAATTGCGTCTTACGCTCGCTTGGTTTCGATTCCAATTTCGTCCAGAATCTACAAATGGTCAAGTTTGCCAAATGTCAAATTCAAGCTTTTCAATAATCCAAACTTATTACATACTTGCCTACCGAAATTTCGGCAGTATTTCCCCTATATATATATCATCCCCGAGACTCAGTTCGGCTCAATTTATCAACACAGCAACCCAGAAACAACATCAATAACAACAACAAGCATTACAAAACACATAATATGGCATACTAGCCATCTTTCCGACATAACATCACATCTTTCATTCCGACCTTACATTTCCAAACCAATCTTACCATTTTCGTATTCATCACTTATCAAGGCCATTACAACATACGTCGGAGGCATATCATACCATTTTCACAAGATATACATAGGGTATACACCATATACAAGTTTCTTACCAAAAGCATAATTCGCCCACAACTTCCAATCTTTTAGCAAACATGTTCATGATATATTTCTATCTTTCAACTTCATCAATGCCAACCATAATTTGCCTCTTAATACTTTCATTTCCATATTTACATAAGTTACAATGAACTTGCATGTTTTCCTACAACAACTTAACAACCATTTTTCCATAACAACTAAAGCCATTATTCTTCTATTCATTTCACAATAACACAATTGGCATACTAACGGGATTTAATTCACATTCCATCATCCCAATAGCATCACACGGCCACACCCTACTTTTTCCAAATTCCAGTAATTCATTCAACTTTCACTTCCAATACAATTTCTACCATAACAACAACTAGATTACCACATGAATTCAAGTCATCATATACTTGCAACACATACATATACGCGGCCAACATGCATATACTTCTAACACACAAAATTTTCATGCTTTTCAATCATTTCCACACACTACATCATACATATACCTTCCATATCATAACAAAAGCATAAAATCCTTACTTTCTCCAAGACTTTCCACTTGCCACTAGAATTGTCCTCTTGCCAAGATAATTGTACCAAGTTGGAGAGGGTCGTGCACTTGTTAAGAGTTCAAGAAAATTATACTTCTTGCATCAAGGTTGAAGCTTGGAATTGTTTTTCTTTTCTCTCCTTTTTTTTTCTCCTAGCCGTGACCTTCCTGTTCTTTTTCTCTCTCAATTTTTCTTGAATGTTCCAAAAGATGAACATTGATCCATGTATATACTCTTTATATTAATTAGTCATGTGACTAATCACATGACTAATGCTCATGGGTTTGGGCCAACCATGGCCGGCCACCCTCCAAGTTTGGGCCTCAATTTTTTTTTTTGAGCCCATTTGGCTACAAATTGTTTTGTAATTTCCGAAACCAATTTCCAAAATTCCTATTTTGCCCTTGGCCTCCTTTCGTAATTCCACACCAACGTATTCATAACCGACACATTCATACCAAGTAAGGTCCAAATATGGCCTTATTCCTTACAAGTCAAGTTATCTCAAATTTTTTGAATAAGCAAAAATGCCGGATGTAACATCCTCCCCCCCCCCCCCCCTTTAAAATATTCGTCCTCGAATGTTAAATTGACCTCATGAGGCATCATACTACTTCGGGAGGGTTCTTTTTATAATCATCCTTTGTTGACTTTCCGATATGGATTCTTTACCAATATGATGGAGTAATTCTTCACATTACTGACTCGTATGCTTTCATAACATATTTTCTCATATCCCACACAGTCATTGGGCCATGAACTATATTCTAGTAACGGATGAATGCTTTTCGCTCTTTCACAGACATTGTGTCCCTTCTCCCTTTCCTTCAAGGCTTTTCAGACATTATTCTTACTATCACTTCTTCTCATACTCTTCGGTTCCTTACCGCATCATCATGATTCCACGTCATACCAAACAGATTCAGAACTGGGATCGGACGCACAGGAGCATTTCGGACGGATTCGTAATCGGAGGCAAACGTACTAAATTATGGCGGACGGATTCGTAGTCAAAGTCAGATGTATGGGAGGGTATCAGATAGATCCGAGATCAGAGTCAGACGTACAGAGATGTATCAGACAGATTCGTCATCAGAGTCAGACATACAGAGTTATATCAGACAGATTCATATCCAGAGTCAATCGGACAGAGGTGTATCAGACAGAAACGTAATCGGGTTCAGAAGTACAGAGGCGTAATAGACAGAGCCTTATCAGAATCAGAGGTGCAGAAGTATAACAGATAGAGTTTTGATTAGAATCGGACCACTCCTATTAAGGCTCCAGTGATTTACGAAAATTTCCCTTTGTCGACATCTCGTTACTCACCCCGACCATTGTATCACAGATTATCTCATTGAAACCTGTTCACTCATTCATAAACCTGTTCGTCAAATTGTCATTCAAATCGTCTTACGTGTCGCTTGTCAGCTCTTTCACAGATTCTGCTTATTCACATTTCTTATCCTTCATCTTTCCTACTACCCATACTCATTTTCTTTTCCAAATATCGTCGCACTAGACTAAGTGATAACGTAACCGAAGTTTATCTATTATATATATTTTTGACAACAATCGTATCCTCGTCTCCGCTTCGTTTCATGTATTCGGTTTAGTAAAACCTTTCGTCTATCACAACATTAGTTGCCGAGGCTCGGCTCTTGATCCATATGATCACCAGACGAAAATCATACACATACATATACATTTACTAATATCTTATTTGCGAACGTCTTCGACCGTTATTCAAATTGGCCCAAATTCTCGAGCGATATCACACTTCTTCTTTTCGCCCATTTAGTCCGTCTCGGCCTGCGCGACTCCCGTAAGGGTACTAGTTACTCCACACATTCTCTTTTCCTTTTAGGTTACCCCAAATTTCCATTTACATATATCATACTTACACTTGTGAAAAATTTTGTATTACTTCCGAGGGGGTCACCCATCCCAGAATTGCCCTTGCCTTAGGACGTTTAACCTCGAAACTTTCATGCATTTTGACGCGTTAGGGCTGGTATAATTTCGTCGACAGCCCCGCACGACCTTTGTCACATAATTTAGGGCAGATCGGGGTCTTAATAAATTTTTGGAAAATTCTCATAGTGGGTCCCACCCCGGGCTAAACCATACAATTACCATATCGCCCTTCCGAATTCTCAATGTCTATCAGGTTAACAATTACCTTGCTCTTATTAATACCCAGAAGGAGAAAATCACATAATATGATAAAGTATAGACCCATTCATACACATATCCCTCAAGAAAAGATCACTAACGTACCTGGGTGTGCACTTGAAGACGCTCCTGGGTCCTGCCGGCCGGTCAAAGCAAATACGCGGTTCGAAGGACCGCTGTAACCGGAAGCTGCACCTCGACCTCGGCCACGACTCGCTGGTGCTGGCGCTGGTGCTGGTGCTCCTCGCCCTGTGGGGCGTATGGCTGCCGAAGGAGAAGACGAGCTAGCAACTGACCCGGTAAGCTGGGCTGAACCACCTGGACCACCCCTATACTGACACTCTCTCATCGTATGACCTTGTCGGCCACAAGAAAAGCAGGCACCAGTGGCACGATAACACTCACCCGGGTGACGCCTCCTGCAATAAGGACACCGAGGTATGGATGACCCCACCTGACTGAAACTCCCATTTACTGGCGAACTCGAAGCCATGGAGTTCTGTCCCGAAAACTGTGGGGGCGTACTGTGTGCTGGCTGGGACGAATACCTGTTACCCTGCCGCTGAGAAAACTCACTCTGAAATCCCCCTGAATACCCGGCCGATCTGGCTCTCTTAGGCCGGCCCCTGTCGTGGCCCCTATCAGGCCGACGTTCCCTACATCGGTCCTCCATGCCCTGGGCGTGCGCCTGCACCCGGGCAATATGCATCCCTGGCTGAGAAGCCACCGCCAGGCAACTATCAATCAAATAAGGGTCCAGCCCCATCACGTACCGGTGCACCCTGTCGGCCATCTCAGCTACTATAGCGGGTGCATACCTAGCCAGTGAGTCAAACTCTAGGCTATACTCTCGAACACTTCTACCGTTCTGCCTCAAGTTCAAGAATCGATCAACCCTAGCTCTCCGCAGCTCTGGAGGTAGAAAATGATCAAGAAAGGCCTTAGTAAGCTCGGCCCATACTGTTGGGGAAGCATCGTCACCCCTGGATAGCTGCCAAGACTCATACCAGTTCGCCGCTACCTCATATAACCGATACGAAGCCAACTCGACGGACTCAGTCGGCGAAGCCATAATCAACCGTATCGTACTCTCCATTTTTCTAATGAACTCCTGGGGGTCCTCTTCGGGTTTTGTCCCGGAGAATTCTGGAGGATTACATGTCAAGAACTCACGAGCTCTGGAGCTTTCATATCTGTCCGCACGACCACCCCCAAATCCATGCCTGCGAACCTGCTCTGCCATCAGCGTGGTCAACAACTGGACCGCATCTCGCATAGCCCTGCCCTCCGCCCCTGCCTTTGGAGCTGGAGGCTCGGGCACTGGAACCCTGGGAGCTCGCGGTGGAGCCGTCCCCTGATCAGCAACTTCTGCTGCTCCGATCCCCTCCGGTAAGGGGGGTGTAACAGATCCGACTGACGGGGGTTCATCCTCAAGCGCTAGCCGCGCACTGGCCCTGGTAACTCTCTGGGCCCGGCTGGTCTCTCCTACCTCCACCCCCGTTTTGCCCTTCTGGGCAGCTGTTGCCTTCTTCGGAGGCATCGCTGAAAACATAACAAATCGTCAGGAGGGGATCATCCTACTAATACAGTTCTATCGCACGATCTAAGATTCAAAGAAGGGTAACATCCTAGATGCCCTGTAGCCTCCTGTTTATAGATGTGGTGCACAACACACCGATAAACAAGACTCTACTAGACACGGCCTGTAGACATACCGAGGACTAACCGCTCTGATACCACTTCTGTCACGACCCAACCCCGTAGGCCGTGACTAGTACCCGATCTGGGCACCCAAACACATCTATCCAATGCTATCTCAACTGTTATCAAACACATTCAAGTATAAAGCAGAAGCCGTCAAGGCTACATTTCAAATTTAAATAATTTCTAGAAAATTTTTGGCAGAGTTTCCTTTGTTTTACAGACTATCCAAAATAACCCTGTGCACAGAAAATACCAACAAAGGCCACACCGGCCAACAAAGCAACATATAAACATATGCGGACCGGCCGCCGCGGCAAATGGGATCGCCCCAAACACAACATATACACACATCCGCACAGAAAGACCCTAACCCACAAACACATCTACAGGCCTCTAACAGACATACAGAATCATATGACGGGACAGGGCCCCGCCGCACCCAGAATTACCATACGTACAGAATATACAGATGTCAGAAGATATATACCAAAAGTACACGCTCCGGATCAAAGGAGCTCTCCAAAATAGCAGAATCTGTGCCCTAGACTGGCGGCGTATCACCGGGTGCGTCTGTACCTGCGGGCATGTAACGCAGCCCCCGAAGAACCGGGGGTCAGTACGAAAAATGTACCGAGTATGTAAAGCAGAAACATAACAAACATAATCATAGTCTGAACCGGAAGCACAAAAATATAGCGGACAAAACCATAAATCAAACGGACGGACAGGATCATGGTCCAGACGGACGGGCAGAATCACAATCCATACGGACAGACAGAATCAGAATCCATACGGACAGACAGAATCATAACAGGGCACAGGAACGTGGTCGCCACTCCTGTCTTTGGCGCCACAACATATCATATTTCAGAAGATTTCATATCTTCGAACATCTCCGTCACATAACACATCATATCATAACCACGGTAACCCCGGGGAAAGATGACACGCCGGGAAACCGGACACATCATACTTCATAACATATACACGGTAACCGGGGACGGACATATACCACAGTACCCCGGAACCGGACACATCATACTTCGGAATTCATACATGGGACCCGGCCCCCGACAAGGGACTCGACGGCCCATCCGCACGATATAAACCGGCCCGGGATCCGGTGAAAGGAAGCTTTGAGACATCCACGAACAGATAAATGAGAAACCACATACATACGGATCGTTATACCGACTCAATCAAACTGAAGTAGGCCAAATGGCGAGTCAAATCAGAGTATTCGGATAGTATGCATAATATGCGCCTATGTCCTACTTGGGAAGGGACGACAGATTATTATCAGGATCAGATTCTCAGATGTCCAGAAATCATTTTGTAAGATTTGGATAAAAATAGTCATTTCATAATCACAATAATAGTCCAGATGTTTTCTGAGAAAATCGGACAGAACCAAAGTAATTAAGGTTATACAGAAGGCATCGGGCCTTGTGGGCCCGCCTCGGACCAACTCGAGGCGACATATGTAAATTACTGATAATAGTCCTTATGAGGTCATCCATAGTCATTTGGAGGTATTCCGACTCCGTTTAGGAAAGTTTTATACAAAAGTTCACTTTAGGGACAAGTTATAAGAGAAATGATTCAATTTTACTGAAGGAATTGGAGCGGATTTCCATCTTGAATTCCGAGGAACGGAGTCGTATTTAAGGCTCGCGGCCGAGCCTATTACATTCAGAACATGCCTAAGAATAAAGGGGAAGGCTTTACATACCTCAATTGCGTCTTACGCTCGCTTGGTTTCGATTCCAATTTCGTCCAGAATCTACAAATGGTCAAGTTTGCCAAATGTCAAATTCAAGCTTTTCAATAATCCAAACTTATTACATACTTGCCTACCGAAATTTCGGCAGCATTTCCCCTATATATATATCATCCCCGAGACTCAGCTCGGCTCAATTTATCAACACAGCAACCCAGAAACAACATCAATAACAACAACAAGCATTACAAAACACATAATATGGCATACTAGCCATCTTTCCGACATAACATCACATCTTTCATTCCGACCTTACATTTCCAAACCAATCTTACCATTTTCATATTCATCACTTATCAAGGCCATTATAACATACGTCGGAGGCATATCATACCATTTTCACAAGATATACATAGGGTATACACCATATATAAGTTTCCTACCAAAAGCATAATTCACCCACAACTTCCAATCTTTTAGCAAACTTGTTCATGATATATTTCTATCTTTCAACTTCATCAATGCCAACCATAATTTGCCTCTTAATACTTTCATTTCCATATTTACATAAGTTACAATGAACTTGCATGTTTTCCTACAACAACTTAACAACCATTTTTCCATAACAACTAAAGCCATTATTCTTCTATTCATTTCACAATAACACAATTGGCATACTAACGGGATTTAATTCACATTCCATCATCCCCATAGAATCACACGGCCACACCCTACTTTTTCCAAATTCCACTAATTCATTCAACTTTCACTTCCAATACAATTTCTACCATAACAACAACTAGATTACCACATGAATTCAAGTCATCATATACTTGCAACACATACATATACACGGCCAACATGCATATACTTCTAACACACAAAATTTTCATGCTTTTCATTCATTTCCACACACTACATCATACATATACCTTCCATATCATAACAAAAGCATAAAATCCTTACCTTCTCCAAGACTTTCCACTTGCCACTAGAATTGTCCTCTTGCCAAGATAATTGTACCAAGTTGGAGAGGGTCGTGCACTTGTTAAGAGTTCAAGAAAATTATACTTCTTGCATCAAGGTTGAAGCTTGGAATTTTTTTTCTTTTCTCTCCTTTTTTTTTCTCCTAGCCGTGACCTTCCTCTTCTTTTTCTCTCTCAATTTTTCTTGAATGTTCCAAAAGATGAACATTGATCCATGTATATACTCTTTATATTAATTAGTCATGTGACTAATCACATGACTAATGCTCATGGGTTTGGGCCAACCATGGCCGGCCACCCTCCAAGTTTGGGCCTCAATTTTTCATTTTTTTTAGCCCATTTGGCTACAAATTGTTTTGTAATTTCCGAAACCAATTTCCAAAATTCCTATTTTTCCCTTGGCCTCCATTCGTAATTCCACACCAACGTATTCATAACCGACACATTCATACCAAGTAAGGTCCAAATATGGCCTTATTCCTTACAAGTCAAGTTATCTCAAATTTTTCGAATAAGCAAAAATGCCGGATGTAACATATATATATATATATATATATATATATATATATATATATATATATATATATATATATATATATGTGTGTGTGTGTGTGTGTGTGTGTGTGGTATAGGAAAAGGGTGAGGCGTTATATACGCATTACCACCTGATCAACTGGTGCATAGTGATGATGATTATGATGCCCGAAGGGGCCATTATGCTATTATGATGCTCGAAGGGGCTGCCCGAAAGGTCCATTATTCTATTATGCCCGAAGGGGCCTATATGATATATGGATCGGGCCGTACGTTCCTCGACACTGTTATATGGGATATGGATCGGGCCGTACGTTCCTCGGCACTATGACCTATGCATATCATATGCCCGCAGAGGCATTTTCAGTAAGCAGAGATATACAGATATGGTTAGATAGTCAGATATATAGATGCATTCATACAGATGTATTCAGTCAGTCAGTTTAGCTTATGATTTTCTTCATGACTCCTATGTGTATGTTACTCTTCTGCCTTATATACTCAGTACATTATCCGTACTGACTCCCCTATTTGTTCGGGAGACTGTATTCATGCCCGCAGGTTCAGATAGTCAGGAAGACAGATCGCATCCTTAGGCTGCTTCTTCAGCTGGATAGCGAAGCACTCCTCTCTTGTCGGAGTTGCCGTCTAGACCGGATATATGTTTTGATGTCTATGGGTAGGGCAGGGGCCCTGTCCCATCCATAGCATATCCAGTATGTCAGTAGAGGCTAATAGAAGCTTATATTCAGTCAGACAGTGTGGCCCACTCAGCACATGTTTGGTTACATAGTTTTATCGGGTAGCCTTGTCGGCTTGTACCCCAGTTCAGTTTAGTGATGCATATATATATATATATATATATATATATATATATATATATATCTTTTTTAGGACTGTGACTCTCCAGTTTGTGATATCTATCAGTCAGCAAATCATGTTGTGAGCGCCCTCAAGTGGCCCAGAATGAGCAGGAGCAGGTATGTTATGTATGTTTTATGGCATCTAAGAGGTCAGCCTCTGGGTGTTCGTCATGGCCCTCCGGTTGGGCTGTGACACCAATTGAGATTAGAACTTCTTATAAATAAGGATTTACTAGTATGGTATTGGGTAGTGTATTCCCACCCTTAATTTTCGATTTTACTCTCAAGTCTCATTAAGGGTATATTGATTTACTTTTCCTGAATCGATTCTCCTCTGATTAGTGGGTGCTGTGAAAAACTCACTTAGTAAATAATGTTGTTAGAATATTATCGTCGTTTAGGCTTTTGGCTACAGAAGGCTTGTGTGGAGTAGTTCTTGGCTCCTACTCTTCGAGGTAGGTTACAATTTACTGGAGTTAGACTTTGATTAATGAAATGTATATATCGTAGAGTTGACGGGAGAAAGCATGAGTAGGTATTTGGGCATGAAGTCTGGTTGGATATTACTTAGGTTGGTATGAATTCTGATTATGTGGGCTTGTCACCGTTATATTAGCATTGAACCATGAGGAGTAATTGTTGTGTTTTGGAAGGAAAGGGGTTGACATATACTCTTCGTGTTGATTGAGATAGTTTACATGATTCATACTATTGTTGAGCTGATTTATCTTAGTTTTGTTATGACCCATAATATTGTGACATGTATTATCATTGGCATTTGATTTCATTGAGTTATCATGTTTCCTTGTGAGTTGGTGCTTCATATTGGGGTTCTGGACTAGAACCATATCTTGAGATTCATATTGTGTACAGACATATATATATATATATATATGGACTCGTAGTGGACTCGTGATCCGAGGTATGTTCCGGAGCGAGTGGTATATTGAAACCATGGGTCCCCCACGAGTTATAACTATTGTGCGAACAATGCCCTTAGCATGTGTGTACGGTGGAGTTACTTATCATTAGTTGCATTGCATTGGGCATCCTATTATTCATGTGATTTGTTTGTTGATTGATTGTTGTTGTTACGTTTTGTGGTGCCTACTTGTTTATCTTATAACCTGCTTATTTGTTTAGACTAGATTATGGATTTGTGACCTCACCTAGGTTCGGGTTGGGCATGGGAATCATTATCTCTTATTGTTTATCGAGACTTGGAAGACTGATGGTTTAGGAGCTTCACCTTAGGTTATGACTGATCTATTAGTCACCTATATTCGTTATCATTTTTGTGTTTTAGTATTAGAGAGAAATTTGGGTACTTGGTTGTGGGTGTTCTATTATAGATAGGATTCATTTATGTGTGTACGAATGTACTTGTCAGTTTATCTTGATTGAACCTATACTTTTATGTGTGAACTAATCTTAGTTGGCCTATGATACTTACCAGTACGTGTGGTGCACTGATACTACTCTTGCTACACTCCTTTTGGGGTATAGATGTGTTTCAGGTCACTGCTCGATGTTTCGTTAGCTTGAGTAGCTGATATCTTCCAAAGTTCCTGTATATTTTCATTCTAAAACCAGAAACTGTATTATTTCCTTTCGGTTTGTCCCCCTATATTGTAGAAGCTCTTGTAGAAGTCTAGACCCGATTTTGGGATGTTTTATTTAAATAATCAAGTGTCATTTATATTTCTTTCTTATTGTTCATATTTACCAATAATTTACTTGTTGGATGGATTTACGGTGGGTTGGTTGAGAAGGGTTCACCTACCAGGGGGAAAAGGTAGGTGCCCGCACGATCCGTAATTTGGGTTGTGACACAACAAAGCAAGAAGAGGAGTATTGGAAGTACCAACCCTCATCATCACTATAGTTTAGGATCGGTCAATGATGTTGCTGGGTACACGTGCTTCCCGTACTCACTCTACACTTGATGCACTTGAGTGCAGGTCCAGATCCGGGTACGAGTAGAGGTCGAGTTTCTATTGATCGCTGAGGCATACTGTAGAGTCTAGGTTTAGCTGATGATGGTCTAACCGCACTAGACTTCTCTCCAATCTTTATTTTCTTTCTCCATTTCGGGCAGTGTTAAGTAGTAAGACTTGTATTCTGGATTAGTAGCTCTTGTACTTATGACTTCCAAGTCTTCGGAAAGTGTTTGACTTAGACTTGTTCATATTTAACTTATTAAGACATATTTAGTATGTTGGGTTGTTTTCCTTTAATTTCTGTCACGACCCAGCCCCGTGGGCAGCGACTGGTGCCCTACTTGGGCACCCAAACGGACAAACATACCAAATCGTCATCTTATAGCTAAGTCAATTTTCAAATTCATCATTTTAAACGGATCCGAAAATCATTTTCTTAAGCGATCACACGTGTACAGAGATATCATATCAGAACAAAAAGGGGCGGCGGAATACACATCGCCGATCATATACACACATATACAAACATACAGGCCATTTAGGCCACATCAAAATCTAATAGATTGGCGGAATGTACATCGCCAGACACAAATATCACACGCTGCCACAAATCGTATCAAACTGTCTCAAACACATTTCAAACACAACCATATATGTACATATATATAAGAAGCCGACTAGGCTATCAAATGGCACAACGGCCCAAAACATATACAAATGCACGCCGACGAGGCTGCCATGGCGAGTGTGATCATACAAACACACCTGAACAGAAGTAGGCACAACCCACATATACGTCTACAGACCTCTAAACCGACCAACCAAATCATATGGCGGGACAGGGCCCCGCCGTACCCCTGAACAAATACATACAAATGTAGCGAACGAAGATATATACCAAAATGTAGGCTCCGGAATAAGAGGAGCACTCCAAATAGCAAAAGAGGGTGTCCTAAACAGGTGGATCACCAAACTGTGCGTCTGTACCTGCGGGCATGAAACGCAGCCCCCCGAAGAAAGGGGGTCAGTACGAAATATGTACTGAGTATGCAAAGCAGAAGATACAGAAAACAAACCTGAGGCATAAACGAAATAGAAGTACAGAACATAAGTACAAACCCAAAATATCAAAATGTTTACTCTCAAAATATAAGTCATGCATAGGGCACAGAGAATATGGTCACCCGCCCATCGATGGCGCCATAACACAGCATAACACTAGAAGGTTTCAAATCTCCGTATCCCCGTCACACATCATCACAACATATCGTAAGCCATATCACAACATAACTCCATAAACGGAACCCGGCCCTATGGCGAGGTCTCGGGAACCGTAACACAGCATACTGCCGAATATATCATAGTGCGCACGATCACAAAACCGGCCCGGGAACCGGCAAACGATATCATAATAATGGGCACGAGCAGAGTAGTGCGGAAACTAATGCAATTTACATATCAAAACATTTATGAAACTGGACATAATCATATGACAACCCGTTAGGCAAACTAGTCCGGACAACTGATCAATACGGAGTTTATCTCACAAAAGTACTTCTGAAATCGTATTCATAGTTCAAAATGTAAATCAGAATATCATGGAGTAATCAAAACATTATTCCTTAATAGCTAAAGTCATAAGAAAAAGCCTCTTTCCGATATCTAACAAAGTTAAGTCAATTAGGGCAACGAAGGAGACTCGGGGCCAGAGGGCCCACCTCGGTCCAAGTCGAGGCGGCGAGCAAATTTTACAGACATTTGACCTTATGGAATCAACCATGAAAGCTTAGGGGTGATTCGATCATGTTTACGAAAGTTACGAATGTTTGAACGTTTCTTTTCAACAAAGCATAAGTTTCTAATTCAATTTCACTGAATGGAATAGTGCCAAAAGTAAACTCGGATTTCTATGAATAGAATGATCCCCGAGGTTCAAACTCAAACCTAGTACTTATAGGACCTGCTAAGAGAAGAAAAGGGATAGCTTTACATACCTCACTTGCGCCTTACGCTCGTCCAAACTCAATCCCCGTTTCGTCCGAAATCTACAATTGGTCATAGTTGCCAAATATAAGCTCCACGCTTTTAGAATTTCAAGTCTTAAATTCATATTGTCTACCGAAATTTCGGCAGCATTCCCCCTATAAATTCAACGTCCCCGAGACTTAGCTCGGCCATAATATCAACAACAACAACCACAACAATAACAACAATCATCAAAATCACAACAAAACGCATTCTAACATAATTTTCCCTTCCTTTCCACATAATGTAACTCTTCCATTCTTACTTCACACTTCCAACCCAACATTTTCCATATCCATTAACCAATTCAAGATTATTCAAACATATTTCAATAACATTCCAATCAATACCCAAGGATATAAACAATTCCGCCAATTCCATATTCTATCTGAAACTTCAACGAATGCAACAACACCACCAACTCGCCTTGTTTTCTTTCAAATTCATGAAGAACAACCATAATTCACATCTAAAATCTTACTTCCACAATTACATAAAAATCACATAATTTCCCATAATAATATACAACCATTTTCAATACAAACTTATCTCGTTAAACCTTTATTTACGTCATAAATGCCATGACGGCACAACTAACATATCAAACAAAGTTAATTCATTTCCATTTCAACTTCCATATACCACACGGCCAACATCTATATTTCCAACTTCAACCAAATTCATTCAACTTTTATTTCCAATATAAACTTCACCATAACCACAACTAGAATACAACATAAAATTCAACTCATCATATTCATACAACATCACACACACACGGCTACATGCCTACACACACACCCACTTTGCAAACTTCCATATTTCCATAATTTCTTCTCATTTCCACATACTACAACACAAACAAACCTTCATAACATAAGAAAAAGGAATTGATTCTTACCTTTTCTCTTCAACTTCTTCACTTGACCAAAGAAACACTCTTTTGCTTCCAAATTGGTATCACATAGAAGAGGACCTTGAGCTTAGTATTAATTCAACAAGGGATGAATTTTGGACTAAAGATTTGAGCTCAAAATTCTTTTCTCTTTTTTTTTTTGAAGGGGGCCGAAACCACTCTTCTTGCTCTTGCTCCTTTTTTTTTTTTTTTTTTTTTTTGTTTCTTGATCTTTCTAATGGGGAATGACTAATGGTCCCTTATATCTATTTGTCACATGATCATCATGTGACATGGGCTTGGGCCAAGGCTTGTTGGCCACCCCTATAAAAATTGGGCCTCATTTTCTCTTTTATTTAAAGCCCAATAATTCATGGATCTTTTTTTTTTTGTAATTCCCGAAACTAATTTTCAAAATTCCAAATTTTGCCCTTGGCCTTCCTCCGTATTTCCGCAACAATATTTCTCATAAATATCACACACATGTGTTAGATAAAACAAAAACATAGCCTTATTTCCTACAAGGCAAGATTATTCCAACTTTTCCAAATGCGCAAAAACGCGGGATATAACATTCTCCCCCCCTTTAGAACATTCATCCTCGAATGTTAGATTGGCCTTATAGGGTCCCACAAGCATTTCGGGGGAGTTTTTTTTTTATGAGGCGATGAAAACTCTCGATTACATAGTACAAAATCTTATCTGATAGCTGATCCTCAAATAATATAATTAACGTAGCAATTATCTTTTAGTAATCATATCCTTCCTCCATACCCGTTCCTTATCTGTCGTTCTGTTTTCTCGATAATTGAATTACTTGGTATTCACACGATTCATCATTCCATACCATAGGTTTCCCTTTTTCGATGCACTATTACATTCCAGCTCCTTTTTGCAAATAATTTCGTGCTTTGCCCGTCGGCTCTTTTGAGGCTCGGCTTAATTACGTTTCTTACTTTTCACCTTTCTGACATTTCGATCTCCCTGTCTTCCACTCAATTACTCTCTTTCCTTTTTTATAAATTTGGAAAAATTTGGGCAGAGGTTCCTCTGTACTTCTTACTATCCCAACACCTGCACGCAGAAATACCAACAATGCCTCACAGGGCCAACATATATACGTACGTATCATATCGTATCATAGCCACACAAGGCTAATAATTTCAAATAAAAGCATAAAGATGTCGAGACTTACCTCACATGTCCAACTCAAACTGCACCTATTACACTTTCCTATTTATTTTCCCTTTTCGATCTTCAACGTTATATTTCAATCATACTTCAAATGACTTCCCCAACATACATCTTTCATACCTTTGCTTACCTGAGTACTGCGTAGCTTCCAATATCATCAGTCACTGTCTTCTGTCGATACCGTTCTTCGGCTGAAATCAAAGGTTAGTAGAAAGAATTCATTTCCTACGGCTGACTCTATCGCACGATCTAAGATTCAAAGAAAGGTAACACCCTAAATGTCCTGTAGCCTCCTGTTTATAGATATGGTGCACAACAAACTGATAAACAAGACTCTACGAGACACGGCCTGTAGACATTCCGAGGACAAACCGCTCTGATACCACTTTTGTCACGACCCAGCCCCGTGGGCCGCGACTGGTGCCCTACTTGGGCACCCAACCAGACAAACATACCAAATCGTCATCTTATAGCTAGGTCAATTTTCAAATTCATCATTTTAAACGGATCTGAAAATCATTTTCTTAAGCGATCACATGGGTACAGAGATATCATATCAGAACAAAAAGGGGTGGCGGAATACACATCGCCGATCATATACACACATATACAAACATACAGGCCATTTAGGCCACATCAAAATCTGATAGATTGGCGGAATGTACATCGCCAGACACAAATATCACACGCTGCCACAAATCGTATCAAACTGTCTCAAACACATTTCAAACACAACCATATATGTACATATATATCAGAAGCCGACTAGGCTATCAAATGGCACAACGGCCCAAAACATATACAAATGCACGCCGACGAGGCTGCCATGGCGAGTGTGATCATACAAACACACCTGAACAGAAGTAGGCACAACCCACGTATACGTCTACAGACCTCTAAACCGACCAACCGAATCATATGACGGGATAGGGCCCCGCCGTACCCCTGAACAAATACATACATATGTAGCGAACGAAGATATATACCAAAATGTAGGCTCCGGAATAAGAGAAGCACTCCAAATAGCAAAAGAGGGTGTCCTAAACAGGTGGATCACCAAACTGTGCGTCTGTACCTGCGGGCATGAAACGCAGCCCCCCGAAGAAAGGGGGTCAGTACGAAATATGTACTGAGTATGCAAAACAGAAGATACAGGAAACAAACTTGAGGCATAAACGAAATAGAAGTACAGAACATAAGTGCAAACCCAAAATATCAAAATGTTTACTCTCAAAATATAAGTCATGCATAGGGCACAGAGAATATGGTCGCCCGCCCGTCGATGGCACCATAACACAGCCTAACACTAGAAGGTTTCAAATCTCCGTATCCCCGTCACACATCATCACAACATATCATAAGCCATATCACAGCATAACTCCATAAACAGAACCCGACCCTATGGCGAGGTCTAGGGAACCGTAACACAGCATACTGCCGAATATATCATAGTGCGCACAATCACAAAACCGGCCAGGGAACCGGCGAACGATATCATAATAATGGGCACGAGCAGAGTATTGCGGAAACTAATGCAATTTACATATCAAAACATTATGAAACTGGACATAATCATATGACAACCCGTTAGGCAAACTAGTCCGGACAACTGATCAATACGGAGTTTATCTCACAAAAGTAATTTTGAAATCGTATTCATAGTTCAAAATGTAAATCAGAATATCATGGAGTAATCAAAACATTATTCTTTAATAGCTAAAGTCATAAGCAAAAGCCTCTTTATGATATCGAACAAAGTTAAGTCAATTAGGGCAACGAAGGAGACTCGGGGCCAGAGGGCCCACCTCGGTCCAAGTCGAGGCGGCGAGCAAATTTTACAGACATTTGACCTTATGGAATCAACCATGAAAGCTTAGGGGTGATTCGATCATGTTTACGAAAGTTACGAATGTTTGAACGTTTCTTTTCAACAAAGCATAAGTTTCTAATTCAATTTCACTGAATGGAATAGTGCCAAAAGTAAACTCGGATTTCTATGAATAGAATGATCCCCGAGGTTCACACTCAAACCTAGTACTTATAGGACATGCTAAGATATTTCTCAACAATGCTAAGATATTTCTCAACTCGGATTTCCCTTGGCCTTCCTCTGTATTCCCGCAACAATATTTCTCATAAATATCACACACATATGTTAGATAAAACAAAAACATAGCCTTATTTCCTACAAGGCAAGATTATTCCAACTTTTCCAAATGCGCAAAAACACGGGATATAACAATTTCAGCACTTAAATTTATAGTTTGAGAATTGTTTTTCAGTTGGGGTTCGCCTACGGGTTTGGGTAGGTGCCCTCATGGCACAATGAGTTTTTGGGTCGCGACCAATTTGGTATCAGAGCACTAGGTTCGCCGGTCTCATGAGTACAAGTGTAATGTGTAGTCTGTCTTGCAGATCAGTACGAAGAGCTCTATATTTATCTTCGAGAAGCCACATGACATTTATAAAACTTCCATTCTTTCATTCTTTATCGTGCGTATGTGATGCAGTTTAAGGTCTAAACTTCTTTGTTTCAATCTCTCAGTAATGGTGAGGAAACGTTCTTGGGTTCGCATACTAGGGGCTAGATGTGACATCACGTGGTATGGTACAAAATGGGTCACCGTGATAAGGAGCAAGATCAAGTCTAGATTGTAACTATGACTTGAAGACTCAATTGATTGAGATTGCAATTCAGTCTCTTTGGTTTGATAATATCCCTAGGGAATGGGAGTGACGGTACGAAGGACTGCATGATCACTTTGTCTTCAATGGTTAGTTGGTTGAACGTCGAGGAATTGCATTTATGGTATAGTGGGTGATGAAAAGATAGTTGGCGATTTGAATGCCTAAGTAATAAGTGTTGCGACTTTGAAGACTGCACTTAAGGAGGTTTAACATATCAAGGATGCTTTACTTGAGGTGTGATTGGTATGGGAATGCTTCAACATCGTCCGAGGTTTATTACGATAGTCTTATAACACGGGTGTATCAACGATGAGTCAACGAGTCAGTTATGCAAAGGTACAAATATTGGCATCTTGAAGGCAAGTTTAAACTTGGGAGGATCAACTGGTCATATAAGACGATAGTAACCATGGTAGGGCTGTGAAAAGAAGTTGATAAAGGACAAAGGCAAGAAAAGTGATCTTTGGTGATGAGATTCGAGGTGGTAAGACATACTATGGCGTTCATTTAAAGATTTTTCTTTCTACTTACAGAGTTGAGTTGTACTAAAGAGAATTTGAATAGTTCAAGTTTGGTGAAATGAGAGTCACAATGGTAAAGTATTCATATGACGAGAGCACAAGGTATGATAAGTCTGATAATGCATGGCAGTATGAAAGTGTAAGTTGAGTGTCAGCAGGATGGCGTTGTTTGGATTAAGAATGATTGGTTTGGGGAATTCTTTAAGGGAATAGCTATTGGCATCAGGCCAAGTGGGAGGAGTTACCTATTGCAATCGAACCATTATCAGAATAAGCAGTTGTGATCTTTCATTAAAGGGTGGGTTCGTAGGTCCGCTTGATATTTCGAGGTTGGAGATAAAAAGGATTATTTGGGCCGAGAGCTTGTTGACTTTGTATTATACGCGGCAATTATTGGATGTGAAAGGATGATGGCTTATACTAGCATGGCATCTTTCAAAGGTTATGGGGTCATGAGGGGGATGACTTTTTTAGGTTGTCATGGAACGAGCTAATCTATTTATGAAGTGAATGTTAATGAAAGATAAATTGGCTGGTGTATTTGATTGCATCGTAGGCGATTGGGGGGACAATAATCGACCAATGGAAATGACTCTAGCTATGGACAAGTGTGAAGATCTATTACATAAGAAATTATCGGCTGTTGTACCTAATGTTGGTGAAGGGATGTGGGCATTTTACCTGTTTCTTAAGGCTCAACAAGTTTCTGCAATTACCGGTGATGTGACTCGGCTGAGTTGACGAAATGCGTAGGATAATTACACTAATTTTTGGAGGTGTTCTAGTTCGAGAAACAAGGAAAGAGGTGGTTCTTCTTGGGTAAACATTGGTTTAGGAACCTTGAGAGAGGTGTCCCTCAAGAAGGACATTTAAAGAGGTAAATCAATGATCTAGGTTAGCTAATTCAAGTTGTGGAGTGCATCAGAAGATTGAACTAAGGATCAATAATACCAGTTAGAAACCAAAAGAAGTGAATTCACTCTAATAAATTGGTGTATTAATATCGGTTTGGTAAGCTCGAAAGCCAAGTTAGAAGAAGGATTTTTCAGTTAAGGGATCTTTGGCAAAGATATGAGCATGAAATCATATGAGAATGTTTGTAGGATTGTGTGAATGATAAGTGAGGATTGCTCTACAGATTATGGACCAGTGTAGTGGTGGTTTGGGATATTATATCAACAATAATTGATTTTTGTTGGAATAACCAGAGTTGGTTGGTATTTCTTGGTGGAAAGGCCTCGTGAAGAATTGATCATGTGATGCTCCTAACTTAGAAGAGTATTCACTTTTTATGTTCGAGTGAAGCAAGGGAAGCTTTCAGTTGCTTGAGTTTGTGGTTTACTACTATCTCTAGGATTGGCTCAGCTATTTTGCAAGAGTTATGATATTTCGGACCACTCTCGAGTGGGTTGAGTGATTTTGGTGGGTAATAGTGAATGTGATTATAAATGAATTATGGAAACTCAAGAATAGAGATAAAGACATGTTGATTTCAAATTGGAAGGAGTAAGGTACATCTTCCGAAAAGAAAAGGAATTGTATTCAGATCAACAGGGTTACTTGAGTCAAATATGAATTGTGGTGGCATTATCTTGCATCATTTAGATGGGGCGTAATTGTTGAATATGCTTGAAGAGGGAAGTCCACAGAATTTGACCAAGTGTTATGGCAAAGTGCTATGAGTTTTGTGATTGGCGACAGTGAGGTGCAAATTTCAGATGACTGACATGATAAGATTGACGGGAATGTGACTTGCATTGTACCAAGGTTGGTAATCTCATAGCCTTCTATAATGAATGAGCTAGAGTTAATTAATGAGAGGGAATCTTGAAATATCTTCAGCTTGATAGTTAAAGTCATATTTTTGAGGTGAGTTGTGTCTGTGATAGTAGATTATGTGGAAGTGTTGCTAGCTAGATTGCGTGGTTGAGTATTTCAACTAGGAATGACTTGGGAGAAACTGTGCATGGTAAGGCGCATGGATTGTAAGAATTGGTACTTTGGATTTGCTAAAGGAGTAAAAAGGTATTTCAATCAGAGATTCAATGGTTGTGAAGTGGGAGTACTAGGCTGCAAGCTTTGCGTCGAGGCGATCGAAGTGGTGAAAGAGTTCAGTGAAAGCACAAGAAGAGTATTCAATGTGTTGTGATTTATCTAATTTGCATGGCTAGTGTGAACTGAGAAACAGAAAGATTTAAGTCATAAGGTATAGTTCCTTGGTACTAAGTTGATGAGTTGATTGAAATTTCAGTTTTTGAAGCCGGATATGATAGCACGAGGTTTAGTATTCACGAGCAAAGGATTACAATCGGTTACCACCGTCTTATACAATAATATTATTCATTTTGTAAAGATTCAATATCACTTTGGGTGACTATTAGCGATATTCAGAGAATTGTGCATCTCACACCAGGTCAAAATTGTTCATGTAATGTCAGGTGGCTTATGGATATATTACTAGGAAGATTTATATTTAATTTGGTAACCCATTTTGGAAGATTTGATAGATTTACAGTTCAGAATAGGGGTATGGCAGTGTTATCGATCTGTATTAGAGTTTGCAAGGGGATTTAATAATATTTTGGTGATGGCAGCTATTCGGACAGTTCTAATGGTTTGCGCAGATACTGGGCGATGTAATGAGGAGGTACAAATGGATATATGAAGTCTTTGGGGTGATTGGTTGATTTTCCATAGATTTGGCACGGCAAGGTAATCATTAGGGTGATGCGTATTGTATGTTTTTTTGAAGATGTCAGAAGAATTGGATGATAAGTGTTTGCTCAATAGTTTCATCTCAATGAAACGAAACTAACGGATTTGGAATTAGAGCAATCGGCCTTGGATAATGCCAATTTTTGACGGAAATGCTTGGAATTGTCTCAGAACGGGCACAAATTCTCTTCTGGTGAGAGGGAGTCATGATTTAGACTAGCGGTGTGTGACAACAAGTTTTATACAAATTCTTGGTACTAAGGACGACTCTAGAAGGAGAGGAACAAAGATAAATAGAATCAGGCTATTTGACCGGTATAAGCTTGGTAATGGATTGTGGATATAACTATAGGATTGGGGTTTCGATGATGGAAATTGTGGAATCAATCAATTGCGTTCAGAGGGTGGTAATAATCAAAATTAGGGAATTTGAGCGGATTTAGCTCAAATATATGAGGATGAGTTGTGGAAAACAAAATCGGCTTTGAAAAAAAAAAAGGAAATTTGGATGTTTGAGCTAATTTAAAGGAAATTTTGACTGTTAAAGTGAACTAGCAGTGCTATCAGCATAATTCTTTCCTGTGGAGGCTTGCATGAGGTTTATAGCGGAGATTCTTTGGTTTCTCGACAGTTTTGGTACTTTTCCTTACTGTTCGAGGACGAACGTGTGTTTAAGTGGTAGATGATGTAACGAGCCGATTGGTCGTTTTGGGATTTTACACTTGTTTTTCACAGAATACCATTCTCATAGTTTCATCTAGGTATTTATTACTTGCGGGGGTGGGTGACACAATTTTTGAGGAAATCGGGTGAGTTTCAGATTAGTCTTAGCTAAATTGAAAGTTCATAAGTTAAGAAAATGAGGAATTTGTCCAAAGTCAACATCAGGGGTAAATGCATTATTTTCGAAGTTTCGTCAATTCCATTAGGTCCTGAATGTGATTTTTGACTTAGTTGGACTGTTGGTTCGGGTCCCGAGGCATTCAGGTGTTATTTGGATCATTGGTTAAAAATCTAGTATTTTTTGAAGAATTGGAGCTGGCCTTGGTCAACACCGGGTCAATATGACTTCTTTTGGGAATTTTGAGTGCACGAGCAGGTTTGTAGCGTGTTTTATGATTGAATTGCATATATGATTTGTGTCTAGGAGGTTCCGGATGAGTTTCGGGTGTTGAATCGAAGATTGGAAACTATTTAAGAATTTCTGGTGTAAAATTGGGGGCCGTGATCGCGATGAAGAAATATTTCAGGCCAAAAAAAAAAAATCCTTAGCGATTGCGATGTGGCAGTAACGATCGCGATGAAGAAGAAAATGCCTGGACAGTGTTTTAAAAACCAGATGGATTTAGAGTATTTTGGACATATTTTGAGTTCTAAAGCTCGGTTTAAGGCGATTTTGGTGGCTAAATTCTCGTCTTCGAAAGGGGGTAAGTATCTAACCTTTATTTTGGTGGTTCCCCATAATTATTTCTAATAGTTATCATTTTTATCCACGTTTGAGTTGTACAAATTGGGGTTTTTAAGCCCTAAAGTTGGGAGCAAAGCCACATTCTTTGGAGTCAATGGATGAAAATCCCTCTACAAAACGCCAATAATAACTAGCGAATCCAATGAAACTCAAAATTTCAGTGACCGAAGTAGGTCTAACCCAATCACGAACTGCCTCAATCTTCTTAAGATCCACCATAATACCATCCTTGTACACTACATGTCTAAAGAACACCACATAACTAAGCCAAAACTCACACTTCGAAAACTTGGCGTAGAGTTGCTTCTTCTTCAGAATCCCAAGCACAATCCTCAAATGCTGCTCGTGCTCCTCTCTACTACGAGAGTATGTCAAAATATCATCAATGAAGACGATCACAAAAGAGTCCAAGTACGGTTTGAAGACACCGTTCATTAAATCCATAAAGGCTGTTGGAGTGTTGATCATCCCAGAAGACATAACCAATAACTCATAATGACCGTAACTAGTCCCTAAGGCTGTCTTAGGGATATCCTCCACCCTAATCTTCAACTGGTGATAACCGGACCTCAAATCGATCTTAGAGAAGATTAATGGACCCTGAAGCTGATAAAATAAGTCATCAATGCGAGGAATGGGATACTTGTTTTTTATTGTAACCTTGTTCAACTGCCGATAGTTAATACACATACGCATGGTCCCATCGTTCTTCTTCACAAATAGCACCGGAGCACCCCAAGGTAAAACACTTGGTCTAATGAACCCCTTACTCCATATATCATGCAATTGCTTCTTTAATTCCTTTAAGTCCGCTAGCACCATCCGATATAGCGGAATAGAAATTTGCTTGGTGCCCACTCAAAATCAATGCAGAAATAGATGTCACGATCCAATGGAACACCCGGTAGATCCGTTGAAAACACCTCAGGAAACTCCCTCACTACTGGCACTGACTCAAGTGGAGGAGTATATATACTAGTGTCTTGAACATAAGCTAAATAGGCCAAGCATCCCTTATAAACCATCCACCGAGCTCTAAGGAAGGATGTAACCCTCTTCGGCGCATGACTAATAGCACCCTTCCACTCCAACCTTGGAACTCCCAGTATGGCTAACGTAACAATCTTGGCATGATAGTCTAGCATTGCATGATAAGGGGACAACTAATCCATGCTAAGAATAATGTCAAAATCTACTATGTCTAGAATCTTAAATCTGCCCAAGTGTCATACCCAATCAAAGTAACAACGCAAGATCTATATATAGATTGATACACTCGATCCACCACACAAAATCCCCAACAAGAGTAGAAACAGTAACAGGGACATAAACCGACTCACATAACATATCCAGACCCGAAGCAAAATAAGTAGACACATAAGAGTATTTAGAGCCTGGATCAAATAATGTCACAGTTGACCGATGGCAAACCGAAATAGTACCTGTGATAACCGCATTAGATGTCTCGGCCTCTGGCCTACTAGGGAAAGCATAGAAATGGCCACCTCCGCCCTCGGACTCGTAACTCCATGACCACCACAGCCTGACTGAGCTCCACCTCTCACCTACTGAGAACTACCCCTACTAGACGGATGACAACCTCTGCCAGGCTGTGAACCCTCTCTGCCAGAATACATAGCTCCTCTAGTTGATGATACTAGAGGTCTAGGTACCTGAATCAGAGAGCTCTGCTGGGTTCCACCCTATCTAAGTCCGGAACACTCCCTCTTGAAATGCCTTGGATCACCACACTCAAAGTATGCCCTGCCAGTCATAGGCTGCTGAACAGAAATAGAAAAACCAGAATGCCCTCCACGGACTAAGTACCGGAATAAGAACCTCAAGAAACTGAACTCACTATGCACGAAAGAACAACCTGCTGAAATCTGAAGTGCTTGCTGGATGGGGCGACTGACATGGTAATGATTGTCTCTGTCATTGTGTCCCTCACCTCTAAAAGAAGAACCCCAAAAACTACAAAATCTGCGGAGGATGCGCGTTAAGAGAATGATTTGGGGTTTTTACAGAGAGGAACCATGCAGTACCAGACACGAGATAGATCTTCCAAAGTATGAGCCTTTCAACAATTAACAAATTTTACCTTTCGAATATGTATTACGTATTCAAATTCGTTTGAACGAGAGGAGAAAAAAAAAAGAGGAGATATAATCTAATTTTTTAGATACTTTATCTAAGAAATTATACCCATCTAGAACATAGATGGGGAATATCTCACCCTTTCTTTCAAAGAGGTCCCTCTTATCATCCCCTCTACTCTGAGCCTAAATCGCACCGACTCAACCTACTTAGCATGATCCACTACTGCCTGGAACGATGCCCCATAAGCTACTACCTGCAAGGTCTCCAATCGAAGTAGAAGGACCAAACTCTTAACAAACCGCCACACTCTCTCTACTCAATGGGGAGCAAAAACACTGCAAAACCAGCCGAGGCATGAAATCTAGACTCGTACTCTGCAACGAATAATCCTTACTGCTCTAGGGTGAAGAACTCATCCCTCCTTCTGTCTCTCAAGCTATGAGGAGCATACTTCTCTAGAAATACCTAAAAGAATCAAGTCCATGACAAAAGAGGTGACCCAGTTGGTCGACAATAAAAATAGGACCTCCACCACTTCTTGGCATCCCCGATCATCTAAAAAGCAACATAATCTACCCCGTGTGACTCCACCAAACCCTACTTGTGAAGCCTCTCATGACAGATGACAATGAACTCATATACATCCTCTTCGGTGTTCCATAAAACCAGGGAGAATTCATCTTGGTAAATCTCTCAACATTTTATACTCCTTATTAGTCATGACCGGCCTAGAAACTAGTCGAGAAGCATAATCAGGCGCTGGAATCTTATAAATATGGGAGCCATCGCGGCAGCAGGCTGTGCCCTCGGAGTACAAAACTGATCGGGAGTCTGACCTCAAACTCTGGTCTGTGACCCATCTAGTATAGCTTGAAAGGCACCGGCCTGGGTCAAACCCCCAAGAAGACTCAGAATGCGCACCATGACATCCTATAGCACTGGTGTAACAATGATCTCTGGTGGTGCCTAGGCTGGTCCCAGCTCCTCCTCCTCAATATGCTAGTCCTAAAGGTCTACCTTCGGCTTAGGAGATAATGACCTAGCACGGGCCTGACCATTCACTGGTGCTCGACCTCTAGCTGGTGCTGCTCTATGGAGTCTACACCTACCACAACCTCTACCCCAGCCCCTGCCACGTGTCAAGGCTCTGGCAGTAGGTATCAGTGCCCTATCTCAAGCCACATCCACAGGTGTCCTCACAATCTACAAGAGAATTGAATATGAACTCAGATACTAATTTGAATAAACTAGCACGAAAGGAATGAAAAATTGAAAGTTTCCTAAATGTGTTGTAGCCTCTAGAGGATGGGTACGGATGTCTACATACCAATCCGCAACACTCTACTAGACATTTCTCTTGTACTCATGAGATCGGTGAACCACGACCCAAATCACTGGTCATGATGGCACCTACACTATCCCACCGGTAGGTGAATCATCCCAAGTTGTCAAAATCATTTTTAAAGTAAAGCAAAAAAGATAAATACATTTAAAACAATATCCAATAGTGTATATATAAGTGCAAAAAGATAACTTAGTCTATACAACCCCAAAATCTAGTCCAAGTCGTATAAAAGCATTAAACAATCTGATACAAGTCCCATATGATAAAATATACTTTCTGTGGAAAATCAAACAGAAAGCAATTAAAACAGAGAAGTCAAGGGGCCACAAATCAGCCATGTAGCTCACCCTGAAAGTCTCGAATGTTGTGCCTTGAGATGAGCCACGAGGTCCTGAACTGGAAGAAAGGTCCGCATCTTCACAAAGTACAGAAATGTAGTATGAGTACAACCACTAGTACTATGTAGTTATCATAGGCTGACAACGAAAGACACGTATAAAACATATAAAGACTGAACACACAATGCAGATTGGGCTAAAATGGTAACACCACCTAGTTATGACCAAAGAATCATGTTTCATGTAAATGCAACATGTAACCATAAAATCAGATAGAAACGGGTAGTTCAAATGAGTTAATGCAATGCACAGGCCAAACTATTCTGGAACACACATGCTATAGGCCATGCCGTATAGTCATGATCTATGGGGGACTCGAGATGTCCATATACCGGTCAGTATCTGTTACACCTCAGAAAATTTTTCGTTGATGCATAAGGGAATAGGCTAACGAAGAGCATGAGTATACGGTATTTCAATAAGTAAGGAATGACATTTGATGACCCTAATTAAGATCTCAAAGGCATTCGAGATTAGAGAAGAAAGTTTGCCAAGAGAAGGCAAGGCATACGATAGGTATCGAAAAGGAATTACGAGTAACGAGTTAATAATGATGCTTTGGAGAAGAGTTGTAACGTCTCTTAGATTGTTAATGAGGTGATAAACAAGTGTCAAGAAAGTTCCATAAGCATTGGAGATCAAACCAAGTGACAAGAACAAGATCAGTGAAAATATGAGTTATACGGTCGATTACATGGTCCGTATAATGTTATACGGTCTGTATAATCAACCGCAGAATTGTCACAGTGAAGTCCCTCACTGGTGATATTATACGGTCACTTATACGGACCGTATAAAGTTATACGGCCCGTATAATGTGCCGTATAATGGTCACAGAGGCAAGTTGTTGAGGAGGTGATTTTACGGTCACTTATACGGACCGTAAATTATACGGCCCGTATAAATTGTCGTCAAATGGTCATAGAATCGAGAATTTAAGGGGCGATTTCACGGTCACTTATAGGGACCGTATAATTTTATACGGACCGTATAAGTGTCCGTATAATATCCCGACGGATTAGATTTGTGTATTAATAAGGGACCAAGTATTATTTCATTTCATTTCCCTTTCACACCCCTTCTCTCTAAAACATCTCTCTACACTTCTCCCACAAGATTTCAAGAGATATTAGTGATCAAATACATCAAACCAAGTGAATCAAGTGTAAGAAACCCATTAAAGTTCATCCAAGGCAAGAAGTCCAAGTGAAGGTGAAACTAGGGTTTTGCTCAAGTGAGGTGTTTCCACCCAAGGTTCATTCATACATCATCTAAGGTAAGATTTATGGTATTTCCATGTGGTTTAAGGTATTTTAAAGTTGAAACATTTGGATTGTAGAAGGATATAGAAAAATGGGTCATGAATGTGGGAATAGTGTCTTTTTGAGTAATAGCTTGGGTTGAGTAATGATTATTGATATGTTATGAATATAATCATGTTATAAATGATATTGAGAACATGGGTTAGACATTGTATATGAATGAATATAATCGTGTGTTATGACCATGGATATGGATGATTGGAAGTGAATTGAGAAATATGGATAATGTGGATGAATAAAGACTATTGTTATGATATTGTGAATGTATTATTGACGTTTGGGAGTTGATTATATGATATGGAGGAAGTCGTATAAATAAAGGAGATGTTACCTGATTTTCTCTAGCTTTAGTCATGTATGCTAGCTATCGATTTTCTAATGATAGTATAACTCTAATGAAGGTAGAAACGTGAGCATTGAAAGAGAACGTGCGAGTGATAGAATAGTTGAACGGAAAGGTATGTAAGGCTAACCCTTCTTTCATCAGGCATGGTTCTTTGGAAAAACATCTAATCTTCTATAAGCCTATGTTATCCTCTGAATGATGCTATCTTCAAAAGCTAATAAACTCATGATTCTCGATATGTTACGATTGTACTAAATTCCTCATATGACGAATAATCCTATAAGGATAGATGTAACGAACGACGATAATAGTAATGACGAAAATGATGACGATGATAATAGTAATGATGCTAAAGATGCCTATGAGCTTTTACGTATATGTGCCTATGTATGGCTATTATGGAACCCCGAGCTTATATGGCCGGGCAGAATATAGGTATATGTATATATATATATATATATATGACGATACGCGCGCACTACTGCAGTTAGGTACGGACAACCCTGAAGCCTTGGTAGGGCCAGATATGTGTAACCCTGAGCCTTGGTAGGCCAGATATGTATGATAACTGAACCTAGCCATGGTCGGGTACGTGAAACACCGAACCTTCGTGCTCGGGTATGCTATGTATATGATATGGATATGTAAACGATATAGATATGAGTATGAATACGAGCCTGATATGAATGTGAATATAAATATGTATATGAATACGACTATGAATACGAAAGGTAAATGAGTATGGATACGAATACGGATACGGATGTATGTACACAATCTCGCATTAGAAATGGAAAGTCCCTATGAAAAGCAAGTAAGTGCTTATAACGACGATACTACTTTCTCCCATCTTATGCTATTTCTTATGTTGCTTATTATGCTTCTATAATGATATTGAGCATGCTTTACATACTCAGTACATTCTTCATACTGACGTCCTTTTGTTCGTGGACGCTGCGTCATGCCCGCAGGTGGCTAGGGAGACAGGTTTGATCCATAGCTATATTTATCAGGGACTACATAGCGGAGCTCCATTTCCTTCGGAGCTAAACCTTTGGTACAGGCTCGTAGACATGTGTATATGGTTAGATGAATTTGGCCTTGTCGGCCTATATTTTGGATGTCATTTTGTTAGCCTCGTCGGCTTATGTGCATTGCTATGGGCATTGTAATTAATGGTGATATATATTATGATTGATGGAAATAGTATGATTGATGGATAGAAAGCATGTCTTAGCTATGTGGCTCACCTAGAGGTAAATATGAAAGTACGATAAGAGGTGCCCGGGTGGGCTAGCACCGGGTGCCCGTCGCGGCCCTCCGGTTCGGTCGTGACAATATCTCACTCGGGATCATTTTCCTTTGAACTGTGACCACTCACTGTACCGCCCGACTTAACCACCGAACTTTTAGAACCTCACTACATCGCCCGACTTTAACACCGAACTGTGAGAACACCACTCTCGCCTTTATTCTGGCCTTTTAGACCATCTCATAACTCCTTTACATAACTCATCCATCAGGTAACATATGAATGAATATAGCAGGGATAGTATCATATGCCAACAATATCATGAAAGTATGAAGTGGATATGCGTATACCATGCAATTACATAATATGAACTCAATATCAAGAAGAATTCCTCTTTCATAAATTAGTTGAGATATGGAGTGATAACGGTAAAATGAATAAAAAATCACAACTATTAATCAAACATGGCTATCATAGCCCACATAAACTACAACCATACAAAACCAGTAGATTTATCACCACCTCCAATGCCCTTAGGTCAACATTCATTCCCCATCATAGCACATTCTTTTTACATTAGTTACCCATACAAATAAATTGGTACCCAAACAAATTCTCATCACAGTCACAAGTGTGGGACCCCATATCATGCCCCATCCCCTTCAGTATTTATAAATTGTATATATCCTTCATCGGAGTCTAAAGAGTAAACTATAACCTACCTCAAAATTCGAGCGGGAGGCACGAACACTCAAACCTGAGACTTCCCCTTTCGAAGTGCCTCCGAACGATTAAAGTCTATCAAATATGAATTTTACATTAACAGATGAGTTCGTTGACACCCATATTGCTATACTTCTACTCAGAACCTAAAAATGAACCTAAAATAGTCAAACCTGAGCCCGAGGGAAAAACTAGAAATTTAACTTGAAATAGTTTACCCATAGCCTAAATAGCCTAAATTTGGAAAATGAGTCAAATCTGTAATCAAATGACCCTCCAATTTGAAGAAATTCCTATTCCCAACTTAAGGTTCTTGAATCCTAATCCCTTAACCCAAATCATGGTTTCTAAGAAAAAAATCCCATAAAAATCGAAGGTATAATGATAAAAAGAAGGTTATAAACTTACCCCTACGTAGAATTTTGAAAAACCCTTCCAAATTCTCCCGAATCTGAAGTATAGAGCTCAAATATGTAAATGAAATGTCCAAGATTGTTTTTGGGATTTATCACTGATGGAGTATTCATTGTGCCTAGAGCTTTTTCATCTCTTATGTTTATAAATTTCCCACGAAGTCCTCCATGTTCATTATATCAAGGTCTTTAGCGTTCATGATGATGTTAACTTTGCTTTCCCATGGTCAAGTAGAATATCAAACAATTTTTCAATCATTTTTGTTTGAGGAATATCCACACCCAGAGAATCTAGTTCATTGGTTATGTTGCTAAACCTATTGAGCATCTCTTGGATGGATTCCCCCTAATTCATCTTAAATAACTCATACTGCCGATTTAAAATAGAGATCTTCGACTGGTTCCTTCGTGTGTGGTATGTAAGGTATCCACACTTCTTTTAATGTTTTTCAAGAGGAGATTCTGTTGTCTTCTTTGGATCCAGTGCCACAAATAAGTTTTTTCTTAGCCTTGGCATTCTTTTGGGTGAGCTGACAGTCATTTTTGTATAGTCCTTTGTTTCTTTAGGTGAGGACGTTGTTCCTTTGTCATTTGTGACCATGGGAATAACTGGTCCCTTTTGAATAATTTCCCATAGTTCTGGATCATCGCCGATGATGTAGTCCTCTATTCTTGCTTTCCACCAGCCATATTAATTTTCGTTGAAGCATTGTGGTCTTGTGGTTGATTGACCTTCTTGTACTGTAGGAGGTGCCGCCGTCTTTCAAGTACTTGCCTTTGTAGAAAGGTCTAGCTCTGATACCACTTGTAGGATCGGGCTACTTATATGCACTCTAAGAATCTGATTCTTAGAATATTCAAGTAAGAAGGTAATGTAGTGGAATGTAAATTGACACAAGAATTTCATGTGGAAAACTCCTTGCTCAAGGGAGTCAAAACCACAACCTATCTGCTATACCAAATTCCTTTCTCTAAAACAGGAGCCCTTTAATAGTTACAATAATGTAAGAAGTTGTTTCCTGAATAGACGGTCTAAAATCGCAATCCTAGAATAACCAGTTTACCTATTACACAATACTTGTAAAGGTAAATAGATGGAACCACAAGAGAACCTAACCCAGACAAACTAAAGAAATAAATGATAAATCTTGATAAGCTCGGGTTCTACATCGTCGTACAGTTGGATCTTCTAAGACTAAGTGTTGACAACACTCACTGAAGCCTCTCGTTGGAATGTTGTGATTTGTGGTTGTGGTTAAATTCCAAAGTTTGTTCTTGTTATGTTTATATATAAGTAGTTGCCGCAACTAGAGACTGGAAGTTATTTCACACCGACGTTAGAGAAGATGGAATACTGACTGATTCTTATTTGATAACGACTTGGATTTCAAATTATGGAACTAGCATTGAAGTAGGACACAATAGCCGACGCGCATATACAGAAAGAAAGAAAGATCCAAGTCAAACAAGGCGCCAACTACTTCTATATAAACACAACACGAACAAGCATTGGATTTTAACTAGTACCACGAATCACAACATTCCAACGAGAGGCTAAAGTCAGCACAATCAACATTTTTTTTAAGAGAACCAAACTTCAAGATGACGAAGAAATCAGAGCTTATCAAGAATTATCATTAAGTTCTTTAGTTTGTCTAGGTTGGCATCTATTATGGTTCTATCTATTTAACTTTGCAAGTACTATGTAATAGGTGTTCGTTTTTAAAATGTTGTCATAGGCAGACTATTCAGGGAACAATTACTTAGGCTTAGTGTAATTTTTATAAGGCTCTTATAGCAGAGAATTCGGGTAAATCCTATAAGAAATAGGTCATGGTTTTTTACTCCCTTTAAAGGAGTTTTCCCCGTGAAAATTCTTGTGTCGATTTTATATTCTGCAGAATTACTTTCTTGCATAGATACTCTAAAGAACCAAATTCTTAGAGTGCATATGTCACGACCCAAATCACTAGTCATGATGGAACCTACACCGTCCCGTCGGTAGGCGAACTTTCCAAAGTTGTCAGATCATTTGTAAATTAAAGAGAAAAGGTTAAATACATTTGAAAAATTATCGAATAGTCTTAACATACATATACAAAAGTGCGGAAAGATAACTTAGTCTTTACAACCCCAAAACCTGATCTAAGTCATACAAGAGCACTAAACAAATCTCATACAAGTCTCATAAGATGAAATAAACTGTGTTTGGAAAATTAAACAGAAAGCAAGTAAGAGAGAGAAGCCTAGGGCCCACAAATCAACCATGTAAATAAGCCTGAAAGTCTCAGATGTTGTGCCTCGGGATTAGCCACAAGGTCTCGAACTGGAACAAGGGTTGGTATCTGCACAAAGTGCAGAAGTGTAGTATGAGTACAACCACTAGTACTCCGCAGGTATCGTAGGTCGACAATGAAAGAGACATGTATAAAGCATTTAAATATTGAACACACAACGTGGATTGGACTAAAATAGTAACACCACCTAGTTATGACCAAAGAATCATGTTTCATGCAAAGGCAACCGATAAGTTTACAATCAAATAAAAGCAGGCAATAGAAATGAGTGAATGTAATGCATTGGCAAAACTATCCCGATACACACATACTATAGGCCATGACCCATGGGAGACTTGAAAGGTCCATATACCTGCCACTATATTGCTCGGGATTATTTTCGTTCAAACTGGGACTACTCACTGTACCGCGTAACTTTACCATTGAACTGTGAGAACCTTATCTACCACCCAACTTTACTGCCAAACTGTGAGAACACCACTCTTGTGTTCATTCCGGCCTTTTAGACCATCTCATATCTTTTTTCCATAACTCATGCATCAAGTATACAAAATATGAATGAATACAACATGCAAGGTATCATATGCAAACAATATCATGAAAGTATGAAATGGATATGCGTATACCATGCAATTATATAATATCAACCCAATATCAAGAATGATTCCTCTTTCATAAATTAGATGAGATGTGGTGTGATGAAGCTAAAATGAATAAATAATCACAACTATTAATCAAACATGGCTATCATAGCCCACGGAAAGTACAACCATACCAAACCAGTAGATTTATCACAACCTCCATTACCAGTAGGCTCAGCATACGTTCCCCGTCACAATACATTCCTTTTACATTAATTACCCATGCAAATACACAGGTACCACACAAATTCTCATCACAATCATAAGTGTAGGACTTCCTTTCAAGCCCAATAACCCTTCAGTATTTATAAACTATATACGTCCTCCAATTAGAGTCTAAAGACTAAATCGTAATCTACCTCGAAAGCCTAGCAGGATCCACGAACACTCAAAGCTGAGCATTCCCCATCCGAAATGCCTCCAAACGATCAAAGTCTATCAAGTACGAATTTTACATTAACACACGACTTCGTTGACACCCATATTGCTATATTTCTCCCCGGAACCCAAAAAATGAACCCAAAATAGTAAAACCCAATCCTCGAGGGCAAAGAAGGAAATTTAGTTTCGAAATAGTTTACCCATAGCCTAAATAGCCTGAATCCAGATGATGAGAAAAATCCATCAGCAAATGGCCCTCCAATTTGAAGAAATTCCTATTCCCAACTTAAGGTTCTTGAATCCCATTTCCTTAACCCAAATCATGATTTCTAAGATAAAATCCCTTATATGATGGTAAAAGGGTAGGGATCTAGTAGCTTAGTTGGTTGGCTACGTAAACTTCCACCTTGTTGGTGAGGGTTCGAATCCCCACATTGTAATCCCCTCCCCATTTCCCCTTCCTCTACCCCCTATGTAATAAAAAGAAAAAAATTGATAAAAAAAAAAAGTATAATAGTAAAAGGAAGGTCAAAAACTTACCCCCGTGTAGAATTTTGAAAAACCCTTCCAAAATCTCGCAAATCCGAAGTCTAGAGCTCAAAATATGAAATGAAATGTCCAGGATCATTTTTGGGATTTTAATATCGCTGAACAGGCCTTCTTCCAGATCGCAGGACCTCCCTTGCAACCGCGAAGGCCCGGGCCTAACCCGACCCAACTTACTCATTGAGATCGTAGCCTAGCCCACAGCAATTGCGATCCTCAGCCTTGCGACACATGGCGATTTCGACCCCTTGTCAAGTGATCACATATAAAGAAACCAGAATTGGTGATCACATATAAAGAAACTATAACTGGACACAATCTAGTGTCCTCCAAACTTGGAATCAACACCCGAAACTCATCTGGGACCCCCCCCCCTCCCCGGATACACACCAAATATGCATTTCAGTCACAAAACATGCACCAGACCTGATCGTACACTCAAAATAATCACACAGGGTAGTCTTGACCTGATGTTGACCGGGGTTAACTCTTAACGTCAACTTAACTAGTTTTCAACTAACGATTCAAATCTTACCCGACCGCCTCAGGACTCTAACCAACTACCCGATTAAGTCAAAAATCACGTTTCGGACCTAACGAAAACTTCAAAATTTAGTTCTGGATACATTTACCCAAAAATCAACTATTGGTTAAAGCTTCCCAGAACAAAAACCTAAAAAACTCAAAACTAGGATTTTCTTCTCCTATACTAATTCAATTTCCTCGATAATTGCGCCACTCATCCCTTCAAGTCAAATATGCCAAAATAAAGCTAAGGGAAAAGTCGTTGGGCAAAAGAAGGTAAAATCCTCAAAAGAACCTAACGGGTCATTACAACATAGAAGTAGCCCGGTCCTAACAAGTAGTATCAGAGCTAGGCCTTTATAGAAAGGATAATACCTTGAAAGATAGCGGGACCTCCTACAGTACAAGAAGGACAATCAACCACAAGACCACCATGCTTCAACGAAAATTATTGCGGTTGGTGGAAAGAAAGAATAGAGTATAAATAACGGGTGAAGATCCAGAACTATGGGAATTATTCTGAAGGGGTTGGTTATTCTCATGGTTACAAACGATAATGGAACAACGTCCTCACCAAAAGTAAGGAAAGACTACACAAAAAAAGGATTTTCAACTCATCCAAAAGAATGCCAAAGACGAGAAGATACTTATTTGTGACATTGGACCTAAAGAATATAGCAAAATATCCTCCTGTAAAACAGCCAAAGAAATTGGGGATACATTACATACCACATATGAAGGAACTAGTCCGGTCAAGAAATAAAAAATTATTAAACTAGCAGTATGAATTATCCAAGATGAATGAGGGGAATCCATCAAAGAGATGTTTAGAAGGCTCACCAATGTAACCAATGAACTAAACTCTTTAGGTGTGGATATTCCTCAATAAAAAAGGATTTACAGCTGCTCGATATCCTACTTGACTCCTGGGAGAGCAAAGTTAACGCCATCATGGGGGCCAAAGACCTATATGCAATGACCATAGACGACCTTATGAGAAATCCAAGAACATATGAGATGAGGAAGCTCTAGGCACTGAAAAATACTCCATCAACCAAATATATGAACCTGGTCCTTGCAACCACCCACAACAAGGATTTCAACAAAGAAGACACAGCCCTGCTCACCAAAATATTTCAAAATTTTATTAGAAAATGAGGATTTCAAAAAACGAGGAAGCTTCTCAAGATCAAGAGGGCCCGAGAGAAATAATCAATATGGATGTTTTAGATGTCTAAGTACAAACCACTTTATCACAGAATGTTCAAAAAAGGAGAAAAATGGAAGAAGAAGTGAACCTAGCAGAAGAAGGAACGAACATGTTCCTAGGAATAGAATGACCAATATGCAAGATGACCAAATCAAAAGAAAGGCCCTAGCAACTATGGGAAACTCCTCAAGAGGATGATGAAGATGAAGGAGAAAACCCAAACAAATTCTTGATAACAATAGAACAGTTAGACTCAGAAGATACATCGGCACTAATGGCAAATTCTGACTCAGAATTTGAAGACAAGGACCTTAAGGTAGATTTCTCAAAATTATAGGAAAATGTTCAAAAATTGATGCAAGCCGAGTTGCCTCAAGGACACTTAAAGGACCGTCTCGTGGAGCCAAAGTTTGGATGATAGCATGGAGAGGACGGATGGGAGATGGAAGAGCATTAAAGTGGCGAACGAGCAAGGAAGGCTATATTTGCGAGAGGCCACATTCGCAAATTCAAGATTTTCATCTCCACAAGGCTAGCCAAACAAGGCCCTTGCCTCATTAATGGCATTTATGTAATAAAGTAGTGTCTTCTTTATTTCATTAGTATAAATAGCTAGTCTTTTATTTCATTAGGGGATTTTGGATGAATTGATAAATTGATGAGTGATTTTGACAGTTATCTCTAGAGAGAGAAACTTGTGAGAGAGGCAATGGATGGCTCTTATTGAATCTTTGATTGTTGAGAGGTTGGTTGCTTGGGAATTCAATTCCCTTGAGGTCAACTTAAGAGTTAGGTGCTAATTAGTTGTGTAATTAGGAGGTCAAGACTTTAATATAGTTTTGGTTGCTTAATTCTCTCTAATCTTGTATCTATCTTTCTATCCCTTTTACTTTCCTTGTTAATTTATTGCTTCCGCGTATCCGTTATTGTATCAATTGGTATCAGAGCTTAGTTTAGATTTGTTCCACCAAATCTAGTCTTGGGTTTTGATTCAACCAAAAAAAAAATCTCGAATTTTCTTGTTGATTTTTGTTGAATCTAGTGTTAGATTAGAGTTTCTTAGTGTTTATAGAGTCTAAATCTTCCATTTCGAGCTATTTGGAGTTAGGGTTTGTGTTCCACCATTGTTGAGCTTCAAAGCTTCAAGAACAAGGTTGGTGGGTTTGAAGAAGGAGAAGAATTGAAGGTTCAAGTTGATTGGGGTTTGTTCTCTAGTGGATAAGGACTCTAAATCCGAAATTTGGAGGTATTTGACCAAGGATTTAAGGATCTACCATATTTGGTATTTGAAGCTTTAAAGAACTCAAGAACTTGAAAAGTGGGTCTTGTGATTCGGTTGAAAATGAAGGTTAAAACTTATTGGGTTTTGTTCTCTACATCAAAGAGAACTTAAATCTGAAATTTGAGCTAATTTGGAGTTGGTTTGAGGGTAGTTGAATTTTTGAATTGCTCTTGTGTTCTTGAAGACCTTCAAATCTTCATAAGGAAGAAGACTCTCTAAAGGGCCATTTGATCCAAAAGTTGTCAAATAAAGTTGTGAAAAAATGTTTGTGGGCCCAACAAAAAAAAAATCAGAAATACTTAGTCTAAATTTCTGATTTTTCAAAAAAAAAAAAAAAGGTACTGTTCATCCGCTTTTGGTCCGCATAGCGGAAGGAAAGCCTGATTGTCTGAGAGCATCCGCTTTTCATCCGCGAAGTGGAAGGAAAGCGTGAATCACTGAAGAGTTTTCGAAAAAAAATTCCAAGTGTCAAAATGGTTTGATTCTTTCCTAACTTCTTTTCTTTGATTCTTACAACTAATTAACAACTAGTAATCGACCTTATTAGTTGCTAATTAGTTCTTGTGTCCGCATTTCTTTCGTGCCAATTCTTTCGTGTTTTTCTTCGTTTTTACCTCGTTGTTAATTTCTTGGCTCAAGTGCGTTTGTTTTTATTGAGTCGTCCTCGTTCTTCTTGAGTCTACAAGAATCCATTCCGATCTCGAGTAGTAATTGTGCACCTTGCAAGCAACCGAATCCAATCGAGAATCAACATCGGCCAATCTATTTGAGTGGTAAAAGGCAAGAGTGTGTGTGAGTTCATTTGTTGATACAAGATTAAGAACGAAAATAGAATTAAAAATGCAAGAAAAGAAAAGGATAGATAATTTGACACAACTTGAGACCTAACTTAGCAACTAAAGTTATAGAAAACTAAGACCTCTAAATTAAGAGCAAAAGAAACACTAAATTCCTAGGAAGACCTCAAGGGATTTGAATCCCAAGCAACCTTACCTCTCAACAATTACACAATCCAAGGCTTCACAAGCTCTCAACACTCAATAGAGTTTTACAATCTCAAACTATCAATCATCAAAATAATCTAAGTCTTCTAAAATGAAAGAAACTACTACTTATATTAAGGCTCAAAAGAAGACAACTACACTATTACACTTTTACCCTTAATGAAGTAAGGGCCTTGTTTGGGTGTCTTCTTTTGGGAACAAAGCTTGAATTTGCAAATCTTCAAGTAATAGCCACATTGCAAGTATGACCATCTTCAACCCTCGTCTCCAAACCATCCTCCCATGCTATCATGAACACTTGAAATCCCCGGAAAGGTGCTAGAGTGTATTCAAGTATGTCCCTCCTCATGAACAATGCTTGCATAGCTTGAAGTTCCCTCACTTGGCTCCTTGTAAAAGGTTTTGATGCCACTCGAATTGTATCATTCTCCCCTTCTTGAAAGACGACATTGGTTCTTTTGAGAGTGAAATGACATGCTTTGACACCTCATTGTTCATGAATTACTCTCTTATAAAGGATAATGTTTTATTTGAGGACGACATGACTATTGAGAGTGAAATACCTAGTGGGATGTTTTGTAATGTTGAAAGCGTGGCCACTTTTGGTGACTACATGGTATTTGACAATCCACTATGGGATGATAACTCTCTTCCCTATGATGGAGATCCTCCCTTAAGGTTGGGAGGGGAAGTGTTCAAAAGGAAGGGGAAACTTGTCTGCAAATTGCTAATTCTTCCTTGGGTGTTCCAAATAGTAGTAGTATGATTGACCATGCTTTTGAGTTTAATAGTGAAACTACATTTGAGGACACCCTAGATGAAGTTATTTTGCATGGCACCTTTCTTTATTACCTTTTTGCATATGATGACATTCATGATCTTTTTGGGAGTGCATCTTATGGAGGAGGGAGTCCTATCGGGGTACTCAGTTGTTGTATTACCCGTTATATGTGGGTATCTTTTCCCTTTGATCCCGGTGAAGTCTTAACTTGGTGTGTATGGTGTCATTTTGCAATTGAGGGTCATTTGTATGTCCTGCCAACTTGGTGTCTTGAAACCCTTGGCTCTTTTTGTTATATCCCGCAATTTTGCATATTAAAAAAAAAATTGAATTGAAATAATTGTGACAAGTGAAGGACAAGGTCATATTTTGATTTTGTTCAATATATAAGTTGTTCATGGAAAATATTGGTGTGGAAATATGGAAGGAGGCCAAGGGCGAAATTGGAATTTCGAAAATTAGTTTCGGGAATTACAAATAAGATCCGTAAATTAATTGGGCTCAAGGAAGATGGAAAACAAATTGAGGCCCAAGAGTTGAGGGGTGGCCGGCCATAGTGCCAAGGCCCAAGCCCATGTAATTTAATTTTTTTCCATGTGATAAATATGAAAAAGGGTCATAAACTTCTTCATTTTTCAAGAACTTTCAAGAAAGAGAATGGACAACCAAGAACAAGGGGCCATTTCGGCCAAGAGAGGGAGAAGATGAAGATCAAAAATCTTGATCAAAAAATTTATTTCTTTTAGTATTCCTACTAATTCAAGGGTCCTCTTCAACGTGGTATAATTGTTGAAACAAGAGAACCGCTCTTTGTCGCAAAATCACAACCCTAGCTAAGTGAGGGAGTTGAAGAAGAAAGGTAAGATTTTATCATCTTTTATATGTTATGAAGGGTTTGTTTACGTTGTAGTATGTGTAAATGGATAAAATTCATGGAAATATGGATGTTGGAGTCTTGGCCGTGTGGTATGTGTGTTGTGTAGGAAGAATGAATAAATTTCTATGTAGCAATTTGATTGTTGTTAATATGTATTCTATGAGGAGAATGAGGGCTTGGTGGTTTAAATTGATGTTGGAATGATTACGGGCTGATTTGCAAGTTAATATGATCTTGGTGTCGTTTCTTTAATTGTAAGAATAATGTTGTTAAAATATGTGTTGTGGAGATAGTTCATGAATTTGGAAGCAAGAAATGCATTAAAAATTTGTTTCTAGGGAACTTGGAGAGTTTTTGGGTGGATTATGGTTTGGTGGAACTTTTGCATATTTTGTAGAATAATGGAAAATGTTCTTGAATTGTATTTGAATGGTCTTGAATTAGTGAATAAACATAAAAGCGTTGACGTTAGTTTGATAGTGTGAAGTTGGGATGGAAGTTGTTGAATTATGTAGAAAAGAAGACTATTTATATTATAATGTATTTTGTGATGATGGTTGATGTTGTTGGTATTGTTGGGTTGTTGTTGTTGATATTTTGGGCCGAGATGATTCTCGGGGGCGTTGAATTTACAGGGGAAATGCTGCCGAAATTTCGGTAGACAATATGAATTTAAGCTTGAAACTTACATTTGGCAACTATGACCAATTGTAGATTTTGGACGAAACGGGGATTGAGTTTGGACGAGCGTAAGGAGCAAGTGAGGTATGTAAACCTATCCCTTTTCTTCTCTTGGCATGTCCTAGGTGTACTAGATTCGGATTTGAGCCTCGTAGGTTATTCTGCTCATGGGAATGCGAGTCTGAATTTTTGGTACTATTCATTCAGCACAATTGAATTATAGCCCTTAAGTTTTGTTGGAAAACTGTTCAAACATCCATAACCCGTACAGACGTGATAGGCTCGCTTTGAAACCTTCATGGATGACTCCATAGAGTCCAATGTTTGTAATTTATATCCGCCACCTCGACTTGACCCGAGGTGGGCCCACAAGTTCCGAAACTTCCTTCGTTTGTCTCAATTGAGCTATTTTGTATGATATAAAAATAAGACTTTCGTCTATGAATCTAAGACTCCGTTTGACTCGTTCCATAAGTCACTGGAAAGCTCCTTAATGTGAATATCTTGATGTGAGCATGTAATTCGATATGAGGAGTCTGCTATGAGTAATCTGATATAAGTATCCGAAATAAGTATTCGGTTATAAATAGTCCGTTACGAATATCCTGATAATACATTCGATTCTTTCATCGGCTTTTAATTTATGTGCACCTAGTTTCTTACTACTCCGCTCGTATATATGCTATGATCCCTTTCACCGAGTTCCGGGCCGGTAAGTATCGTGCGTATGGTTCGCCGAGTCCTTTGTCTAGGGGTTGGGTTCCATGTATGTAATTCCGAAGTATGAGGTGTCCGGCTCCAGGGTACTGTGGTATATGTCTGTCCCCGGTTGCCGTGTATATGGAGTATGATGTGTTCGGTTCCGGAGTATTGTGGTATATGTCCGTCTCCGGTTACCGTGTACGGTTCTGGGGTACTGTGGTATATGTCCGTCCCTAGTTACTGTGTATATGGATTATGATGTGACTGGTTCTCGGGTTCTCGTGGTATATGTCCAGTTCCCGAGATACCGTGTACATGTTATGAAATATTCTAGAGCATGGTGTGTTATGGCGCCAGAGACGGGAGTGGCGACCATGTTCCTGCGCCCTTTGCATGACTTTGGTATGCATCAGTTGTGGTTGAAAAGTAAGTATTCTGATATTCTGGATAAGCTACTTACCTTCGGTATTTTTCTGATATACGATTTTGGTATACATGAATCTATTCACCGAGTCCCTCACCGAGGGCCGGGGCACGTTGTATGTCTGTGTGATGCATGATTCTGACATGTGTGATTTATGTTTGGAAAGTAATAAATGTGGCATTTATATTATTGTGCGCACTTGGTGATATTGACCGCTGGACCCCTGACCGCGGTATGTCCGACATTGACCGCTGGACCCCTGACCCCGGTATGCCGGATTTGTGATATTGACCGCTGGACTCCTGACCGCGGTATCTGCGACATTGACCGCCGAACTCCTGACCGCGGTATGTCGGGTTTGGGATGTTAACCGTTGGGTACTTGGCCGCAATATGTGTGATAGTGACCGCTGGACTTTTGGCCGCGGTAATTGTGTGTTTGATTTTCTGTGTGTATGAGACGGAAATGTTTTTTTTTCAAAAGAAAGCAAAGCATTTTGGCATTTTGATTGCCGTATTTGTCTTTCGGAACCTCTTATGTATGATTGTACGTCAGATGCAACACTTTGGTATTCTGGTTATTGTGCTCACCTTCTGTACATTTTACTTCGGTTATGGCTTCGTTTTTTGTGTTTCATGCCTTACATGCTCAGTACATATTCCGTACTGACCCCCTTTCTTCGGGGGCTGCGTTTCATGCCGCGCAGGTACTCCCAGATGAGTTGAAGATATTATGGAAGATGTTTCAGCAAGGATGGCAAGCTCCATTTGCTCCCGGAGAACTGCCGAGTCAGAATATATGTGTTAAAGGTTCTGTTAATGGTAGAGACTTTGCAGACAGAGTCTTGGGTATGGTATGTCGGTTTAGTAAGCGGCTCCATCAGCCGATATGTCGTTTCGTATCACGTTATAAAGTCCGTATGATTACAGATTGGTTTGACTTGAAAGCTACAAAATATATTTATGTTTCAGCAAGTTTTACTATGTATTACATTCTATTTGATTAAAAGTCTGGAAAGATTATGTACGAAATGAAAGTCTGTGGGTTCGCTCGGCTCCGAATATGGGGTCGAGTGCCCATCACACCCTAGTGGTATTAGGGTGTGACACTTTTAGATTATCTTCATTTCTTAATCTTTGGGTTAGCCAAGTTCTTAGTGCTCTATTTGAGAGTTTATGTTGCTTGAAAATGGTTGATACTTGGCTATATCACAAATTTGTGCTTACTTGGCATGGTGGTAGGTTAGTCCACCCTAACACTAACCCTCATCCTTTGAGGACTTGGTTTTTTTTTGTCTCCTTTATGGTTTTGCAAGGTTTAGATTCGAGGACGAATCCTTTTCAAGAAGGGGGGAATGATACAAGACCAACTCCATCGAGTTTCATGAAGATGGAGTCTTCGAAGATCATGGGAGGTCCACATAGGATGACCTTCAAGATATGGGATATAGCTTGGATGGAAGGCTTCAAGAACGTCACATTCAAGATATGGAAGATAGCTTGGGAGGCTATTTGGAGAAGGAGGCTATGCATGCAAAAGGGGTTAGTACTTAAATACAAGCCTTTTCAAGTTTCACTTCCATGGAAGACATCAAAACAAGGCCCTTACTTCATTAAGGGTATAATTGTAATAGAGCTAGTTGTCTTCCTTGTTTTCTTAGTATAAATAGTAGACTAAACATTTCAATAGGGGACTTTTGATGATTTGATTAATTGATGAGTGATTTTGAGAGTTGTCTCTAGAGAGAGAAACTTGTGAGAGAGGCCATGGATGACTCTTGTTGAATCTTTGATTGTTGAGAGGTTGGTTGCTTGGGAATTTAATTCCCTTGAGGTCAACTTAAGAGTTAGGTGCTAATTAGTTGTGTAATTAGGAGGTCAAGACTTTGATATAGTTTTGGTTGCTTAATTCTCTCTAATCTTGTGTCTATCTTTCTATCTTTTCTTTCCCTTTTGTTTATCTTCTTAATTTCTCGCTTCTGCGTATCCGTTATTGTATCAGTGGTGCTAGCCGAGCACAAACTAGTGTAAACACAAGTGTAGTGAGGTTTCTTTACTACTAACGTGTTTGCTAAGTGTTCTTTGCAGGTACTTCTCTATTGATTCCGATTCATGTGGTGGCGATTATGATTGTTATGACGATGATGGTTGTAACTATGAAGAGGAGGACTATGGGAGCTATCAAGAGTGTGACAATGGGGAATATGAGGGCTATATAGGGAATGGTGATCATGAGAAAGTTCGAGGAGAGAATTACCATTCTGAAGGAGAATATGAAGAGAGTGGTACTCATGTGTCTCATGAGGAAGATGGGGATGAAGAAGAAACTTGTTATGCTTCACATGATGAAGGTGAAGGTTCTTATGCTATACATCATGATGATGAAGACGACTCGAGGTATGACTCTCCTGCACACGTGTCTTATGGGTCTTATGGGGAAACTTCTTATACAAATAAGACTCGTGGAGGGTATGTCTACGGAGGTAGTTGTCACGACCCAACCCCGTAGGCCGCGACTAGTGCCCGACATGGACACTCGTACATGCATGCTAACCAAATTTCACTTGTGCCTACATATTATGAATCTCGTGCGTCCCAGATTATAAACATATCATTTAAACCATTATTAATATCATAAAACATAGATCGATCATATTAATGTAGCGTAGGGGTAAACCGGGCACAAACCAAGAAAACATCACGGACCAAACGCGACCCATGACCCACATACATGTCTACAGGCCTCTAATACAGACAACAGAATAATATGACGGGACAGGGCCCCGTCGTACCCAAAAATAACCATAAGCACGAAACCATATATAACAAAGAGTTCTGTACCAAAAGTATGGGCTTCGGATCAAAGGAGCACTCCAAACAGCAGACTGTGTACCCTAGGCTGGCGGATCACCACAATGAGCGTATGTACCTGCGGGCATGAAACGCAGCCCCCGAAGAAAGGGGGTCAGTACGAAATATGTACTGAGTATGTAACGCATGGAACACAAAATCAGAACTATAATCGAAACAAGCAATAAAAGAATAAGTACATGGTCCAGAATATCAAAATCACTCACTTCCCAGGCCCAGGTCATACAGATCATCACATTTCATATAAACCGATATAATCTGGCAGAAGGGTTGCCAAACGTACAGGGATTCCAGACGCAACCTGTGCCTACCTAGCTCATATGTCAGCCGGAATGTATGACATGTAGAATGCTCAGATGACGTCATATATCAAAAGGAATACGGGACATACCGAGTACTCAGATGATATAGTATACTGGTTGGAACACAGGACGTACAGAGTATCAGAACTTACTTTCCAGACGCAGATCACACGTAGTGCACATTATAGTCATATGCCATCCCAGGACGCCGTGGCGTATCGGATTAGACGCTGCAACCTGTGAATCATATGATGTTTACAAGGAGTGTGCCACCTCGAGCTCAGCCCAGTACAGTGGTCACACCATACATAAACGTATCGTATCAGGCGGCGTATAGCCGGAGTATATCATATCAGATCATATCATATCATATCAGAACACGCGCCTACAAGGGGTATGCCACCTCGAGCTCGGCCCAGTACAGTGGTCATCCCATGCAGGAACTGCCCGTTTTTCCCGCTCGAGCTCTGCCCAGTACACGGGTCACAAATCAGTCTCGGGAGCTCGAGCTCTGCCCAGTACACTCCCAACGCGTCTGCTTGGTATCAGATTATGCAGCGCAGATACTGTCCGCTTTGGGGATCGAGCTCAGCCCAGACCACCCCTCACGGTTTTTATTTCAGAACACAGTAGACAACATAGGGGAACAGCGCACGATAACGTATCCTGGCTCGGCTCAGTGAATAGACATGCTAAGGCTCGCACGAGCAGAGTAGTAAGAAACCGGATGCACATAGAAACCAAGACTCGACAAACAAGCGTCCTTACCGATACCTGGAAGCTTGGAACAGATTTCTGGTCAATCCAACGTAGTATGAGAAGGTTACGAGCGTTTGAAGTACAGAACGCTTTATAAGCGTTTCAAAAGCCTTTTTCGGAGATTCAGAGTCATAGTCATACCAGGCACCTTCAGATGTCCTTACGAATCAGATCAAACAGAGATTTTGGAACCATATGTACATACAGAAAGATCATGAACGTTTTTGGTACCAAAACCTCTTCGGACACTTCTAAACAATCCGATGTCGTATACGAAAGTTGGAGACGCTAAAGCTTACAGAGAACATTCATATTGGATACTCACATCAGAGTACTTGTATCAGAATACTCATAGTAGAATACTTATAATAGAACACTTACATCAGAAATCTTGTTTCAGGATGCTTATGTCGAATACTTATTTCAGAAGACTCATATCATAATACTTTATCCGGATACTTATATCAAAATACTTACATCAGATTACTTTTATCAAAATATTTATATCGGAATACTTATATCAAAACTTCTAGCGGAGTACTTGTATCGGAACACCTATGCCCGGATACTCATGTCAACAAAAGGGCATACGGTCGAATTATCATAGTGCGCATGATCAATAACCGGCCCGGGAACCGGTGAACGATATCGTAATAAAGGGGCACGAGCAGAGTCATGAGCGACTAATACAATTTATAAATTGAAATAGTTATAAAACTTGATATAATCATATATCAGCCCATTAGTCAAACTAGTTCGAACAATTGGTCAATACAGGATTTATTTCACGAAAGTACTTCCAAAGATACATTTATAGTTCGAAATGTAATTTAGAACGTCAGGGACAATCAAGACATTATTCTACGATAGCCAAAGTCATAAACAATAGTCTTTATCCGACACTATACAAAAATACGCCTATTAGAACAAACACAGGAGTCTCGGGATTAGTGGGCCCACCTCGGGTCAAGTCGAGGTGGCGGACCTGAATCACAAGTATTAGGATCTATGGAATCATCGATGGAAGTTTCGAAGCGATTCTATTACATTTACAAAAGTTTCGGACGTTTGATCATTTTCCAACAAAATGTGAGGTTTTATAATTCAATTAGATTGAATGAATAGTACTCAAATTCAAATTCGGATTTCCATGAACGGAATTGTCCCCGAGGCTCAAGTATCGACCTACTATACTTAGGACATGCCAAAAGAAGGAATGGGTTAGCTTTACATACCTTACGTGCGTCTTTCGCTCGCTTATACTCAAATCCCGTTTCGCCCGGAATCTACAAATGGTCAAAGTTACCAATTGTATGTTATGGATTCTAAGGATTCAACTTAAAGTCATAGTTGTCTACCGAAATTTCGGAAGCACCTCCCCTATAAATATAGCACCCCCGAGAATCATCTCGGCTCAAATAGCAGCAACAACAACCCAACAACATCAACAATGCCAACAATCATCACAAAAATGCATTATATCAACAATAGTCTACTTTTCTATATAGTCTACAACTTCCATCCCACTTTCCATTATCCAACTAACATCAACATTTTCCATATTCATTAGCTAGTTCAAGATCATCCAAATACATTCAATAGCATTCCAAACAATATTCATGAATTCAAGTATTCCCGCTAATTTCATATTCCATCCGATGTTTCTACAAATGTAACGAAACTTCCAACTCACATTGTTTTCCTTTCTAACTCATTAACAACAACCAAATTCACATTTGAATCTTACTTCCATACCTATATAAAAGTCATACAAAATTTACATAATTTCTCATAATTACATACAAGCAAATTCAAGGCTAATTCAAGTCATTAAACCTTCATTTGCGTCACAACGGTCACAACGACGCAACTAACGGACTAAATAAAATTTAACTCACCGCTTTCCACCAACACCATGGCACACGGCCATACACCACCCCCCCCCCCCCCCCCACACACACAGCTTCACACGCATATCACAACTCCACAATTTTCATCAAATTCTAATCATTATAACATATATATTTATTCCATAACACAAAAGAGTAGAAATCTTACCTTTTTCTTCAAACTTTCACTTGCCAACACAAGCACTTTCTTGCCTTAAAAATTATACCAAGTTGAAGAGCATCTTGAACTTACTAAGAATTCAAGAAGAACAAGATTTTTGGATCAAAGTCTAAGACTTGGAAAATTTGTTTTCCTTTCTTGAAGGGGGCCGAACCCTCCCTTCTTGCTCTTGCTTTCTTTCTTTTGATTTTTTTTCTTGAACATTCTAAGGATGAACATGAATATATACTATGCTTCCTTAATTAATTAGTCACATGATCATCACATGATCAATTTAATTCATGGGCTTGCTAACATTATGGACCATGGCCGGCCACCCTATGTGGATTGGGCCTAAATTTTCTCTTTCATTTTGAGCCCATTTTATTAGAATTCTCGTTTTGTAATTCCCGAAACTAATTTCCAAAATCCAATTTTTCCCTTGGCCTTCCCCGATGTCTCCGCGTCAACACTTTTCATAAACAACAACATGTATGTCAAATGAAATCAAAATGTGGCCTTATTCTTTACAAGTCACCATTATTCCAAAATTTTTCGGATACGCGAAAACACGGGATATAACATCCTCCCCCCCTTTAGAACATTCGTCCTCGAATGTTAAATTAGCCTTATAGGGTTTTAAAAGCATTTCGGGGGAGTCCTCCTTATTTCCTTCAAAATTCTGCCAAATGTCACAATTACTATCCCCTTTTACACACTCACCTTTGTCCTATTCTCGAATATCATTACGCTAAGACTTTCCGGCTTTAACTGGTGGTGAAACCGACATTAGTCTACTTATAACAGTTATATCGCATCCTTCGTTTTGTCTTTTAGGTTCCGTTCAGTCAAAGTTTTCATATATCGTAACACTGACTGCTGGGGTCCGCCTGTCAGTCGTAACTGGGAGGTGTGATCTGCACACATATACATTTATTACCATTTCCCTTACAATACATTTTCAAACGCCATTTAAATTTATTCTAATTCCAAGACTGTGTCGCACTTTCCTTTTATTCGGCGGCCGAGTTCGCCTTAGGCTACCCGACCTATTTAGTGTTTCTAACCCTTCGGTACATTCTAATTTATTTAGGTTACCCCAGACTTTCCATCGGTCTCTTATATCTACATTTATGAAAATTTTTGTAAACTTCCCAGGGGGTCACCCATCCCAGAATTGCTCTGGCCCCAGCACGCTTAACCTCGAGACTTTAGTACATTTAGACGCGTTAATGCCGGTATAGTTGCATCAACCGCCCCCGCGCGACCTTGGTCACATAATGTAGGACAAGTCGGGGTCTTGGCAATTTTGGAAAGTTCTCATAGCGGGTCCCGCTCTGATATAGAGAGGGCCCTTTTATTTTTCCGATTATGCAACTACTGCGTTAGCCCTTTTAACCTTTCGACTCTCACTTTTTATCCACATATATCATTACCTCAGACGATTTTATCAATTTGGGCCTTATCTCAGTTCTACTAGCAACCGGAGAGGAATACGTGATGAAACAGAATCTGGACCTACCAAAGCGTGTGTGTGTATGTATATATATATATATTCAGAAAAAGTGGACAATATACCTGTAAACACATCTGGTGACGCCTCTGGGTCCTGCCGGCGAGCCAAAGCATATAAGCGGTTCAAAGGACCGCTAGAACCGAAAGCTGCGCCACGACCTCTACCGCGGCCCGACGGTGTCGGCACACTCTGCCCCGTAGGGCATACCGCTACAGAAGGAAAAGTTAAATCAGCAACTGACCCGCTGGGCTGGGCTGCACCACCCGAACTGGTCCTATACGGAAACTCTCTCATAATGTGGCCTCGACGGCCACAGGAAAAACAAGCATCTGTAGCATAATGACATTCTCCAGAGTGGCGTCTCCCACAATAAGGACACCGAGGTCTGGGTGGCCTCGACCGACCGGAACCTCCGTCCACCCGCGAGTTCAAGACTCTGGAGCTCTGACCTGCCCCGGAGTACCATGTGTCACCAGACCTCCTACCCGAACTCTGTGGAGGGGTATCCCCTGCTGGCTGGGAAAAATGTCTACTGTGCTGCTGATGAGACTGTCTGTCTAAGGGTTTCCTAGAATGCCCAGCCAATCTAGCCCTCTTGGGCTGTCTCCTGTCACAACCTCTACCCGAGTGATCCTCTCTGTGCCGGTCCTCCATCCCTAGAGCATAAGCCTGTAATCGGGCGATGTCCATATCAGTCTGCGATGCCATCGCCATGCAGCCGTCAACCAAGTAGGGGTCCAACCCTATCACGTACCGGTGCATCCGGTCAGCCATATCAGCTACTATAGCGGGTGCATACCTAGCCAGAGAATCAAACTCCAAATTATACTAACGAACGCTCCGACCCCTCTGCTGCAGATGCAAAAATCGGTCAACCCGCGCCCGCCGTAACTCTGGGGGCAAAACGTGACGGGTAAAAGCAGCCACGAACTCGTCCCAAGTAGCTGGGGAAACACCCTCACCCCTGGATAGCTCCCAGGACTCGTACCAGTTAGCAGCGACATCTAGCAATCTGTGCGCGGCCAACTCGACAGACTCGGTCCCAGAAGCCCTGACCAAGTCCAATGAGCGCCGCATCCCCCGAATAAAGTCATGGGGGTCCTCGTCGGGCTTAGACCCGAAAAACCCTGGGGGGCCACATAATAGAAACTCTCGAACCCTTAGGCTATCACGACTGTCATCATCATCGTCATCTCTCCGCCCGCGTCTGCGAGCCTGCCCCGTTACCAACGTAGTCAACAACTGCACGGCCTCTCTCAGTGTCCTGTCCTCCACCCCTGGCTGAGGAGCTAGAGGCTCGGGCGCTGGAGCCTCTGGAGCTAATGGCGAAGCCGCTCCAGGATCGTCTGCTGATGATGGCGTAGCAGAATCGTCTGACTGGGGTGCAATATCGGGCATAATCTGAGTATGAGCCCGGGTGACTCTCTGTATCTGACTAGTCGCTCCTGTTTTTCCCTTCTGGGCAGCCGTCGCCTTCTTCGGAGGCATCGCTGTAAACATAGCAATCTGTTAGAAAGGAGCCACCCTAATAGCACAGCTCTATCGCACGATCTAAGATTCAAAGAAAGGGTAACATTCTAAATGTCCTGTAGCCTCCTGTTTATAGATGTGGTGCACAACACACCGATAAAAAAGACTCTACGAGACACGGCCTGTAGACACTTCGAGGACGAACCGGTCTGATACCACTTTTGTCACGACCCAACCCCGTAGGCCGCAACTAGTGCCCGACATGGACACGTACATACATGCTAACCAAATTTCACTTGTGCCTACATATTATGAATCTCGTGCGTCCCAGATTATAAACATATCATTTAAACCATTATTAATATCATAAAACATAGATCGATCATATTAATGTAGCGTAGGGGTAAACCGGGCACAAACCAAGCAAACATCATGGACCAAACGCGACCCATGACCCACATACATGTCTACAGGCCTCTAATACAGACAACAGAATCACATGAAGGGACAGCGCCCCGTCGTACCCAAAAATAACCATAAGCACGAAACCATATATAACAAAGAGTTCTGTACCAAAAGTATGGGCTCCGGATCAAAGGAGCACTCCAAATAGCAGACTGTGTACCCTAGGCTGGCGGATCACCACAATGAGCGTCTGTACCTGCGGGCATGAAACGTAGCCCCCGAAGAAAGAGGGTCAGTACGGAATATGTATTGAGTATGTAACGCATGGAACACAAAGATCAGAACTATAATCGAAACAAGCAATAAAAGAATAAGTACATGGTCCAGAATATCAAAATCACTCACTTCCCAGGCCCAGGTCATACAGATCATCACATATCATATAAACCGATATAATCTGGCAGAAGGGTTGCCAAACGTACAGGGTTTCCAGACGCAACCTGTGCCTACCTAGCTCATGTGTCAGCCGGAATGTATGACATGTAGAATGCTCAGATGACGTCATATCTCAAAAGGAATACGGGACATACCGAGTACTCAGATGATATAGTATACTGGTTGGAACACAGGACGTACAGAGTATCAGAACTTACTTTCCAGACGCAGATCACACGTAGTGCACATTATAGTCATATGCCATCCCAGGACGCCGTGGCGTATCGGATTAGACGCTGCAACCTGTGAATCATATGATGTTTACAAGGAGTGTGCCACCTCGAGCTCAGCCCAGTACAGTGGTCACACCATACATAAACGTATCGTATCAGGCGGCGTATAGCCGGAGTATATCATATCAGATCATATCATATCATATCAGAACACGCGCCTACAAGGGGTATGCCACCTCGAGCTCGGCCCAGTACAGTGGTCATCCCATGCAGGAACTGCCCGTTTTTCCCGCTCGAGCTCTGCCCAGTACACGGGTCACAAATCAGTCTCGGGAGCTCGAGCTCTGCCCAGTACACTCCCAACGCGTCTGCTTGGTATCAGATTATGCAGCGCAGATACTGTCCGCTTTGGGGATCGAGCTCAGCCCAGACCACCCCTCACGGTTTTTATTTCAGAACACAGTAGACAACATAGGGGAACAGCGCACGATAACGTATCCTGGCTCGGCTCAGTGAATAGACATGCTAAGGCTCGCACGAGCAGAGTAGTAAGAAACCGGATGCACATAGAAACAAAGACTCGACAGACAAGCGTCCTTACCGATACCTGGAGGCTTGGAATAGATTTCAGGTCAATCCAACGTAGTATGAGAAGGTTACGAGCGTTTGAAGTACAAAATGCTTTATAAACGTTTCAAAAGCCTTTTTCGGAGATTCAGAGTCATAGTCATACCAGGCACCTTCAGATGTCCTTACGAATCAGATCAAACAGAGATTTTGGAACCATATGTACATACAGAAAGATCATGAACGTTTTTGGTACCAGAACCTCTTCGGACACTTCTAAACAATCCGATGTCGTATACGAAAGTTGGAGACGCTAAAGCTTACAGAGAACATTCATATTGGATACTCACATCAGAGTACTTGTATCAGAATACTCATAGTAGAATACTTATAATAGAACACTTACATCAGAAATCTTGTTTCAGGATGCTTATGTCGAATACTTATTTCAGAAGACTCATATCATAATACTTTATCCGGATACTTATATCAAAATACTTACATCAGATTACTTTTATCAAAATATTTATATCGGAATACTTATATCAAAACTTCTAGCGGAGTACTTGTATCGGAACACCTATGCCCGGATACTCATGTCAACAAAAGGGCATACGGTCGAATTATCATAGTGCGCATGATCAATAACCGGCCCGGGAATCGGTGAACGATATCGTAATAAAGGGGCACGAGCAGAGTCATGAGCGACTAATACAATTTATAAATCGAAATAGTTATAAAACTTGATATAATCATATATCAGCCCATTAGTCAAACTAGTTCGAACAATTGGTCAATACAGGATTTATTTCACGAAAGTACTTCCAAAGATACATTTATAGTTCGAAATGTAATTTAGAACGTCAGGGACAATCAAGACATTATTCTACGATAGCCAAAGTCATAAACAATAGTCTTTATCCGACACTATACAAAAATACGCCTATTAGAACAAACACAGGAGTCTCGGGATTAGTGGGCCCACCTCGGGTCAAGTCGAGGTGGCGGACCTGAATCACAAGTATTAGGATCTATGGAATCATCGATGGAAGTTTCGAAGCGATTCTATTACATTTACAAAAGTTTCGGACGTTTGATCATTTTCCAACAAAATGTGAGGTTTTATAATTCAATTAGATTGAATGAATAGTACTCAAATTCAAATTCGGATTTCCATGAACGGAATTGTCCCCGAGGCTCAAGTATCGACCTAGTATACTTAGGACATGCCAAAAGAAGGAATGGGTTAGCTTTACCTACCTTACGTGCGTCTTTCGCTCGCTTATACTCAAATCCCGTTTCGCCCGGAATCTACAAATGGTCAAAGTTACCAATTGTAAGTTATGGATTCTAAGGATTCAACTTAAAGTCATAGTTGTCTACCGAAATTTTGGCAGCACCTCCCCTATAAATATAGCACCCCCGAGAATCATCTCGGCTCAAATAGCAGCAACAACAACCCAACAACATCAACAATGCCAACAATCATCACAAAAATGCTAATCAACAATAGTCTACTTTTCTATATAGTCTACAACTTCCATCCCACTTTCCATTATCCAACTAACATCAACATTTTCCATATTCATTAGCTAGTTCAAGATCATCCAAATACATTCAATAGCATTCCAAACAATATTCATGAATTCAAGTATTCCCGCTAATTTCATATTCCATCCGATGTTTCTACAAATGTAACGAAACTTCCAACTCACATTGTTTTCCTTTCTAACTCATTAACAACAACCAAATTCACATTTGAATCTTACTTCCATACCTATATAAAAGTCATACAAAATTTACATAATTTCTCATAATTACATACAAGCAAATTCAAGGCTAATTCAAGTCATTAAACCTTCATTTGCGTCACAATGGTCACAACGACGCAACTAACGGACTAAATAAAATTTAACTCACCGCTTTCCACCAACACCATGGCACACGGCCATACACCACCCCCCCCCCCCCCCACACACACACACGGTTTCACACACATATCACAACTCCACAATTTTCATCAAATTCTAATCATTATAACATATATATTTATTCCATAACACAAAAGAGTAGAAATCTTACCTTTTTCTTCAAACTTTCACTTGCCAACACAAGCACTTTCTTGCCTTAAAAATTATACCAAGTTGAAGAGCATCTTGAACTTACTAAGAATTCAAGAAGAACAAGATTTTTGGATCAAAGTCTAAGACTTGGAATTTTTTTTTTCCTTTCTTGAAGGGGGCCGAACCCTCCCTTCTTGCTCTTGCTTTCTTTCTTTTGATTTTTTTTCTTGAACATTCTAAGGATGAACTTGAATATATACTATGCTTCCTTAATTAATTAGTCACATGATCATCACATGATCAATTTAATTCATGGGCTTGCTAACATTATGGACCATGGCCGGCCACCCTATGTGGATTGGGCCTAAATTTTCTCTTTCATTTTGAGCCCATTTTATTAGAATTCTCGTTTTGTAATTCCCGAAACTAATTTCCAAAATTCCAATATTTCCCTTGGCCTTCCCCGATGTCTCCGCGTCAACACTTTTCATAAACAACAACATGTATGTCAAATGAAATCAAAATGTGGCCTTATTCTTTACAAGTCACCATTATTCCAAATTTTTCCGGATACGCGAAAACACGGGATATAACAGTAGTGGAAGTGCTAATGTGGATTATGGAAGGACTTCTAGTGGGCATGCATATTCTTCTTCTTGTAGTAATTCCTTTCCGAAGCAAAGTGGCATGAGTGGGAATGTGAGTACTAGTTGGGGTCATCGTATACAAAAGAAGGCGGTCCCAAAGAGGCTATTCATGGAGACCAAGGTGAACATTGGTAGTAGTGAGGTATTTCGCATGCTTGATGATGATTGTTACACAAATTTCATCACCCCTCATGCGGTTGAAGTGTTAAGGTTACCTTGTGTGATCCGGCGAAATCCTTATTATGATGAGGGAGGATATTGGGTAAATAGGAGGGTGATGGTATCCATTTCACTTGGCGAGTACCAAGAGGAGGTTTGGTGTGATGTTTTTCCAATGGATAATTGTCATGTATGTTTAGGAGTCTCTTGGTTCCAAAGGCATGGAATCCCACATGAACAAGATTGGCATCGATTTGTAGTGGACAAGAAAGGGAAATTTCTCTTTCCATGCATACTTACTAGGAAGAGTCCAAGTGAAAAAGTGCGAGATACCCATGTGAAATGGCCTACCTTGGCTAAGGAAGCTAGTGGAGAAGAATATGAGAAATGGGAGTCCATAATAGATGAAATCTTCGCTAGCTACAACTATTCACAAGATATGAAGATGGACTTAGCCGTTCAAACTTTTGACTCAAAGCTTGTCAAATATTGGGAGTATGTGAAATGTTGTGGGAGACAAGTGAGGAGTCCCATCAAGAATTGGGAGGACATGAAAAGGATATTGAGAAGCCAATATCCCAAGCCACATGTAAGAAGAAATAAATCTTTGAGGGGTACCTCTTTTGAGAGAACCCCATGCTTGAAGGCAAGGACGGCGGCCACAACCATTCCTTCCATTGGTCAAAGGAGCTTGCATGAACACCAAGGTAAGATCACTTATCCTTATACTTCTACATCTTTGTGTGATTTTAATGTCAAGTCAAGCATGAAAGTTAGTTTACCTTGCGTTAAGCCTAATGCTTTTTTGCCGTGTATTGGTAATGCCATTGTTGAAAGTGTCCCCACACTAGTTGATCCTATTGATGACCGAATTGATCCTTCTTGTAAGGTCGATTTGTGTCCACCTAGTGTTGACACTTGTGCTTTGAATGATAGTGCATTATCGAATGAAGGTGCTCAAACACTAGTTGATCCTTTAGATGACAAAATTGATTCGTCTTGCAAGATCGATTTGTGTCCACCTAGTGTTGACACTTGTGAATTGATTGGTAGTACAATGTCATGTTAGTGATCCTTGCGAGTTTGACATACTACCAACTAGTGTTGATCAACTTTCTTGTAATGATAATTCACTACTTGAGGATTCTTGTGATGTGTTTAATGTACCTCTAGTTAGTGATAATGTTGATATAGTTGGTCAATTGAAAGAATGTGACATCGCACCCTTGTTTGTTTCAAGTCAAAATGGGTCTCTTGATCGTACTTTAGTGTCATGTGATAAGACCCCAATTTGTAGTGGTAATGTGTGTCATGTAGATAGTCATGTGAGCAAAAATACATTGAAAGACGACATTGGTTCTTTTGAGAGTGAAATGACATGCTTTGAATCCTCATTGTTCATGTATTACTCTCTTGTAAAGGATAATGTTTTATTTGAGGATGATATGACTATTGAGAGTGATGAACCTAGTGGGGTGTTTGGTAATGTTGAACGTTTAGTTTACTTTGGAGACTATAATGTTATATGTAACCCACTATGGGATGAAGACACTCTTTCCCATGATGGAGATCTTCCTTTGAGGAATTGTGATCCATTTGTGGGGAAGGGAAGTGTTACAAAGGAAGGTAATTCTTGTCTAGAAATTGCAAAGTCTTCCTTTCATGTTCAACTTCATAGTAACCCCTTGGATAATCTTGTCCTTGAACCGTATGGTGAGGTTACATTAGGGAGTGATATTGATGAGGAAGTTATTTTACGTGATACCTTTCTTTATTACTTGTTTGCATATGATGACATTCTTGAGCAAGCATATAGGAAGTGCATCTTATGTGGGAGAAGGCTCTTATGATCTAGCCGATTGTGTTCTTAACCATACTAGATGGATGTTCATCCCCTTTGATCCGGGTGACACCTTGTGTGATTTGAGAGCACTATCTTGGGGGAGTCTTTGTTTGAAAAATGAGAGTGTTCTTGTTTGGACATTATGCTACATGTCAAATAGAACCTATGTCGAGTTGCATACTTCGTATTTTGAATCCATTGGTTTTATTACGTCATGAACCTTGGAGGAATCAACTTCTTGATACCTCATGTGTGCAAATGTTAGTCATGATTGTCATAGATGTGTGGTTGTACCACAAGTTTGTTCATCCTTGGCATGAATATGTACTTATGGCGTTGTGTGCTAACCCTCAATCCTTGAGGAGTATGTTTTTGTTTGTCTCCCTTATGGTTTTGCAAGGTTTAGATTCGAGGACGAATCCTTTTCAAGAAGGGGAGAATGATGCAAGATGAGTTTCCTCAAGGACACTTAAAGGACCGTCTCGTGGAGCCAAAGTTTGGATGATAGCATGGCGAGGACGGATCGGAGATGGAAGAGCATTAAAGTGACGAACGAGCAAGGAAGGCTATGTTTGCGAGAGGCCACATTCGCAAATTCAAGAATTTCATTTCCACAAGGCTAGCCAAACAAGGCCCTTGCCTCATTAATGGCATTTATGTAATAAAGTAGTGTCTTCTTTATTTCATTAGTATAAATAGCTAGTCTTTTATTTCATTAGGGGATTTTTGATGAATTGATAAATTGATGAGTGATTTTGAGAGTTATCTCTAGAGAGAGAAACTTGTGAGAGAGGCCATGGATGACTCTTGTTGAATCTTTGATTGTTGAGAGGTTGGTTGCTTGGGAATTCAATTCCCTTGAGGTCAACTTAAGAGTTTGGTGCTAATTAGTTGTGTAATTAGGAGGTCAAGACTTTAATATAGTTTTGGTTGCTTAATTCTCTCTAATCTTGTGTCTATCTTTCTATCCCTTTTACTTTCCTTGTTAATTTATTGCTTCCGCGTATCCGTTATTGTATCAAAAATTGTCCAGAGAGAAACTCGAACATGTGGTCTGTATCGTCATCAATGCCTACAAAACTCCAAAAGGCAAAGGGAAGTATAGTGGAAATTATGTACTCCCTGCAAATGGATCTAGTAAACTAAGAAGAGAAATAAGAAAAGCTAGCCAGAGATGTTTCATGGTCTTAGGGAACATGTTCTTACTATAAGCCAAGAGAATCAAACACTAGAATGGGAGAACCAAGAGATTGGATCTACTATCACAACTATGAAAGACGAAGTTGAGAAATCTAAGAGGGACCAAAAAAGTTCACTCAAAACAATCAAGAAGAAACGGTGGTTGAATATGACAAAAAACAATCCTTACTAGAAGAGCTAGAGAAAGTAAACGAAAAAAAGAGTCTCCCGATTCAATAAATAATCAGAATACAAGAACTTGTGTGTATCCATCTCACACAATTGTAAAAGCCCTTAACATCCATATTTAACAGAAGTTAGGGTAACTCAGAAAAGCAAGAAACACCCTAAAAGGAGAAGAGATATTGGAACCGAGTCTACACTAGAGGGCACAGAACAAACCAAAGAATGCCCAAGTCAATTGCAATTTAGAAGAAAGGGACCCGAGAAAGATCGGGTCCTTAAAAACAATCATTGATGAAAATAAATAGGCTTGAGTGAGAGGATGCAGGAACATGTGTGGATGGTCTATACACATGGAAATAAAAGGAATAAATCCTCTCACCAAAGGCCTAGTGTAAAGGGAGATTGGAAACTGCGCAACATCCACCCCCATAAAAAAGAAAGGAGATCAATCTTGATAGAGACACATCATATAAATGCAAGCACCATGATCTATCTTCCCTAATATCATTGCTGGGAACCTAGTATAATGAAATGGAGATAAAGCATGAGGATGAGCTGTGAAGAAACAACCATAAAAGTCATCTCGATGTGTTATGTCCCGCGTTTTGGCATAATGGGAATTCGTGGAAATAATTAAGACTTCTATGTTATAAGGCCATGTTTTTTATTTTAGTTAATATGTCTATGTTGTTTATGAAAATATTAGTGTGAAAATATGGAGGAAGTCCAAGGGGCAAAATTGGGATTTCGGAAATTAGTTTCGGGAATTTTAAAACGAGAGTTTTAATGATTTGGGCTTAACAAAAATTTAAGAGAAATGAGGCCCAAAATGTTAAGGGTGGCCGGCCATGTCTTTGGCCCAAACCCATAACAAGTTGTCATGTGATTAGCATGTGACAACTTAATAAAGAGAGTACTATATATTGCTAGCCTTAGAACATTCAAGAAAAAGAAGCAAATCATAAATTGAAGAACACCCAAGAGAGAGGGTTTCGGCCAACATAAGAAAGAAAGAAAAAAAAAATTCTAGCTTTGATCTTAATCCAAAAATCTTGTCCTTCTTGTATTGTAGTAAGTTCAAGACGCTCTCCGACGTGATACAATTAGTTTGGCGGAAGAATCACATTTGCGGCAAATCGTAACCTTAAGAGAAAGGTAAGATTTCTATGTTTTGATGTTATGAAATAGGTATATATGTAATAGTGATTGAAGTTTCATGAAAAATATGGGATTGTGTTGTGTTGTGCATGGCCGTGTGTGTGTGGGTGGAAGGTGTTGGCCGTGTACCACATAGGGAGGAGGAGAAGTGGATTCAAGTTTGTTTGGATTGATTAGTTGTATTGTGGTGACTTCTTGTGATGCAAATGAAGGTTTAATGAATTGAATTGGCATTGAAATTTCTTGTATGTAATTATGAGAAATTATGTGAATTCTATATGATTTTTATATAATTATAGAAGTGAGATTCTAAATGTGAATTATGGTCGTTGTTAATGAATTTGGATGAAAATAATGCGAGTTGGTAGTCTGTCACATTTGTTGAAGTTTTGGATAGAATATGGAAATTGGCGGCATACTTGAATTCATGTATATCGCTTGGAATATTATTGGAATGTGTTTGAATAACTTTGAATGAGTAAATGAAAGTGATAATGTGGATGTTAGTTTGATGTTGTGAAGTTTGGATGAAAGTTGTTGATTTATGTAGAAAGAGAGAATATTGACGTTAGAGTGATTTTTGTTATGACTTGTGATGTTTGTGATATTGTGGGTTGTTGTGTTGATGTATATTGAGCCGAGCTAAGTCTCGGGGGTGTTATATATATAGGGGAAGTGCTTCCGAAATTTCGGTTGACAAAAATGAAATTAAGTGAATTCTTAAGCCTTGAAATCCCTAAATGGTAACTTTGACCATTTGCAGATTCTGAGCGAAACGGGACTTGAGTTTTGGGCGAGCGTAAGACGTATATAAGGTATGTAAGGCTACCCACTCCTTCTTTTGGCATGTCTTAAGTATCGTAGGTTGATATCGGAGCCCCGGGGGCAATTCTGTTCCTTGAAATCCGAATTAGAAATCGAGCACTATTCATTCAATTGAATTGAACCTTAAAGTCCTTCTTTTGCTTGCAAAGTAATTAGATGTCCGAAAATTATGCAAATGTAATCAAATCGCTTCGGATCTTCCATGCATGATTCCATAGACCCTAAATGTTCGTGGTTCATGTCCGTCACTTCGACTTGACCCGCGGTGGCCTGCTAGCATCGAGACTTCCTTGTTGCTCTATTATTCTCGTTTTTGTATAATGTCAGCAAAACACTTTTGTTTATGAGTTTGGCTATCATAAAATAATGTTTTGACTGCCACAGTATTCTAGATTATATTTTGAACCATAAATACTATGTTGGAAATATTTTGTGAAACGAACCCCGTATTGACTAACTATTCGAACTAGTTGACTAATGAATTAGCATATGATATTATCAAGTTTCAAAAGATGTTTCGACCTATAAATTGCATTGTTTGCTCACGACTCCGCTCGTGCCCTTATTATGACTTCGTTCACCGGTTCCCGGGCCGGTTATGATTCGTGCGTACTATGATAAATTCGGCCGTATGCTGTGTTACGGTTCCCGAGACCTCGTCATAGGGCCGGGTTCCGTTTGGTGTTGTGCTGTGATATGGCTGGTGATATGTTATGATGATATGTATGCTCGGGGATGTACGGAGATTTGAACCTTCTGGTGTTATGCTGTGTGTGGCACCAGTGTCGGAGTGGTGACCACGTTCCTGAGCTTTGCATGATTTTGTTTGCATTATGTATACATGATTTTGATATAGATTCTGATATACTGTTCAGTATTCCCCCTTTTGTATCCTGTTTATTTTCAGTTGTGGCTCATGTTTCTGTACTCTATGCTTTACATACTCAGTACATCTTTCGTACTGACCCCCTTTCTTCGGGGGCTGCGTTTCATGCCCGCAGATACAGACACAGGTGATCCTCCACTGTAGGCTCCACTTTCTGCTATTTCAGAGTACTCCCTTTTTATCCGGAGTCCACTTTTGGTACATTGACCCTTTTGCTATGTATATATTTCTATAGATCTGACTATTTGGGTACGGCGGGGCCCTGTCCCGTCATATGATTCTGTCGGTCTGTTTAGAGGTCTGTGGACATGTCTGTGGGTTAGGGTCTTTCTGTATGGATGTGTGTACATGTCGTGTTTGGGCGATCCCATACGCCGAGGCGGCCGGTCCACATATGTTTATACGTTGCTTTGTTAGCCCTGTGTGGCCTTTGTTGGTGTTTGCTGTGTACAGGGTTATTCTGGATAGTCCGAAAAACAAAGGAGACTCTGCCGAAATTTTCTGGGGATTATCTAAATTTGTAAATACAGCCTTGTCGGCTTCTGCTATATACTTGAATGCATTTGATAGATGGGTTTGGGTGCCCAGATCGGGCACTAGTCACGGCCTACGGGGTTGGGTCGTGACAAAAGTGGTATCAGAGCGGTTTGTCCTCGGAATGTCTACAGGCCGTGTCTCGTAGAGTCTTGTTTATCGGTGTGTTGTGCACCACATCTATAAATAGGAGGCTACAGGGCATTTAGGGTGTTACTTTTCTTTAGAATCTTAGATCGTGCGTTAGAGCCGTGCTATTAGGATGATTTTGATCTGATTAGTTATTGTGTTTGCAGTGATGCCTCCGAAGAAGGCAACGGCGGCCCAGAAGGGAAAGGCAGGGATGGCAGGGACTAGTCAGGCACAACGAGTTACCCGGGCTCGTGTTTATGATTTTCCCGAGGTTGTGCCCCATTCAGAGGGATCCGCTACACCACCGGCGGAGCCTGGAGCAGGTCCATCAGCAGCTCCAGGGGCCTGAGTACCCGCACCCGAGCCTCCAGCTCCTCAGCCAGGGGCGGAGGACAGGACACTGAGAGAGGCTGTGCAGTTATTGACCACTCTGGTAGCGGGACAGGCTCGCAGACGCGGGCGGAGAGATGATGATGATGACGACAGGCGTGACAGCCTGAGGGTTCGAGATTTTCTATTATGTGGCCCTCCAGAGTTTTACGGGTCTAAGCCCGACGAGGACCCCCATGACTTTATTCGGGGGATGCGGCGCTCACTAGACTTGGTCAGGGCTTCAGAGACTGAGTCTGTTGAGTTGGCTTCGCATAGACTACGGGATGTTGCTGCTCACTGGTATGAGTCCTGGGAGCTATCCAGGGGTGAGGGTGCTACCCCAGCTACTTGGGAAGAGTTCGTTACTGCTTTCACTCACCACATTTTGCCCCCAGAGTTACGGCGGGCGCGGGTTGACCGATTTTTGCATCTGCAGCAGAGGGGTCGGAGCGTCCGTGAGTATAATATAGAGTTTGATTCTTGGCCCGGTATGCACTTGCCATAGTAGCAGATATGGCCGATCGGATGCACAGATACGTGATGGGGTTAGACCGCTATTTGATAGATGGTTGTATGGCGGTGGCATTGCAGGCAGACATGGATATTGCCCGACTACAGGCTTATGCCCTGGGTATGGAGGAGCGACATAGAGCTGATTATTCCAGCAGAGATCGGGATAGGAGGCCGCCCAAGAGGGCTAGATTCGCAGGTTATTCTGGAGATTCTCGAGGCGGACAGCCTCAGCAGCAGCATTCAGGCAGACATCCTCCTCCGTCAGGCCGGGGTACACAGCCAGCCGGTAGGAGATTTGACAGTGCAGGACAGTCTGGGGCTGGTCAGAGCTCCAGAGCATCAGGTTCACAGGTATCCAGAGGTCCCAGTCAGCCCAGACCACCCAGGCCCCGTTGTTCCCATTGCGGGAAGTCGCACCCGGGAGAGTATTATCGACTTACTGGAGCCTGTTTTTCATGCGGCGGTCAGGGCCATATTATGCGAGATTGTCCGTTGGCGAGCGGTTCTGGTAATGTAGCTCAGCCGACGGGATCAGCCGCCGGTTCATCATCTGCTCCATCAGTTGCACGACCTGCGAGGCGAGGTATGCCTGCACCGGCGGGACGCGGTCGAGGTCGTGGCAGTGCTTCAGGTTCTAGCGGTCCCTCGAACCGCATATATGCATTAGCCAGTCGCCAGGACCAGGAGGCTTCACCGAATGTCGTCACAGGTACATTACTGGTTTTCTCCAGATCTGTATATGCACTGATTGATCCTGGTTCTACTTTATCATATATTTCCCCGCTCGTTGCTAGTAAAATTTGGATAGTGTCTGAGCCTATAGAGCCATTTGAGGTCGCTCCACCGGTCGGGGATTGTATTATAGCGAGGCAGGTATATAGGGATTGTTCTGTGACTATATGTGATCGCTACACTAAAGCTGATTTGATAGAATTAGATATGCTGGAATTCGATGTCATTATGGGTATGGACTGGTTAGCTTCCTGTTATGCTAATGTTGACTGCCAGAAAAAGGTAGTCCATTTTCAGTTTCCAGGGGAACCAGTTATAGAGTGGTTCGGGTCTACAGCATCGCCGAGGGGTAAGTTTATTTCGTACCTCAAGGCTAAGAAGATGATTCAGAAAGGTTATATCTATCATTTGGTTCGTGTGCACGACACTACAGCCGAGACACCTACTCTTCAGTCTGTTCCGGTTGTTAGTGAGTTTCCAGATGTGTTTCGAGATGAGCTTCCGGGTCTTCCGCCTGAACGGGAGATAGATTTCACTATAGACTTATTGCCGGATACGCAGCCTATATCTATTCCTCCGTACAGAATGGCACCGGCTGAATTGAAGGAGTTGAAAGAGCAGCTGAAAGACTTGTTAGATAAAGGCTTTATTAGACCCAGTACATCACCCTGGGGAGCGCCGGTATTATTTGTAAGAAAGAAAGACGGGTCACTGCGCATGTGTATCGATTACCGGCAATTAAATAAGGTGACTATAAAGAATAAATATCCCCTACCACGGATTGATGATTTGTTTGATCAGTTGCAGGGTGCTAAATATTTTTCAAAGGTGGATCTGCGCTCAGGTTATCATCAGGTGCGAGTGCGAGAATCTGATATCCCAAAGACTGCTTTCAGGACCCGGTACGGGCATTATGAATTCAGAGTTATGTCTTTCAGGTTGACTAATGCTCCAGCAGTATTTATGGATCTGATGAATCGGGTATTTCGGCCTTTCCTGGACATGTTCGTGATTGTGTTTATCGATGATATTTTGATTTATTCACGATCAGCAGAGGAGCATTCGGATCATTTGAGGACAGTACTTGGCACCCTTCGGCAGCAAAAATTATATGCTAAATTTTCCAAATGTGAATTCTGGTTAACTTATGTGGCATTCTTGGGGCATGTTGTCGGAGCAGATGGTATTCGGGTCGATACGCAGAAGATTGAAGCTGTACAGAATTGACCCAGGCCTACTACACCGACAGAGGTACGCAGTTTTCTGGGGTTAGCCGGATATTATCGAAGGTTCGTGGAAAATGTTTCTTCTATAGCGGCACCACTGACGAAGCTTACTCAGAAAGCGGCGAAATTTCAGTGGACCGATGCCTGCGAGCGCAGCTTTCAGATGTTGAAAGAAACATTAATTACAGCTCCAGTTTTAGCTCTTCCAGAAGGATCAGACGGGTATGTTATCTATTGTGATGCCTCTGGTATTGAGATAGGCTGTGTATTGATGCAGCACGGTCGAGTCATAGCCTATGCTTCCCGGCAGCTCAGACCGCACGAGAAGAATTATCCCACTCATGATCTTGAGTTAGCCGCGGTGATTCATGCATTGAAGATTTGGCGGCATTATTTATATGGGGTCCACATTGATATTTATACGGACCATAAGAGTCTCCAGTATATTTTTAAACAGAAAGAACTAAATTTGCGGATACACTTAGCCGCAAGTCCATGGGCAGTTTAGCTGATGTACCATCTGATAAGAAAGACTTGGTTCGTGAAATTCATCAGTTGGCCAGCCTTGGAGTTCGTTTGGCGGATTCTGGAGATTCTAGGATTTCTGTTCATGTAGTTGCCGAATCATCTATTATAGCAGAGGTAAAGCAGCGTCAGTTTGAATATCCTATCCTGGTTCAGTACAGAGATGTGGCCCTTAATAAAGACAAGACTCCGTTTGAAATTTCACCTGAAGGGGTATTATTATATGAAGGCAGATTCTATTTTCCGGATGTTGCAGGCTTACGACGACAAATCATGGGCGAGGCGCATAATGCACGGTATTCTGTTCATCCTGGTTCCACTAAAATGTATCATGATCTCAGAAGTTTGTATTGGTGGGACGGTATGAAGAAAGATATTGCAGAGTTTATTAGTCAGTGCCTAAATTATCAGCAGGTTAAAATTGAACACCAGAAGCCCGGTGGGTTATTACAGGAAATGGAAATTCCAGCCTGGAAATGGGAAATGATTAATATGGATTTCGTTGTTGGGTTACCGCGCACTCTACGCAGGTACAATTCTATTTGGGTTATTGTTGACAGATTGACGAAATCAGCCCACTTTCTCCCAGTCCGGACTACTTATTCGGCTGAGGATTATGCTAGATTATATATCAGAGAGATAGTCAGACTTCACGGAGTCCCTGTATCTATTATTACTGACCGAGGTGCCCAGTTTACGGCAAAATTCTTGAGGTCATTTCAGGAGGGATTAGGGACTCAGGTGAGCCTCAGTACAGCTTTTCACCCTCAGTCCGACGGGCAGGCCGAGCGCACTATTCAGACGCTGGAAGATATGTTGCGGGCCTGCGTTATTGATTTTAGGGGTAGCTGGGATGATCATTTGCCGCTTATTGAATTTGCTTATAATAACAGTTATCACTCCAGCATTCAGATGTCACCGTACGAAGCTCTTTATGGCAGAAAATGCAGATCTCCTATTGGTTGGTTTGATGTGGGCGAAACAAGATTAATTGGACCAGATGTGATCCAGGAAGCAGTGGATAAAGTAAAACTTATTCGGGAGCGATTATTGGCTGCTCAGAGTCGGCAGAAAGTATATGCAGACAGACGACGTCGACCGTTAGAGTTTCCGATTGGCGACTGGGTATTTCTGAAGGTGTCGCCTATGAAGGGTGTTATGAGATTCGGTAAGAAGGGTAAGTTAAGCCCGCGGTATATTGGGCCGTATCGGATCATTCGGAAGATAGGCGAGGTCGCCTATGAGCTAGACTTACCATCCGATTTGGAGGTTGTACACCCGGTATTTCATGTGTCTATGCTGCGAAAATGTATTGGTGATCCTTCCAGAATATTCCCAATAGATGATATTCAAGTGACGGAGCAATTGTCTTATGAAGAGCAACCTATAACTATTCTGGATCGACAGGTAAGGAGACTGCGCACTAAAGAAGTGCCTTCTGTTAAAGTCCTATGGCGCAACAACAACCGAGAAGAGATGACCTGGGAGTCGGAGGAGGAGATGAGGAGGAAATATCCCCACTTGTTCCCTACACCCACAGGTAATCTAAACCTTTTGAACTTGTTGTATTAATCGATGTATGAATCATGTGTACTACTTATATGAGAGGGACTCCCCCGTTATTCTCATAAGACTTTATAAGAGTAATTTAACATTCGGGGACGAATGTTCTTAAGGGGGGGGGGGGGGGAGAATGTTATGTCCCGCGTTTTCGCATAATGGGAATTCGTGGAAATAATTAAGGCTTGTATGTTATAAGGCCATGTTTTTTATTTTAGTTAAAATGTCTATGTTGTTTATGAAAATATTAGTGTGAAAATATGGAGGAAGTCCAAGGGGAAAATTTGGGATTTCGGAAATTAGTTTCGGGAATTTTAAAACGAGAGTTTTAATGATTTGGGCTCAACAAAAATTTAAGAGAAATGAGGCCCAAAATGTTAAGGGTGGCCGGCCATGTCTTTGGCCCAAACCCATAACAAGTTGTCATGTGATTAGCATGTGACAACTTAATAAAGAGAGTACTATATATTGCTAGCCTTAGAACATTCAAGAAAAAGAAGCAAATCATAAATTGAAGAACACCCAAGAGAGAGGGTTTCGGCCAACATAAGAAAGAAAGAAAAAAAAAATTCTAGCTTTGATCTTAATCCAAAAATCTTGTCCTTCTTGTATTGTAGTAAGTTCAAGACGCTCTCCGACGTGATACAATTAGTTTGGCGGAAGAATCACATTTGCGGCAAATCGGAACCTTAAGAGAAAGGTAAGATTTCTATGTTTTGATGTTATGAAATAGGTATATATGTAATAGTGATTGAAGTTTCATGAAAAATATGGGATTGTGTTGTGTTGTGCATGGCCGTGTGTGTGTGGGTGGAAGGTGTTGGCCGTGTACCACATAGGGAGGAGGAGAAGTGGATTCAAGTTTGTTTGGATTGATTAGTTGTATTGTGGTGACTTCTTGTGATGCAAATGAAGGTTTAATGAATTGAATTGGCATTGAAATTTCTTGTATGTAATTATGAGAAATTATGTGAATTCTATATGATTTTTATATAATTATAGAAGTGAGATTCTAAATGTGAATTATGGTCGTTATTAATGAATTTGGATGAAAATAATGCGAGTTGGTAGTCTGTCGCATTTGTTGAAGTTTTGGATAGAATATGGAAATTGGCGGCATACTTGAATTCATGTATATCGCTTGGAATATTATTGGAATGTGTTTGAATAACTTTGAATGAGTAAATGAATGTGATAATGTGGATGTTAGTTTGATGTTATGAAGTTTGGATGAAAGTTGTTGATTTATGTAGAAAGAGAGAATATTGACGTTAGAGTGATTTTTGTTATGACTTGTGATGTTTGTGATATTGTGGGTTGTTGTGTTGATGTATATTGAGCCGAGCTAAGTCTCGGGGGTGTTATATATATAGGGGAAGTGCTGCCGAAATTTCGGTAGACAAAAATGAAATTAAGTGAATTCTTAAGCCTTGAAATCCCTAAATGGTAACTTTGACCATTTGCAGATTCTGAGCGAAACGGGACTTGAGTTTTGGGTGAGCGTAAGACGTATATAAGGTATGTAAGGCTACCCACTCCTTCTTTTGGCATGTCTTAAGTATCGTAGGTTGATATCGGAGCCCCGGGGGAAATTCTATTCCTTGAAATCCGAATTAGAAATCGAGCACTATTCATTCAATTGAATTGAACCTTAAAGTCCTTCTTTTGCTTGCAAAGTAATTAGATGTCCGAAAATTATGCAAATGTAATCAAATCGCTTCGGATCTTCCATGCATGATTCCATAGACCCTAAATGTTCGTGGTTCATGTCCGTCACTTCGACTTGACCCGCGGTGGCCCGCTAGCATCGAGACTTCCTTGTTGCTCTATTATTCTCGTTTTTGTATAATGTCAGCAAAACACTTTTGTTTATGAGTTTGGCTATCATAAAATAATGTTTTGACTGCCACAGTATTCTAGATTATATTTTGAACCATAAATACTATGTTGGAAATATTTTGTGAAACGAACCCCGTATTGACTAACTATTCGAACTAGTTGACTAATGAATTAGCATATGATATTATCAAGTTTCAAAAGATGTTTCGACCTATAAATTGCATTGTTTGCTCACGACTCCGCTCGTGCCCTTATTATGACTTCGTTCACCGGTTCCCGGGCCGGTTATGATTCGTGCGTACTATGATAAATTCGGTCGTATGCTGTGTTACGGTTCCCGAGACCTCGTCATAGGGCCGGGTTCCGTTTGGTGTTGTGCTGTGATATGGCTGGTGATATGTTATGATGATATGTGTGCTCGGGGATGTACGGAGATTTGAACCTTCTGGTGTTATGCTGTGTGTGGCACCAGTGTCGGAGTGGTGACCACGTTCCTGAGCTTTGCATGATTTTGTTTGCATTATGTATACATGATTTTGATATAGATTCTGATATACTGTTCAGTATTCCCCCTTTTGTATCCTGTTTATTTTCAGTTGTGGCTCATATTTCTGTACTCTATGCTTTACATACTCAGTACATCTTTCGGACTGACCCCCTTTCTTCGGGGGCTGCGTTTCATGCCCGCAGGTACAGACACAGGTGATCCTGCACTGTAGGCTCCACTTTCTGCTATTTCGGAGTACTCCCTTTTGATCCGGAGTCCACTTTTGGTACATTTACCCTTTTTCTATGTATATATTTCTGTAGATCTGACTATTTGGGTACGGCGGGGCCCTGTCCCGTCATATGATTCTGTCGGTCTGTTTAGAGGTCTGTGGACATGTCTGTGGGTTAGGGTCTTTCTGTATGGATGTGTGTACATGTCGTGTTTGGGCGATCCCATACGCCGAGGCGGCCGGTCCGCATATGTTTATACGTTGCTTTGTTAGCCCTGTGTGGCCTTTGTTGGTGTTTGCTGTGTACAGGGTTATTATGGATAGTCCGAAAAACAAAGGAGACTCTGTCGAAATTTTTTTGGGGATTATCTAAATTTGTAAATACAGCCTTGTTGGCTTCTGCTATATACTTGAATGCATTTGATAGATGGGTTTGGGTGCCCAGATCGAGCACTAGTCACGGCCTACGGGGTTGGGTCGTGACACGATGTGTGTAGGAAGAAGGAAGAATCTCCAGTAGATAGACAAAAACCAAACCACACAGACTTATGATTATCAAATACTCCCAAAGAAGCAACATGGAGGAACTGATTCTTTAAAGGGTAGTAAAATACAAACCAGGACACCCTATCAAAAGAACACCTACAAATAAACTGGTCCTAGAAGAAAATGTGTTGAAAAAGTATAGAGCAACACAGAACTACATTGGTTGAAGAAGCAGGTAAAGAGCAAAAATTGGAATATGAACTGAATAGAACAGACTTCTCCTCCTATTATCCATGAATAGTGAGTGCTTAAGACATATCTAAGTGGAGAATTTCTTACTCGATCTTATACCTTTACTGGTATACACTTGTGGCATGGACAATCAAGCACAAATAACACATACAACAAGGAAACTAGTTAAAAAACATGTTCTTATGATTATCAGGTATGCACCTCCTTTCCAAATTTAAAGTTACATAAATATATCTACTGCCAATCCATCCTAGTCAGCTATAAAAATCCCCTCCAGAAAGAAACCAGCTTGAGTTGACTTATATCAATACCCAAGTTCACAAAGCCCTTCTCTTGTTGCAAGTCCATATCTATTGGACAGTATACACCTCAACCCACACCAGATGATCAACAATAGAAAACCCTCAAATTCACATATGCTAAGAAAATGAAATATATGTTACTATAAAACACAATTAGTGACCCAGGGTGATACAATTCAAGTTGCACCAAGGCCTTTCACAAGGAGCCAAGCTCGTGAGCTTCAAGCATTGCAAGGGTTGTTCATGAAGAGGGACATACATGAGTACACTCTTGAGCCTTCCCGGGGATTCCAAGTGTTGATGATTGCTTGAGAGGACGGAATGGAGAAGAGTAGAGAAGATGGCTATGCATGCAAAGAGGATAATACTTAAATGCAAGCCATTTCATCATTTCATTTTCAAAGGAAGACCAATTAAATAAGGCCCTTACTATATTAAGGGTATAATTGTAATAGCTAGCTAGTACTTCTTATTATCCTAGTATATATAGTAGACTTAACATTTCCCTAGATTTTTAGACTATTTTGAATACTGATGTTATTATACTCTTTGAGAGTTGAGAGCTTCTGAAGCCTTTGATTGTGAATCTTGTTGAGAGGATTGATTGCTTCGGACATTAGTTCCCTTGAGGTCATCCTAAGAGATTGGTGCTTTGGTTGAATGCTATTTCGAGGTTTTAACTAATCAAAGAGCTTTAGTTGCCAATAGTGTCTTCCTTTGTCTTTTTCTAGTTATCCTTTTCTTTTTCTTGTTAAATCCTTGTCTTTCCATATCCATTATTGTATCAATTGCTATTAGAGCCTAGTTTATGTTTGTTCCAACAAATCTAGTCTTAGAATTTGTAACTACAATTAAAAAAAACAAAAAAATAAAAAATTCCAAAAACCCCAATAATTTTGTGTTTGTTTTGTTGTTTTGACACTAGATTTTTGTTCACTAGTGTTATTATATTCCAAACCTTCACTTTCAGGTTGTTTAGAGTCATATTGGGTCATCCACCATTAAAGAAGCTTAAAGCTTGAAGAGCAATTTGTGGGTTTTATAGAAAAAGGGGAAATTTAAGCTTGAAAGTTATTGGGTCTTGTTCTCAGAGTTAAGAGGGTCAAGAATCCAAAATTTGGGAGGAATTGGACTAGATGGAAGGACCTTCAAGCTTTGAAGAACTTGAAAGTGGGTCTAGTTAAAGGGAGGGTCTAGTGGCCTAAATTTCTAGTGGGTTTTGTTCTCCACATCAAGGAGAGGATAGATCTCAAATTTGGAGTGATATGGAGATGATTTGAAATTAGTTGATTTTTAATGTTCTTGGTGTTTTTGAATACCTTCATATCTTCATAGGAAGAAAGTGACCAAAAAGAGTGTTTGATAAAAAAATTCAAGGTCAAGTTGTGAAAAAGTGTTTGTTTGTCCCAAAAAGGAAAATACTAAGTTGTGTGGGCCCAAAACAAGTCATCAAAATCAGAAAATTTAGCCCAAATTTTGAGAAAACCGGCCCAGACCCGTGTGCTGTAGGCCCACGTTGGGAGGGCCAGCCCCACGTGTACCCTGTAGACGTGTGAGTCCGTAATTCAATTCGTACCAATTCTCTTCATTCTTTTCTCTTTTTAACTTCGTTGAAACTTCTTGATTCAACTCTGTTAGTTTGAATTGAGTCGTCTATTCTTCTAAATTAAACAAGAAACCACTTTGGCCAAGCGTAGAAACTAAATCCCTTGTGACTACTCATATTAACAAGAACACACTCATTGGCAGAAGTAATTTCTGAGGTAACCAAAGGTGCACATATTTGAGAGATTGTGCTCACTAACCTAAGATGTTTGCTTTGTCACACCCCAACCGGAGGGGCAAAACTGGCACCCAGGCTTAACTTACCGAGCACCAACATAACGTATCTCCATCACCATACTATCATACATAAATGGGGAGAAAATACTGTCATGAGAAAATCTGAATAAAACATATGGAGTGTCACGACCCAACCCGCCATGGCTGGCACCCATACTAACTCCTAGTGGGTGAACCAAAACGTAAGCCATCTATTCATTCAAGTCCATTTTTACATTAACCAGTTGAATACAACTTATTACCCATTCAAGCACAAGATAATCAAAATCTCGTCATGCCATAAAATAATGAAGTAAATCCTTAAGTCCTAACTATTACAACCCCAAAATCCGAAAGTCACCGTACAAGGACTCTAATCTAGAACATGTCTAAGGAATGTAATCTGTGTAAATAAATAACCAACAATGTCCTGAATAGAGATAGACATCATAAAAGAAGATCTTCGAGCGGCCTGGCATGGATAGAAGCTCACCCTAAATCTGTCAGCAAATGACCTCAACACTATGTACCGATATATATCATAGGCCGACTAAGATTAGTATCATGCATACATCATAAAACCAATAAAATAGACAAGCCAGTCAACAACACATAATCAGTAACCCAACAACAAGTCAACCAAGGATATTAACAATCAAGTCACCCAATGATATCAAGAATCAAATCAAAGGAAGAAACCAACGGAACAAGTCTACCAACAATAACCATATACACGTTGTACACACATGAAAACGGATGTCATTGCGTAGTAGTCATGACCTGCAGGGGACCCATGGTGTCTATGTACTACTTGTTCCGGATACTCATCGGACCCGAGCCATAAATCCTCCGCTCCTGAAAGAACCTCGGATGCGGATCCACATCATGTACCACTCATTTTCGGAACGAACCTCGGACCACGAGCTCATATATAGGTCACATCCTCACCCCCAGTCAAATGTGCCTTTTCATATATACACATTAGTATTTATTGTCCTCTTGTTTTCAATAATCGAATCATTATTTTGTATCCCAATTTCACCGAGAAGATCATATTAACTTCTCAGCACAACAACATCAGACTGTAGGTTCCAACACAATGAATAGTGGCACGAAGCCCACACAGTCACTCAATCAATTGCATATAGGAGTTCAACCACACACACATCATGTTTGAAGACTAGACATGCTTTCTCTTATCGATTTCACAACACATACAATCAATCAATTAATCAGAGTCTAAATCAAGTAGAATGTAACCTACCTCAACCGTAGAGCTGGAACAATACGAATCACTCCGATATAGCCTTCCCCTTCCGTAAAGCCTCGGAACACTCAAAGTCTAGCAATTAGAATGCTCAATAAGTCATAATTATTCTAGTCACAAAATCAATTCAAGAACACCCTTCCCTTTAGCCCCATTCCAATGGGTGAATGATTTCTAGGTGTAAAATAACCTAACAATTGCCTTAGCAACCACCAATCATCAATTTAAGCTATTTAGTCAAAACATCTATTACAAGCAGTTTCCATAGTCAACTACCGTTTTTATGAAACCCTAAGTCTCAATTCACTTAGTTCATACCTCTAATTGTTCAATTCTTGGCTAGAAAGTGATAACACAAACTATTAGATGATAAGTACATAATAACAATCATAACCCATCAACTATTAAAAGTCTATTAAGTTTTAGGGTTGCTATCACCAATTTACCATTGTAGACCTATAAAAGGGATGATAATCATGGAGATGAAAGTGTAATGATGGTGTCACGACCCGACTAGGGGCCGTGACGGGTACCCGGGGCTAACCATCGAGCACCACTCTTTCTACTACTCGTCATACTCATTAAACCTTCTTTTTAATTTATATACTCATAATCATAAGAAAATCATTTTCATTTGAGAACATAAACACTTTTATATACATAAGCCTTTCGGTCATCAAAATTATATATATATATACACACATAATGGCAACCTCATGAGACCATATGACCCGCAACTACGTATCTACGAGCCTCTACTAGAGTGCTAGACATAGGGACGGGACAGGACCCCGTCATGCCCAAAATACATATACATATAAACAAAAGAATAAACCAAGTAGCACCTCCGGAACAATTGAGTGCTCTCAATTCAGCTGACAGCTCCTACGAGTCGGGATCTAGCTCACCTCCCTGTCTACCTGTGAGCATGAACACAGCGTCCAAAGAAAACGGACGTCAATACGAACATTGTACTGAGTATGTAAGACAAGAACGAAATAAACATAATAGAAGAATCATGAGCCATAAGAGGAAGATATAACCTGCATGATTTTCATAGGTGAATACATTTCATACATATATCGTATAATCATGGTACATATGTCATCACAGCGCATACATCATCACATCATAATTCTCATCATTAACCCGCGTCCGGGTAACCATCATATGCCGCCCACTAGTGGTGATCATGCCCGGCCCTCTAGGCTCGGTGTAAACATAGCAGCCCGCCTTAGCGGTGACATGCCCAACCATTTAGGCACGGTGGGATCATATGCAGCCCGCCTTAGCGGTGACATGCCCGACCATTTAGGCACGGTGGGATTACATCGTCATGTAACCAATCATGATTTCATCATTATTACACATCTCAAAAGCATAACATAATTTTACATTGTCGATCATCTCATAAACATATCATGACTTGGCATCCTTATACATTCATCATTAAGAGCATACGCTAGAATTTGAAGGCAACTATAGCTATGTCGGGGTGACATAAGGTCGTCAACCCCCGAATACATTATGGAGTAATCGTCAACATCATATCTCACCTTGAAGGAACTAATAATTTAAGGTGAGTGTACGCAAAGAGAAGCATAGATGAAACCATACTTACAATTATTAGCTTCATGGACATCTTATATGACGCTAGGATTTCTCATACTTATATTCATCATCATCATTATCATGATCGTATCGTACTTCTTTTCTTAATCATGTGCGTATGTAGCTTTGTGTATTCATGGACTCATAGTCTCCATCGTATAGGATGATCATGGAAAATTTGGAGGATTCATGCCTTAGAAGGAAGGGATTAGCCTTACATACCTTTTCCGTTTAACTAGTTTATCGCTTGCTTGTTCTCCTTCAATGCCCACGTTTCTACCTTCAAGAGAATTCGCATAAACATTAGTTAATCGACTATAAGAACGTGTTACCATTGTTATAGCCCGTATTTCGTACGTCCGGAAAATTCAAGATAGTGGGGAGACGTTAAGAACAAGACTATGTTTCAAAAATAATTTTAATATACGAGTTGTTGAAAATATTATTTATGAATATTGTTAGTGTGGAAATATTGAGGAAGACCAAGGGCGGAAAGGAAATTGGTAAAATGGCATTATGGTAATTTTGTGGAAAGGCTAGGGGCAAAATGGTCATTTTACAAATGTTCAAGAAATCTCTTGAAAGAGGCCATGTGGCCGGAAAAAAAAAGGATCAAGTCATCTTTGGAAATTTGGAGAAAAATCTAGAAAAAGAAAGGAGAAAAAGAAAGGAAAAATCTAGAGAGGGGGAAACATGTGCCCCTCACATGACCTATACAACTATATATATATATGTGTGTAGTCATATTCTTAAGAGAAAAAGAGTGGAAGAAAGAAAAAAATATATAGAGAGAAGAGAGCATAGGGTTCGGCCATGGCTCTCAAAAATGAGCCATGGGAAGTTGATGGAGAAAAATATTTTTGTTCTTGCAATTAGAGTAATTGGAAGGTCCTCTACGACATGGAGTAGTTGTTGGGAGAAGAAAATCGTTTGTTGCGGCAAAACATAAGCTAGCCGAGTGGAGAACAAGTGGAAGAGGTAAGACCTAATCTTGATTTTCATGAGTTATGTGTGGCTTGTGGATGTTGTGGAATGTGGAAATGAATGAAGTTTTTGAAAATATGATGTTATGTGTGTTGGCCGTGTATGTGTGTGATTAACAATGTGTATGTAGAGTTGTGTTGGGGTGATGAATTAGTTTGTAATCAACATGCTTGTGTGTTGTAGTAGCGTGTAGAAAATGAATGAAAATCATGGAATGTGTGTGTTATGGTGTTGGCCGAGGATGGGCTGGTTGTGTAGACATGATGGACTAATGTGATGTAGTGGCTTGATTGTTATGTTGTGAATCTCGTAATGAAAAATGAATGGAAAGTATGAATCATGCATGTTAAAGTTGTAGTTGTATATGCATGGTATGGCCGAGTATATGTAGTATATTGGCCGTGTGTGTGAGTTGTGTTATATGGAAAAGGATGAATGAATTTCATGTAGCATGTGGTTGTTGTTGTAATGTGTAGAGATGGGTGAAATTGTATGAAAAATGTGTAAGGAGTCATTGTGGTCGAAAATGGTGTTGTTGGGTAAGTTAAGGTAAATTGATGTAATTTGATATTCTAGCTATCGCCGTTATGAATTATGCGATATTGAATGAAGGGTGTCGTCGAAGTTAATGATAAGTAAATGTATGGTTGGGATTGAAGTTGAAGGTTTCGGATAAAATAGTATGTTGATTAAGTTGTTTGGACATTGTGTGAATTAAATTGAATTGAATGGAATGTTGGAATATTGCTAGAATAATTGTTAGTATTGTTGTGATTTGGCCGGGTTAAATTCCCGGATTGTTGTTGTTGATTTGGGGCCGAGCCGCATTCTCGGGGTTGGTACATTTACAGGAGAGATGCTGCCGAAATTTCGGCAGAATATAAATGAATGCATTAAAAGGTTGAGGCAAGTATTTGATGAAGGATCTAATGAATGCGTGAACTCCCTTGAATGTAGATTAACAAGTTGGAGGCACAAGCGTAACTAGTTGGTCGCGGCACAGGTATGTAAGGCTTACCCTTTCTTTCTTGGCATGTCCTAGAGCTACATAAGTTATGATATGATATGCACTTTGGGGAAATTCTACTCTTGGATTCTGAGTTTTGTCCCTAAAGAGTTCTGTATGCGTAAATGTCCAAAGTTTTGTTTGATATGTTTAGAAATGGTATTCGAAAGACAATTGTTATGATTAACATTTTGATTTCCAAATGATAATACGTTTAACTATTCCGTTGAGTCCTTAGTATACTTTGATATGTTCATATGATTCTAAAAGTTATATTTGATTTGATCCATTTGACGTCCGTAAGAGATTTGTTTCTGATGTTCTATTTAATATTCTTCCGAGTCTACCTATGATTCTGATTCACTTCTGAGATAAGTATGTTTGATACGATCTAGTTCGTTATACGATTGAGTAACGATATAAGTATAAAGAGTTTCGTTTCTGAAAGAATTTTGTAAGTCATAATGTCCCTAACCTTCAGAAAGATCTCAGAATTGCTCTGAAATGCTTATAGAACACTCTGTACTTCAAATGTTTGTAACTTTCTCATACGATGTCGGATTGACCTGAAACTTGTTCTGAGTCTTCAGATGTCAGTAAGTGTACGTATCTGTTGAGTCTTGATTTGTGTGCATATGGTTTCGCACTACTCTGTTCGTGCAAGTCTCTGTATGTCTATTCACTGAGTCCCAGGCCAGGGCATGTTCTCGTGCGTATTCCACTGCATTGTTCACCGAGACCCACCAGTAGAGGGCCGGGACACGTTATAAGATGATGGCGCCAGATCCGGACCGGATCCCCTCTACCGAATCCCTTATTAAAGGGCCGGGACACGTTATCCACCGAGTCCCTCACTGGCGGGCCGGGACACGTTACATGCATACATGATATTTGATGTGACATATATGATTTCATCCACCGATTCCCTCGTTCGAGGGCCGGGACACGTTATGCATATGTGATATACGATATTGACATATAAGATTCTATTCACCGAGTCCCTCACTCGAGGGTCGGGACACGTTATGCATATGTGATATGTTATATGGATCGGGCTGCACGTTTCGCAGCGATATATGTGCATGTATATGTATGGATCGGGTCGTACGTTCCGCGGCATTATTATACTACGTATGACATGGGCATTCATGTTTTGTGTCTGGAAAGTAAGTATTTGGCATTCTGGGTCTGTACTTCTGCTGATACATGATTCGTGTCTGGAAAATAAGTATTTGGTATTCTGGGTAATGTACGTACCTTCTGTACCGTTTGTTTGACTATGGTTTCATTTTCTGTATCCTATGCCTTACATACTCAGTACATATTCCGTACTGACCCCCTATTCTTCGGGGGCTGCGTTTCATGCCGCGCAGGTACCCACAGATGGATAGACGAGATTAGCTGAAGATGATCTAGTGGATTGGCGGGCTCCATTTCCTCCAGGAGTGCTGCCGAGTCAGAGTATGTATGCTGTGATGTCTGATCAGTATTAGAGACTTTGCAGACTGCGTCGTGGGTAATGGTTGTCAGTCTGTAAGCGGCTCCATCAGCCGATATGTTATTTTGTGTTATGTAGTAAACTTCATATGATTACAGATTTTTGTTTAATCTTGAACGGTAAGAGGAAAATTTTGACAGCTTAATATGTATATTACTTGTATTTGATTTTCTTGATCCCAAGGAACTAGGTGTGTAATCAGAGTCTGCGGGTTCGGTCGGCTCCGTATGTGGGGTCGGGTGCCCATCACACCCTAATAAGTTAGGGTGTGACAAAGTGGTATCAGAGCAGGTCTGTCCTAGGGGTTGTCTGCAAAGTCGTGTCCGGTAGAGTCCTGTTTATGGTGTGTAGCGCGCCACATTTATAAACAGGAGGCTACGGGGCATTTAGGGATTGTTGACCTTCTTTCTGTCATAGATCGTGCGATAGAGCCAAGCTATAGGAAATGAAATTTCTTATGTAAGCCTTACGTACGACGGAATAACATACATATATACAATAGCAGCAGACTGTACCAACATATAGGCTCTGCACAAAAGAGCACTCCCAAAATAGCAGAATAGATGTCCTAGGCAGGCGGGTCAGCAAATCTGTCGTCTGTACCTGCGCGACATGAAAACGCAGCCCCCGAAGGAAGGGGGAGTCAGTACGAAATATGTGCTGAGTATGTAAAGCACGGAACGTAGTAAACAAAGTCATAATCGAAGCAGAAGATACAGAAAATGAACTGAATATCCAGATTAGCAAAATGTTGATCATATAGCATAAATAGTATTCGCTGAAAACATATGTCGTACCTGGTCCCATTACGGAACAAGATCATAACCGAAACAGAACTTACAGAGAAGTGAGTGTAACATCCGAAGTATCAAATGCATATTTTCAAAACATGAGGAGTGTGTATAGAAACATATACCATGTCATATCCGACCCCTGCCAAGGGACTCGGCAAACAGAACGTGGCCACCCCCCGACGCTGGTGCCACCACACATAAGAAGCAGAATAGGGGATAATCCCGTAACATAACATATCATATCAGATGGCCATATCAGATCATATCATATCAGAATGTGTGTACATGGCACAACATACTCCACAACCCATGTACATATATACCTGCCCCCTCACATCGAGGCACGGCGAACAATGCAGTGGAATACGCTTGACAATATATCCTGGCCCGGGCTCAGTGGGGGAAACATTGAGGCATCCACGAATGGAGTAGTGAGAAACTAAATGCAATAAAAATACCATATATTTCCAGAGACTCAATGAGGCATATCGGATGACAAATCAAACCAATGAAATCAGACAGAATCATAGTAAGCGTATGTCGTATGTCATAATGAGTTACGGAAGAATAATCCTTCTGGGATCATTTTCATATTCCAAAATAGTTTACCAGACTCGAGGGAATCATAAAAAAAAATTCCTTAGTAGTTAAAAGGATAGTTAAAACGTTTCATTTTATATTGTTCGAAAATAAGGCAATAGTACACTCAAAGGCAAAGCAGGAATAGTGGGAGACTAAATGAGACACAAAATATCGTACCTTTACAGAGATTCAATAAAGTATTTAGACTAACTATCATTGGTAGTTAGAAGAGTAGTTAAGGCGTTTCCTTTAGAACCGCTTGAAATTAAGTTATAAACACAAAAAGGGTAAAGTCAGAAATAGTGGGCCCACCTCGGGACAACCGAAGCGGTGGGCTCAAATTACGTATATTAAGCTTATGGAGTCACCTACGGAGGTCCTAGGGACATTTCATAACTTTCTACACAATTTGCGGAAGTTTACACAATTCTTTAACAAAGCATACTTATAGGGTTCAATTCCAGTGAATGAAAAAGGGATAATTAGAAACGCGGATTCCGAAAGACAGAATATTTCCCGAGGCTCGAATCCGATCCTAGCACATCTAGGACATGCCAAAAGAAGAATTGGGATAGCTTTACATACCTTTTATGCTTTTTACGCCTTTCCAAGTTCACTTCCCGTTTCGTCCAAAATCTACAAATGGTCACATTTACCAAATGTTAACCCTAAGACTTTAGGACTTAAATATCAAATCAACACTTTTCTACAGAAATTTGGGCAGCATTTCCCCTATACATATAGCATCCCCGAGAATTCAACTCAGCCAAAACAATCAACAACAACCCAATAACAACACTAACAACAACAACAATAACTACAAGACACAATATGACACAACTAGTTCCCCTTCCAACATAGTGCGATACTTCCATTTCAACTTCAAATTTCCAAACAAATCTCAAGGGTTTCACATTCATCATTAATCAAGATCATCACAATATAATTTGGAAGCATTTCATATCAATTCCACAAAATATTCACAAGATATACACAATATACAAGCTTTCCACCAAAGTCATAATTCCACCAAAACTTCTAATCTTTAACAAACATTTTCATAACATGTTTCTATCTTCCAACTTCATCAACAATCATCATAATTTACACCTTACGACTTCATTTCCACAATATCATAAAATCATATTAGAATGGCATAATCTTTTACATTCCATTTCAATGCCAACTTAAATCATATTACCTTCCTTTACATTATAAGGATCACAACAACACAACCAACATATTAAACAAAATTAATTCATTCCCATTCTAATCTCCATATACCACACGGCCAATACCTATATTTCCAACTTCAACCAAATTCATTCAACTTTCATTCTCAATATGAATTCCATCATACTCACAACTAGAATACAACATAAATTTAACTCACCATACGTATATAACATACATACACACACGGCTACATGCCAACTTACATACCCACTTTGCAAACTTCCATATTTCCATACTTTCTACTCATTTCTACATACTACAACACAAACAAACCTTCATAACATAATAACATGGAATGAATTCTTACCTTTTTCTCCAATCTTCTTCACTTAACCCAAGTGCGGAAACGATGAAACAGATGAACCATCTTCCGAAATAATCATACCACGTTGTAGAGGGTACTTGAATTGGTAGGAATAGTACAAGAAAACAATTTTTGGAACAAGATTTAAGGTACTCAATTTCCATGGGTCTTGGCCGAAATGGCCCTTTGTTTTTGTTCTTCATCTTTTGTGTTTCTTGAAAATTCTAATGGATAAAGTGATAAATATATGGTCCCTTTCATCTATTTTAACACATGGAAATTCATTAATTTTTTTGTGGGTTTGGGCCATGGATTTGGCCGGCCACCCTCTTAAAATTAGGCCTCATTTGTTTTCTTTTCATTTTTCTTAGGCCAAACCGGTTGGTCCCGAGTTGGGCATAGCCCACTGACCTTTCGACCTTAAAACGTCCATATCCCCTTGTACCGACTTCAACTAGGAACCCACAACCTATGGTTGGAAAGCTAATGCAATTATGTATAACTTTTATCTCTTGGTATTTTTCCAAATTCCAAATTCCAAACTTATAATACCGTTTTTGCCCCTCCAAGTCAGGTCACCCGGAAACATTTTCTTAAAAATATTCATTTGGAGGGCTTCCACTTTGATTTGGCCCAAGGGTCCTTCATGAGTTGTGTTTAACTTTACATATGTGATTCATATAGCTTGTCACATGTTCCAAAAAAAATCTTGACATGTGGGCCCCACCTCAGCTTACTAATAATCCGACGTTAAAAAATACGGGATATAACACTAGATATCGCCGTTATGAATTATGCGATATTGAATGAAGGGTGTCGTCGAAGTTAATGATAAGTAAATGTATGGTTGGGATTGAAGTTGAAGGTTTCAGATAAAATAGTATGTTGATTAAGTTGTTGGGACATTGTGTGAATTAAATTGAATTGAATGGAATGTTGGAATATTGCTAGAATAATTGTTAGTATTGTTGTGATTTGGCCGGGTTAAATTCCCGGATTGTTGTTGTTGATTTGGGGCCGAGCCGCATTCTCGGGGTTGGTACATTTACAGGAGAGATGCTGCCGAAATTTCGGCAGAATATAAATGAATGCATTAAAAGGTTGAGGCAAGTATTTGATGAAGGATCTAATGAATGCGTGAACTCCCTTGAATGTAGATTAACAAGTTGGAGGCACAAGCGTAACTAGTTGGTCGCGGCACAGGTATGTAAGGCTTACCCTTTCTTTCTTGGCATGTCCTAGAGCTACATAAGTTATGATATGATATGCACTTTGGGGAAATTCTACTCTTGGATTCTGAGTTTTGTCCCTAAAGAGTTCTGTATGCGTAAATGTCCAAAGTTTTGTTTGATATGTTTAGAAATGGTATTCGAAAGACAATTGTTATGATTAACATTTTGATTTCCAAATGATAATACGTTTAACTATTCCGTTGAGTCCTTAGTATACTTTGATATGTTCATATGATTCTAAAAGTTATATTTGATTTGATCCATTTGACGTCCGTAAGAGATTTGTTTCTGATGTTCTATTTAATATTCTTCCGAGTCTACCTATGATTCTGATTCACTTCTGAGATAAGTATGTTTGATACGATCTAGTTCGTTATACGATTGAGTAACGATATAAGTATAAAGAGTTTCGTTTCTGAAAGAATTTTGTAAGTCATAATGTCCCTAACCTTCAGAAAGATCTCAGAATTGCTCTGAAATGCTTATAGAACACTCTGTACTTCAAATGTTTGTAACTTTCTCATACGATGTCGGATTGACCTGAAACTTGTTCTGAGTCTTCAGATGTCAGTAAGTGTACGTATCTGTTGATTCTTGATTTGTGTGCATATGGTTTCGCACTACTCTGTTCGTGCAAGTCTCTGTATGTCTATTCACTGAGTCCCGGGCCAGGACATGTTCTAATGCGTATTCCACTACATTGTTTACCGAGACCCACCAGTAGAGGGCCGGGACACGTTATATGATGATGGCGCCAGATCCGGACCGGATCCCCTCTACCGAGTCCCTTATTAAAGGGCCGGGACACGTTATCCACCGAGTCCCTCTCTGGCGGGCCGGGACACGTTACATGCATACATGATATTTGATGTGACATATATGATTTCATCCACCGAGTCCCTCGTTCGAGGGCCGGGACACGTTATGCATATGTGATATACGATATTGACATATAAGATTCTATTCACCGAGTCCCTCACTCGAGGGTCGGGACACGTTATGCATATGTGATATGTTATATGGATCGGGCTGCACGTTTCGCAGCGATATATGTGCATGTATATATATGGATCGGGTCGTACGTTCTGCGGCATTATTATACTACGTATGACATGGGCATTCATGATTTGTGTCTGGAAAGTAAGTATTTGGCATTCTGGGTCTGTACTTCTGCTGATACATGATTCGTGTCTGGAAAATAAGTATTTGGTATTCTGGGTAATGTACGTACCTTCTGTACCGTTTGTTTGACTATGGTTTCATTTTTTGTATCCTATGCCTTACATACTCAGTATATATTCCGTACTGACCCCCTGTTCTTCGGGGGCTGCGTTTCATGCCGCGCAGGTACCCACAGATGGATAGACGAGATTAGCTGAAGATAATCTAGTGGATTGGCGGGCTCCATTTCCTCCAGGAGTGCTGCCGAGTCAGAGTATGTATGCTGTGATGTCTGATCAGTATTAGAGACTTTGCAGACAGCGTCGTGGGTAATGGTTGTCAGTCTGTAAGCGGCTCCATCAGCCGATATGTTATTTTGTGTTATGTAGTAAACTTCATATGATTACAGATTTTTGTTTAATCTTGAACGGTAAGAGGAAAATTTTGACAGCTTAATATGTATATTACTTGTATTTGATTTTATGGATCCCAAGGAACTAGGTGTGTAATCTGAGTCTGCGGGTTCGCTCGGCTCCGTATGTGGGGTCGGGTGCCCATCACACCCTAATAAGTTAGGGTGTGACAACCATTTCTAAGGAAAATTGGGCAGCATTTCCTTTGTTTCTATTACTTTTCCCATACTCTATATCAATTCCCAAACATTCATAACAACATTCACAATATCGCACACGACAATCATCATTCATCTACATTTCCCACAATTCACCATTTCCTTTCAATTTCTCCACAATTATGGTTATAGCTCACTATCGCGTTTTCTCATATATAATACTTATTACATGTTCTAAATGTAATTAATAACATATTTACACAATCATGACTCAATCCAGACCTTTACCCAACAATATCACTATTCCCATATTTATGACCCATTTTCTATGTCTTTCTACAATCCATATGTTTTTAACTTTCAACACCTTAAACAATCAAGAATAATCATAAAACTCACCTTAGATAGTGGATGAACAATCCTTGAGTGGAACCTCTCTTCTTGCACCAAAACCCTAACTCACTTCCCTTGAGTTTTCTTGGTGTAGATGACCTTTTACTAGGTTTCATACACTTGATTTCATGGATTTGGTATAGTTGATCTTGGTTTTCCCTTGATTTCTTGTGGATGAATAATAGAGAGTGTTCTAGAGGTTTCTTGAAGAGAAGAGAGTGGAAATGAAATGAAATAATGAGAGAGGGGTCCTTATATTAAACACTTAAATCTGTCCCGACCAAGATATACGGACCAACATACAGCCCGTACATTTTATACGGGCCGTATGTATGGCCGTATGTTTGGTCCAGTGAGTGATGCCCCCCTTGGCTAATTATACGGCCTAACATACGGCCAGTATAATTTGCACGGCCAGTATGTTAGGTCGTATAATGCCCAGCTGTTCCGATTTCGTTCTCGTCGACTCATTTGATCTTCAATCCTTATGGAACCTTCTTGACACTTGTTTAAAACCTCAGGACCAATCTAAGGGACGTTATCACTCTTTTCTAAGACATCATTACGCCATCTCTAGCTCGTCGCTCACAATTCTTACCCGACACATAATATGTCCCTTACCTCTTTGACAAACTTTTTTTCCTTTTTGTCAAATGTCTTTGAATCTCTATTAGGATCATCAAATGTTATTTCTTACTTATCCAAATCATCGTATACCTCGTGCTCTTTGCTAGCCTATTTACTATACGCCAACGGGGAATTTTCCAAGGTGTAACAGATAGAAGGAATGGTTGAGACTTCCTCTTGATGATATTCTTGCCCTAGCTTGGAATTTCGCCCTAGATGCTTGTTGGGAACTGTTTTGGAGTTTTACGAATAAAGAATTCAGAACTAAGTGTTTAAAACCCGGAACATCTAACCCTTGTTTGTTTCATGTCAAAATGGGTCTCTTGATCGTACTTTAGTGTCATGTGATAAGACTCCAATTTGTAGTGGTGATGTGTGTCATGTAGATAGTCATGTGAGCAAAAATACATTGAAAGATGACATTGGTTCTTTTGAGAGTGAAAAGACATGCTTTGACTCCTCATTGTTCATGGATTACTCTCTTGTAAAGGATAATGTTTTATTTGAGGATGACATGACTATTGAGAGTGATGAACCTAGTGGGGTATTTGGTAATGTTGAACATTTAGTTTTATTTGGAGGCTATAATGTGATATGTAACCCACTATGGGATGAAGACACTTTTTCCCATGATGGAGATCTTCCTTTGAGGAATTGTGATCCATTTGTGGGGAAGGAAAGTGTTACAAAGAAAGGTAATTCTTGTCTAGAAATTGCAAACTCTTTCTTTCATGTTCAACTTCATAGTAACCCCTTGGATAATCTTGTCATTGAACCGTACGGTGAGGTTACATTGGGGAGTGATATTGATAAGGAAGTTATTTTACGTGATACCTTTCTTTATTACTTGTTTGCAGATGACATTCTTGAGCATATAAGGAGTGCATCTTATCTGGGAGAAGGCTCTTATGATCTAGCCGATTGTGTTCTTGACCATACTAGATGGATGTTCGTCCCCTTTGATCCGCGTGACACCTTGTGTGATTTGAGAGCACTATCTTGGGGGAATCCTTGTTTGAAAAATGAGAGTGTTCTTGTTTGGACATTATGCTACATGTCAAATAGAACCAATGTCGAGTTGCATACTTCGTATTTTGAATCCATTGGTATTATTACTCTATCCTTATGTCATGACCCTTGGAGGAATCAACTTCTTGAAACCTCATGTGTGCAAATGTTAGTCATGATTGTCATAGATGTGTGGTTGTACCACAAGTTTGTTTATCCTTGGCATGAATATGTGATTATTGCGTTGTATGCTAACCCTTAATCCTTGAGGAGTATGTTTTTGTTTGTCTCCCTTATGGTTTTGCAAGGTTTAGATTCGAGAACGAATCCTTTTCAAGAAAGGGAGAATGATGCAAGCCGAGTTGCCTCAAGGACACTTATAGGACCGTCTCGTGGAGCCAAAGTTTGGATGATAGCATGGAGAGAACGGATGGGAGATGGAAGAGCATTGAAGTGGCCAATGAGCAAGGAAGGCTATGTTTGCAAGAGGCCACATTCGCAAATTCAAGATTTCCATCTCCACAAGACTAGCCAAACTGTCACGACCCAGCCCCGTGGGCCATGACTGGCACCCTATTTGGGCACCCAGATAGACTTACATATCCAATTATCATATTCAAACTTAGCTCAGAGTTCACAATAGTTATTTCAAACATAATTTAAATCAAAACTTGTCTTAAGCGGTCGTGCATATCAAATTATCATATCGGAACAGATAGAAGCGGCGGAATGCACATCGCCGATCATGTGTACAAATATAAACAAAAGGGCCATTTTGGCCACCATAACAGACGGACCACATTAAGACACAGATCGTAATCAAACAGACACATATAGGACCCTCGACCCACATATATGACTACAGGCCTCTACAAATACAAAACGAAAACATATGACGAGACAGGGCCCCGCCGTACCCCAAATAGTCAAGTATACAGATACATATACATCACAAAAGATATATATACCGACATATAGGCTCCGAGTCAAAAGGAGCACTCTGTAATAGCATGACGTGGAGCCTACAGTAGTGGGTCACCGGCGTCTGTACCTGCGGGCATGAAATGCAGCCCCCGATGAAAGGGGGTCAGTACGAAAGATGTACTGAGTATGTAAAGCATAGAGTACAGAAGTATAAACCATAACTGAAAACAAACAGGATACAAAAGGGAATACTGACCAGTATATCAAAATCCATACCAAAAATGTATATACATAATGCAGATAGAATCATGCAAAGCTCAGGAACGTGGTCACCACTCCGACGCTGGTGCCACACATAGCATAACACTAGAAGGTTCAAATCTCCGTACATCCCCGAACACACATATCATCATAACATATCACCAGCCATATCACAGCATAACTCCAAACGGAACCCGACCCTATGGCGAGGTCTCGAGAACCATAACACAGCATACGGCCGAATTTATCATAGTGCGCACGAACCATAACCGGCCCGGGAACCGGTGAACGAAATCATAATAAGGCACGAGCGGAGTCGTGAGCAAACGATGCAATTTATATATCAAAATACTTTTGCAAACTTGATAAAATCATATGTTGACTCATTGGTCGAAATAGTTCGAACAATTAATCAAAACGGGGTTTATTTTACCAAAGTATTTCCAAAATAGTAATTATGGTTCAAAATATAATTTAGGATATCGTGGCAATCAAAACATTATTTTTCGATAGCCAAGTTCACAAACGGAAGTCCTTTGCCGACATTATACAAAAATGAGACTAATAGAGCAAACAAAAGAGTCGTGGAGTTATGTCACGACCCAACTCCGTAGGCCGCGACTAGTGTCCGTGCAGGACACCCAAGCGTACCCAATAACCCAAATTGGCGTAATGACAGAATATTTTTAAACATAAACGTCACTTGGCGTTGGCAATTAGCATGAAAGAACCGACACAGTACATGGAAGCCGATGAGGCTGTCACAGATCATATCATACCCAAACATATACAGAACCCACACAAGTATATCTACAGACCTCTACAGATAATAACATAATCATAAGACGGGACAGGGCCCCGTCATACCCCTAAATAGCATACATATATAATAGCGACGGACTATACCAACATATAGGCTCTGGACAAAAGAGCGCTCCCAATATAGCAGAATAGATGTCCTAGGCAGGCGGTCAGCAAATCTGTCTTCTGTACCTGCGCGGCATGAAAACGCAGCCCCCGAAGAAAGGGGGTCAGTACGAAATATGTACTGAGTATGTAAATCATAGAACGTAGTAAGCGAAGTCATAATCAAAGCAGAAGGTACAGAAAATGGACAGAATATCCAGATTAGCAAAATATTGATCATAAAGCATAAATAGTATTTGTTGAAAACATATGTCGTACCTGGTCCCAATACGGAACAAGATCATAACCGAAACAGGACTTACAGAGAAGTAAGTGTGACATCCGACGTATCAAATGCATATTTTCAAAACATGAGGAGTGTGTTCAGAAACATATACCATATCATATCCGGCCCCTGCCAAGGGCTCGGCGAAACAGAACGTGGCCACCCCCCGACGCTGGTGCCACCACATATAAGAAACAGAGTAGGGGATAATCCCGTAACATAACATATCATATCATATCAAATGGCCATATCAGATCATATCATATCAGAATGTGTGTACATGGCACAACATACTCCAAAACCCATGTACATATATACCTACCCCCTCACATCGAGGCACGGCGAACAATGCAATGGAATACGCTTGACAACATATCCTGGCCCGGGCTCAGTGTGGGAAACATTGGGGCATCCACGAATGGAGTAGTGAGAGACTAAATGCAACAAAAATATCACAGATTTACAGAGACTCAATGAGGCATATCGAATGACAAATCAAATCAATGAAGTCGGACAGAATCATAGTAGGTGTATGTCGTATGTCATAATGAGTTACGGAAGAATCATCCTTCTGGGATCATTTTCATATTCCAAAATAGTTTACCAGACTCGAGGGAATCATTAAAACAATTTTCCTTAGTCGTTAAAAGGGTAGTTAATACGTTTCATTTTTTTATATTGTTCGAAGATAAGGCAATAGTACAATAAGAGAGCAAAGCCGGAATAGTGGAGCTAAACGTAATACCAAAATATCGTACCTTTACAGGGACTCAATATAGTATCTAGAATAAGTATCATTAGTAGTTGGAAAAGTAGTTAAGACATTTCCTTAAAAATTACTTGAAATCAAGTTGCAAAGGACCATAAGGGTAAAATCGGAAATAGTGGGCCCACCTCGGGACAACCAAAGCGGCGGGCTCAAATTACGCGTATTAAGCTTATGGGGTCACCTACAGAGGTCCTAGGGCATTCCATAACTTCCTAAGTGATTTGGAGAAATTTTGCATAATTTTTCAATAAAGCATACTAAAAGGGTTCAATTCTATTGAACGAAAAGGTGACAATTTCAGACACGGATTCCGATGAGCAGAATATTCTCCGAGGCGTGAATCCGATCCTAGTACATCTAGGACATGCCAAAAGAAGAATCGGGTAGCTTTACATACCTTTTACGCACTTTACGCCTTTCCAAGTTCACTTCCCGTTTCGTCCAAAATCTGCAAATGGTCACATTTACCAAAGGTTAACCATAAGGCTTTAGGCTTAAATCTCAAGTCAACACTTTCCTACAGAAATTTAGGCAGCATTTCCCCTATACATATAGCATCCCCGAGAATTCAACTCGGCCAAAATAGTCAACAACAACCCAACAACAACTACAACAAAACATACAATATGGCACAACTAACCTTCTTTCCGACATAGTGTCATACCCTTCATTCAAACTTCATATTTTCAAATCAATATCAACATTCTCGTATTCATTACTAATTAAGATCATTACAACACAATTTAGAATCATTTCATATCACTTCTACAAAATATTCATGAGATATACATAATATACAAACTTCCCGCCAAAGTCATAATTCATCCAAAGCTTCTAATCTTTGGCATACATATTCATGACATGTTTCCATATTTCAAGTTCATCAACAATCATCATAGTTTGCACCTTAACAACCCCATTTCCATAATGTCATAAAATCATACTAAAACGACATAAACTTCTACATTCCATTTCAATGCAAACTTACATCATTTCATCTTTACTTACATTGCAAGAATCACAACAACACAACTAACATGTTAAGCAAAAGTGATTCATTCCCATTCCAATTTTAATACCACACGGCCAACATTCCATTCTTCCAACTTTCATCAAATCCATTCAACTTTCATTCTCAATATGAATTCCATCCCACACATAACTAGAATACAACATAAATTTCAACTTATCACATGTATACATTAATACATACACACGGCCACACATAGCTATGCACACCCACTTTGCAAACTTCCATATTTTCGTGAATTCTACTCATTTCCATGTATTACAACATAAACAAACCTTCATAACATAATAATATGGAATGAATTCTTACCTTTTTCTCCAATCTTCTTCACTCAAACATGTGGTCATATTGAGGAAACAAGGGCTCTTCCTTTCCAAACAATTGCACCATGTTGTAGAGGGCCCTTAATATGGTAGGAATACCACAAGAAAAATATTTTTAAATCGAGATTTCAAGGAGGCAAAAATTGAGGGCATGGCCGAATGCCTTGCTCCTCTTGTTCTTGTTGTGCTTGTTTTTCTCCTTGACTTCTTTCTTGAATATTCCAATGGATAAGGGCTTACTTATATTAATTTGCACATGTCAAATATTCATTAACTTGGAGGGGTTTGGGCCAAGTGATGGCCGGCCACCCTCCTCCTTTTTGGGCCTCATTTTTAACTTTTATTTTTTGAGCCCAATTGATAATAATTCTTGTTTTGAAATTCCCGAAACTAATTTCCGAAGTTCCAATTTTTGCCCTTAGCCTTCCTCGACACTTCCACATTAATATTCTTTTCATGAACAACACACACATATATTAATTCAAATCAACATATGGCCTCATTCCTTACAAATCAACATTATTTCGAATTTTCCCGAATACACGAAAATACGGGATATAACATCCTCCCCCCCTTTAGAACATTCGTCCTCGAATGTTAGATTAGTCTTATAGGGTCTGTAAGTACTTCAGGGGAGCTTTCTTTTACGGTCAACACAATTGATACACATTCGCGTTGAATGTAATCAAGTAAGGAATTTAGATTACCTGTGGGCATAAGAAATAAGTGGGGCCACTTCCTTTCATTCCGTCATTTACTTCCAAAGTCATTTCTCCTCCATTATTGTTTTGCCATAAGACCTTAATAGGGGTATATCTTTAGTGCGTAATCTCTGCACTTGGCGATCCAAAATGATTTCAGATTGTTTTTCGTCAGACAATTCTTCCATCACTTGAATCTCTCTTACTGAGAATATTTTGGGAGGGCCACCAATGCATTCGCGAAGCATAGATACATGAAATGCTGGATGTACCGCTCCCAGATCAGATGGTAAATCTAACTCATAGGCGACATTCCAAATCTTTCAAATAATCTGCTAGGGTCCGATATATCGCGGACTGAGCTTACTCTTTTTGTCGAATAGCATTACGCCTCTCATAGGCGATACTTTCAAAAGTACCCAATCGCCGACCTGGAACTCTAAGAGTTGACGCCGTTTGTCAGCATACGATCTCTGTCGACTCTGGGCTGCTAATTGCCGCTCTCGGATAAGTTTCACCTTATCAACTGCCTGTTGGATCATACCTAGGCCAATTAATCCTGTTTTGCCAATACCAAACCAGTCAATCAGTGACCTGCATTTTCTGCCCTACAAAGCCTCGTATCGAGCTAGAATCGTAGCTGTCATTATAAGCAAACTCGATCAACGGCAGATGATCGTCCCGGCTACCTCTGAATTCAATAACACAGGCCCGTAACATATCTTCTAGTGTCTGTATAGAGTGCTCAGACTGTCCGTCATTCTAAAGATGGAATACTTATGCTCAGACTTACCTGAGCCCCTAATCCTTCCTGAAAACAAATCTCCAGAAATTAGTCATAAACTGAGTACCTCTGTCAGTGACAATAGATATAGGAACTCCGTGGAGTCTCACTATTCCTTTAATATATATAGCCTGGCATAATCCTCAACTGAATAAGTGGTCCTGACGGGGAGAAAATGGGCTGATTTTGTCAGCCTATCACACATACCCCATATGGAAATCATACTTCCGTGGGGTGCGCGCAAACCTGTAATGAGATCCATATTAATTATCTCTCACTTCCAAGTCAGAATTCTATTTCCTGAAACAGTCCACCCGGTTTCTGATACTTAATTTTAACTTGCTGACAATTTGGGCACTGGTCAACAGGCCTTACGATGTCGGGCACACATAATCTGCCTCGGTATAACAATACTCATCCGGTAAAACTTCGAGCTGGATCTTTTCCTTGTCAAAGGTCGTATCTCTGTACGTCACCAGAATAGGATCCTCAAACTGACGCTGCTTTACCTTTCCCATGATCGATGATTCGGTAACTTCTTCGGACGAAATTCCAATATCTTCAGAACCGACCAAACAGACTCCAAGGCTAGTTGACTAAAGAGTTTTACAGACCAATTCTTTATTTCTGAATGTACGCCGGTCAAGCCGTCCGTAGACTCACGACTAAGTGCGTCTGTCACCGCTTTAACTTTTCTAGGGTGGCACAAAATATTAACATCATAATCTTTCAATAATTTGAACCATCTTCTATGCCGCGAATTCGACTCCCTTTTTCTTAAAACGTATACTGGCAGCCCTTAGGATTCGTATAAATATCAACGCAGGCCCCATATAAGTAATGCCGCCATATCTTTAAAGCACGAATCACCGTAGCTAGTCCCAAATCATGAGCGAATTAATTTTCCCTCGTGCGGTCTGAGCTGCCGGGGAACATAGGCTATAATCTGACCATTCTCAGAGAACTACGTATTTCAGTCGACGTCGAAGGCCTAGGCCAATCCTTTATCGCTTCAATCTTCTGCATGTCAATTGTTTTCATTTATACCTATTTTACCTTACTTTCATTCGCTCCCCCCTTTTAGGGTTATACTCCTACCATATTCATGTCTTTTCTTTCTGACCTACAACTTAATTTTCTCTTCGAGACATTAACGGAATCACAAGTATATAGTACACAATCTTATCCGATAGCTGGTACTCAAGTAATATAATTAACATAGTTGTTTTTCTCATAATAATCACATTCTTTCTTCATTCCCATTCCTTACTTGTCATTCTATTTGCTCGACAATCGAATCATTCGATATTCACATAATTCTGGTGACGTACAGAGATATTTGCTCTTGTTGAATCTTTGATTGTTGAAAGGTTGGTTGCTTGGGAATTTAATTCCCTTGAGGTCAACTTAAGAGTTAGGTGCTAATTAGTTGTGTAATTAGGAGGTCAAGACATTGATATAGTTTCGGTTGCTTAATTCTCTCTAATCTTGTGTCTATCTTTCTATCTTTTCTTTCCCTTTTGCTTATCTTCTTAATTTCTCGCTTCTGCGTATCCGTTATTGTATCAATTGGTATCAGAGCTTAGTTTAGGTTTGTTCCACCAAATCTAATCTTGGGTTTTGATTCAACAAAAAAAAATCAAAATTAAAAAAAAAATCGAATTTTCTTGTTGATTTTGTTGAATCCTAGTGTTAGATTAGAGTTTCTTAGTGTTTCTAGAGTCTAAATCTTCAATTTCGATTCAATTTGGAGTTAGGGTTTGTGTTCCACCATTGTTGAGCTTCAAAGCTTCAAGAACAAGGTTGGTGGGTTTGAAGAAGTTGAAAAATTGAGGGTTCAAGTTGATTGGGTTTTGTTCTCTAGTTGATAAGGACTCTAAATCTGAAATTTGGAGGTATTTGGCTAAGGATTGAAGGATCTACCATTTTTTAAATTTGAGGCTTTGAAAACTTCAAGAACTTGAAAGTGGGTCTTGTTGAAGAAGGTGAAATTGAGGGTTGAAACCTATTGGGCTTTGTTCTCTACATTAAAGAGAACTTAAATCCGAAATTTGAGCCAATTTGGAGTTGATTTGAGGGTAGTTGAATTTTTGAATTGTTCTTGTGTTCTTGAAGACCTTCAAATCTTCATAAGGAAGAAGACTCTCCAAAGGGCCATTTGATCCGGAACTTGTCAAACAAAGTTGTGAAAAAGTGTTATAAGACCCAAAAGAGGAAGATACCAGGTTTTATGGGCCCAAGTATAAGGAAAATTCAGAGGAAAAAAAAGCATCGAATTGGCCCATATGCGACACTACATGCGACACATGCGAGTCGCATGTTGAACCTGCGAGTCGCAGGTGGTGTCGCACCTTGTGACAGAGACTTGAACGTTTTTGGGGTGCATCAACCGCGAGACGCAGATCACCATCGCAGGTAGAACCTGCGAGTCGCAGGTGGTGTCGCACCTTGTGACAGAGAGTTGAACGTTTTTGGGGTGCATCATTTGCGAGACGCATCTACCATCGTAGGTGGTGTCGTACCTTGTGACAGAGAGTTGAACGTTTTTAGGGTGCATCATCCGCGAGACGCATCTACCATCGAAGGTAGAACCTGCGAGTCGCAGGTTCTGCATTTGGTATACTCAAGGTATCTTTTCAAGTCCAAATTTCATTTCATTCCACTTCCATTTCTCAAGAATTTCTTGATCGTTAGTTGATGGTCTTGTGTCCCTAATCCTTTGGTAGGGAACAAAAAAAAAAGAGTATAGAAATTTAAAAATTTCCGTTATTTCAAATTGATTTTCTCAAGAATTTCTTGATCCTTAGTTGATGGTCTTGTGTCCCTAATCCTTTGGTAGGGAACAAAAAAAAAGAGTATAGAAATTTAAAAATTTCCGTTATTTCAAATTGATACCTTGGATCAATTGGGGCTTCCCGGTCGTGTTTTCAAGTTATCACCTACCTGGGCCCAAAATTTTAGTTATTTTCCCGATTTTTGCATTCCATTTTCTTGTGTCTCTCAACTAGTAGCCATTTAGTAGTTGTTCCTACTTGTGTTTGCTAGTTCTTGTGTCCGCATTTCTTTCGTGCCAATTCTTTCGTTCTTTTCTTCATTTTTGCTTCGTTGTTAATTTCTTGGTTCATGTCCGTTAGATTGAATTGAGTCCGTCTTTCTTCGAGTCCAACAAGAATCCATTCCGATCTCGAGTAGAAATTGTGCACCTTGCAAGCAACCGAATCCAATCGAAAATCAACATCGGCCAATCCATTTGAGTGGTAAAAGGCAAGAGTGTGTGAGTTCACTTGAGTGGTGCTAGCCAAGCACAAACGAGTGTAAACACGAGTGTGGTAAGGTTTCTTTACTACTAACGTGTTTGCTAAGTGTTCTTGCAGGTACTTCTCTATGGATTCCGATTCATGTGGTAGCGATTACGATTGTTATGATGATGATGGTTGTAGTTATGAAGGGGAGGACTATGGGAGCTATCAAGGGTGTGACGATGGGGAATATGAGGGCTATATGGGAAATGGTGATCATGAGGAAGTTCGAGGAGAGAATTACTATTTTGACGGAGAATATGATGAGAGTGGTTCTCATGTGTCTCATGAGGAAGATGGGGATGAAGAAGAACCTTGTTATGCTTTGTATGATGAAGATAATGAAGGTGAAGAGTCTTGTGCTATACCTCGTGATGATGAAGATGACTCGAAATATGACTCTCCTTCGCATGTGTCTTATGGGTCTTATGGGGAAAATCTTTATACAAATAGGACTCACAGAGGGTATGTCTATGGAGGTAGTGGAAGTGGTAATGTTGATTATGGAAGGACTTCTAGTGGGCATACATATGCTTCTTCTTGTAGTACTTCCTGCCCGAAGCAAAGAGGCATGAGTAGGAATGTGATTACTAGTTGGAGTCGTCCTATGCAAAAGAAGGTGGTTCCAAAGAGGTGATTCATGGAGACCAAGGTAAACCTTTGTGGTAGAGAGGGAACCCTTGTGCTTGATGACGATTGTTACACCAATTTCATCACCCCTCGTGCGGTTGAAGAGTTAAGGCTACCTTGTGTGAATAGGCAAAGTCCTTATTATGATGAGGGAGGGTATTGGGTTGATAAGAGAGTGATGGTATTCATTTCACTTGGTGCGTACCAAGAGGAGGTTTGGTGTGATGTGCTTCCAATGGGCAATTTTCATGTATGTTTAGGAGTCCCTTGGTTCCAAAAGCATGGAATCCCACATGAACAAGATTGGCATCGATCTGTAGTGGACAAGAATGGAAAATTTCTCTTTCCATGCGTACTTCCTAGGAAGAGTCCAAGTGCAAAAGTGCAAGATACCCGTGTGAAATGGCCTACCTTGGCTAAGGAAGCTAGTGGAGAAGAATATGAGAAATGGAAATCTATAATAGATGAAATCTTCGCTAGCTACAACTATTCACAAGAAATGAAGATGGACTTAGCCGTTCAAACTTTTGACTCAAAGCTTGTCAAATATTGGGAGTATGTGAAATGTTGTGGGAGACAAGTGAGGAGTCCCATCAAGACTTGGGAGGACATGAAAAGGATATTAAGAAGCTAATATCCCAAGCCACATATGAGAAGAAATGAATCTTTGAGGGGTACCTCTTTTGAGAGAACCCCATGCTTGAAGGCAAGGACGGCGGCCACAACCATTCCTTCCATTGGTCAAAGGAGCTTGCATGAGCACCAAGGTAAGATCACTTATCCTCATACTCCTACATCTTTGTGTGATTTTAATGTCAAGTCAAGCATGAAAGTTAGTTTACCTTGCGTTAAGCCTAAGGCTTGTTTGCCGTGTATTGCTAATGCCATTGTCGAAAGTGTCCCCACACTAGTTGATCCTATTAATGACCGAATTGTTCCTTCTTGTAAGGTCGATTTGTGTCCACCTAGTGTTGACACTTGTGCTTTGAATGATAGTGCATTATCGAATGAAGGTGCTCAAACACTAGTTGATCCTTTAGATGACAAAATTGATTCTTCTTGCAAGATCGATTTGTGTCCACCTAGTGTTGACACTTGTGAATTGATTGGTAGTACAATGTCATGTGGTCATCATGTTAGTAATCCTTACGAGTTTGACATACTACCAACTAGTGTTGATCAACTTTCTTGTAATGATAATTCACTACTTGAGGATCCTTATGATGTGTTTAATGTACCTCTAGTTAGTGATAATGTTGATATAGTTGGTCAATTGAAATAATGTGACATCTCACCCTTGTTTGTTTCATGTCAAAATGGGTCTCTTGATCGTACTTTAGTGTCATGTGATAAGACTCCAATTTGTAGTGGTGATGTGTGTCATGTAGATAGTCATGTGAGCAAAAATACATTGAAAGATGACATTGGTTCTTTTGAGAGTGAAATGACATGCTTTGACTCCTCATTGTTCATAGATCACTCTCTTGTAAAGGATAATGTTTTATTTGAGGATGACATGACTATTGAGAGTGATGAACCTAGTGGGGTGTTTGGTAATGTTGAACGTTTAGTTTTATTTGGAGGCTATAATGTGATATGTAACCCACTATGGGATGAAGACACTCTTTCCCATGATGGAGATCTTCCTTTGAGGAATTGTGATCCATTTGTGGGGAAGGAAAGTGTTACAAAGGAAGGTAATTCTTGTCTAGAAATTGCAAATTCTTTCTTTCATGTTCAACTTCATAGTAACCCCTTGGATAATCTTGTCATTGAACCGTATGGTAAGGTTACATTGGGGAGTGATATTGATGAGGAAGTTATTTTACGTGATACATTTCTTTATTACTTGTTTGCAGATGACATTCTTGAGCATATAAGGAGTGCATCTTATGTGGGAGAAGGCTCTTATGATCTAGCCGATTGTGTTCTTGACCATACTAGATGGATGTTCGTCCCCTTTAATCCGGGTGACACCTTGTGTGATTTGAGAGCACTATCTTGGGGGAATCCTTGTTTGAAAAATGAGAGTGTTCTTGTTTGGACATTATGCTACATGCCAAATAGAACCAATGTCGAGTTGCATACTTCGTATTTTGAATCCATTGGTTTTATTACTCTATCCTTATGTCATGACCCTTGGAGGAATCAACTTCTTGAAACCTCATGTGTGCAAATGTTAGTCATGATTATCATAGATGTGTGGTTGTACCACAAGTTTGTTTATCCTTGGCATGAATATGTGATTATTGCGTTGTATGCTAACCCTCAATCCTTAAGGAGTATGTTTTTGTTTGTCTCCATTATGGTTTTGCAAGGTTTAGATTCGAGGACGAATCCTTTTCAAGAAAGGGAGAATGATGCAACCCGAGTTGCCTCAAGGACACTTATAGGACTGTCTCGTGGAGCCAAAGTTTGGATGATAGCATGGAGAGGACGGATGGGAGATGGAAGAGCATTAAAGTGGCCAACGAGCAAGGAAGGCTATGTTTGCAAGAGGCCACATTCGCAAATTCAAGATTTCCATCTCCACAAGACTAGTCAAACAAGGCCCTTGCTTCATTAATGGCATTTATGTAACAATAGGGTGTTTTATTATTTAGTTAGTATAAATATCTAGTCTTTTATTTCATTAAGGGACTTTTGATGATTTGATTAATTGATGAGTGATTTTGAGAGTTGTCTCTAGAGAGAGAAACTTGTGAGAGAGGCCATGGATGGCTCTTGCTGAATCTTTGATTGTTGAGAGGTTGGTTGCTTGGGAATTTAATTCCCTTGAGGTCAACTTAAGAGTTAGGTGCTAATTAGTTGTGTAATTAGGAGGTCAAGACTTTGATATAGTTTTGGTTGCTTAATTCTCTCTAATCTTGTGTCTATCTTTCTATCTTTTCTTTCCCTTTTGCTTATCTTCTTAATTTCTCGCTTCTGCGTATCCGTTATTGTATCAGTCAGTCTGAGGGTGGAAAGCTATATTGAGGTCAAACCTAGTGTTACACCTCGGAAATTTCGCCGTACTTGTATGATGAGTGGAATGATGAAAAATTGAGTGAATGATGTTTTATTAAGTCGGGAATGGCTAATTAAGAATTTTTTGAAATAAGAAAGTCGCGGAAAAAAATTTCAGCACAGTGGTCGTATATGGCACTATACGGCCCGTAAAGTGATTTACGGACCTTATAGTGCAGTCGTCCTCCAGCTTGTCAAAAATCTCAACTTTCTGTAAATGTTGAAAATGGTTAAACACGACCCAGTTTACGGCCCGTAAACTGGTTTACGGACCGTAAACCAGGTCGTAAACTGCCATGTCCACCAGCCAAACTTTCTGTTTTTGGAATGCTTAAAAACGACCACAGTGGACGGACCGTAAATCAAAATACGGTCCGCATATGGTGGTTTACGACCACTGTTCACCCCGACAAGAATTCATTAAAGATAAGATTTTGTGATTTTAAAAAGGGACTTAGGCTTCATATTACTTCATTAATCATCCAACAACTCAAGAGACCTCTAGAACATTCCAAATAATTCCTCCACAAGAATTCAAGAGAATTAAAGGGAATATCAAGACCAACAACACTAATTTCATGGAATCAAGTGTAAGAACACATCAAAGGATCTTCTAAGCCAAGAAATTCCCAAGAAGGTGGAACTAGGGTTGTGGCTAATTGAAGTATTTCAACTTAAGGATTGTTCAACCACCATCCAAGGTAAGTCTTATGATTATTCCATGTAGTTTGAAGTATTGGAAAGCTTAGACACTTGAAATGTAGAAGAACATAGAAATGGGTTATTATTGAGTGAATAGTGACATAAATGAATGATAGTGGAATTGAACTATGAAGGTTGAAGTGTTGTGAGTACAAGTACGTTATAAATGATGTTTTTATCATGAAACAAGCATTAAATGCATGAAATTCAAGGATGAGCTAGAAGTAGAAATAAGGGAAAATTGGAGGAAAATGGTGGATTTTGCCAAATGTACGTAAATGACGATTGTCGATTATGATATTGCGAATAATATTATCAATATTGGGAGTTGATATACAACGTGAGAAAAGAAGTATGAGCGAAGGAAGCGTTGTCCGACTTCTCCTAGAATTAGCGACACGTTCTTATAGTCAGTTACTAATGTTGATACGAATTCTCTTATGAAGGTAACGACGTTATATCGACGGAGAACAAGTGAGAGATATCTTAGCTAAACGACCAAGGTATGTGAGGCTAGTCCTTCTTTATAATGGCATGAATCCTTCAACTTGAATCCCTACTCCTTTCATGAGTTCTTGCATTCTAAGAAGTTAAAAGCTTATACTTATGAATGTCTATATGAGATAAGTTATACGATATGATGACACTAGAATGATGATGATGTTATTCCTTGTCTACACTCACCTTATGTAGTAGTTCTTTCAAGGTGAGGCGGAATGTCCATGATGGTTCCATAATGTAAACGGGGGATCACGACCTTACGTCACCCCGATAGAGTAAAGTTGATCATGAGTCTTATATACGCATTATGGTAAGATAAGAATTGTATGATAAGCATATTACTATGAGCATTTATATTGAGCATGTCATGAGCATTTCACACCGGGCCTAGTTGGCCGGGCAGACACCGCTTCGGCGGGCGGCGACACGGATACAACACGACCTACGGGCGTGGGCAGACACCACTAGTGGGCGGCATGAGATGGTACCCCGGACGCGGGAGGCCTGGACGCGGGCTAATATTATTTATTATCACACCGTTCCGACATGGACGGGCAGCTTACATATGATGCATACATGTTATGATGATGAGTATGAGTAAGATAGCATGCATTACTTCATTTATGATTATCAGTCAGATCCATATGTCTAATGTTGATGTTATTCCCATATTACTGATGCCTCCCTTCATTATGTATGCCTCTGATACTCGGTACAATATTCGTCCTGATGTCCTTTCTTCGGACGCTGTGTTCATGCCCACAGGTAGACAGGGAGGAGAGCTTGGCCCGGGGTCCTCAGTAGTTGTCAGCTGATAGATACTCCATGGTTCGGAGGTGCTTATGACTATTCTTTTGATGTACATTCATATATGCATATTTTGGGCATGACGGAGTCTTGTTCCGTCCCTGTATTCATTATGTTAGTAGAGGCTCGTAGATACGCAGTGTGGGTTAGATGGTCTCACAAGAGGTTTTCATATGTATGTATATTATTTTGATGGCTGAGAGGAAAATGTATATAAAGTATTTATATTTTGATTAAATATGATTTTCCTACAATTGGTACGTAGAATTGATAAAAGAGTATTAAATGAGCAAGATAAGCAGTAGAATGAGCGGTGCTCGGTAACTAGCTTCGGGTACCCGTCGCGGCCCCTAGCTGGGTCGTGACAGAAGTGGTATCAGAGCAGTTCGCCCTAGGAAGTGTCTACGGGCCTTGTCTAGTAGAGTCTTGTTTATGGTGTGTTGCGCGTCACGCTAATAAACAAGAGGCTACAGGGCATTTAGGAAAATGACCATCCTTCTTCTCATGAATCGTGCGATAGAGCCATGTCTAGGATTATATCATCCCTAAAAGTACGTTATGGTTTCAGAAAAATGCCGCCGAAAGGAAACGCTACAGCTGCCCAAAAAGGAAAAGCTTCGATAATGAGGCAGGCGGAAAGAGAGCCTCCGGCAAATGTAGAGGAAAGTGAATCACAAAGTGAGGTCGTGCCCAATGTAGAAGAGCAGGGAGGAGCCTCAGCTCCGATTCCTCCACCGGGTGCTTTGGGTCAACAAGTGTCCGAGGCTATACATTTATTGACACAGTTGGTTGCCGCTCAGGCACAACGACATAATGCGGGCCCAAGTGATCGTTCAGCTAGTGCAAGAGCCCGTGATTTCCTTACTCTAAATCCTCCAGAATTTTTCGGGTCGAAGCCGGATGAGGACCCACAAGGTTTTATTGATGAAATACTGAGGACGTTAACACTTATGCATGCTTCTGAGACTGAATCTGTAGAGTTGGCCTCATATAGACTTCGCGACCTGGAGGTACTATGGTATAAGAATTGGGTGATAACAAGAGGGGAGAATGCACCACCTCCTGTGTGGCAAGAGTTTGTAGATGCCTTTATTCGTCACTACTTGCCACCTGAAGTTCGCCGAGCTAGAGCGGACAGGTTCTTGAATTTGAAACAGGGAAGCATGAGTGCCCGAGAGTATAGTATGCAATTCAACTCATTGGCCCGGTATGCTCCGACTATGGTGGCTGACATGGGGGACCGAGTTTATAGATTTGTGAGTGGTTTAGGACCACACTTGTTCAGAGATTGCCTGACAGCCTCTTTGTAAGACGGGATGGATATTTTCCGGATACAGGCCCATGGTCAGAACCTCGAGAAACGACAACGACAACAGAGAAGTGATCGTGAGGGTGACAGAAGACAAGGTAAGAGGGCTAGATCTATGGGGGAGAGCAGTGAGTACCGAGGGGGACCGAGACAGACATATTCTAGGCACCCAGGTCAGTCAGTGACTAGTGCACCTCCTAGATTCTTAGATAGGAGGGTTGATCGTTCTACTCAGTCAGGCCAGGGGCAGAGTTCAAGGGCCTCAGATTCGCAGTCTAGGGGAGACTTTAGCCAGAGGAGACCTCCAGTACCGCGGTGTAGCCAGTGTGGCAAATTACATTCCGAACAGTGTCGTCAGGGTTCGGATGCTTGTTATGCTTGCAGGCAAGTTGGTCACATGATGAGAGATTTCCCCTCAGCAAGAGATAGAGCTGGGACTCAGCCTACAGGTTCAGCAGCGGGTTCTTCTTCAGCACGTCCGACAGCACAGACTCCTCAGACTACAGCAGGTAGAGGCAGAGGTAGAGGGGGAGCATCTACTTCAGGTGTTGTTCAGCCCCGTGTGTATGCTTTAGCTGGGCGACAGGATCTTGAGTCTTCCCCAGATGTTGTCACAGGTACCTTGACTATATTTTCCCGTGATGTATATGCTCTGATTGATCCCGGTTCTACCTTCTCATATATTACTCCGTATATCGCTGATTGTGTTGGGGTGAAACCTGAGCCAATTAAACCTTTCGAAGTATTCACTCCGGTTGGTGATCCTGTAATAGCGAGGCAAGTATATCAGAACTGTGTAGTCATTATAGGTGATCGTCAGACAAGGCCTGATCTAATTGAACTTGAGATGATAGATTTTGACGTAATTATGGGTATGGACTGGTTGGCATCGTGCTATGCTAATGTTTGTTGCCGGACAAAGGTAGTTCGATTCCAATTTTCGGGAAAGCCCATACTCAAGTGGAAGGGTAATACAGTTTTCCCAAAGGGTAGGTTTATTTCCTACCTTAAGGCGAGAAAGATGATAGCCAAGGGTTATATTTGTCATCTAGTTCGGGTTCATGACACGGAAGCGGAAGTGCCAACTTTCCAGTCTGTCCCGGTAGTGAATGAATTCCCAGATGTGTTTCCCGACGAGTTACCAGGCCTTCCTCCAGAAAGGGAAATCGACTTTGCTATTGATGTATTACCAAACACCGAGCCTATCTCTATTCCTCCGTATCGAATGGCTCCAGCAGAACTGAAAGAGCCAAAAGCACAGCTAAAGGATTTACTTGAGAAGGGGTTTATAAGGCCTAGTTCCTCGCCATGGGGAGCACCGGTCTTGTTCGTAAGGAAGAAAGACGGATCGTTATGAATGTGCATCGACTACAGGCAGTTGAACAAAGTGACGGTGAAGAATAAATACCCTCTCCCTAGAATTGACGACTTGTTCGATCAATTGCGAGGTGCTAAATGGTTTTCCAAGATAGATCTGAGATCGGGTTATCATCAGGTGAGAATTAGGGAAGCAGATATTCCCAAGACTGCCTTCAGGACAAGATATGGTCACTACGAGTTTCGAGTAATGTCGTTCGGGTTGACGAATGCCCCGGCGGTGTTCATGAATTTAATGAATAATGTATTCAGTCCGTTCTTGGATCTTTTTGTGATAGTGTTTATCGACGATATCCTGGTATATTCTCGCACATAATCAGAACATGTAGATCATCTAAGAATTGTTCTTGGCGTTCTTCGAGATCGAGAATTGTATGCAAAGTTTTCGAAGTGCGAGTTTTGGCTTAATTCTGTTGCATTCCTGGGTCATGTTATTTCAGATGATGGTGTTCGAGTTGACACTCAGAAAATAGAAGCTGTGAAGACTTGGCCAAGGCCTACGACGCCTACAGAAGTTCGTAGTTTCCTTGGGTTAGCAGGATACTATAGGAGATTTGTGGAGGGCTTCTCATCTATTTCAGCCCCATTGACAAAGTTAACCCAGAAGTCGGTTAAATTCCAGTGGAGTGACGCTTGTGAGTGTAGCTTCCAAGAGTTGAAAAACAGGTTGACCTCAGCGCCAGTGCTAACACTTCCAGAAGGATCAGATGGCTATGTAGTATATTGTGACGCCTCCGGTGTGGGATTAGGATGTGTATTAATGCAGAATGGGAAAGTTATTGCATATGCTTCGAGACAGTTGTGAAAACATGAACAGAATTATCCCACTCATGATCTTGAGCTAGCTGCGGTCATTCATGCATTGAAAATATGGAGACACTATTTATATGGTGTGCACGTGGACATCTATACGGATCACAAAAGCCTTCAATATATTTTTAAACAGAAGGAGTTGAACCTGCGGCAAAGGAGATGGTTAGAATTACTGAAGGATTATGATGTGAACATTCTATATTATCCAGGGAAGGCGAATGTAGTAGCAGATGCACTTAGCCGCCGATCGATGGGTAGTCTATGTGGAGTTCCTTCGGAAAGGCGAGAAATGGTTCGTGAGGTCCATCGGTTAGCAAGTCTCGGCGTACGGCCAATTGATTCAGGAGATGCAAGTATTAGCATCAATGACCTCACAGTTTCATCATTGAATCTAAAAGTGAAGGAACGGCAATATGAAGATCCTCAGTTAAGCCACTATCGAGATCTATCTCAGGAAAAGGAAAAGTCTCCATTCGAAGTTTCCATAGAAGGGATTCTTAGATATCGAAGCCGGCTATGTGTACCGAATGTGCTAAACTTGTGCCAACGGATTTTAGAAGAAGCACATTATTCCCGGTATTCTATTCATCCAGGTGCAACCAAGATGTACCACGATCTCAAATTGATATATTGGTGGGATGGCATGAAGCGAGACATAGCAGAATTTGTAGCACAGTGCCAAAATTGCCAGCAAGTGAAGGCCGAGCATCAAAAGCCAGGAGGGTTATTGCAAGAAATGGAAATTCCTACGTGGAAATGGGAAGAAATTAACATGGATTTTGTGGTAGGATTACCCCGTACGCGAGGGAAGTATGATTCTATATGGGTGATCGTGGATAGACTCACGAAAGCAGCTCATTTTCTCCCCGTTAGAACCACATATTCAGCAGAGGATTATGCTAAATTGAATCTCAAGGAGATTGTACGACTTCACGATATTCCTTTGGCCATAATCACAGACAGAGGGGCACAGTTCACAGCCAAGTTCTGGAAGTCCTTCCAAGAAGGTGTAGGTACCCAGGTTAAGCTCAGCACGACGTTCCATCTGCAGACTGACGGACAAGCCCAGCGCACTATTCAGACCTTAGAGGATATGCTACGGGCATGTGTATTGGACTTTGGCGGTAATTGGGATGAGCATTTGCCTCTTATTGAATTTGCCTATAATAACAACTATCATTCCAGCATTCAAATGGCCCCGTATGAAGCCTTATATGGAAGAAAATGCAGATCTCCAATTGGATGGTTTGAAACCGGAGAAGTACAATTGATAGGCCCCGACTTGATCCAACAAGTAGTTGAAAAGGTTAAAGTGATTCGAGACTGACTGTTAACAGCTCAAAGTCGCCAAAAGTCTTATGCAGATAATCGCCGATGAGATTTGGAATTTCAGGTGGGCGATTGGGTGTTCCTGAAGGTATCGCCGATGAAGGGAGTGATGAGATTTGGCAAGAAGGGAAAGCTAAGTCCCAGATATATCGGACCCTACCAAATCATTCGCAAGGTGGGTCGAGTAGCCTATAAATTGGACTTGCCTTCAGAGCTCGAATCCGTGCATCCAGTATTCCATGTTTCGATGCTCCGCAAGTGTATTGGAGACCCAACAAGAATAGTTTCGGTTGATGATGTGCAAGTAACAGAGAAGCTAACATACGAGGAAATGCCCATTGCCATTTTGGATAGACAAGTACGAAGGCTTCGGAATAAAGAGGTTGCTTCAGTCAAAGTTCTATGGCGGAACAGTAATCGGGAAGAAATGACTTAGGAAGCGGAGGAGAAGATGAAATCCATGTACCCCCATTTGTTCCAATCCCCAGAAGAGATTCAAGATGAGACGTCGATGGTGTAAGGTATGTATGTTTTAATTTTATGTTTTTGGTCGTGCGTGGCCATAAAAGTGTTGATATTGTGATATAGCCCTGTGAGGCGAAGATATTGTGGGTTGTTGTAATGGAAAGGTAGTATCCAAATCACAAAGGAAACTCTGGCAAAAATCTTCCAGAATCCCCGAGTGTCGAACATTCGAGGACGAATGTTCCAAAAGGTGGGAAGAATATTACACCTCGAAAATTTTGCCGTACTTGTATGATGAGTGGAATGATGAAAAATTGAGTGAATGATGTTTTATTAAGTCGGGAATAGCTAATTAAGAATATTTGGAAATAAGAAAGTCGCGGAAATTTTTTTCAGCACAGTGGTCGTATATGGCACTATACGGCCCGTAAAGTGATTTACGGACCGTATAGTGCAGTCGTCCTCCAGCTTGTCAAAAATCTCAACTTTCTGTAAATGTTGAAAATGGTTAAACACGACCCAGTTTATGGCCCGTAAACTGGTTTACGGACCGTAAACTGGTTTACGGATCGTAAACCAGGTCGTAAACTGCCATGTCCACCAGCCAAACTTTCTATTTTTGGAATGCTTAAAAACGACCACAGTGGATGGACCGTAAATCAAAATACGGTCCGTATATGGTGGTTTACGACCACTGTTCACCCTGACAAGAATTCATTAAAGATCAGATTTTGTGATTTTAAAAAGGGACTTAGGCTTCATATTACTTCATTATTCATCCAACAACTCAAGAGACCTCTAAAACATTCCAAATAATTCCTCCACAAGAATTCAAGAGAATTAAAGGGAATATCAAGACCAACAACACTAATTTCATGGAATCAAGTGTAAGAACACATCAAAGGATCTTCTAAGTCAAGAAATTCCCAAGAAGGTGGAACTAGGGTTGTGGCTAATTGAAGTATTTCAACTTAAGGATTGTTCAACCACCATCCAAGGTAAGTCTTATGATTATTCCATGTAGTTTGAAGTATTGGAAAGCTTAGACACTTGAAATGTAGAAGAACAGGGAAATGGGTTATTATTGAGTGAATAGTGACATAAATGAATGATAGTTGAATTGAACTATGAAGGTTGAAGTGTTGTGAGTACAAGTACGTTATAAATGATGTTTTTATCATGAAACAAGAATTAAATGCATGAAATGCAAGGATGAGCTAGAAGTAGAAATAAGGGAAAATTGGAGGAAAATGGTGGATTTTGCCAAATGTACGTAAATGACGATTGTCGATTATGATATTTCGAATAATATTATCAATATTGGGAGTTGATATACAACGTGAGAAAAGAAGTATGAGCGAAGGAAGCGTTGTCCGACTTCTCCTAGAATTAGCGACACGTTCTTATAGTCAGTTACTAATGTTGATACGAATTCTCTTATGAAGGTAACGACGTGATATCGACGGAGAACAAGTGAGCGATATCTTAGCTAAACGACCAAGGTATGTGAGGCTAGTCCTTCTTTCTAATGGCATGAATCCTTCAACTTGAATCCCTACTCCTTTCATGAGTTCTTGCATTCTAAGAAGTTAAAAGCTTATACTTATGAATGTCTATATGAGATAAGTTATACGATATGATGACACTAGAATGATGATGATGTTATTCCTTGTCTACACTCACCTTATGTACTAGTTCTTTCAAGGTGAGGCGGAATGTCCATGATGGTTCCATAATGTAATCGGGGGATCACGACCTTACGTCACCCCGATAGAGTAAAGTTGATCATGAGTCTTATATACGCATTATGGTAAGATAAGAATTGTATGATAAGCATATTACTATGAGCATGTTATGAGCATTTCACACCGGGCCTAGTTAGCCGGGCAGACACCGCTTCGGTGGGCGGCGACACGGATACACCATGACCTACGGGCGTGGGCAGACACCACTAGTGGGCGGCATGAGATAGTACCCCGGACACGGGAGGCCTGGACGCGGGCTAATATTATTGATTATCACACCGTTCCGACATGGACGGGCAGCTTGCATATGATGCATACATGTTATGATGATGAGTATGAGTAAGATAGCATGCATTACTTCATTTATGATTATCCGTCAGATCCATATGTCTCATGTTGATGTTATTCCCATATTATTGATGCCTCCCTTCATTATGTATGCCTCTCATACTCGGTACAATATTCGTACTGACGTCCTTTCTTCGGACGTTGTGTTCATGCCCACAGGTAGACAAGGAGGAGAGCTTGGCCCAGGTCCTCAGTAGCTGTCAGCTGATAGATAGCACTCCATTGTTCGGAGGTGCTTATGACTATTCTTTTGATGTACATTCATATATGCATATTTTGGGCATGACGGAGTCTTGTTCCGTCCCTGTATTCATTATGTTAGTAGAGGCTCGTAGATACGCAGTGTGGGTTAGATGGTCTCACAAGAGGTTTTCATATGTATGTATATTATTTTGATGGCCGAGATGCAAATGTATATAAAGTATTTATATTTTGATTAAATATGATTTTCCTACAATTGGTACGTAGAATTGATAAAAGAGTATTAAATGAGCAAGATAAGCAGTAGAATGAGCGGTGCTCGGTAACTAGCTCCGGGTACCCGTCGCGGCCCCTAGCTAGGTCGTGACACCTAGTACCCAATTCCTCATGCAAATGCTCCTAAAATCTAGATGTGAACGTTGTGCCTCTGTCGGACACAATGGAGATAGGAACCCCATGTAGCCTAACCACCTCACGAATGTAGATCTTAGCTAATTTCTCCGCGTCATAAGTTATCCTCACCGGAATATAGTGGGAAAACTTAGTCAGCCTGTCAATAATAACCCAGATAGAATCAAACTTCCCTGACGTCTTCGGAAGACCAACCACAAAATCCATTGCTATTCATTCCCACTTCCACTCAGGAATGGGCATCCTCTGAAGTGTATCCCCAGGTTTCTGATGTTCACACTTCACCTGCTGGCAATTCAAATACTGAGCAACAAACTCCACTATTTCACACTTCATCCTAGTCCACCAGCAGTGTTGTCTCAAATCGCGATAAATCTTAGTAGCGCCAGGATGAATGGAATACCTCGAACTGTGAGCCTCTGTCAGAATTGTCTTAATCAAATCACCCACACGTGGCACGCAAACTTGTCCCTTAATTCGTAACACCCCTTCTTCGTCAATCAAGGCCTCCTTGGCCTCACCACGCAACACCTTGTCACAAATTTTACACAACTTAGCATCCTCAAACTGCTTAGCCTTAATCTGCTCCAGAAATGATGACCGAGCCTCAACACAAACTAACACCCTGCCTGTGTTAGAAATATCCAGCCTCATAAAGTTGTTAGCTAGAGTCTGAACCTCCCTAGCTAACGGACGCTCCGAAGAGATCAAACGAGCCAGACTTCCCATGCTAGCCGACTTCCTGCTCAATGCGTCAGCCACCACATTTGCCTTACCGGGATGATACAGAATGGTGATGTTATAATCTTTCAGTAGTTCCATCCATCTCCGCTGCCTAGAGTTTAGATCCCTCTAAGTGAACACATGCTGCAAGCTGCAATGGTCAATGTATATCTCACAATGGACACCATACAAGTAGTGCCTCCAGAATTTTAACGCGAACATCACCACTGCCAATTCTAAGTCATAAGTAGGATTGTTCTTCTCATGCACTTTCAACTGCCAAGAAGCATAAGCAATCACCTTCTTTTCTTGCATCAAAATAGCACTCAAACCAGAATGTAAAGCATCATAATAAACAACAAAATCCTTCCCCTCCACGGGCAATGCTAGAATAGGCGTTGTAGTCAACAACGTCTTGAGCTTTTGAAAGCTCTCTTCACACTCGTCGGACCACTAAAACGGTACCTCTTTCTGGGTCAGACGTGTCAAATGCGAAGCTATAGAGGCGAACCCTTTCACAAACAGACGATAATAGCTAGCCAGGCCCACGAAACTACAGATTTCGATCACAGATGTGGGCCTAGCCCACTCCCTGACTACCTGAATTTTCAGCGGATCCACCATAATACCTTCTCTCGAAATTGCATGCCCCAAGAAGGACACAGAAGACAACCAAAATTCACACTTGGAGAACTTAGCATACAATCTCTTCCGCCGCAATACGCCAAGAGCAATCCTCAAATATTTCTCATGCTCTTCCTTACTCTTAGAGTACACCAGGATATCATCAATGAACACTATTATGAAAGAGTCTAAAAGGGGCTTAAAAACACTGTTCATCAAATCCATTAACGCAACTGGGGAATTAGTAAGCTCGAAAGACATAACCAAGAACTCATAGTGTTCATACCTGATCCGAAAAGCTGTCTTAGGAACATCCTCTACCCGAATCTTCAACTGGTGATACCCTGACCTTAAGTCAATTTTAGAGAACACAGAAGCTCCCTCCGACTGATCAAACAAGTCATCAATATAGGGGATGGGATACTTTTTTCGGATAATCACCTTATTCAGCTGATGGTAATCAATGCATATACACATAGACCCATCATTCTTTTTAATAAACAATACAGGAGCACCCCACGGAGAGGTGCTCGTGCGAATAAACCCCTTACTCATAAGATATTGCAGCTACTATTTCAATTCCCTTAATTCTACTGGTGCCATCCTATAAGGTGGAATAGAGATAGGACAAGTCACTAGTCTAAATCAATCCGAAAATCAATGTCACGGTCAGGGGGCATACCTGGCAAGTCCACGGGGAACACATTTGAAAACTCGCATACCACTGGAATCAAATCAATAGATGGAGTATCTGCACTGGTGTCACAGATATGTGCCAAATAAACTAGACAACCCCTCTCCACTAGCTTCCTAGCACGAACGAAGGATATGACTTTCTTAGGGATGGGACTAAGGTTACCTTTTCACTCAAGTGTAGGTGCCCCGGGCATAGCTAAGGTAATGATTTTAGAGTGACAATCAAGAATGGCATAATGCGGGGACAACCAACTCATCCCCAAAATGACATCGAAATCTACCATATCTAGGATAATCAAATCCGCCCAAGTACTATATCCCATAAATGTAATCGCGCAAGAAGGGTAGACTCTATATACCACCACCAAATCCCCAACTGGAGTAGATACATAAATAGGGGCATCAAGATTATCACACATCATATCCAAACCCAAAGCAAAACATGAAGACACATATGAAAAAGAAGAACCCGGATCAAATAAAACAGAAGCATTCCTATTATAAACTGAGCTAATACCTATGATGACAGCATCGGAGCCCTCAGCGTGGGTCTACCTGGGAAAGCGTACAAATGATCGCGCCCTCTTGTAGCCTGTGAACCACCGCGATTACCTTGTCCAGTCTAAGCCCCACCCCTGCCGAGCTGCTGTCCGCCTTTGCCTGCCTGAGGACTGCCTCGGTTAGGCTGAGCACCATCCCTACTCGCAGTGTGGACACCTCGCCCTACCTGTGCATTTTCCTTACCTCCTCTATCTGGTGAAAATAGAGCTTGGGGAGCCTAATACTGAGTCCCATGTCCACCCTGTTTGAGTCTCGAGAAATACCTCTTACTATGCCCTACCTCACCACACTCGTAACATGCACCGTCCAGCATAGGTCGCTGAACAGAAGTTGATGAAGCCGTATAACCCCCATGCTGACCTGTAGACTTATAATTGACCCCTGATGGGCCCCCAGTATACACCTGCATAGCAGACTGAACTGGACGTCCTGAATACACCTATGAACTCTGACCACTCGAGAAGGAGTTGCTGAAATTCCTACCTCTTCGGGCTTTCTTCTCTATCTGCTTTGCATGACTCTCATGTCTAATCCCCTCAACAACACGAATGTGCTGAAGCCCCAGTGGCTACAATGTCACGACCCAACCCCGTAGGACGTGACTAGTGCCCGATCTGGGCACCCGAACGCATCTACCAAATGCTATCTCAAATTGTATCAAACGCATTCTAGTATAAAGCAGAAACCGACAAGGCTTTATTTCCAATTTAGATAATTTCCAGAAAAAAATTCGGCAGAGTTTCCTTTGTTTTACGGACTATCCCACATACCCTGCACGCAGAAAATACCAACAAAGGCCACACAGGGCCAACAGAGTAACATCTAAATATATGCGGACCGGCCGCCGCGGCGAATGGGATCGCCCAAACACAACATATACACACAGTTGTACAGAAAGATCCCAACCCACAAACATGTCCACAGACCTCTAAACAGACCGACAGAATCATATGACGGGACAGGGCCCCGCCGTACCCATGAACGAGAATATACATATATAGAAGTGACAGACTATACCAAAAGATGGCTCTGAATAAAAGAGCGCTCCAAAAATAGCAGAATGAGATCCTAAGCGGACGGATCAGCAAACCTGTCGTCGGTACCTGCGCGGCATGAAAACGCAACCCCCGAGGAAAGGGGGTCAGTACGAAATATGTACTGAATATGTAAAGCCTGAGTTGCGGAAACAAAATCATAACTGGTATAGAACGTACAGAAAGTAAACAGAAAATACAAGGTATCAGATATATATATTTTCAAAACAAGCGGAGTGTGTACAGAAACATATGTCATATCAAATCCGGCCCCTGCCAAGGGACTCGGCAGACAGAACGTGGCCACCCTCCCGACGCTGGTGCCACAACACAGAAGAATAAGAATAGGGGCATAACCCCGTAACATAATATGTCATATCAGATGGCCATAGTAAATCATATCAGAACAAACGTACATGGCACAGCATACTCCACAAACCCATGTACGCGTATACCTGCCCCCTCACATCGAGGCACGGCGAACAATGCAGGGGATTACGCTTGACAACATATCCTGGCCCGGGCTCAGTGTGGGAAACATTGGGGCATCCACGAATAGAGTAGTGAGAAACTAAATGCAGTTAAAATATCATAAATATTTTTTAGAGACTCGATGAGGCATATTAATGACAAACAAATCCAAAGAAGTCGGACGGGATCATAATAAAAGCATTTCGGACATCATAATAAATTACAGAAGCATAACCTTCCTGAAGTCGTTCCGAGTGTCAAAATAATTTATCAGACTTAATAGAATATTTAAAACCATATTCGTTAGGTAATTAAAAGGGTAGTCGAAACGTTTCTTTCAAAAATCGTTTGAAAAGGAGACTTTAGTACATTAAGGGCAAAATCGGGAATAGCGGGCCCACCTCGGAACAAGCAAGGCGGTGGGCTCAAATGACGCCCTTTAAGCTTATGGGGTCACCTATAAAGGTTCTACGGACATTCTATAGCTTTTCAAGGAGTTTAGAGAAAGTTTGCATAATTTCAGGAAAAGCATATCAAAATGGTTCAATTCTACTGAAGGAAAAACTGAGATTTTCTCTTGCGGATTCCGATGGCCAAGAAGGTCTTTTGAGGCCCGAATCCGATCCTAAAACACTTAGACATGCCAAAAGAAGGATCGGGGTAGCTTTACATACCTTTTGAGCTTTTTAAGCCTATCCAAGCTCACTCTCCGTTTCGTCGAAAATCTGCAAATGGTCACATTTACCAATTGTAAGTTATAGATGCTACAAATTCAATTCAACTCTTATTTGTCTACCGAAATTTCGGCAGCACTTCCCCTATACATATAGCACCCCCGAGAATTCAACTCGGCCAAATCAATCAACAACAACCCAACAACAACACCCACAACAACCACAATCAATACAAAACACAATATGACATAACTAGTTCTACTTGCCGACATAATGCCATAACCTTCGCTTTAACCTTAACTTTCAAACTAAGCTCAACGATTTCACATTCATTATCAATCTAGATTACCACAACATAGTTTAAAAGCATTTCATAGCGTTTCCACAAAATATTCATACGATATACATAATATACAAACTTTCCGCTAAAGTCATAACTCGTCCGAAACTTCTAATCTTTAACAAACATATTCATAATATGTTTCTAGCTTCCAACTTCATCAATGATCATCACTATTAGCAACCAAACAACTTCATTTCTTTAATGTCGGAAAATCATACTAAAACGACATAAGTGTTTGCATTCCAATTCGATTCAAACTTATATCATTCTAACTTCATTTACATTACAAGAATCTCAATAACACAACTAACATACTAAACAAACTTAATCCATTCCATTCCATACAAACCTATACCACACGGCCAAGTATCAACTCACCCACTTCAACTCAATTCATTTCACTTTCACTTCCGATATACATTTCACCACAATCACAACTAGGATATAACATAAATTCAACACATTATTGATATATAAGGCACATATGCACACGGCTAAACACCATATTCCAAACCCACATCACAAACTTCCATTTCTTCATACAATCAACACATTTCTACATACTACAACACAAACAAAGCTTCATAACACAATAAAAAGGTAGAAATTCTTACCTTTTCCTCAAGTCTTCTTCACTTGGAAATATGATCACTTTGGTGATTCTAATGCTCCCCACTCCAATCCAACTATACCAAGTTACAAAGGAACCTTGACTTAGTAGGAATTTAACAAGAAATGAATTTTTAGAACAAGATTTTTGATACCCAATTTTTCTCCACAAACCCGAGACCTCTTCTTTCTCTCCTCTTCTATATTTTTTTTTGTTCTTGTTTGTTCTAGTTGATCCTTATCATTAGTCTTCAATTATATAAGTATTGAAGTGCTTGGTCACATGACCAAGCACATGACCACTAATTGGGTTTGGGCCAAGGCCATCATGGCCGGCCACCCTTAACTCTTTGGGCCTCATTTTCAATTCAATTTTTGAGCCCAATAACTTATGGATCGTATTTTGTAATTCCCGAAACTAATTTCCAAAATTCCAAAATTACCCTTAGCCTTGTTCGACACTTCCACATTAATATCCTTTCATACACAACTCCTATGTCAAATAAAATTAATTATAACCTTATTTCTTACAAATCAACATTATTTCCAATTTTTCCAAAGGTGCGAAAACACGGGATATAACATCCTCCCCCCCTTTAGAACATTCGTCCTCGAATGTTAAATTAATCTTATAGGGCTTGTAAATACTTTGGGGGAAGTTTCTGTTTATAGACAGCACATATGACGCACATTCATTATTGAAACAGAATTAAGTAAGGCTTCTGGATTACCTGTGGCCGTAGGGAACAGATGGGGATATTTCTTCTTCATTTCCTCTTCGGCCTCCCAGGTCATTTCCTCCCTATTATTGTTCCACCACAGCACCTTAACAGAGGCTACATCTTTGTTCCGGAGCTTTCTTACCTGGCGGTCCAAGATGGCTACGGGCTGCTCCTCGTAAGATAATTGCTCTGTCACCTGAATATCATCTGCCGGAAATATTCTGGAGGGATCACCAATGCATTTGCGGAGCATAGAGACATGGAATACCGGATGTACCGCTTCCAAATCAGATGGCAAATCTAACTCATAGGCGACATTCCCAATTTTCTGCACAATCAAATAAGGCCCAATATAACGCGGACTAAGTTTCCCCTTTCTGCCGAACCGCATCACGCCTTTCATAGGCGATATCTTCAGAAATACCCAATCACCAACCTGGAATTCCAAAGGACGACGCCGTTTATCAGCGTATGATTTCTGTCGACTCTGGGCTGCCAATAGTCGCTCCCGGATACGTTTCACCTTATCAACTGCCTGCTGGATCATATCTAGGCCGATTAATTCTGTCTCGTCAATATCAAACCAGCCAATAGGTGACCTGCATTTTCTACCATATAAAGCCTCGTACGGAGCCATCTGGATGCTGGAATGGTAGCTGTTATTATAAGAAAATTCAATCAATGGCAAGTGATCCTCCCAGCTACCTCTGAAATCAATAACGCAGGCCCGTAACATATCTTCAAGCGTCTGGATAGTGCGCTCGGCCTGTCCGTCACTCTGAGGATGGAAAGCTGTGCTCAGGCTCAGCTGAGTCCCTAATCCTTCCTGAAAAGATCTCCAGAAGTTCGCTGTGAACTGAGCACCTCTGTCAGTGATAATAGATATAGGAACTCCATGAAGCTTCACTATTTCTTTAATATAAAGCCTGGCATAATCCTCGGCGGAATAAGTAGTTCTGACGGGGAGAAAATGGGCTGATTTTGTCAGCCTATCAATAATAACCCAGATGGAATCATACTTCCGTGGAGTGCGGGGCAACCCTGTAATGAAGTCCATATTAATGATCTCCCACTTCCACGTCGGGATTTCCATTTCCTGCAACAGTCCACCCGGTTTCTGATGTTCAATTTTGACCTGTTGACAATTGGGACACTGGGCGACGAATTCTGCGATATCCCGTTTCATGCCATCCCACCAGTATAGGCATCGGAGATCATGGTACATCTTCATAGACCCAGGATGGACCGAATAGCGAGCATAATGTGCCTCGCTCATAACCTGCTGCCGAAGACCTGCAATATCAGGTACACACAACCTGCCCCTGAATAATAAAGTCCCGTCCGGAGTGAACTCGAACGGAGTCTTCTCCTTATCATAGGCTGTGTCTCTATACTGTGCCAAAACAGGATCTTCATATTGATGCCGTTTGATATCTTCCTTAATAGATGATTCAGAAACCCCTCGGACAGAAATCCGTGTACCTCCAGAATCGGCCAGACGAACCCCAAGATTAGCCAACTGATGAATGTCACGTACTATCTCTCTCCTGTCTGGCTATAAATCGACCAAGCTGCCCATAGATTTCCAGCTAAGCGCATCTGCAACAACATTAGCCTTGCCCGGATGATACAGAATATCCACATCATAGTCTTTCAGGAGCTCCAGCCACCTCTGCTGCCGCAAATTAAGCTCTTTCTGTCTGAAAATATATTGGAGACTCTTATGATCTGTATAGATATCAACATGAACGCCATATAAATAATGTCTCCATATCTTCAGGGCATGGATCACTGCTGCAAGCTCCAGATCGTGAGTAGGGTAATTCTTTTCATGCTTTTTCAATTGCCGAGAAGCATAAGCTATAACTCTGCCGTGTTGCATCAATACACAGCCCAATCCCACGCCAGAAGCGTCACAATAAATAACATATCCATCGGGTCCCTCTGGAAGAGTCAGAACTGGGGCTGTGGTCAGCTTCTCTTTCAGCAACTGGAAGCTTCGTTCACAAGCATCAGTCCACTGGAACTTGGCTCCCTTCTGAGTTAGCCTTGTCAAAGGCGCTGAAATCGAAGTAAATTTTCCACAAATCTTCTGTAATAGCCTGCTAACCCCAGGAAACTACGTACCTCTGTGGGCGTCGTGGGTCTGGGCCAATTTTTCACGGCATCAATCTTCTGTGTATCCACCCGGACACCATCAGCTGCAATAATATGCCCCAGGAATGCCACTGAAGCTAGCCAGAATTCACATTTAGAAAATTTTGCATATAATTTCTGATGCCGAAGTACCCCTAATACCGCTCTCAAATGATCTGTGTGCTCTGCCTCGGACCGAGAATAGACCAGAATGTCATCGATAAATACAATTACGAACATATCCAAGAATGGCCTGAATACCCGGTTCATTAGATCCATGAATACCGCAGGAGCATTAGTCAGCCCAAAAGACATAACTCTGAATTCATAATGCCCATATCTGGTCCGGAATGCTGTCTTAGGAATATCGGCCTCCCGTACCCGTACCTGATGATAGCCAGACCGAAGATCTATCTTCGAAAAATACTTGGCGCCCTGCAACTGATCAAACAAATCGTCAATTCTGGGGAGGGGGTATTTATTCTTTATGGTTACCTTATTCAGCTGTCGATAATCAATACACATACGCAACGACCCGTATTTCTTACGCACAAATAATACCGGGGCTCCCCAAGGCGAAGTGCTGGGTCTAATGAAGCCTTTTTCTAACAGATCCTTCAACGGCTCTTTCAGTTCTTTCAATTCTGCCGGTGCCATTCTGTACGGGGGAATAGATATCGGCTGAGTATCTGGAAGCAAATCAATAGTAAAATCTATCTCCCGCTCTGGAGGAAGGCCTGGAAGCTCTTCTGGGAACACATCTGGAAATTCATTAACCACTGGAACTGACTAAAGAGTCGGCGTTTCTGCTGTCAAGTCTTGTACCCGAACCAGATGATAAAAATAACCCTTTCTGATCATTTTCTTTGCCTTAAGGTATGAAATAAACTTACCTTTCGGCGATGCTGTATTACCGGCCCATTCTATAATTGGCTCCCCAGGAAACTGGAAACGAACTACCTTATTTTGGCAGTCAACATTAGCATAACAGGAGGCTAGCCAGTCCATTCCCATAATAACATCGAACTCGACCATATCTAACTCCACCAGATCTGCCTTAGTGTCACGGCCACATACAATTACAGAACAGTTCTTATATACCTGTTTTGCTACAATAAAGTCCCCAATCGGTGTGGCTACCTCAAACGGCTCTATAGGTTCAGATGTTATACCAATTTTACAAGCAACCAGAGGCGAAATATATGACAAAGTCGAACCTGGATCAATCAATGCATACACAGACCGAGAGAAAACCAATAATGTACATGTAACGACATTAGGCGATGCCTCCTGATCCTGGCGGCTGGACAGAGCATAGATGCGGTTCGAAGGACCGCTAGTACTAGAAGCCCCACCACGGCCTCTGCCGCGACCCGCTGGTGTTGAAGTACCCGGCCCCGTAGGGCGCATAGCCACTGATGAAGATGAAGACCCGGCGGCTGATCCAGTAGGCTGCGCTGCACCACCCGAACTACCCTTATATGGGCAATCTCTCACAGAATGGCCCTGACGGCCACAAGAAAAACATGGACCGGTGGCTCTGTAGCACTCCCCAGGATGGTATCTACCACAGTAAGAACACTGAGGCCTAGGTGGCCTCGTCTGACCAGAACCCCTGTCTGTCCGCGAACCTGAAGCCCTGGAGCTCTGACCTGCTCCTGAATAACCTGGGCTATCAAATCTGCGACCTGTAGGCTGTGGAGGTGCGCTCTGTGCCGGCTGGGATAGATGTCTGCTAGGCTGCTGCGGCTGCTGAGGCTGCTGAGGCTGCCTGCCCCGAGAATCTCCAGAATACCCAGATGATCTGGCCCTCTTGGGCTGTCTCCGATCCTGGCTCCTATCAGGCTGACGCTCCCTATGCCGGTCCTCCATGCCCTGGGCGTTGGCCTGAATACGGGCAATATCCATGCCGGGCTGAGCAGCCAATACCAAACAGCTGTCGACAAAATAACGGTCCAGCCCCATAATATACCTGTGCATCCTGTCAGCCATAGTAGCTACCACAACAGGTGCGTATCGGGCCAATGAGTCGAACTACATACTGTACTCTCGAACACTGCGACCCCTCTGTCTCAGCAATAAGAATCTGTCAGCCTTGGCCCGCCGTAACTCCGGAGGCAGAAAATGGCTAAGAAAAGCCTGAGAAAAATCATCCCAAACTGCTGGGGGAGCGCCGTCGCCTCTGGATAACTCCCATGACTCGTACCAATTTGCCGCTATATCATACAACCGGTAAGAAGCCAATGTGACTGACTCTGTCGCGGAAGCATTAATAAACTGTAAGGTGCGCCGCATCTTCCTGATGAACTCCTCAGGATCCTCCCCGGGCTTTGTCCCGAAGAACTCTGGAGGGCCACAAGTCAAGAACTCACGGGCTCTCGAACTGTCACGCCTGTAAGCCCGGTCACCTCCCAGTCCGTGCCCCAGAACCTGTCCTGCCACAAGTCTAGTCAATAGCTGGACTGCCTCTCTCATAGTCTGATCCTCAGTCCCTGGCCGTGGAGCTGGAGGCTCAGGTACTGGAATCTCGGGAGCTGGCGGTGGAGCCGCCCCTCGACCTGCAGCTGCTGCTGCTCCAATATCCTCTACGTGTGGCGGTGTGGAAGAGCCCTCTGCCGGGGGCAAAATATCAGGAGCAATATGAGCATGGGCCCTGGTAACCCTCTGGGCCCGACTAGTCTCTCCCACAGCTGCTGCCTTGGCCTTTTGGGCCGCTGTCGCCTTTTTTGGAGGCATAACTGCAAATGTAACAATTCGTTAGGGAGGAATCATCCTGATAACACAGCTCTATCGCACGATCTAAGACAGAAAGAAGGGTAGTATCCTAAATGCCCTGTAGCCTCCCGTCTATAGGTGTGGTGCACAACACACCGATAAACAAGACTCTACTAGACACGGTCTGTAGACATTCCGAGGACGAACCGCTCTGATACCACTTTTGTCACAACCCAACCCCGTAGGCCGTGACTAGTGCCCGATCTAGGCACCCGAACGCATCTACCAAATGCTATCTCAAATTGTATCAAACGCATTCTAGTATAAAGCAGAAGCCGACAAGGCTTTATTTCCAATTTAGATAATTTCCAGAAACAAATTCGGCAGAGTTTCCTTTGTTTTACGGACTATCCCACATACCCTGCACGCAGAAAATACCAACAAAGGCCACACAGGGCCAACAGAGTAACATCTAAATATATGCGGACCGGCCGCCGCGGCGAATGGGATCGCCCAAACACAACATATACACACAGTTGTACAGAAAGATCCCAACCCACAAACATGTCCACAGACCTCTAAACAGACCGACAGAATCATATGACGGGACAGGGCCCCGCCGTACCCATGAACGAGAATATACATATATAGAAGTGACAGACTATACCAAAAGATGGCTCTGAATAAAAGAGCGCTCCAAAAATAGCAGAATGAGATCCTAAGCGAACGGATCAGCAAACCTGTCGTCGGTACCTGCGCGGCATGAAAACGCAGCCCCCGAGGAAAGGGGGTCAGTACGAAATATGTACTGAATATGTAAAGCCTGAGTTGCGGAAACAAAATCATAACTGGTATAGAACGTACAGAAAGTAAACAGAAAATACAAGGTATCAGATATATATATTTTCAAAACATGCGGAGTGTGTACAGAAACATATGTCATATCAAATTCGGCCCCTGCCAAGGGACTCGGCAGACAGAACGTGGCCACCCTCCCGACGCTGGTGCCACAACACAGAAGAATCAGAATAGGGGCATAACCCCGTAACATAATATGTCATATCAGATGGCCATAGTAAATCATATAAGAACAAACGTACATGGCACAGCATACTCCACAAACCCATGTACGCGTATACCTGCCCCCTCACATCGAGGCACGGCGAACAATGCAGGGGATTACGCTTGACAACATATCCTGGCCCGGGCTCAGTGTGGGAAACATTGGGGCATCCACGAATAGAGTAGTGAGAAACTAAATGCAGTTAAAATATCATAAATATTTTTTAGAGACTCGATGAGGCATATTAATGACAAACAAATCCAAAGAAGTCGGACGGGATCATAATAAAAGCATTTCGGACATCATAATAAATTACAGAAGCATAACCTTCCTGAAGTCGTTCCGAGTGTCAAAATAATTTATCAGACTTAATAGAATATTTAAAACCATATTCGTTAGGTAATTAAAAGGGTAGTCGAAACGTTTCTTTCAAAAATCGTTTGAAAAGGAGACTTTAGTACATTAAGGGCAAAATCGGGAATAGCGGGCCCACCTCGGAACAAGCAAGGCGGTGGGCTCAAATGACGCCCTTTAAGCTTATGGGGTCACCTATAAAGGTTCTACGGACATTCTATAGCTTTTCAAGGAGTTTAGAGAAAGTTTGCATAATTTCAGGAAAAGCATATCAAAATGGTTCAATTCTACTGAAGGAAAAACTGAGATTTTCTCTTGCGGATTCCGATGGCCAAGAAGGTCTTTTGAGGCCCGAATCCGATCCTAAAACACTTAGACATGCCAAAAGAAGGATCGGGGTAGCTTTACATACCTTTTGAGCTTTTTAAGCCTATCCAAGCTCACTCTCCGTTTCGTCGAAAATCTGCAAATGGTCACATTTACCAATTGTAAGTTATAGATGCTACAAATTCAATTCAACTCTTATTTGTCTACCGAAATTTCGGCAGCACTTCCCCTATACATATAGCACCCCCGAGAATTCAACTCGGCCAAATCAATCAACAACAACCCAACAACAACACCCACAACAACCACAATCAATACAAAACACAATATGACATAACTAGTTCTACTTGCCGACATAATGCCATAACCTTCGCTTTAACCTTAACTTTCAAACTAAGCTCAACGATTTCACATTCATTATCAATCTAGATTACCACAACATAGTTTAAAAGCATTTCATAGCGTTTCCACAAAATATTCATACGATATACATTATATACAAACTTTCCGCTAAAGTCATAACTCGTCCGAAACTTCTAATCTTTAACAAACATATTCATAATATGTTTCTAGCTTCCAACTTCATCAATGATCATCACTATTAGCAACCAAACAACTTCATTTCTTTAATGTCGGAAAATCATACTAAAACGACATAAGTGTTTGCATTCCAATTCGATTCAAACTTATATCATTCTAACTTCATTTACATTACAAGAATCTCAATAACACAACTAACATACTAAACAAACTTAATCCATTCCATTCCATACAAACCTATACCACACGGCCAAGTATCAACTCACCCACTTCAACTCAATTCATTTCACTTTCACTTCCGATATACATTTCACCACAATCACAACTAGGATATAACATAAATTCAACACATTATTGATATATAAGGCACATATGCACACGGCTAAACACCATATTCCAAACCCACATCACAAACTTCCATTTCTTCATACAATCAACACATTTCTACATACTACAACACAAACAAAGCTTCATAACACAATAAAAAGGTAGAAATTCTTACCTTTTCCTCAAGTCTTCTTCACTTGGAAATATGATCACTTTGGTGATTCTAATGCTCCCCACTCCAATCCAACTATACCAAGTTACAAAGGAACCTTGACTTAGTAGGAATTTAACAAGAAATGAATTTTTAGAACAAGATTTTTGATACCCAATTTTTCTCCACAAACCCGAGACCTCTTCTTTCTCTCCTCTTCTATATTTTTTTTTGTTCTTGTTTGTTCTAGTTGATCCTTATCATTAGTCTTCAATTATATAAGTATTGAAGTGCTTGGTCACATGACCAAGCACATGACCACTAATTGGGTTTGGGCCAAGGCCATCATGGCCGGCCACCCTTAACTCTTTGGGCCTCATTTTCAATTCAATTTTTGAGCCCAATAACTTATGGATCGTATTTTGTAATTCCCGAAACTAATTTCCAAAATTCCAAAATTACCCTTAGCCTTGTTCGACACTTCCACATTAATATCCTTTCATACACAACTCCTATGTCAAATAAAATTAATTATAACCTTATTTCTTACAAATCAACATTATTTCCAATTTTTCCAAAGGTGCGAAAACACGGGATATAACATACAAGCTGAAGAGTTGATAGCTGAAGTCTAGTGTTTAATCCCTTCACAAAACGTCTTCAATTATATAAGTATTGAAGTGCTTAGTCACATGACCAAGCACATGACCACTAATTGGGTTTGGGCCAAGGCCATCATGGCCGGCCACCCTTAACTCTTTGGGCCTCATTTTCAATTCAATTTTTGAGCCCAATAACTTATGGATCGTATTTTGTAATTCCCGAAACTAATTTCCAAAATTCCAAAATTACCCTTAGCCTTGTTCGACACTTCCACATTAATATCCTTTCATACACAACTCCTATGTCAAATAAAATTAATTATAACCTTATTTCTTACAAATCAACATTATTTCCAATTTTTCCAAAGGTGCGAAAACACGGGATATAACATACAAGCTGAAGAGTTGATAGCTGAAGTCTAGTGTTTAATTCCTTCACAAAACGCCTGATCCTCTCCTCCTCAGTAGGCAGCAACTGAAGAGCATAGCAGGACAAGGAATGGAAACGGGACTCATAAACAATAACTGACGAGTTTCCCTGATCAATATTAGCAAACTCATCTTTCCTTCTGTCCTTCAGAGTACGCGGGACATACTTATCTAGGAACACTGAATAGAACTGAACCCAAGTCAACGGAGGTGACCCAGCTGGCCTGCACTCCACATATGCCCTCCACCACAACTTGGCATCACCCAAGAACTGGAAGGTCACAAACTCCACACTGTACTTGTCCACAGCCCCCATCTTATTGAGCTTCTCATGACAATCTATGATGAACTCATGCACATCCTCTGACTCAGTACCATAGAAAACCTGAGGCTTCATTTTAGTGAACGTCCAAAACAAATCATGCTCCTCACCAGTCATTACTGGCCCTGCAACTGGCCTAAGAAAAGCCTCAAAACCTGTAACTTCATTCAAACGAGGTACCACTGCTGCGGCATGCTGAACCCCCGAAGCCTGAACTCTATCCAGACCTAGGGCTGCTATCCCTGCGCCCCGACCTGCTGGAACGGTCGGTATAGCCCCAGTTTACGCTAACCTATGCAACTAATTCAGCACCTACGCCATCGTATCTGGTATACCAGGAGAAACTATAGCCCCTGGCGGAACTGGTATTGTCGCTGGCTAGGCTGGGGCTGCATCTCCCACGGCCTCATTAGGAGCCACTCGAGGCACGGGATTAACTGCTGGGACTCCGCCGCCTGCCGGTGCAACCCCTCTACCAGCTTCTCTGCTCCACCTCTGCCTCTGGCTACTGACGCGCGTGTTCTCGCCATCTGCGAGACAATGAAGGATAGTCAGATACCAATTTGAATAATCCAGATACCAATTGGAATCAAGTAGCACGAAAGAAAAAAAAAAGAGAATTTTCCTAGTGTCTGATAGCCTCTCGAAGATAAGTACAAACGTCTCCGTACCGATCCACAAGACTCTACTAGACATGTCCTTGTACGACGAAATCGATGAACCTAAGGCTCTGATACCAACTCTGTCACGACCCAACCCGCCATGATTGGCACCCACATTAGCTCCTAGTGGGTGAACCAACACGTAAGCCATCTATTCATTCAAGTCCATTTTTACATTAACCAGTTTAATACAACTTATTACCCATTCAAGCACAAGATAATCAAAGTCTAATCATGCCATAAAATAATAAAGTAAATGCGGAAGTCCTAACTATTAAAACCTAAAAATCCGAAAGTCACCGAACAAGGACTCTAATCTAGAACATGTCTAAGGAATGTAATCTATCTAAATAAATAACCAATAGTGTTCAGAATAGAAACAGACATTATAAAAGAAGATCTTCGGGCGGCCTGGCATGGATAGAAGCTCACCCTAAATCTGTTAGCAAATGCCCTCAACGCTAGATATGAGGTCGGGTAGCAATCTCTGGATCACAATCTGCACTCAAAAAAATGCAACAAGGTAGCATCAATACAAATACTATGTACCGATAGATATCATAGGCCGACTAAGATTAGTATCATGCATACATCATAAAACCAATAAAATAGACCAGCCAGTCAACAACACATAATCAATAACCCAATAACAAGTCAACCAAGGATATTAACAATGAAGTCACCTAAAGATATCAAGAATCAAATCAACGGAAGCAACCAACGGAACAATTCTACCAACAATAACCAACACGCTGTACACACATGCTAACTGATGTCCTTGATAAGTAGTCACGACCTGCAGGGGACCCATGGTGTCCATGTACCACTCATTCCAGTTACTCATCGGACCCGAGCCATAAATCCTCCGTTTTGAAAAGAACCTCGGACTCGGATCCACATTATGTACCACTCGTTTCCGGAATGAACCTCGAACCACGAGCTCATAAGCTTGGTCATATCCTCACCCCCGGTCAAATGTGCCTATATATATATATATATATATACATTAGTATTTCTTGTACTCTTGTTTTCAATAATCGAATCATTATTTTGTATCCCAAATTCACCGAGAAGAACATATTAACTTCTTACCACAACAACATCAAACTGTAGGTTCCAACACAATGACTAGTGGCACGAAGCCTACACAATCACTCAATCAATTGTATATAGGAGTTCAACCACACACACATCATGTTTGAAGTAGACATGCTTTCTCCTATAGATTTCACAACATATACAATCAACTAATTCAAAGTCTAACTCAAGTAGAACGTAACGTACCTGAAGCGTAGATTTGGAACAATTGGAATCACTCTGTTATAGCCTTCCCCTTCTGTAAAGCCTCGGAACACTCAAAGTCTAACAATTAGAATGCTCAATAAGTCATAATTATTCTAGTCACAAAATCAATTCAAGAACACCCTTCCCTTTAGCCCCATTCCAATGGGTGAATGATTTCTAGGTGTAAAATAACCTAACAATTGCCTTAGCAACCACCAATCAGCAATTTAAACTATTTAGTCAAAACATCTATTACAAGCAGTTTCCATGGTCAAGCTACCATTTTTATGAAACCCTAAGTGTCAATTCACTTAGTTCATAATGGTTCAATTCTTGGCTAGAAAGTTATAACCCAAACTATTAGATGATAAATACACAATAACAATCATAACCCATCAATTATTGAAAGTCTATTAAGTTTTTGGTTTGCTATTACCAATTTACCATTGTAGACCCATAAAAGGGATGATAATCATGGAGATGAAAGCGTAATGATAGAAGGAATGGTTGAGACTTACCTCTCAAGGATATTCTTGCCCTAGCTTCTAATTTCACCCTAGGTGCTTGTTGGGAACTATTTTGGAGTTTTATGAATAAAGAATTCGGAACAACGTGTTTAAAACCCGAATACTGTTTTCGTCGATCGCTATAGGGGTCGTTATGCCACTGTGCAATCTCGGTATAGCGGGCAAGTGCCTGCCGTAACAGACCATAGCAAACCTGTTCCTCCACTATGGTGAGCCTGGACCCACTGCAGTGGTTCCGCTCCAGCGGTCCAGTGCCCGCCATAGCGGACACCCCTATTCCCAAATGATCGCAGCAGCGAGAGGCAGGCCGCTATATCGGTCCCGCCACAGCGGTACACCCCCGCCACAGTGGTACTACTGAGGCAGTAAGCTCGCAATTTTCACAGTTTTTCAGCTTTACCACCCAACATTTCATCCGAGGCCTCACAAACACAACGAAACATGCACATTGATACAAAACACCATACGGACTCTCCCGTGGCCTCAAAATTTCCGACGGAGTTCTAATTTCCTACATCACCCCCCTATGGACTCAACACAATCAAACAATAATCACAACAAGTCAAGTTTTCAGCTCTTAGACTTGTACAATCTAGTTTCTGTTAGGTTGTCCTACCCTTGGGAAGGTTCTATTTGGTAGGGTGATCCTATATTTTCCATAACGACCGGGAGGGTCATTACAAGGAGTAATCAACAATGGACGAACCCAAAATGATATGCAAGCTTAGACATGAGACATACGACCTATAAGGCCGACATGACCATCCGTACCTCAAACAAAGGCTGACAAGGCCGTACAAAACATCTATATACATGTCATCTATTTACAAGCCTCTAAGGAGTACATAAACATAATAAGGTTGGGAAAAGGCCCCGCCATACCCATGAACATGTGTACATAAGCATGCTGACTCAATAAGGGAACTCCGGAGCAAGTGGAGTGCAATAACACCTTCCGCTGAGCGGGTAACCTACTAGGAGGATTGTCAACCACTCTATCATGACCTGTGGGCATGGAACAGAACATCCCTAGGCAAAAGGTTCATCAGTACGAATAAAGTACTGAGTATGTATGGCAGATAACAACATAAGAAGAGACATCAATGTAATAGAGGAATAAAAAACTCAACCTTGGCTTTGTATTGCCACTGAGGGACATGATATGCATGAATACAATATATGCACAAATAGTGCCATTATTATATAATATATATGTGCATATAACGCCATCAAGCCTTTGTGGACATCATCATCATCATCATCATCATCATATCCACCTGATCAGGGGTGCGTCTATAGCGCCGTCGTACCACATATATGCGTATATAATGCCATTAGAGCCACACATAGCCTTACTATATCATAATATATGTATACATGTATGTACAAGAGCCATAAAGAGACATCATGAACTTATCAGAGTGGCATAAGGTCGTTACACCTTTAATTATCATTATGGAACTAATATCGCCAACATACATTTCAATAAGAGCTAAAGATAAATGCCATGGATCAGAAAGACATTACACATAAGCTTTCTACAATTACTAAGAATAGAGTAGCTGATAAGTATCATTCATTCGTTTACATTTCGTTCGTTGGAATCATGCCAAAAGAATGAAAGAAGGTGCCTTAACATACCTTTGTCGTTTACATAATGGCTCTACATATATCTTCCCAAAGACTTCAATCTACATTAAGATAGTAAAACTTTAGTTAATGCCATAGAAGGACTTACAAAGATCCTTCTAAGCTAGTAGGTCACTTACAGAAAATCAGACAGTATTTCCCCTATAACTATCAGTTTCCTCCAATTCCAAACAACATCACAACAACCATAAAATAACAATAACAACATAGTTCAGTTATACTTATCAAAAATTGGCATACAACATCATTAACAAGACTATTATTCAACACGATGAGCGATAATCTCGGATTGGAACCCATTCAAGCCCTTATACCCCTCTTTTGTCTTAACTTCAATATGACAACATAACCAACATGACAACCAACACATTCATGAGGGTTTCCAACCTTATATCCATCTTCAATAACAACATTAGCAACCCAACAAGTGTTAGCAACCACATAAGCAACTTCTAGGTGTTATATACTCTTTCTAACTTGTAATACCATCTTCTCCTTCTAACTTGTAATACCATCTTCATGACCAACATCTAGTAACGCATAACAACAACAACCAGAACTAACCATGTTAATTCGCATGATTTCCAGCAATTAAAAATTTATATATACAACTTCTAAAATAGTTCAAAAAGAGATAACAACACCTTGCACTACTTCAACTACTATCTTGTAGACTTTCATCCAAACAACTTAAATAACATGAAATTAACCTTGAGCACAATGGAAAATATGTTAAACTTACCTTAGGTAGTAGATACTAGTCAAAATTCAAGCCGTGCTCATCTCGCAATAACCCTTAATCACATCACAACACTATACAGGCATTATTTTCCTTCTATGCTAGCTTTTGGTGTTGGAATATGATGTGACCACCTTGAAATCTCCCTTAAACCTTTATGAACTATTAGGAGGGTTTGTGGGAGGTATGAGAACAACTATTTGTCAAGAATGAGCTAAAATGACCCCTTGAAGCACTTTATAACAATTAAAAGTCGGCCACCACCTCACTTTCATGGCCCATAAAAATGGACCGTCAAATCCACCTCTCCATCTGGTGGTTCTGTTACCGTTTCATGGTGGGGATTCATCATTTGACGATTCGTGATCCATTTCACGGTCCGTGAAAATGTACCACAAAATCAATTTTTCGACGAACTTGTTTCTTTTGATTCGTTAGCCCGAAACTTTATGGTCCATGCATAACACTTATTTAATACCCTCTTTAGCTTTGTAGGAGTTTCATGACTTCTTGGACTCACATTAGTTTACTTACGATATGAAAAATAGAAAAAAAAAATGAGGTGCTAGCCCCCCCCCCCCCCCCCTCCAGAAACATTCGTCCTCAAAATGTAGGGATGTATAGGGGCAACCACTAATCCTTAGCGTTTTTGAGATAGTTTGATAGAGTTTCCTGTATCAGTACGATCATCCAGACTTGTTGATTCATATAGTGTATTTCTTCAATTTTCAACACATTGCAACTGGGTAAATGGATCCTACTCCCGAGGGAAACCTCTATTTAATCTCTTCCTTGGGTAGTTTGGATGTGGCTTATATATGTCTTGACTTGATCGACTTGTCACCATTATACCATCATGCCCCTCACGTGTAAGATTTCCAAAAAGACTTCATTATTAAGTCAAAATTTTCTGAAGTCTCGTCGTCATGTGCTAGCGTTCGAGTCGTAATGCTTTTAAGAATAGATATTCTTGAATAATGCTGACCCTTCTATATCTTGATACTTAAATCAGGTCAGACAATTCTGCCTTTCACTTGTGGTGAATCTACATTTCTTTCACATTCTTTATAAGGAGTAGTCCCGTGATCCTCACGATCCTCTTGCATGTAGATAGTACGATAGTTATTGTTGTGCACTAAATCATTAGATGGTAGTTTAATTTCCCATTTCTTCATGAAGCTTAGGGTCTTTACTCACCATTAACCTTCTTCGATCGTTTAATTTGTATGCCTCACTTAACCATCCATCTATGAAGTTGTATTAGGGGTGACGTAGATATCTACTTTTTTCTTGAGAGGGCTTGCAGAAAGTTTCTGTAGCTGGGCACCATTAATGAATGTATTTAGGGTGGAGATATTATATGTCCGGACTACTTTTTGTGCGTTATCACTTCATATAACGTTTGGTAACTTATCTAGTAAAAGTAGGTTGGTTCTTATTGAGTTATCCATAGTCAGCCATGTAAGATCATACTTGCCACTTTAGTACCAAATTTCATATTAGTCATTCCTCATCTGCATATCGATTATCATATTATGAATCAATCTACCATGTTCCTGATGTTCTACAACTCTTTCTTTATATCATATTGTCAATGTAATTCTTTTATATCATGGTATATCTTCGATGTTCCAAGATGAATGGAATAGAGTGGATAATGGACCTCTGTCCTATTCTTCTCTCATAATTTCTATCACACTTGGACATGCCATCGGCCCCGATCTCAAAATCTCTTCTTATTAAATTCCTGTTTGCAGCTTTGTTCTTATCGAACACTCTTTTTGATTTTCCTAAAATGGAATTTTCTTGTCGATATATTTTTTTCTCTCCTTGGTTATAAAAAGTAATCATGTTATATCATTTCCAATGCGTTTCTAGCATCCTTTTCCCCCCTCTGGGCTAGCTCATTTGTCAGTCACTTGCGGTTTTATGAGTAAATGTATCCATTATGATATTACCTCTATCTTTATTTTACTTTAATTTAAACAAGCCGTCTTATGCGAAATTACTTCTCCTCGTCCTTTTTACTATCGTCAATAGCCTGCACATCCTAGGGTCATCTTGTTACATTTTGCTTGCTACTAAACTCTAGTCCCTTACATTCTGGATTTCTTGTACATGAAATTTTGGACATCATATATTGGCTTCCTCCTTCATATTAAAATACATGTTTGTCATATTCCGTCGCACGTTATTTCGGATGTAGAAGAATTATCGTCGTATACCAACTTACTTTTATACTAACTCTTTCTACTTCCGTCATTCTCTTATTGTCAATTCTAAATCTTATCCTCAATGTCAACATTGTTGTTTCCATTTTTGATGGTTTCTCTTCTTTACGCTTTCCTTAAAATGTTGACTAACTCCTTTGTCATTGCTACCTTCTCGATATCCCTCGAGGTTGCAACTTCATAGTTGTACGACTTATTCAGAACGACTACACCATTTAGGTGTTACCATGGTCTGTCTTTAAATTAAACTGCAATCGTAATCGGTTCCCTCTCCAATCCCTTATGATTGATTCGTCATTCTATCTTTATCTTTCAATCTCAGCAATTTTTATTTGGATTTATATCTCCTAACATTAACTTATTATTCAAGTTGATATTCCCGTGTATAAAGTGTCTGAGCATGCATGCCATCAATTCGTCACCGTTCCCCGTTGTTTGTACCCATGCGTTACTTTAAAGTTGCTTCTAATCCCTTTACAGTCTTTCCATCTTTTCGTCGTTAACAAGGCACACTTTTGACCTAGTACTTCATCATCTCATCTCCTCCCCCTTTTGGGCAATGGTTCAATGCTCCTGCTTAATATCCTACTCGTCTTCCCGCCTTTCGTAGATTCATATTCTTGGTAGCGTATGATTGGTCTAAGGGTAGGTAGCATTTCTTCCTCTGAGACAATTTATTGGAGTTCATTTATACACAGAGGGTCATATATTCTTGCTGGCATACTGGTCCTCAACAAGCTTAACTTTTCATCAAAGTAGTCTTTATAAATTTCTCCCAAGTTCTCCTTCCACCAATTGTCTTCCTCCTTCTATTGGTCCACTCATCCAATCACTGTAATATTAGCTAATGGAAAAGTCTTTCAACTTTCTAGTCGGTACCTTAGTTCAAGTTCATCCTAACTCATCTTCCGATGTCGATCTCTCTCGGTTACATGGTTAAATTGACATTCTGGTAGTCCTCATTAAGATCATTAATTCACCTTTGATGGAAAACATAGCTTATATCACTTTGTAGCCTCAAACTTACTTATTTCTTAGCTCTACTTGCCTTCGAATCTTATCGCACTTCCATACATTAACTTATGTTTTCTAATAATTTCCCAATTTCATACTAATCGTCTTACTCAATTTCATCTCAATCCTTGACAACTGTTTGATCCTTATCTTATTCAGAATTAATCTTAGCAAACCATCTTCTTGCTTTCAACTTTCTTTACTTTAATCGGCCTTATTCTTTAATTGCTTAATATTGTACTACTTATCTGGTGACCCCATAGTCATAAAACTTCGTTGCAGATATGTTTCATATCCCGGTCTTACCATTTACCTTTAATACATTAACATATATTACCACTTATTCATAAGGACCGAAAACTATCAACTTGAACTTTTTCGCACCTTCGGCTAACATTTTACTAACTAACGTAAGCATCAAAAAAGGGAAACTGGGCCGTATATCCATTGCAACGATGATAAAGGTTCATATCTCATTAACTCTACCTTGATCCCTATCTTATACTTTTAACCTATTTCCGTTGGAATGCCTTCAATTCTGATTAATAAGATGAAACTCAAACTCTTACGATCAAGATACCAGTAATATAGAACATAGCACCGGAGCTCGACTCTCCATCCTCACTCCTATCCTGGTCTTTACGCTTAAGCGTTGGACACCTCTGTATCTTGTGGCCCTTGCTACCATACCAAAAACATACCCCCCCCCCCACACGACATTGGCCGGCATGTGCCCGAATACACTGATGACATAATGACCAGGACAGCTCCACTCTACCCGTACCAATACGATCTTGACATATTGTCGTCTGCGAACCCTGCCTCCGCTTTACCTAAGAGCTCTGACCATGCACAAGTCGTTGTACAAACCCAATCTGCTGCAACGTACTATCACTCGGGAATCCTCTGGAATCACCAATAGTCCTAGCCCTCTTGGTCCATCCCCTAATCTCATCGGAATCATCTCTTGAAAATATAGATGGTTCTCGCTCCCTAGGTTTCTTGGGTTGTGAGCTCCCTGACCCTCAAGGGTTCTATCACTATCAGGGGCCCTCAGGTGATGCCAATTATGAGAGACAACCAACTTTGTTAATACCTGTACCACCTTCCTCACACCCCAATCAGACGGAGCCGGTGGTGGAACCGACAGAACTAATGATGCTGGAGCTTCTCTGAGCTCCTCTAGTATTGGTAAAGTCGGGGCTATCTGAGGAAGTGACTCACTTGGGTCCTCATATGGTTTTGTCTCAATAGAAGGCATACGTCTCATACCCTCTCCAACACCTTCCTTGACATCCCGGCTAGCTTTAAATCTTCTGGGCGAAGACATCTCTGTACAACCTACATCAACGTATACGTTAGAATCGATTTCCTACGACTCAGCTCTATCGCACGATCTAGAACATGAACGGAAGGTAACCATCCTAAATGTCCCGCAGTGTCCTATTTAAAAGTGTGGTGCACAACACACCTATAAACAAGACTCTACTAGAAACGACTTGTAGAGATCCCTAGGACAGACTGCTCTGATACCAACTTTGTCACACCCTAACTGGAGGGGCAGGTTTGGCACCCGAGCTTAACTTATCGAGCACCAACATAATGTATTTCTATAACCATTCTATCATACATACATGGGCCGGAAGGTTTGTCATGAGACAATCTGAATAAAACACACGGAGTAATCGACAAAGGATGACCCCAAAATAACATACAGGCTTATATATGAGACACACGACCTACAAGGCTAACATGACCATCCGTACCTCAAACATAGGCCGATAAGGCTATACAAAACATCTATCTACAAGCCACCAAGGAGTACATACATGTCATAAGGTGGGACAAGGACCCGCCATGCCCATAAACATCTGTACATAAGCATACTGACCTAAAAAGGAAACTTCGGAGCAAGTTGAGTGCAACAACACCTTCCGCTGAGCTGGTAACCTACTGGGAGGATCGTCAACATGTCTATCGGGACCTGCAGGCATGAAACACATCATCCCCAGGCAAAAGAGACGTCAACACAAATAAAGTACAGAGTATGTAAGGCAAATAACAACATAAGTAGAGACATCAATGTAATAGAGGAATAAGAAACTCAACCTTGGCTCTGTATTGACAATAAGGGCCATGATATGCATGAATACAATATATACGCGCATATAGCGGCATAATTATATAATTTATATGCGCATATAGTGCAATCAAGACTCTATGGGCATCATCATGATAATATCCACCTGATCAGGGGTGCGTCTATAGCGCCGTCGTACCATATATATATGAGTATAACGCCATTGGAGCCACACACAGACTCACTGTATCATAATAATTGTATATATGTATGTACAAGAGCCATAAAGAGACATCATGAACATATCAGAGTGACATAAAGTCGTTACACCTCTCATTATCATCATAGAACTAACATCATCAACATACGTTTCAATAAGAGCTAAAAATAAATGCCATGGATCCGAAATACATCATGAGAGACAATAAACATAAGCTTTCTACTAATAATAGAGTAGCTTATAAGTATCATTCGTTCATTTACGTTTCGTTCGTTAGAATCATGCCAAAAGAATGAAAGAAGGTGCCTTAATATACCTTTGTCATTTACATAATGGCTTAACGTATATCTTCCCGAAGACTTCAATGACAGTTAATACTGGCGGGAACATAAACACATAAACAGTTAAGGCAAATATACTCATATTATACTGGAATCCTTATGGCTAGAAAATTTAAGTCCCCAGAGAGTCACCATCTGTTACGGTTCGCATTTCGCGAGCAGGGTTAGTGCTCGGAAAGCTACTTCGAACTTGTTGGTGCTCTTTCGGACATTGTTTTAAAAGAGTTTCCACCTAATTTTTAGAAAATTAGGAAACCAAGAGTGAAGGGTTTATTCCAATTCTGTGATAAAACATTCGTAATCCAAAGTTCCAAGTAAGGGTTCTAGTGATCCCCTAGGGAAGGTGTTAGGCACCCTAGTATTAAGGATCCGTGCTATACGGTTGACCTTTGAATTCCAATGTATGAGTATTTACTTGAACTATTTATTTTGTTTATTCCCGCATTTATAAAATCTGTCATTTATTGCATATCATTTGATTTTTTTAAAAAAAATTGAATATATCCCCCTTATGTATGGGGTATTTCGGTTCGGATTTATAATATCTGGATATGACTAGTTCCTTTTATATATAAGAATAGTAGTGGTTTTGGTAAAGATGTGAAAAGTTTGTTTATTTTATGTGTGGAATAAATAAGTTCATACGTGACACATACATGGCTCGGGTTATTCCGTTTAATATGTTTTAGAACGTCCTTGTCTAAAACTCTCATGTATCCGAATGATTTATACAGGTTTTAACTTGTAAGTGTAAAAGGTTATATACTCTTACTAGATATGTACAAAATGCTGATTTCTTATCGTTAAATTTGGGTTTAAAGCCCAGTAAAAAAATCATTTTTTCTCTCATTGGGCTAGGCCAAAAAAAAAAAGTCTAAAACTTCTCATTTTTTCTGGAAAAAAGAAGAATTAATCAGGCGTGGTTCAAGACATTTTTGGGCTTTTAAGCCTTAGTTTTAAAACCATGTTTCCCTGTTACTGGGCTTGGCCCAAAATTTGAACTTGTTGTTTATCTGAATCCCAGAAAATCTGAGTTTTACTTTGTACAAAAAAAAAAAAAAAAGTATTTTTCCTTAGCTTCAAAAAAACGAATTCCATTCAGTTTTGTGATAGGAAAATGTGACGGCGTTTATAACATTGTAATTTTTCCCTTGTCCTTATTCTAACTCGCATTTTTGAAATGATTCATTCACTTAGTCATTTTTAGAGAAAATCGTTTATAAATTAAACTCGAGTTTTGAAAATCATTTGGGGACCTAAATTCGAACTAAACGGCATAAGTACTGTTGTCCTATGATGGCTAGTTCAAACCATAACATTCCAATATATATGTATGAGTTTTTTACAAATTTTTACAAATACAAAATACAATAAATTACACATAAGAGAAAACATAAATAAATGAATAAATAGGAAGAAAGGGAAGGCTAGGGGTGTACCAAGTCCCTAGTTGGCTATTTTCACCCATGGCTGGGCCTTCTATGCACAATAATATATGTATTAGCTTCCATTTTTTGTCCTCTCGGACTCGATAATGCGGCCTAAGTGGTTGTGGGTTGAAGAAGAAGAGAAAGAAAAGAGACCCGGTTAGTTTACATTTATTGAAAAGAAAAGAGACCCGGTTAGTTTACATTTATTGAACTTATCACATATATAACTATACAAGCGTATATATATACAATTCATCTACAAGACCTGCAGTTATCACATTTGTATCTGCGTTACCGGGCCTTTTGCTGGTAGGGATTTGGGTAGTAAGAGGGAAAGTCACCACCATCCGTATTCCTGATGCCGCAGAAAATCCAAGAGGTTTCATGAACCTCCGGCATGGCAAGACACCAGGGGAAGGCTTAAGACCAGACCCCAACTAGCTAACTTAATTTCCCAACCAATACAGCCAGAGGAGAAGGAATGATAACACAGGATTTCACACTTATACATAGAGATAGCATAGATTGACATATGTAGACACAGTGTAACCAGCAACAAACAGAGATGACTGTCGTTGTGCGGGGATGCGATTCGCCAAGCTGCCCTTTACCCAAAGAGTACAAGAATAGCAATCCACCTATTGGTGTGCTGCTGCCCTCAACCGACCTGATCGTCCCAATCCGGTTGTCCTCGATTTTTTCTCGCATCGGAACAAGACCCACTATACTAGATTTAGCCAATTTGGGTGACCTTCGAGAACAAATATTGGACCGGGAAGAAAAAGGGGGCCGCTGCTAGGGTGAGCTAACTCCAAAAAACCTAGGACCCAAAATTTGGATTTCGAAGGCTTGTTCAAAAGAAAAAAAGACGTGGGTGGCAGGCATAGTGTAAAGGGAAGCAAAAACCAAAATACATAGTCATGGATGAACAAAAAACAACTACAATATATATATATATACATACATATATATATATATATATATATATATATATATATATATATATATATATATATATATATATATATATATATATATATACATACATATATATATATATATATATATATACATAGATATATACATATATATATATATATATATATATATAATGTAAGTAGAAGCAAACGGACATGGTTTAGATAGAAGGCCAACTAAGAACACTCAGACATAGCATGGACAAGGACAGGCTATAGGCATATAGACATGGTTTAGATAGAAGTTAAGTGCAGGTCTCAATGCTCATGGGAAAGCACAAGGAAATTCACACAATGGCAATCAGCAGAAGAGGCATATGGAGACTTCATACACAACTGAGCAGATTTATATACACACTGAACTAGAGCATTTATTTAATTCATAAAGCGACATGTGCAGGATCATAGTGTGGTGTAACAAGACCAGTTGGGATCTAAACAAGCATGGCATAATTGAGTATACAAAACCAGGCCTCTTTGAGTCTAACTAACTATATCAAGACACAGTAATATTCAGGAAAAAAAAAACTAGTAACGTTGGCAAGACAAGATGCATATCATTCTAAGCACACCTAAGTGAAACAAAGTGATTCCCACATTTTGAATTGAGTTTTAGCATGATGGCAGTAACAAGCAACATGGATATGCAATATTCATGTAAATATGCAGTTTAGAGAAGATTAAGGATAGTGTAAAGAGGAACAACCATGCCTCTTAACGTACTCATGCTTAAGAAACTATCCAATGAACCCAAGATAGAGAGAGTGTCACATTTGAACCAAAGCAGGTACTTTAACAACACTTAAAACCATGAAACCTCAAAAATGAACAGATAGATGCAGTTTTGGCATTACCAAGGTACAGTCAAGATTCAGTTCCAAGAAATACCACAGAGATGACCTTTTGAGGTGTCCATCAAGATTACGCAAATGGAAAAAGAATGCATAGATAATGATCCCAGGCCTCAAGCATGTTAGGATTGCAACAAGATGTAAAAGCAAGAACAAAACAGCTATATATTAAGTCATTATCAGCCAGCATGAGAGATTTCAAAGGGTTCTCATGACTATTCACTCCGCTACTTAATCTTAGCATTCAAACTCCATTTTTAATCCCAAAAACCAGTTCACCTACACACTACTTGATAGCAGCCATGGAAGCTCAACTCCATTGAAGGACAAGGAAATGTTATGTCAAGATCAACGGGCTTCAATTAGCAATTAAAAAATTGTCTTGTGATGGCAGAAGAGCTCCAGCCCTATTCAGATTTTTTTCTCAAGTCTTACACTTATTTGGAGGCCCAAATTAAAGTCCAAAGTGAGATGGAATGAGGCCCAAATCAGCCCCAAAAGAAGAAGTTTCCAGCAGCCCAAAATTAGCCCAAATATTAGTTTCTAAAATAAATATTTAATTGTTGTTTTAATCTATGTTGACTTACATTGGTCCAAGTGTGGGTAGTCTTCTAGGTTGTTTTAATCTATGTTGACTGCCTTGGTCCAAGTGTGGGAAGTCATCTATGCTTCTAGGGAAGATAATTCCCATTTATTTCTATTTTGACTAGCTCCTTCTTTACAACTATATAAAGGGGTGATTGTCATTCATTGTAAATCAGATTTTGAAGAATATAATATAATTGAGAGTTCTTTTGAACCTTTGTGGAGAATTACTTTGGATTTATCTTTCGACCTAGCTAGTTCATAGTTTAAGGTAGTAAGATAACTTCTTTTTGATATCTTTGGTTTCTTCTTGGTATTCTTAGAAGGCGATTAGTACACATACTAATTGTTGTCTAACGTTACTCAGGAAGCGGTCAAGATCCGAATTCTAAGTTTGATTCGTTTCTCAAGTAAAGGCGTTTGGTTCATCCAATAACCAATTCGTTGTTACTTGGATCTTTTCAATATCTAGAACTTACGCTCTTGGAAGTTCTTGGAACTATTTCCCTGAATTTCCCATATCTTTATTTTTTAGATTATTTTCTATTTTTGCTTCCGCACTTCTTATATTTTTTATAAATTTGGGATTTCCCTAATCTCGTTGTTATCAAGTGGTATCAGAGCGGTTCTATCAAGATTCCGTTCTTGATAATCTTGGGGATTTCTTGAAAAAAAAGAGAAAAAAAAAGTACTGTAGCAGTGAACAGTGACGAGAAAAAAAAAGGGAAAAAAAAGTTGGGTGTTTGCTCTCCAAGAAATTTCTTCCATCTATTTGTTTTCTAAAGATTAAGATAGAAAACAAGAAGAAGGGATCCTAGATCTTTAAAGATTAGAAGCAATCAAAAAAAATTTCTTAGTTTTTTTATCTTGTTAAAAAAAAATCCTTTTTTTGTTCGAGTCTTGTTTCAACTAAATTCTAATTCTTTCTAGGATTGGTTCTTCACTTTTTTTAGTGCCCTAAAATTCTTTATTTTACTACTAAGGGCTTGATTCTAGTGGGGTTTAATTATAAATCCACAAAGTGTTTTCCCAAAGGTTATTTGAGGGGAAAAAGGCAAGAGTGGGTGAGAATAATTGAGGGAAAAAGCCAAAAAAAAAAAAAAAAAACTGAGTGATACATTTTCTTTAAAATATCTATGTCTTTCACAATTGCAAGAATCTATGATTATGAAGGATTGGCCAAGTGCGGTAGTAATCATGTGGTACTACCAAGATTGTGCATGTGTGCTAGTAAAGAAACTTACCTACAATGGGAATACTATATGGAGCATATATTTGCTTGTAACAATTTTTGGGAGATGGAAAAATTGGAGTTTGCCACAAGGGCATTGTCCTTGAAATTACGGAAGATAGTCGATGATTATCGTAACCCTCATTGGGTGAAATTTAATAGGCTACTTTTGACGTGGAGTGATTTAAAGGAGGAATTGAGGCGCATTCATTCTATAACACTGTCCCGAGATGAAGCTAACTCCAAAAGTCCTATTCGTTCCAATAAGATGGTTAAGTATGTAATCTTCCAAGAGGAGGAGTCAAGTTGTGAACAAAAGAGTGACTCTTCATCATGTGTAACTTCTCTTACACTAACAAAAGTTCCTAAACCTCCAGAAAAAAAAGAAGATGAGAGAATAAAAGAACTGAGTGAAAAAGAAAATTATAAGGAAGAGAGATACAAAATTGGGTGGAGTAAGGGAGTGAAAAATGGCAACTCAAGAGAGGAAAAAGGAAAGTTTCAGTTGAGAAAAAGCGAGTGAGTTGTCACAAGAAAAGAATGGAGATAAAAACAAAAGCAAAAGTGAAAAGAATGAGAGTGAAGGCAGAGATGTTAGAACAAAAAGTGTTTTGTTACAAGAATTGAGAGAATCAAAAGAGAGCTTAAGTGAGAATGGTTCTTGTCTATCTTCTAACCTCCTTACTCTTTGTCTTTCTAGTGTTTTTGAATCTACATTGCAGGATTCGGAACAAGCGCCCATGCGGTCTTTAGAACAGCAAAGAAAAGAGATAAAGATCTTATGTTGCCAAGAAGATTCCGCAAAATTTTCAAGTGCTACATCACATGTAGACCAAGGTAGAAGATCCTTTAAGGAAGAAACTTGTGGTAAAATGGATAAACCTAATACTTTATGTGCTTTAAAAGCCGTTGAATATGAAGGAATTGTAGGTAAGAGTTATGATAATTCAATTTTTGAATCTGTTGTTTCATCACCTATGGATGAGAGTTATGCTCCTTATTTAGGTCATTCTTTATTTGACTCTAGTGATGCAGTTGTTGATGAGAACTCGTTCATGTCTAATGTGCACTATGCTAGTAGTCTTTTAGTTGTAGCAATGGAAGGGGATATGACTAATCTCATTAGTCAAGGTTTTAAATTGTGTGATAACCCATTGTGGGATGATAATAAAGATGAGTTTGCAGTTTATTTTTGTCCACTTTGGGATACCAATGAAGGAAGAAAAGATGGTGAAATTCCCAATGAAGATAATGAGACACATGTTTGGTGTCTTAGATATTAAGGAAGTTGAGCTAAATGCAGGATATAGTCGCTCAAGTGTGGAAAAGGATAAGTGCTCACATATTGCTAATTTCACAATATCTTTATCTTGTTTCGTCGATCCTTTTTTGCAGGTTTATTCCAAGCCACTTCTTGAGGAAATTTTTTGATCCATCTCTTGATTATGGTATATCTAATGGTGAGATTAAATTATTTAGCAAGAGCAAATATGGTATGTTTTCCGTGTATTCATACGCTTTTGGTCTAGCTAATGGTCCTCTGCAGTTTAAAGAGCTTATGAATTGTGTTTTTAGTGCTTGTGTTGGTGATTACATTTTCCTATTAGCTGATGTTATACTTGGACATTTAAAAGGAGTGTTTTTGCATAAAAATAATAAGTGGATTAAATGGTTGCATGGTCATTACCTTGTGTTACTCATACCAAGTGGTTGTTGTGTTTTTCTACTTATTGTGATTATCATGTTGGTTGCAGGAAAATATCAAGATTCAAGGACGAGAATCATCTTTAAGAGAGGAAGAATGATTAAATAGCAAATAAGGTCACCACCAAGATTCGAGACGAATCTTCTTTAAGAGGGGGAGAATGATAGCAGCCATGGAAGCTCAACTCTATTGAAGGACAAGGAAATGTTATGTCAAGATCAACGGGCTTCAATTAGCAATTAAAAAATTGTCTTGTGATGGCAGAAGAGCTCCAGCCCTATTCAGATTTTTTCCTCAAGTCTTACACTTATTTGGAGGCCCAAATTAAAGTACAAAGTGAGATGGAATGAGGCCCAAATCAGCCACAAAAGAAGAAGTTTCCAGCAGCCCAAAATTAGCCCAAATATTAGTTTCTAGAATAAATATTTAATTGTTGTTTTAATCTATGTTGACTTGCATTGGTCCAAGTGTGGGTAGTCTTCTAGGTTGTTTTAATCTATGTTGACTGCCTTGGTCCAAGTGTGGGAAGTCATCTATGCTTCTAGGGAAGATAATTCCCATTTATTTCTATTTTGACTAGCTCCTTCTTTACAACTATATAAAGGGGTGATTGTCATTCATTGTAAATCAGATTTTGAAGAATATAATATAATTGAGAGTTCTTTTGAACCTTTTTGGAGAATTACTTTGGATTTATCTTTCGACCTAGCTAGTTCATAGTTTAAGGTAGTAAGATAACTTTTTTTTGATATCTTTGGTTTCTTCTTGGTATTCTTAGAAGGCGATTAGTACACATACTAATTGTTGTCTAACGTTACTCAGGAAGCGGTCAAGATCCGAATTCTAAGTTTGATTCGTTTCTCAAGTAAAGGTGTTTGGTTCATCCAATAACCAATTCGTTGTTACTTGGATATTTTCAATATTTAGAACTTACGCTCTTGGAAGTTCTTGGAACTATTTCCTTGAATTTCCCATATCTTTATTTTTCAGATTATTTTCTATTTTTGCTTCCGCACTTCTTAAATATTTTATAAATTTGGGATTTCCCTAATCTCGTTGTTATCAACTTGTGTCGTTCCTTAATCTGAAGGTTAACTTTCTTGATCAAAATTCCACGTACTTGTACTTAGACTTGGCGAGCGTTCTTCTGAAAATTCGAGGTGTAACAATTGGTTCCTTAATTTCAATATTTAGGCCAAAACCCCCAATTTAGAAGAACCTTAATTCATGGAATGATTTTAGGAAATAAATGAAGACTCAAGCCTAGAATCTATCAACCCAAGGATTAAGTAAAAGGAATCAGTAGTTAACTTAACTCAATTTGATTTAGAAGAACTAACGACCTACTCTAGGGTTCACAACCCACCTTCCCCAACATTATTCACGGGACTAGCAATGGAGGCTCGCTAGAAAAGAAACATATGATGAATGGAAAGGAACTTACCCAATCTCCAAGGAATCATAAAGTCCTTTGAAAATGCTCCCCAACTAGCTCTAGAATAGGTGAGGGGTGAAAATGAGGTCCATTCCCGAATGGGGAATAAATACTAGGTCTGACTCAGCGGTTACCGTCGTGAAGGAAAGAGATGCGCCATGGCGGGAATGCTATCGCGGAATTACTACCACTGTGGCGGGTTAATTTTAAAACCCGCAATGCTCGCAGTGGAGGACGGGCTCTCACCATGGTGAGCTCCCCACTGCGCTTCTTCTATCGCTATGGTGGTAGGACGAAACTCGAACTAATTAAAATATTAAATAAGTATGGATTTCTCTCCGACTCTGTTCATGGTAATAATTCCACTAGAAGCTTATGCAAACAAAAAATCATCGATACTAGCCCTTACAAGGATTGTCTTTAGGGAAAGGTTCGAAAATTCGTTACCAATTAAACAACCGTTCGAGCTCGAACGGAGAGGAACGGATAGGTGCTTAGCTAGCCGATATGTGTGCATAGAAATAACACTTGGGAACAACACAATCCCAGAGGTGAAAACTTTAGGAGAACTACGGTTCATGTCACAACCCAATTTTACTAAGTCACGCGGGCACCTACCATTCCCTACCTCGATAGGCGAACCCTTGCCTTAACTAGCATACAACTAGAAATGCGGAACAACAATGTAAATAACAATAAATCTCAATATCATTCAAAAAATGATTAAGTGCGGAAGACATTAATCCCCATAGAACTGGTCTAACTAGTACAAGAGCAACTACAAGAATGTCTAATACACAAGTCTAAAAGTCAAATAAAAAGCTGTCTGAATGATGGAATATAAAGGTAGGATAGATCATCCTTTGGGCAGCGACTCGTCAGATGCTCACCCTAGATACTCGCAAGCCAGGCCTCGAAACTCAACCTCGAGAAGTAGGAGTGAACCTGTCTCAAACTCTACACCCCGAAAAGAAGTATAGAAAGATAGCATCAGTACAAATAACCCGTATTGAGTAGCCATCATAGGCCGACAACAATTAGTGAACATATATAACGAAAGAGACTGTAGATTAGACATGCTCGCAAGGCATAAACACATATCCAAGAATAACAATTCAGGTATCGAAACATCCAACAAGCCTTTAGTGTGTTATATCCAGGTCAAGCCTATGGTGAAGCATCTAAACTTAGGTCCTGCCAAGTTTTCCACAATTTCTCAGACTAATCAAACACTAGTACCACCTACAATATTATCCGAAACCTCAATCCTTATCCTTAGAGAAAGTCTCTACTCCTCGAATCCATCATTCCTCAAGTATATACTAATCAGGCCCAAGACAATCTCAAATTAGGAAGCAAATAGGAAATCAATGTTCACGAACACCGCACAATACAAATAATAACCACAACCAAAAATTAGGGGTATGAGTGGATGAAATATGAATGCAATAAATGCAATGCTATGCAATGTACACACATGCTCCGGGAGGATGATGTCCACCATCCGACTGTCATGACCCATGTGGAACCGCTAAGTCCTTATACTATCATTCCGTATCACACAGCCTAAAATGACTCATCCATCCTGATACACACATGCTCCGGGGGTGATAATGTCCACCGACTGACAGTCATGACCCATGGAGGACCGCTAAGTCCATGTACCGTCATTCCGTGTCACACAACCTAGAATGACTCCTCCACAGAACTCCCCGGTAGCCACTCCGTATCACACAACATAGAGATGGCTACACTATATAATAATATCATAAGAATCATAATTACTTCCCTTCTCATTTATCATTGTCGCACCAATATCAAGATCACAATAATATAGCATGGATATGAAAAAGTATGTCATGCAATGAGAATATCGAATGCAACATATTAATTTCAGTCGTGCCACAAGGACACATATCACAACAACAACAACAACAACAACAACAACAATATCATATCTTTCCTTACCCTTCCAATAACATCAACATATGATAAAATACGGTCTGCAACTCATAAGGTCAACCACTAAGCATCCAGTCTAGAGTCATTCAATGTTCCATTCTCTTTTAACATCATCTGTACCAAGTTATGGTTCAATATCAATAACATATGAAATGAAGATGCATACCATGCATGAAGTCATAAGTCAAGTTACCATCCAACTAGTCTCCTATGATACATAGAATCCTCCAAATCATATATGAAATTTTCAGCATGATTCCTAGAGTTTCTAACAGGCCACAAGCCCGAACACATAAAGACACAATACAAATATAATGTAACAAGGTGATAAGCCACAATCAATCAGGAACCAACCTAGTAGAATTCCATCCCAACTCCATACCCGAGGGCGTACATGCGGTCTACGACAATCACTAACTCTACATATGCTTTACTAACCGAAGTCTAACCATAAGGTAAGCCGTAACCTACCTAAAAAGCCGAACAGCAATCTTGAACCGTCAAACTTGAGCCTTTCCCTTCCTTTGTACCTCAAAGTAATGGAATTCTAGTCATATCTAAATACGGTATTACAATCAAGAAAGACATCACCCATAAGCCTTACTTCTATTCAAGTCTCAAATCCTAACTCATGGAATGGGGAAACAAACCCTTAAGGGTAAAATGGTCAATTCGAAGGCTAAATATGAAATTCATACTCTAGGTGATCAATTCTCATCAAACAATGGCTAGATTAACTCATGGATTAGGCTAATTCAGATTCTAGGTGAAACCCCCAAATTTGGGTATAAACCCTAACTTTCAATTCCACAAATTGGTCACTAATAATGGTGGATTCATGTTAATATAGCCACTACCCATCAATTCCATACTTAATAAAGCCTAATCCATCCACAAAACAAGGTTTGATAACCAAAAACTCATTCAAGAAAGAAACTCAAAAACCCTCTTTAATACTCATGTTATTAGAAGATTCTAGCAAGAATTAGGGAGTTTCTAAGGTGAATTATGAATCATAAATGAAGAATGAGGATATATGGACTTACCACAATGAAGAATCACCCCAAAGTCCCTTGAAATTCCCTCCTAGAAGCTTACAACCGAATGGAAATAAATGAGGAACTTAAGGGTTTTATCACCTCATTAAATACTAGACTGCCTTGTCACCCGCTGCAGCAATTAAAGAATCGCTACGGCGGTCACCCCCAAATACACTAAGCCGCTATAGTGGCAGGGCCACCGCTGCTGCGATTCTAGTGCTGCCATAGCAGTACACCAAACACCAAAAATTTCCCAACTTTCACAAGTCTCAACTCAAAATCTGACTATCACTCGAGACCCCACTGTCACGCCCCAACCTTGTTAAGGCATGACTGGCACCCGAGACCTTACTAGGGCCGAACGAACCAAGCTGTAACTTGTGTCTTCTATGTCTCGAATGGCACAATGAGGCCAAAAAGGCTAACTATGCATATAATATCATACATATGTATATGTATAATGGGCCCACGATGTCAACGTAACCGCCGACAAGATATAACTAAATTGTATAGAAGAAACTGTATGCAAAGCCTCATGAACATACTGAAGTATACAAGTTGGGACAGGGCCCCCAACATACCCGTAACACACAATAATACATACACGAACCCAGACTCGGCAATGCTCCAGGAAGAAGTGGAGCCCACCAATCAAGACTAGTACCTGGAGGCAGCCTACTGTGGAGGTTCTCTTCTCATCTGTTCTATACCTGCGGGCATGAACGCAGCGTCCACAAGCAAAAGGACGTCAGTACGAATAGTGTACCGAGTATGTCCGGCGAAAAATGTATCGTAATAAACATATGCTGCAAATAAGAAGGATAAGAATCAACTTGGACCATCTGAATTACTAATGAGAACCTAGTATGCATGTCCCTTTATACTCTCATATCGTTAACTACATCTATGTATAATACTGTGGTCCTGACCTTCATATCATCCTGGTACTACCTGCCCAACTGATCAGTGGTAACTGCCCAACCGGCCGTAGTACGGTGGTAACTGCCCATTCGATTATCGCCCGACTGTAGAGCGCGTCTGCCCGACTGATCAATGGTAACTGCCCAACTGGCTGTAGCTCGGTGGTAATATATAGCTGCCCAACTGGTCGTAGACTAGTGGTAAATATAATCAACATCATGACTTGGCCTCCCTGAGTAATCTCTACACACTTCTCATGATCACATAAGACTTATAAGCACAGTTCTGGACCGTTAGAACTCCTTCTCGCTTAACTAAACATTAACCAAATCCTGAGATACACTATAAGCCACTCTATTCATGTCCTACAAAACATTGCTTAAGTGCATATTCCTAAACTCAAGGAAGTGACATAAGATCGGTAAACCTCCGATTTATGTTATGGAACAATCATCATCGCTATATCTCACCTTGAGGGAACAAGTAACATAAGGTGAGATCAACAACAATGACTAAAGTCAAGAAAATCATGAAATGAGATCAATAATTTCATAATAGCATCAAATCCATAAGCTTTGGAATCTCTAGAATGGGATAATCATCATCATCATTATCATCACAGGAAATACTTATCTTTAGCATCAAAAGAAATTCTAAGAATCATGAACTTCTAACTTTTGGGAATAAGAATGTTATGGAAAACATATATAGGTTCATAAGGAAGGAATCATGCCTTTAAAAAGAAAGGGATTAGCCTTAACATACCTTTTTGGTCTCCTACTACTTAACGCTTATCCTTCCAAGCTCGTAAATCTACATTCAAGAGAATTCATACCACTGTTAGGCTTATCGTCATATGCTTATCTTATGTCTTCAAATTAAACCCCTCTAGAATCTGTCAAAATTCGGGCAGCATCTCCCCTGTTTATATCCCTAGCCAGAAATCGCAATACCAACAACCAACACAACAACAACAACACTAACACCAACAGCATCATCATCAATATCAAAATATTCCATAAAACATCCCACACGATGTTTGTCAACATACAATAACAATATACACTTCCTTTTTTCCCAATCAAGGAGCATAATCTCACCAACACACCAACACCATTAGATACCATCCATATAGATGGAAATTAGCCCAACAACACAGCCACAACATGCTGAAAACAGTCCATAAACTCAACAATGACAACACAACACTTTATGACCTTTCCTCCATGACTATTTTCACTTTTAAGCTAAACCTTCAAATAGACTCAACATAAGAGATAGGATGAAGAACATACCCTATATTTGAAGAAATTTAGCCACACCAACTTTCTTCAAGACCAAACTCCACACAACATCAAGTAGAAACAAGAACATTCACTTTTCATGAACTAGTTTGGTGTAATCTTGTTGAATTCTTGATTTAAGGGGTTATAAGTGTTTAAAAGGAGTGTATGGATGTGTCTAGAACTCCCAAGAAGTGTACATGATAAAAAATAAAAATAAAAAAAAGTGGAATAATAGGGTATTTATACCCCTTGAGAGTCGGTTCCACCGACTTTCCAAGTGAGGCCCGCGGGGAGCCATTTGGTAGCTTGGAGCATCTTGAAATGCCCATAACTCCCTACTCCGATGTCGTTTTGACGAACGCTTTTTCCGTTGGAAACTAGACTTCCTGAACTTCAATTTAGGCTTTTGTTTCACTTCAAAACTCCTAATATACTCAGAGATATACCCCTCTAAAGTTGACCCAAAATTTCTGTCCAAAATTCTGCCAAATTTTCAACAAACTTATTTTCTTCGATTTGCTTGATCCCGAAACCTTTGGACACTTGCTTAAAACTTGTTAAGAGTATTCCTTAACCTTATAAGGGTTCCATGATCTCTCCTAGCTTACGTTAGTTTACTTACAAAGCAAGCGACGCGAAAATTTTTCAAGGTGTAACACCCACACACAAAAACCAAATATGTAGACGTATATAAAAACACACTATGAACTCACTCATGGCCCAGGAATTGCCAACGGGGGTCCCGTTGACCAAGTCAACAACCAATAACCTAAAACTAACTTTCCAACTTAAGTCACAAAATGCACCTGTGCGCATTGGGAACCAAACTGAACATACCCTCAAGTCAAATATATGCTAACAAAGCTCGGGGAAAAGTCATCAGGGTCAAAAGTACCGTAACAACCAAACGGGTCATTACATCAGATATCAAATAAACAGTCACTCGACCTCGAGTGAGGAAAGAGAAGTTTAAATGATAAAAAAAAAGTGGAATAATAGGGTATTTATACCCCTTGAGAGTCGGTTCCACCGACTTTCCAATTGGGGCCCGCGAGGAGCCATTTGGCAGCTTGGAGGCTCATCTTGAAATGCCCATAACTCCCTACTCTGATGTCGTTTGGATGAACGGTTTGTTGCGTTGGAAACTAGACTTCTTGAACTTCAATTTAGGATTTTGTTTCACTTCCAAACTCCTGATATACTTGGAGAAATACCCCTCTAAAGTTGACCCAAAACTTCTGTCTAAATTTCTGCCAACTTTTTCCAAATTTTCGACAAACTTATTTTCTTCAACTTGCTTGATCCCGGAACCTTTACACACTTGCTTAACACTTGTTAAGAGTATTACTTAACCTTATAATGGTTCCATTACCTCTTCTAGCTTACGTTAGTTTACTTACAATGCAAACGACACGAAAAATTTTCAAGATGTAACATTCTCCCCCCCCCCCCCCCCTTTAAAAACATTCATCCTCGAATGTTAAGCTCCCAAGGACCTTATGGAAATTTCAACAGAGTTTCCTCTGTAACTATATAACTACCGACTTGTTGGCCCAGTAATCCAAAATATACAACGCCACATCGGGCCACCACAAATAATAGTAACTTTTTAGCCATGCATAACTAGTAAATATTCCTGTATCAGCATAGGGTAGCTACTCCTGATCCTGGTGCCTAGTCAAAGCGTATATGCGGTTCTGACCACCGCCGGAGCTAGACTGTTACATCTCGAAGATTTCAGATTGTTGCATTCTGAGTAGACTAATGCGAGCTTAAGGTGAATATGAAGCCCTTACGAGGTTGAGGGAAGTATTAAATAGCTTAAAGTGTGTACCATACAATTTTGAAGTCATATGAATATGTGAAACTAAGTTCGTTGGAGGAATTGAGATGTAAGTCATGTTTGGAAAGGTTTCCGCTATAATTGAGTTAATATTTACTTAGTAATGTCTTGAGGAGGGGCTATGGGGCATCTTGTATGGTTAATGATGTGTTATGCAAGTGTTAATAAGGTTCCATAAAGATTGAAAGTCAAACTAATCAACGAGAGAAAGCTCGGAAAAATAGTGGGTTATACGATCCGTATGACTTTATACGGTCCGTATAATGGTCAGTATAACATGCCAGAGAAGGGTCAATCCCTGGTGGGATTATACGATCACTTATACGAACTGTATAAAGTTATCCTGACCGTATAAGTGTGCGTATAACCAAGTCGGGTCATTTTTTCAGATTTTTTTCCTTTTTATATATATATGACCCAAGCTCATATTTTTAATTTCCCACTTCTCCCAAACCCTTAAAAGCTCTAGAACCTTCTCTCAAGCATATTCCACTCAAACCCAAGAGAAATCAAAGATCAAGAGGCAAGAATCAAGATATTCATGTGTTGGAAGACTTGCTTGGGTTAGTAGACTTCAAGAATTTCTTGGGTATTGAAGTTAGGGTTTTCACACAAGTTGATAACTTGATCCAAAGCTCATTTTTATGAGGTAAAAGGTTAGTCTTCATGCTTATTTCATGTTATTAAGAATGCTTAGTTGACGAATAACTTGGGTGAAAGGAGAAAGTGGAAGATGAGGTCTAAATGTAGATTTCATGATGTTTGTGAGTAGTAAACTAACTTGAGTCATGATTCTTAGTATGTTGTGAATATAATCTTGTTATGAAGGGTTTTAATGAGGACAAAGAAGTGTTGTATAAAATTGTGCAAAGGGTGGATGTGAAGTTATTGATGTAAGTTGAATATGAGAATGAACTTTGAGACTTAATTGAATATGACTACTTGAGTATGATATTGTGGATGTTATTATAGTTGTTTGGGAGTTGTTTTGCGGTATGGTGGAGGTTGATGAAATAAGGGAAATGATGCCCAATTTTTGTTAGCTCATGAGTTATTCTAGTTTGAATTTAAGAGTGTCCTTAGAACTTAACCTTGGCATGAATCCTTTTAAATGTAGATTTCTCAAGCCTTGGCGGTGAATGTTAGATAGTTGAGAAGACAAAGAGGTATATAAGGCCAACCCTTCTTCTTAAGGCATGTTCCCATTTATCGTATACCTTCACATGAATTCCATAACGTCTTCCATGATGACTTCATTTCCTAGAATCATTAAAGCTCACAGTTCTTGATATTCCCATAACACTATTGATCCCATCCTATGATAGTTGATCTTCTAAGGAAAGGTATAATGAAAATGATGATGACGATGACGATGATGATGTTGATGATACTTATGTACTCCTATGTATATATAACATATATATATATATATCTAAGTATGACTATTAAGAACACCGAGCTTATATGGCCGGGTATGATATCTATCGCGCGCGCACCACTACAGTTGGGTACAGATAACACCGAGCCTTGGTAGGGCCAAGTGCGTATAACACCGAACCTTATTATGGTCGGGTACGCAAGACACCAAACCTTATTATGGTCGGGTACATAAGACACCAAACCTCTATGGTCGGGTATGATACTACTATATGTATAAATGTATGAAATGGAAGGTTCCCATTAGAAAAAGGGTAAGTAAATATGATGACGTCGCTAGAGGTATAAATGGCTCTATCCTCCCATGACTTTTCCATCTTATGCTATTTCTCATGCTTTCATTATGTTATTGATTATGCTTAATGATGAAAGATGAAGAATATCAAGAAATTCAAGAAAATCAAGAAACACAAAACTGAAATTCAAGAAAAAGAAAAAGTCCAAGAAGCTCAAGTTTGAAGATTATTTCCAATTCTTGTTTCTTGAATCCTTTTCTAAATAGGTTTCTTGTTTCTTGATTTATATTTTAGTAGGATTTAATTTCCTATCATTAGTAGGACTTTTATCCTAGATCTAGTAGGATTCCGTTTTCTTTATTCTTTTCCTTGTAGAATAGGGATTTTACTTTCCTTGTTTTTAGTTATTTCCTTTCTAGAGTATAATAGGGATTTGTAGTCATCAAAGAAGAGATCCTAGGCCTATATAAAGGGTTATTATTCTTTGTTAAACACTATTCACGTTTTTGAGCATAAACCCTAGTTTGCAATAGAGTTATTTTCTCTATTTGGTCTTCTTTATCCTTGTTTTTGGTTCCAAGCAAGGTGGTGATAGTCTTTATCTTGTTTTCAATAGCGTGTGGTGTTTCTTTATCACGTAAGTTGATTTCAAGTGGTGACTTATGAACTTTATTTGTTCTTGATCATTCAAGAACGCGTTTCTTGATTAACATTCGTTCTAGTTCATATCCAGAACCCTAATTTTCATTCCATCATTCCGCCTTCAATACTTACTTGATTTAAACCATTCAATAGTTATTTTTATAGTTTAAATCGTCATCTTTCTCCTTGTCTTAAAATCACATAATTTCGAGAAGTATAGCCCGATTTACGTCCGTTTCTTGAATTCTGCCCATCAATCGCTTCAAGAATAAGATCCTGGTCGATTGGTTCTTTGTTAACTCGAAGAATCACATCAATTTGGTATCAGAGCGCAGTTGAGTGATTTCATGGATTATATGCAAGAATGAAGAGGACGTTGGGTTCAAGAAGATGAAAAGAAAAAGGAATCTCTTTTCCGCACTAGATGTACCTCACATGGTAAGGTATGTTCGGTTATCATTGATAATGAGAGTTATATTAATGTTGTTTCTGAGGAGATGGTTTCTAAACTTGGCTTGTCAACCAAGCATCATCCATATCCTTACAGCATAGAATTTGAGAATGGTGATGGCTTAGAGGTAACTCGTCAATGCCTAGTTTCTTTTTCTGTAGGCAAAATATATAAAGATCTTGTTTGGTGTGATGTAATAAAGATGGATGCTTGCCACTTATTACTTGGAAGACCATGGGTGTATGATAGGGGTGCTAAATATGATGAATACCGTAATACCTATTCTTTCACAAAGGATGGGATAAAAATCAATTTGGTTCCCTTGAATCCAGAAGATGTTGTTAAAAACTCCAAGTATGTTGATGATTCTTTTGTGACCAAATTACAAATCATTGGTCCCATCAATGTGGAACAGCAAACGGAGGAGAAGAATGAATTAGATCCACAAGTTGAGGATTTACCTCCAAAGTTTGATGAGGATCCATTAGAGCATCCAACCATTGGTGAGATTGAGTTTCCACCATTAAGAGCTTTTGAAAAGAATATAGATTTTGTTTCTTACTCCACACCAACCAAAACAGCGTATTGCATAGGACCAATAGTCTATGAAGATTTGGAAGGGAAAAAGGACGAGTTTATGAAAAAAGAGTCTATGAATGAGAGTTTATTATATGATGTAGTTCGAGCAAGAATTATTCCTCGAAAGGATGAACCTTTGCAAGAATATGTCAATTTAAGATCTCTCAATTTCATTGAGGTTAATGGCTATAACCATGTCAAATCTGGGAGTAGCAAATTTGTCAAGGATTTCTTAAGAAGACATGATTTGATCTCCAACCTTGATCCAAAGGTCGTTGAATTTGATTTATATAAAGGTTTTCATGGCACTATCTCAGGTTTTTCATGCAAACACCACATAGGCACGAGAGTTTTCAAGATTCATGTAGATCAAAAAGAAATAAGGTTTGATCATGGCTTAAACATTGAAGATAAATTTAAGATGATATATTTGAGAAATCATGGAACAAAGTTACTAAGAAAGTGGGATTTGGTTCGACCATATGCAAAGCTTGTTGACAACATGATGAAGGTCTATGACAAGCTAGAAAAATGCAACTTAGAGCCTGGTGAGTATGGATTGTTCCCAATTTTTTTAGACTCGAGGATGAGTCTTTCTCAACAAGGGGAGAATGATGAAAGATGAAGAATATCAAGAAATTCAAGAAAATCAAGAAACACAAAACTAAAATTCATGAAAAAGAAAAATTCCAAGAAGCTCAAGTTTGAAGATTATTTCCAATTCTTGTTTCTTGAATCCTTTTCTAAATAGGTTTCTTGTTTCTTGATTTATATTTTAGTAGGATTTAATTTCCTATCATTAGTAGGACTTTTATCCTAGATCTAGTAGGATTCAGTTTTCTTTATTCTTTTCCTTGTAGAATAGGGATTTTACTTTCCTTGTTTTTAGTTATTTCCTTTCTAGAGTATAATAGGTATTTGTAGTCATCAAAGAAGAAATCCTAGGCCTATATAAAGGGTTCTTATTCTTTGTTAAACACTATTCACGTTTTTGAGCATAAACCCTAGTTTGCAATAGAGTTATTTTCTCTATTTGGTCTTCTTTATCCTTGTTTTTGGTTCCAAGCAAGGTGGTGATAGTCTTTATCTTGTTTTCAATAGCGTGTAGTGTTTCTTTATCATGTAAGTTGATTTGAAGTGGTGACTTAGGAACTTTACTTGTTCTTGATCATTCAAGAACGCGTTTCTTGATTAAAATTCGTTCTAATTCATATCCAGAACCCTAATTTTCTTTTCATCATTCCGCCTTCAATACTTACTTGATTTAAACCATTCAATAGTTATTTTTATAGTTCAAATCGTCATCTTTCTCCTTGTCTTGAAATCACATAATTTCGAGAAGTATAGCCCAATTTACGTCCGTTTCTTGAATTCTGCCCATCAATCGCTTCAAGAATAAGATCCTGGTCGATTGGTTCTTTGTTAACTCGAAGAATCACATCACTTTACATACTTAGTACGTTATTTGTACTGACGTCCTTTTGTTTGTGAACGCTGCGTCAGGCCCGCAGGTGGACAGGGAGATAGACTTGATCCTTAGGCTGCTTATCCAGAGATTGCTTAGAGGAGCTCCATTTGATCCGGAGCTGCAGCTGTGGGTACTATTCTTTTGTGTATATATGGGCATGGTAGGGCCCTGTCCCGTCCTTATGATGATGTTTCATACTATTCTTAGAGGCTCGTAGACAGTCATGTATAGTAGATGTCTTTTACCTTGTCGGCTCATATTTTGTATATCATTTTGTTAGCCACATCGGCTTGCTTATATGTATATGGGCATAGTTGTTGACATTAATATAACAGTGTTTTAGCCATTGGAAATGGTACTATTGAGGCATAAAATGTGTTAATAAGTCATGTAGCTCACCTAGATATGATTGTGAAAGTATGATGAGAGATGCCCGGTGGGTTAGCTCCGAGTGCCCGTCATGGCCCTCCGATTCGGTCGTGAAAAAAATGGTATCAGAGCAGTTCCGTCCTAGGGTGTGTCTACGAGCCATGTCCAGTAGAGTCTTGTTTATGGGTGTGTTGTGCACCACACTTATAAATAGGAGGCTGCGGGTATTTTAGGAATGAATAACCTTCTTTCTTCATAAGATCGTGCGATAGAGCCCTGATATAAGGATTTCTTTTCCTTTAACCTTGTGTTATGTATTTCAGAAATGCCTGTAAAGAGAAAAGCTACGGCATCCCAAAAGGGCAAGAAAGTGGTAGAAAAGCGGGCTGAAAGAGTACCGCCAACGAATATAGAGGAAGATGAGTCTTAGAATTTCACGACCCAAATTGATGAGTCGTGACGAGTGTCTGACCTCTGGCGACCAAACACCCCTATACTCATATCTGAATCTTACTGGACATCTAGGGCCCATACATGACTTAAACGGATCTCATAAGTAGGCGACATTATAAACACGGAACAATCTATATATACATAAGCATGCTGAAAGAACAGTGCAAGCCAGCTAGGCTGCTATATGTACTGTACACAAAAGAATAGAAGCCGACAAGGCTACATCATCTGACTACTGCATACAACTGTCTACAGACCTCTACTAGAATGAAAGCTGTAGAAAGGACAGGACAGGGCCCCATAATACCCATCTATATACATCTCAAAAGGCTGGCATACCAAAAATAGACTGCAACTCCGGATCAATGGAGCGCACTGACCCCTGCTGGGTAGAAGTCCTACTGAGCTGGACCACCTGTCGGTCTACCTGAACCTGCGGGCATGAACACAGCCCCCCGAGCAACGGGGAGTCAGTACACATAATGTACTGAGTATGTAAGGCATAAGAACAACATATATATATATATATATATATATATATATATATATATATATATATATATATATATATATATATATACAAGAATCATGTATAAGATCTGAACTCATAAGCTGAAATGACTATCTGCGTGTACTTGTATGAACTAGTATCTGTCTGTATTTGCATAAATCTGTGTAACTGACAATGCCACTGTGGGCGCATAATATGCATGCTCATGCCTATCAATGAGAGTCATACATCTATATAGATGTGCGTATATACTGCCTGATATATGTGCGTGTATAGCGCTAATAAAGCCTCTATGGCATCTCATCATATTATATCGGCTGCTCTGCGGCCATAACCAATACCATCGTCAATGTGCACCAGCTGATCAGGTGGTAATGCGTATATAAAGCCTATCTCTCTTCTCATATATATATATATATATATATATATATATATATATATATAATATTCGCGTATATAACGCCTTCTGGTCACGGGTCAATGTACATGGATATATAATTAATGTAATGCATGAATAAACTGTATACATAAAACTGGATATCTACAGCTGAACCCATGAACAGAAGGAATCATCATAAACGGGGTACATGAACATCAAAGACTGAAGTACTCCTAATGCTTCTAAGAGTAGAGTAATATGGAAGCTCGCTTACTTGCTCGTTCGCTCATATCATAGGATCATGCCAAAGGAAAGAAAGGATAGCCTTAACATACCTTGACGTATCTCAAATCGCCCAACCTGTACCTCTTGAACTTGTAAATCTACAATTGAGACAACATAGGCCTTAATTAGACTATTTGCCTCGCTTACTAACCATCTTTAAATACATATAGAGCTTAACGAATTATAGACAATAATTTCCTTTGTAGGCAGGCTCAACAACCCTTCGACTTCCCATTCAGTCCAACATCAACCACAACAATAATAACAACACTTATATATATAGATATAGACTCAAATTTATCCCCAATCATCTCTTAATATAGCCTCAAATCACTACCTTGCTCTTCATCAACTTACCACTTCCACAAATACCCTCTCTTCACTTAGAATCACTAAAACTCTTGATGATTAATTCAAAAACAAGGGTAGAAATCATTTACATACCTTGAGGGGTCTAAGGTTCCAAAGGTCAACTTACCCTCTAATCCCCTAAGCTTCACAACCTGAAGAAACCCTAGGAATAACCATCCTCTTGACAAGCACGGGTTCACCGGCTCGAATCTTACCAAATCTCCACTAATAATGATGGAAAATATTGGGAGAGAAAATATTAGGGTTTTTCTGATTTGGAATGGAGGAAAATGTGAAATAGGGTCGTGAACCACCTATTTATACTCAGAATTAAAGGCTACAGCGGTCCGGTTCGACGAGCAGGTCGACGACCTGTTAATGTGTCGACGGTCCGTCGACTTGCTCCGTCGACCTGCGCCTGTAGATACAAGGCTGCAGGACCCTGTCGACGCCGCACATCGACGTTTCGTCAAACATGTTGACGACCCGTCGACGATGACTGGTGTCTGTAGATTTTTCTAATTCAGTTCAGATCGCGTCGATTCGATTCGTTCAACTTCTAACTCTATAAATTTCCAGGAATATCTGTTGGTACCCTTATACACGGGGTAAGGTACTTTCTATCCCCAAAACTCCGACACGAGTATCAATTCTAAGGGCATACCCGACTAGGAAGCCATAGGTTCTACTACTACGAAAACGAAGGGCGTAACATTCTTCCCCCCTTGGGAACATTCGTCCTCGAATGTTCGAACAATCCTGGGTTATAAAAATTTCAGCAGAGTTTCCCCTGTACTTATACCAATCCGTCCTACACACAGCAACCCAAAATAATGCCACACAGGGCCACATACTATAACATACAATACTAGGGCCTCACACGACCAATCACAATAACTGAAATGAAATAATACCTGGGGGCAATGATGCTTCAGACTGAACCTCCTGTACTGCTGGAAACAAATGCAGGTACTTAATCTTCATCGCTTCCTTCACTTCCCAAGTCACTTCCTCAACATTTTGATTCCTCCACGAGACTTTAACGGAGGCTACATCCTTGGTCCACAACCGACGGACCTGTCTGTCCAATATAGCTATTGGGACCTCTTCGTATGATAACTGCTCGGTCACCTGGATATCATCCACTGGTACCACTCTTGAAGGATCTCCGATATATTTACGAAGCATAGATACATGAAATACCGGATGTACCGACTCTAAATCAGAAGGTAATTCTAGCTCATATGCCACCGTGCCTATAGTACGAATGATCTTATGTGGCCCAATATATCAGGGGCTCAACTTACCCTTCTTGCCAAACCTTATCACTCCCTTCATAGGAGAAACTTTCAGGAAAACCCAATCGCCTATCTTAAACTCTAGCTTGCGTTGCCTATTATCCGCATAGGATTTCTGTCGACTCTGAGCTGTTAGCCACCTTTCTATAATCACTTTCACCTTGTCAATTGCTTGCTGAATTAAGTCTGGGCCTACTAACTAATTCTCCCCGACATCAAACCATCCTATGGGCGATCTACATCTCCGCCCATATAAGGCCTCATACGGAGCCATCTGAATACTGGAATGGTAATTGTTGTTATTGGCAAACTCGATAAGAGGCAAATGATCATCCTAGCTACCTTGAAAGTCAAGCACACAAGCTCTAAGCATATCCTTAAGTGTATGTATAGTATGCTCCGCTTGTCCATCTGTCTGGGGGTGAAATGCAGTACTAAGACTCACCTAGGTCCCCAATCCCTGCTGAAAAGACCTCCAGAACTTAGCTGTGAACTGTGCTCCCCTATCTGAAATAATGGCTATAGGAACACCATGAAGTCGTATAATTTCCTTGAGATAAAGCTTCGCATAATCCTTGGTTGCATAAGTAGTTCTGACAGGCAGAAAGTGGGCTAACTTTGTGAGCCTATCAACTACAACCTATATGGAATCACACTTCCGCGGAGTGCGGGGCAACCCTGTAATAAAGTCCATATTAATTACCTCCCACTTCCATGACGGAATCTCCATAGCCTACAATAGACCTTCGGGCTTCTGGTGCTCTATCTTGACCTGTTGACAATTTGGACACTGGGCAACAAATTCAGCTATATCTCTTTTCATACCATCCCACCAATAAACTTCCTTGAGATCATGGTACATCTTTGTTGAGCCTGGATGAATAGAATAGAAGGAGTAATGTGCCTCCCCCATAACCTGCTGACGGAGTCCTGCAACATTAGAAACACATAACCTACCTCGATACCTGAGTACTCCATCACCTGTAATCACAAAGGGTGTCTTTTCCTTCTGAGGTGTTGTATCTCAGTAGTGAACTAAAACAGGATCCTCATACTGACGCTCATTTATCTCTACTACCAAAGATGACACCATTGTGTCTTGAACAATAACTCCTGCATCCCCTGAATTTATCAATCGAACTCCGAGACTAGCTAATTGATGAACTTCACGGACCATTTCTCTTTTCTCTGGCTGCACATATGACAAGCTACCCATGGATTTACGACTAAGGGCATAGACTACTACATTAGCTTTCCCAAGATGGTACAGAATATCCATATCATAATCCTTTAGCAACTCTAGCCATAGCCTTTGACGTAAGTTCAAGTCCTTCTGCTTAAAGATGTACTGGAGACTCTTATGATCAGTATAGATATCGACATGGACGTGGGCCATGACTAGTGCCCCAGCTGGACACTCGTATACGTACCTGTTAGATATAGTCAAACTGGACCTGAGAACAGTATGGAAATATGCAAAAGAACTCCAAAGGTTCGTAACGTCATCACATATATATATATCCCGATAACCTAACTCCCAAGGAGTCACAACTAATAAAAACATAATATGATAAGCGAGCAGATAAGGCTGCCACTACATGTCAATATGATACGCAAGCCGACAAAGCTGCCACAACATATCAATACCATAGCAAACCATATAGACACAGCTGAACAAAACTTATACACAACCCACACATATGTCTACAGACCTCTAAGAGTATCGATAGTGAAATATGACGGGACAGGGCCCCACCGTACCCCTGGATAAACATATATATACATACATCAAAAGATCTGTACCAAAAGTCTAGGCTCCGGAACAATGGAGCTCTCCAAGACGGCTGAGTGGAAATGCTAAGCTGGAGGATCGCCAAATCGAGTATCTGTACCTGCGGGCATGAAACGCAGCCCCCCAGGAGAAAGGGGGTCAGTACGAGATATGTACTGAGTATATAAAACATGAAATACAATAAAGAGGATCACGACTGAAATAGGGATCACAAGAGACAAGTATGACATTCGAAATATCAATACACTTGCCTTATGAAATGTAAATCATGCATATCAATATCATATATCATACCCGGCCCATTATGGGACTCGGTGAATAAAGTCATCACATGCCATCCTTGGCGCCATAATCACATCATCATATCATCATATCATCACATCATCATATATATATATACCGTACCCGACCCTCTAGTGAGAGACTCGGTGAACAATGCAGTGAAACTGCGCACGAAAACATACCCGGCCCGGGACTCGGTGAAAGATATATTGAGGCATGCACGAGCAGAGTAGTGAGCAACCATATGCAAACTAAGTTATATTTGAGACTCAATAGAATATTCAAACGAACTATCATTTGAAAATCAAGACAATAGTCATATCAAGTATCCTTCGAATGTCACTATGGAACATATCAAATAGAACTTCAGAAATCATAGATACGTATCAAGACATAATAAAGTAAGTTTTGGGAATCAAGGACATTAGCCATCCTAGTGTCTCTAAGAATAGGAGCTTTTTTTTAAGTCATATATACGTCGTCTATTTGTTTCATAAAGATCATGCCAAAAAGAAGGAAGGGTTAGCTTTACATACCTTTAACGCTTATCCGTGATACAATACGTATACACTGCCCGAAGTGTCTCAACCTATATTAAAACGTCAAGACTAAGGTTAAGCTACGGAAAGGCATAAAATGTACTTCAACGTTAGTAGCTCATTTCTAGACGATTGGGCAGCATTTCCCCTATATTGTTCAATTCCTTACATTTAAGCCAACTATACAACAAACAACATAGCATCAACCAAGGCACATCTAAGTTATCGTATCAAGAACTAGTTAAAACAAGATCCGAGGATACCCCAAAACAGCCCACATAATATAACAATGCCCAATACACTTCAAATACCTAAAATATACACCCAACAAGCCACATACGCTTCGCATACGATATCTTATACATTCCTTTCTTATCAAATTAGTGATTCACATTAGCAACAACACAGCAACGGCCTCAACTCCTATATGCAAGAAAATTATCTTAACATTATAACAAGTCCTAAAGCAGCCCATCAATCACAATCAACACAATACAAGTCTTAACTACACTTAGTCCTCCAATTTCACAAGATCAACAATACAATACATAATCATAACCCTTAATCCCTCAATTCAACAAGAACAGCCCACTAAATAAATATAACTCCAACTTTAACCATCAAATTCCTTTACTTTCATCATTTAATCCATGACAACAACAACAACAATACCAATACCAATTAAAATTAACTCATCATTACTAGCTTAAAACAGCCCCATATACGGCCCAAACTGTCACGACCCAGCTAGGGGCCGCGACGGGTACCCGGGACTAGCCACCGAGCACCACTCACTCTACCACTCATCTTACTCACTTAAGGCCCTTTTATCAACTTCATACATGAATTATAGGGAAAGCATATTTTAGATAGAAATATAAATGCTTTATATACATTTGCCTCTCGGCCATCAAAATAATATATACATAAAATAACATCTTATGAGACCATCTAACCCACACTGCGTATCTACGAGCCTCTACTGACAGACTGTATATATATAAATATAGACGGAACAAGACTCCGTCGTGCCCAAAATATGCATATATACCAAAAGGAGAATCACAAGCACCTCCGAACAATGGAGTGCTCTCAATCAGCTGACAGCTACTAAGAATCTGGATCAAGCTCACCTCTCTGTCTACCTGTGGGCATGAACACAGCGTCCAAAGAAAAAGGACGTCAGTACGAATATTGTACTGAGTATGAGAGGCATAAACAACGAAGGAAGACAACAATAATATAATGAGAACATCAATATGAAACATCTGGATCTGAATGACAATCATAAGAGAAGTAATGCATGCTGTCTTACTCATACTCATCATCATATCATATATGTATAATATGTAAGTTGCCCGTCCATAATGGAACGGTGTGATAATCAATAACAATAGCCCGCGTCCAGGCCTCCCGCGTCCGGGGTACCATCTCATGCCGCCCACTAGTGGTGTCTGCCCATGCCAAATGGTCATGGTGTATCCGTATAGCTGCCCGCCTTAGCGGTGACTGCCCGGCCAACTAGGCGTGGTGTAATATTATCATGACATGCTCATATTATTATAATACATGCATAAAGCTCAAGATCAACTATACTTTATCGGGGTGACGTAAGGTCGTGATCCCCCGATTTCATTATGAATCAATTATTGACATTCTGCCTCACCTTGAAGGAATTACCATATAAGGTGAGTGTGGGTAATCAATAACATCTTCATCATTATGGCATCTTAGTATTATATCTCTTATCTTATATAGACATTTATAGATATAGGCTTTTTTGCTTTCTTCGGAATACATGAACTCATGAAGAGGAAAGGAATTTATGCTATAGGATTCATGCCATTAGAAGGAAGGGACTAGCCTCACATACCTTTGTCGTTTAAGCAATTTAGCGTTTGCTTATTCTCCTTCAATGTCATGCCTCTACCTTCAAAAAGAAGATTCGTACGATCGTTAGTTAACCAACTATAAGAACGCACAACTATTTCTAGAGAAAATTGGGCAGCACTTCCTTTGTTTATACTACTTTTCCCGTATTTCATATCAACTCCCAATCACAATCATAATATAGCAAATCACAATTATCATTCATATACAATGGCCATGATCCACCATTTCTCTTCATTTTTCCCCACATTTATGGTTTTGGGTTCGCTATCGTATTTTCCCATGTATCACACTTATCTCATGGTCTACATGTAATTTATAACATATTCATACTCACAACACACTAACATTCATGATTCATTTCAACTACCGCTTACTCATGACACTATTGACTCTTGAAAGACCCATTTGCTATGTTCTTCTACAATTTGGGTAGCTTAACCTTCCAATACCTTAAAAAACATAAAATGGTCATGAAACTTACCTTGGATGATGGCGGAATAAGCCTAGAGTGGAATTCCTTCCTCTTTCACCAAACCCTACTTCACCTCCTTTGAGATTTCTTGGTTTGGATGAACTTCACTTGAGTTTCATACACTTGGCTTCATGGATTTAATATTGTTGATCTTGATGTTCCTTTGATTATCTTGGATGAAGTGTTTGGAGAATATTCTAGAGTGTTCTTGAATTGTGGAGATGAGAAATGAAATAAAATGAGGTTAGGGTCCCTTTTTAATACTCAAAATTTGATTTCTAATGAACAACAGTCGGGGTGTACAGTGGTCGTAAACCATAGTTTACAGACCGTATACTGGTTTACGGTCCGTCCTCCATGGTCGTATTTAAGCATATCAGAAACAGAAAGGTTGGCTGGAGATCATGGCAGTTTACGACTCAGTTTACGGGCCGTATTTCGATTTACGGTTCGTTTTCTGGGTCGTATTTTACCATTTCAACATTTAACAGAAAGTCAAATTTTTTGAAATATTGAAGGACGATGGCACTTTATGGTCCGTAAATCACTTTACGGTCCGTAAATCACTTTACGGGCCGTAAATCACTTTACGACCACTGGGCTGAAATAAAATTCCGCAACTTTCTTACATTCAAAAATTCATAATTAGTCATTCCCTACTTAGTAAAACATCGCACACTCATACCCTTCATTGGTCTATTCATTGTAGGCTCGCGGAAAATTTCCGAGGTGTAACATTCTTCCCCCCTTTTTGGAACATTCGTCCTCGAATGTTAAACACGTGGGATTCTACGAAATTTTTTCCAGAGTTTCCTCTGTAATCTGGCACTTCCAATCTGTCACAACGGCCTACAATATCATCGCCTCACAGGGCTACATCACAATATCAACATATCTATGGCCACACACGACCAAGGACATAAAAAGTAAGCATACATACCTTATAGTCTCGGCGTATCATCATGATCCTCTTCTGGAGATTGGAATAAATGCGGATATTTGGCTTTCATATTCTCCTCCGCTTCCCAAGTCATTTCTTCCCTATTGTTGTTTCGCCCTAAAACTTTGACTGATGCTATCTCTTTATTTCGAAGTCTTCGCACCTGTCTATCTAAAATGGCAACAGGCACTTCTTCATATGTCAGTTGTTCTATCACTTTGACATCATCAACCGACACTATTCTTGTAGGGTCTCCAATACACTTGCGGAGCATCGATACATGAAAAACTGGGTGCACTGACTCAAGCTCTGAAGGCAAGTCCAATTCGTAGGCTACACTACCCACCTTACGGATAATTTCATAAGGTCCAATATATCGTGGGCTCAACTTCCCCTTTTTACCAAATCTCATTACCCCTTTCATTGGCGATACTTTCAAGAATACCCAATCATTGACCTGAAATTCCAGATCTCGCCGGCGATTATCTGCATAAGACTTTTGGCGGCTCTGGGCTGTTAGCAATCGATCTCGGATCACCTTAACTTTTTCTACCGCTTGCTGAATCAATTCGGGGCCTATCAATTGTGCTTCTCCTGTTTCAAACCATCCAATCGGGGATCTGCATTTCCTTCCATACAAAGCTTCATATGGAGCCATTTGAATACCGGAATGGTAGCTATTGTTATAGGCAAATTCAATAAGAGGTAAATGCTCATCCCAACTATCGCCAAAATCCAACACACATGCTCGTAGCATATCCTCCAAAGTCTGAATAGTGCGTTTGGCTTGTCCATCGGTCTGTGGATGAAATGTCGTGCTAAGCTTAACTTGAGTACCTAGACCTTCTTGAAAAGACTTCCAAAACTTGGCTGTAAACTGTGCCCCTCTGTCTGTAATAATGGCTAGTGGAATTCCATGGAGTCGCACGATTTCTTTTAAATACAACCTGGCATAATCTTCTGCCGAATACGTGATTCTAACTGGGAGGAAATGAGCTGCTTTTGTGAGTCTGTCCACGATCACCCATATAGAATCATATTTCCCCCGTAATCCCACAATAAAATCCATATTAATGATTTCCCACTTCCACGTAGGAATTTTCGTTGCTTGCAATAAGCCCCCTGGCTTTTGATGTTCTGCTTTCACTTGCTGGCAATTTAAGCATTGGGCTACAAATTCTGCTATGTCTCATTTCATGCCATCTCACCAATACAGCAGTTTGAGATCATGATACATCTTGGTTGCACCTGGATGAATAGAGTACCGAGAATAGTGTGCTTCCTCTAGAATCCGTTGGCGTAATTCTGCTACATCCGGCACACATAGCCTGCCTCGATATCTAAGGACTCCATCTACGGAGGCTTCGAATGGAGACTTCTCTTTTTCATGAGAGACATTGCTGTAATGACACATTTGTGGATCTTCATATTGCCGTTCTTTGACTTCTATAATCAAAGATGAAACTGTGGGATCATTGATGCTAATTCCTGCATCACCTGAATCCATTACACGTACTCCAAGATTAGCTAGTTGGTGGAGCTCATGAACCATATCTTTCTTTCCCGGAGGGATTTCACATAGACTGCCCATTGATCGGCGACTGAGCGCGTCGGCTACTACGTTTGCTTTTCCGGGATGGTACAAAATATTCACGTCATAGTCTTTCAACAATTCTAACCACCGCCTCTGCCGCAGGTTCAACTCCTTTTGCTTAAAAATATGTTGGAGGCTTTTGTGGTCCGTATAGATATCAACGTGCACACCATACAAATAATGTCTCCATATCTTCAACGCATGAATAACCGTGGCCAATTCGAGAGCATGAGTTGGATAATTCCGTTCATGTCTCCGCAACTGTCTTGAAGCATATGCAATAACCTTCCCATGTTGCATTAATACACATCCTAGTCCCACACCTGAGGCATCACAATACACGACATAGCCATCCGGCCCTTCGGGAAGTGTTAGCACTGGAGCTGAAGTCAATCTGTCTTTCAACTCTTGAAAACTATGCTCGCAAGCGTCATTCCACTGAAATTTCTCCGACTTTTGGGTTAGCTTCGTCAATAGAGCTGAAATAGATGAAAAGCCCTCTACGAATCTTCTATAATAGCCTGCTAAACCCAGAAAATTACGAACTTCCGTAGGCGTCGTAGGCCTTGGCCAAGTCTTCACAGCTTCAATCTTCTGAGTGTCGACACGAATGCCATCATCCGAAATAACATGGCCCAGAAATGTCACGGAATTTAGCCAGAACTCGCACTTTGAAAATTATGCATATAATTCCTGAGCTCGAAGAATGCCAAGAACAATTCTCAAATGGTCTGCATGCTCCGATTCTGTGCGAGAATATACCAGAATATCATCAATAAACACTGTCACAAACAAGTCCAAGAGTGGCCTGAACACATTGTTCATTAGATTCATGAACACTGTCGGAGCGTTAGTCAACCCAAACGACATCACTCGGAATTCATAGTGGCCATATCTCGTCCTGAAAGCTGTTTTTGGAATGTCCGCTTCTCTAACTCTCACCTGATGATAACCCGATCGCAAATATACTTTAGAAAACCATTTGGCACCTTGCAGTTGACGAATAAGTCATCAATCCTTGGAAGAGGATATTTGTTCTTTACCGTCACCTTGTTCAACTGCCTGTAATCGATACACATTCGTAGAGAACCGTCTTTCTTCCTTATGAACAATATCGGTGCTCCCCACGGTGATGAACTAGGCCTAATGAAACCCTCATCGAGTAAGTCTTTCAACTGCGCCTTTAGCTCTTTCAATTCTGCCGGAGCCATTCGATAAGGAGGAACAGAAATAGGCTGGGTGTCCGGCAACACATCGATGGCAAAATCAATCTCTCTTTCTGGAGGAAGACCTGGAAGTTCGTCTTGAAACACATTTGGAAATTCATTCATTACCGGAACTGATTAAAAAGTTGGTGGCTCTGCCTCGGTATCATGAACTCGAACTAGATGGTAAATGTAGCCCTTGGCTGTCATCTTCCTTGCCTTAAGGTAGGAAATAAACCTACCTTTTGGAGAAGCTGTATTACCCTTCCACTCAAGCACGGGCTCTCCCGGGAATTGAAATCGAACTATCTTCGTCCAGCAATCGACATTAGCATAGCATGAGGCCAACCAATCCATACCCAAAATTACGTCAAAATCAAGCATTTCCAGCTCAATCAAATCAGCTTTTGTTCGGCGATCACATATGACAACTACACAATTTTTGTACACTTTCCTCGCTATTACCGGATCACCAACCGGAGTGAATACCTCAAAAGGTCTAATTAGCTCGGGTTTCACCCCAATACAGTCAGCAACATACGGAGTAATATAAAATAAGGTAGAACCCGGATCGATCAAAGCATATACAGCACAGGAAAATATAGTTAATGTACCTGTGACGACATCTGGGGAAGACTCAAGATCCTGTCGCCCGGCTAAAGCATATACGCGGGGCTGAACGGCACCTGAAGTAGATGCTCCCCCTCTGCCTCTACCTCTACCTTCTGAAGTCTGAGGAATCTGTGCTGTCGGGCGTACCGAAGAAGAACCCGTTGCTGAACCTGTGGGCTGAGTCCCGGCTCTATCTCTTATCGAGGGACAATCTTTCATCATATGGCCAACTTGACCGCAGGCATAGCAGGCGTCCGAACCTCGACGACACTGTCCGGAATGTAGTCTACCGCACTAGCTGCACCGCGGTACTGGGGTCCCCTCTGACTAAAATCCCCTCTGGATTGAAAATCTGAGGCCCTCGAACTCTGGCCCTGTCCTGACCGGAAAGAATGGTCAAACCTCCTATCTGGAAATCTGGAAGGCGCACTAGTCGTTGACTGGCCTGAATGCCTAGAATACGTCTGTCTCGGTCCCCCTCTATTCTCACTGCTGGCTCTCATAGATCTAGCCCTCTTGCCTTGTCTCCTGTCAGTATCACGATCACTCTTTTGCGGTGGATGTCGTCCCTCTAAATTCTGAGCATGGGCTTGTATACGGGAAATGTCCATCCCGTCCTGCAATGAGGCTGTCAAGCAATCTTTGAATAAATGTGGTCCCAGACCACTCACAAACCTGTGCACTCGATCCCCCATGTCAGCCACCATAGTCGGGGCATACCTGGCCAAAGAATTAAATTGCAAGCTATATTCCCGAGCACTCATGCTTCCTTGCTTTAGATTCAAGAACCTGTCCGTTCTAGCTCGGCGGACCTCGGGTGGCAAATAATGACGAATAAAAGTATCCACAAATTCTTGCCAAACTGGAGGAGGCGCGTTCTATCTCCTTGATGCTACCTAGTTGTTGTACCATAATACCGCCACATCGCGGAGTCTATAAGAATCCAACTCCACGGATTCGGTCTCGGAGGCATGAATAATCTTTAAGGTCCTCAACATCTCATCAATGAAGTTTTGTGGATCTTCATCCGGTTTCGACCCAAAGAACTCCGGAGGATTTAAGGTCATAAAATCAAGAGCTCTCGTGCTAGCTGAACGATCACTCGGGCCCGCATTCTGTCGTTGTGCCTGGGCGGCAACCTATTGGGTCAACAAATGTATGGCCTCAGTCACTTGTTGACCCGAAGCACCCGCTGGAGGAATCGGAGTCGAGGCTCCTCCTTGCTCTTCTACATTGGGCGGGGACTCATTTTGTGATTCGCCCTCTTCTATATTCATCAGAGGCTCTCTTTCCGCCCGTCTTTTTGTCGTAACTTTGCCCTTCTGGGCAGCTGTAGCTTTTCCCTTTGGCGGCATTCTGAAACCACAGCACACTATTAGGGAGGATAAAATCTTACGCATGGCTCTATCGCACGATTTCATAAGAAGAAGGATGGTCATTTTTCCTAAATGCCCTGTAGCCTCTTGTTTATTAGCGTGGCGCGCAACACACCATAAACAAGACTATACTAGACAAGGCTCGTAGACACTTCCTAGGACGAACTGCTCTGATATCACTTTTGTCACGACCCAGCTAGGGGCCGCGACGGGTACCCGGGGCTAGCCACCGAGCACCACTCACTCTACCACTCATCTTACTCACTTAAGGCCCTTTTATCAACTTCATACACGAATTAGAGGGAAAGCATATTTTAGATAGAAATATAAATGCTTTATATACATTTGCCTCTCGACCATCAAAACAATATATACATATAATAACATCTTGTGAGACCATCTAACCCACACTGCGTATCTACGAGCCTCTACTGACAGACTGTATATATATATAGACGGAACAAGACTCCGTCGTGCCCAAAATATGCATATATACCAAAAGGAGAATCACAAACACCTCCGAACAATGGAGTGCTCTCAATCAGCTGACAGCTACTAAGACTATGGATCAAGCTCACCTCCCTGTCTACCTGTGGGCATGAACACAGCGTCCAAAGAAAAAGGACGTCAGTACGAATATTGTACTGAGTATGAGAGGCATAAACAACGAAGGAAGACAACAATAATATAATGAGAACATCAATATGAAACATCTGGATCTGAATAATATAATGCATGTTGTCTTACTCATACTCATCATCATATCATATATGCATAATATGTAAGATGCCCGTCCATAATGGAACAGTGTGCTAATCAATAACAATAGCCCGCGTCCAGGCTGTCACGACCCAACCCCGTGGGCCGCGTCTGGTACCCTAACTGGGTACCCGTACATACCTACCTGACAGAATTTCATATCATACGGATTTTTTTTTTCAAACAGATGTTTACAGAATCAAGCCGATACAGAATACGGCGCGCGCGAGCATATACATATCGGAACATACAGAAACTTACAGATAAGCCGATGAGGCTAACATACAGACAGATTCGCAAAATCGTACGTATCTACCAAAACAGAAGTAACCCGTAACCCACACATCTATCTACAGGCCTCTAACAGACATACAGAGTCATATGACGGGACAGGGCCCCGCCGTACCCGGAGTTGCCATACATACAGAATATACAGAAGACAGAAGATATATACCAAAAGTACACGCTCTGGATCAAAGGAGCTCTCCAAAATAGCAGAATCTGAGCCCTAGACTGGCGGCGTGTCTCCAAGTGCGTCTGTACCTGCGGGCATGTAGCGCAGCCCCCGAAGAACGGGGGTCAGTACGAAAAATGTACCGAGTATGTAAAGCAGAAACATAACAGATATAATCATAGTCCGAACCGGAGTCACAGAAATATAACGGACAGAACCATAAATCAGACGGACGGACGAAGTCATGATCCAGACAGACATACAGAATTGTGGCCCATACAGATAAACAGAATCATGGTTCGGACAGACAGGCGAGATCATAATCCGGACAGACGAGCAGAATCAGTATCCATGCAGACGTACAGAATCAGAACCCATACGGACGTACAGAATCAGAATCCATACGGACATACAGACATAGTCGTAATTCAGACGGACGGACAGAAGTATGCCAGACAGAATTATGCATGCAGAGTAGTGCAGAATCATACTGAATCATACAGAATCATACAGAATCATACAGAGGCATGTGCTTATATAAATACTGATGGCACATGCATACAAACATACAAATCCCGGCCCTGTCTGGGGGCGCGGTAAACAGAACCCGGCCCTCTTAGTACGGGACGCGGTGGACAGACAGAATCAGATCAGATCAGATCATATGCCATCCTGGCCGCCATCCCCATACACAGATCATAATATCGTAATCATACATATATAACAGATCCCGGCCCGCACACCGAGGGACGCGGTGAATAATGCAGAGGAATATGCACGATAACAGAACCTGGCCCGGGACGCAGTGAAGGAATGCATTGAGACAGCCACGAACAGATCAATGAGAAACCACATAGATACAGACTCACATACAGACTCAATCAGACTGAAGGGTGCCAAACGGCGAGCCAAAATCAGAGTATCCAGATAGTATGCATAGTACGCGCCTATATCCTACTTGGGAAGGCACGACAGATTATTAGCAGAATCAGATTCTCAGATGTTCAGAAATCATTTTGTAAGAATTGCATAAAAATGGTCATATCATAAACAAAATAATAGTCCAGAGGTTTTCAGAGAAAATCGGACAAAACGGAGGTATTTAAAATTATACAGAAGATTTCGGGCCTCGTGGGCCCGCCTCGGACCAACTCGAGGCAACATATGTAAATTATCGCTAATAGACCTTATGAGGTCATTCATAATCGTTTGGAAGTGTTCCGACTCCGTTTAGGGAAGTTTTGTACAGAAATCCACTTTAAAGGCAATTTGTAAAGAAATAGTTTCAATTGTACTGAAGGAATTGGAGCGGTTTTCCGTCTCGAATTCCGGGGAACGGAGTCGTGCTTAAGGCTCGCGGTCGAGCCTATCACATCCAGAATATGCCTAAGAACAAAGGGAAAGGCTTCACATACCTCGATAGCGCCTCACGCTCGCTTGGCGTCGATCCCAAGTTCGTCCAAAATCTAGAAATGGTCAAGTTTACCATTTGTTAGTTTCAACTTTTCAATAGTCCAAACTTAACACATACTTGTCTACCGAAATTTCGGCAGCATTTCCTCTGTACACATAACATCCCCGAGACTTAGCTCGGCTCAATTTATCAACACAGTAACCCAAAAACAACATCAATAACAACAACAAGCATTAAAACACATAATATGGCATAATTAGCCATCTTTCCGACATAACATAACATCCTTCATTCCAACCTTGCATTTCCAAACCAACCTTGTTATTTTAATATTCATCACCCACCAAATTCATTACAACATACATCGGAGGCATCCATACCATTTTCACACAATATACATAAGATATGCAAACATTCAAACTTTCCATTAAGCCACTACTTATCCAATTTTCCTAACCTTCAACATACAAGTCCATTATACGTTTCCATCTTCCAAATTCATCAACAATAATCATAATTTGCCTCTTGATACTTTCATTTCCATTTTTACATAAACCATAACAAAGTTGCATATTTTCCTACAACAATTTAATAGCCACTTTTCCATGACAATAAAGATTGTTATCTTTCCATTCACTTCACCATAACACACTTAACATACTAACAAAATTAAATTCATATTCCATACCCAACATAGCACCACACGGCCACCTCCTATATTCTCCAATTTTCACTAATTCATTCCACTTTCATTGCTAATACAATTTCCACCATACTACAACTAAATTACCACATGAATTCAAATCATCAAGACCATGCAACATGTACATGCATTCGGCCACTTCATTCAAACACACCTATTTGTAAACTCCCATATTTTTACAAGTTCTTCTCATTTCTACATATTACAACACAATTCAAGCTTCATAACATAAGAAATTGGATTGGTTCTTACCTTTTCTTCACTTGGGGTTAAAGTTGCTTTCTTGCCACAATACTTATATCAACTTGTAGAGGGCCTTGAGCTTAGTACTAATCTCACAACAAAAGAATTTTTGGACCAAGGATTAGCTCCGAGAATTATTATTTTTTTCCTTTCTTTTCTTTCTTTTCCTTGCTCACCCGAAACCTCTCTCTCTCTTATTCTTGATTTCTTTTGATTTTTCTTGAACCTTCTTTGGATAACTATGATCTTATAATTCCACATGGAAATTAATTAGTCCATGGGCTTGGACTTCTCTCTTGGCCGGTTGGGCCTTCCCTCTTTGGGCCTTGTTTTCTTATTATTATTTTTTTTTGAGTCCACCTAGTTGGCTACATATTGTAATTCATGAGGCAAGTTTCCAAAATTCCCATTTTGCCCTTGGCCACCTTTCGTAATTCCACAACATTGTATTCATAACCTACACATTCATACCGAGTAAAGTCCAATTGTGGCCTTATTCATTACAAGTCAATTTACCTTGAATTTTTCGAATAAGCAAAAATGTCGGATGTAACATCCTCCCCCCCTTTAAAACATTCGTCCTTGAATGTTAAATTGACCTTCTGGGGCGCCATACTACTTCGGGAGGGTTCTCTTTATAATTGTCCTTCGTGGACTTTCCGACATGGCTTCTTCACCACCATGATGGGGTAATTCTTCACATCACTGATTCAAATGCCTTCATGATATACTTTCTCATATCCCACATAATTGTCGGACCATAAACTATTTTCTCGTAACAGACGAATGCTTTTCTAGACATCATAGTCAATATCATTTCTTGTTACACTGCTGAGTTCCCTACCACATTATCGTAATCCCCCTTCATACCAGACACTTCATACCAGCAGATTCAGAACTAGGACCGGACGCGTAGAAGCATATCGGACGGATTCGTAATCGGAGGCAGACGTATTAAACTATGGCGGACGGATTCGTAGTCGAAGTCAGATGGACGGAAGTATGTCAGACAAATCTGGGATCGGAATCAGACGTACAGAGAGGTATCAGACAGATTCGAAATCAGAATCAGACGTACAGAAATGTATCATACAGAGTCGTGATCAAGTCAGACAGACAGAAATGTGTCAGACAGAGTCGTAATTAGAATCAGACATACGGAGGTGTATCAGACAGACGCGTGATCAAAATCAGACGTACAGAGGCATATCAGACGGATTCATATCCAGAGTCAGATATACAGAGGTGTGTCAGACAAATTCGCAATCAGAGTTAATCATACAGAAGTATGTCAACCAGAAATAGATTCAGAATCGGATGTACAAAGATTTATCATATGGGAACATAATCGAGTCCAGAAATACAGAGGCGTAATAGGCAGAGCCTTATCGGAATCGGGAGTGGAGAAGTATAACAGATAGAATCTGAATTAGAATCAGATCACTCCTATTAAGGCTCCAGTGATTTATGAAATTTTCCCTTTATTTGTAAACTTGTTCGCCAAGTGGTCATACGAATCGTCTTGCGTGTCGCTTATCGACTCTTCCAGAGATTCCGCTTATTCACACTTCTTATCTTTCATCCTTCCTACCATCCATACTCATTTTCTTTTTCAGACATCGTCATACCAGACTAAATTATAAGGCAACCGGGGCTTTTCTATCCCTTGACAACATTCGGATCGTCGTCCCCGCTTCGCTTCATGTATTCGGTTTAGTAAAACCTTCCGTCTATCACAATACTAGTCGTCGGGACTCGGCTCTTGATCCATATGGGCACCAGACAAAAATCATACACACACACATACACACATACAGATACATTTACTAATATCTTACTGGCGAGCGTCTCCGACTGTTATTCGAATTTGCTCAATTTTCGAGCGGTATTGCGCTTTCTATCTTCGCCCATTTAGTCCGCGTCGGTCTGTGCGGCTCCTGTAAGGGCACTAATTTCTCCACACATTCTCTTTTCCCTTAGATTACCCCAAATTTTCATTTATATCTATCATACTTACACTTGTGCAAAACTTTGCATTACTTCCCAGGGGGGTCACCCATCCCAGAATTGCTCTGGCTTGAGCACGCTTAACTCCGAAACTTTCATGCATTTTGACGCGTTAGGGCTAATATAATTTCGTCGATTGCCCCGCACGACCTTTGTCACGAAATTTTAGGGCAGATCGGGGTCTTAGCAAATTTTTCGGAGAATTCTCGTAGCGGGTCCCACCCCGGGCTAAGTCATACAATTACCGCGCTGCCTTTCGGAATCTTCAACATTCACTTTCATACACATATACACACAATTACGGACAACCCACGGATTTAAATCTTCGTCCCACGAATTCCGCCTCCAAATAGTCGGTGGAGTCTGATAAATGTCACCGTAAGGTGTTCTCCGGCCACTGACAGAAGAAAACTAAATTCCGACAAGTATCGCGGAACCCTTTAGCACTTAATCTACATATTTACTTCCATATTTCTGGAAAAGTTTGGGCAGAGGTTCCTGTGTTTTTCTTACTATCCAAAACCTGTACACCAGAAATACCAACCATGCCTCACAGGGCCAACATATATACACATACATACATATCATATCATGTCGTATCGCAGCCACACGGGGCTGATAGCTTCAAATAAGAATTATAACGACGTCGACACTTACCACACGTGCCCAACTCAAACGGCATCGGAGGCACTTTCCTGTTTACTTTCATCCGGGATTTCCAGATTCACACTGACGGTGGGGACATCTCAGCCGCCCTTGCCTTTAATCACTAGGTCTCTAATCCTTTTAAATTTCCATCGTCATTGAACAACGTTTTACAGATATCATACACACATCGAAAATTCTAGGAAACTTATGTACTCATAACTGATCAATCTCGGGTCTAACCTGGGGAGCTGCCGTGGGAACTGTGTCCCTCATCATCGTCATCTGTCTGGCCCCCACTATTACCTGCATCTGAGTCGGAGGAGTATAGGTAGCCCGGCAATTCCTGGTTCACCGACGGCCAGGACAAAGGGCTGGAGTAGGGCGTGACACTCTCCGGGGAAGCCTGCCTAACATACTGCTCCACTACAGGAGCTGCTGGCACGTCCTCGGGAACCTCCTCCTCCGGCGTCCCAGAAGAATGCTCTAGTGGCTCAGCATCGGGGCCATCCTCCTCCCTAGGGGTAAGAAACTCTGGAGGTATCGTCGTTGGGTCCTCCGAGGGGTCGGTATCATAACTGTATTCCCTGGGATCCTCTGCTCTGGGAATCAAAAACTCTGGAGGAATTGTCTCTGGATCCTCCGAAGGGTCTGTCTCAATCGAGTAGCTGGGGATCTGCCTACTCGGTCCTGGTGATGTCCTAGGGGCCTTCTTAGCACCCCCATCCCCATCATCCGAAGCGCTCCTCTTCATTCTTTATCAACCTACGATCACCTGCAAGAAGAGGGTCAGAAACATTTTCCCCAAATACCGACACTTCTGCTCTTTTGGAGCCTCGCTGTAGATACAGCAATTCGTAGGGGAGAACCATCCTAATCACACAGCTTTATCGCACGATCTAAGAATCCAAAGAAGGGTAACATCCTAGATGCCCTGTAGCCTCCTATTTATAGATGTGGTGCACAACACACCGATAAACAAGACTCTACTAGACACGACCTGTAGACATACTGAGGACTAACCGCTCTGATACCACTTTTGTCACGACCCAACCCCGTGGGCCGCGTCTGGTACCCTAACTGGGTACCCGTACATACCTACCTGACAGAATTTCATATCATACGGATTTTTTTTTTCAAATAGATGTTTACAGAATCAAGCCGATACAGAATACGGAGGTATTTAAAATTATACAGAAGATTTCGGGCCTCGTGGGCCCGCCTCGGACCAACTCGAGGCAACATATGTAAATTATCGCTAATAGACCTTATGAGGTCATTCATAATCGTTTGGAAGTGTTCCGGCTCCGTTTAGGGAAGTTTTGTACAGAAATCCACTTTAAAGGCAATTTGTAAAGAAATAGTTTCAATTGTACTGAAGGAATTGGAGCGGTTTTCCGTCTCGAATTCCGGGGAACGGAGTCGTGCTTAAGGCTCGCGGTCGAGCCTATCACATCCAGAATATGCCTAAGAACAAAGGGAAAGGCTTCACATACCTCGATAGCGCCTCACGCTCGCTTGGCGTCGATCCCAAGTTCGTCCAAAATCTAGAAATGGTCAAGTTTACCATTTGTTAGTTTCAACTTTTCAATAGTCCAAACTTAACACATACTTGCCTACCGAAATTTCGGCAGCATTTCCTCTGTACACATAACATCCCCGAGACTTAGCTCGGCTCAATTTATCAACACAGCAACCCAGAAACAACATCAATAACAACAACAAGCATTAAAACACATAATATGGCATAATTAGCCATCTTTCCGACATAACATAACATCCTTCATTCCAACCTTGCATTTCCAAACCAAACTTGTTATTTTAATATTCATCACCCACCAAATTCATTACAACATACATCGGCGGCATCCATACCATTTTCACACAATATACATAAGATATGCAAACATTCAAACTTTCCATTAAGCCACTACTTATCCAATTTTCCTAACCTTCAACATACAAGTCCATTATACGTTTCCATCTTCCAAATTCATCAACAATAATCATAATTTGCCTCTTGATACTTTCATTTCCATTTTTACGTAAACCATAACAAAGTTGCATATTTTCCTACAACAATTTAATAGCCACTTATTCATGACAATAAAGATTGTTATCTTTCCATTCACTTCACCATAACACACTTAACATACTAACAAAATTAAATTCATATTCCATACCCAACATAGCACCACACGGCCACCTCCTATATTCTCCAATTTTCACTAATTCATTCCACTTTCATTGCTAATACAATTTCCACCATACTACAACTAAATTACCACATGAATTCAAATCATCAAGACCATGCAACATGTACATGCATTCGGCCACTTCATGCAAACACACCTATTTGTAAACTCCCATATTTTTACAAGTTCTTCTCATTTCTACATATTACAACACAATTCAAGCTTCATAACATAAGAAATTGGATTGGTTCTTACCTTTTCTTCACTTGGGGTTAAAGTTGCTTTCTTGCCACAATACTTATATCAACTTGTAGAGGGCCTTGAGCTTAGTACTAATTTCACAACAAAAGAATTTTTGGACCAAGGATTAGCTCCAAGAATTTTTTTTTTCCTTTCTTGTCTTTCTTTTCCTTGCTCACCCGAAACCTCTCTCTCTCTTATTCTTGATTTCTTTTGATTTTTCTTGAACCTTCTTTGGATAACAATGATCTTATAATTCCACATGGAAATTAATTAGTCCATGGGCTTGGACTTCTCTCTTGACCGGTTGGGCCTTCCCTCTTTGGGCCTTGTTTTCTTATTATTATTTTTTTTTTAGTCCAACTAGTTGGCTACATATTGTAATTCATGAGGCAAGTTTCCAAAATTCCCATTTTGCCCATGGCCACCTTTCGTAATTCCACACCATTGTATTCATAACCTACACATTCATACCGAGTAAGGTCCAATTGTGGCCTTATTCATTACAAGTCAATTTACCTTGAATTTTTCGAATAAGCAAAAATGTCGGATGTAACACAGGCCTCCCGCGTCCAGGGTACCATCTCATGCCGCCCACAAGTGGTGTCTGCCCATGCCAAATGGTCATGGTGTATCTGTATAGCTGCCCGCCTTAGCGGTGACTGCCCGGCCAACTAGGCGCGGTGTAATATTATCATGACATGCTCATATTATTATAATACATGCATAAAGCTCAAGATCAACTATACTTTATCGGGGTGACGTAAGGTCGTGATCCCCTGATTTCATTATGGATCAATTATTGACTTTCTGCCTCACCTTGAAGGAATTACCACATAAGGTGAGTGTGGGTAATCAATAACATCTTCATCATTATGGCATCTTAGTATTATATCTCTTATCTTATATAGACATTTATAGATATAGGCTTTTTAGCTTTCTTCGGAATACATGAACTCATGAAGAGGAAAGGAATTTATGCTATAGGATTCATGCCATTAGAAGGAAGGGACTAGCCTCACATACCTTTGTCGTTTAAGAAATTTAGCGTTTGCTTATTCTGCTTCAATGTCACGCCTCTACCTTCAAAAAGAGGATTCGTACGATCGTTAGTTAACCAACTATAAGAACGCACAACTATTTCTAGAGAAAATTGGGCAGCACTTCCTTTGTTTATACTACTTTTCCCGTATTTCATATCAACTCCCAATCACAATCATAATATAGCAAATCACAATTATCATTCATATACAATGGCCATGATCCACCATTTCTCTTCATTTTTCCCCACATTTATGGTTTTGGGTTCGCTATCGTATTTTCCCATGTATCACACTTATCTCATGGTCTACATGTCATTTATAACATATTCATTCTCACAACACACTAACATTCATGATTCATTTCAACTACCACTCACTCATGACACTATTCACTCTTGAAAGACCCATTTGCTATGTTCTTCTACAATTCGGGTAGCTTAACCTTCCAATACCTTAAACAACATAAAATGGTCATGAAACTTACCTTCGATGATGGTGGAATAATCCTAGAGTGGAATTCCTTCCTCTTTCACCAAACCCTACTTCACCTCCTTTGAGATTTCTTGGTTTGGATGAACTTCACTTGAGTTTCATACACTTGGCTTCATGGATTTAATATTGTTGATCTTGATGTTCCTTTGATTCTCTTCAATGAAGTGTTTGGAGAATATTCTAGAGTGTTCTTGAATTGTGGAGATGAGAAATGAAATAAAATGAGGTTAGGGTCCCTTTTTAATACTCAAAATCTGATTTTTAATGAACAACAGTCGGGGTGTATAGTGGTCGTAAACCACAGTTTACGGACTGTATACTGGTTTACGGTCCGTCCTCCACGGTCGTATTTAAGCATATTAGAAACAGAAAGGTTGGCTGGAGATCATGGCAGTTTACGACTCAGTTTACGGGCCGTATTTTGATTTACGGTCCGTATTCTGGGTCGTATTTTACCATTTCAACATTTAATAGAAAGTCAAAAATTTTGAAATGTTGAAGGACGATGGCACTTTACGGTCCGTAAATCACTTTACGGGCCGTAAATCACTTTACGACCACTGGGCTGAAATAAAATTCCGCAACTTTCTTACTTCCAAAAATTCATAATTAGTCATTCCCTACTTAGTAAAACATCGCACACTCATACCCTTCATTGGTCTATTCATTGTAGGCTCGCGGAAAATTTCCGAGGTGTAACACAAACAAAGTCTCAACATCAACACGGTCCAAACACAACCTTAACGTCAACGTATATAATTTCTTGCATCCAACTCCACTCAATAAGAGTTAATCCTTCAATTACAATATCATCTACTCCAACTACATCGTAAGAAAAAAAAAATCTTACCTTAATTTAATTAGGACAGATCCTATAATCACTTGCACCAATTACACCTCTTCTTCTTCCTCAATTCCACGTCCTTATTTTGCTGCCTCCTTGAACACGTATAGCACCATGGAAAGTTAATCAATCAAATTTTGTTTTTTCAAGTCAAGGCTGGCCGTGAGCCAACAGCCATGGCTGCTCATGTTTTTTTTTTTTTTTTTTTGCTTCAATTGAATTCTTTGTGAAGAAGAACATAAATATTAGTCATCACATTTCCTATTTATGGGCAGCCCATCCATAGGGCACGTGTCCCACTAACATGCCCATGTTTTATTATTTTATTTTTTTAATAACTAAATCGGGTGGGGCCCACTTAGTGGTCTATTTAGCTTAATTAATCTTAACTAATTACTAATCCCCACTTAATAATCTAATCATGGTTAATTAATCCCCAGTCTTCGTTAATGCTTCCATACTAACAGTAATTAGCTAGCAAGCCGTGCATTATTAAAATCGGGATTAAAAAGTCCTTGCCTCATATCTCAAAATTAACCTTGTCCTTGAACATACGTTGATTAGCTTACGAATAATCCAACGTACAAAAATACGGGGTATAACATTCTTCCCCCCTTTGGAACATTCGTCCTCGAATGTTAAACTAGTCCTGCACTCCCAATACTTCCTTAAATGTCCTTTTTATTGAATTATGCCCTTCACATGCCTCTTTCGTTGGTCGATTCCCTTCAATTTGTTATAATGCATTCCAGATCTCTAAGTAACCATTTCTGTAATATTTCCTCTTTCTGTTGCTTCTCGAGGTAATAATTCCACGTCATTGTCTTTATGGTTGACAGTTGTATTGCCAGCTCTTCTGCTGAAATGTTACTCTCTCTTGTCTGCATACTGCTCAGTTGTACTGGCACTGATTGATTCTGACTTGTATTCATGGTGCTCTCAGTCATAACTCGACTCTCTTTCTTCTCCTATAGTTACTCCCTTAAGATGTATCGTTCACTTCATCTTACCTCTTAATCCTTAATTAAGATTTTATAACGCGCAGACGTTCCTTGTCGATTCATTAGACTTTACAATCCTTGGAGTAGTTATGCCTCTGGTAACCTGTAGACCTTTCGTAACTCTACGAATAAAATGAAATTTCCCAAGGTTTAATATTGTTTTACTTCAATAACCTTACATCGCTCTGCTGTTACAGTCCATATTCTGAAATCTTCAGCATTATGTATCACTTCTCGGCTTCCTTTTTAAAATATTTTAACTGTCACTTAGTTTTAGCTCTTAATCTCCATCTTTAGAGTTGGTTATCAAGTAGCGCTGAAGTTTCCTTATATAGTAACTTTACACAGCTGCCCTGTGCTCTGACTTTTATCAACTGGTATAATTCTGAAAGAATTTTTGATTTGACACATAAGTTCATTGTCTTCTAGTAGCCAGCTCGTGCTGATCGTCTCGCTTAAACCATTTTATAATTTCCCTTAACCCAACTTGTAACACTTTAGGCATATTATCTCGTGTCATTTATTTATCTTTAATTCAAACTCTTCTATTGCCTCTTTACCCAGATCTTGTTCTTAGTTTCTCTGTCTCACATTATGTTGCAATCTTTTCAGAATATGCAAAGGTACTCAAATTAGCCTGAGAAATACCTTAGCATCGTTTCACTAGCCTTCATACTTTACCTTTGCATTCTCCTTTCGTATCTTATAATCGGTATCGAGATAAATCTTCGGCTCAATCATGGCCAGGCCTATTTGCCCTCAGTACTACTTCTATCTCGGTAATTTGGCTTAAACCATCTTTACATCTTGCCTTAATGCACCCAAAATATCTCCACCATATTTTTATTACTGAATCCTTACTCTTCTTATCAAGTACTCGCTTGGTCTCATTCTTAGCATACAAATATTCGTAGGTTGCATAATTATTCTTGTACAACTTATAGAAAGTATGTCCAATCTTAGTCGTAGTCTTTCCTTCTCCTGATTCATTCAGCTTTACATATTTCATCCGTACAGCTCGTATCCTATCTTGTCATACTCCCTTCCCTTTCCTTTATTCACCCCTTTGATTTTCTCATATCATGCTATAGGGGATTTTCTATCCCTTCCCTTTGCTACTTATAAGTCGCAATATCATTAGCGCACAGCTCTACTGCCAAATCTTAGCCTCTAATCTAGTATAGCATTGCTATCCTTTATAACATTTCTTAAGTTACTCGTTACCATTCTTTTATCGTACTCTTTCTTTCTATAAGACCCACTTCCTAATGTCTTATCATTCAAGGTCTTTACAAATAATTCTCGGCACTGTTTCAAGTACCGTTTTTGACTTCTATCCATTTATTGCTGGCTTTCAGATCTTGCTAACTTGTCCAAGCGAGGGATCTCACTTAAAGTTTAAGCATTCATATCAAATATACTGCGGTGTCAACTGTTTCCATCTTACACTCGCATTGCTCTCACCTGCTTCCCCCTTTCAGGGTGTACTTATACCATTATCCGTTTATATTCCGCTCGAAGTCCCTTATTTCCAATCTCAAATTCATCCGATCCTTTTTCCAATTCACTTGGTATACTGCACCATACCCATGTCTTTCTTTATAAGTTATAGCTTTGATTATCCACGTACGAAACCTTCTCAAAATCTCGAAGCGACGAGAACCTTTCTATGTATAGTACAAAATCTCATCTGATAATCCGTAATTGAGTAATCCAACCAATGTAGCAACTCATCCAAGGCCACATTCCACTTACTCCATTCAATAATTATTTAGTACTTGTAGTCATTCCAATTTCTCAATTAGGTAGCACTTATCCTGATGATAAGTGTCCAAAGCTCTCTTGTAACCTTATCTTTATCCCTACGGTCCTTGTCCTTTAAAGGTTTCACTATTTTTAAGGTGAAGTCGTACACACGCAGTACTCCTTTATGCCTTATGCTCTCTTATCCTTGTTGTGTACACAGTACCGACTTCTAACCTACTCAAAATCATATCGAGTTCATCTTAATGACAATCTTATCTTATCACCTTGTCGTCCTACTACACCTTTAAGTTCATAGCTATATATTTTCCTTTTGTTCTATACTCATACCCAATTAATCACGTCTATCTTAGGTGTTTCCTTTAGAATTCCTTTCATTTCTCCAGTCTATGTCCATCTTTTATTCTGTGCACGAGGAATCTCATGCTACTCCTGTATCCTTCGGAAACCACTACTCCTGCATAATCCCTTTCTCTTTTTCAAAGCGTATTCTGTTCATCCCTATTTGTTCTTATCATCCCAGACATTTTCTGGCACTCATTCTGCTTCGTTGCTCATCTCTTTATAGTTTAGTCTTTCACAGTTCCGTCACTTATATTACTTGTGTCCTCGGCTATACATGTCATAACCTATTACTGCACTGTTATCTCGCTCGCTTCCTTCTTATTTCCTTCTTTTAATTAACTCCTTCTTTTCTTGTGCTCGCTTTCATTTCCGTTATTGCATAATCTTTATTTCGAACTTTCCCTATAGAACTTTATAAGTCTTTCTCATTCGTTCTATACCTTGCCTTTCCATTTCACCTTAGCCTTTATACTTTAATCACATAGATCACGTCATATCTTTTAGTCACTTCCTCGCTAGGCTTTACTCATTTTCATAACCATCCTTATTATATTCACATTATCTCATGTTCGTAATCAATCCTATAGTGTAACACTTCTTAATCTTAAAGATTCACGATTCTTACTATGGTTTAATTTCACTCCATGGAGTAGGCGTACTTAACCTTTTTCCCTTTCTGATTAATCTTAGCCATAATACCTCACAGGATGTCTTATCAATACATTCGTATTCGTCACAATTCTTCCTCCTCCGTACTCTTGTCTCAATCACACTATTACTCCTTTTAACTATAAACTCGTCGTAATTTGTCCCTGCTGATCAATTCAGTTGATACCTCAATATAACACTCTATTAAGATTTGCCAGCCTTTTCTAAATCATCTTTTACTATCACAAGCCCTTCCAAATTTTCCTAACATATCTTTTTACCATATTGATCTCAACCTCATAATTACCATTGACACGACCTTTCAACAATATTACGAACTTATATATCATTCTCTTTTTATTTCTAGGAAAATTTTGGCAGAGTTTCCTCTGTATTTCTTACCATCCCAAAACCTGCACGCAGGACATACCAACAATGCCTCACAGGGCCAATATATATACATATATATCATATCATAGCCACACGGGGCTCCCCATATCAACAACAGTATGAAAATGATGAACTTACCTCGTATGTCCAACTCAAACTATACCTGTTATACTTTCCTGTTTACTTTCCCTTTCTATCCTTAACTGCAGGTTTCCATCATACGTGCAACATTCACACTATATCTAACATATATTCTGCTTACCGTTACTAATTCCTTTAGCTTCTTCTGTGCGCACCCTATAACTGAACTTATCAACAACATATATACATTCAATCCATTTTCTTACTATACTGACAATAACTTACCTTGATGATGGCCAGTTTGCCATTCTGTATATACAAATTCTCATTATGTAACCTTGATATCCAACTTCCACCTGTATGCATAACTACTTTCCATCCTAGATTTCAAAATTCCCATGGTGACGGGAACACCTTGGTCGCTGTTACTTATAAATACTTGGTTGTCGGCCCCTTTGATTTCCGTTTGCCGCTATTAGGTAATAATCTATAGCAAATGCACATACATAGGAAATTTCAATAAAGTCTCATATACCTGTAGTCGATCGGTCTCTAGTCTGATCTGGTGATCTGTAAGGTGAAGTGTGCTCCTCGTCATCATCTGCCCGCCACCTACTCGTCGGGCCTTCATCATCTTCCTTGTCTGAGTCCGAGGAATGTAGATAACCGGGCAACTCCTGGTTTACCGACGACCAGGATAGGGGGCTGGAGTAATCCGTAACACTTACCGGGGTAGCCGGTCTAACGTGGTGCTTTGCCATAGGAGCAACTGGTACGGCCTCGGGGACCGCCTCCCTGGATATCAGAAAGTCCGGAGGAGTTGTCGCTGGGTCCTCCGAGAGGTCAGTCTCGATAGAATAACTGAGGCTCCTCCTGCTCGGTCCTGGAGCCTGGGTTCCTGAATTTACTCTAGGGGCCTTCTTAGCTCCCCCACTATCTGAAGTTGACCTCTTCATCTCTCGCCAATCTGCACCTACCTACAGGAAAAGAGGTCAGAAACAATCTTTCCTAGGTTCTGGCTCTATCGTACGATCTAAGACAGAAGGAAAGATGACATCCTAGATGTCATGTAGCTTCCTGTTTATAGATGTGGTGCACAACACACCGATAAACAACACTCTACTAGACACTGTCTGTAGACACTCCGAGGATGAACTGCTCTGATACCACTTTTGTCACGACCCAGCCCTGTGGGCCATAACTAGTGCCCGAGCTGGACACTCGTATACGTACCTGTTAGATATAGTCAAACTGGACCTGAGAACAGTATGGAAACATGCCAAAGAACTCCAAAGGTTCGTAACGTCATCATCTATATATATATATATATCCCGATAACCTGTCTCCCGAGGAGTCACAACTAATCAAAACATAATATGATACGCGAGCCAACAAGGCTGCCACTACATGTCCATATGATACGCAAGCCGACAAGGGTACCACAACATATCAATACCATAGCAAACCATATAGACACAGCTGAACAAAACTTATACACAACCCACATATATGTCTACAGACCTCTAAGAGTATCGATAGTGAAATATGACGGGACATGGCCCCGTCGTACCCCTAGATAAACATATATATACATACATCAAAACATCTGTACCAAAAGTCTAGGCTCTGGAACAATGGAGCTCTCCAAGACAGATGAGTGGAAATCCTAAGCTGGAGGATCGCCAAATCGAGTATCTGTACCTGCGGGCATGAAACGCAGCCCCCCCCCCCCCCCCGGAGAAAGGGGGTCAGCACGAGATATGTACTGTGTCACGACCCAGCTAGGGGCCGCGATGGGTACCTCATTAGGCCATCAAAATAATATATATAATATATACACGCATGCTGTAATAAACTTGTGAGACCATCTAACCCACACTACGCATCTACGAGCCTCTACTGACATACTATACATATAGGTGGAACAAGACTCCACCATTCCCAAAATATACATATACCAAGAGAATAATCATGAGCACCTCCGGACAATGGAGTGCTCGCAATCAGCTGGCAGCTACTAAGAATCTGGATCGAGCTCACCTCCCTGTCTACCTGTGGGAATGAACACAGCGTCCAAAGAAAACGGACGTCAGTACGAATATTGTACTGAGTATGAGAGGCATGAACAATAATAATGCATCAAGGAAACAAGGGAGGCATCAAGTATGGAGCATCTGTACCTGACTGGGAATTACATGAAAAGTAATGCATGCTGACTTACTTTTAAGCTTATCATCATCTCATGTATGCATATCATATATATATATATATATATATACTGCCTGACCATATAGGTACGGTGTGATAATCAGTAACATTAGCCCGCGTCCGGGGTACCATCTCATGCCGCCCACTAGTGGTGTCTGCCCATGCCAACTGGCCATGGTGTATCGTATAGCTGCCTGCTTTCGCGGTGACTGCTCGGCCAACTAGGCCCGGTGTGATGCAATCATGACATTCTCATCATAAAATACTTCTAATAATTATGCTTATCGAAATATACTTGTCATCGTACATGCATAAAGACTCTAGAACAACTGCACTCTATCGAGGTGACGTAAGGTCGTGAACCCTCGATTTCATTATGAATATACATAAACATTCTACCTCACCTTGAAGGGATTAGTATATAAGGTGAGTGTATACAAGGAACAACATCATTTACTTTATAAGAACGTCATATCATATCTCTTGACTCAAATAGCTCTTCATGATCTTAGGCTCTTGCGTTAAAGGTATGTAAAGCTAACCCTTCCTTCTTTTTGGCATGATCTTTATGAAACAAATAGACGACGTATATATGACTTAAAAAAAAAGCTCCTATTCTTAGAGACACTAGGATGGCTAATGTCCTTGATTCCCAGAACTTACTTTATTATGTCTTGATACGTATCTATGATTTCTGAAGTTCTATTTGATATGTTCCATAGTGACATTCGAAGGATACTTGATATGACTATTGTCTTGATTTCCAAATGATAGTTCGTTTGAATATTCTATTGAGTCTCAAATATAACTTAGTTTGCATATGGTTGCTCACTACTCTGCTCGTGCATGCCTCAACATATCTTTCACCGAGTCCCGGGCCGGGTATGTTTTCGTGCACAGTTTCACTGCATTGTTCACCGAGTCCCTCACTAGAGGGCCGGGTACGGTATATATATATGATGATATGATGATGTGATGATATGATAATATGATGATATGAGGATGTGATTATGGCTCCAAGGATGGCATGTGATGACTTTATTCACCGAGTCCCATAATGGGCCAGGTATGATATATGATATTGATATGCATGATTTACACTTCATAAGGCAAGTGTATTGATATTTCGAAAGTCATACTTGTCTCCTATGATCCCTATTTCAGTTGTGATCCTCTTTATTGTATTTCATGTTTTATATACTCGGTACATATCTCGTACTGACCCCCTTTCTCCGGGGGGGCTGCGTTTCATGCCCGCAGGTACAGATACTCGATTTGGCGATCTCCTGTTTAGGATTTCCACTCAGCTGTCTTTGAGAGCTCCATTGTTCCGGAGCCTAGACTTTTGGTACAGATCTTTTGATGTATGTATATATATGTTTATCCAGGGGTACGGCGGGGCCTTGTCCCGTCATATTTCACTATCGATACTCTTAGAGGTCTGTAGACATATGTGTGGGTTGTGCATAAGTTTTGTTCAGCTGTGTCTATATGGTTTGCTATGGTATTGATATGTTATGGCAGCCTTGTCGGCTTGCGTATCATATTGACATGTAGTGGCAGCCTTGTCGGCTCGTGTATCATATTATGTTTTGATTAGTTATGACTCCTCGGGAGACAGGTTATCGGGATATATATATATATATATATATGATGACATTACGAACCTTTGGAGTTCTTTTGCATGTTTCCATACTGTTCTCAGGTCCAGTTTGACTATATCTAACAGGTACGTATACGAGTGTCCAGCTCGGGCACTAGTCATGGCCCACGGGGCTGGGTCGTGACAGTAACATTCTCCCCCCCCCCTCCCTTAGGAACATTCGTCCTCGAATGTTCATAGAAGTCATGGGCTATCAAAATTTCGGCAGAATCTCCCCTGTAAATATACTAATCCCACATGTACACAGCAACCCAAAATAATGCCACACACGGCCAAATGCTAAAATATGCAACACCATGGCCTCACACGACCAATCACAATAACTATAAATGAAACCAATACCTGGGGGAGATAATGCCTCAGACTGAGCCTCCTGAGATGACGGAAACAAATACGGGTACTTAGCCTTCATTTCTTCTTCAGCTTCCCAAGTCATTTCTTCAATATTATTATTTCTCCACTTAACTTTAACGGAAGCCACATCCTTGGTTCGCAATCGACGAACTTATCTATCCAATATAGCCACAGGAATCTCCTCATATGATAATTGCTCAGTCACCTAGATACCATCTACCGGTACAATTCTCGAAGGATCTCCTATACGCTTATGGAGAATAGACACATGGAATACTGGGTGTAGAGACTCCAACTCCGAAGGTAGTTCTAACTCATATGCTACTTTATCCACTGTGCGAATGATTCTATATGGCCCAATGTATCGAGGGTTCAACTTACCCTTCTTGCCAAATCTCATCACTCCCTTCATAGGTGAGATCTTCAGGAAAACCCAATCTCCTACCTCGAACTCTAGCTTGCGCCGCCGATTATCAGCATAGGATTTCTGTCGACTCTGCGCCGGCTAGTAATCTTTCTTGAATGACTTTCACTTTGTCAATTGCTTGTTGTTAAGTCTGGGCCTACTAGCTGATTTTCTCCAACATCAAACCATCCTATAAGTGATCTACATCTCCGCCCATATAAAGCCTCGTAAGGATCCATCTGAATGCTAGAATGGTAACTGTTATGCAGTACTAAGACTCACCTATCTGTCTGTGGATGAAATGCAGTACTAAGACTCACCTGAGTCCCCAATCCATTCTGAAAAGATTTCCAGAAGTTAGCTGTGAATTGTACCCCTCTATCTTAAATAATGGCTATAGGAACACCGTGAAGTCGTACAATCTCTCTAAGATAGAGCTTCGCATAATCTTCAGATGAATAAGTAGTTCTGACAGGCAAGAAGTCAGCTAATTTTGTAAGCCTATCAAGTATGACCCATATTGAATCATACTTCCGCGGAGTACAGGGCAAACCTGTAATGAATTCCATATTGATTACCTCCCATTTCCAAGTCGAAATCTCCATAGCCTGTAACAAACCTCCGGGCTTCTGGTGCTCTATCTTGACTTGCTAATAATTCGGACCCTGAGCGACAAATTATGCTATGTCTCCACATCTTCAAGGCATGGATCACAGCAGCTAACTCAAGATCATGAGTTGGATAATTCTTCTCGTGCTTCTTCAGCTGTCTAGAAGCATAGGCAACAACCTTACCGTGTTGCATTAATACACAACCTAATCCAATAGCTGAAGCATCACAATATATCACATAGCCATACATAACCTAATCCAATACCTGAAGCATCACAATATATCACATAGCCACCTGTCCCCTCTCGAAGAGTCAAGACGGGTGCTGAGGTCAACTTGTCCTTCAACATTTGAAAACCCTGCTCACATGTATCCGTCCACTGGAACTTAGTTGATTTCTGAGTCATCTTGGTCAATGGGGCTAAAAGAGAAGAAAATCCTTCCATAAAACCTTCTATAATATCCTACTAGACCCAAGAAACTACGTATCTCCGTTGGTGCTATGGGCCTTGGCCTATTCTTCACACCTTCAATCTTTTGAGTATCCACCCTAATGCCATCATCTAATATTATGTGACCAAGAAAAGCCATAGAGTTCAGCCAGAACTCACACTTAGAAAACTTCGCATATAACTCTCTATCTCGAAGAACTCTAAGCACTGCATGTAGATGATTTGCATGATCAGCCTCTGACGGTGAATAAACCAGAATATCATCTATAAACACGATCACGAATAGATCCAGGAAGGGTCTGAACATACGATTCATCAAGTCCATGAATACAACTGGAGCATTAGTTAACCCGAATGACATGACACGGAACTCATACTGCCTATATCTAGTCCTGAATGTCGTCTTTGGAATATCTTTCTCTTTCACCCTAACCTGATGATATCCCGATCTCAGATCTATCTTCGAAAAATATTTAACACCCTGCAGCTGGTCAAATAGATCATCAATCCTCGTAAGTGGATACTTATTCTTTACAGTCACTTTATTCAATTGCCGATAATCAGTACACATTCGCAAAGAGCCATCTTTCTTTCTTACAAATTATACCGGTGCTCCCCACGGTAATGTACTGGGCCTAATAAAGCCCTTCTCGAGTAAATCCCTCAGCTGCTCCTTCAATTCTTTTTACTCCGCGGGTATCATTCTATAAGGAGGAATAGATATTGGTTGAGTATTTTGCAATAGATCAATAGTAAAATCAATTTCCCGTTCTGGCGGAATACCTGGAAGCTCATCTGGAAACACCTCTGGAAATTCATTAACCATAGGAACATATTGAAGGGTCGCTGACTATGCTTGCACATTCTGGACCTGAACTAGGTGAAAAATATACCCTTTCCTGATGATATTTCTTGCCTTAAGGTAGGAAATAAACCTACCCCTCGGTGAAGCAACATTACCCTTCCACTCTAGGACTGGCTCGTCGGGAAACTGAAATCGAACTATCTTTGTTTTGCAACAACATTAGCATAACAGGAGGCCAACCAATCTATGCCCATAATAACATCAAAATCAACCATGTCTAGCTCAATCAAATCTGCTAGGGTATGACGATTACAAACTATCACTACACAACCTCGATATACTCGCCTAGCTATGACCGGATCACCAACTGGTGTAGACACCTCAAAAGGCTTAATCGACTCCGGCTCTATCCCAAACTTGCCAGCAACAAATGGAGTAACGTACGATAAGGTGGAACTTAGGTCAATCAGTGCATATACATCGTAGGAGGAGACTGATAATATACCTGTAACAACATCAGGAGACGTCTCACGATCCTGTCTACCAGCTAATGCATAAATACGGTTCTGAGGACCGCTCGAAGCAGATGCTCCACTTCTTCCCCTACCACGTCCTGCTGATGTTTGAGAAGCTTGCCCTAAAGGGCGTACTGATGAAGAAGAACCAGCTACGTACCCTTGTAGGCTGAACGATACATGCACCCCCTCTTGACGGACACTCCCTCATCACATGACCTGGCTGGCCACAAGCATAACAAGCATCTGATCCAATCGACATTGTCCAGAGTATAATCTACCACACTGGGTACACCGCGGTACCGATGGTCTCATCTGACCTAACTCCGATTTATGCTGAGAACCTGAAGATTTAGAACTTTGACCCGCTCCAGAATAAGAAGACTGATCAAACCTGAGGGCCTGAAAATCGCAGAGGTGCACTCCCTGCTGAATGAAATGGATATCGGGAATGCTGTTGTCTCTGTCCTCCTCTGAACTCACCAACCATATCCAAATATCTAGCCCTCTTACCATGGCCCCGGTCACGCTCACGCTCTGTCCTCCGCTGACGCTTACGATCTTCCAGATTCTGTGCATATGCCTGTATACAGGAAATATTCATACCCGGCTGTAATCAATCAAATGTGGCCCTAGACCAGCCATGAAACGATGAACTCGATCCTCCATCTCAGCCACCATAGCTGGGGCATATCTAGCCAATGAATCAAAATATACACTGTACTCTTGAACACTCATACTGCCCTGCTGAATATGTAAGAATCGATCTGCCCGAGCCCGCCGAACCTCTAGCGGTAAATAATGACGAATGAAGGCGTCTGAAAACTCTCGCCAAATGGATGGAGGGGCATTCTCTCCCCTAGATAGCTCCCATGTCTGATACCACTGCACTGCAACATCACAGAGCCTATAAGAAGCCAACTCCACTGACTCGACCTCATCAGCATGCATAACCCTCAAAGTCCTCTGTATACTATCAATAAAGTCCTGATGATCAATATTTTGCCTCAACGCGGAGAACTCTGGAGGATCTAACCCGAGGAAAGTCTTAGCCCTCGCACTACTAGCGCAATCTGCTTGATCAACACCAACTCCCTAATGTTGGGCCTGAGCGGCTACCAATCTAGTCAATAACTGTATAGCATCCCGCATATCCTGACCATGTGCATCTAGTTGAGGAACTGGGGGCACTGGAGCAGGTGCTGGAGGGGGGGTATGCGAAGTCTGAGATGGGCTCTCACTCTGAGACTCACCCTGAGCCCTGGTAGCTCTCTGAGTATGGCTAGTAGCCTCACAAGCCACTCTCTTGCCCTTCTGGGCGTTGTAGCTTTCTTGCGAGGCATCGCTGAAATCAGAACAAATTATTAGAAGGCAATTTCTTAACACATGGCTCTATCGCACGATCTAAGAAAGAAAGAATGACAATTTCCTAAATGTCCTGCAGCCTCCTGTTTATAAGTGTGGTGCACAACACACCCATAAACAAGACTCTACTAGACACGGTCTGTAGACAACCCTAGGACGGAACTGCTCTGATATCACTTCAGTCACGACCGAACCGATGAGTCGTGACGAGTATCTGATCTCTATTGATCAAGCACCCCTATACTCGCACCTGAACATCACTGAATAACTGGGTAGCCCATATGACTTATAACTGAACCATGCCGACCCATATAAGAACAACATCAAGAACTATCAACCATCTGTGCATATATGTGTATATATATGTGGGAAAGAACAGTGCAAGCCGACTAGGCCGCTACCTATGTTGTACACAAAAGAATGGGAGCTGACAAGGCTACATCACGTACCAACTACACATAACTATCTACAAACCTCTAATGGAGCAGAAAGCTGTAGAAAGGCAGGACAGGGCCCCCACCATACCCATATATATACATATACATCTCAAAATGGCAGACCAAAATAGACTGCAGCTCCAGATCAAGTGGAGCGCACTGACTGTCGCTGAGTGGAAGTCCTACTGAACTGGGACCGCCTGTCTGTCTACCTGAACCTACGGGCATGAACGCAGCCCCCGAACAATAGGGGAGTTAGTACGAAAAATGTACCGAGTATATAAGGCATAAGAACAACATAAACAAAGAAATCACGAAAAATGTCTGAAACATAAAAACTAAACTCAATATCTGAAAGTGCCTCTGCGGCGGATGCTATGTATTCTCTTTTTTAAAAAAAAACATCTTATACATACGTGTATATATATAGTATAATGCCCGGCCATATAGGCGTGGTGTTATCATCATCTCATACTTCCCGGCCATATAGGTGTGGTGTTATCATCATCTCATACTGCCCGCCCATATAGGCGCACTGTTATCATCATCTCATACTGCCTGGCTATATAGGCGCGATATAAGAAAATAGTTGTACATATATGTAAATGCATGAAAGACTCAAAATAGGATACTCTGAACTACTCTGAGCAACATAAGATCTCTGGAAGCCATAAATATAAGACATAAGAGGTCAAGGATACGCTAAATCCTATACCATCTAGGAGTAGAGTCTTTGGAACTCGCTTGCTTATTCTGTTCATTCATAAGATAAGGATCATGCCAAAAAGAATAGAAGGAACAGCCTTAACATACCTTGAGGCGTATCTAGTCGTCCAACATCTACTTCCCGAACTCGTAAGTCTACAATCAAGGTAACATATGCCACCATTAGATCATTTACCTTACTTACTAACCAATTTAAGTACGAAAAGAGCTTAACGAATTGTGGACAACATCTCTCTTCTAAACTTAACAATCCTTCAACTTCTAATTCAATCCAACATCAACAACAATATCAATACTTATATACCAAAATATAATCAAATATATCCCAAATCATCCCTCAAAACAGCCCTTAACCCTAACTTTACCCTCATCCAACTTACCACTTCCTTAATTATATTTCCTTTACTTAAAACCACTAAAACTCTTGATAATTAACTCAAACACAAAGGTAGGAATCATAGACATACCTTAAGGGGTCTAGGATTCCAAGAATCAAACTTCAACTCCAATTCCAAAGCTTAACAACTTCAATAAAACCCTAAGAACAACCTTCTTCTTCACTAGCTCGGGTTTTAGGGGGCTCGGATCTTGCTAGAATTCCTCCAATATGCTGGAAAATGTTGAGGGTAAATATTTTGGGGCTTTCTCTTATTTGGGACTGAGAAAATAAGAAATAATGTCATGGGTATATATATATAGATGGATCAAGAAGGTTCCAGCGGAGCGGGTCGACGACTCGTCGACGTGTCGACGGCCTGTCAATGGCGACTGGTTTCTGTAGACTTTCCTGAGTCGTTCCAACTCGCGTCGATTCAATTCGATTAACTTCTAATCCTATCGTATCGCAAAGAACGCATACTTATACTTTGGTACACGCAAGGTAAGGCACTTAATATCTGAAAAGCTCGGGTACGGATCTCCATGCTAAGGGTATAAACTACCAATAAACCAAAGACTTCCTTGCGACGAAAACGGGAGGTGTAACAACTAGGTCTGGGATGGGTTGGCTCGCTTAGTAAGCTCCATAGCGAGACAGGGTCTCGCTCTGGGCTTCGCTCAGCAAGACTCAATGTCTCAATCAGCGAGACCCAATGTCCCTTGCATACTTAGTCAATTGTTTTTAATTTTCATTTTAGCACCACTAAGCCTCGCCGAGCAAGGCCTTGTCTTGCTTTGAGCGAGCTCCCCTCTGCATCGCAACACTTAGGAAAATTTTGCTCTTCTGATTTCATGGTTCTATACTTTAGTTTGGGAGTACAAAATGTTATAATATCTCCCCCTTGGGATCATTCGTCCTCGAATGCTGGGTCATGGTTCTCATGGTCGAACTTAACATGCATTGCAGACATGGTTGCATGAATACTAAACTGACAAGAATACTGAACTGACAAATTATAGCATGAGGTCTGAATACTGAATGGAATGTAATGCGAATGCTATAATAAGAGGTTTGAATGCAAAGGTTAGTTACCTTCAACTCTTTCTGCTTTTGCTTCAAATAGCTGTGGATATTTGGACTTCATGTCCTGTTGGGATTCCTATGTAGCGTCTTCGACTTTCTGATTTCTCCGAAGCACCTTGACTGAGACAACTTTCTTAATTCTCAACTTACGAACTTAACGATCAAAAATAGCCATAGGAATCTCCTTATAAGCTATTCCATATTTAACTGTGATCGTTTCAATAGGGACAACCAATGATGGGCTCCAACACACTTCTTCAGCATGGATAGATGTAACACTGGGTGCACGAAAACCAAATCCTGCGATAACTCGAGCTCATAAAATACTTGACCAATCCTTCGCAGAAATCTGTATGGCCCAATATATCTGGGACTAAGTTTTCCTTTCTTCCCAAGTTCATAACACCTTTCATAGGTGAAACTTTCATGAATGCCCAATCATCAATCTGAAACTCAAAGTCTCTGCGCCGCACTGTTGAAGAAAATTTTGCTTCGCCAATTTCGAACTAACCAATTGGCGACCTACACCTTCGCCCATACAGAGCTTCGAATTGTGCCATCTTGATACTAGAGTGATAGTTGTTATTATAGGAAAATTCAATGAGAGGAAAGTGATCATCCCAATAACATTCTTCTTCATGTCATTCCACCAGTAATCCTGTTTAAGGGCATGATACATTTTCGTAAAGCTTGGGTAGGTAGAATATTTGAAACTATGTGCCTCTGCCATAATCCTCTCTCTGCGTCTATTTACATCTGGAACGCATAATTTTCCTTGGTACCTTAGAGTACCATCATCTCCCATTTGTTCGAAAGGTATGGGTCTATGCCTGTGAATCCCTTCCTTTAGCTGCAATCGATAGGGATCATGAAACCATTTTCCTCTTTTGCTCAGCTACTAAGGAGGATTTGGCTCTGTTCTGTACATCAACTCTACCATCTTCGGGAAAAGTTGAACTCCTAGGTTTGTTAAACGATAAACTTCTCTCACCGTGATTTTCTTGTCTCCCTCAACATGAGCGAAACTCCCCTTACTTGATTTCTTTTTGAGATACTTCCTGAAATACGCATAGTATTACTGTGCGCTAAGTCTTTGACCAGCACATGAAGATTAGAGTCTCGTACAATGGCGCTACCCTTGCGATACATAACTGGGCATTGATCTTATAACTTTTCTGTGATCACTTAATTGATAATAACTGAGCTAACACAAGTTGATCGACGATCAATATACTCACTTCGAGTTTCTTGTACACGCAAGGCACATTTCTTATGGAGACTCTCATTTTGCCCTCATTACTAAATAGAGGTTCTTCATATCTCATGCTAACCCTTCAGGTTTCAAATGTCCAACTGGACGTACTAACAATTTACACATCTCTCCCTTAGACCAAAGGTTGGTCTTATACTTGCATATCCTTTTCTCTTGTTGGGATCCAACCAACTTTCCTTACCTTTTGCAATTTTTTGTACTTTACATCACTGACGACTCATCTTTCGACTCATATCTAAGCAATCTTCCTTACTAGGAAAAGCTGAATTACTTACATGAATCCGCTAAGGTATTCATAACTGGAATATTTTGTCTTAACGACTTAACTTTGCTCACACTCGCAATCTTAGGGAGACCTTTTTTTTATAACTCTTAAGACTATTCTTTTGTTGTTTGCTCTCTTACTGCCTAGCTGGTTTTATTCTTCCACTGTCACAGTACTTTGGGTTTAAATTAAACTCGTTGGGTTCTAGCACGCATTCGGTGTATTCAAATTGTTACCCACTCACTAGTGTTAACCTGACTGAGGAATTCAAAACGTACCTCTACTAGCCCTACTGAAATTACTAATTCAATGCATCTACTCAAAACTTACTTACTATTATTCTACTATCCACTTGGTAGCATCATGTTCTCTTATTATGCTCTGAATAACTAAAGTGAAATATAAGGTTATTTCTAACTTCCCTCATCATCCGACCCTATCCTACGGTCATATGCTATACCTTTTTTTTGAACTGTAGACATGGATCACACCTAGGGCAATTTCATCTGTCTTAAACTGAAAATTGGAATACCTACTCCCGAAATTTCTCTATACTTCAAAATCATACCAGACTATACACATTTAGGGTAAGCACTTACTCACATAACCTAAGAGGGAACTGCCACATTTTCTTATCTCATAGTAATATCTGCTTTTTGTAGTAACTTACTAATATAGTACTTTCTAGTGATCTGAATAAATTTGAACCAATTAAAAATATTCCCCAAACTTAGCCAAATTCTCCACTTTTCGTTCTGCCATTTGCACACCTCGCGGCCCGAGCCCCATCGCGAGCTCTTGTGTCGCTTTGGACCTCGCTCCACGAGCTCCTTTCCCTCTGCAACACTTGGAACCTTTCTAGTCTGCTTGGTTCCATGGTTCTCATTTCATACATATATTCTTAGTCATGTTCATGGGTCATACGAAAACACATCTTCTGTAATATCACACGCTCTTTGCCACTTAGATATTTTTCCCCTAGGCTCTTTTCTATCCAAAACTATGGTGAGCAGTTTATGCACGCTGAGCTACAAGCTCTTAGATTAACTAATTCCACTCGAGATTACTTTTGTGCATCACATTCGCACAATTTCAGTGCCTCCCAACAAAATTGTCAACTTGGGATTGATGGTTTTGAGATTGTGGAGCATGGGTATTAATGGTTGTTTGATTTAGATCATGAAACCTACTTTAAACCCAATAAAAAGGTTACAAAATTAATTATCCTGAAGCAAGACAGCACTATAAAGTTGATTTCTTGTAGAACAATCAAAACACTGGCTATGATATAAGAACACCAAGTACATCAAGCAACCATTATCAATGTATTCAATTATTCGACGCTTATCCCTTCTCGATGTATCGGATTGAGGTTCAGATGCTGATTGCATTAAGCAAAACCAATTGTTCCATTATCGTACAATCTAAGGTACCCAAAGAGTCCATGAAGCACGACCTCTCTTCTTCTCTGTCCTTTTTTTTTTCATTAATATTTCCGTAAGCCTCATGTAGACCGAGCTACCACCTTTATATTCTGTTCTCTGCTTTTGATGATCCCTTTGCCTAATGGCTGTAATCAAACTTTAAAATGGACAGAGCTTTCAAGGTCCACCTAGATACTGGATAACCGAATAAATATTACATTTTCAATTCAACTACTTTAGTCGTCATGCCATAGATGTAACCCGAACAGAGTGATCTGCAGATCCAGTCAAGAAGACGGGTGATGTCGGATGCCAGTCTACTGTTGTTATAGATGCACTGTGAGGAAGAGTTCTCATCCCATATGGATGACCTCGGACCTGATACAACAAAGAATTATTTGTAGTGTCAATAAATCTTAACATAAGTAAACCAGCACGGAAAGATATAACAGTAACTGGAAATGAACAGGAGACATAGCAAGGACCAATGAAACTACATTTTATCAGACTGGCCCTAGGCCTTGTGACATTGTATGTGCACTGCTATTCCCAACAGTACTTATTAACACTAAAAGAGAGATCCAGTTGGTTTTACTGATGGGACAATTTTCTGTGACCACCACAAATGATTGCCCATTTTCAGTTAAGAGGCCAACCTAGAGCTTATGAACTAATAGTTAGATTCTGAGAACATCAAGGCAAATGAACCTAAACATATAATTCTGTGTGAAACTAGTTTACCTGGTATATAGGCGCCCTCAGGGAGTTGGATGTCACAAGAAGTTTTCTTCCATCAGCATCGAGAGCCATTTCATGCTTATAGTGTGACAGACTCTGAAGGTTATAGAATCTGCAACACGGGGAGGATAGATGTTAAGAACCTTATTCTACAACAAGACAGGAAAAGAGAACGTCTTTCAACTTAGAGAACAAATTTAATGGGGAAAACAAAAAAAAATAAAAGATATGCTGCTTCATAGAAAGTATATTAACTAATGATAAATGATTTTTGATCCACAAGCATGAGACTAGGGCTAGAAAACATTTCTAGTTAACTGGAATTTTCATACAAGAATGAAATACCAAAACTAAAGGATTAAACAATCCCATGTACCTGCTGCAATCTGTTGACCAAAGTACTTTGCCTTGATTCTGCAAACTCCACTCAAATATCTGCCTCACAAACTACTGAGTTAGATTCTTCACAATGCAGGTAACAAAGTAAAGCTTTCAGCAAGGTGACAACCTTACATATATGGAGAAGCACTCAAATGCATGAAAAGAAAATAAAGTGAATTTGCTGACTGCTAAATAACTTGCCTTTCCATCCATACCCAAAGTGAAAATGCTTGTCTCATCAGAACCAAACAAAACAGAACTAATTGCCGAATCATGTGCTGGCCATCCAATAATTTGCAAGCCAGCAGACATATCTATCACTTGTTAAGGTTAAGCTGGCTATGCAGGCCAGCAAAGTTATGGGATCATGTCAACTGAAAGCACAGATTCACTCTCAAACACCATTACTCACAACAAAAGATAGAGAGAGAGAGAATTAGGTAGAGAGAATGGTAAATAAATTTAAAAGTTTCCTAATGCAAGGTATAAGAGAGGACGTCTACAGCACTATGTTCACTAGCTCAGACAAGGATACCAAACATGTGTATCATTCCATCAGTAGCTGCAGCTGCTAAAAGTTTTCCATTGTGATTGAAGCATACTGAAGTAATTGGAGGTGGATCTTCACCAAGAGGAAGGACTGTCTTCAATAAAGTTTGATACGAGTTGGGCTTTAGAATCCTCATGCAGAAAGGAAAGGAAATAGTATTGTAAATTCGGCACTTGGATACAACCGGGACCCAAAATAATTGCATACCATGGCTTTCCACGTCCTCATGTTCCAGACAGTTAAAGAAGCACAGCCCAATTTACCAATGTCACTCGAACCAGGCCTGCAAAACTGCCATTTAGGATCACTTTTGAGGCAACCAAGAACTAGCGTATACATCTTAATTAAGCATATCAAAACTCTCACATAGATCCCCAAAAATTGTTTAATCAGAACTAATGAATAAATTACAAGATAAAACAAGTGAATATTTTAAGTCAGATGAACTCTACTGAACTAATATCCTCAAACCAAAGGCATCAATCCCCTCTTTAAGTAAAATTTAATAGCTGATCATGAGAAACAGTTAAGGTCAGGATCAACTACCATAGACCACAACAATCATTAAAACTCCGGAAAGGTATGTTTTAGTCAACTAAAAGTTGGAACCTGAGAGTAGGATTTTATCTTAGGATAGATGGAATTAAGTAGAATATACGCAATACAAGTTTAGCAAGGTAACTTCCAACTCTAGAGGTCTATTATAAATCTCAGTATGAGCCCTATAAATCTTGATTAAATGGTGAAATAGGTTACGAGGTATCTAGTTTATGATCGCAAACAAGTATGGGAGAAGGATTGGAGTGAACCCATCGTTAAGTGGAAGGATTCAAAGCGATTGAGGTAAAGCCAACTCTAAGTTGAGGTCTATGAGGTGGAATCACATATAATCCTCGGGATTCTTAGATTTGCTTTAGAGTTCCAAATTTAGAGCCCTTATGGGTTACTAGGGTTTTTAGAATAAATAAGGTTTATGGACTGGTCTACGGATGTCAAACCATGTTTTGTTGCATGCTTCCTCTTTAGATTAATGGAGATATAGAAGTAGCTAGTTCATTTGAAATAAGTCAAAGCATTGAGGTCACTGCTAACCTTTCCATTACTGGTTTTCCGGTATCTAGCACGTTCTCTATTGAATTATGCATGTTTTAGACAAAAAGTAAAGTGTTGTTATAAAAGTAACTCAAGCAAGAAAGATGCTCTCAGGTACAGTTTTGGAGGATAGGGATTAAATACTTTTCCAGCCACTTTGAACCTGCTCCGGTGATGGAATCTACTGGGAGAAATTATTTTTTCTTCAATCATTCTTTAGTGATTTTTTTTATTTTTATTTTTGAAAAGGTAACACTTGTATATTTATCCAAAAATCAGACCTGTCACAAAACAGTTACAGGTCTCATAGTTACAAAGGAGTATTCAGAAGATCTTCAATCCTATAACAAAAACTTATATAGAACCTAAGACATCCATAAATGATTCTAGATCATCCATATACTCCTGTTTACACCAAAAGTAGAATAAAGCAAGACACTTCATTTTCATCTTCTGTAAAGAATTACACTTATTTTCAAAACATCTAAGGTTCCTTTCACTCCACACAGACCACCAGATGCAAGCTGGTATAATTCTCCATCTCTCTTTGTAGAAAGGTTGGCATAACTATTCCACATCTCCAGGACTTGAACAATTTTCTCAGGCATTATCCATGTTAAACCTTTCAAATTGATGAATAAACTCCATATCTGAAAGGTAGTCTTGCAGTGAATAAAAGAGGTGACTAACAGTCTCTGCTTCTTCACCACAAAAGAAACACCTTGGACTAAAATTAAAACCCCTTTTCATGAGATTTTCCTGAGTTAGTACTGCCTGCTTAGCTAGCAGCCATACAAAACAAGAAACTTTGTAAGGGATCTTAACTTTCCATATCAATTTCCATGGCCAGTGGTCAATCTGGTTTCTGTAAATGTTAAAAGTCTGTATGCCGCCTCCTCAAAAACTAGCCTAGTTTGTGATTCTGCCAGATTAGGCAGTCTTCATCATCAGATGGTCCCCTAAATTGCTCCAAGGTCTTGTAGAAATCTGCTAGTCTCTGAATCTCCCAGTCATTTAGTAGTCTTCTAAAACTCAAACTCCACCCCTGATTAGACCATATCTCTGCCACAGAGGCATTTTGTTGCTGGTTGAGGATGTATATATTCTGGGAATAAGAGTTTCAAATTACCTTGTTCTAACCAATTGTCTTCCCAGAAGGATATCTTCATGCCATTTCCTGCCTTTAGTTTGCAATTTCCCTTGAGCTTTGGCCATTGATTCCTGATAGCTCTCCATAAACTTGTTCCATAAGTGCTAGTTACAGGTTTAGTTGTCCAGTTGTTTTCCCTTTCATATTTCACACTTATCACCTCTTTCCACAAGGATTGTTCATTGGAAGCAAATCTCCAAAGTCATTTCATCAAAAGGCTTTGGTTTTGAGCTTTCAAATTCCTGATTCCCAGGCCCCCTGCCTTTTTGCTTCCTATTAGAGCCTCTCATTTAACCAGGTGGATCTTCTTAGTGTCACTATTAACCTCCCAAAGGAAGTTCCTTCTCAAGAGATCCAATCTCTCAATAACACTTTTAGGAATAGGGAAATCATGTATGTGGGCATGGCATCCAAAACACTATTGATCAGTGTTAATTCCCCCCCCCCCCCCCCCCCCCCCAGGATAGATATTGGCTCTTCCAGTTCACTAGCCTTTTTTCACATTTCTCAACCACCCCATTCCATATTCCTATGGACCTGCTTTTAGCACCAAGGGGCATGCCCCAAGTAAACAGTTGGCAATTCCCCAGATCTTCCTCCCAGAACCTCAATCAAGGAGGACAAATTAGTTACTTCATTTACTGGATATAAGAAGCTTTTAGTAAACCTGGTACTGCTTCAAGTTGCTCCCTGTCAGCATCACAAAAGATCAGAGTATCATCAGCATATTGGAGATGAGTAATCTCCATATCTTCCCCTACTCTGTTAGAAACTTTGAAACCCTTAATCCACGAATTTTCTTGAGCAGTTCTTAGCATATCATTGAGTCCTTCCATAGCAATGATAAATAGGAAAGGAGATAGGGGGTCACCCTGTCTTAAGCCTCTCTGAGAGGGGAAGAAACCTATTGGAGATCCATTAATGAGGATAGAAAACTTTACTGAACTAATACAAAATTTTATCCACCTGATCCATCTAGAACTCTCTTAGCCAGAGTTTTTAGAATAAAATTCCAGTTGAGATGATCATAGGCTTTCTGTATATCCAGCTTGCATAAAATACCTGGCTCACTGCTCCTCAGTCTTGAGTCCACTCACTCATTTGCCATAAGAATAGCATACATTATCTGTCTTCCTTTGATGAAAGCTAGTTGATGGTTATCTACCAATTTGTGCATCACCTTCTTAAGTCTTTCAGTCAATAATTTGGAAATGATTTTGCAGATGCTACCTATCAGGCTGATAGGTCTGACATCTGTGAGCTCCTTGACTCCCATCTTTTTTGGAATCAAAGCCACATAAGTGGCATTAAAACTTTTCTCAAAGAAGCATCTATCATGAAAGTTTTTTACTGCAGCAATCACCTCCTCACCTACTACTTCCCAGCAATGAACAAAAAAGCCATTGTATACCCATCAGGTCCAGGAGCTTTGTCTCCAGCACATAGTTTGACACAGTTCAAGATTTCCTGGTTTTCAAATTCCTTTTGTAACATCTGGTTTTCTTCTTCTGTAATTCTGAGGCCATCTCTAATACCACCAGTTGGTCTCCATGATTCAGTTTCAAAATATAGTTTCCGGTAGAATTCAACAATTTCCTTCTTAATTCCTTCAGGATTCTTGATAGTCTGTCCATTAACATTCAGCTCATCAATGTTGTTGAATTTTCTGTGTGAATTAGCAGTTTTATAAAAGAACTTAGTGTTCTTGTCCCCCTCCTTCAACCACAAAGCCCTTGATCTTTGTCTCCATGCCACCTCTTCCTCCTTAGCAATTTCCTCAAATTCAACAAGTAAAGCAATTTTTGAATAGATTTCCTCTTCAGTCAGGGCCCTATGTTCATGAATTGCTTCTAGTAGTACTGCAAGCTGGTTAAGGATGGATTGTTTCTGCAAAGCAAGATTACCTTGAGTAGTTTTGCTCCACTCTCTCTGGTTGTCTTTGAGTGCTCTCATCTATAAGAATTTAGTTTCCTTTTGTTTGTTGAGACAATTGTACTGGTTGTTACACGTTTCAGCCATAGACCAAACAATTATGGATGGTTATTCGTTCACTGGGTCAATGGACTCATCCCACATTTTCATGATTACATGTACAGCCATAGACCAAAAAAGGTGACATCGAGGAGCTAGTTACAAGACTCTGGTAAGCCCCACATCTTTCGTGGATGATGAATTTAGTTTCCTTTTGTTTGTTGGGACAACTGTACTGGTTGTTACACGTTTCAGAGTTTGCTCCATGCAGTATTCAGTTGCTTTGAGCTTCTTCTTTTTTCAGAGTTGTTTGAGCTAGTTATGTTGAGATGTTTAACACATGGATCTTATCTACTTTATGAATAAAGGCAGTCCGGTGCACAAAGCATCCCCCGTGAGCAAGGTCCCAGGAAGGACCGCACCCCAAAGGGTGTGATGTAGACAGTCTACCCTAATGCAAGCATTAGTGGTAGCTCCCACGTCTAAAACCCTATAGGTCACACGGAGACAACTTTACTGTTGCTTTAAGACTCCCCTTCTAAAAGGGCAGCCCAGTGCACAAAGCATCCCGCGTAAGCAGGGTCCGGGAAAGGGCTGCACCCTAAGAGGTGTGATGTAGACAGCCTACCCTAATGCTTGCATTAGTGGCTGCTTCCATGGCTCAAACCCATGACCTATAAGTCACACGGAGACAACTTTACCGTTGCTCCAAGGCTCAAACCCGCTTACTTTATGAATATTGAACGATTTTGGGGATTTATAATATAGTGAAATGCTTGAGAATGGAAGAGTTAAATGATATCACCCGGTTCGCCTAGTGGGGCGAGCTTGCTAGTTGCCCGTCACAGCCCTACAAATTGGGTCATGCCACTAAGAAGAACGACGTTAAGTGAGATTGGAAGGAACTGCGGTGCAAAAGTGCAGTCAATTAGATATCTTGACCCAACGTTTTAGGAGAATGGCATGATAGAAGAAGATACAACAACAACATATGGGATCTGGGGAGGGTAGAGTGTACGCAGACCTTACCCTACCTTGTGAAGGTAGGAAGATTGTTTCCGATAGACCCTCAGCTCAAGAAAAGATGCAAAGACAACAATAATAATAGACAGTAATAGCAACAACATAATAAGATAAGATAAATGAAGTAAGGGAACAGTCAAGTTGTAATAGAGAACTAAAAAAAATAAGCAAATGTACAAAGATAATAATACTCCTAGTATCAAGACTAATAATTTCAAAGCAATGAAGACTCCTACAGGACAGGACCCAGAGCACTGCACTGAAACCTGGTGCACCGATCCCCCTATTTCACCACATCAAATTTCTCATTATCAAAGGCTAGGGGTAAATGAATGGGGCTCATGAATATGAACCGACCAAAGACTGTTCATTAACGAGCCAAGCTTGAGCACAATTACTGTTTGAATACTAATCAAGCAGCACAAGTTTGCTTACTTTTGGCTTTCTGTTCCAATCTCATATGCTATCATGATAATTGGCGGAACTGCCCAATCATTTCCACAAACCTACAGGTATTGCTTACCCCTCCTTCCACTATCCCTTTGGTCTCTCAATCTCCCTCCGCTTAATGCTTCCTTCAGAACTCTAGCGCTGATGATGATGCTCAACAGCTAAGCTTAGATGCTTCTATCTTAGAATCTTTACAGTTTAAGGTTTAATATAATTTCAAAAACAGATCAAATGTCGCAAAGTTTATACTTTTCACTACTTCAGAATCATTTTGAAAGTCTATGTTCAGTTTAATTTCTTGTTGGTTTGTCGGACTCATTCATCTCACAGCAATCACATTTTGTAGTCAAGCCAAGCTCTTTAGAGCCAACTAGCTGAAAACTTTTATTCCAATCAAGAGTTTGAACAGGACATAGGGCGATGAGTTGGAATACCTACTTCTTAATCATGACACTGCGCAACCCAATAAGCAGACGCAGAAACAATAAAAAGGTCCAGACATGTCAACCGTAACCAAAATCCTCATTCACCATCAAATATAATCAGCTAATTCTGACTAACAAGTTAACAACTGGGAGATATATCCATTTTCCCACAACTAACTGTCTATTTTCCAAAACTAAATTACGTAGGCAAAATACATAGAAAGACACTTAAACTTTGCCTCTACCATCTGTTGAATACTCCAACTTATAAAATGATCATCTAAACACCTCAACTTGTCTCCACTGTGTCAGTTGAACACTCAAACTTACAAATTAATCATCTAGACACTTCCAAAATTTATGTGCCATGTCAGCGTTGGGTTTCCACGAGACACAGTGGGAACGAGTTTAGGTGTCTAGATGTGCGTTCTCAAAGTTGGAGTGTTTAGTTGCCAGTTGAGGCCAAGTTAAGGTGTCTATCTATGTATTATGCCTATTTACTTATCAAAACCCTCTCCTACCAATCTAATACCAGAATCAATTCACTTATTTATGCTATCAACAAAAGAATCTAATTTACTGACTCAATCACTTATCGAAACAAATTTCTTTTAAAGAAATGTAACACATAATTAAAATAGAAAAAGTGAAACAGAGGAGTGCTATGAAAAGGTTACGTGATTAGAAGATGCAAAAAATTAAAAGGCAAATTCAAAGATTATGAGACCAACTATGTTATGGGAATGAATTTCCATATTCACATATGAACATTGTAAAAATAAGAATGTTAAAGATGAGGTGGGGTCATAAAAATTGGACAAGATTAAAAATTATCAAATCGGAAAGCAAGGCAACTAGCACAAATAGAAGATAAAATAAGAAAAAGCATCTGAAATGGTTGGACATGTCCTGTGTAAACCTTTAAATGCAAGGGCACATTATGTTACACAGATCCTCCATTTCCCGTCTCTGATTTATGTGGATACAACATGACATAGGTGCCAGTTGGACGCTCAAGCTGATCTAGTCAATCCAAAGAGGGTGTGTTGACAATGTGGATGAATAGAAAGAAGGAAGGAACGAAAGAAAAAGGGGAAAGAAAGCAAGAGCAAAAGAGAGAAGGAGATGGAGAAGGAAACAAAAGAAGGAAAAGGAAAGCAAAGAGAAAAAAATATAATAAGAAATCAAGAAGAGAGGAGAAAAGTCTCTCTGCCATCATAGTTGTCGTCAACTCTCAGGTTACCATATGAAGGCAAAAAAAAAAAAAAAGGTAACAAAGAGCTGAAGAGAGAAGGAGATGGAGGAAAAGGAAACAAAAGAAGGAAAAGGAAAGCAATGAGATAAAAATGTAACAAGAAATCAAAAAGAGAGGAGAAAAGCATCGCTACCATCATAGTTGTCGTCAACTCTTGGGTTCCCATATGAAGCAAAAAGCTCTCATCTTGGGTTTTTCCATTGCTGGTGGGCTAGGCTTCTCAACAATGGGCTATATATCTATGTCTATCTACATTATATTAAAAGCATGAACTCCTAAACTTAAAAGTTAAATTACCTTAACACCCCTCTCAATAATTTTCATATTTAATTTTTTTCTAAATAAATGCCATAAATAACTCCCTATTAGCCAACGCAAACTAAAAAAGCCTTTTCAGAAAGAGATCCCACCGATTGAGAAAGAGTAGTTGCCATTTCATTTTCTTTTAAAACACTTCCTTTGCCAATTAGAGACCTTACAGTACATCGTTGGTAAATTCTTAAATCCAAGCACTCTATACACCTTGCTTTTCTCAATATTTATGCTTTACAACTTTTCATGGCTAATCCAAATGTTTTGGCTTTCTCCTTTAGGCTAATTTTATCACAACATAATATTTAATTTTGATTGCAACAATCCACGGTTTCCACATGGCCTACAATGACACATTTTATGACAACAGTTGTTTTCACAATTAAGGTCTTCTTAAAAGGTGAATCACAAGATCAAACGACACCACCTTCTCAATTTTCTGTAGTCTGTGCTTTGAGAAATTTTGTATGATTCAATAATTTGGACCAATATGATACTCCTTCCCTCCCTTTTAACTGCTAATTTAGTTTTTTTTTATATATATTTATTAAAAAATAATAAATCCAAAGCATAGTTTTCTGAGTTACTCCTATTTAATAAAGTAGACTGATTTATTTTTCTCAAATAATGTGCAATTAAGTGTATAGTTGAAAACAATTACCAATTGTAATTTTGATTTCCTAAAGTGAATTAATTTTCGATAATTTTTTTAAAGTTGAAGTAACTGTTAATTTGGGACGGAGGATTGGAGTATATCATAGTGTTTTTGTTAGTACTATTACTTTTGTTAGAGAAGATGTAATTCATTGTTTAATGATACTGATGAAATTTTGTGTTAGGGGCCGTGACCAATTAGCTTGAAAAAAATTTAAATATTTGGAGTAGGATGATTTTTGCTATTCCTTATGATTCTCGTGAAACTATTAAATGAATAACACATCTAAGTGAAAGTTAAACCAAATATTTTCTCTAAACATATGTCAATGTGGATTTGAATAGTGATAACGAAGTTGTCTTTTTTGTACGTCCGCAGCATTCCAATATGGGTTTTTCGCTCATGCCTTTCTTTTGTTATATATTTACATCACGTGACTATTTTAGATTGGAATATATTGAATTTCCAAAATGATTTGGTTGAGTAATGATATGTCCAAGTCTTCAGTAATATTCGAAATAAAATAATATCTTTCGTTAGTTCTTCCTTAAAAATGCTTTATGAATCAAATATTGTGCGTATAAGATGGTATCAGTAATTATATTTGTATAATTAAACAAGAAATATAGTTAAACACTTTGTATTAACATAAAGATTTTGCTATGTAGTGTTTCCACCATCTTACTTCTCAAAACCCCAACACATGACTTCACACAGAAAGTCTACTGATTTCACGATAAACAAGTCTCTTCCTATTTCATGGGAAAGGAGTTCAATAACAATGAAGACGAAAACAAACAATGAAGATTAACGTCCAATATCAAATAAGACAATTAAAGCCAACAAAAAAGATTAGTGGTCTCTCTTTTAGTGAAATAAACTATAACTAGCTTTATTTTTGATGTTTTATTTAAGGGGAAAAAAGCAATAATATTGGTGTGTCAACCTAATATCAAGTTTAGTGTTTTTTTTTTTTTTAAATATGAAATCATCTCGTGTTGGTGTAACATTCAAACTTTGATTTGTATTCTTGCGGCAATCATTTTGATCCATAATTCTTCAAATGTTTTTATTCTTATTGGGTTTTTCATAGATTATCCATATGTATTTACATATAAATACATATATTCAATCAAAAAAAGATGTCAACACAAATACACAATATTTCATCAGACTATAAGTGTAAGTCAATTCTATGTAGTTATTTGTATAGTTAAAACAAGACTATTTTCATAAATTCATATATCAAGTTATTGTACTCGGTGCTTTGTTTTGAAATTATTTTGCAATATTGTATTCTACAAAATATGGCATACACGTGCAACGCATGTGCCAAGAAACTAGTATATATATAAGTGGGATGCCCCTATATATATATATATATATATATATATATATATATATGCCCCAAAATGTAAAGTTAAAAGAAAAAATAACCATTAAAAGTTAAAGGCCCTTTTTGTCGTTCATTTAAACACTGCTCCTATGACATTTTTGTACCAAATTGTAAATGTAATTTCTAATTAATACTATAAAGGGCAACCCGGTGCACTAAGCTCCCGCTATGCGCGGGGTCCGGGGAAGGGCCGGACCACAAGGGTCTATTGTACACAGCCTTACCTTGCATTTCTGCAAAAGGCTATTTCCACGGCTCGAACCCGTGACCTCCTGGTCACATGGCAGCAACTTTACCAGTTACGCCAAGGCTTACTACTTAATACTATATTATATATAAATATTGTATAATAAATAAACCAAGTGCATAATTAAATTTTGTCAAACAGACTTTGTTGAAGAATGAAAAAAAGTGCCACATCGGTGGTTAATGAGATGGGTTGAAAAAAAGTGTCACATCGGTGGTTAATGAGATGGGTGCTCTCCTTATATGGACAGTGGACTTGGGCAATCCTCCCCTCATGAGCTAGCTTTTGGGGTTGAGTTAGACCATTCTTTACATGGTATCAGAGCAGGCCCCATCTCACCCGATGTTGGTCCCCCAAATTAAATTGCCCACGCTTCAGATGTGCAGTCCTGGGCGCGAGGTGGGGTGTTACAGAATGAAAAACAAAATGTCATGTCGATGGTTAATGAGATGGGTGATCTCCTTATATGGACTTGGGCAATCCTCCCCTCATGAGCTAGCTTTTGGGGTTGAGTTAGGCCCAAGATCCATTCTTTACAGAATTAATGATGTCACACATCGTATTACTGCTGGGTGGATGAAGTAGAGGCTCGCATCCGGAGTCTTGTGTGATAAAAAGGTGCCACCAAAACTCAAAAGACAAGCTCTACGGAGTGGTGGTTAGACCAACTATGTTGTATGGGTGGAGTGTTGGTCAGTCAAGAACTCTCACATTCAGAAGATGAAAGTTGCGCAAATGAGGATATTGCGATGGATTTATGGGCACACTAGGAGAGATAAGATTAGAAATGAACATATACGAGACAATGTTTGATACAACTCGAATGGCATCAAAACCTTTTACAAGGAGCCAAGCGAGGGAACTTCAAGCTATGCAAACATTGTTCATGAGGAGGGACATACTTGAATACACTCTAGCACCTTCCCGGGGATTTCAAGTGTTCATGATAGCGTGGGAGGATGGTTTGGAGAAGAGGGTTGAAGATAGTCATACTTGCAATGTGACTATCACTTGAAGATTTGCAAATTCAAGCTTTGTTCCCAAAAGAAGACACCCAAACAAGGCTCTTACTTCATTAAGGGTAAAAGTGTAATAGTGTAGTTGTCTTCTTTTGAGCCTTAGTATAAATAGTAGTTTATTTCATTTAGAAGACTTAGACTATTTTGATTATTCATATTTTGAGATTGTAAAACTCTTTTGAGTGTTGAGAGCTTGTGAAGCCTTGGATTGTGTAATTGTTGAGACGAAAGGTTGCTTGGGATTCAAATCCCTTGAGGTCTTCCTAAGAATTTGGTGTTTCTTTTGCTCTTAATTTAGAGGTCTTAGTTTTCTATAACTTTGGTTGCTAAATTAAGTCTCAAGTTGTGTCAAATTATCTATCTTTTTCTTTTCTTGCATGTTAATTCTATTTTTCTTTCTTAATCTTGTATCAATTGGCATCAGAGCTTAGCTTAGGTTTGTTCCATCAAATCTAGTCTTGGGTTTTGATTCAACAAAAAAAAAAAAAAAAAAAAAAACTCGAATTTTCTTGTTGATTTTGTTGAATCTAGTGTTAGATTAGAGTTTCCTAGTGTTTCTAGAGTCTAAATCTTCAATTTGGAGTTAGGGTTTGTGTTCCACCATTGTTGAGCTTCAAAGCTTCAAGAACTTGAAAGTGGGTCTTGTTGAAGAAGGTGAAGTTGAAGGTTGAAACCTATTGGGCTTTGTTCTCTACATTAAAGAGAACTTAAATCCGAAATTTGAGCCAATTTGGAGTTGATTTGAGGGTAGTTGAATTTTTGAATTGTTCTTGTATTCTTGAAGACCTTCAAATCTTCATAAGGAAGAAGACTCTCCAAAGGGCCATTTGATCCAAAAGTTGTCAAATAAATTTGTGAAAAAGTGTTTGTGGTCCAACAAAACAAAAATATCAGAAATACTTAGTCTAAGTTTCTGATTTTTGCAAAAAAAAAAAAAAAGAAGGCATCGAATTGGCCCATATGCGACACTACATGAGACACATGCGAGTCGCATGTAGAACCTGCTAGTCGCGGGTGGAGTCGCGCCCGGTGACAGAGATTTGAACACTTGGGGTGCATCATCGGCGAAATGCGGATCACCATCGCAGGTTGAACCTGCGAGTCGCAGGTGGTGTCGCACTTTAAGACAGAGAGTTGAGCATTTTGGGGTGCATCATCTGCGAGACGCACATCACCATCGCGTGTTGAACCCGCGAGTCGCAGGTTCTGCACAGGTGTCGCAGGTTGCACATTTCAGGTTTTTCAACTCTAATTCTCTTTGATTCCATTTCTCAAAAAAATAAAAAAAAATCTTGATCCTTAGTTGATGGTCTTATGTCCCTAATCCTTTGGTAGGGAACAAAAAAAAAAAAAAAAAAAAGAGTACAGAAATTTAAAAATTTCCGTTATTTCAAATTGATACCTTGGATCAATTGGGGCTTCCCGGTCGTGTTTTCAAGTTATCACCTACCCGGGCCCGAAATTTTAGTTATTTTCCCGATTTTTGCATTCCATTTTCTTGTGTCTCTCAACTAGTAGCCATTTAGTAGTTGTTCCTACTTGTGTTTGCTAGTTCTTGTGTCCGCATTTCTTTCGTACCAATTCCTTTCGTGCTTTTTATTTCATTTTTTTTTACTTCGTTGTTAATTTCTTGGCTCAAGTGCGTTTGTTTTATTGAGTCGTCCTCGTTCTTCTTGGTCTAACAAGAATCTATTCCAACCAAGAGTAGAATTTGAACCCTTGTGACTAGTCGACATTAACAAGCACACAATCTTTGGCGGAAGCAATTTGTGAGGCAATCAAAAGTGCGCATACTTGAGCGATTGTGAGTTGATTTTACTAATCTAACGTGTTTGCTTGTTTTGTTGAGTGTCTTAATAGGTACCATGGCTACGGAGGATGAAACTCGAGTTCCCACCGGGGAACTCACACTAGTTGATGTAATGAGAGCCTTACAAGCCTTGAACGATAAGGTGGATAGTATGGGTGGTCGAATGGAAAACATGGGTGGTCGAATGGAAAACTTGGGAAGTAGGGTGGAAGCAATTGAAGGAGGTAGTAGGGAGGTCTCATATTCGCCCCAAGTGCAATACCAAGGCGGCACAAGCGGAGCTACTCGAAGCACTTCACCCACATTGTCACCCGGCACCTTCCATCATCTATATAACCCCACTCCCCAAAACACTCCTCAAAACACGACTCTCACCCCACCAAACAACATTCCCATAGGCCAACGAAACAACCCACTCCCACAAGATCAAAATCCAAATGACCCACCCCTAAATGCACCAATGCCACCCCAAAACCGTCCAAACATCCAACAACCAAATGAGGAAGAAATAGAGGAAGCTATACTTGAGCACGAACATTATGGTGACCAAGGTTGGAGGCCACGAGGGCAAGCACAAGGAGGTTATCGAGGAAGGGGTGGAAGACATGGTCCTAACCCTCACATGGGTAGGCAAAGAGGGTACCAAGGTCGTAACCATCAAGGTTATGACGACGATGGAGAATTTAATGGGAATCACGGTTATGGCGAAGGGCGAGACACGAGTCTCAATTCCATCAAGGTTACTCTCCCAACCTTCAAAGGAAGTAGTGATCCCGATACATTCCTTGATTGGGTGATGCATTGTGATAGAATCTTCTTGACGAATGACATGTCCGAGGTGAAAAAGACGTCTTACGCCATTGCTCAATTTGAAGGGTATGCCTCCACATGGTGGGAAACTCAAGTGAAAGCAAGAAGAATTATTGGGCTCCCGCCCACACCTACTTGGGATGAATTGAAGGAGGCCATGCGGCGTAAGTATGTCACCGAACGCTACAAACAAGAACAACTTAAGAAGGTGTACACCTTAAGGCAAAACAAGAAGAGTGTGGAAGAATACTATGATGAGTTCCAAATTGTCAAGATGAGGATCGACTTTGACGAGGATGAATTAAATGCTATGACTCGGTTCCGAGCCGGGTTAAATGGTGACATTGTCTCCCAAATGAGACTCCACAACTATGGGAGCATTGAAGAGACCCTTCAAGCAGCTATTGAAATAGAGGAGGGTCTCAAGGAAGACAAAATCAATAAGTCAAGGGGCTATGTGAGTTCATGGAACAATAACAAAGAACGAGGGGCTTTCTCCTCCAATTGGCAAAAGAATAAGGGCGTCGTGCAAGAAGTCAAGAAACCATCTGTGAAGAATTCCCAAGTTGAGAAGCAAGTCGGCCAACAACCTCCAAAGTTTGCGCCAAAAGAAGGAGGTACGAAAACTCCTATTCAATGCTTTAAGTGTCATGGCTTCGGTCATAGAGCAAGCGAATGCCCTAATCGAAAAGCGTTTATTTTGAGGGACACTTATAGTGAGGATGAGGGAGAGTGTGAGGGAGAGTATGATGGCAATCATGAGAATGAACAACATGATAGTGAAGGGGATGTTGTTGATGGTGATGAAGAGCTTATTGTACCTCTCTATGTGGTGCGTAGGACCATGATAAGCAAAGCAATAGATGACCCAAGTCAACGGGAAAATCTCTTCCATTCCAAGTGCATCATTAACCAAAATACTAGCATCATGATCATTGATAGTGGGAGTTGTGCCAATGTTGCTAGTACCACACTCGTTGATTTCTTGAAACTTCCCACCACCCGCCATGAAAACCCTTACAAACTTCAATGGCTCAATGAATGTGGTGAATTGAAGGTGACTAGGCAAGCTATCATCAAATTTGCCGTTGGGAAGTATCACGATGAGGTGTTGTGTGATGTTGTCCCCATGCAAGCGTGTCATCTTCTACTTGGCCGACCATGGCAATATGATAGGTCCGTCAACCATAATGGGAGAACTAACCAATACACCCTTGTCCACAATGGTGTCAAATATGTCTTGAATCCCATGACCCCCTCCCAAGTGGGTGAGATCTATAACAAAATGAGGGAGTTGAAGGAGAAGGGTCATAGTGCATTACAAAAGAAGAATGTTGGGGAAGAGGGAGTAGAGAAGAGTAGTTCTCAAGAGGTGAGTGGAAAGAAAGGAGAGCTTAGAGGAAAAACCAAGGTGTCGCTTTTGGCGAATTGTGGGGAAATTAGGGAGGAATTGGGGGAGCATCAACCGGTGATTCTCCTCATGCATAGGGACTATGCCTTGCACACTAATGAACTAACCCCTTCTTTCCCTAGTTCTATTTCTTCTCTTTTGCAAGAATTTGATGATGTGTTCCCAACGGAACTCCCAAAAGGGTTACCACCCTTGAGGGGAATTGAACACCAAATTGACTTTGTTCCGGGGTCTCAATTGCCAAACAAACCGGCTTATAGAGCCAACCCGGATGACACTAAGGAGCTTTAAAGGCAAGTGGATGAGCTCCTCAAAAAGGGAGTTGTGAGAGAAAGCATGAGTCCTTGTGCCGTGCCCGTGATCTTGGTACCAAAGAAAGATGGATCATGGCGCATGTGTGTTGATTGTCGGGCCATCAACAAGATAACGGTAAAGTATCGCCATCCCATACCTCGTCTTGATGACATGCTTGATGAGTTGACTGGTTCATGCATATTCTCTAAGGTAGATCTTAGGAGTGGGTATCATCAAATCCGGATGAAACCCGGAGATGAGTGGAAAACTGCATTCAAGACCAAGTTTGGTCTATATGAATGGTTGGTGATGCCTTTTGGTCTCACTAACGCTCCTAGTACTTTCATGCGTTTGATGAATCATGTGATGAAACCTTTTATTGGCAAATTCGTGGTTGTTTACTTTGATGATATTTTGGTGTATAGCAAAACCATGGATGAGCATGTTAGTCATTTGAAATGTGTGTTTGAAGTGCTTAGACGAGAACAACTTTATGCCAATGTTGATAAATGTTCCTTTTGTGTGGATGAAGTTGTTTTCTTGGGATTTGTTGTGAGCTCAAGGGGGGTTGAGGTTGATGAATCCAAAATAGAAGCCATAAGAAATTGGCCCACTCCAAAATCCATTGGAGATGTAAGAAGCTTTCATGGCTTGGCTAGTTTCTATAAGCGTTTTGTTAAAGGATTTAGCACTATAGCCGCTCCTTTGACCGAGGTAATCCGAAAGGACAAACCTTTTTCTTGGGGTGTGGAGCAAGCTAATGCCTTGGAAACTTTGAAACAAATGCTTAGCTCCACACCATTGTTGCAATTACCCGACTTTGACAAAATATTTGAAATTGAATGTGATGCTAGCAAAGTAGGTATTGGTGCCGTTTTAATGCAAGACCAAAAACCCATTGCCTATTTTAGTGAAAAGCTTAAGGGTGCGACGTTGAACTACTCCACCTATGATCTTGAATTGTATGCTTTGATTAGAGCTTTGAGTAATTGGCAACACTACTTGTGGCCTAAAGAGTTTGTGATTAGGACCGACCATGAGTCCTTAAAACATCTCAAGGCCTAAGGAAAGTTGAATAAAAGGCATGCTAAATGGGTTGAATTCCTTGAAACCTTCCCTTATGTAATCCAATACAAAAAGGGAAAGGAGAATGTAGTGGCGGATGCCCTATCAAGGAAACATGTTTTGATTAATACCTTGTCTTCCAAATTGATGGGTTTTGAAAGCTTGAAGACATTGTATTCCGAGGACCCCGTATTTGCCAAAATCTTTCTAGATTGCGAAGAGTGGGAAAGGGAGAGGTGGATTAGGGATAGGTCGTCTACTCCCTATTCTAGGTTTGATGGTTTCTTGTTCAAAAACAAGCGTTTGTGTGTGCCCATGAGCTCTTGGAGGGAATTATTTGTGAGGGAGGCACACAATGGGGGATTGATGGGACATTTTGGGATTGATAAGACTTTGGGTATTCTTGAGGAGCAATTTTATTGGCCTCATATGCGGAGGGATGTGGCTAAGATTTGTGGCCAATGCATTGAATGTCGCGGCGCCAAGTCTAGACTCCTTCCCCATGGTTTGTATACCCCTCTCCCACCCCTCAACAACCTTGGGTTGATATTTCGATGGATTTTGTGTTGGGTTTGCCTAGAACCAAAAGGGGTAAAGATAGCATCTTTGTTGTGGTTGATCGATTTTCTAAAAATGGCTCATTTCATTGCTTGTCATAAAGTTGATGATGCTCCTCATGTTGCCTCTTTGTTTGTTGAACATGTGGTAAAGTTGCATGGTATTCCCAAAACCATTGTGAGCGATAGGGATCCAAATTCCTCAGCCACTTTTGGAAAGAATTGTGGGGACGACTTGGTACTAAATTGTTGTTTTCTACCTCTTGTCACCACACAAACAGATGGCCAAACCGAAGTTGTCAATAGGACCTTGGGTTCTATGCTTAGGGCCATGGTTTAAAGGAAAATTAACATCTTGGGAAGATCAATTGCCTTTGGTTGAATTTGCTTACAATAGAGTCATTCATAGCACTATTGGCATGTCACCTTTTGAAGTCGTTTATGGTTTTAACCCCCTAACCCCTTTAGATCTAACCCCTTTATCTCAAGATGTTGTTGAGTTTAGATGGAAACAAACGAG